>NC_037357.1:105214182-106467040 GCF_002263795.3 Bos taurus
TTTGTGTATGGTGTTAGAAAATGTTCTAGTTTCATTCTTTTACAAGTGGTTGACCAGTTTTCCCAGCACCACTTGTTAAAGAGACTGCCTTTAATCCATTGTATATTCTTGCCTCCTTTGTCAAAGATAAGGTGTCCATATGTGCGTGGATTTATCTCTGGGCTTTCTATTTTGTTCCATTGATCAATATTTCTGTCTTTGTGCCAGTACCATACTGTCTTGATAACTGTGGCTTTGTAGTAGAGCCTGAAGTCAGGTCGGTTGATTCCTCCAGTTCCATTCTTCTTTCTCAAGATCGCTTTGGCTATTCGAGGTTTTTTGTATTTCCATACAAATTGTGAAATTATTTGTTCTAGCTCTGTGAAGAATACCATTGGTAGCTTGATAGGGATTGCACTGAATCTATACTCCTTGCAGTTTTAACTCCTTTTTAACAATATTAACTTTGGAAACTAGAGTAACAGAAGAGGTGCTGGAAGGTTCCCCTTAGCTTAGTGCCCTAAGGGGTATGTCTTTTTTAGCAATCATTCTACCCTTAGCCTACAGTTCTCTCAATACCCTTCGTGTCAGTCTTTCTTAACCTTGGATGCACACTGAATTACTTGTGTGTGTGTGTGTGTGTGTCTGTGTGCTCAGTTGTGTCTGACTCTTTGTGACCCCATGGACTAGGGGAGTTTTGGAAGACTGATGCCTATGTGCCATCACTGGAGATTAAGATGTAAATTTCCTGGGTGCAGACAGGTCCTGGGGAGACTTTAAAAACTTCTGAGGGGATTCTCATGTGCAGCCAAAAGTATGAGTCACTATTCTGGATGAGGTGAGAAAGATGCCAGTATAATCACCGACAAAAACACTTACCAAAGTCATTGGATCTCTGCTTATGGCCAATGTTTAAAGTTTGCATTACAAGCTTAGAAGTATGCTTCAGTTCAGTTCAGTTCAGTCGCTCAGTCGTGTCCAACTCTTTGCGACCCCATGAATCGCAGCATACCAGGCCTCCCTGTCCATCACCAACTCCCAGAGTTTACTCAAACTTATGCCCATCGAGTCGGTGATGCCATCCAGCCATCTCATCCTCTGTCATCCCCTTCTCCTCCTGCCCTCAATCCCTCCCAGCATCATGGTCTTTTTCCATGAGTCAACTCTTCGTATGAGGTGGCCAAAGTACTGGAGTTTCAGCTTTAGCATCATTCCTTCCAAAGAAATCCCAGGGCTGATCTTCAGAATGGACTGGTTGGATCTCCTTGCAGTCCAAGGGACTCTCAAGAGTCTTCTCCTACACCACAGTTCAAAAGCATCAATTCTTTGGTTCTCAGCTTTCTTCACAGTCCAACTCTCACATCCATACATGACCACTGGAAAAATCATAGCCTTGACTAGATGGACCTTTGTTGGCAAGGCAATATCTCTGCTTTTCAATATGCTATCTAGGTTGGTCATAACTTTCCTTCCAAGGAGCAAGCGTCTTTTAATTTCATGGCTGCAATCACCATCTTCAGTGATTTTGGAGCCCCCCAAAAATAAAGTCTGACACTGTTTCCACTGTTTCCCCATCTATTTCTCATGAAGTATGCTTAACTCATCTAAAATATAGCATTTGTTTCTCCTTGAAAGACATGGGAATGATGCAAGGCAAGTAGCTTTGTTAATCAGAATCAATTTCACTGGAGAATGTGCACATGAAAATGTATTTCTATTATCTTTTAAAAATCATTAAAGTTTAGTTGATTTACAATGTGTTAGTTTCTGATATACAACAAAGTGATTCAGATAAATATATATATATATATATTATTTTTAATGTTCTTTGCCAGTATAGTTTATTACAGGATACTGAATATCTGTGCTATATTTTAGAACCTTGTTATTTATTTATTTTATATATAGTAGAGTATATCTGCTAATAGAAACTTCTAATTTATCCTTCCCAACCCCCTTTCCCCTCTGGCAACCATAGATTTGTTTTCTATGTCTGTGAGTTTTTTTCTGTTTTGTAAATAAGTGAATTTGTATCATATTTTAGGTTCCACATATAAGTGATATCATATGCTATTTGTCTTTCTTAGTACATTTAGTATGATAGTCTCTAGGTCCATCCATCTTGCTGTAAATAGCAATATTCCATTGTTTTTAATGGATAAGTCATATTCCATTCCAGTCCATGGCAAAGGAAACCACAAACAAAATGAAAACACAACCCATGGACCAGGAGAAAACATTTGCAAATGATGCAACTGACAAGGGCTTAATTTTCAAAACATACAAACAGCTAATACAACTTAATACTAAAAAAAAAAAAAAAAAAACAGGAAGAAGACATAAATAGACACTTCTTCAAAGACATACTGATGGTCAATAGGCACATGAAAAGATGCTCAACATCATTAATTATTAGAGAAATGAAAATGAAAACTACAATGAAGTCCAACCTTACACCAGTCAGAATGGCCATCATGAAAAAAATCTATAAATAACAAATGCTGGAGAGGGTGTAGAGAAAAGGGAACCCTCCTACACTGTTGGTGGGAATGTAAATTGGTAAGCCACTAAGGAAAACAGGATGAAGTTTCCTTAAAAAACTAAAAATATTGTTGCCATATGATCCAGCAATCTCATTCCTGGGCATATATTCAGATAAGACTCTAATTCAAAAAGACACATGCATCCCAATGTTCATAGCAGCACTATTTACAACAGCCAAGGCAAAGAAGCAACCTGAATGTCCACTGACAGATAGATAAAGAAGATGTGGTTTGTATATACAAGGAATACATTTCTATTATTATGGTATCATTTTTGAAGATATTCAGCCTAAGGATTTATTTTCCTGTTTGTTCTATGGCTATGTTGGAACTCAGGGGAAATTGAATTTAAGTGCACAGAGGTTGGAATTTTGTTTTGTCTGTCTGTCTCTCTATCAGAAGTGACAAGTTTCCCTGTAGAATGATGTTATATACTTCGGCCGCAGCGCCCTGGGACTAACAAACTGATTTCAAATGGAACTGAAATGTTGTCTGACCACAGAGCAAATCTGAATCCTTCTCTCTGAGTATCTTGCAATGTGTCTGTTAGTCTCAGGGAATTCCATTTGACTGCTGGGCAGGCTATTAAGTGGGTTTCTGATGCCCTCTGAGACTAAGCATGGATACAAAGCCTTGGAGAAAAGAGGCACTTCTTGGAACACGAAGTAATACATTTCTCAGCAAGTGGCCGCACTTCTAGGCGATGGTCCTGTGAAAGGACTGAGTTCTAAGACCCTCCAGAGTAATGCTCCTTGGAGTATAGTCCTCCTACTGGCTACTGGTCCCTGGACCATTTGTTAGTGGTTCAAAAAAAAAAAAAAAAAAAATTGGGAGCTGGCCCCAGAATGTAAATCACCAATGTCCATAAATGCATTATATAGTTTGGCTGATATTTTTTTGATAGCAAATCTTTCTCAGCAAAGGAAGCAGCACGTTGATTTACATTCTGATAGAAGTTCCTTATTTTATCATGGACCCGTGCTCTGAGTAGCTTTGCTCCAGAGAAGGGCCAGAGAAGAGACACTTGCTTGTTTGTCTCTATGGGAACAATTAGGAACTTAAGAATTAGAAAAAGGAAACACAGCAGACTTTTCCAAAGGCACAGTTACTCTTGTACTGGCCTGAGTAACCTCAGTTATTGCTAGATTTCAGCAATCAGACAGCCTATGCAGTTCGGATCAGTAGCTTTGCTAAGAGAGTTCGTAAGTTCTAAACACGCAGCCTAGACTAAGTGACGTCTGTAAAGAAGGCCCGTGAGTGTGTGCTAAGTCACTTCAGTTGTGCCCGACTCTTTGCGACCCCATGGACTGTAGCCCACCAGGCTCCTCTGTCCATGGGATTCTCCAGGCAAGAATACTGGAGTGGGTTGCCATGCCCTCCTCCAGGGGATCTTCCTGACCTAGGGATCAAACCTGCATCTCTTACGTCTCCTGCATTGGCAGGGGGGATCTTTACCACTAGCGCCACCTGAGAAGCTCAAAGAAGGCCCATGGCTGTTCAAGTAGGCTGGGCCAGAACATATTCCAGTTGTCACACAGGCAGTGAATGTGTGTTAACTGCAGCTTGTGAGGACTGATGATTTCTCATACTGTTCTCCTGTAGAAAGCTCTGAACTCAGGTCATGAAGAGTCACAAGCAACAGTCATTAGGCCTGGTTCACCAAACACCCAATCGTACCCCTGTTGGTAGCTTTTCCTTTGGAGTCATCTCATTTCCAGAGAAAGAGAATGACTCAAGAGCATTCTGATATTTTCATTCTGATGTAACAATTAGGCGTCCTAGGCAAGGACATGACCTTCATATTGATTACCCATCTCAAGACTGCAAAAACCATCTAGGTACATAAGAAGAATCAATGTTGATTCTGATTGTTGAAGTTCATTCTAAATAACACACCATCTGGCACAGCACTCCACTCCACTGCATCTGTCCTTTGAGGTAAGCTGTACTCTGAATATGAATCATTCCTTGATTCATTCATTCATCAGGAAGATATTGCAATTAGCATAGTTCATTGATCCTGAAATGCACCACCCGCCCCAACACACACATTTTAACATCTCTGAAATGGAGAGTGTCTTACAATCAATGACATTTTTAAAATCTAAGTTCTAGTGGGAAACAGATGGCAGATTCTAATGGGAATTGAAGAGGACATAATGAAATAATTATTTATAATGAGTGAGCATGGTCAGTGGTAAAAATCCGCCTGCCAGTGCAGGAGATGCAGGTTCGATCCCTGGGTCAGGAAGATCTGCTGGAGAAGGAAATGGCAACCCACTCCAATGTTCTCGCCTGGAGAACTCCATGGACAGAGGAGCCTGGCAGGCTACAGTCCAGGGGCTTTCAAAAGAGTTAGACACAACTTAGCAACTGAAGAACAAGAATCAGAAATGGTAAAGGGAACTATTAAGGGATACTGAAGCACCTTAAAACTAGCAGCATCAGAGGCCATTTACCACCCTAGGCCCGAAGGGCAAGCAAAGAGAGTGATTACTAGAATCCAGAGAGAATGCCATGTATAATTAAAAAGAGACCACCTCTGAGGAGCCGTGGTAGAGGAAGCCAGCCTTTAACAACCCGCAGCCCAGCAGGGAGGGAGCCTGGGGAATAAATGACGTGAACTTTCTCTTCTTCTGTCTTTTTATCTCCTGCTATTGGATCCAGTTGGTCAAACCCAACTGAAGATTAGAGGGCCAAGGAGCAAAGCACAAAGCAGTTTTGAAAACTGCAGAGAGGAACTCTGGTGGGGCAGACAGAGAATACCAGCACAGTTCATCCCTTTTACCCTCAGCATCTACTGTTTTGTCTGAATAAAAAATCTCAGGTCTCAGGACCTTCCTGGTGGTCCAGTGGCTTAGACTCCTTGCCTCCAATGCAGGCAGCCCAGGTTCAATCCCTGGCCAAGGAACTAGATCCTGCATGCTGCAATGAGGACCATGCACATCCAAATAAAATAAATATTTTAAAAAAAATCTCATGTTCCCATCACCTACTGCAAAAGTCAGCAAATTACAGCCAGTAGTCTGGCCATTTGTTTCTGTCATTAGTCTTATTGGGTCACAGGCGCACACACACATATTTTTTTCTTTTTTTTTTCATATATTGTTAATGGCTGCTTTTGCTCCACAATGGCAAAGATGAGTAGTTACAACTAAGACTGGATGGCCCATAAAGCCTGAACTATTTACTATGTATCACATACAATCAGAACATTTCCCGACTCCTGACAACCAGATCATTGCAGGGTAATATCAGTTCTCTGATACACCCACCAGAAACCTAAAATCTTAGCTACCACTGGCATTCTACCCAGAAGCTAGGTGGAGGGTAAAGAGGTTGGAAGAAACAGTTAATTAACATCAAACAAAGGTGTTTCAATCTCACTCAGGTAGCTGCTCATGAGATCTGTGTTAATAATCATTTCAAATTCTCCTGTGACTCTCTGCCAGCACTTCAGCTGAATTTCTTTACCTGGAGGATTGACCCAAACCTTCACTGTGGAAAGGACGTGGTTTCTTAGTGACCACTTTTATTGGTTTGCTGCAGTTTTCCCCTGATCAGGATGACTGAGCATTGGAAAACTGACAGATGTCTCGATAAATTCCCTGAGCTCTAGACACAGTTCTCCTTATGGAGATAGGCAACTCAACTGTGGATAAGCAACTCAAGTTCTTAATAATCACCCGAGCTAGTACCTCTTCTGTACCTGTAGCTTTCGTGGTGTGAGGGGCCCTACCCATTTAAGAGGCATTCTCAGCTTGCAATATAATAGCACCAGGACTGTTTCCTATGTAAATATGCTAGTGCCTTCCTTGGGCACTAGAGCCCTTAGGCTCATTGAACCCAACTTCATGTAGACACATAGGAAAAACTGCTTAAGTAGGTTATTAAGTATAACAACAAGAAGGGACACTCCCAGTTGCACATCTTGTTCCCTGAACCCATGGGTTTCTGCTATGAGGGCTACAGCACTGTATGATGGCAACCCATTCCAGTCTCCTTGCATGGAGAATCCCCTGGACAGAGGAGCCTGGTGGGCTATGGTCCATAGGGTTGCAAACTGTCAGACATGACTTAGCGACTAAACAATAGCAACTTAAAGTATATACTCTATCATGTAAGATATCTCTCCAGCCTCACTAAGCATTGTCTATCAGTGCTTTCTATAATTGACCTTTGAGTAAACCATTTCATTCTTCTATCAAACCAGCTACTTTGGGGGTGCTGAGACATGTGGTAAGACCAATGAATTCCATGGCATGAACTCACAGCTGTGCTTTCTTCTCTGTAAATTGAGTTTCTAGGTCAGAGGAGAAACCTTGTGAGATGTCCTTGGAGTCTAAGTATAATGGTGCAGTCACATGACAGAGAACAGTTTATCTTTACTTTCTGACCTAAGAAACACTCACCATCTCTGTGGCTCTTTGTTATAAGGGGCTCTGGAGGAATCTTCATTGTCTTTACATAGGCTCATCCATCATATTGATGACGTTCTTGCTAGTCCAGATGCGCTATCATTACTAGAGCAAAGCAATAAAGTCTAGGACTTGGTAACCAAGTATTGACCGAGAAATGCTTTCTTAATTCTCATCAGCACACATAATCAGAAGCAGGGATATCTGCTGTAGAGAGCCAATGGAATCTTTTAAAGGGAACATATATCTTTCGATGACCATCTCTGTACATATTGGGAAACCTTAGAGAGCAATCCCTCTTAATTTATGGCCATCTGAGTTTTTATGGTTATTAGAGGTGCAAAGATTGGAAGATCATTTTTTTCCATTCATTCCAACAAACTAACTAAGCATCTTCTGCTTTGCCAAGCGCCCGCAATGCTCCTCAAATATGGGAGCGACAAACCTAAAATTCTATTTTCAGGGACCACTTTTTAAGAATACCCCCCAATACCGATTACTGTATCAATGAGGGTCCCAGCCAGAAACAATGGAATACTAAAACTATGAGTGTAATCTTAAGGAAAAAGTAACAAAAGGACTATTTATAAAGTGGTGGTTGGGGTTAAAGAAAAGTAAAGAGGGATACTGAAACTGACCACGGTCAAGACTACCCCTCCAAGGCCTAAAGGGGGTGAAGAGAAAGAGTGGTGGCCATACCTCCAGCTGGAGAAGGCCACCTGCCAGGAGCTATAGTCCTGGGCAGAGGAACATAACCCCCGTGATCCAGTAGGAAGGAGCCAGGGGAAGAACTATATTGATCTCACCATTCAATCTCCTACTGGTCCCTTCCTTTGGCCAATCCCAACCAAAATCCACATGGCAAGAAAGCCCCTGGGAAGCAGTTCATTAAGGTTGGCTTCTTAGGATACAGATCAGTGTGAAGAAGGACAAAGAGGAAAAAAAAAAAAAAAGCAGGGACAGAGGTAGAGCACCCAGAACAACATCTTACAGTTAGAACTGGCTGCATTTTGCCCCTTTTAGAGTGGTATGGAAGCCCTGCTACACCTGCAACAAAGATTGAAGATCTGATGTGCCACAACTAAGACCTGACACAGCCAAATAAATATCTCTAAAACTCCTTTAAAAGATACAAATGAATTTATTTACAAAACAGAAATAGACTAAACAGACATAGAAAACAAACTTATGGTTACCAAAGGGGAAAGGGATAAGTTAGAGGAGCTTGAGATTGAAATATACACATTATTATGATGAATAGAATAGAATATGATTATGAATATACACATTATTATTATGAATAGACAACCACAAGGACCTACTGTATAGCACATGGAACTATACTCAATACCTTGTAATAAGAATATGTGTGTGTGTGTATATATATATATATATTCTTTTTTACATTCTATTTCATTATATGTGGGACTTCCCTGATAGGTCAATTGGTAAAGAATCCACCTGCAATGCAGGAGACCCCAGTTCGATCCTGGGTCAAGAAGATCCACTGGAGAAGGGATAGGCTACCCACTCCAGTATTCTTGGGCTTCTCTTGTGGCTCAGCTGATAAAGAATTCACCTGCAATGCGGGAGACCTGGGTTCAATCCCTGGGTTGGGAAGATCCCCTGGGTTGGGAAGATCCCCTGGATAAGGGAAAGGCTACCCAATCCAGTCCATGGGGTCACAAAGAGTCGGACATGACTGAGTGACTTGCACTTCACTTCAATGTGTGTGTGTGTGTGTGTATAAATTTGTGTGCTTAGTCACACGGTCGTGTCTGACTCTTTGCAACCCTATGGACTGTAGCCTGTCAGGCTCCTCTGTCCATGGAATTCTCCAGGCAAGAGAATACTGGAGTCGGTAGCCATTCCCTTCTCCAGGGGATCTTCCCCACCCAGGGATCCAACCCAGGTCTCCTGCATTGCAGGACAATTCTTTACCATCTGAGCCACCAGGGAAGCCCATATATATATATATATATATATATATATATATATATATATATATATATATATATATAACTGAATCACTTTGCTGTATACCTGTAACTAACACAATATTGTAAACCAACTATAGTTAAATAAAAGTTAAAAAAAAAAGACTGATAAATGGGATGTGTCTTAGGCCAATGTTCACATCAACCAGGCTATAGTATCAAGTACCTTAAATATTAAGGTCCAGTCAATGCTTCTTAAAGTTTATTGTGATTTCAGGTCAACCAAGGATCTTGTTCTAATGAATATTCTGATTGAATCTGGCTTAGGGCACAACATTCTTCATTTCCAACAAGCTCCCAGATGAAGCTAATGCTGTTGGTTCATGAATCACACCCTGAGAATCTGGGGTACATTTTGGTGAAGAACTAAGGACATGGGCTTTGGGATCTGAAATGTAGGGTGAGGCCTATTACATACTAGTTGGGTTACTTAACCTGAGACTCATGTCTCCAGTTTTGTCCTTTGTCTTTTTTAAACACAGATAATAGGTAACAATTTATAAAGCCCCTGATGTATAGTAGGTGCTCAATAAATGTCACTTCTTTGATCCCTTCTCTTATCACTGCCCAGAGCAAACGGAATGATGGTGTCAGGGTTCAGCTTTACAAAACGAAAGGTGAAGAAAAACCAAAATGAGAGATTCAATAGCTAAGCAACAAGAAGAGTTGTTCATCAGCTGAATCTTAGACACCAGACAGTCATTCAAACTGTGTGTCTCAATTAAGCAAATGTGCTTTGCTCCAAAGACAAAGAAGTATAAAAGCAGGAGGAATAGGTGACACACAACACATTTTCAAGTATATGTATCTTCAAGTACCCAGGAATAACTTATAACAGAACACATGAGAGCTATTCGGAAAGTGAATTTAATGAAAAAGATATTACACTTTGCAGCAAGTACAGAGTGGCACAAAGCTTTGGTCTGGGGGACACAATCCATACAGAAGCTTAGAAGTAGGCATATTAAGTGTTTAAGCATTGCTACTTATTTTGCACTATACATGGCAAAACAGGTACATAGGAACAATCATTTGTAGCCAATAAGAAAACCAAGAAAACCAGCAAAATAAATGCAGACCTCCCATCTTCTCCAGGTAATTTTTTTAATGTTTGAGAAATTTTTAAGAAATTTTAAATGTTTAAGAAACAATAATTCTTAAATCTTCCATCCTTTTCTCTCTCTCTTTAAAACCAATGACACTGTATTGTACACTTAAAAATTTGTTAAGAGGGTACATCTCCCATTAAGTGTTCTTACCACAGTAAAAAAAAAGAAATCAATGAGTTATTAAGGCACAAAATACACGGAGGAACTTAAATGCATATTGCTAAGTGAAAGAAGCAAGTTGGAAAAGGCTATATACTGTATGATTGGTTCCAACTATATAACATTCTGGAAAAAGGCAAAACTATAGAGACAGTAAAAAAGACCAGTGGTTGTGAGGGGTTGGAGTGCAGGGGATTTTTAGGCCAGCAAAATGATTCTGTATGAGAATGTAATTGTTAATACATGATATCAAGCATTTGCTAAAACCCATACCACTGTAAAATACCAAGAGTGAGCTCAAATGTAAACTATGGACTTCAATGAACAATAACACACCAATGTTGGTTAATCAATTGTATTAACATATCACACCACCACCACACCAACGGAAGACGTTAATTACAGGAGAAACTTGCAGGGGGAGGGGAATGCTAGTATATGGCAACTCTGTACTTTCTGTTTAATTTTTCTACAAACCTAATACTTCTTTAATTTCTTAAAGTCTAAAAATTTAAAAACAAAGAGATCAACTTCCTAGCAAAGCCAGAGCTTAGGAGAGTAAATTGGCAGACAAAGCAGTTGCATGCTAGGGACAAGGCAGATACAGGTGACCCAGTCATTGGCAGAGTTTGGAAAATTTCCACTCTTACTTCTTCCCAAGGAGAGCTGCCATTCCAGTGCCCCAGGAACCCAGCAATCCTCAGGTGTTCTTAGGTATTGCAAGTGTGTCTTCCCTCTCCAGTCCACTAAATGCTTGGATTCATCTTCAGGCCCAGAGAAAAACAGCCTGCCTGTGACAACCACGCTCAATCCAGCAACAGGGACCTAGTGCATTCAGAGTTGGGCTGGTGTTTGCCCTGATGATGTGGTGTCCGTCTCCGAGGTTCTTTAAATATTTGTATTGATACAACATTTATTTTGAGAAATGTTGCCTAGTGGAAGGGATAAAGGAAATGTCCAAAGGAGGCCACCCTTCTCCCCCTTTCCCTATGTCCTTAGCAATTCATGCCTGGCCCAAGTTACATACTCCATTCAGGAAAACAGAAGCCCAGTCTCTAATCAAACCTGTCATTCATCAACCATGAATTGCTGTTCATTTCTCTACTCAAGAAGACAGTATTTCTTCTTGCTAATACCATAGTCTTTCCAGGAGGAGTTCCCCATCTCACTATACTTTCGCAGGGATGTTTAGTACCCCTTGCAGTTTGATTCCTTAGGAAGCAGTCAGGGTAACCCCCCTCCCCCAACCTGGCTTTGTGCATTCAGATGCTTTGCCAACAAATGACTGTAACAGAGCTGGTTTCAGAGGTGATAGAAAAGACCTGAAAATTAATAATAACATTTCCATTAATCCAAAAATATTAAGGACATCTCCCATCTTCGGAGCTACACCCGATCTGTCAGAGGCACAATGTAAGATGATACTTAGGAATTAAGAAGGACAAATTAATTGAAGGTAATAAAAAAGGTCAAAAGCAAGAAGATTCAGAAAAGTCTACACATTTCTTTCTTCATAGCAACTGAAAACCAATGAACTGTCTTCAAGATGTCAATTTATGAATAATGAATATTGGAAAGGATGGAAAAGCAAATATATTCCTGATATGCAATCACTCTAACTACAGTTCAAACATAAATGATTGACATAAACTGTTTTGTAAGGGGATGGCTCCCTTCCCTGTTTTCAAATGGGAAAGATTCTAAAAGATTTTACTGGTAGAATGGGCAGGGGTGGGAGAGAGGCTCAAGAGGGGATATGAGTGAGTATGCTGCTGCTGCTGCTGCTGCTAAGTCGCTTCAGTCGTGTCCAACTCTGTGCAACCCCATAGACGGCAACCCACCAGACTCCGCCTTCCAGGCAAGAACATTGGAGTGGGTTGCCATTTCCTTACCTATGGCCAATTCATGTTAATGTCCAGCAGAAGTTAATGCAACATGGTAAAGCAATTATATCCCAATTTTAAAAATCCATAATTAAATAAATAAATAAAACATTTTTACTGTTGGGACTGATCAGTTCCCATAGATTTGCACAAACAGGTTTCAACTTTCTGAAGACAAAATGAACCTCTGGCTAAGTAGAAAATCATACTTGGAAGGAGCAATTAGATTCCTTCCCCCAGAGTAAGCAGATAAAAACAATAAAAGGGTAAAAATACTGTGACTCAAGTTCATATCTAGTTCTCTGCCCTTCTATAAAGAGACATTTTTTTCCTTAGCAAATGCCAATGATTTTAACTTTTGCTTTAACTATTATACTGAAATATTTTACTTGCTTGTTGTATTAATTTCTGCCTCAATCAGAGACAAAGAAAAACAAAATAAGAGACATTCATCCTTCTTGCTGAAATACTGGAAATAAAAAATGATCTACTCCCTATAGGCGTATTTTGTCAGTTGTAGGCAATACTAACTACATATTCTATCTCCCTTTTCCAAGTATGAAAGGAACCCTCTTGCCGGTATAGGTCAATACATTCTAATGTGGTAAATGAGAAAGAAGTACTAATCTTTGAAACACCATGCATTCCTCATAATGACCACAACATTTATATTTCTATGGAATTTGTTTTGACAGGATGGTAAATTTCCTTCTCTAGATAAAAAGTGAGATTCTGAACAACAACCCTGTGAGGAAGGCAGGTTTGATCTCCCTGACATAGGAGATAAGTGATGGGCCATAGTAAGAAATGGTCATTACACTGAAAATGTTAAGGAAAAAGGTGGAAAGATAGTTTGTTTATGGTTTCTACAACCTCTTAACAAAAAGCTGACACAGTCTCTCTTTCAATCAAATGAAACACTTTTGCAAAACTTACTATCTAATCAGATGAAGTAGGAAATTCCACAATAGATGATATAGCAAAGTAAGGAGTTTTGGGGGTATTTTTTGTATTGTTGCTATACACTGGAGACTACTTCATAATAATGAATGCTTAAGACCCAGCTAAACACCCAGGAAAAGAAGGGCTTAAGAGATTATGAACTACAGATTGCTATCTCTCAGTTCAGTTCAGTTCAGTTCAGTCACTCAGTTGTGTCTGACTCTTTGCGACCCCATGAGTTGCAGCCTGTCTGTCTCTGGCCTCCCTGTCCATCACCAACTCCCAGAGTTCACTCAAACTCATGTCCATCGAGTCGGTGATGCCATCCAGCCATCTCATCTTCTGTCGTCCCCTTCTCCTCCTGTCCCCAATCCCTCCCAGCATCAGGGTCCTTTCCAAAGAGTCAACCCCCTGCATGAGGTGGCCAAAGTATTGGAGCTTCAGCTTTAGCATCAGTCCTTCCAATGAACACCCAGGACTGGTCTCCTTTAGGATGGACTGGTTGGATCTCCTTGCAGTCCAAGGGACTCTCAAGAGTCTTCTCCAACACCACAGTTCAAAAGCATCAATTCTCTGTGCTCAGCTTTCTTCACAGTCCAACTCTCACATCCATATATGACCACTGGAAAAACCATACTCTTGACTAGACGGACCTTTGTTGGCAAAGTAATGTCTCTGCTTTTGAATATGCTATCTAGGTTGGTCATAACTTTCCTTCCAAGGAGTAAGTGTCTTTTAATTTCATGGCTGCAATCACCATCTGCAGTGATTTTGGAGGCCCCCAAAATAAAGTCTGACACTGTTTCCAATGTTTCTCCATTTCCCATGAAGTGATGGGACCAGATGCCATGATCTTAGTTTTCTGAACGTTGAACTTTAAGCCAACTTTTTCACTCTCCTCTTTCACTTTCATCAGGAGGCTTTTGAGTTCCTCTTCACTTTCTGCCATAAGGGTGGTGTCATCTGCATATCTGAGGTTATTGATATTTCTCCCGGCAATCTTGATTCCAGCTTGTTGCTATCTCTAGATCACTAATAATGATCATTTTTTCACAGTGGGTTAGAAGTCACAAAGCATATTTACCTATATTACTTCATTTGATATCTTCAATTACTCCAAAGCAGCCCAATTATCCCTATTTTCCAGGCAACTAGATCAAGGCCTAGATTGGATGATGAACTTGACTGAGGTCACACAGTTGGTAAGTAGTCAAGACTTGAGCTTCTGTCAGTGTGAGTTCAAGTTCAGGCTCCTTCCATCTCACCAGGGTTGCCTCACAATGAATAACATCCAGGTTAATCAAATCCAATATGTTATCATGATGCAGAGTTGGTGTAAATAATATAGCCAATGTAATTTCTCCTCAAGTACAATCTTCCTCAAACTGTTATCCATGTGTATTAGAATCACCCAAGAAGCTTGATAAAAATGATGGAATTTCATGGAGATTGTGTTCAGTAGGCTTGGAGCAATGCTCTGAAATCAGTGTATTACATTCACACCCCATATTCAGATAATCCTGTGGAATCCCTGAGATGGCCCAATTTCCATGGCTCTTGTTCAAGCCTTGTAAGATCCAATTTTGCTATAATGGTGCCTATATAAACTTCCTCATTCTGTTTCTTTTCATTAACTTCAGAGGTCATAAATATACCATTGTGGGAGGAAACCTTTTCTGCCAACTTCTAAAAGCAATGCTCAGTTTCATGTGAAGTATCTACATGGAAGAAAAACACCGATCACAGCCCAAAATGCCATCGTGGTTTACTCTGAGTTGCTTCTGGGACTTGATATCCTGATCCGGTTTGCTTCTAAGAGTGGGCTTTACCCTTATTTTTTCCACAGCTATCTCCTCCCCTGCCAAATAGAAACCTTGGAGTAGAAGATACTGCTGCTGCTAATATTACTGTCAATATGGTGGGCTCAATTCACCCATTAGTTAAGTACTTAGAGATTGATCATCATATATTTAAGCTTTTTCTAAGAAAAAGGAAATCAAAATAAAAAGTCCCATCAAAATATCTTTGTGGTTGGTGCTTTTATGACCTGGAAAATCCATATCCTGACGATTCCAATGACATTAACAACAAACGGCAAAATGAGAGCTGATATACTGGATCTTCCATGTGTCCTGCAGGTGCCATTTACAAACGGAATAGTTGAAATCAGGCTTGTAAGCTTGTCAGGGTCTCTTTATAACTTGTCTGATTCAACTAAGAAAAAAATTGAGGGCTGCTTGAAATAAGGAGTAGGATCCTCCAGGCAAGGCCATGGTCTTCTCTTCTGAGAAGCTGAGATGCTAGGCTGGAGAGAACACTCTGTGCTTTATCTATGCCAAAGAGAAGCTCAAATGTGCTGTCTAGGATTGTAACTAAAGTACTTATAGTGCTGTGCTGTGCTCAGTCACTTCAGTAATGTCTGACTCTTTGTGACCTTATAGACTGTAGCCCGCCAGGCTCCTCTGTCCATGGGATTCTCCAGGCAAGAAGAAAGGTTGCTTTTAAAAGACCAGAGTCAGATATTTTTCTTGATCTATGTGGATCTCAGTTCCCTGTAACAGTGATCTCTAAAGATATCTATATTCTAATATTCTTTTTACTGCTTTTTCACTTTCACTTAATCCACAAATATTTTATTACCTGCTCTTAATTAAGCATGGGGGATACAGCTATGAAATAATATGAATATCGTCTCTCTCTGCCCCTCTGAATCTTATATTCTTGGGATGTGGTGGGAAGGGAATTGACACAGGCATAATAGGACTCATTACATGAATAATTTATTAAAATTGTGATGTATGTAGTGAAGGGGAAAGAGAGGCACGTGACCTAGTCAGGCAGAGGGGCATCAGGAGAGATTTCCCTGAGCAGGTAACATTTTAGACCTGGATGATGAATGGAAATCAGGTCAATGTAGAGAAAGAGCAAGAAGATTCCATTGCAGAGGCTGTGAGAGAGACTAGAGGCTGGCACAGTTGAAAAGTAGAGAAATGCATTGTGTGGCTGAAAGGGGAGAAAGGAAGGAGGCATGGTGTGGGGGGAGCTGGAGGCAGCAATCATCTAATACAGGGCCTGGCAGGCCATGAGCAGGAATTTGGATTTTATTCGCAGGGCAATGGAAAGCCACAGAAAGTTTTAAAGGATGATCAGATTTGCAATTTTTAAACAATCATCACCGACTCAATGGACATGAGTCTGAGTAAACTCCGGGAGTTGGCGATGGACAGGGAGGCCTGGCATGCTGCCATCCATGGGGTCACAAAGAGTCGGACACGACTAAGTGACTGAGCTGAACTGAACTGGGGATAGAGAGATAGCCAATGATGTGTAAGTATAGCCTACTGGTAGAAGTTGAATTTAGGTGGTGGGTATAAGGGTATTCACTATAAAATCATTTCAACTTTCCTATATGTTTAAACATTTTAAATTAACATGCTGGGAAAATCTGGCCAGGTTAGGTGGGAAAATTTCCACAGGGAAAATCTACCCTGTGGAGGGTAGATCGAAGGAGGGCAAGAGTGGCTGCAAAAATAGCAGTTAGGAGACTTGTAACAATTACAGAGAGGGGTAATGGTCACTTATACCTAGGTGGTGGCATGGAGATGGTGAGAATTGGACAGGTTTTTGAGATCTTTAGGAGATACAATCAATACAATTTCCTGATTAATTTTGCCTCAGGGTAAGGAAGAAGCATAAATCAAAAATCACTAATTTAGAAAGATATATGTACCCAATGTTCACAGCACCAGTATTTACAATAGCCAAGGTATGGATGCAACCTAGATGCCCATCAACAGAGGAATGGATAAAAACGATATGGTACATATATACAATGAAATATTACTCAACCATAGTAAAGACTGAAATAATGCCATTTGTAGCAACATGGACGCACTTGTAGGGCATTATGCTAAATGAAATAAGTCAGAGAAAGACAAATACTGTATGCTATCACTTGTATGTGGAATCTAAAAAATACAACAAACTAGTGAATATAATAAAACAGAGGGGCTTCCCTGATGGTTCAGAGGTTAAGAATCTGCCTTCCAAAGCAGGGGACACTGGTTTAATTCCTGGTCCAGAAAGATTCCACATGCTTCACAGCAGCTAAGCCCATGGACCACAACTACTGAGCTAGCTCTCTAGAGCCCTTGAGCCACAACTACTGAAGCTGGGGTGCCTAGAGCCCGGGCTTCATAAGAGAAGCCACAGCAACAAGAAAAACCCACACACTACAACTATATAGAGTAGCCCTTGCTCGCCATAACTGGAGAAAAGCTTATGCACAGCAACAAAGACCCAAAGCAGCCAAAAATTAAAAAACAAACACAAAAAATTCACAGTTACAGAGGACTAGTGGTTACCAGTGGGGAGAAGTGTAGGGGGAGGGGCAAGATATGTAAGTGAGTTAGTGAAGTCACTCAGTCGTGTCCGACTCTTTGTGACCCCATGGACTGCAGCCTGCCAGGCTCCTCTGTCCATGGGATTTTCCAGGAAAGAATACTGGAGTGGGTTGCCATTTCCTTCTCCAAAGATATGTAAAAGGAGGTACAAATTACTAGGTATGAAATAAATAAGTTATAAGGATACAGCACATGGAATATGGTCACTATTTTATAATAAGTTTACATGGAATATAATCTATAAAAATATCAAATTACTATGTTGTACAGCTAAAACTAATATTGTAAGTCTGCTATATGGCAATGAAAAAAAAGGTCACTACCCAGTGTCTAGTTAGTATAACCTGGTGGATGATGGGACAAGGTACTGAGACAGAATGTAGTGGAGCAGAAAGACATAGGTGTAAGAAAAAGGGTGGAATAAAGAGTTCATTTTTGACTATGTTGAGAGTATGAGCAATCCTGGTGGAGATATCATATAAACCGTTGGATCAGGGCCTGGGGCTGAGAGAAAGGGTCTGGGTTGGAGATGCGAATTTGAAGTCATAAGTATATAAATGGTCATAAAACAATGAGGATACAATACATGATAATACCTGAGGATGGATAAAGTGAGGAGAAAAGAGAACAAGCATCAAAGAATCCAATGTTTAGAGGGACTTGCCTGGTGGTCCAGTGGTTAAGAATCCACCTTTCACTGCAGGGAATGCAGGTTCAACCTCTGGTAAGGGAAGTAAGATCTCACATGCCGTGGGGCAAGTAAGCCTGCTTGCCACAATTAGATAGCCTGAATGCTCTAGAGAATAAGAGAAACCCACACACTGCAACTAGAGAAAGCCCCTGTGCTGCAATGAAGACACAGCACAGCCAAAAAAAAAAAAAAAGGAATCCAAAGTAAAGCATTTTACAATCTTTAACAGACAAGGAAAGGGAACAATTAATGAAATAGAAAAATTAGGCATGAATGATATTAGAGAAGGCCTCTGTTGATGGGCTTTTGGATGTTTTCCAATCTTTTCCAAGAAATATCCTTGTATGTACTCATTTTTAACATATTTATCAATCTCTGTAGGATAAATAACCAAAAGTAGAATTGACATGTAATATACAGATCTCATTTTGAATTTAGAAGTGTTTACTCTGGAAAAAAATTGCTTCAAAAAGCCACCAAACATAGATAGCTTAATTAACCATATTAAATGTAGTATTTGATAAGAATGGTTAAATAAATTTAATACACCCCTATAATGTAGTACACTGTAGCCATATAAAAAGAAAGAGGCTGTCAATATATTCTGATATGGAAGAGGAAAGGGTAAGACTTGCTTTTCACAATTTTGAACTACTTTAATTTTGTGCCATTCACATGTATCATTTATATTAAAAATCTTTTTTGTGCTTCTAAATTATACTTTAAAAAAAGTAACCTAAAAGATCAACTTGCCTTTTATTTCTGAGAGCCACTCCAACAGGATTCTGATGGACTTTGGCATACCTGGGCCTTACATTATGGAAACACCCTGTTAGATGTTGGATTTTATGAAATCATAATGCTCTCACAATTGCTCTAACTGTGGCAAAGGTCTGAATACATGAAATTCATGCTCATCTTGAGTTCAAGATATTTTGGAATTAATTTTGCCACTTTCATTATTGGTGAATAAATCTACTTCAGTCTGTCTACTTTAGAAATGTCTCCAGGCTTACCCTCTCACCTCCCCTAAAAATGTCATTGAGGATATACTGAGTCATGGCAAGTCTGAAGACATTTATTCTTCCAATATAGGAAGTAGTGATGATCATACAGTTTTTGTTTTCTGTTTTTAAGAAGGGCAACATAGAGATACAGGTGTGAGTTTTAAAAATTGTATCATACGCCCTAAACTACACTAGACTAATAACTTCCATTTCCTAGAACTGGATAGCCTATTTTTGAATAACAGTGAATATGGATTGTTACTCACCTTACTAAGAATAACGGTAAATATATTCTTAAAATTGTTTTCAAAATTCAAAAAGAAATTTAGAATATGGAAGAATTAGCTATCTGAAGATGATTCTAGCTTTCCTACTACTAAAATTCAGTATCCATTCTTTTAAGGATTTTTACATGAATTCAAGTGAAAAAAATGAGTTGAGAGGCTAGAATATGACTCTAGAAGAAGACTGTGTCAAGTGTATTCATATACAAACATTCAGACTTGACTCCACCTCCCGCCATCTATGTGCTCTTGCCCATCATGATTAGCATAGGATCATGCCAAGTGGAAGACCACAGTCGACAGAACACTGGCTTAGGAGTTACACCCTGTATTTAAGTCCAGATACACTCACAGATTTTATATGATCTTAGGCAAGTCATCTTTGCTCTATGGGCTTCAGATTTGGACTGTGCAAAATGAGGAACAGGTCCAAGGTCCCTTTTCAGCATTAACTCCCTTTGCATCTAAGTTTGGTGGCTAAAGCCTCTGCATTTCCAAGTGACAGAGGTAGGATGGAACTATTGGCCACAATCCTTCATCTCTTCCAGCACCCTCACTCTTGCCATGGCTTCAGTGTGAGCAGAGTATATTTCCCTGCCTCTTGATTTGGGGCTTGGCCATGTGACTTCCTTTGAGCAACAGGATACAGCAGATGTAATACAAGTAGGG
The DNA here is from genome assembly GCF_002263795.3 of Bos taurus. Taxonomy (NCBI): domain Eukaryota; kingdom Metazoa; phylum Chordata; class Mammalia; order Artiodactyla; family Bovidae; genus Bos; species Bos taurus. The sequence goes on from NC_037357.1 coordinate 105,234,267, forward strand.
GCTCAAAAATGTGCATTGCTTCTTATTCCCTTTTAGTTAATGGCTTAGAACATTTTATAAATGTTTACAACACAGCTCTCTCAATAGCTAGGTCATAATTAGGGTGACCCTACATCCCAATTTTCCCAGGTCAGTCCTGATTTACATCTGATGTCCTGGTGTAATGATTTAGGTCTCTTCACTCCCCCAAATGGGATGGTTTAGAGTATCAATTACATAGTCACCACAGGGGGAAAAAAACCTCAGTTCATCTTGAAAATTCACCCGGCTAATCCGCAAGTTAGCTACAGCAACAGGACCACCCTCTTGCCCGAGCAACCATCCCCACAGTGCCTTCTTTGGATAGTGGGGATTCCTGGGGTGAGGAAAGGGTAGCCAGTATCCCTTCTTCTTACTCTGCAAGAGGCCTACGTTCCAAGTGGTTCCCTGTTCCCTTCAACCTTGAGAAAACCGAAAGCCACTCACAATTAGAAGAAGCTGGGGGGCTCCCAATCTCAACTGTAGTTCCAAATAAACATATGCCATTTCCCCTATGAGATAAAGCCCATGAGCTATTGCACAATGTGTTTGTTAACAGGACCATGTGGTATACTTTTTATCATCCAGTCAAAAAAGCCCTAGCCTGTGGACATAGAGAGTACATGCTTTTATAAGACAGCTGGCGAGATCCTAGCTATTCATAACACTGACATCTCTCCCCTTATGTCCCAATAGGCTCAGGTGAGAAATGGCAAGGAAGCCGACTCCAGGTCGTGAGCCTACCACTGGTAGGAAATAACAACCAGACAGTCCTGGGAGGCCTCACTTTTGAGAGCTGGTACCTTCAGAGCTTGGTCTTTCCCATGCTGGCACGGAGCATGAGTACGCCCTCTACAGGAGTTCCGGGATTGTCTGCCATCTTCTGCCAGAGGCGCTGCTCTTCCCCTTGAGAGTCCATCCAATCCACGTTCTTCCCATGGCTCACACCTAAAGAAGCGAAGGGGGAGCATTACACTTTAGAAATGAAATGTTTTCATCTTCTGGACTGATACCTATCAACCTCTGCTGACCAGAAAGACCTTCACTGGTTTGTTCTCACCATATCTAGTGAGTGATGTTAGTGTGGAATACATCCTTTGCAGGCAACATTACTCTCTTCTGCCTAGGTGATGGGGAACAGATTATGATGGCCCTGGAGGCTTGTTTCTTACTCACTTTGGTAGCTTAAATAGAAAGCTGGGTCATCTCGACTGAGTTAACATGTCAGAAGAACAGGCTGAACTGGCTCCAAGGCTCTCCCTTTTGAACGAGGCCACTTCTGTGACCTGGGAGTTGTCATTTTAGTGGCAGAGACAGCCTTAATCTATACATAAGCAGAGCATCACAGGGGTGGGGTCGTTCTCCACAGGGAAGCCAACCCTGTTGCATGCAGACTGTGGCTGGCCTAGTGTTAGGATAATGAAAGTTTGCAGGGCTGCACCTGCTCTGCTGCTAAAACTTTCCCAATTCACTCTGTGTTTCTGTGACCTGTCTGAACAACATGAGACATTATTTTTTAGGGAAAAAAATGGATTTCCTTTCAATTCAACCAGTGTTGAGTAAAGGCTGCAAGCCCTGGACAGCATTGAGAAGAACATGAAGTTGGTCTGGGAAGTCCTTCGCTGTGTATTGTCATTGTCAGAAGCGTGTATCATCACGGTGGTTGTCTCCTAAGCAAATCCTGAAGTAAGGCCCAAGAAAGTAGTTGAAATTCACTCAGACTAAAGTGTAAATGATATTTCATAAGAAGTCCAAATATAAGCATTATGCACCCCAGACTTCTAGCTGAAGGATACAAAGTTACAGAATACTATTTTTAACAGTGAGCCGAACCTTGGCTAAAGGAATAGAGCATCTATAGAAATCTCGAGAGTCAGCTAAGCAGAAATTACATATACACCTATGACACATTACACTTGTAGGAACCACTCCCCTGCCCCACGTCGAGTCAGACTATCTAAGGGTACCATAGTCCCTCACCGCTTCCAGAATTCAAACGAACTCCTCCCAGAAAGATGTTGCTGGAAAAGGCCTCCTTGTCCCAGATGGTAAGTTCTAGGCAAACATGCTTTATATCCTGGGGATGCAGGCCACTGAACACGAAAGTATGATTCCACTGAGGGTTCAGACTCTTTTTTATTACCAGAGTTTTGTGCTTGGTGGCTTTGCTATCATCAGGGAGCAGGTAGCTGCAGGAGAAAACACAATCAAGTCATCAGTGAGACAGTGAAGCAGAAAAGGGCATCCTTGCATAGTCATTTCAATTTCCCATAATTCCTGGTGTGTACCTGGGTGTGTGTGTTTGATTATCTTTCCCATCACCTTATATGCTTACATCTGGGTTGATATAGTGGAATGGCTTATTATCTCTTGTAAGTGGGGGCAAGAGTAGAATGCCCACACTGTCCTTTCTAATCCTATTGGTCCTTCCCTCATCTTGAAATGAAAATACCTCCTGTGGGAGACACTCTGTAATAATGTCCTGCCTCCCATCATCACTGGCTCACCTCTGTGGGGACGTGATGCCAGGAAGAACACTTCCTGCCATGCTGACAGGTTCCCACCTTAGGCGCCTGTGTCTCTTGGCTTCTCCAACTAAGGACTTTGGTGCTCTGTGAGCCAACTCAGCTTACATGAAGGAAACCCTGGATTACTGGGAATTTCATGTCCCTCAGAACAACCCTCAACCACTGAGTTTTAGAAATTGGTGGATGAGGAGACTTCCCTGGCGGTCCAGTGGTTGAGACTCCCCTGCTGATATCACATGTGGCACAGATTCATTCTTCATCAGGGAACTAAAATCACACATGTTGTACAGCACAGCTAAAAAATAAATTGAAGTAAAGGAAATTGGTGGATGAGTCTCCTAGCTTTCCTGTCCCTTGAAGGGACAATCCTAAGGTATATTTCAAAGAGCTGCTTAACACTTCATTAGTGGAAATGAGCCCCATTTGACCACAGTAGGAACCTGCCTAGTAACACTTTCATCAGCTTCTCTCCCTTCCCTGTTTCATTTTCCTTACTCTTTTTTTGATCATAGTACCTGATGAATCAGGCATTTTGGGGAAGGAGACTTATGGATATGGAATTAGTACATCAAATTAACATGAACAATACCACAAATGATCTTACAATAAAGAAGACACATTATGACACTTGAGATTTCACTTCATGTACCAAACAGATGCTGCTTATCTCCCAACATTCATTCTCTCTCCTATTTGTCTCCAAAAAAAGAAAGTCCTCATTTTTTCAGCTCGGCACAAGATTGTCCAGAATAAAGACTACATTCCCTAGCCTCACTTATAGCTCGTATAGCCAGGTGACTAAGTTCTGGCCAATGGGATACCTTACCTTTAGTGTTTATTTCCATACAAAGACTGTTGTTTAAGACACTCTTATGTTGGCTCATGGACTGAGTATTTAAGGTTATATGTTATAATATTAAATTTTATAGAAGGGACTATTCTTGCTCTCTCATGCTCTTTAAAAAAAAAATTGAGGTCCTCTTAAAATCAGCTCAATGGTTAACTGTAACTAGGAACAGAATTTACTAGAAAGTTACTGGCCTTAAAAATACATCCTTTATTTTCTCTTCTTTCATACATGTTCAACATGATAAAATAAAAACTGTTTCAGAAGAATGTCAGTCATTTGTGCAAGGGCACAAGGAGTTCATGAGCCAGGAGCCATCCCCTCATCCCACCAGTGAGCAGGAAGAGGCCTGAATGGGATGGTAAGGCTGGGGAGACACATTTCAGTGGCAGGATCCACATAAAAGGAAGGAAGAGTGAGGAAGAGTCAAGGACAGATGGCCGGGAATTCAGGCACACACACTCACCAGCAGGGAAGACCCAGACATCTGGCTTCCCTTTATTATCGCCCTTACCAAAGCTAGAAGTGTAAGCATAAAGGTTTGACTCATTTCCTCATGGAGGAAATTACACTTTTCTATGGAGAAGGCGATGGCACCCCACTCCAGTACTCTTGCCTGGAAAGTCCCATGGACAGAGGAGCCTGGAAGGCTGCAGTCCATGGGGTTGCTAAGAGTCGGGCACGACAGAGCGACTTCACTTTCACTTTTCACTTTCATGCATTGGAGACAGAAATGGCAACCCACTCCAGTGTTCTTGCCTGGAGAATCCCAGGGATGGGGGAGCCTGGAGGGCTGCCATCTATGGGGTCGCACAGAGTCGACATGACTGAAGCAACTTAGCAGCAGCAAGGAGGAAGGAGGAGAGGAATGATACTGTCATCTGACAAAGAATTAACCTCACGGCAGGCATCACAGGAATTTGTTTTACCTTATGTAGCGTGTGGTACTCTGTGAGAGCAGGGTCCACATCTTATATTGGGAACTGCAAGACTTAACTGCTTGAAACATGCACATTTATGTGTTTGTCTGTATGGATGAAAAATATCCTTCTTGTCCTAGTTTTTCTGATTATAAGAGAAAAATCTCAAATAGAAATCAGGAGGGATTTGTCATTTGGGTTACCTCGAATGGGTAAGATGCCCATCAAAAGGGATGTATTCCCTCAAGAAACTGCCCTAGGTTCCACAAAGTGGGCACAAATGCCCAAGAGTCAGTCTTGGAGTTTCTCTAAGGCACTTCCCAGTGGATATCTTGAGGGACGATGCTCTGGCATCCCCACTTTTTACAATTTCCCCCAAGAGAGAAAAATCCCAAAGATCCAGTATTTTGGTTGTTGTCACATACTGCCAGCACCAAAAGATAGCAAAGCACAATACAAGAATATTACGTATAGAAAGCTAAACTTTTTCCTCCTTTGAGAAATAAATCTCACAGGAAAATTCGCCAGGCTTGAGGATGACAGTCATGGGAAATTCTGAAATACGCTAGAATAAGCAGATCCCTCTTGTGTTGTTTGCAATGAAAGCACCAGCACTCAAGGGGAGCACTTTCCTAGCACACGTTTAGAATAAGAACAAGACAGAAGCCTCACAGCCACCCCTGTCTCCTGTTTCATCTCTCACTAAGTATCATTGAAAATGAGCTCAAACCAAATTACCCCTTCACAAAGCTATCAGAAGTGCCTCCTGATTTCACCGCGGTCAAATTCTTTGCCTCTTTGATGAACACTTCTAGGATTCCTCCAGAGATGATAGATGGATCCTTCTTTTTTCCTCGTTTAAAGGTCTTCTTTCCTGCATCAGTCATCAGAGACAGAGAGGGATGAAGGGTGGGAAAGAGAGGGGGGAGGGAGGGGAGGGAATGGGTGGAGAGAATGAAAGAAAAAGAGAGAAAGAGAATGAGGGAGGGGGGAGAGAAAAGAAGGGAAGAAAAGAGAAATAGATCATAGGGTCCATTTCAAAACTGACAAAGACTACAAAGATTTATTTCATTTGGTGAGTGAATGAGCTATGTACATTACTGTATATGTTTCCATGAATTCACTTGAATGTTTTTTACCCTAATGGAATCTTTCTGGATCTATCATTCATTTGTATTTGTTGAAAAAAATAAACAAGTTAAAAAAAAAATACTCCCCTAAATCGTATAAAGGAATAAAACAGAAAAGACCCCAAGAGCTGCCTGGGCCACATCCCTGCTCTCCATGAGAAACAGCTACAATGAAAGCCACACACACGTGCCAAGATGCACATAGAGAAAATTCCATAACTCCTGCCTTGGATATTATAGTCAACTCCACGCCTGGCTAGCTCTAAAGGCTAAAGCCCAGGCACAATGACATTTCAGGGTGAGAGAAAACACTCCCCATACCACATTTTTATTCTGATGAAATACTCTCAACATGAATAATGACCACTGCCACCACCACCTTTATTTAACAGTACTGTGAGCACTTTACAGGAATGAACCTATTTAATAGTTGCAGTATCCCTATGAAGTGAGGAAACTGAGGTCAAGAGATAGGAAATTACTAGCAAAGGGTCACCATGACAAGGGTGATATGAACAGGAAGATAATGCATGCTGCCTGTAGGAGCTGAGGAAACAAGGGCAAGAGTGACTTAAATGTGGACTCCATCTGGAATTTTCCTTTGTATTCTGTGTTCCAGGTTAATTTCTTTCTTAAGATGCCCCGAGTAGCTGTGAATCTCATAAATCCAGACAGCAGCTTCCTACACCTCCCCTCTTAGCAGACCATCCCCCATTTCTGCCCCCTCCCCCGACCCAGAGGAAGGTTCTATATACCTTAGACCCCCAAGAAACAAATATCAACATAAAGGTTCATTTCTAATTATGAACTCGGTCCTTTTCTTGTAACAACCCTTCCCCATATATTGCATGTGTGTGCGCGCAAAATCACTTCAGTTGTGTCTCTCTGCGACCCCATGGACTATAGCCTGCTGGGCTCCTCTGTCCATGGGATTCTCTGGGCAAGAATTCTGGAGTGGGTTGCCATTTCCTTCTCCAGGGGATCTTCCTGACCCAGGGATCGAATCCATGTCTCATATGTCTCCTGCGTTGGCCGGTGGGTTCTTTACCACTAGCGCAACCTGGGAAGCCCCGCATACAGTATATACTTCTCAACTCTCCATAAAGGACAGTGATACTTAACCCTTTTCACTTGATGTTAGTTGGCCAAAAAGTTCATTACAGAAGATATTACGGAAAATGCCAAATGAACTTCTTAGCTAACCCAATAACATCATCCACCCAATCCCTCTCCCTACTTCCACACTTCTAGAAATGGAACATCACTGATCAAAGCCAATGATTTTTCTTCCTCTACCTTGAAATTGTCCTAGTGGAGGCATCAGTTTCTCTTCTGGTGGTATGTAACGTAACATGACTGTCAGCTCTCCTTTGTACTGAAGGCTAATATCAGCAGCACATTCCACCTGGCCAAGAGGAGACAGGTAAAAAGAAAAATTCAGAATGCTTATAATTTTGGAGCCTGTATTTGAATATACAATATTTACTAGGTGGCTTAGATGTGACAATTTATTCCACTTCAATTATGTTGGCATTACTGGTTTAAGAGCTGCCTCAGGCATGACAAAAGAAAGGCTGGAAAACTCTATGAAGGTATTTGCATATAAATCCCTTTAGTCCCAGCGGACTGTGCGACCCTATAGACTGAAGCCTGCCAGGCTCCTTTGTCCCTGGGGATTCTCCAGGCAAGAATACTGGAATGGGTTACCATGCCCTCCTCCAGGGGATCTTCCCGAACTAGGGACTGAACCTGTGTCTCTTATGTCTCCTGCATAGGCAGGTCGGTTCTTTACCACTAGCACCATCTGGGAAGCTCTTTAAACCTTAAAGTAAAAGGAATTTGAAAGGGGAGATATAACATGTTGACATTTGGTGAGTCAACAACGGACACTGAGCGCCTGTGATGCACTGAGGTCTGGACCCATCACTAAACATATATAAATAATTTGGGGGAATGAGGCAAAAATAAAGATCTCAGTGATAACAGCCCCAGAAGATACTTCTTTCTGTCTGCCCTTGATGTCACAAGGGTTTCCTACTTCAGTGACCAAGAAAGGGAAAGCAGGCAGTAATGTCTGATTCAAATTGGGCTGCTAGCCACCAACTCTGAACAGCTACACTGGCAATTCACATCATTAAAATTCAACGTGGAAAAAATGGCACGCTCCAACATTGCTGGTGCAACTGTACAATGGCACAGCCTCTCTGAAAAACAGTTCGGCATTTTCTTAAAAGATTAAAAAATACTTGGGCATTTATCCCAGGAAACTGAAAGAATGTGTACACTGAAAAATTCTGTACATACATATTTGCTTCATCTTTATTTGTAGTAGTACAAAACTGGAAAGAAACTGTATGTCCTTCAATAGGTAACTAGTTAAATAAACTGTGGTAAAGCCATACCACAGAGTACTACTCAGGAAGAAAAAGGAATGGCTAGTGATACCTGCAAAAAGTTGATTGAATCTCTAGAGAAGGATGCTGAGTGAAAAAAGTCAGCTTAATAGGATAACATACTATACGATTTCACTTATATAACATTCTTGAAAAGACAAAACAATAGATACGGAGAACAGATTCAGGGTTGCCAGGGGTAAGGAAAGGGGTTCTCAGGTGGCTCAGATGGTGAAGGATCTGCCTGCAATGCAGGAGATTCAGGTTCAATCCCTGGGTCAGGAAGATCTGCTGGAGAAGGGAATGGCAACCCACTCTAGTCTTCTTGCCTGGAAAATCCCATGGATGGAGGAGCCTGGTGGGCTGCAGCCCATGGGGTCGCAAAGAGTCGGACATGACTGAGTGACACAAACAGGTGTTAGGAATAGGGGTGGCAGGAGCGAGGTGGGTGTGGTTATAAAGACCACAAAGGATCTTTGTGAGGATGGACCTGTTCTGTGTCCTGGCTGTAGGGCTAAATACACAAAGCTCCAGCGCTGCAGTGCCAAGTCACTCAGTCATGTCCCACCCTTTGCAACTCTATGAACTGTAGCCCACCAGGCTCCTCTGTCCATGGGATTTTCCAGGCAAGAAGACTGGAGTGGGTTACCATGCTCTCCTCCAGGGGATCTTCCTGACCCAGGGATCAAATCTGTGTCTCTTACACCTCCTGTACTGGCAGGTGGGTTCTTTACCACTACTGCCACCTGGGAAGCCCAACACAAAGCTACACATGTGACAAAACTGCATAGAAATTAATACACATGCACACAAATGAAAACTGAGGAAATCTGAGTAAGACAAGTGGACTATATCAATGTTACCACCTTGGTTGTGCCACTGCATTATAGTTTTGTCAGATGTGACCACTGGGGGAAACTGGGTAAAAGGTATATAGGATCTCTCCATGTTATTTTTTACAATAGCATGTGGATCTACAATCTTCTCAAAATCCAATTTTAAATTTGAAAATTCAGTGTGAGCACATACCCAAAGCCTTTGTTCTGTAGGTCTCCCAATGAGACAACTGAACTTTAGATTTTTCATAAATAGGGTAAGAAAAGTAGATACTTCCTCAGACTTTTCTTGAGGGAACTTGACTGCTGAGCAATTCTTCAAGGGCTAAGAGCTGCTCTGCTATGAGAGAGGGCAGACTGAAAGAATTCTCAGAAACCCCCAAACCCATAAGAAAGCCCGAGGCTATTCAAACCTCAGCAAAAAAGACTGAGACTGACAAAAGGAAACCTTGCTGACTTTCCTTCATTTCAGTTCAGTCACTCAGTCATATCCGACTCTTTGTGACCCCCATGGACTGCAGCACACCAGGACTCCCTGTCCATCACCAACTCCTGGAGTTCACTCAAACTCATGTCCATTGAGTTGATGATGCCATCCAACCATCTCATCCTCTGTCGTCCCCTTCTCCTGCCTTGTCTTTCCCAGCATCAGGCCCTTTTCCAGTGAATCAGTTCTTCACATCAGGTGGCCAAAGTATTGGAGTTTCAGCTTCAGCATCAGTCCTTCCAATGAATATTCAGGACTGGTTTCCTTTAGGATGGACTGGTTGGATCTCCTTGCTGTCCAAGGGACTCTCAAGAGTCCTCTCCAACACCACAGTTCAAAAGCATCAATTCTTCCATGCTCAACTTTCTTTATGGTCCAACTCTCACATCCATATATGACTACTGGAAAAACCAGAGCTTTGACTAGATGGACCTTTGTTGGCAAAGTAATGTCTCTGCTTTTTATATGCTGTCTAGGTTGGTCATAACTTTTCTTCCAAGGAGTAAGTGGCTTTCAATTTCATGGCTGCAATCACCATCTGCAGTGATTATGGAGCCCCCAAAAATAAAGTCTGCCATTGTTTCCACTGTTTCCCCATCTATTTGCCATGAAGTGATGGGACCAGATGCCATGATCTTAGGTTTCTGAATGTTGAGCTTTAAGCCAGCTTTTTCACTCTCCTCTTTCACTTTCATCAACAGGCTGTTTCGTTCTTCTTCACTTTCTGCCATAAGGGCGGTGTCATCTGCATCTCTGAGGTTCTTGATATTTCTCCCGGCAGTCTTGATTCCAGCTTGTGCTTCATCCAGCCCAGCATTTCTCATGATGTACTCTGCATATAACACAAATAAGCAGGGTGACAATATACAGCCTTGACGTACTCCTTTTCCTATTTGGAACCAGTCTGTTGTTCCATGTCCAGTTCTAACTGTTGTTTCTTGACCTGCATACAGATTTCTCAGGAGGCATGTCAGGTGGCCTGGTATTCTCATCTCTTGAAGAATTTCCCACAGTTTATTGTGATCCACACAGTCAAAGGCTTTGGCGTAGTCAATAAAGCAGAAATAGATGTTTTTCTGGAACTCTCTTCCTTTTTGATGATCCAGCGGATGTTGCCAATTTGATCTCTGGTTCCTCTGCCTTTTCTAAATCCAGCTTGAACATCTGGAAGTTCATGGTTCATGTACTGCTGAAGCCTGGCTTGGAGAATTTTGAGCATTACTTTACTAACATGTGAAATGAGTGCAACTATGCAGTAGTTTGAACATTCTTTGGCATTGCCTTTCTTTGGGATTGGAAGGAAAACTGACCTTTTCCAGTCCTGTGGCCACTGTTGAGTTTTCCAAATTTGCTGGCATATTGAGTGCAGCACTTTCACAGCATCATCTTTTAGGATTTGAAATAGCTCAACTCGAATTCCATCACCTCCACTTGCTTTGTTCATAGTGTTGCTTCCTAAGGCCCACTTGACTTCGCATTCCAGGATGTCTGGCTCTAGGTGAGTGATCACACCTTCTTTTTGGTGGTGATAAACCTTATTAGTAAGGCTGGGAAAATCATTTGAAGCTTTTATTCAGCTACCTTGCCAGAGGCACAAATGAGATTAGGTGGTGAATCAGACTACCCATTTAACATTTAATCTTACTATTCTAAATCAAGTGCCTTATGTGAGGAGTTTTCTTATTGCTTTGATGGTTTCAGGAAAGTTTAGTTTATGTGAAAGTCACAAATGGAAAATTACCATGCATATTATGACAAATGAAAGAGGTCACTGGGTTTGTTTTTCTTTTTGATACTATAGCTAACGAGGGTTGAGGTATTTGCCCTTTCTCTTTGGATCTGAGTGGGCTCTATGACTGCTCTGACTAGTAGAATATGGCAGAAGTGACAGTGTGCCAGTTTCTGGGCTCAGGTCTTAAGATGAACGGCTTCCATTTCTTCTCTTGAAATGAATATTCTTGGGATTCTCCCTCTGGGAATCCATGCTGTGAGGTCCACATCACATGGAGAAGCCACACATAGGTGCTCTAGTTGGTGGGCTTAGATGAGTTCTTAGCTGGCAGCCAACATCAAGTGTGAGACATCCAACTGGACCAACCAGCCCAGTCAAGCCCTCAGATGACTTCAGGGTGTTTTTGGGTATACACTTGCAAGGAAGTTCCAGGGCAACGTCCTCTCCTGACATACTACCATTTCCCACTATTCAGTGAACTTTTGCTCAGAAAAAGGTTGCAGAATTCAATTCAATTCATTCCATTCTACCAACACATATGGAAGGTCTCCTTGTATTGGATTGGACAAAAAGTTCGTTCAGGTTTTCCTGTACAATGGTATGGGAAAACCTGAACAAATTTTTTGGCCCACCCAACAGTAATGATTCTTAAGGCATTTTGCTAAGTGCTATGGGGACACAGAGAGATCCTGCTTTCCATGAGTTTTCACTCTATCTAGAAGGAATATACTCCATAGCAACTCTATCCATCTGCTCTTATTTAACTGATTTGTCACATGAATGCTCTCTATTCCCACTGAAGAGCAGGATGCTCTATACAAAGACCATGTATGCCTGCTCCCATCAGTTGAGTCAGCTGCATTCGTCCCCAGAGCTCTTTATGCCAGGCATATTTGTGGCTCTAATTATATAACTGAATGGCACAAACTGAAGAGTCCCAAAAGACAGCTGCTACTATAAAAAATGAGGTTGACCAACTTATAAGAACTAAAGATGTGAAAATAAATTCGCTATTGGATTCTATTTGGGCTTGAAGCTGTAAAAGATTAGAGGAAAGATCATGAATATTCAGAAAGATTTTGCATTTGGTTGACTTTGCAAGTATTCTGAAACTTTTGTTTCACTCTAGAGAAACTCAAACAAGAAATTGTTGATTAGGATACATTAGGGGCAGAATGTATTCCAGGAGGATATGATAGAGTTTCAACTACTGAAACTATACTCAAAAAAAAAAAAAAAAGTGCCCCTGTATTAGAAAACTTGAAAATGAATACACATTTAAGTTAAAATAAGTGATTAATAAATGCATTGGAAATTCCATAAGGAATGCAATTGGAAAACATTGTATGTGTTTGACTTCTGTGACTTTGTCCATGAACTGACCTATAATTATTGGTCCTGATTTCTTGAAGAAGGTTTCTACCATAGAGCAAGCTCGGTGTCACACAAACCATTACAGTTGCTCCAAATACAAGTACCGTGCATTCCCTACTGAATGAGTTAAGTTCCGAGAGAGTGCATTTGTAAATCCAATTTGTTCATAAGTCCAACAAAGTTAGCCTAGGTACCCAACTTTATATATAATGCCAGAGACTTGAATTAACTTGCGTGATTGGACGTGCGAATGCACTTTCGCATCTTCAAAAGCTCACAACTCGAAGGTTCGTATGTAGGGGACCTACTAAAGAAACTACTCTGGGGGACTTCCCTGGTGGTCCAGTGGTTAAGAATTCACCTTCCAATGCAGGGGAGGCAGCTTCGATTCCTGAACAGAGAAGTAAGATCCCACATGCCTCAAGCAACTAAGTCCTTAGGCTTCAACTAGAGAAGCCAGTTCACTGCAAGTACTGAGCCTGCTCGCTCTAGAACCTGAGCTCCACAAGAGAAGCCCACAGGCCGCAACTTAGAAGCACCCATGCTGCACTAAAGATCCAGTGCAGCCAAAAAATACAAACTACTGTGGGAAGAGAGAGTAATCCAGACTGGGATAACAAGGGGGCCCTTGTCTGGTTCTTATAGGATGGCAGACATGATGACATATGAAGATGGGGGGTGGGGGAAGATTAGCCTGGGTTAAGGACAGAGGCACCTGGCTGGCCACGGTCCATAGGGTTACCAAGAGTTGGGCAGGACTGAAGTGACTTAACATATAAGCAACAAAGTAGGATGAGTGGAATTCAGTGGGGATTGTGTAGAATGTGCCTGAGCACTGGTTGGGAGGTGTGCTCAGATGTGTGTGTACAGGGAGGAAGCAGCAAGGAAGATGAAAACAAGGTTTCTACTCTGGGGTCTTCAGGAGACCTGAAGACACAAATTTCTATTATAGTGTTTTATTAGGATGGGTAGTAGGGTAGCTGGACAGTGAAGGGAAGAGAGGCTCGCCAAGGTTACAAAGTCAGGTCAAGTTCAGGGAGAGTAACCCTTGCTCAGTTCCACAGGGGAGCTCTGAAGACAAGACAGATCACACCTTGGAGTGCTCCTGATCAAAGCAAAGATGCTAGGGTGTTTATACTCCTTCACTCATCAGTTACTGACCAAGGGCTTTGCCCTCAACTCCCACAAGACTGAAATTCCCAGGCTATTCTGGCTTTGGACATCCACATTCCAAGCCCACTCCAGCAGCCTGAGGATGCCTATCCTACGAAGATTGGCAGATACTGGCTGGCAGGAGGGACAGCTGAGGGGAGCCATGTATGAATGAAAATGGGGATACAGGTAAAGCACTGACTCCTCTGCTCCAGAAAACTGGGCTATACCAACTGAGCGCTGAGGGCCAGGGTAAGGGTTAGAATTTACTCAAACAATATCCAGAGTCAATAGGGAAACAGTGAAGGAATCTGACTCAGCGCGGGTGGGGAATAATCTGATAATGCCCATTATCTTTTGCTTTTTGAAGAGACAGGGATCTACTGCCAATCAGAGTAGGATGCAGAGTTCCCAGCACACTTACAGGGCTAAGGTGGGGTCATCTATCATGCACACAAGTCTGTCCAAAATACCACATAAAAAGAACCCTTTAGCTAGGCAATGACTCTACAGGACCTCCTGTACATTGACTCTGCCTGAAGGTGGGACAGAGAAGGCTTCCTTTGAAAACCACTTAAGCTTGCTGTTGACATTCAAAGGTCCTTTTTATAATAGCACCTTCTGGGAATACATGAAAGGCAATTTACACTGACAAGCTCTTCTTGTTTTTCAGTAAGATAATGAATTACAGCTAATAAACAATCCCACATCACGCTGTAAAATGGGAGTTATACTGTGAAACTACTTTACAGTAAGTACACCTGGCATCTTGAGTTCTTTCTTTGTCTGCACCAGCCTCCTGATGGGTGGGAAGACATAGTAAAATCAAAGGTAGGTGTCCAGGGACTTTTCACCAACAGATAGTCGATAAGCAATAAGGCACTCTGTCTTTCCAATCTTCCCACTGCCAAAGGATGTCCGTCTTTCTGAATGTTTAAGGAATATTATTTCTGATCCTCTGTTACCAAGGAAATTGGTCCCTGTAGCTCACCCTTCAGCTCCTCAGCTGGATAATCTATGAGAAACATCAAGTGTCCAGGGTGGCTCATGCTAGAGCTATAGTTGATGAAGTGGCTACTGCATTGAAATGACTGAGGAGGGAGATGGAGAATCAAGTTTGGAAGGCATGGTACCTAAGCAAGTCTGAATAACCTGCAGCCTTTCCTCTATACATGTCAGAGAAAGCTTGGCAGGAAAAGATGACGTGGATTAGACACTAATTTAGACTGCGTACCTAGAAGATGGTAAAGAATCCACCTGACACTGCAGGAGACGTGGATTCAATCTCTGGATCAGGAAGATCCCCTGGAGAAGGGAATGGCTACCCACTCCAGTATTCTTGCCTGGAGAATCCTACAGAGGAGCCCGGTGGGTACAGTCCATGGGTTCACAAAGAGTCAGACGTGACTGAGCGACTAACAGCTGGCTATTCAACTTCTTGCCAGAAACCAATGCTGAGATGAGGATTCTTTTGCAAGTGACCTATTAAGGAAAGGCTCCCAGGCCAGGCCAGGGAAAGGGCTGGGGAGATAGGTTGGGGAAGAGGAGGAAGCCAGGCGAGGGCTTCTGATCCAGCAGGAGAGCTCTGGAGGGTAAATAACACCTCAGAGCTCTTCCCTCTCTCAGTAATGGAACTGAGCTTTCAGACTCCACCATCTATCAGTTATTGGTGAAGACTTGACTTGCGGCAGGAGGGACAGAAGCTCCTAGGAATTTCTGACTCTCTGCCTACATGGGAAAAATCTACAATAGCCTGAGGACAGTCTTCTAAAAACAGTCAGGTAGAGGCAGTTGGAGGCAAAATTCACAACAGACATGGTTAAAGGAATCCAAGGGGTTCTGGCAGAGGACAACAGGAGTTCCACTAACATTAAACACCATCAGAATGTTTCTATCTCAAGCAGCCTCAGAGAGATGCTTCTCACTTGTAATAAAAAAAAAAAAAACAAACCACTCAATGTCAATGTGAAGGTGATTACCATGGAAAGCTGCTGGTCCCTAAGCCAAATCAATGCCTGAGAGAATACTGATATCATCTCAGAGCAAATCCTCCAACCATTTCCAAGAAACTGACTGGAAACCCTCCAAGCAGGTTTCCAAAACAGCTTCTCTGTGCTCTTCTGTTACATTTCTGATGGACAAGCTAATTTCACGGACTTAGATGCATGTTACTTGTCCTTCATCAGTGTCACACACCACATGATGTACTGGACATTTTCTATGATTCTTTGATACTCACTCATTATACACAAAAGGAAGCAAGTGCCAGAAGATTTAAATCAACTTAATTGCTATCCTTTATGGTGAGGCTTTTCATTCAAATCACAGAACTTTAATGCTGTAGTGACCAAATATTTCTCATATTTATTAATAATGTCAGAGAAATGTTACGCTATTGTGGACTTAATTGTTGTTAACATTGTACTTCCTCTCTCTACCATATTTATGTGAGTCACAGGAGTGAGGTTGTTTTCTGTTTGAGGATCCCTATTTCATTGTCAATTTTACCCAGAGCCAAAGTAAACCTCCTAAAGGTTGTCCATGAGTTACTTATACCAAATTTTTGAGGTCAACACTTATAAAATCCACCAGAAAGTTACATTTAACTTCTGAGTCTCAAGCTCCTCATATAAAATGGGGATAACAATGCTTAGCGGTGGTTGTAACCATGAGATGTGAATGATGCTACTACTCATGATGATGAACAAACACTATTATTGATGATCAATGTTTGTTTTTGCTGTCTAGCACCCACTCACCATTTTTGTTTTTTAGTATTCCTGTACCTGGATTTATTTGGGGGTGATACCACCTTCAGGACCAGTTTTATGTTCTGATGGCCTTAAGCCCCTCAATGTATCTCTCCTCTCTGGCTGCAATGATTGGCTAAGGATGGGCAAATAATGTAATGAGAATTAGGAACCAGGTCCAGGATGTTGGCTTGACTATTGGAGGAGGAACTCTTTCCTGTCCTGGACAGTGTGAGGCAAGGATGAGAGGTTTGCAGCTGTTGTGGTGTTCAAGAGAAGCAGACCTGGGATTAGTGAGGGGAGGCCCACAATGCATGAAGTCTGCAAGTGAAGCCAATACAGAGAAGAGAGATCAGGCCTTGCTAAGATCTGAGCATCTGGATCAAGCCATGCTTGATCATCTCTGGTCAATAATTTCCTTTCATTTTTTGAGTAGTGTGAGCTGGGGTTTCTGTCAATTGCAATATAAGGATTCCAATGTAACAAACACTGCATAGCATTTATCGAGAAGCTTGCAACGTGCCTGACACTGCAAATATCACAAGGCAGGCTTCTTCAAGCCTCACAGCATCCCTAAAACTGATGTCCAATTCTTACATCACCAATGAGAACACCAAGGCCTGGGAAGTTAAGTAACTTCCCCAAGGTTACACAGAGAGTCGTGAAGCCAGGATTGAACCCAGGAAGTCTGATCTGAGTCCACTATCTTAACCATCATGTTCTTTTTTCCCTTTTCTATATAAAGAACAATCTTTCGTTACATAAGTGGGACCTTTATCCCATCTCACTTTTGACTTCAAAAATTACTGTAGACATGCCAACTGCATAGAGTGAATCCCAGGCACTGTTGGTTTAGTTTAGAACATACTATCGTAGCATTTAATTTCTAGTACCAGCCTTGAAAAAAATTTTTTTTGACCTAATAGGATCATATAATGTATTCTTTTGTTTATCCATGGTGACTACTGAATACTGACTATATTTTTAGCAGGTCAAATTAATAAGAAATATGATTATGCAAGATTATGGCTTGCATTTTACAGACAGTCTATATCAAAGAAGGGTTTCCAAAAGAGTGTATTTACATTTGTTATATCATTCCAAAATAAGCTGCACTAATCTTTTCGGATTATCACTTGACAACTAGAGGTCTTCAGATTCTTTAGGCCTCTGACATCAGTTTTGCTCATTCCTTGTGTAAGTGTTTGACTTATCTGGAAGCATTTCCTACCTTGGGTTGAAGCACAAACCACTCATCACTTGGATTTTCAAAGTTCCATGAGTCAAAAGGAATCTCCACCTCCCCCAGGAAGCTATTCCGTCCAAATCGATCATAATGCCAGACTGAGAGCTGCAGAGTTCTCGTTTCCAGCTGGGCATGGCTGATGGTGTACTGCAAAACCAGATTTACAACATCACACTCCATATCCATTTCTAGGACAGGGTGAAATTTACTTCCACCGGCTTCCAGATCATATGCAGTAGTAATACAAACAAAACAAACCCAAGAGAAAAACACTTCATTTTTCTTCATTTCTGCTACAAGTCAGGTTCTATTCCATAAACTCATTTGCATGAGATCTAGCACTGAAAGATCTATTGACAGGCTTTTCATGGGGGTTTGATAAACTTCAGATATTATATAAAAAGTGCGAGGTGATGAAGCTTGTCCCCTTTTCAGCTTTACTTGCTTTTTACTTGCCTGATTATTTTGTCAACAACTACTTTGTAAGTGCAAGGTTTAATGTATCAAGTCTTTAATTTCTCTGTCTTATTTATAACAATAAGACCCAAATCCAGGAAAGTTTGACAGTGAGAAACTTGCAAATGTCAAACTTCATAAAGTCCAGCCTAAATGCAGGGGTGAAATCGATATATACATAGATTGAGCAGAAAGAAAATATTGCTGGCATGGTTTCCCTTTTCCAGCAGAACATTATCCAGGGCCACATACGCACACCCCCTCAAAATCTCCTGATTGTCCTCTGCAAATACCACTTCAGACACACTTCAGACTGACTGATTCCTCATCTTGGATTCGCATCATCCTTCCTGTTTCTGGAATGATTCACCTTGGCCCTGCTTCCCAGATCTGCCACGTCATTCTTATCTGTTCTGCTTCAGCTCATCTTTGCTATCCTGTCATGGCTGCTGGATTCACCCTCTGCATATATTCATTCCTTTTCATTTTGATCTGTCTTGATACTGGCTCCTGCTTTCACATATCCCTGCTGACATATGCCCCCACTCGCCAACTTCCTTCTGTGGTGGACTCCATGACTCCATTATTCTGGCTTCAAGATCCATAATTTACCCTGTGACTGGCAGTAACTTCAACATCCCCGTCCCCTTGGAACTTTCTCACCAGGCCAACTGTGTCCAGGGTGAGGGAAGAGGTTACATGGAGGCCCATGGGAAAAAGTAATGTCTCTAGAATTGGGGCCTGGGTTATATCTTACCTAGGCCACTGTCTCTGAGATTTTTCAAATCTAGCCCTGCATCTCCACTGTTGATTAACCACATGGATAAACTCAGCCAAATTCTGAAACCCTAACAGGAAACAGCACATTTTAATGCTGCGTTAGCAGAACAATGAGTATGTATAGAGTGACCTGCTAAGTTAGGGCCAAAACTTTGACAAACTTCTTTAACAGGGAACTAGAAAAAAAATTGTTTTCCCAAGGGTGAAACATAGTTTTGGACAAGAGGTCTTAATACCAACTCAGATGTAATTTTCCTGGATCACCTCTACTTCCAGTGCAATCTTCAGAGCAGCAGAGAAATAGACTAAGAGTGGTTTACACCGCTTTCTTTTCCAGACACAGAGAGCCAACTGACTCACATTCTGCTTTTCTAAAATACATATAAGCCTTGACATGCAAACCCTTTACAGTTACATCTAAACCAATGAGGTAAATCGAGTCATTAAAGTTACCGTGAAAGAGTATTGATTTACCTTTAGGGTTTCATTGAATTCTGGATTGGTGCCTGTTCTTATTTTGGTCTTGCGCTTGTTATTTCTGGACTTGTCAGGAAGAAGATATGACTTGACATAACTGTATATGATTTAAAAAAAAATGAAAGTAATCCTTGGGAAACATCTACTTTGAGAGAAATGCTCAGGGACTTCAGTGAATAAAAAGGGTAAAAGAAACAGGCTAGTGAGTATAAGAGACAGAACCAAAGAGAACGTGGTTTACATACCAGGACATTTTGAAATATAACTCTGGCCCTTCAATAAGAGAGAAGTTGTAAATTCTTGTGGTAAAAAGAGTGGGTTCCAGAGTCAAGCCAGCTGGGTTTGAATTACTCCAGGTGTCAATGGTTTGGGGGAACTCAAGAGCTTACTTAATCTCTCTGTATCCCAGTTTCATCATCTGCAAACCTGGGATGATGACTTAGGGGATGATAAGGATCAAATGAGCTGACATATACAAGGAGCTAATATATTATACTACTGAATAAGTATAATCTATTATTATGAACAATGCTCTTGATCATAGAGGTAATTTTCCTCTCCACTCAGATGTCTGGACTTCTGATGAGTGGAGTCAATGGGTGAATAAAGAAAAATAGTGAAAAAGAGGAAATTAAAATTAACAACCTGAAGTCACAATAGCAATTCTCCCCAATACCTGGCCTTGAGCAGTCCCAGGATCAGGGCATCATGGCAGACTCAGAAATGCACAAGATGTACAAGACTGAAATGTAAAAAGATGCTACCAGAGTCCTGAAGTCCACCTACTGTGGCTTTAAATGATCCCTTTGAGACTGATGATACCAATCCTGAAGCTCTCTGATATTTAGCTAAGGAGGTAACCAGACCAATCTATTTGTCTACTCATTTGTCTGTTTTGGAAACAGATTTGCTGAGCTGTGTATTAAACCTAGGTTATCTATTATGTAGAAAAAGGGTAAACAGCAGGTCTGAGACTGCTGTCATTTGAATTATCTGTTTATAAGTTTGGCTCTTGGCTGGCATGCAGAACCTGGGTTTCAGGAGGATTTTCATCACTCCAGGAGCAGAAATAAGTGGCTCACTGTGCCAAAAATATTTGTGGAAATAGTATAGCTCCTGCTGAACATCTGCTTTCATGTAGGAGACTGAGATTTTGGTATGTGACCAGCTGAGTCTCTCAATGAGCTTCCCTGGTAGACAACACTCCCCATGTGTTTTCACCACTTGTGGCTGGAGGACTTAAGCACATCCTGTGTGACTCCACTGGGAGAGGTCCTCGGAAGCTTAAGCCTTGATTCTCTTGAACTTTGCCACATATGCCTTTTCCCTGTACTGATTATGACTGTGTGTGGAGACCTGTGAGTCCTCAGAGTGACTCACCAAACTGGCAGTGGTCCTGGGAAGCCCTGGGTCTTACCTTCCCATGGTCTCACCTGCCCTCCCAGGCTGATCCTGGAAATCCCAAGAGCCTCATAATTACCCTTTCAGGTTGTTCAATTAGGCAAACAGCTTGGTAATTTTTTCTGGAGGGTTTCCCAGAACAAAAATTAACAGGATACTCTCATACAGCCTGGGGTGTGCCAACGTGTCAGCCTTGTATGACAAAGAAGCTGCCTCTGTGTGAACTACAAATCTGTGAGTCCTGAATCATGCTGAGTAATAGCTACTTTAAAATCTTACAGTTCCCTGGTGGTCTAGTGGTGAGGATTTGCTACTTTCAATGCCACGGCCTGGCTTCAATCCCTGGCCAGGGAAATGAGATCCCACAAGCTATAATGCGCAGCCAAAAAAAAAATTTTTTTTTAAATAAAATAAAACTCAGGTAACTACAAATGCGACCATTATATATGCATGTCAGAGAATATTTAGAAGTGTGGCAGAGGAAGAAAGTGATGATCAACCTTCTGATTCTAGATGAATGCTACAAGGCTTCTGAAAAAGAAACACACAAGGTGACAAATACATGTAATTCACATGGGCAGTGACTGAAACAGTCTGGGAAACATGCTATGTGCTTACGCATCTGTCCTCTGTTTCTTTTCATCTCCTATGGCCAGATTTCTGCAGTTCTTGACAAAAATGTAGAGCCCGCCAGTTTCATAGCTGTAGCTGATGTGCAAAAGGATTTCCCCGCTGACCTTCACGTTGCCATAGTCTCCTGTCTCACTGTAAACACTCATCATGCTGTTCAGGCTGGTCTGGAATCAACAAGATGAAAAGAGGCATCCGGGGTTATGCTAGTGATCTTGCCACAGAAGCTATCTCCCACCACTTAATTACAATTCCCGTTGTTTATAACGAGCAGGGAAGCTTACGGTGAAGGAAGAAAGCAAAAGATGGCTTGTTTTTCTGATGTTGCATAAAATCCAAGCCTGAGAAAGGACAATGTCTAGGACCATTAGTAAGGAAGGCAGGATGCTCGCTGAGAGGGGATTAACTTTTTGGGTTAGTGAATAGCCTTTGTTCATTCACTTCTAATGAATAGGGGGACACAGGCATTTCCCATTTCATCTCCTCTCCCCATCCCTGTAGCTTTCTCCTCTTTCACTGGGAGACTCAAGGTCACTCTACTTCAAGGTCTAGAATGCACTCATCAGGACAAAGAAAAAAGAACCCATATTTCTGTGCAAGGATAAGCTACAAGCTTTTCTCTCTGATACCTACATAGAGTATTCCATCCCATAAGTCTCTGAGAAGCCATACTATAACCCAGCAGGACCCTATGGGGCCTTCCCAATGTAGCCCCTCCCCTTTATCTGCTACTTTATTGCCTCTGAAGTACCTTCAATTCAGTTCAGTTCAGTCACTCAGTTGTGTCCGACTCTTTGCGACCCCATGAATTGCAGCATGCCAGGCTTCCCTGTCCATCACCAACTCCCGGAGTTCACTCAAACTCATGTGCAGCGAGTCAGTGATGCCATCCAGCCATCTCATCCTCTGTCGTCCCCTTCTCCTCCTGCCCCCAATCCCTCCCAGCATCAGGGTCTTTTCCAATGAGTCAACTCTTCGCATGAGGTGGCCAAAGTACTGGAGTTTCAGCCTCAGCATCAGTCCTTCCAAAGAACACCCAGGACTGATCTCCTTTAGAATGGGCTGGTTGGATCTCCTTGCAGTCCAAGGGACTCTCAAGAGTCTTCTCTAACACCACAGTTCAAAAGCATCAATTCTTCAGTGCTCAGCTTTCTTTATAGTCCAACTCTCACATCCATACATAACCACTGGAAAACCCATAGCCTTGACTAGACGGACCTTGAAGTACCTAGATAATATTAATAGAATCTGATGCACATTTCCTGAGTTGTTTTACAGATGTTAAAACCCTCATCAAATGGAAGAAATTAATGATTTGATGACCATGAGCACATAGCCCCCAGACCTTCTGTAGCCTAAGGATTGATCATCATCAACTAATCAAAGAACTGTGCACAAACTGATCACATACTCTGAGACCTGCGACCCTCACCTGGCCTTTAGAAATGCTTTGCTCAAACCCTTCAGGAAGTTTGAGGGGTTTCAAGCACCAGTCATCCATCCTCGACATTTACACGATAAACACTGCACTTTCCTTCACCACAACCTGGTGTCAGTAGATTGCCTTTACTGTACCCAGACAACCAGACCCAAGATTGATTCTGTAACATAACTACATCTTCCAAAAGGGCATGCCATGAGAACATCACTGCCCATAGCTGTCAGGACTCCCCTGACCAGCTGTGAGGCCACAGGGTTAGTAACTAATATGACCATGGCTTTCTACACATGTATAAAATAGCAACTCACAAACAGAACACTAAACAAGAAAATAATACACCAACCAATAAATAAAATTAAAATGCAAAAAGAAACCCTGTCCAAATGTGCCAGAATGAATGAAAGTTCTGATGGGACACTAATAACAAGAGATGCATTTTAAATTAAATGTAACAAAATTATCCTGTAGTGCCAGCAACATGAACTCTGTGTCTTAGCAACAGGATTGTCACAAAAAACCACCTGGAAGGCGTTCAGGAGTGATCTAGGCATTTCAAAAGCCCTGTCTATGAACGACTGGGAAGTAAAGACTATGGTGATTGCGAAGAGAGGTTAGACTGCATACCTTGTATATATTTTTTTGTTTATATATAAAACAAAAGTCATTACCTTCCTCCAATTGCTCAAAGTACAGACTGATACAAAAGCAGTGGGTGATATGGCCAGTCTCTTTTTCAAGCTTAAATCAAGGGCAAGAGCAAACCAAGGATCCCATAACACCAGAATTTTCATGATAGCAGGTGTCTTTGCAAACTTTAATTGCCTACTGGTCACTTGGGGGTCTCATTAAAATGAAGGTTCTGATCCACACAGTCCCAGGTGGAGTCTGAGATT
This sequence comes from Bos taurus, assembly GCF_002263795.3. Lineage (NCBI taxonomy): Eukaryota > Metazoa > Chordata > Mammalia > Artiodactyla > Bovidae > Bos > Bos taurus. The sequence continues at coordinate 105,257,758 of NC_037357.1, forward strand.
CTGTCTTCTTTTTTTTTTTTTTAAGATTTGTTTATTTATTTTTGGCTGTGGTGGGTCTTTGTTGCTGCACTCGGGGTTTCGCTAGTTGCAACGAGCAGAGGCTGCTCTCTAGTTGCGTTGTGCAGGGCTTTTCATTGCGGTAGCTTCACGTGTTGCAGAGCTCAGGCTCTAGGGCACTTGGGCTTTATAAGTTGTGGCTCCTGGTCTCCAGAGTGCAGGCTCCATAGTAGTGGTGCAAGGGCTTAGTTGCTCTGCAGCATGTGGAATCTTCCCAGATCAGGGATTGAACCAGTGTCCCTTGCATTGCAAGGTCGATTATTAACCACTGGACCATCAGGGAAGCCTTGCAATTCTGCTTTTCTAACAAACTCCTAGGTCCACAGTTCCCAAACTGTGTGTTAAGGCATCCCAGAGCACCAGCCCCAACTCACAAGGGGCACCGCAGCATATTTTAAAATTCCCAGGGAAACACCAGTGACAACTATTAGACACCATGCAAACTGCTAACAGTAGTTCACAGTGTTAACGTTCAATCCCACTTTCTTCTTTTTAATAAAGTCCTATCCATGCGAACCTGAGTTTTAGGCAATAACTATGACAAAAAACATGTACTGCACAAAAATCCATGAGGAAAAGGAAATGAAAATGCTGCTGCCAACTCATGTAGTCCCCATCAGGCCCACACATCACCTCAGGGGCTATTTAAGAATGGAAAGAGTCGGACACGATGGAGCGAGACTGAAGAATGGAATAAAAATATTATTTTTTCAAATGGTTACTGTGCATTATATTTTCAAATGGCTACTAAGTTGTTAAGATACCAGTGCTTATTTTTTTTTCCAAGCTAACTATTTAACTGGGCTAGGTGGCTCAGACGGTAAAGCGTCTGCCTGCAATGTGGGAGACCCAGGTTCGATCCCTGGGTCGGGAAGATCCCCTGGAGAAGGAAGTGGCAACCCACCCCAGTACTCTTGCCTGGAAAATTCCATGGACTGAGGAGCCTGGTAGGCTACAATCCATGGGGTCACAGAGAGTCAGATATGACTGAGTGACTTCACTTTCACTTGGCCTAGCAGCGCTATGAAATTACCACTGAGACACTAGGGGTTCTGTAAACTGACAGCCTTTTATAGTCTCTGTCCCAGGTCACTCAATATTGCTGGTCAACAGAACATGCTTTGAGTTTCAAGGGCTTTAAGAATAAGCCCCAAACCCCTTATGTCACATATGAATCAAGTCTGGCTCACAGAAATTATTGGCGGTGCCAAAACATTGTGAAATAAAGTTCATATTTTATGGCAGAGCTTGAAAGATTTAAACATTCTTTTTTGTTTTTATTGAACCACATGGCTTGCATGATCTTAATTCCCTGACCAACCTGGGCCCTGGACCACCAGAGAATTCCCCAAGAAAAATTTGAACGTGAAAAAGTTCATCTGCCCTTTGGCCTCCTTGCCTGACTTCTATGGGCAGAACAGTTCTTGGAGCTTTCTGAGATGCTGTTCCCAGGTTATAATCTTCAATACAGCACCAATAGAATTTCCCATTTCTTTCTTAGATCGACTGATTATTTTTTTGTTGTTGACAACAAAGCAAAAGATTTCCAATTTTTAGTCTGAGGACCTCCACACCATATCTCACTGACCCCTTGGGTCACTGACTTATATCTATACCACATCCTTCTGTAGCTACTCCTTCAAAGAAGGTCCTCTGTTAAAGCATGAGATCAGTACATAGAAAATTCAGTTTAAGAACCCACTACTGCAGAAGCTTGGAAGAAACTGAAGAAGTTACAAGAATTTTACTGCTAACCAAACTCTATGCTTTTAACCAAGCCAATGCTGTGAATTAAACAGAGATGTTTATTCTAAGGGGCTTCCCTGGTGGCTCAGATGGTAAAGAATCTGCCTGCAATGCAGGAGACCCAGGTTGGATCCCTCAGTTGGGAAGATACCCTGGAGAAGGGAATGGCTACCCACTCCGTTATTCTTGCCTGGAGAATCCCATGAAAAGGTGCCTTGTTCACGGTAAACCATTCTGGACCATGTATCTTTTCTCTAGTCCACAGATTCTAATGTTTTAAAAATGTGTTGTCTTTGAAATACTTGGATTCTGATTATATTATTACCTTTTAAAAGAGGATTGCTGGTTAATGATACATGAGTCAGAAAGACTGGAAGAATTGCCTAGCTAATGAGATTTCCTGTACCATGAAATCCATGAAGTACAATTGGAAAAAAGAAAAAGGAAAGGTTGAACACTCACAGTGTCTGAGTCAGCATCAGGCACACTTAGGTAGGTCCATTTCCTGTCAGAGCCTGCTTGAGAATTCTTTAAGGAAGTTGCCCAAAGGTCAAAAGAGAAAAGCATATTAGAGCAACAGATGGAAATAAAAGACACCAAGAAAAGACCTGGAGACATACAGATAGATAAAAAGACACAGGAGCACCTAAAGCCCTCTCAAAGAAGGGTTCAAACACCAAAGTAAGATGGAATATTATTCTGTAGGAGTGGGAAGTTATGGACATGATGTACGAATAGGGAAGAAAGTTACTTGGCTATGTGTTTAAGGAAAGTGAGGAAAGTGACTGGTGGTAGCAAGGAGGATATCTGAGGAACTGAGAGAATGGCAGCAGGGAAATTTACCAACTGAGAACCGAGATAATTCAGAGGGTTCAGCTGATGAGAGCCTGAACTAGGGAGTGATGAGGTTTTAAAATGTGGTAGGGAGAGGTTTTTTTAAAGTAGGAATCAGGACCCTTAGGAAAAGCCCCCACAAAATTTGAATAAAAGGTACTCTGTGGACAAAAGGCAAGCAGGAGATTATAATAACTTTTAATTCATGATCCTGTGTTTTCCAAGAACTTGATTCTCTTCTTTGGAAATGCAAAGAAAACCAACAAGAGAGAATATTCTAGTGCATGCTCAAGAATTGCTTACTGTTGACAGGCCACTCGCTAGACTGTGAGTATTTGAAGAAAACCGGGAGGACACTAAGTCATCAATGCCATCTTCCATCTCTTCTAAGGAATCCTAAGGAAGGATGGAGGGGAATAAAATCAGTGCCTTGGTGTCCTTCCTAGAAAGTCTTTTCACTTACAAAAAACCACTTTTTAAAATATTTATTTATAATTGACTTATGATTGCTTTATGACATTGGTTTTATTTCTGTCATACATCAAAATGAATTAACCGTAGGTGTACATATGTCCCCTCCCTCTTGAATCTCCCTCCCACCTCCCGCCCATTCCCACTCCTCTAGGTTATTACAGAGCCCTACTTTGAGTTCCCTGAGTTATACAGCAAATCTCACTGGCCATCTATTTGACCTGTGTTAGTGTATATGTATCCATGCTACTGTCTCCATTCATCTCACCCTCTCCCTCTTCTCCCCAACCCTGTCCATAAGCCTGTTATCTATGTCTGTGTCTCCACTGTGGCTCTGTGAACAGATTTGTCAGTACCACCCTTCTAAATTTCAAATATATGAATTAATATATGACATTTGAGAACACTTTTCTTAAATACTTGAAATATCAGATACAAATATCTATAAAAAACTCCATTCCTAGGTTTTGCTCTTTTGCTCTCCATTCGACCTGAATTACAACCATCTGAAGATTGGGGTCCCCTTCCTAGCGATGCTTGCTTTATGGAAAAAACATGAAATGTGGAATCACACAGACCTGGGCATTCAATTCCTCCTTCACTGCTCACTAAATTGATTTACTTTGAGCAAAGTACTTATTTTTTAATTTAAAAAGTTGAGGTGCATTTGTGTATATATGTGTGTGTGTATGCACATTAATGTATGCCTGTGTATGTCTATACTGTTAAGACACGGAAATGTATCTTGAAAATCTCTTCAATAGAATAAACTATTTTACATATTGGTTTCTTATCCAAAATTCCAGATTCTACTTTTCTTTCCCCACTTTTTATCCCCTGGTTATTTAAATAATACATTTTTATAGTAAAAATTTCAAGTAATATAGATTAAAAAAACTTGTATCTCCACTCACATATTAATAATTAAATTTCAATAATCTTTGATGGATGAACAGGGTACATATACACACAGATAAATGGATTATATCATGCATACTATTTTCTTTCTTTCTTTTTTTTTTTATTAAGGACACCTTTCTTTTTGGTTTCTCCCCTCTTCCCTGGTCCTCCTTACCCTGGGTGCAGCTAGTATTATGCATCCTGTTCAAATTACATTCTCTTTTTAAAAAGTTTTCTGCATCTATTGATGTAGTTTTTATTTTCTCCTTTAATATAGTGAAGGGGCTTCCCTGGTGGCTCAGATGGTAAAGCATCTGCCTGCAATGCAGGAGACCCGGGTTCGATCCTTGAGTCGGGAAGATCCCCTGGAGAAGGGAATGGCAACCCACTCCAGTACTCTTGCCTGGAAAATCCCATGGACGGAGGAGCCTGATAGGCTACAGTCCATGGGGTCGCAAAGAGTTGGACACGACTGAGCGACTTCACTTTCATTTTAATATAGTGAAATATTAATTATGTAAAAGATATTCTTATATAGATGAATTCTTCTATTCAAACCTAGAATAAAACTTGCTTATTGCAATATTTTTGATTCACTGCTAGGTTTGTGTATATATTCAAGTTTTCTGTATATATTTATAAATTAATTTACCTTGTAGTTTTCTTTTTTTAAACTATTTTAAAAATCAAGTTTGAGTATTCAGGTTATATAAAATGGCTTCATATCATGAATTTGAAGATTTTCAGAGTTTTGAATTTGAACATTTTCAGAAGATTTTCTATGATCAGTAATAGTTTAGTAACATTGGAATTATCTGTTCTTTAAAGGCTGAATACCAAGTAAGCTTTGAAACCATTTGCTCTCATTGCCCACCGCTACCACTGCCCTTTTGTGGTGGATTTAAAAATACTTTGTAGTTTTTTATTACTATAGTAAATAACATTGAGTGTTAGAACTAAGTTTCCTGGTTTGTGTCAGAAAAATTTTAATAATGTCATTTAACATTTGTTTTATCTTTCATCCCAAGGAGTTCAAATTGGATTATAGCTGTTGTAGAAATAAGAATTTCAGATTAGAACCTTCACCTTCACAATAATTTAATTCAACATTCTCATTTCATGAATGACTTTACCTTAAACATTAAATTTCACATAAGTTAGTCTCAATTGAGAAGACAGTTTAGGGGGATAACGTGAGATGTAGAAATGTTCATATAAAACATATAGTCAGATAAGTCTAGTAATGTTGGATTTAGGAAATGTTAGGATTCCTTACGTTACCTGGGTTTAGATTAAGTGACACGCTTTTTAATGAAGAACTGAAATCCCCAACAGGTGTTTTCTTAGAGATACTTGTCACTCATTAACCTGATCACCTGTTACCTTTTCTAAATCATATTTGTTTTTATATGTTAGTTGTGAAGACTAATAGGAAGAAATGATTGTATAGCCTCACTTCACTCTCAACTCATCCTCCCCGAAAGTGGACAGGTTTGGAATAAGCCTGTGCCGTTTCTTCATGACCATTAGACACTCTTCCATATCCAACTTACCAAGTCTTTGTCCAAAGCCCCAGGGACAGATTTGCTCCTTATGCTTATAGTATCCTCTAAGTCTTCTGTAAATGACCCGCTCAAATCTAACTCAGATCGACTCCGGTCTGTAGGAAGGAAAAGGGAAGAAGGGAATCATCTTGTTTTGTTAGAAGGGTTCACTTCTCATTGCAAATGTTTCATTGTTATTCCAATTCTTTCTAGGGATAGGGCATAGACAGTGTCATGAAAACAATAGTCAGAAACTTCATACTGTTTACGCTAACATGCTACCATTTATTAACAGTATTTTGAAAATTTCCTGGACTGACTTACCAACACTGATCTGTACATTTCTCCTTTGAGCATAGGAAGGCAAATGTTCTACTACTATAACATGATCAATTTGTAAGCTATTTAAGAATTTTGTTGTGCTCAAAAACCTTGGCAAACTCTCAAAGAATGGGCCATTAAGTTTAGAAAAAAATAAAACATTAAGTATTCCTTATTTATTAGAGAATCTATTGTCTACTCCATGGAGAGGAGCCTGGTGGGCTACAGCCCATGGGATCGCAGAGAGTCAGACATGACTGAGCATGCACACATACATTGTGTTTTTATATTTGACATAAAATGTAATGAAATGATGCAAGTTCTTTTCACACAAAAATGGAGTAGCTATAGGGAAATTGAAAGGAACTTCTATTTCTTTGCACACCAGAACATTCATCAGCAGAATTTCTTGCTTTTAAACATATAAAGAAAAATGCAAAACTCAGTAATGCTGTGGATAGCTTATCAACAGTTTATTTCCATAAAAGACTTCTATGTTGAAACCCTGCTGAGAGAGAATACTTGCTTATAAATGAGAAAGACTGAAGAGAGCAACTGATTAAGAGTGAAATGATAAATGAAACAGCACAGAACTGCTTAGCATAGCACCAGACACAGAGTATGTACTCAATCCACAGGAGCTACTGAGTATTATTAAGAGGAGAAATGAAGGGGCTTCTCAAATGGCTCAGCAGTAAAGAAGCCGCCTGCCGATGCAGGAGACACAGGAGACATGGGTTCAAGCCCTGGGTCGAGAAGATCCTCTGGAGGAGGAAATGGTAACCCACTCCAATATTCTTGCTTGGGAAATCCCATGGACAGAGGAGCCTGGCCAGCTAGAGCCCATGAGGTTGCAAAGAGTTGGACACAACTGAACAACTCAGTATGAGCACGAGTAGTAGAAATACACTCCACGAGGTTGGCTTCTAGGCTAGTTTAAAATTATTCATTGAACTAGAGAACCAATTTTCTAGTCCTAAACCAAATGCAATAATAGCCATGCACATTTAGCCAACTGTTTGGGAGCGACTTGTCTTGGAGAGACACCCCCAACTCAGCACAGAGAATCCAGCCTTAGGCTTTATGTTAGCATTAGATATCTGGTAATTTCTTCCTTCTGGGGATCTTGTCATGATTTCAAATCTAGACATGGGACATAAAGTTCCTAATCATAACATATGTTTCTGAAGAGTTTCCTTATTCAAAGGTAATAAAATTATACCATAAAATAATATTTGTTTCACAGGGGTTGTTGTGATGCTAAAGTGAAACAATATGTTTGAAGGGATCATACAAATGAAAGGGGTTATTAATAATCCTTTAATGCTGCTTGCAAAGAAGGCCTTATTTAAACCATGGAATAATGATTCATCTATCTAGATACAGGGCACTTCTGACCGATGAGTCGATGGAATTACCATTTCCTTGAATTCTGGGCAAGTGTCTTTATCTTTTGTATTAAATGAGCCAATCATATTTCCTGAACTCCTCTACTGACTTCTCGGCTCTGTCACTCAGTCATGTCTGGCTCTTTAAGACCCTATGGACTGTAGTCCACCAGGCTCCTCTGTCCAGGGGATTTCCCAGGCAAGAGTACTGGAGTGGATTGCCATTTCCTCCTCTAGGGATCAAACCCGCGTCTCCTGCCTTGGCAAGCAGATTCTTCACCACTGCACTATCTGGGAAGCCCCATGACTGTATACTCTTATCAAATTCAGAATTCACAGATTTTGCAAGGGGCTCAAGGCATCACATGGGCCATGACTGTATACTCTTATCAAATTCAGAATTCACAGATTTTGCAAGGGGCTCAAGGCATCACATGGGTCCATGTTTCAACAGTTCTTATGGAGTGGGCCGAACACCATGGGTCAAAGAGTGGATGATTATTTTCAAAGGCATGAAACAAACATTTAAGGCCCCACAAGGCAGTCAGTTTCACCTGATTTAGTCATTTTCACAACAGAGCAGTCAGGTTGGAAATACTCACCTGAGGAGAGGGAGGCCCGGGACACTGCTATGGATGGTGTGCTGGAAGGTTTTCGGCGATGAGTCTTTGTGAGGTCCTCAGAGGTGCTTTCAATGGCAGCCAAATCGGTGGAATTTTCAAAACCACGTTCCTTCTCACAAAGTAGAAATGGAAATATACATATAATATTGACTGTAATTGACTTCCAAATACTTCCGTCTACCAGTATAACCATATCTATCTTACTCTTCAAGAGGAGCCAGTTGACACCTAGAGAACCCTCAACAGGAGTCCGTAAGGCTAAAACTTACTATCAATACTCTCAAAAATATCTACCAAGAGTTTTGTTAACTAGCACAAAAGGTGTCTGAAATAATTATTTGTTCACAAAATTAGTGAATGTTATAAGGTTATCAGTAAAGATGGTGTAAGAACCTCCAAACTTACAGGAACTATGTGTAAGAATATGGCAAGCTTTACACCCACAGAATAGTACTCAGGGTTAGAACTCTCGCTTCCACATTTGTCCTCATTCTCCACACCCTCTCTCCTCAACCATGCCTTACTTTCACCACCCCTCACTTAACAGAAAAGCAGGCCACCTTCCCCATCACATAGGCTGGATGATCAGAATATGGTTGCTTACATCGTTATTTAAGTTTTTCATTATTTTATTAAATTTATTTATCTGGCTGTGTGGGGTCTTAATGGTGGCAACACAGGATCTTCATTATGGCACTCGAGCTCTCTAGTTGCGGCACGTGGGCTTAGTTGCCACACTGCATGCAGAATGTTAGTTCCCAGACCAGGGATCAAACCCTCATTCTCTTCAATGGAAGGCATATTCTTAACCACTGGACCACCCAGGAAGTCCTCCTACATCATTGTAATAATGTTCATAAAAGGATAAAGAATGGAGACTTCCCTGCTTATAGGAATGGGTGTTGTTGTTTTTTTTAATTTGGTATCTACTTGCTTATAGATGCTTGTTCATGTAATGGTATTCAGTCTAACACTTTATGTTTTCTCTTTTTTAAATTCTTTTATTGAAGTATAGTTGGCTTACAATGTTCTGAAAATCTCTGCTGTATAGCAAAGTGACTCAGTTACACAATATATACATTCTTATTTATATTCTTTTCTATTATGGTTCATCACAGGATAGTGAATATAGTTATCTGTGCTATATAGTAGGATCTTCTTGTTTACCCATTCTAAATGTAATAGCTTGCATCAACCAATCCCAAATTTCTAGTCCCTCCCCTGTGGCAATCACAGGTCTATTCTTTGCAAGTCTGTTTCTGTTTTGCAAATAAGTTCATTTGTGCCATGTTTTAGATTCCACATATAAGTGAAATCACATGGTATTAATCTAACATCACATAGTATGATGAATGGCATTATTTTGTTCTTTTTATGGCTGAGTGAAGCTGAGCACCGAAGAATTGATGCTTTTGAACTGTGGTGCTGGAGGAGACTCTTGAGAGTCCCTTGGACTGCAAGGAGATCCAACCAGTCCATCCTAAAGGAGATCAGCCCTGGGTGTATATTGGAAGGACTGATGTTGAATTTGAAACTCCAATACTTTGGCTGATGAGAAGAACTGACTCATTTGAAAAGCCCCTGATGCTGGGAAAGATTGAAGGCGGGAGGAGAAGGGGACGACAGAGGATGAGATGGCTGGATGGTATCACTGACTCAATGGACGTGAGTTTGAGTGAACTCCGGGAGATGGTGATAGACAGGGAGGCCTGGCGTGCTGCAATTCATGGGGTTGCAAAGAGTCGGACATGACTCGGTGACTGAACTGAACTGAATATTCCACTCTATATACATATCACATCTTCTTTATTCATTCATCTGTTCATGGACATACGGGTTGTTTGCAGGTTTTGCCTATTGTGAACAGTGCTGCTATGAACATAGGGTGCATGTATTTTTTTCAATTATAGTTTTATCTGGGTATATTCCCAGGAGTGGGATTGCTTGATCATATAGTAATTCAATTTTCAGTTTTCTGAGGAACCTCTATTTTCCAGGGACTGCACCAACTTACATTCCCACCAACAGTGACACTTAATTTCATTATAAAGGAAAATTCTGTCCCAACTTTGCCTGTGCCCACAGGGGCTTGACAATTGCATTGTTCCAAGTTCACTTAAGTATTAAACTAATTTTGTACTTCTGACAACTGGACTAAGGTTAAGTGTACATGCAAATGACACCATGATGTGATATGATTGAACCTAAAAGAGACTCTTTAGTTGCCCCTTCCAAAAACAACCAAAAACTGTCTTTAAATATCCTAGAGAAAGGAATCCCCTTCTTGGTGCCCTACATAATTTACCCCATAACTTAGACACTGAGGCAATGTTAATGAACTCATTCCAGAAAGATAGAAATGCAAATCAATGCAACTCCAATATAGACTGGATTTGGTCTTTGAGTGTCGGACACGACTGAGCGACTTCACTTTCACTTTTCACTTTCATGCATTGGAGAAGGAAATGGCAACCCACTCCAGTGTTCTTGCCTGGAGAATCCCAGGGACGGGGGAGCCTGGTGGGCTGCCGTCTATGGGGTCGCACAGAGTCGGACACGACTGAAGCGACTTAGCAGCAGCAACTACCTGTAGCAGGAGGAATATAAGTCCTAACTTTTCTAATTGCCACCCATTCAAAAAGGTGGTCACACATGGATTCCTCTAATGAAGCAAGACCAACTGCCTTAGCAGCATTTAACAGTGACAGTAAATTTTCCAACTGGCACCCTGGGAATAACATTAATATTGAGCACTAATAGGCCAATTAATATTGCACAGTATGTAACACATACCCTGGAGATTCAGGATGTGAGGCCCAAAATTAGTTATATCACAGCAGAGCACAGGTTAGAGACTTTCATGTTTTAAGAAATTTCCATTTTAAAAAGGTACTTCTCACATGCTAAAGCAGACAAGAACACTGAAACAGAGCGACTCTGAGAAGTGGGAGAAATTGAGAAATTGTTAAGTTGATCATCATGTAACTCTATATGGGTCTTCTATTCATCATGAAAGAGCAAATATGCTTCATAAAGTACTGTGCTGCACTAAGTTTATCTGACAGAAAGTATTTCTCTTTGTGCCTCTTTTTCTTTTAGAAAAGACCAGCTACATCAGTTAGAATGTAAGCATGAGATTAGCACAAGCACCATATGTGTGTGTTAGTCGCTCAGTCGTGTTCAACTATGTGACCTCATGGATTATAGCCCGCCAGGCTCCTCTGTCGAAGGGATTTCCCAAGCAAGAATACTGGAGTGGGTTGCCATGCCCTTCTCCAGGGAATCTTCCCAAATCAGGGAACATAGAACCCTGGTCTCCTGCATTGCAGGCGGATTCATTATCATCTGAGCCTATATATATCAATACATATGTCTACTCAATCATAGGAAATTTTTGTTGGGGAATATCTAGGGCTTCCCTTGTGGCTCAGATAGTAAAGAATCTGCCTGCAATGTGGGAGACCTGGGTTTGATCCCTGGGTTGGAAAGATCCCATGGAGAAGGGCATGGCAACCCTCCTCAGTATTCTTGTCTGGAGAATCCCCATGGACAGAGGAGCCTGGCGGGCTTTAGTCCATGGGGTCACAAACAGTCAGACATGACTGAGCCACTAAGCACAGAGTAGGTGTTGTTTAATAAAGAAGTATTCATATATTTGTAGCAACTTGGATGCACTGAGAGATTATCACAGTGAGTAAGTCAGAAGGACAAATCTTATCTAAAATATGACAAATGAACCTGTCTACAAAACAGAAAACAGAATTGTACACACAGAGAACATACTTGTGGTTGCCAAGAGAGAGGGTTTGGGGGGAGGGATGGAGTTGGAGACTGGGGTTAGCAGATGTAAGCCAATATATGTGGAATGGATAAACAACAAGTCAGTCTCTTATGATAAAGCATAATGGAAAAGAATGTAAAAAAAGAATGCATATATGTGTATAACTGAATCACTGCTGTACAGCAGAAAGTAACAACATTGTAAATCAATTGCAATTTAATGGTTTAAAGTTCTTAAAATTAAAAAAAAGAGAAATATTCACCTAAAGGTTGTAGATATGAGGGGATTAGCACATGAGAAGGAGCTCCCTCCTTACCCCCCACCTCCAGTGATGATACTTAGGAAGATAAGCCTTGTTTTGAGAACAAACTTGACTAACTTACTAATTATTGGACTGACAGTCTGCTGCTTCCCACTAGCAGAGCTGTACCAGCTGTTAACATTTTTTTTTAATACTTCTGGATCAGTTGGTGAGCAGGGCAACTCCCAGTCCACCCCTTCTTCCTGTGCTCCTGTCCTCCACAACCCTAGTTTTCCCCACAATCCAGGTCACTGCATGGCCTGGGAGGAACCTCAGGATGCTGCCTAATCTTGCACCAGGGTCTGTTCTGATGGCTCAATGCCCCTGACATACTAGTTTCTAAATATTTTGAATGTCACCCCTTTTCAGGCTGCCAGAGAAGTGAGTACAGTCACAACTGTGCATGCACTTTTCTGGCTACTGAACAATACTGTTTGTGGAGCTAAGTATAAATACTGATAAAATTTTAAATAGGCCTTTTATCTTATCAACAAGTTTAATTTAGACTAAAACTGTTTAAATACACTTATTATTATTATTCTTTAATTGTCTGAATGCCTTTGGACTCTTCATTAAAAGTATCTGTAGAATCTTGTCGTTCACAATCTCCACATCTATCTTCGTGTTCCAAAGCCCACTAATACCTCCTGCAGTAATACCATGGCCTCCTTCCTAACAGGCCTTCTGGCTTCCTCTCTTGTTCCCAACAGGCTCTTCTCAGCACAGCCCTCAGTTCCAGCATAAACAGAAGCCAGATCATGTCATTAGTCTGCTGAAAATTCTCCAACTGCCACCATCTTCTCCAGAGTAAATGCCAAAGCGCACACACAGTCCACACGGCCCATCTGGCCCTACTTCCCCTCTGAACTCATTTTCTCGTATCCCTCCTTTGTTCACTCATAACGGCCATACAGGGCTCCCTGTTCTTCCTTGAACACACCACATATGCCCCCACCTTAGGGTCTTTGCACTGGCTGCTCCTCCAGGGGCACTAAAGATCTTTCAGACTCTGGTGAAGCAAGAGCACTGACTATGCAGATGGGGGTCCTTGATGTAAGTGACTGCAATATAAAGTGATTCCAACAGCCTTCCCATAATGTATTTGCTGAACATCAGTGCTGTCCCAGTATGGATGACAACCTTGCAAGAGATGCTCGCAAGCTTAATTCTTTCACTTCTTTCAAGTCTTTGTTTGACCAGGGCTTGGCATAGAGAAGGTCCTCATTAAATATTGGCTGAATCAAAGAATTGTAGTTTGTGTGTAAAGACATAATATGTGAGCTATCTATATGGAGTTTCCTGCTTAATCAAACAATCTAGTAGATGTTCATTCACTCAAAAGAACAGCTTACACACACAACACACACAATGCAATTTAAATGCAGACTCTATCAGATGTATTGAAAAGAAAATGATAAAAATATTTTAAGAGTCTACCTTTCCTAATTTAAATCTGTTGGCAATATTTTATAACAGTCAAGTTCTTGACAAATAAAATGGATGATCAAAATCACAGAGTGCTAAACATGATTTATATTTTACTGAAACCATGTAGCCATTGAAACCCCCATCAAACAAATTCCACCTCTGAAACTGCCCTTTCCTTCACACTTGAGGCCTCCTGCCATGAGCTATGGATGTAGGAGGTTCAGTTCTGAGCAAGAAGCATCTATTACTGTTAAACAAGATCAACAACAGGCTCTCAGATTCAGAGAGCTGAAGGCTAGCCATGCCTCGGTGGTGAGGCTGAGTCCCAGATGGAGCTGTTCCTTCACATCTGTGAACTTACTCGACTGCTGACTGAGGTCACGCTGCGGGTGCTGGGGGCCGGTGACCTCGGAGTGCCTGGGGTCATACCATTGCTCCGGACACTCTTCGGAGTTCCAGGACCAGCTTCTGGCTCGTTGAAATCTGATGAGCCAGTGCTTCCCCTGAATGAGAAAAAACATTCTGACTTTAAAATGGAAGTGGAGCAGTGACCAAAGACATAGTCAGGGAAAACTCCCCAGAAAACAATGGCAACACGTGGACCACCTGAGGTACACCTTCAGGGGCTCATGAGGTTCAGCGCCATTTGTCTGACTCCAGCGTCTTCGTAATTGAACTTACCTCTCCAACTATTTTCCCCACTGCTCAGCAGTACTCTTCTAGCCAGCCCAGGTTGCCAACTATTTTTTCAACTTACCATGCTTGCTCGTGCTCCTGCTTCCACTTCTAAGGTTTTTGCTCATATTCTCCCCACCTGATAAGCCTTATTCGTCATTCTTGGTTTATCCAAATCCTCCCATCCTTCAAGGGCCAGATAAAGTCCAGCCTCCCTGACTGTGCCTTCTCTGTCCATCACAGGCCTTGCCAACCTCTGCTCTACTCAATTCCTGGTGACTACAGTCTTTCCCAGACTGTGTAGAAGTTGCCCACATGATGTCTTCTTTGGCTGCTTAAAAGATACGTGGGCCTTGGGACCTCTTTCAACATGAGCTCCTTGGGGACAGAGCTGATGACACACTTACCATGACACCTCCAGCACCTTCACAGTATCTTGGTGCAAAGGACGCACTCAGTTCAGATCAGTCGCTCAGTCGTGTCCGACTCTTTGTGACCCCATGAATCGCAGCACACCAGGCCTCCCTGTCCATCACCAACTCCCGGGGTTCACTCAGATTCACATCCATCGAGTCAGTGATGCCATCCAGCCATCTCATCCTCTGTTGTCCCCTTCTCCTTCTGCCCCCAATCCCTCCCAGCATCAGAGTCTTTTCCAATGAGTCAATTCTTCACTCAGTACATATTTAATCAAAGATTGGCAATTATATTTTATTTCTCAGTGTTTTAGTGACTGACTCATGGTGCACATTTAATAAACGAAGGCTAAAAACAATGACATTTTTGTAAATGAGTTTGATTCATTTTTATGTTTGCTAAAATGGATTCAATTCCATTCAGTAATGATTCATGAAAAAAAAAAAAAAAAACAGTTCCTGCTGGAGGTGATTGCAATTTTCTTATTAAATGGAATTTCATAAGTAAATAAGTATTGACAAATTAAAGGGAAGTGTTTGTCCTTCTTTCATTCTTTGCCATCAGTGAGCACAAAATATGCTCAGTAGTAAAATGTAAGCCCTTGTGAATTTCACTCAGTTACTATTTTAATAATTTATAAGTGCACCTGTAATAACAAAATCTCCTTATTAAAGCACAACAGTGACAGTTAATAGTGGCTAGAGCTCACAGTTGAGCCAACTGGAGGAGAGACTTATACGAATAAAGAAAGGGCATATTTTAAAGAGAATGATGGCACATGGGTCATTAATAGAAGAAAAATCTGGCAGAAGAATTAGCAATAAACATTGGAGCTGTTAACCACAGCTTGTAACTTTTTTCAAGGCTCTGCACCAGAGAAGCCACCAAAATAAAATATGCCCTGATTGATACAACCAGCCACCACAACTATTGAGATTTATGCAAACAGCAGCTGCGTTTACTGAGTATTGTCTAGGTGTTCGACAGTCTCCATTCCACAACATTCATTTTTTTTTCTTAAAAAAAAAAAAAAAGGTATGAACATTCGTATTTTACAGATGAAGAAACTGAGGCTTAGAGAGGTTAGGCACTTATTCCACACATGCATACAGAATTAGTATTAATAACATACAGAGTTAGTATTAACATATGATAAAGTCAGAATAAAAACAGAATTATCTGCTTATCCAAAGATAGCATTCAAGCTCATGCTAGTTCTTCAAATTGTTTATGCATCATTTTGCCAATCAAATTGTTACAACCAGGCAGGTTCTACACGGATAGAATGTAGAGAGGAATGCTATCAAGGAGAAGATAATCAAAGGGTTGAGAGAGCTGGTTAGTTTCTTAGATTTTGATTAAGTGAGCTCGGAAAATTTTCTGGGTAGCAGTCCTTCAATACTACACAGAGACAGTCCCTGACAAGTTATTTCTAGAACTGGTGGTCTGAATAAATTATAGTACTATGGACTCTGCTCAGAAAGGGTCTATGACTGTGTTTTTTGTGTCTGATGACAAGAAAGTAAAATTTGGGGATTAAATAGATTGATACAGTTTGAAATTCTTTGGTGATTTCCCTGAGCCCTCCGATTTCAGGTGCTACATTTCTACATTTGGCAAGTTAACAATGTTTGGACCTTTCTGAAGTGATGCTGTTCTTTCTCACAAGTTCAACGGAGAAGGGGCTTAGAGACCTACCCAGGGATGCTGTACACTGCCCAGAGGTTCTCTACTCTTACAGTAATACTACCAAAAAAAAGTCTCTCCCTACTGTTTTAGGCTTAAAAAAAAAGGCGGGGGGGAAAGTCACTCAGGCATGTTCAACTCAAAAAAAAAAAGTGAAAGTTAGTCACTTAGTTGTATCTGACTCTTTGTGACCCTATGGTCTATAGCCCACCAGGCTCTCTGTCCATGGAATTCTCCAGGCAAGAATACTGGAGTGGGTTGCCATTTCCTCCTCCAGGAGATCTTCCCAATCCAGGGACTGAACCCATATCTCCTTCATTGACAGGTGGTTTCTTTACCATCTGAGCCACCATACTGTTTTAGGTAAAGTCTCGAAAGATAAAGAGTTGGACTGAATCTTGCAGAAATGAACCAAAAGATTATGATCCAAGGGAATTTGTGTGGGTATTTCTGCTTATATCTGTGATGATGGTCCTCCCAGACCCAGGTGGTCTTGGAAAAGTCTCCACCATGGATTAGCTTTCCTAGAACCCAAAGTCCCATTTATGTGGAAGCTCTGGCAGAAGTTGATTAAGTGTGGTGATGACATTCAAGAGGCTATCCTGTAATAAGGGGGGAAAAAAGTCTTGTGCCTCATGAGCCAGCCATTTGAAATTACTGTTGCCAGAAGCATTATCTTAAAAATGACATACACTTTCACATTTATCCCTGACATTTACTGTGAGCTTATTAATAATATTTTCCTCTCAGTTGAATGCTTCATTTGATTAAACTAAAAAAAATTTAGTCTAATGAGGCAGAATATCATAAATACTTGTGTGCCAACTCTTTCAGATGTTATGCAAAATCTGACATAAAATATGTGAATCTTTGCCACTCAAATAGGAAGAGGATAAAATCCTCAAGTCAAAATTAGAGAAATTTAAAGTTCAATTAAGAAAGAGCTATTTTGGATCCATATATCATGTTGAAGTGAAGTGAAATGAAGTCACTCAGTCGTGTCCGACTCTGCGACCCCATGGACTGTTCCCTACCAGGCTCCTCCATCCATGGGATTTTCCAGGCAAGAGTACTGGAGTGGGTTGCCATTTCCTTCTCCAGGGGATCTTCCCGACCCAGGGATCGAACCCACATCTCCTGCATTGTAGGCAGATGCTTTACCGTTTGAGCCATCAGGGAAGCTATATATCATGTTAGTGATATTTAAATTAGAAATATTAGAAATCAGTTCTAACAAATATCATGTTAGTGATATTTAAATTAGAAATATTAGAAATCAGTTCTAACAAACCTTGAAGCTAAAATCTGCTTAGGGGGAAACTGACAAGAAAGGGATACATTCCTTTTGATCTAAAAGGCCCAAAGTATGGGGAATGTGACACTGTCTGGGGAGCTTGGAAATCCTGAGTTACTTGAAAGACACATTTCCTAGGGCAGGAAAGAGTTTCCCTTATTTTAGCTTACTTTTAAAAAGCCTTCTGTTTTGTTATCTCTAATTTCATGCTGGCCTCAAACCTTGATAATGGCCTCCTAGATATATCAATTTCTAGGTAAAGAATTCAAGGAGAAGGGACAGAAACTCTAATTTAACAAGTTCCCTTTCTGGTTTACAGTGTGGTCTCCCAGGAGTTGAAGCCTGCAAAGAATTTCCCAGGATTCAACCTTCCCAGAGCAGACGGACAAGGTTGAGCCTGTGCCTGCCTGCGAAAATGAGTGTTTTTATAAGAGATCAGCCAAAGACAGCATTAACCTGAAAGATACCATGCTCACTGGGACAATGAGGCTAGGGCATAACATAACACTAAGATGATATGATATTCATTCTGCAGTTTACATGCCTTCCTAACTCCTTTTAGTTATTTGAGATCTGAAATAAACACCTGAGAGACAGGCAAGAGAGGTTGTAATTAGAAAGTGAAGCGAGCCTGTTAAATGAGAAAGAGGTGCTAAAAATGAGAAACAAAAGGGAAAAAAGCTGAACATGGCTCAACCTTCCCGTTTTTGGAGATCCCCAAACTGCAACTTATTTGTCCCCACTGTCTTATGGGAGATGGGTGGCCCTCACCCTTGGCTGCGCATCAGAAACATCGTAGGAACTTTTAAACAACACCGTGCTCAGGCTGCACCCAAAACTAACCACATCAGACCCTCTGGGCATGGGATCTAGGCATCAAGATCCTTTCCCACCACTCCCCCATCACCAGTGACTGCAACATGTAGCCAAAGCTGAGAAACACTGGTCTCAACTGTGGATGAGTTTGTTTCTATAGGGCCAAACCACACAACAAGTGGGATCTTCCCCTGACCAGGGATCGAGCCTGTGCCCTGCACTGGGAGCGTGGATCTTAACCACTGGATGCCAGCAAAGTTCTGTGGATGAGTTTAAATTCACTCAACTCAGGCATATCTCCAACTGTACTAGGCCTCCCTCTCATACCACGATTATTCAGCACACTGCTCGCATCAAGAGACCTGAGCTATCCTCATGGCTTAGAATATGATGAATGGAAGGATGCTTTCTGTGTCAGTGAGCAAATGTGTGGCACCAGAAGAGTCAGCAAACTATGGCTCCTGGATGGAACTGGGGTCACCACCTGTTTTTGTATAACTTGTGAGCTAAGGGCGATTTTACATTTTCAAGTGGTTGAAAAAAATTAAAAGAAGAATATTTTATAACATGTGAGAATTATGTGAAAGTCGCATTTCAGTGCCATAAAGTTTTGTTAATATGCAGGCATTCACATTCACTTTATACATTGTATACAGCTGCTTTTACAAAACTGCCAACTAAAAATTGGCACTTGCCATTTGCCTCTATAATAATGAAATCATTTAGCCACTGTGGTCACTGACCTTCAGATACCTTAAAAGGAGTCCAGGGTGGAGATCAGGAATGAGGCACTCTGTGCCTTGTATCTATAAAATTACTAAAATCATTAATAGTGACATCTGTTCCTTTTGACTGGTAACAATCTTCTGCCAAAATCTGTGTTTGACTGCATGTACCCTCTTCACTAAAATCATATAATACTGACTGACCTTCCCCCTTGCCTCTTTGGAGCAGTTTCTCAGAGCTATCTGAGAGGCTGTCTCCAGGGCTGTAGTCCTCATTCTGCCCCAAATAAACCTTAACTCACAGCTCTCGGGTTGTGGGTTTTGTTTTTCAGTTGACACTCTAACAGCAGAGTGAGTAGCTAAGACAGACACCATCTGGCCCCCAAATCCAAAAATATTAACAATCTGTTGTTGTTTGGATGCTCAGTTGTGTCCAACTCTTTTTGACCCCAGGGACTGTAGCCCACCAGGCTCCACTGTCCATGGAATTCTCCATGCAAGAATACTGGAGTGGGTTGCCATTTTCTTCTCCAGGGGATCTTCCTGACCCAGGGATTAAACTTGTGTCTCCTGCATTGGCAGGCAGATCCTTTCCCACTGAGCCACCAGGGAACAATCTGTACCTTTACATAAACGTTTGTTGACCCCTGTGTGTGTGCCTGAGAACACAGGCTCATGAACACACAGGTATGTGTGTCTCCACTTAAAAACCATACTCTTGAGACTTCCATGGTGGATCAGTGGTTGGGACTCTAAGCTTTCACTGCATGGAGTGAGGGTTCAGTACCTGGTTGAGGAACAAAGATCCTGCATGCCATGAATGGTGGCCAAAAATTAACAAAAATTAATTAAATAAGTAAATAAATAAATACCAAACTCTTTGGAGAGGTCAATACATCCCAAAGCAATGAACAATACATGTGTGTTTGTGCGTGTGTTAATCGCTCAGTCATGTCCTACTCTTTGCAACCCTATGCACTGTAGCTCACCAGGCTCCTCTGTCCATGGAATTTTCCAGGCAAGAATACTGGAGTGAGTAGCCATTCGATTTTCCAAGGGATCTTACCAATCCACAGACTGAACTCAGGTCTCTCACATGGCAGGTAGACTCTTTACCATACTTAATGCACAAATGAAACAACTTAAGAGCTCTTGACCACTGAATTAGGGAAGCAGAGAAATACCGAAGAACTAGAAATTCATTAAGCAGTTTCTCTTGCTGCAGTTTCCTCTGAAACCACTGATTTTATGTGTCTGAATAACATATATTTTCCTTCTTTTTCCCTTTTGGAGAAAGGACAAATATAATACAATGTGGGAGGTGTTCAGTGAAATTTTGTTCAATGAATTAATGTTAAGAACATAAAGAGCCTTGATCATTCAATTTACTAAAACAAAAGCTGATTTGTTTGATGGTCTTAAAATGTTTTGGGCTTCCTCAAAATATCTCATTTCTTTAAAAAGACTCTCTAAAATGGAAGAGACAGTCATCATGTAGGAGGGACTCTGGGTATGAGGAAAAAGAAATTAAGGACAAGTAGAAATCTCAGTCTGATAATATTTTGTCATTCACAATCACAACAAAATCCTGTTCCCATGTCTTGTTTTTAAAGAATAGCTGGAAGCCAGTTGGACGAGAGGCCAGCAGCCATGACAAATATTGGGTGGACTAGAAGTTATAAGTGAGAAAGCCAGTTGCCCTCACCTCAGAATTTAGCTTTCAGCAACTAAATGGAACAAGCACTTACTCTGTACTTAGTATTGGGTTGGCCAAAAAGTTTGCTTGGCTCGTGTTTTTCCAAAGAGTCTTAAAAACCTGAGTGAATTTTTTGGCCAACCCAATAGTTTGGATTTCCTAAACTCTTGTTCTACATGGGATGCTATGTTGCTTATAAGAAAAAAGCTATCAAGGTATCAAAAGCCATCCACATCCTGCTCAATGAAACTCTCCATCTCATCTTTTGTAAACCGCATTTCAATTTTACACTCTAAAAACTCTGAACTGGGACTTCCCTGGTCCAGTGGGTAGGAATTCGCCTGCCAATTCAGGGGACACAGGTTTGATGCCTGATCCAGGAAAATGCCACATGTCATAGGGTAACCGGGCCTGTGTGTCATGATTACTGAGGCCCAAGCACTCTAGGGTCTTTGCTCCACAAGAGAAACTACCACAATGAGAAGGCCCTGCATCACAGCTAGAGAGCAGTCCTCACTCACTGTAACTAGAGAAGACCTGCGTGCAGCAACAAAGACTCAGCAAAGTCAAAAAGAAACAAATGAATACAAATAAAAAAGATGGTAGCTAGAAACAGAAACATTAAAATATATTTTTAAAAAACCCTTGAACTGTTTGTTTTCTAGCACATGCAAAATTGCTTTATGTATCTTTTCCTTTGAACTTTCTGCTTCCTCTACCTAGGATGTGCTCACCTCTCTTTGTGTGGCCACGTCTTCCTCACTCCTTCAAATTGCTTAGGCATCATTTCCATGAAGCTCCTCTGATTCTCCTGGATGGTTAAATGCCTGTCTCTGGCTTTTCCATAGCACGCAGATGATCTTTTTATCATGATACCATGTTGTTGTTCAGTCGCTCAGTCATGTCCGACTCTCTGTGACCCCATGGACTGCAGCATGCCAGGTTTCCCTGTCCTTCACCATCTACAGGAGCTTGCTCAAACTCACGTCCATTCAGTCAGTGATGCCATCCAACCATCTCACCCTCTGTCGTCCCCTTCTCCTCCTGCCTTCAATCTTTCCCAGCATCAGGGTCTTTTCAAATGAGTCAGCTCTTCACATCAGGTGGCCAAAGTATTGAAGTTTCAAATTCAACATCAGTCCTTCCAATGAATATTCAGGACTGATTTCCTTTAGGATGGACTGGTTGGATCTCCTTGCAGTCCAAGGGACTCTTAAGAGTCTTCTCCAACACCACAGTTCAAAAGCATCAATTCTTCAGTGCTCAGCCTTCTTTATAGTCCAACTCTCACATCCATACATGACTACTAGAAAAACCACACCTTTCACTATATGGAATATGGGGGCAAAGTAATGTTTCTGATTTTTAATATGCTGTCTAGGTTGGTCATAGCTTTTATTCAAAGGAGCAAGCGTCTTTCAATTTCATGGCTGCAGTCACCATCTTCAGTGATTTTGGAGCCCAAGAAACTAAAGTCTGTCACTGTTTCCATTGCTTCCCCGCCTATTTGCCATGAAGTGATGAGACCGGATACCATGATCTTCGTTTTTTGAATGTTGAGCTTTAAGCCAACTTTTTCACTCTCCTCTTTCAATTTTATCAAGAAGCTCTTTAGTTCCTCTTCAATTTCTGCCATAAGGGTGGTGTCATCTGCATATCTGAGGTTATTGATATTTTCCCCAGTTATCTTGATTTCAGCTTGTGCTTCATCCTGTCCAGCATTTCACATGATGTACTCTGCATATAACTTAAATAAGCAGGGTGACAATATACAGCCTTGACGTACTCCTTTTCCTATTTGGAATCAGTCTATTGTTCCATGTCTGGGTGTAACTGTTGCCTCTTGACCTGCATAAAGGTTTCTCAGGATGCAGGTAAGGTGATCTGGTATTCCCATTTCTTGAGGAATTTTCCACAGTCTGTTGTGATCCACACAGTCAAAGGCTTTAGCATAGTCAACGAAGCAGAAGAGGATGTTTTTCTGGAATTCTCTTGCTTTTTCTTTGATCCACCAGACGTTGGCAATTTGATCTCTGATTCCTCTGCCTTTTCTACATCCAGCTTTAACATCTGGAAGTTTTCAGTTCACAAAATGTTGAAGGTTCACTTGCAGAATTTTGAGCATTACTTTGCTAGCATGTGAAATGAGTACAATTGAGTGGTAGTTTGAACATTCTTTGGCATTGCCTTTCTTTGGGATTGCTGAGTTTTCCAAATTTGCTGGCATATTGAGTGCAGCACTTTAACAGCATCATATTTTAGGATTTGAAACAGCTCAACTGGAATTCCATCACCTCCACTAGCTTTGTGTGTAGTGACACCATATTGTCTTGAAATCGTTTAGTCATCCCAACCTTCCCTGACAAATTGGAAGTTCACCAAGGGATAGAAAAGCAGCATTGTCTAAGAACTTCCACATTTACCACTTGGCATATAGTACTAGGGGCCTTCCCTGGTGGTTCAGTCAGTAAAGAATCCACCTGCAATGCAAGAGATCTGGGTTTGATCCTTGGGTCAGAAAGATCCCCTGGAGAAGGAAAGGGCAGACGAGCCTGGCAGGCTACATACAGTACATGCGGTCACAAGAGTAAAACTCAACTTAGCAACTAAATGAACACATACAGTACTAGGCCAATAACATTGGCAGAGCTATATGTTGAATTTATTTGTATAAATAAAATACATAGGTGAGCGAATGATTTAGCTCTACTCGTCAGTGATCTAACAGAAGAAGAAAGGCCATTACTCTGTCTTAGCTACCCTGAGCATGTAATGTGTCACCTAATACACCTTAGGTGAGAGTGAAGTAAGTCAGAAAGAGAAACACATTAATGCATGTATGTGGAATCTAGAAAAATGGTACAGATGATCCTAGTTCCAGGGCAGAAATAGAGACAGAGATGTGGACATGGGAAGTAGGGAAAGGAGGGTGGGACAAATTGGGAGATTAGGATTGACACATATACACAACCGTGTATAAAACAGAGAGCTAGTAGGGAGCTCTTGTGTAGTACAGGGAGCTCAGCTCCATGCTCTGTGATGATGGAGAGGGGTGGGGTGGAAGAGGGAGGGAGGTCCAAGAGGGAGGGGATCTATGTATACAAATAGCTGATTCATTCTGTTGTATATCAGAAACTAAACTCAACATTGTAAAGCAATTCTACTCCAATTTAACAAAAAGAACTCAGAACCCAGGGGTAGTTCAACCTAAGTATGGTGTCAAGGGTCTGGCTGA
Organism: Bos taurus; assembly: GCF_002263795.3. NCBI lineage: Eukaryota > Metazoa > Chordata > Mammalia > Artiodactyla > Bovidae > Bos > Bos taurus. Next base: position 105,281,696 of record NC_037357.1, read on the forward strand.
ACTCCCGATCTCCATACTGCCTCACATTATTGACATTTATAATGAGGAAAGTCACATGTATACAAAGAAAACACAAATCAGGGGCTCTGGCAGTGTGAGACACTGCACCCTTGGAAAAGGTCTGAGAGCAGTTATGGGGGGATGCTGCAGCAGAGGGCAGTGTCCCACCCATTCCCGCTCAGCACTCACCCTTAAGCACAGAACTCTGTTTACTAGGAACACACACCACTCTACCAGAGAGGATTTCTTTTCAATCCCAAGAGCCTGGAGCTCCTGTGCACAGAACAAGTCAGAATAAGTAAGAAATCTTCCCAACTCAGGGATCGAACCCAGGTCTCCCACATTGCAGGCAGATTCTTTACCATCTGAGCCACCAGGGAAGCCCACTCTAGACCTCATGTAACTCTAATGGATACAGCCACAGTTCAAGTAAATCACATACTCTCATAACTCCACTATTTCTCACTTCTTCTGTCACCTGTCTATCACTTCATGGAAGGAAGAGTCATTTTTCTCAGGACACCAGGATTTTGCAAATTGCTTTAGGCTTAGTATCTGTGAAGCTTGTGGCTTTAATTGCTCACCCTTTGCTGCCACTAAGAAGGGCTGAGCTTACTCAAAGCAGGTTAAAATAGGAAGAAAGGAATTAGCACGGGACAAATTAAGCAGAGGCACAGGAAAGAAGTGAAAGTAATTTTCCTTTGGAGAACAGTCCTTATAACCATTATTCTTTTGCGTCACAAAACTCTCACAGCTAGGATTACAGAATGAGCTGGATGTACTTTTAGAGATGTACTATAAATTTGAACAATTTTTAAAGCCTGGTAAGGAAAGGAGTTTGCTCAGAGCATTAGAAACTAGCTATACAGCATTTTATCTACTGCACAAAACAAACCAGTATTAACTTTGTGGAAGTGGTCCTGACTCAGAGCTAAAACACTCCCAGCTTGCTAATATTTCAAATAGTAGTAAGAGGATGCTGCCTAATTGCCATCTTAATCTCAAAGATGTTAATGAAAATGACATTGGGGACAGGAAGATGATTTTACTTGTGATGAAAAAAGGATGCGTCACAAAATGACAGAATGGGTTTCATCAACCTATTTTGCCCAAAATAATAGATATGAGGAAAGAATGACTTTTTTAGTCATTAAGATACCAAACATGTCTTATTTACCGGAAGGAAAGAGAAAGACAGAGGGAGAGGGTGAGAAAGAAGGAGGGAGCTGGGGGAAGGGTAAGAATGAGGATCAGCTAAGAAGGTAAGGGCTGCCATGAATGGTGTGGTTTCTGCTTTTGGATCAGAGCTGACCAAATCAGCTTGTGAAGCTTCACAGAGACTGTGACAGTCAGTCCCGGGCCTCCCAGAGAGCAATTAAGAACAACTGGATAAAACTAGAATGTGCTTGGGCAGGGGGTGGGGTTGGGGGACAGGAGAAACTGGTTGGTTGCCAGAGGTACAGGTTCCTGTGGTTCAATACTTGCCGTATCCTTCAATGTCATGATAGAAATGCTGCTGAGAAACACAACAGCATCCTTTATCCATCTTCTTACTGAACAGAATCAATTTTTCAGTTCTAAGTTCCACTATTCCTGTATTTTAGGGAACAGTATTGATGTCCCCTTCCAGATACCCTCAGATCCCTTGCAGCAGGCTCCACCTACCCATCCCAAGCTTCTGGGTACTTTTCTGCTAATGGTTTGCACTTATGATGTTCAGAGCTTTGCCTTTAGTGCTGGAGGCCAAGCATGCCTTGAAATATGCCTCCCCTGACTCTCAGTTAAATCTGAATTTCAGATAAACAATCAAGAATTTTTTAGTATAAAAATATACTACTATTTATGTGGTACATACAAGTAAGATTTCATGAAATGTATTTTTTTTAAGTTTTTTACCTGAAAAATTTAACTGGACATCCTGTATCATCATTTGCTAAATCTGAAAACCCAATCTAAGGGAACCTATAAACAATGACTTATTGGGACAGAAGTGCAATGGTCCAGCTCCTCAAAATGTAAAAACCTAGAGATACCAATACTTTATGCCCCAGAATCTCTTGCAGGATTAAGCTGAGTTCTCAAACTCATACCTCACCAGAGACAGCAAATTTCTCATCTTCTTTGCTTTTAAAAAAAATTGAGGTATAGTTGCTTTACAATATTTTGTTGGTTTCTGCTTAGAGCAAATTGAATCAGCTCTATGTAGACATATATCCCCTCCCTCTTGGACCTCTCTCTGACCCCTCTCCATCCCACCCATCTAGGTCACTTACTCCCTTACTGGTAGCTCATTTCAATTCTGGTAGCCCAGAATCATTTCAATTAATAAATTACTCACTTAAGAATCCTTGTCTGAGGATTCATTTCTAGGAGAGTGGGATTTTTTTTTAAACTTTTTATTTTGTATTGGGGTATAGCCAATTAGCAGACAGTGTTGTGACAGTTTCAGATGAACAGGATAGGGACTCAGCCATGTATATATATGTACCCATTCTCCCCTAAACTCCCCTCCCCTCCCATCCAGGCTGCCACATAACATTGAGCAGAGCTCCCTGTGCTATACAGTAGGACCTTTTTGGTTATCCATTTAAGTATAGCAGTGTGTACATGTTCATCCCAAACTCCCTAACTATCCCCTTCCCCCACTCATCTCCCTAGCAACCATAAGTTCCTTCTCAAAGTCTGTGAGTCTATTTGATTTTTTGTTGTTGTTTTCAGTATTAGCTAAGACTTTTTTTTTTTTTTAAGATTTAAGATAGATATCTCACAAATCACACCACACTGACAACTCATCACAGCGTGAAAGGAATTAGGAATCACTGCCTTGAAGAGTATTCTGTTAATTACAGTTCACATTTATATGCCTTTAAAAAAACAAAACGCAGCTGTCTCATGTGTCAAGTCCCAAGAAACCAGTGAAGAGCCATTTGCCATGTTCCTCTGAGAGGCTGCTGCACCTTGCCTAAGCCATTCACACATTTCCCTGCTTTGAAACTCCTGAAAAGAAATAAAGTCTAACCAGGCATCTGAAAAACAATCATTTCCACTCCGATATGAGTTTTTAAAAACAATGCTCAAGCCCAGCTGCTCCACAAAAAGAGCAATGAACTATGAAGAAATATGCGTGGAAGAGGAGAAGGGGGAATTAACTGCTAAGCTAGGCCAGGTAATAGACGGCAGAGGCCAGAATCTTGCAAATTCTTTTTTGGGGAATCTGCTGTTACAGGGGAGGCTGCAGTTCTGCTTGAAGAACCTAATGAGAAAAGAAGGTCTGCAAGCTTGACTACTTGGCTTTGCAGAATTCCTCCAGCTCCAAGAAAATAAAAAAGGAGTTAACACCTTTTAGGGATGGGAGTGAAGAAAAGATAGGCCACCTCCTGCTCCCACTTCCTAAGGAATAATTTGGGGATAATGTAACTCATCTCACAGTGGCAGTCCTTTAATGAATGAGTCATCATTACGATAAATACATGTTTCAGGAAAAGGACATTGTGCTCTACTGATCTCCTGAACATCTTGACTCTCCTTCTTATTGGGAACACATTGTTCTTGGCGTGGTTCAGTCGAAGCACCCTGACTATTATTAATATATTCTATCTCTAAACCAAAGCACCCTGACCATTATATTCTATCTATTGATCTTGGGTATTTACAATCTCAAAGATAAAGTCTGTTTAGTGACAACCTTCCAATTTACAACAAGAGACCCCTGGGTCAATACACCAGTCTTTGGTAAAACATGTCCATATGGCTTTATAGCTTTACGTGTGTGGTTCTTTTTATGCATGGATTTTTTTTTTTTTTTACCCATAGTAAACACTACAGCACGCCAGGATCCTCAGTTGGGTAAATCCTTGGATATGGAGCTGCATGAGGATACAGAGGAACTGTGGATAGGAAAAGCTTACTGTCAAGTTATACTCGGATTTTTGACAGGTAAAGTGAGGGGGTAGGGTCAGCATGTTATTTCAGGGTCAACTATATCTACACGCAGAAGTTGTTAAGACTCAAGGAATAAACCCAGGCAGGTAGATTCTGAAACAACCGTGTAAGCACTGTGATATTGCAGAGTATGACCCTTACTCTTAAGTAACTGTAAATGAAATAATTTAATTTTCTTCATTGAGCCAGGAGACTAAGTGTTTTGAACGGGGGACTCCATCTTTCCTCTTTATATAGATATATTGTTCCTTTTAAATGCCAGCCTGAAATATGAGCCAAGATAGCTCATCCAGCGAGTCCCCATGAGGCTGAACAAAAATAGCATCTCTAAATAATTTTGATCCCTGTCTGAGAGTTAGGAACTCAGCAATCAAAACCAAAAATGAGATTTTCCTACATAAGGTTTTATGGGACAAGATAGAGGGCCACCCCAAGAGAAGTCAAAGGAAATGATTTCAAGGACAAATGCAATGAGGGTTTAAAGTATTTTTTATCATAAAGGAAATATAGCTACATTCTTTGAGAATTTGGAAAGGACTGAATACAATCATAATCTTTTGATAGTGGATGAGAAATGATTTGTTTTATTTTTTTCTTTGAAGTTTTACATAAAGTGACACAAGTTTGTAGGAATGCTATAGGAAAAAAGATATCGGTATGGACACTACCTGTGCTCTTAATGACCCATGAGGGTAGATCTTTTTTCTCATCGTTGCCTTTGATAATATACCAGTCATGAAAATCAGCCTTGACTTCTGTTCCAAAAGGATAAAGAACATTTCAGCCTGATAGGAGATGACTAGGCTCTTGGCTATCTTTTCTCTCTTTACTTTTCTTAACAAGGTGCTAGCTCTATGCATGGGAGATTTGAGGAGCTGGCCCTTTGATAACAAGTTAGAGGTGGTAGAACTATAAAGAAGTGGACTTTGTGGAAATTCTCTGAGGCAATTCAAAGGAAATTATTATTAATTTTTTTAAAGTTGCAAGCAATTGACACCTAGAGGTTTCTTTTTCCAAAGCTTAAACAGAAAAAAATCAAGAAATCAATGAAAACAATTTATTTTCCTGGATTTATCCATGTGAACTGCAGCCCTGAGTCCCCAAAAGACATCAAGTTTCAGCCATGCAAGTGCACAGATGATTTCCATAGCTGTAATTCCAGAAATATAAGTGTTTACCATTTCAACTAAAAACTATCCTCCTGGGTTTTCACGTTACTTATTAGAAGATCTCTGAGAGGGAATACATTGCAGGTATCTAGAAGCATCGTTTGGATAGAAATATACAAACCTGGTCTTCCCCGGTGGCTCAGCTGGTAAAGAATCCACCTGCAATGTGCAAGACCTGGGTTCCATCCCTGGGTTGGGAAGATCCCCTGGAGGAAGGCATGGCAACCCACTTCAATATTCTTGCCTGAAGAATCCCCATGGACACAGGAGCATGGCAGGCTATAGTCCATGGGGTCACAAAGAGTCAGACATGACTGAAGTGACTGAGCATGAGTGCACATACCAACCCTGTCCTCAGTCTATTCCTTTGGCCAATCTGTTATGTGTCTTACCTGTCAGAACCAAGGGCTGACTTTAAACTCCAAAAATTGTGGCTGTCTAAGTCCAAGCTGTAGCTCCGCCCACTTTCAGTTTTTGGAGTGATGATTTCTCCTTTGGTTGCTGATCTGAACTTGCTAAGAAGAAATCTGAAATTACATATATACATACATGTATTTAAAAGGAAAATAATAAAACACTTAAGTATATCATTTTAAGAATACCATTTATTGTACTTCCAACATATATAATTCTTCAATGAAGCTGACTTGAGGCTGAGAAATTCTGGGGAGTCCCCATGGCTTCTGCAACAGAATGTCAAAGGTATCAGTAGAGGTGGTGAGGGCATTCTCCCAAAGCCATACCAGCTGCTGGTAAGCTAGGACTCTGTCTTTCAAAGAAAAATACCATTGACTTTGGGGACTCACCACTATCACCTGAGAATGGAGAAGCACTGACGGGGCTGAACTTATTTACACAATGCTGAGAAAAGGGGAGTTTGAACTCACCTTGCTCAGACAGAAGAGCTATGATGATCCTCTGGGATCAACTAATGTAGCAACTTACTAGACTGTAGCCCCATGAGAAGGACAACTCTTGTTCTTCTTGTTTCCTGTCAGATCCCCTAAGGTTAGCGGGAGGCCTGGCATGAACTACAACCCAGCCAGTTCTTGAGGAATAAGTGACTGCATGCATGCCCTGGGGTAATAAGTCTGAACAATGGAATGGCTCACACCACATCAAACTTGACTGCATTCCCATTTCCCCAAATTATTTGGAACTTAAGCAAAAAGAGCTTTTCAGAAATTAACATTCAGGTCATGATCCAAGCTACCAAAAGCCTCAAACATGCGTCTTTTCAAATGCACTCACATAAAGACAAACCAAAGCTATTTTCCTTTTGTGTGGTATTGGTAGAGACCAATTCATTTACTTCACTGGCTATAGTTTTCTCATGGGGAAAAACTATTACAGAGGTATTAAGACAATTTTAATAGGATCTGCCAAGTTGTCTGTTTCAAAGACCACTGTGTGGAGTGTCTCGTCAAAGTGTTAGAAGCTTCAGTCTGCCTGGAAATTACATTTTTGGTGAGAATAGCACTTAATATCATGTCAAATGATGTTACTTTGAGAACCACTGTGTACATGTCCTTACCTCTGCATAGCTGCTTCCTGTCTCCTCCATGTGAACTCACTCTTCCTCCTCTTCTGTTATACTGGGCCCTCTCCCTCCTTCAAGCTCCTCATCAAGTCCCACTTAGAATTTGATTCCTTTCCCAATGGTCCCTGTGCCCTCCCAACATTGATAATCTAATATTTAATTATTTGTTCTCATATCTTTTGTAGTCATACAGCTTCCCTGGTAGCTCAGTGGGAAAAATTCCACCTGCCATGCAGGAAACAGAGGTTCAATCCCTGGGTCGGGAAGATTCCCTGGAGAAGGAAATGGCAACCCAGTATTTCTGCCTGGAAAATCTCATGGACAGAAGAGCCTGGTGGGCTATAGTCCACGGGGTCGCTAAAGAATTAGACATGACTGAGCTACTGAACAACAACAACAAACTTCTTGCCATGTTTCAAAAGGGCTATCAGGCTGCTCATATTGCCATCTTAGATTTTCCTAAAATCCTTCTCTACATTATTAACTTTTCAAGTGTGGACCTTTAAACCTTTTCTTTCCAACTAAGTGTTACATTCTTTGACGACAGAACAATCAGACCCCAGTGTGGAGTTTCAGCAGAGCTCAGTCCAGCACTAGGACTCTCTTGACAATTCAGGATGTATATCATTCATGGTACTGTTTAGCTCCTTACTGTCTCCCAGCTCCAGGCTCGCCATTCTGTAACCCACATAGTGATGCCTGGCCTGGGGTCCACACAGTCTACCTCCTAGAGGCCCTTGTGGGCTCCACACCGAATTCAATCAGATCACTGATTGTTTTTGATGGGCCAGGCACCATGCTGAATACTGCAGCACAAAAGTAAAAAAGCCAGTAGAAAAGCTTACAATTAAGAGGAGGGGAGAGAGGGGGTGTATCTGGCGAGATCCGTTCATTTACTTTACATTCTTGTGTAAGGAGGGGCTTCATGTCAGAGTACAAAATCAAGAGTGATGCAGAGGCACAAGCCATTGTGGGAGCCCCAAGGAGAGACAAATAGGTTTAGAATGGTAGGAAGGCTCAAGATATAGGACATATGGCCCCTCTAGCTATCTTTCCCATTCATCACTGCTAATTAACGAAGTCATGGTTAGTCATGAGTGTTTGAGTCAAATGACATTTAGGATTCACACCTACTCATAGTAAAAGATTCTTTAAAAAAAGAAAAAAAAATACACTTTCTGTAGAGACAGATGAAGGCTCAGGGACTGGCAGCCTTTCACATTGGCTTTTGCTGAGGACAAAGCCATGCTACCCAATGTGTGTGTATGTGCTCCATCATATCTGACTCTTTGTGACCCCATAGACTATAGCCTGCCAGGCTCCTCTGGCGAAAGAATACTGGAGTAGGTTGCCATATTCCCTTCTCCAGGGGTTCTTCCAAGCCCAGGGATTGAACCCACGTCTACTGTGTTGGCAGGTGGATTCTTTACTGCTGACTCATCAGGGAAGCCCCACACTACTCAGAACAAACCATAAAGCCACTTGGTATAGATTAGGATTTTCACTACCTGGACCACAGAACTGGCCACCAGCTGACTAAGAGATAGAGACTATAGAGACTGCAACAGGCAGGGCTATGAAGCAATACTTTGCCCTTTGGGTCCTTCTTAGATTTTTGATGTGGACCACTACAGTCTGTATTGAATTTGTTACAACATTATTTCTGTTTTATGCTTTGGTTTTGTGGCCATGAGGCATGTGGGATCTTAGCTCTCTGACCAGGGATTGAAGTCACACCTCCTGCATTCGAAGGCAAAGTCTGAACCACTGGACCACCAGGGAAGTCATGCCTTTCAGTCCTTATAACCTGCATTTTTGGGGCCTATTGACTCCCCTGATGGAACCTTCTCATTTCCAGTTTCCCAGCACCTCCCTATTGGCCTCCCATTCCTATTCTCAGTACATGACACATAGATTTGCTTTCTGAATGAAGTTAGTGAGGTGGCCAAATGATTCTTTCCTTAAGGAGACCTGCATTTTAAACAGGGGAGACAGTGTTTTAAGCCCTATTAAGAGTTGATGTATGGCAAAACCAATACAATATTGTAAAGTAATTAGCCTCCAATTAAAATAAATTACTTTAAATAAAAAAAAAAAGAAATCTTGGATTTGGCCGTTTCATACATCAGCCCTCAGGTTGGGCGGGTTGGGGAGGGTGGAGGGGTTGGTGTCGACTACAACAAAGGTAGTCATCACCTCCTTACAGGCAACACTGGCCTGAGCATGAAGCCTTCTACCGAGAAATAAAGGGATTCACTTTGTATAAGATTAGATACGTCAAATGAAAGCAAAATCCTCACAGGTTCAGGTCAGAAGGGACCTTTATCTAAAACTGAAAGTAATTAAAACTGCATTTCCTGAGGCAAATGATAAGAAAATGTTACCTCAGTCAAGTCTCTGACCTTTTCTGGGTCACTTAAGTGACATTAGACTTGAAAAACAGCGGGGGCTGGAGTGGGGTGGGGGGGTGTCTATGTCACAGGTGACTGGAACAAGGATCAAAGATTCCCTTAAAAAGACTGTGTCTTACCCCTTTCTCCTGGGTCCATCGTGGCTGGCCTTCTGCCCAGAAGAAGGCAAAGCATCTGACTTTTCTGTGTTCTGGTGGGTTTGTTCTTGGCTTTGTATTTCTCCATCTCCTCATTAAAAACAATCAGAAGACAAATTTACACACAAAATGGCAAGAAATGAAAGCTATTTCCTAGTCTTCATTCATGTTTCTACATTAACACAAGACAGAGTAACTGGCAATGATGTTTCCATCTTATGTTTCCCAGTCACACATGTATTTTTCATCTGTCGAGTTAAAAGAAGATTAAGATTGGGACTCACCTGTGGGAGTTTTGCTGAGATAAGCTTTGCAGAGATAATCACAATGGAGGAATTAAACATCCTCCTCTACAAATATTTTTAGGGCAGAGGATCCAAGGTTCAGGAGAACTCCAAATACCTAGAGGCTGAATTGTAGCATGGGATTCTAGAAACAATATCATGGCATCCAGTCCCATCACTTCATGGGAAATAGATGGGGAAACAGTGGAAACAGTGTCAGACTTTATTTTTCTGGGCTCCAAAATCACTGCAGATGGTGAATGCAGCCATGAAATTAAAAGACGCTTACTCCTTGGAAGGAAAGTTATGACCAACCTAGATAGCATATTCAAAAGCAGAGACATTACTTTGTCAACAAAGGTCCGTCTAGTCAAGGCTATAGTTTTTCCTGTGGTCATGTATGGATGTGAGAGTTGGACTGTGAAGAAGGCTGAGCGCCAAAGAATTGAGGCTTTTGAACTGTGGTGTTGGAGAAGACTCTTGAGAGTCCCTTGGACTGCAAGGAGATCCAACCAGTCCATTCTGAAGGAGATCAGCCCTGGGATTTCTTTGGAAGGAATGATGCTAAAGCTGAAACTCCAGTACTTTGGCCACCTCATGCGAAGAGTTGACTCATTGGAAAAGACTCTGATGCTGGGAGGGATTGGGGGCAGGAGGAGAAGGGGACGACAGAAGATGAGATGGCTGGATGGCATCACTGACTCGATGGACGTGAGTCTGAGTGAACTCTGGGAGTTGGTGATGGACAGGGAGGCCTGGTGTGCTGCAATTCATGGGGTCGCAAAGAGTCGGACACAACTGAGCGACTGATCTGATCTGATCCTGGGAGGGTGAGTAGCCCTGCACATACCTTCTGACGGTCAACACTGCTGAGGTTTGAGTGGAGGAAGCAGCCAGAACTGACTGCTTCCTTGTAACTCGACTATGCTCTCTCTGTGGCATTAGTCCCAGAGTTACCCATCTGGGAGAGCCCTTCCTTGGTAGTGCAACACCAAGAAGGGGCCCTGGAAGCAGGTCCAAGCCTCCTAGCCAGGCTTCAAAATCAGGGCATTTTTATCCAGTATGTGAAAGGTGAGATACCCTAGGAACAGACCCACAGATGTCTGCTCCAGCTTTACTGTAGCCCAGATGAGAAATATGATTCTAAACATACGTTTCACTCAATATTTAAGCAGTTAAATTGTGGTCTGAATGCACAGACTAGCGTTCTCAAAGTGGAGTGTTACAGTAAATCCCTACATATGAACAAATTCCATTCTGAGAGTGTGTTTGTAAGTCCAACAAAGTTAACCTAAGTACCCAACAGTATAGTTGGCTGTTATTTATGTGAGAAGTTTGTAATACTTCTATGTGTAATACTTTTATGTGTAATACGACACATAAAAAACAAATACAAAAAGAAGACACATTAGTACAGTAGTACAGTTCAACAGCTGGCATATAGGGGCTGGCATTGAGTGAACAGGCAAGAAGAATTATGAAGTGGAGGAGGGAGAGGAAGTGGGAGATGGCAGAGCTGAAGGGTGATCAGCAATAGGAGATGAAGGGCAAGCTGCAATTTCATTCACATCTGATTTAACTGGACATGAAAAAGCACATTGTCATGTTTGAGAGTTCACAACTTGAAGGTTCATATGTAGGGAACGTACTGTATTTGCATTTGGTGACAGTATAATTCTTCATTGAGTCAAACTGCCTTGTGTATTTCAGGCCATTTAGCATCCCTCAATGCCACTGATTCCCCCACAGTCACTGGGATAACCAGATAGGGCCCCTAGCATTTCCAAACACTTCCCTTAGCCTGATTAGGGGAGGGGGCACATTATAAAATATCAGCACTTGGTTGAGAATCCCTGAATGAGAAAAAGTAACATTTAAATTAAATCTGAAATATATCTTTATTGAAAAACCAAAGATTTCTTCCACAATGTGAATCACATAAGGCATCTGTTTTATGTTCCTTTAACTGTTAAGTAAAATATTGGAAGTGCATTCAGGAAAAGAAGTCTGTGATGAAGAGCAATGCCTTCCCTGAAAACCTCAGTGTGCCACATATGAGAAAAATGACCATGGATTTCATTTTCTACCAACTTCATCTTCCCTTGTACGAACTGAAGATTTAGATTTGATGCCACCAAGTTTTGAAATGATCTAAGGGAGTCAACAGAGGAAATTCAACTATGGTCTTTGATACATAATAAAGAGAAGTTATTTAGCCCACCAAAACGAAGATTAAAGCAGTTTTGCTTTAGTTACCTGGACTTCTTCTTAAGATGGACTGTCGGACAACATCAGTGCCCAGAACATTGACGTGCTTGAAACGCTTTGCCTTCTCTTCAAAAAACCACTCACCGGTTACAATCCTTAGCTGCCTACTCAAAAGAAAAGAGGAGAGCATTGGAATTCAACTGTTCAGCCAAATAATTAACTCAAAAACCCCTAATTGAGTAAAAGATAGCCAGTTACAGAGTCCATCTCACTCCTTGGAGTAATTTATGGTGATCATAATCCACTGTTAGTTGAATATGTACTATATACAAGGCACTCGCTAATTGCTCTTCATACTTACTATATTTTTATCCACTCTGTAAACATGATTATCCCCATTTTATAGATGAGGAAACAGAGTAATAAAATGATGTGTCTCACACATAAAGCCAGGATCTCACCCGAAGCAGTCTGACCTATAGCTCGACTTCTTTTTTGTTTGGTTTTTTTAATTTTTATTTTATTCAGGTAGAGTGGATTTACAATGTTGTGCTAATTTCTGCTTTAAAGTGATTCAGTTACACATACATACATTCTTTTTCATATCCTTTTCATTATGGTTTATCAGAGGATATTGAATAGTTTCCTGTGATATACAATAGGATCTTGTTGTTTATCCATCCCATATATAATAGTTTGCATCTACCAACCCCAAACTCTGAATCCACCCCTCTCCCATGCCCTTGGCAACTACAAGTCTGTCATCTGTGTCTATGAGTCTTCTGTTTTGTAAATAATTTCATTTGTGTCGTAGATTAGACTCCACATATAAGTGACATCACATGATATTTGCCTATCTCTGTCTGGGTTACTTAACTTAGTATTATAACTTCTAAGTCCATCCATGTTGCTACAAATGGCATTATTGCATTCTTTTTTATGCTATAGTTCAAGTTCTTAACCATGACATGTGCTAAGTCACCTCAGTCATGTCCAACTCTTTGCACCCTATGGACTGTAGCCCGCCAGGCTCCTATGTCCATGGGATTCTCCAGGCAAGCATACTGGAGTGGGTTGCCATGCTCTCCTCCAGGGGATCTTCCCAACCTTGAGATCAAATCCACATCTTATGTCTCCTGCATTGGCAGGCAGGTTCTTTACAGCTAGTGTCACCTGGGGAGTCCTAACTACCGCATTAGTGAATAAATAAGCTTCAATGGAAACAATGGGGAACAAACGAAAGCTTTGAATTATAAAGGGGTGGTGATCACACTCTGCTTTAGAATGATATCTTGATGTAATATAATGACTGGATTAAAGAGAATGGGACAGAGAGACAGGTTGGCCATGGCAATAGTCCAGGAGAGAGATAGCCAGACTCAAGCTAGGGCAATGACAAGACTAATGACAATGATAAGACTAATGACAAGATCAATGACAAGAGGAAGAACCAAATTAAAAATGTAGGTGGTAGAAGGACCTGTCTGGTTTTACAATCAATAGAATGTTGAAGGTGGAAAAGAAAGACCTTGGAACAATCACAACCATGTGCAATGTTTATACAAACCCTTTACCCCAGTTATATAGGCCTATTGATCATTCTTAGAACATGGCCCATATGTTCATCTACTACTTGACCTAAGGCCTCTATGAAAGTGAAACTGAAGTCGCTCAGTCATGTCCGACTCTTTGCTACCCCGTGGAGTACAGCCCGCCAGGCTCCTCTGTCCATGGGATTTTCCAGGCAAGAATACTGGAGTGGGTTGCCATTTCCTTCATCCAGGGGATCTTCCCAATCCAGGGATCGAACCCAGCTCTCCTGCATTGAAGGCAGATGCTTTAACCTCTGAGCTACCAGAGAAGCCCAAGGGCTCTATGGAGGACTGTAATGGAAAATGAGGTTGAAAGGTAGAATTGAGTCACAAAATGGAAAACCCTGAAAGTCAAGCTAAGGAGTTGCAATGCCATTTTGGAGGCAATGGGGAACACTGGCAGATAATCTAAATTTCAAGTTGAATTATAGAATCTCTGAAGTATCTCTGAAGTATTATATGGGGTAGAAACCAGAAGCAGACAGGCCAATGAAGAAGTAACTCAACAGATAGGACAGGAAATGATGAAGATGTGTATCTGGGTATCATGGGGGTAAGGAGTGAAAAGAAAGATAAAAGATACTTAGGCCACTATGTAAGCAGATAGGTTACAGAGTCCCTGGCAAAAGATAACCAGGAATGGCTTTCTTGACATAGAATCAATTTTGGCCTGAGCCATTTTGTTTTGTGAGCCCAGTGCTCGCCCTTGAACAGGTCTCAGCAATTAATGATCTTAAGGGAGGGAATGAAAAAACTCAGGAGAAGCATTCAAGAAACAATGGTGGAGCCATGGGGAGGGTCCTAGTTCCTCAAGGGACATACTTAGCAACGTATCTTTCAGTTCTACAGGAACTAAGGCCCTGACAAGGGTGGAGGATAGGAAGATGATGTTGATCCTTCTGACTCCAACTGAAGCTGGACTCTGTGGACCTTTGCCCCCAATACTATGCTGAATTCTCCTCTGCTCAAGCCCCCTCATGAATACTCATGTACCTTTAGCTTAAAACTTCTGCAATTTTGATGTTGGGAAGACAATGCTTTGAGAAAGATCCCTGGTGTTCCCCTTAATTGTGCGAGTGCTCAGTCACATCTGACTCTTTGTGATCCCATAGACTACAGCCTGCCAGTCCGTCTATGAAATTTTCAAGGCAAGAATACTGGAGTGGGTTGCCATTTCCTCCTCCCAGGGATCAAATCCATGTTTCCTGTATCTCCTGCATTGGCAGGTGGATTCTTTACCAGAGTCACCTGAGAATCTTGTTCTCCTTACTTGCTGCAAGTAATAATAAATACTTCCTTCTTTTGATCCTTGGCTTGGTTGCATCTACTGACTCAACACTCACCAAGAGGTGAACCCAGTTTTCAGGTTAACAACTGAAGATGAAAATCAGCAAGATTGGTGGCAAGTCTGCCATGGCTAAAGTAAAGCAGCTAAGAGTCAAATAGAGATCTCTAGCCCCATAGTATTATATCCATGAGATTCAGTACCTCCTTGACTGAACTGAGAAATTAACAATTGGATCCTAAATTTAAAAAAAAAAAAAAAAACACTCTAGAAAAATATGCCAATTTGTTCTCTCTAGCAATTATCATAAAATACTTACTTATTCATTTATGTCATGTTGTGCAGTATGTGGAATCTTGGTTATCTGACTAGGGATCAAACCCATGCCCCCTGCAGTGGGAGCATGGAGTCCTAACCACTGAACTGTATTTCAGGTGAGTCCCTGAAATACTCCTCCTAAATGTAGGAAAGAAAGATAAGTTACCTATGAAACCCAGTTCCATCACTGGGGAAAAAGTGAAAAGGTTATCCTTGGAGTAAATTATTCATTGAATGACCATAGCTTGTACATCTGAAATTTATCTTCAAGTGGCTAGATCACCTATCAAGAAGCAAGGATTATTGGATTAGCTTCAAAGCTGTATAAAATACAGCAAAAACTAATACTTGAGTTGGTTAATACTTAATACTTGAATGGGCTCTATCTGGATATATCTCAGGTGATCTATAGGCATACATCAGTACTTATGTTGGAAAAGCAGGCAGTAATAATGCAATTCTAAATTCTAAAGGTACTGTATTGCCTCCAGATTTCCAGGCCTTGTTTATTCAATCAAATGCTAAATGAGGTAGTGCTGTGATTGAACTTTGCAGAGGGAACTGAAGTTATTCATCACCTGACCTTAACACAGGAATATGGTCATGGATGATCTGGGTGGGCCCATAGTAGTCACTGAGCCCTTGAAAACAGGAAGAAAATGAAGTTGGATACTGAGAAGCTGTGGAATGGGAAGTCAGAGGGATTCCAAATGTGAAAAGAGGGCTCTGAGATGCAGATATCCACGTGTAAGAACCAGAGGGAGGGGCCTCTAGGAGCAAAGGCTGCCTCTTAGCTAACAGCCAACAAGAAATGGGAGCCTCATTCTCACAGTCACAGGGAATCAGAATCTGTCCACCAAAATGAACTTAGAAGTACAATCTTCCCAGAGCCTTCTGGTAGGAACTCAGCCAGCTGACACCTTGATTTCAGCCTAGTGAACCGTGAGTAGAGAAATAAGACAAGCCAACCTAGGTTTCTGAGCGACAGAACTGTAAGACTGAAACTGAGCTGTACCCTATGGGGCTCCTGGGCATGGAAGCCTTTCTGTCGTTTCTTGTTTGTAGGGAACAGACTCCAGACTCCATGACCTAACATGAGTTACAAAGGGCAGACCTGAACAGTTGCTAATCAAGGAAGGGAGGGGATATAACACAAGGGAGGAGCAGCCAAGAAACAATAGTGCAACATTAAGTCCTAGTTCCCTCAAAAGGGATATACATAACAATATCTTTGAGCTCTTTACAGAACTAAAATCCCCCAACAAATGGCAGATGTCAGCAGTCTTCATTTCTAAAAAGACCACCTGTTAGTTAGTTCAGTAGCTCAGTCGTGTCCGACTCTTTGCGACCCCACACACTCTAATCTTATCAGCAACCCTGCCCTTGAGGCTTTGCTGTAAAACTCCTCACCAAATTCTCCAGGATTGACACAGTTTTCCAGGGGCATTAGCATGCTGTGTCCTCCTTTTCCTGCAAATCAATAAAGCTATTCTTATCTACTTCACCCAAAACTCTGTCTCCAAGATTCAATTTTGCACTGGTACACAGAGGCTGAGTTTGCAGCATCAAGATCATATATTTACATTGCCTACTGTCCATGGAGTCAGAGTCAGACACGACTGAAGCGACTGAGCACATATGAGCAAGCTGCTAAATTGTGGCAGTTTGTGATGATGGCCACACAAAACTAAGAATAATTATACATAAAAACCTACTTGTCTTAATGTTCAACTCAGGAAATAATTTGCACAGATTCTAAAAAGATACCTATGAAAAATTCAGAACAATAGGGTAGAGGTAAGCAAACTATGGCTTGTAGGCCAAATTCTTCACTACATATTTCATACAGATTATGAGCTAAGGATTTAGAAACGGCAGAGGAACCATAGATCAAATTGCCAACATCTGTTGGATTATCAAAAAAGCAAGAGAATTCCAGAAAAACATCTACTTCTGCTTTACTGACAACACCAAAGCCTTTAACTGTGGAAAATTCTTAAAGAGATGGGAATACCAGACCACCTGACCTGACACCTGAGAAATCTGTTTGCAGGTCAGGAAGCAACAGTTAGAATTGGACATGGAACAACAGACTGGTTCCAAATTGGGAAAAGAGCACGTCAAGGTTGTATCTTGTCATTCTGCTTATTTAACTTATATGCAGAGTACCTCATGCGAAATGCCCAGCTAGATGAAGCACAAGCTGGAATCAAGATTGCCAAGAGAAAAATCAATAACCTCGGATATGCAGATGACACCACACTTATGGCAGAAAGGGAAGAAGAACTAAAGAGCTTCTTGATGAAAGTGAAAGTGGAGAGTGAAAAAGTTGGCTTAAAACTCAACACTCAGAAAACTATGATCATGGCATCCAGTCCCATCACTTCATGGCAAATAGATGGGGAAACAGTGGAAACGGTGACAGACTTTATTTTTTGGGCTCCAAAATCACTGCAGATGGTGACTGCAACCATGAAATTAAAAGACGCTTGCTCCTTGGAAGGAAAGTTATGACCAACCTAGACAGCGTATTAAAAAGCAGAGACGTTACTTTGTCAACAAAGGTCTGTCTAGTCAGAGCTATGGTTTTTCTAGTAGTCATGTATGGATGTGAGAGTTGGACTATAAAGAAAGCTGAGCGCCAAAGAATTGATGCTTTTGAATTGTGGTGTTGGAGAAGACTCCTTAGAGTCCCTTGGACGGAAAGGAGATCAAACCAGTCAACCCTAAAGGAAATAAGTCCTGAATATTCATTGGAAGGACTGATGCTAAAGCTGAAACTTCAATACTTTGGCCACCTGATGCGAAGAACAGACTCATTTGAAATGACCCTGATGCTGGAAAAGATGGCAGGAGGAGCAGGGGACGATAGAGGATGAGATGGTTGGATGGCATCACCGACTCGATGGACATGAGTTTGAGTGAACTCCGGGAGTTGGTGATGGACAGGGAAGCCTGATGTACTGCAGTCCATGGGGTCCCAAAGAGTCAGACACGACTGAGTGACTGAACTGATACTGATACTGATGAGCTAAGGATGGTTTTTATACTTTTAAATGGTTGGGGAAAATATTACCCCAAAGCTGAATATTTCATGACCTGTGAAAATTATATGAACAATATTTAAAATTCAGAGTCTGTTAATAAAGTTTTATTGGTACACAGCCATGCTCATTTGTTTATATATTGTCTCTGGCTGCTTTTCTGCTACAACTGCAAACTTGAGTAGTTTTAACCGGAACAACAGAGCCTACAGAGTCTAAAATTCTTACTCTTTGGCATTTTATTTTTTAAAAGATTTGTCAACTTCTGCAATACGACAAAGAATTTACACAAAAAGATACAAGGACAAAGGGAATAACATAGATCAGTGATAGAGAACCACCTAAGAGAGGCATGCCAAAGGCTTGTCTTATTTTTTTGTTTGTTGGGGTTTTGTTTTTTTTTTAATGGCTGCACCACATAGCATATGAAATCTTAGCTCCCCAAAGATAGAACATGTGCCCCCGGCACTGGAAGTGTGCAGGGAAGTTCTGTTTGTTTTGTTTTTGTCATTTTCTTGGGATACAGAGTAAGGTGGACACATATAAATAGCAGTTTCAGGTGTCACAGAAAAGTGAGCCACATCAGGTCTACATGCCCCAGCAAATGGCCCTCCACATTATCATCTTTACCATATATGCCTAGAGCTGGCAACACCTAACACAAATAAGATCTTCCCAGAACTGTTAGTCATTACCTCTTACCATCCTTGTAAGAACAACAACTATAGCCCTTGTATTTGCTCAACTCAAATATGGACCTGAGTCATTTGTTACTTTAGAACTCTGCAACATCAGAACCACCTCTTGGGACTATGCCTCTGCCACTTTCTTGGGTCCTGGAGGTGTAGGTGGAAGGATTAGTTGAAGAACAGGGAACAAATACTGAATGTGTACCATGCACCAAGCCACGTGCTAGGCACTGTATACATGGCATCTCTAATGTTCACTATATGTCATAAAGTAGCTATATCATCCTTAGTTTTCAGATGAGGAAATCAAAGTTCACATGGCTGAAATAAAGTTCACATAATAATAAATAAATAATAATAATAATAAATAAATAATAAATAAATCAAAGTTCACATTGCCCAAAGTTGTACAGTATCATGACAAAAACAGGATTTATACTAAAAGCCCCTACATTTAGCAAAGCTCTTCAGAAAAGAACCAGCTATGACAAGGCTTTGAGTAAGGGTGAAAAGGTATAGAAGCCAAGGAATAACATGCAGTATTTCATATGATGGGCTGTGACTGGCTGTGTGTGCGTGCACACATCTGTGACTATGTCTCTCTGTTTGGAGCAGAGTGACAGGAATAAAGGAGTGAAAGAAGAAATAAAAGAAACATGAAACCTACTATGAACTTTTTCTCTCTGCCATATCAATCTAATATTTCAGAAATACAAAGCTTTGAATAAACAGTGTGTTTCCTACAAGTCACTCTGAAGAGTTTGACTGAAATTGAGTTACACTTGTGACACGTGATTAATGATTACTGAATATTTAGAATTTGCTA
This sequence comes from Bos taurus, assembly GCF_002263795.3. NCBI lineage: Eukaryota > Metazoa > Chordata > Mammalia > Artiodactyla > Bovidae > Bos > Bos taurus. The sequence goes on from NC_037357.1 coordinate 105,301,141, forward strand.
GGTTCTAATTTTCTTTAACATTAAACTCTTGGGACCACAAACTTTTGCTTGATAGCTTATTTAAATGTAAAGTCAAGTTCTCCTTAGACTTATAGGGAAAAAGTAGGCAATCATATCCTAAAAAAGAAGAGTGCCCTAAACATTCATTTTTTCCCTTTATTTTCTATTAACTTGCTGGAGAGATCTGAGATAAGATATGGTAGTTAGATACACTGAAATATAACGTTTCCTTCTTATCATTCACAAGGAAGCTAGAATTATTTAATTCATTCATTACATATCAATTATTTATTGCATTCTTGGCTCAGGCAGTAAAAAATCTGCCTGCAATGCAGGAAAGCTGGGTTTGATCCATGGTTCAGGAAGATCCCCTGGAGAAGGAAATGGCAACCCACTCTAGGATTCTTGCCTTAGAAATCTCATGGACAGAGGAGCCTGGTGGGCTACAGTCCATGGGGTCCTAAAAGAGTCAGACATGACTTAGCAATGAAAAAAAAATAAGGCTAAGAGTACAGAAGTGAAAAAGACGAAAAAGACCCTGGCGTTATGGAGATGATGGTATATATTTACTCCTTTCTTCCTTTCCAACAGGAAAAGTAACAAGAAATCCTTCAACACATTATGAACTCTACAGATAAAGAGAATATCTTTAAAACAGCTAGAGAGGAGAAAAAAACATATTACAAACAAAGGAATGATGATTAGAATGACAGGTGACTTCCATTAGAAATAACGAAAGCTAGAAGCCAGCGAAATGATATCTTTAAAGTTCCGAGAGAAAATATCTATTTAAAATCATGTATCCAGAGAAACCATTGTTTAGGAGTGAGATAAAAGAGTGAGATAAAAAATGTTTCAGTACAATAAAAACTGACATAATTTACCATTAATAGATTTTCACTAAAGGATCTTCTAAAGAGGAGGTAAAGCAATTCCCTAGCGGTCCAGTAGTTAGGACATCGTGCTTTCACTGCTGTGGTCTACAGTTCACTCCCTGGTCAGGAAACGAAGATCCCAAAAGCTGTGTCACATGACCAAAAGAAAGACAGAAAAAGAGGAAGTAAAGTAGATCTAACATATAAAAAGGAATGGTAACAAATGGAATTGGTAAAACACGTGGATAAATCTAAACAAATGTTGATGTAAAACAAACATGATATCAAAAATGTTGAATTGAAAACAGATGTTTCTAAAACATAGGACAAAAAGTATATATAAGCCTGGGTGAAGACAGTTGGAATTTAAGAATATCAAGTTCCTTTTGTTGATTAGAAGAAGGGTAAAACTAATGATTCATGAAATTAAATATGAATGGTGTAATTTCTAGGGTAACCACTAAAATAAAAACTCATATAATATCTATACTAGTAGAAAGGATAAAATGGAATGAGAAAAATATAGTATTTCCATCAATGTATAGATAATATAAATAAAATCAAATATTAAGTAATTACAATGGATACAAATAGACTAAACTCTATACTTTAAGAAAAATACTGTCAAGTTAAACTTAAAAATTATATATATATAGTATACATGCATAGCTTGTATATATAGCATATATGTATAGCAAATATTTAAATATATATATACACATATACAGCATATATATGCATCTATGCTATATAGTCTCCTTGCAAGCATATAGACACAGAAAGGTTGAAAGGCAAATGGTAAGAAAAAAATATACCATGTAAATATTTACCAAAAGAAACTTTATATTACTGTATTAATAGCAGACAAAACAGATCTTAAGGCAAAAGGATTTTTACAAATGAAGGGGGTCACAAACACCTTCAAATCAGTAAAGAATAGACTAATAGCCTAAGAGAAAATTGGGCAATACATAAATGGTCATATCACAGAAAAGGAACCCCAAATGGCCAATAAACCTATGAAAGGATACTCAACATCATTAGTAATCAGAAAAATTAAAAAAAAATCATAGTTAAGATATCCATCTGGATCTACCAGTTGAACAACAATCAAAAATTTTCATGATGCCAGGTGTTGGTAAGATTGTAAAGTTTTATAAAATGTTGGTAGAATTTAAATTGGTACAACAATTATAAAACACAATTTAACATCTTAAAAAGCTGAAAATGTTCATACCATTTTGCCCTACAATTTCATTCCTAAGGCACACTTCCTACAGGAGTTTTCTCAAACATTTTTGACAGATGGTAACTAGACTTATGTTGTACACCAGGAACTAATAGTGTTGGAGGTCAATTAAGAAAATCTCCAAACGCATAGGGAAAGAGATTATATCTGTGCTTATCAGAGGTGGGGTGGGGGTTGGAGGGAGGGGGAATTGGAAAGAAAAAAAAAAGTTTTACATCATAATCCAGAAAATAAATACACACACACACACACAATGAAGTATATGCAGATTTCAGTCAGTTCAGTTCAGTCGCTCAGTCGGACTTACATGCATATAATTATATGTATACTGACATTTTCTGTTTCCCCTTCTTTTTGTAAATGCTGGCCAGGACCCATCAATGGGTCATGACTCAGTTTTAAAAACCCTACAATAAGGAAACTGCTGTACATGTTTGTTAGGCCATACGTACAAGCAGGTGATACCAGCATTTTTGGGGTAACATTATAAACTAAAACAACAAAAATGTCCATCAACAAGAAAACAGGCACACTGTAGGACGATGCAACAGTGAAGAGGAATGGAATGATATTCACATAACCATAGATAGAGGGACATCCCAGGTGATCCAGTGGTTAAGACTCTATGCAATGGCAGGGGACAGAGGTTCAATCCTTGGTCGGGAAACTGAGATCCCACATGCTATGCTGCACAGCCAAAAAGTAAATTAAAAACAAAAAAGTAAACATGGATAGATTTCACACACAAAAAAAAAATGCTGAGCTAAAAAATGTCACAAAGAACACATATAGTATAATTTCCATTTCTACAGAATTCAAAATTGAAAAATTAGAAAATATATTATTTAGGGATATATCCAAGTACAATAAAACCATAAAGTAGAGCAAGGGAATAAGAAATGGAAAACAAGAATGGTCTCTTAAACTGAGTGATAAATACATAGATACTTTTTACTATTGTTTAAACAGTATATATAGAGTATCTTGATATGTATGATACTTCTACATTTAAAAATCCCTCTAATCTATGTGGGTATTAAGATACTAAACCACAGTGAACAAAGTATTCTAAAAAAGGGAGAAGGCGCTCGCTCATATATGATTAATAAGTGATTTAAAGTAGCATGTCAAAGTACTCCAAACAGCTTCTTATCACCCTCAAAAGTTCCCTGGTAGCTCAGTTGGTAAAGAATTAGCCTGCAATACATGAGACCCTGGTTCAATTCCTGGGTCAGGAAGTTCCCCTGGAAAAGGGATAGGCTACCCGCTCCAGTATTCTTGCATGGAGAGTCGAATGGCAGAGGACATTGGTGGGCTACAGTCCATGGAGTCTCAAAGAGTTGGAAATGACTGAGGGACTAAGCACGCACACATCACCCCCAAAATCTGTGGCTCAGTTTGGGATTACTACAGTGTGAATTTTCCCTTGTAGCTAGATTATAGAAATTTGCCTTTAAAAAAAGGAGTGATGTTTAAATGAGTATGTGGCAATTACTAGTACCCATGAGGACCAAAAGATCTCCAGATACACGGGTATAGTTTAACGAAAATTTTGTTCATTGCAATAAAGGAAAACATGTCATGAAAAACCATGGGAAGTCTCGAGAAGAAGGCGTTTGAAAGAATTTAATATAGGATTGGGGGTTATGTTGGGCTTCCCTGGTGGCTTAGAGGGTAAAGATTCTGCCTCCAATGCAGGAGACCCAGGTCCAATCCCTCGGTTGGGAAGATCCCCTGGAGAAGGAAATGGCAACCCACTCCAGGATTCTTGCCTGGAGAATCCATGGACAGAGGATCCTGGCAGGCTGTAATCCACAGGGTTGCAAAGAGTCAGACATGACTGAGCGACTTTCACTTTCACTTGGGGTTATGTTAGGTAATTTTAGGGAGATTTCAAGAGAGCAGGAATTTGCTGTAGACTACATGATGTCAGGGAGCAGGGACAAGGCTATCATTGATAACTTAAGTTTTACCTAAGAGAAGGGCAGTCTAGAAGAAGGCTAAGGCTGTAATTAGTAAGGAAGTAGGAGGAAATTCATATTAACCAAGAAACGGGGATGTGTGATACATTGTGGCTTGACCAGTCACCTTGTTTTCATCTATGCTAAAATAAGATTATGAAGCATTCTTACTGTGTCTCACTTCATCATGGATACACAGTGATCCTGTGGGATGCTGGTGCTCTGAGGTCATTTAAGTCTACTAGGAGAACACAGCCTGCCCCAGATCACCTTCTAACAACATCAAGACCTACATGTAAATGTCAGATCAGTTTTCAGATGTCAGGGTCTGTATTTCTCCTTCTCATAACAAAGCACTATGCATTCCCTCTGTACCCTCTCTGTATATGTTCCAACCACTGGTACTATCGTCTTTCAAGTTAGTGACAGGGACTCATATTTCATCTATCTCAGGTCTATTTCATCTGTTTTCAGTCATCACTACCAATTCATCAAAAATAAAAACACCGGACTCCTCCTTAAACATGACAAAGGCTTCCACAAGGACAAATAGCAGCATGAAATGTCACCACATGGCATGAATATAAATAAGATCAGCTCATCAACATCATATCAGAAGTATTTCATTTTTGGGCTCCTGATCATGTTGTTTTTATATTTGGGGTCTGAGTTCAACTGAGGTGCTAATTAGGAAAACTGATCATTATCGCTGTCTTTGTTGGAAAGCAACTGCCTCCGCTAACATAATCATGTGGAATTTTGTAGGTCTCATTAGGATAGCCACATGAACTAACTGGCTGTGTCAGGGTCACTTTTATTCTGTTTCTATAGAGTTAATTTTAAAAGGAGACCAACAGCAGCCAACTTGTTAGAACCAGAAGGGGCTGCAAAAAATGTCAAGGGCTGATCATCCCATTGAAGGAGGTAGCCTCCCTTTATTAGTTTTTGCTGTAATCCTTTTCAGTGCTACAACAATTAAAGCTCTTTACTTTTACCAAATCCAAGGTAAATGACAACAAAGGTTGTGCTTTCCAACTGATTAGAGAATGAGTCACTTTCTGACTCATCTCATCTCTTAGAGGTCAGGGTGGGAATTTCAATTTTATGGTCTATTGAACATAGAGACAGCCCACTGGCACTATAGCATTCTCTCACAACAAATTAAGGGTGTTCACTGCCAATAGAGTATCATTCATGCTTCCTCTCAAAAACCACTCCATGAATAGCAAACAGGGTACTTCCAACACTGACAGATAATCTCTGAGATCACATAGACTCATAGCTGGAGAAATAATGGTCTCTGTTTTCAGTTTTTAAAATGAGGAGAGATTCTGTTTCTACCAAGTGAAACACATATCTTGTAAATTTCCAGCTGTCACACAGATGCTACCACTATAAGTTGTTGTCCAAGCTGGTGCTCTGGGACAACCCAGAGGGATGGGGTGGGGAAGGAGTTTGGAGAGGGATTCAGGATGGTGGGACACATGTACAACCCATGACTGATTCATGTTGCTGTATGGCGAAAACCACCACAATATTATAACTAGCCTCCAATTAAAATAAATAAATTAACTTTTTAAAAGGAGGTATAAGAACCATACTTTGAAAGCTGTTTTTTTCTCAGAACATTGTAATGCACAAATACAGAATTTATTCTAGTGATGAGATAATAATGTAATAAACTCCTCCTCCTTAGACTATGCAACCATTGAGGGTAGTCTATGTTTCATCTATCTTTGTATCCTTATCCGCTAGTATTCCAACAGGTTATCAATAATTGTTGTAGTGAGGATGGACAGATGGGTCAAAAGATAGGGCAAGTGGATAGGTGGATAGTTGGGTTTATTAAGTTATTATCACATCAAAGAAAAAAAGAAGTACAAGTAATTCTGAAGTTCTGTATTGAGGTTTTAACATCCCCTCAGGAAGACACAGACCTTTCATTTTTTTATTATTTATTCTTATATCCTTCTGACAACAACTTGTCATATCTTTCTGTGACAGCTGGAAATTTACTCTCTTCAGAGGGCAAATATATTTGGCCTGATGTGTGTCTGTGCATATGTGTGTGTGTGCGTTAATTCCGAAGAAAACCACATTTGTTCCATAACGTGCTTAAGCCTGAAATGCTTTAAGTGGGGCCTTGCCATCTATTTACTCATCATTGAGTATTTATCATAGGTATTCTTTTAGGCACTAGAACTACTTCATTGAACACTACAGATAATAGGCCCTGCTCTCATGGTTGTGAAGCTTATATTCTAGTGGAGGAATAGGAAAGTATATACCATATAAGTATTAAGGGAAAAAAAAACACAGGAAGGGATTATGTTAGTTATGTTAGGTAAGCTAACTTCCGTAACAAACAACTTGCAAATTCCAATGACTTAACACATTAAAAGTTTCTCTCTATATACATATATAACCTAATATTGATCTGACCAGATTGAGGGGAGATTTTTTATGAATTAGACCTCCAGTTACCATCTATACTGACTACCAGATGAGCTGATGGCAAAACTTTCAATCAGCAATGCATGAATACACAAACCTCTTGGGTCTTATATTGAAAAGAGTGTTTCAGTAATTACAACTGACATTTAGAAATTAAAGACAAAATTCCTCTCCCCATACAAAAGCTTGAGGCAACTCCTGATTGATTGAAAGGCTCATGAGTCACAGTCCCTCGTTACTGTTGTGTGAGCAAATGAGGGTTCAGGATGTAGAGAAGAGGTAAACAGAAATGGAATAAAAACTGAAAATGATCAAATATTAGGGATCAAATAAAATAATATGGTATAAGAAATGGAGAAATAGTTACTGAATTATTCCTTATAAGTCGTCAGACTCTGCAATTAGTAGGTCAGTCATTTGTTAAAATCCCTTTTCCTTTCATCACTTGAAATAACAAACCTCACCTTGGCAGAGTTTGGTGGGAAAAGAACTCGGTGGAAAAACAAACAGATTTTGATATTTATTCAATCCAACTGTACTAACACACATTCTGAATTCTTGGTGTGCTTATTTCCACTATTTATAAGCCAGAAAATCAATCACCTCTCTTATCTAATTGGTATATAGTTTGAGACCTTGTAGGACTATTAGTATTATCCAGGAATAAATGTGATCCCAAAACAGATCCACTCTCTCAAAGACAAAGGCTTCAATTTTGAAATTAGCTTAAACCATGATCTGATTAAGGTAATCTTGAATATTTACAGGCCCTATCCAATTTCCTTGCTAGAAAAAAAAAGTATGTTCTCAATTGATACATATTATTAAACAGAGTCTCACTAAGCTTTCAGTTCAGTTCAGTTCAGTCACTCAGTCGTGTCTGACTCTTTGCGACCCCATGAATCACAGCACGCCAGGCCTCCCTGTCCATCACCAACTCCCGGAGTTCACTCAGACTCAAGTCCATCAAGTCAGTGATGCCATCCAGCCATCTCATCCTCTGTCATCCCCTTCTCCTCCTGCCCCCAATCCCTCCCAGCATCAGAGTCTTTTCCAATGAGTCAACTCCTCGCATGAGGTGGCCAAAGTACTGGAGTTTCAGCTTTACAGTTTTTCAAACATGGTTGACCCTTGAATAACATGGGTATGAACTGCTCAGTTCCACTTACACATGAAATTTTACTATCCATGATTAGTTGAATTCAAGGATATGAAAATAGTTATGGAAAGGGTAACTAAGTAGTAAGTCTAAGTGAAATAATGACTATAAAATAACAATATTTTGTGGGATTAATTATGTTATAGACTGAATGTACCCCTTCCATAATAATTCATATATTGAAATGTAACCCCCAGTGCAATGGTTATTTGGATGGAGTCTTTGGGAAGTGATCACTCCCTTTATAAAAAGATTCTCCAGAGAGTTCCTTTGTCTCTTCTGCCCTCTTCTGCCAGGTGAGGACACAGTGGGAAGACAGCTGGCTATGAACCAGGAAGCACACCCTCACCAGACAACAAATCTCCCAGAACCCTGATCTCCAGGACAGTGAAAAATATATTTCTGTTGTTTAAGAGCCATCTAGTCTATTACATTCTGTTACAGCCACCTAAATAGACTAAGACAAATCATACATACATACATAAATACATATATGTATATACACACACACTCAGCTATGTGTGTATATGTGTGTGCATAGATATAGATATACAAATATTTAAAATATACAATAGCACTAGGATGGGAGTAAAGGCAATCAAAGTGTTTTTAAGTCCTGATATTGTCTTAGAAGTACCAAAACTATTAATTAATACTATATGTTAACAAGTCAAGGATGTATGCTGTAATCTCTAGAGTAATCATTAGATGAGTAGTAAAAAATGTATAAATATTAGAGGAGATAAACAGAAAAATATTGCAACAACCTAAATGAAGGCAAATTAGTAAAGATAAAAGAACAGAATAGATGGGACCAAAAAAAGAATAAGTAAAAGGGTGGTAAATTTTAAATAAAATATATGGGTTATGTTATTACTACAAATGGGACAAATATCCTAATTAAATGACAACTGTCAGCCTAGATTTAAAATATGCACACATGATAATATTCCACTTATAAGAGACATATGGCAAATATAAGGAAAGAAAAAAAGTTGCAAGTAAAGGATAAAGAGGATTCCCCAGGCATATGCCAACCAAAAGAAAGCAACTGAGGCCATACTAATTATAAAGTAAACTTTAAAAGGAAAAAATCATAACTAGAGATAAGAAGAGAGTTTTCATAATTATAAAGGTTTCTGTACAACTATAAAATCTCACAATTCTAAATACTTAAGCAATCAAGACTCTAAATTCAACATACACAAAGCAAATATTATCAAGTTAAAAAGGAAAATAGAAAATCCACAATCATTATTGAGAGACATTAGTATATATTTCCCTCAATATCACATAGAATATATAGATTAAAAAATCAGTAGAGATATGGAAGATTTGGACAACACAATTAACAAATATCATTAAAAGACAAAACTAAGATATTCAAATCAATACTGCAGAATGCATTTTTTCAAGGAAATTGGAACATTTAACAAAATTGAAGATTTTCTGGGCTGAATTTCAAAGAATGAAATCATATAGAGTATGTCCTCTGACCAAAGTGAAATAAAGCTAATTTCAATATCAAAAAGATGTCAAAAATCCCCATGAAGTTAGATATCAAAAGACAATTGTAAATAACTCATAGTTGGGAAAAAAAAAGGTGACAGAAATTAGAAAACAGAATGAAACCAATATCATAAAAAATAATGGATATGAAAATGTGTGAGATGCAGCTAAAGCAGTGCAAACAGGGAAATTCATATCCTTAAATGTATATGTTAGAAAAGGACAAAGGATGGAAAAAATGTAGTATCTAAACATATGAATCAAAACACTATTAATGAAAAATTCTAAAAAAATAAAAGAACAAGAAATGAATAAAATTGAAAACAAATATGCAATACAGAAAGAAAAAAAGATGTCAAGTGTTAGAAAAGAAGACACACTTGTGCAAAAATAAAATTTGAATGGTGCCACAGGAATTATTTTAATTAATAAGTGGGTTTAACAAGATTTCCAAATACAAAGTTAGACTACCCAAATCAACTGCATTTCTCCATATCAACGACAATTAGAAAAAAAAAATATTTAAGGATACTATTTATAATAACACAAAAATCAAATACTTGGATTAAATCTAATGATATGTAAGATGTATCAGGAAAATTATTATATGAAATATTACTAAAAGAAATTAAAGGTAAACGAATGAAAGGGCCCATAGTGTTTGTGGGTCAAAAGACTAAATATTGAAAGACATCAATTCTCTCCATAACTTTCTGTAGATGTAATGTAGTCCCTATAAAAACGCTAGTAGGACCTGTTTTCTGGAAAGCTGATTCTAAATGTATTTGAAAATACCAGAGACCAATAATAGCCAGGGCATTTTGAACAAAAACAGCAAAGTGGCAAGCCCACTGGATATAAAGTTTTATAAAGCTACACTGAATTAAAATAATGTGTCATTGGTACATTACACATGTAATAGAGTAGTCAGAAATGAAACTTGATTTGTGAAGGTGACACTGTAGAGAAATGAAAAAATGGTCCTTTCAATAAATGTTGCTGGATCAAATGGATATTCATATCAAAATATAAAAATGAATCTGTAACTCACAACACATGCAAAAATCAGTTCCAAGTAGATTGTAAGTCTAAAAAGGTAATACAATAACACTTACAGGAGATCACACGGAAGAATATTTTCATCAACTTTTACAAAAAGCTTTTTTTTTCTGTTAGGATACAGAAAGAAAAAACCCACTAATCTCATACAGGAAAAGATGAACAAATTGAGTTACTAAAAAATTAGAGATTTCTGTTCTTCAATACACCACTGAGAGAATGAAAAGGAACATCAGAAGTTGGGGGAAAAATATCTGAAACACAAGGAACCAACATGGTTTGTACACAGAATATATAAAGAACCCCTTCACACTAGTCAGTAAAAGGCTGATAACCTAACAGAAAAAAGGCAAGAGACCTGAACCAGCACTTCACAGAAAAGGACGTTCAAATGGTCAGTCAACATATGAAGATATCCTCATTCTCATTGGTAATAAAGAAAAATGCAATTAATCTGCTACACACCCAACAAAATTATAAAAATAGAAAAACAAAAAAACACTGTTGTAAAAATATAAAGTAACAACACTCATGTATTGCTAGTGAAAGGATAAGTTGGCACAACCACTTTGGAAAACAAATTGGCATCGTGGGGCTTCCCAGGTGGCACAATGGTAAAGAATCCACCTGCTAAGGTAGGAGACATGGGTTTGATCCCTGATCTGGGAAAATCCCCTGGATGAAGCCCTGGTAACCCACTCCAGTATTCTTGCCTGGGAAATCCCATGGACAGAGAAGCCTGGAGGGCTACAGTCCACAGGGTCACAAAGAGTCAGACATAACTTAGCTACTAAACAACAACTGAAATGAAACACATGCATAAATTATATGACCCAGAAATTTTACTATGTACATATTCAATGGAAATACATACACATATGTACCAAGAGACATGTGCAAGAATATTGATAAGAGGTGAAAGCTAGAAACATCCCAAATATACATCAATGATAGAATGGTATATGAATTCTTATATAGTTATAAATACAGTGTTAACAAAACACTATAGTGAAAATGAGTGAAATGAGTATACAAGTGAAAATGAGTAGACATCTGCCAAATGCAACAAAAATGGATGTCTCACAAACATAATGTTGACCGAAAGTAGTTATGAACAAATACATACATCCTGTATGAGTCAATTTAAAGTAAAAAAAATTTATTTTTTTTATATTTTAAGTATAAAATAAACAATTTAAACAATTAAAATCAATTTAAAGCATAAAATCAATTTAAAGTATAAAAAAGTCAAAGTTAACCTATGGTGTTAGCAGGATAATATTTATCATTGGAGAATAAGAAGGGACTAGTGATTGGGAGGAGGAAGAAGAAAAGCTTCTGGGGTATCAGTAGCATTTCTATTTCGTTGCCTGAATGGTAGTTACACAGAAACTGTGATAATTTGCAAAGCTGTACATCAGTGCTTCTCAAAGACATTTGCTCTTTATGGGACATGTGGCAATGTTGGCAGGAATCTGTCATTGTCACCACTGAAAAAGGGAGGAGTGCTACCAGTGTCTCTTGGGCAGAAGCCATGAACACTGCTAAACATCTTATAGTACCTAGGACAGCCCCTCCCTCCCCCACAAAGAACCATATTGCCAAGAATTTCAGTGATGCTGAAATCGAGAAACCCTGTTGTACACTTGCCATTTATGTCCTTTTGTGTAAGTTAACTCTAGTTAAAAACAAAAGCCATGTGCATTATGTTTTCATTAAAAAAAAAAGGGGGGGGTGCTAGTCTCTTTCCAAGTTTTCCTCTTCTGATTTGTTGTCCGCAGCAGTGGTCACTAAGAATGGAGAGGGATAAATGCTCCTGCAAAATTATATAGAGGCAAAACTATAACTGAGGAAATTCTGTCCATTATTTCCTCTGTAAGTCATTATTTGACTATACAGTCATAGTCGCTCAGTCGTGTTTGACTCTTTGCGATCCCATGGACTATAGCCCGCCAGGGTCCTCTGTCCATGGGATTCTCCAGGCAAGAATACTGCAGTGGGTTGCCATTTCCTTCTCCAATTTGACAATACTGGAAGAGCCTTTATATCCAACTCTGAAATGTGAAGTAAAGGGGAGCAGAGTTGGAAAGACCCATTATTTCACACTGAGAAAAACTTTCTGAGAAGAGTTCAGGGTCTAAAATAGTGAGTTTTACATTATGCACTTGAGTCACAGATATATCATGCTCCTTTTAAATAGAAAGCAAAGTGCATTACTGATACTTTTTCTGTACACATATATGGAGAAATATCCCAAGTAAACAATTTGATTTCATGGGAAAGACAGGAAGATATACTGAATTATTTTTGCACCTTGATTTGCAGATTACTAAACCCAGTTACCAGCAAATTTGGAAAACTCAGCAGTGGCCACAGGGCTGGAAAAGGTAAGTTTTCATTCCAATTCCAATAAAAGGCAATGTCAAAGAATGCTCAAAATCAGATCAGATCAGATCAGATCAGTCGCTCAGTCGTGTCTGACTCTTTGCGACCCCACGAATCGCAGCACGCCAGGCCTCCCTGTCCATCACCAACTCCCGGAGTTCACTCAGACTCAAGTCCATCGAGTCAGTGATGCCATCCAGCCATCTCATCCTCTGTCGTCCCCTTCTCCTCTTGCCCCCAATCCCTCCCAGCATCAGAGTCTTTTCCAATGAGTCAACTCTTTGCATGAGGTGGCCAAAGTACTGGAGTTTCAGCTTTAACATCATTCCTTCCAAAGAAATCCCAGGGCTGATCTCTTTCAGAATGGACTGGTTGGATCTCCTTGCAGTCCAAGGGACTCTCAAGAGTCTTCTCCAACACCACAGTTCAAAAGCATCAATTCTTTGGCACTCAGCCTTCTTCACAGTCCAACTCTCACATCCATACATGACCACAGGAAAAACCATAGCCTTGACTAGACAAACCTTTGTTGGCAAAGTAATGTCTCTGCTTTTGAATATGCTATCTAGGTTGGTCATAACTTTCCTTCCAAGGAGTAAGTGTCTTTTAATTTCATGGCTGCAGTCACCATCTGCAGTGATTTTGGAGCCCAGAAAAATAAAGTCTGACACTGTTTCCCCATCTGTTTGCCATGAAGTGATGGGACAGGATGCCATGATCTTCATTTTCTGAATGTTGAGCTTTAAGCCAACTTTTTCACTCTCCTCTTTCACTTTCATCAAGAGGCTTTTTAGTTCCTCTTCACTTTCTGCCATAAGGGTGGTGTCATGTGCATATCTGAGGTTATTGATATTTCTCCCAGCAATCTTGATTCCAGCTTGTGTTTCTTCCAGTCCAGCATTTCTCATAATGTACTCTGCATATAAGTTAAATAAACAGGATGACAATATACAGCCTTGACAAACTCCTTTTCCTATTTGGAACCAGTCTGTTGTTCCATGTCCAGTTCTAACTGTTGCTTCCTGACCTGCATACAAATTTCTCAAGAGGCAGATCAGGTGGTCTGGTATTCCCATCTCTTTCAGAATTGTCCACAGTTTATTGTGATCCACAAAGTCAAAGGCTTTGGCATAGTCGATAAAGCAGAAATACTACCGCACAATTGCACTCATCTCACACGCTAGTAATGTAATGTTCAAAATTCTCCAAGCCAGGCTTCAGCAATACATGAACTGTGAACTTCCAGATGTTCAAGCTGGTTTTAGAAAAGGCAGAGGAACCAGAAATCAAATTGCCAACATCCTCTGGATCATCAAAAAAGCAAGAAAGTTCCAGAAAAACATCTATTTCTGCTTTATTGACTATGCCAAAGCCTTTGACTGTGTGGATCACAATAAACTGTGGAAAATTCTTCAAGAGATGGGAATACCAGACCACCTGCCCTGCCTCTTGAGAAACCTGTATGCAGGTCAGGAAGCAACAGTTAGAACTGGACATGGAACAACAGACTGGTTCCAAATAGGAAAAGAAGTTCGTCAAGGCTGTATATTGTCACCCTGCTTATTTAACTTATATGTGGAGTACATCATGAGAAACGCTGGGCTGGAGGAAGCACAAGCTGGAATCAAGATTGCTGGGAGAAATATCAATAACCTTAGATATGCAGATGACACCACTCTTATGGCAGAAAGTGAAGAGGAAATAAAGAGCCTCTTGATGAAAGTGAAAGAGAAGAGTGAAAAAGTTGGCTTAAAGCTCAGCATTCAGAAAACTAAGATCATGGCATCTGGTCCCATCACTTCATGGCAAATAGATGGGGAAACAGTGGAAACAGTGGCTGACTTTATTTTTGGGGGCTCCAAAATCACTGAAGAGGGTGACTGCAGCCATGAAATTAAAAGACACTTACTCCTTGGAAGGAAAGTTATGACCAACCTAGATAGCATATTCAAAAGCAGAGACATTACTTTGCCAACAAAGGTCCATCTAGTCAAGGCTATGGTTTTTCCAGTGGTCATGTATGGATGTGAGAGTTGGACTGTGAAGAAAACTGAGCACCAAAGAATTGACGCTTTTGAACTGTGGTGTTGGAGAAGACTCTTGAGAGTCCCTTGGACTGCAAGGAGATCCAACCAGTCCATCCTAAAGGAGATCAGTCCTGGGTGTTCATTGGAAGGACTGATGCTGAAGCTGAAACTCCAATACTTTGGCCACCTCATGCAAAGAGTTGACTCATTGGAAAAGACCCTGATGCTGGGAGGGATTGGGGGCAAGAGGAGAAGGGGACGACAGAGGATGAGATGGCTGGATTGCATCATTGACTCGATGGACATTAGTTTGAGTACACTCCGGGAGTTGGTGATGGACAGGGAAGCCTGGCATGCCGTGATTCATGGGGTCGCAAAAAGTAGGACATGACTGAGCGACTGAACTGAACTGAAACCCAGTTTTGGACTTCTCAGGCTGCACTAGTGGTAAAGAACCCGCCTGCCAATGCAGAAGATGCAGGTTCAATCCCTGGGTTTGGAAGATCCCCTGGAAGAGGGCACAGCAACCCACTCCAGTATTCTTGCCTGGAAAATTCCATGGGGCCATAAAAAGTCAGACAGGACTGAGCACACACACCCTAAGAAGCTGGGTGGAGCCAAGTGTGGCTCTAAGAAAGCCTGAGGGTGGTGTTCAGATGCGGGAAGAGACCACATTCTGTGAGGCTTCCAACTGTATAATGTTTCTGTCTCAGACACACACAAATACACATCACACCCTGCCAAAGCACTACTGAACTTCTAGTGGGGCTATACTTTCAATTCTATTCTCTATCGCTACCTTTTATGTATTCTTCCTCCTTGCTTTCCCCTTCCCCAACTCTTCAGTCATCAAAACTGACTTTGCACACAAAGGCAAGAAACTCACGCGACTCTCGCACAGATGGTGCACCGCCAGCTGCCATCAAGGCCTGAGACCCGGCACTGGCTGCACACTCTGAGGGAGCAGGCCTGGCACGGGTCTCCCCGATCGAATATCAAGCCCAGGTTTCTCTGACAGTGGGCACAGACCCTGGTGGTCTCCTGTTGAGTCTTCCCACTTCTGCGTTTTGCTTCCAAGAGTTCATTCTTCAGCTTCCTGGAAGGAGACGGAAAAAAATCACTTACAAAAGAGGAGCAGAGCTATCTATATCTAAGGGATGTGTTCACTGGGGAGACTATTTGAAAGGATCAAGGAGTTACATTCAAGTGACTTTCAAAAATCCATAATTTCTTCCTCCAGAATCAATAATCCTTTGATCTCATTAGTGGAAAAGTATGTTTGTGTCTTACTCTTGGATTTTGAAATCTTGTCCAGGCACTTCTATTTGCTATTAGTATTTATTTACATTCTATGCTAACTTCTCCAGGGTGTCTTTGATACCATAACAAGGGAGCACAATGCTATGTTGTCTCCTTGCCTAGATATGAGGCTACAGTGTGAAATCAAACTTGGCATCATGGGTGCTTTCTTTAAGTCAGGGGTCCCCAACCTCCAGGATCTAATGCTCGATTATCTGAGGTAGAGCTGATATAATAATAATTGAATTAACTGCACAATGGGCTTTCCTGGTGGCTCAGATGGTAAAGAATCTGCCTGCAATGCAGGAGACCTGGGTTCCATCCCTGGGTTGGAAGATCCCCTGGAGAAGGGTACAGCAACCCACTCCAGTATTCTTACCTGGAGAATTCCATGGACAGAGGAGACCGGCAGACTGTCCATGGGGTCACACAGAGTCGGAAACGACTGAGCGACTAACACTTTCACTTTAAGTGCACAATAAATGTAATATGCTGGAATCATCCCCAAAGCACCCCACACCAGGTCCATGTAAAAACTGTCTTCCACGAAACTAGTCCCTGATACCAAAAAGGTTTGGGATTGCTGCCTTAAATGAGCCAATGTGAACTTTGCTACAAAGACATTGCCCATCATTGAATATCAAACAATTGCCACTAACCCATGGGCTTTGCTGTTAGATATACATTTGTTTGAATCCTGGGTCCATCATGAATTACCTATTCAAATGTAAACAATGATTTACTGACTCAACTTCGGTCTCTTCATTTCAAAAACAGGAGTAATAATATTCCAAAGTGACCATTTTTAAGACTAAGTAAGAAAATATATGGGAAGATACCAGCTTTTTTCCTGCCACACAAGTACTAAATAAATGCTATTTCTATGCCCCTCCTTTTACTATATGACATGATCTATTTACATACGCTTTAGAAAATAGCTATTCAAAAGGAATACTACTCAGTCATTAAAAAGGATAATGCCATTTGTAGCAACATGGATGGACCTAGAGATTATACTGAGTTAAATAAGTCAGAAAGAAAAAGACAAATACCACTTAAAGGTGGAATCTAAAATATGATGCAAATGAATTTACTTACGAAACAGAAACAAACTAATAGAAAACAAACAGATGGTTACCAAAAGGAAAAGGGTATGGGGGAGGGACAAATTAGGAGTGTGGTGTGAACAGACAGAAACTATTATATATAAAATAAACAATAAGGTCCTACTATATAATATTCAATATCCTGTAGTAATCCATAATTGAAAAGAAAACAAAGTTCTCCCTTTCTTGTCCAATTGAGCACAAATGACAAGAACACACAACACATGTTTTCTACTCCCTGATTTAGAACTTACAAAGCATCCTTATGTCTTTTTTTTCATGAACAACCGGCTCCTGAAATTGGGTGTAAGAAAAGCTCCACACAATTTACTTTAAAAAACCTGTAAAAGCTACAACTTTTAAAATGAGATGAATTCTCATTTGAAAACTCCAATTGTATTATTTGGAAAATAACAACAGACCTTTCTAGGTGGTGCAGTGGTAAAGAACCTGTCTGACAATGCAGGAAACTCAAGAAGACACAGATTTGAACCCTGGGTCGGGAAGATATGCTAGAACACGAAATGGCAACCCACTCCAGTATTCTTGCTTGGAAAATCCCATGGAGAGAGAAGCCTGGCAGTCCAAGGGGTTTCAAAGAGTCAGATATGACTGAGTGCACACATGCGTGCATGCGCGCGTGCACACACACACACACAAACCTTTACACACCTCAGGGCACAGGAGAAATAAAACACTGCCTAGTCATAATCTGTAACACTTCATGCAACAATCATAAAGAAAAAAATGATCAAAATGAGTGAAACAAAGAATAATCGTAGACTGCAGTCCTATCCCAGTAGGATAGTGGGCCAAAGAATAAGAAATTGAGAACATGGGGTATTCCAGGATATTCCAGAGACAAAAAAATAAATAAATAAATTTTATGATCACGTGCCTGAAGTTTAACTACTTGGTTGCTCCTTAAACTAGAGCTTGAGACCATTTGGAGAAGTTATGGCCATAAAGTCAAATATTTAGATTGCATTTTTCTTTGTGTTCTATTCACAGGCCTTCATTTAGCAATCAGCGTTCACTTAGCTCCCAGTTCCAAAGTCTGAAAAGACGTGGGCAACCACAGGAAGGACACAGAGAACCAAGAATTTCAAGGTCCAAACACATCAGTTGGGAATTCCTAAGACAACCAGCATTAACTGTCCCACATATTCTGAGAGGAACCTCTGAGACTGTGGGGAAACCTGGGAAGAATTCCACAGGCAGCACAAAATATTAAGCATGTCGAATGAAAAAAAATGGATAACCTAAAAATTGAGAACTGTTTTATTCGGCAGACTTGCTGAGGACTGAAGCCTGGGAGGCCGCTGCTCAGCTATAGCTCTGAGGGACTGCTGAGAAGAGAGGAGCCAGGATACACAGGAGTTTTGCAACAAGGAGTAGGAACATCAAAAATTACTGACAAGTAAGGAAAACCAACCAGAAGCTCAAGATAATGAATTTAGCCCTTTTCTGTGTATGGGAAGGGGCAAGAGTCTGGGCTCATGGAAATCATTCCTTTGACTTGAAACTCAGTTATTTAGGGCCAGTATCCTGTTCTTTCCCATCCTGAGTCCCCTCAGGGTGGCTGCAGTGACTTGATGGTTGCAAGATCCCTTTGTTTGTTGATACGGCAGGCAACCTTTTTCACTCACAAGCGGCTTACAGATTTTTCAAATCTTTGAGAAACTGACCTAATTCAATCATTAGTGGGTTGCCATTTCTTTCTCCAGGCGATCTTCCCAACCCAGGGATCAAACCCATGTCTCACTGCACTGGCAGGTGAATTCTTTACCGCTAAGCCACCAGGGAAACCCAATTCAATCATACCTAGGATAATTTCACCTTAACTGGACACAAGCATTTCTCAAGAAGAGGAGCAGGGTAATGAGAGAGTAGAGGGTAAAGGGACAGTTGTTGTAGTCAGGAAAAGAAACTGTGCAACTGGTAACACTGTATGAAGTAGAAAGGGAAGTGCAGGGAGCTAGAAGAGAGGAAGAGGACGGACGATTTCTCTTTCCTCTGCTTCACTGGCCACCACTCACAAAGCAAGGTCGATCTCATTTGGTTCCTGCACTCCTGGCCCAGTCTCAGGAAGGTATCTGAGGAAGATGGGTTTCTGGGCTGTAAGCACAGAATCTGTTCATCTTTCTTATCCACACAAGTTAGAAATGTTTCTGGTTCCAAATAACAGGCTTAAATATTTGGTGTAATTTTTCTCCCACAAGGGTTTCCGTTGTGGCTCAGAACGGTAAAGATCTGCCTGCAATGCAGAAGGCCTGGGTTTGATCACTGGGTCAGGAAGATCCTCTGGAGAAAGGAATGGCTACCTATTCCAGTATTCTTGCCTAGAGAATTCCATGGACAGAGGAGCCTGGCAGGCTACAGTCCATAGGGTCACAAAGAGTAGGACACGACTGAGCGATTAACACTTTCACTTTATTCCCCACATACAAGAAATCCAGAATTAGCCACTTGCTTGTATTAGTTCAACTGAAAAGTCAGGTCATTAAAGAATCATTTCATTCTGATGACCCCCTATCTTCAAAGTATGGCTCATCATTCTTATGCAAAATGGTTAGGCAGCTTCAGTAGTGCATCAGCAGAGTTTAAGGCAGAAAGAATAGGGATGGAGTGTCAGTTATACCTGTATCTTACAGTTATCAGATCAGATCAGTCGCTCAGTCATGTCTGACTCTTTGCGACCCCATGAATCGCAGCACGCCAGGCCTCCCTGTCCATCGCCAACTCCCAGAGTTCACTCACACTCATGTCCATCGAGTCAGTGATGCCATTCAGCCATCTCATCCTCTGTCGTCCCCTTCTCCTCTTGCCCCCAATCCCTCCCAGCATCAGAGTCTTTTCCAATGAGTCAACTCTTCGCATGAGGTGGCTAAAGTACTGGAATTTCAGCTTTAGCATCATTCCTTCCAAAGAAATCCCAGGGCTGATCTTCAGAATGGACTGGTTGGATCTCCTTGCAGTCCAAGGGACCCTCGAGAGTCTTCTCCAACACCACAATTCAAAGGCATCAATCCTTCGGCGCTCAGCCTTCTTCACAGTCCAACTCTCACATCCATACATGACCACAGGAAAAACCATAGCCTTGACTAGATGAACCTTTGTTGGCAAAGTAATGTCTCTGCTTTTGAATATGCTATCTAGGTTGGTCATAACTTTCCTTCCAAGGAGTAAGCGTCTTTTAATTTCATGGCTGCAGTCACCATCTGCAGTGATTTTGGAGCCCAGAAAAATAAAGTCTGACACTGTTTCCACTGTTTCCCCATCTATTTCCCATGAAGTGGTGGGACCGGATGCCATGATCTTCATTTTCTGAATGTTGAGCTTTAAGCCAACTTTTTCACTCTCTACTTTCACTTTCATCAAGAGGCTTTTTACTTCCTCTTCACTTTCTGCCATAAGAGTGGTGTCATCTGCATATCTGAGGTTATTGATATTTCTCCCGGCAATCTTGACTCCAGCTTGTGTTTCTTCCAGTCCAGCATTTCTCATGATGTACTCTGCATATAAGTTAAATAAGCAGGGTGACAATATACAGCCTTGACGAACTCCTTTTCCTATTTGGAACCAGTCTGTTGTTCCATGTCCAGTTCTAACTGTTGCTTCCTGACCTGCATACAAATTTCTTAAGAGGCAGATCAGCTGGTCTGGTATTCCCATCTCTTTCAGAATTTTCCAAAGTTTATTGTGACCTGTATCTAAACAAAAAAGCAAAAGTTGATGCAGAAGTCCTCCAATGAAGATAGGTTCACTTGACCAGACAGTGTCACAGCATCACCATTAGCTGAAAGAGAGGCTGGGTAGGTGGAACAAGTTGGAACTGTAGATACTGCCCTCTCGACATTGGATGTGGTCAAGTGACTCCCGCTGGTACATGAACTGTGATATGTGACTCCAGGTAAAAACTTTAAGAGCAAATCACCAAGTTACCACAAACCCTCTTCTTCCCATGAAGGATGGCAATGTCCCAAATAGTGTCTGCCTTGTAAGTGTGAGTCCTGGTCTGAAGATGCCATGAAGTAGAGACCCTAGCCACTCAGTTATGGACATGGAACATCAGAGAGAAATAAACCTTCATTGTTTTAAACCAGTAAGAATTTGGAACTGTTTTAAAGCATCACTTAGCCTACCCTGAATGATAAACATACAGCCTAAGAACTTCCCTGGTGGTGCAGGGGGTAAGGAATCTGCCTGCCAATGCGGGAGAGATGGGTTTGAACCCTGGTCCATGAAGATTCCACATGCCATGTAGCAACCAAGCCTCTGTGCACAATCACTGAAGCTTGTACACTCCAGGCCCCTTCAACAGCAACTACTGAGCCCGAGAGCTGCAACTAGAGAAAGCCCACACAAATGTAAGGAAGACCCAGCACAGACAAAAGTAAATAAATAAATAATTTTTTAAAAATAAGCCTAGTTTCTTCATCTGGCTAGCTTTCATATATTCTTTTTTTGTAGCTTTACTGCTGCTTACCCAGAGTGGCTTTCTCTGATTACCGAATCTACTGCAGATTCCTGTCTTATTCTCATTCAGAGAACTGTGTTCTTTCTCTTCACAGAACTTAGCATATTTCTTAGTTGTACCTTTTTTTTTTTTTTTTTTTACTGGTTTCATGTTTGTCCTGCGAACTCCTCTGAAATTTCCATGAGGGCAAGACTGCATCTGTTTTGTTCAGTTTTTCATTTTATAGCATCTAAGCAGTGTCAGGAACATAATAGTGATCATTTAATTGAATGAAAAAAAGAGAGCATAAGCAAAAGCTGGTGAGTGACAGAGAAAGAAGACAAGAAGGGAGAAAGGAAGGCAACGGGGTGGGAGGGAGGAAATCTCAGGCATACTAGGTATTACTGGGCATTCCACTTAATCTCTCCAGGTCTCAGTATTTTGACTTCAAAATGAAGATACTGATTCCTTTCCTATCTTCCTCAAGGGTGGTTGTGAGAGCCAGAGGCAGTTAAGTATGGTAATATGTTTGGGGAATTATAGAGGACTTTACAATGTGAAGCCATTATTTTTTTTTTTAGTTGTAATTTTATTTATTTTTTATTTTATTTTTTAATTTTACAATACTGTATTGGTTTTGCCATATATCGAAATGAATCCACCACAGGCATACATGCGTTCCCCATCCCAAACCCTCCTCTCTCCCCCCTCCCCATACCATCCCTCTGGGTCGTCCCATTGCACCAGCCCCAAGCATCCAGTATTGTGCATCGAACTCAGACTGGTGGCTCATTTCATATATGATATTATACATATTTCAATGCCATTCTCCCAAATCATCCCACCCTCTCCCTCACCCACAGAGTCCAAAAGTCTGTTCTATACATCAGTGTCTCTTTTGCTGTCTCGTATACATGGTTTATTGTTACTATCTTTCTAAATTCCATATATATGCATTAGTATACTGTATTGGTGTTTTTCTTTCTGGCTTACTTCACTCTGTATAATCGGCTCCAGTTTCATCCACCTCATTAGAACTGATTCAAATGTATTCTTTTCAATGGCTGAGTAATATTCCATTGTGTATATGTACCACAGCTTTCTTATCCATTCATCTGCTGATGGGCATCTAGGTTGCTTCTGTGTCCTGGCTATTATAAACAGTGCTGCGATGAACATTGGGGTACACATGTCTCTTTCAATTCTGGTTTCCTCAGTGTGTATGCCCAGCAGTGGGATTGCTGGGTCATATGGCAGTTCTATTTCCAGTTTTTTAAGGAATCTCCACACCGTTCTCCATAGTGGCTGTACTAGTTCGCATTCCCACCAACAGTGTAAGAGGGTTCCCTTTTCTCCACACCCTCTCCAGCATTTATTGCTTGTAGACTTTTGGATTGCAGCCATTCTGACCGGCGTGAAATGGTACCTCATAGTGGTTTTGATTTGCATTTCTCTGATAATGAGTGACGATGAGCATCTTTTCATGTGTTTGTTAGCCATCTGTATGTCTTCTTTGGAGAAATGTCTATTTAGTTCTTTGGCCCATTTTTTGATTGGGTCATTTATTTTTCTGGAATTGAGCTGTAGGAGTTGCTTGTATATTTTTGAGATTAGTTGTTTGTCAGTTGCTTCATTTGCTATTCTTTTCTCCCATTCTGAAGGCTGCCTTTTCACCTTGCTTATAGTTTCCTTTGTTGTGCAGAAGCTTTTAAGTTTAATTAGATCCCATTTGTTTATTTTTGCTTTTATTTCCAATATTCTGGGAGGTGGGTCATAGAGGATCCTGCTATGATGTATGTCGGAGACTGTTATGCCTATGTTCTCCTCTAGGAGTTTTACAGTTTCTGGTCTTACGTTTAGATCTTTAATCCATTTTGAGTTTATTTTTGTGTATGGTGTTAGAAAGTGCTCTAGTTTCATTCTTTTACAAGTGATTGACCAGTTTTCCCAGCACCACTTGTTAAAGAGATTGTCTTTAATTCATTATATATTCTTGCCTCCTTTGTCAAATATAAGGTGTCCATATGTGCGTGGATTTATCTCTGGGCTTTCTATTTTGTTCCATTGATCTATATTCCTGTCTTTGTGCCAGTACCACACTGTCTTGATGACTGTGGGTGAAGCCATTATTTTTAAAGAAAGAAAATGCAAAGAGAAAAATGTACAATGTTAGATTTCCTGAGAATAAAATCAAAATTGGCTAAAACTGATATCAGACACACTTTGAAAAAGTAATGCAAGCCTGGGAAAACTACAGTAAGGATTTCTAGAACTTTTCCATCTTCCTTAACCTTATTTGTACACTTTTGATCAGAAAGAAAAACTATTTTGATTCTTTAAAATATTAAAAATCTCACCATTTCCTCTATGTTCTTAGTTGGAAACAAAAACAAAGAGTACTGGATAGGTATAAAAAAAAGTGTAGTAGACATAAATATGGCCCCAAATCAACTGTTGAAAAGTAATGAATATACAAAGAAAAAAAGTTATGAAAAAGATATTTCCCAGACATAAAAAAAAAGATTAATGTCATTTGCAGCAACATGGATGGGTCTTATCCCTACTGATTATCATACCAAGTGAAGTCAGACAAATACTATATATCCCTTACATGTGGAATCATAAAAAATGATACAAATGAATTTATTTACAAAACAGAAATAGACTGATCAACATAGAAAACAATCTCATGGCTACCAAAGGAGAAAGTAGGGGTAGGGGGTGATAACTTAGAACTTCAGATTAACAGACAGTCACTATTATATATAGAAAATAAACAAGGGCCAACTGAATAGCATAGGAAACTATATTCAGATTATCTTATAATAACCTATAGTGGAAAAGAATCTGAAAAAGAGTAGATATACATTATACATGTATACTTGAATCACTTTGCTATAAATAAATGGAATACTGCCTGCCATATCAGTAAACAAACGTTGTCACAGTCATCAGTGATTGTAGCCACCACAGAAGGTGAGCAGGTACACACTGTATACTTGAAAGTAACACATCATATATCAGCTACACTTAAGGAAAAAAAGCTGTTGAAGACATTTAATTCCAGCTAAGGCCAATTTTTCACCTAAGATAAACTCAGGGTGCCTTTGTATTTTAAAAACATCAGTTCATTTAAAAGAATACATTTGAATCAGTTCTAATGAGGTGGATGAAACTGGAGCCTATTATACAGAGTGAAGTAAGCCAGAAAGAAATACACCAATACAGTATACTAACGCATATATATGGAATGTAGAAGGATGGTAATGATAACCCTGTATGCGAGACAGCAAAAGAGACACAGATGTATAGAACAGTCTTTTGGACTCTGTGGGAGAGGGCGAGGGTGGGATGGTTTGGGAGAATGGCATTGAAACATGTATATTATGATATGTGAAACGGATCGCCAGTCCAGGTTCGATGCATGATACAGGATGCTCCGGGCTGGTGCATTGGGATGACCCAGAGGGATGGGATGGGGAGGGAGGTGTGAGGGGGGTTCAGGATGGGGAACACATGTACACCCGTGGTGGATTCATGTTGATGTATGGCAAAACCAATACAATATTGTAATTAGCCTCCAAAACATAAATAAATAAATAAAAGAAGCAAACTTTAATACAATCAATCAACTAATCAGTTAAAGAATGAATAAATATTTTGCAAATATAAATGACTGAAGGAAATTTGAACATTGACTGGATTTTTGATGAATTTAAAGAACTCATATTAAACTTTTTAGATGTGATCATGGAATTGTAGTTATGTTTAAAAAGAGATATGTTCTGAAAAATTGGTGGATGAAATAATATGATGTATATGATGCTCTATAAAAAAAAATCCAGTGGAAGGATCCAGTGGGGAAAGACATTGAAGGTATAAGGATGTTCTTAAATCAATAAATGTTGTGCTGGGTGATGGCTATTTTAGGTTCATTTTACTATATTCTTGTGAATGTTTGAAGTTTTCTATAATAAAAAGTAAAACAAAATAGAACAACAACAAAAAGATAAATTCAGGGTGCCTTTGTATTTTAAAAACATCAGTTCATTCTTTAGGTTTGCTTGTTGCTACACAGATAAATATGTATTAACATGCGAATTGATGACTTATATGTAGTTGAAATCGTAAATATTACAGAGACCAACAGTCTCAACTGTTGTTAAATGACAATATTTTCATTTCTATATTCTGGTGATATACTGAAGTCAATTTATTCTATCCCATAATCAAAACTGTTCAATGCAGTACAAAGAGTGCTTGCTTTATCGTGGCATAGACACATTGCTTTCAAATCAGGAACTGCTTTCATTAAAATTCCTGTCACATGTGTGTGTGGTGTTGCTTTTCTTTTGCTACCCTGTTTAGACCCAATTGTGCTGAACACAATTTTGCATCAAATAAGCTAGAAGTTCTAGAAGGGAAGCAGTTAACTGCCTGGAAGAGGAAGCAATAGAAGCTTCACAAAGCTTCTTTGATTCCTTGATGCCTTTCAACAATCCACAGTTTCATCTAGCAGAGCACATCAAGGCTTGAGAAAAATACTGAGCAAGCCAGAACTATACAGTGGTTCATAGCATAAGGCTCCAAAGTCAGACTCCCTGGGTTCAAATCCTGGCCTTGCCCCTTATTTCCCTTGAGACTTTAAAAAAATTACGTAGCCTCTCTGTGTCTCAAGATGTTTTAAAAAGACTTAACTTCTCTCTGTCTCAAAATATTCCCTCTGTTATAAAAAAAATTCATAGTAATTACAAGCTCATGGGGTTGTTGTGAGCATTAAATAAGATGATGCTGTCATGAGCATAACTATAGTGTAAAGCACAGCATGGCACATAGTAGTTGTGGAATAGACCATTCCAGTATGCATCTCCTAATATGTGTTCTCCATTTTTCTATTAGTGGAATGTCTAGCTAGGCTCATGGCCACTCAAAGACTACATTTCCCAGCATGTCTTGCAGTTAATTTTGCCATGAGACCAAATATTAGCCAGTGATATGATCAGAAATGATACAAGTAACCTCTAGGTCATGGCCCTAATGGAAAAGGGGTATCCCTGTCCCACGAACCCTTCTTCCCTGCCAGAAGGTAGGATGAGAATATAGGGGTGAGTCATCTTGGAAGAAGAGCCAAACTTTCAAGATGGTAGAACTACAAAAGACAAGGCACCTAGATCCATGCAATAATGGAGCCACCATTACATCACAAAGCTGCCAACCAATTCAGACTTTCCTGTTAGAGAGCAATGTACTTCCATCTTCTGTAAGTCGTAATTAAAGTATGTCTCTGTCACCCACAGACAAACCTATCTCTCAACAAATAAAAGAAGAACTCAGCAGATATTAGCTCTTTTTATTATTGTCCACTTGCACAGATGTTGCTACTAGGTTTTGCTTCAGCCTCTGCTGCAGAGCCTACCAGCTAAATCATTGTCTAGAGCTAGAGTTTCATATTCCTTTAAGAGAACAAAACCACGGTGACTGACAAAAAAATACTGTGAAACCAAAAACAATGGAAAAAAAAGCACTTGAAATAATAAATGTGTGCAGAACAATGTCACAGCAGCCTGATGCCGATGGCTGCATGCCTCCTGCACTCCTGACTTTTTCATTTTGATTGTAGGCCTATGTGTGTGGCATCTATTATTAAAACCTAACCATCACAACACTTAGCCACTATAATGACAGGCCCTCTGCTTTAAGTGTCACGCCCATAAACGCTGACAATGACCCGTGAAAAAGACATTATGATTCCAATTTTTACAGATAAAAAAGTGGAATCTCAGAGAAGAAACATCACAGGGCTATTAAGTAGTGCACTCATGATTCAGATCCAGAGTTTTATATTCCCAAATCTGTACTTTTGCCCATCCAAGACTCCCCTCATTGCTTCTCAATTTATTAAAATACTGTGGCTCAGAATGAACACTGGGAATACTAGCAATTGGTATCACTTTCCCAGCTGTAAAAAGCCAGACTGAACATATTCAAAGTAAAGATTCAAACATGAAGGGTTTCTCCTATCTGCCTACCGAATGATGCGCCCAAGTTGCCTCTTATCACAGAATCTCTCCTGGTGAACATTCTCCAACAGAGCTGTTCCTCATCAAATACCACTATAAACTTTATTAAGCTTTTGATTAATTTGCAAGTCAATGGCTATTAAAAAGAATCCAGACCATCCAAGAATGAGGGGAAAGTTTCACTCAGAGAGAAAGCTACTTGAGAGAACATAAATAAGGAACAGAATTGAAGGAACCCTTGTCTAGATAAAGAAATCTTGCCATCTGTGTCAATTTACTAGGTTTAGAAACTGTCTCGCGAATTCCCTGCTGATCCAGAGGTTAGGATTCTCTGCTTTCAGTGCTGAGGGCCCAGGTTCAATCACTGGTCAGGGAATTTGCATCAGGTGTTCTGGTATTCCCATCTCTTTCAGAATTTTCCACAGTTTATTGTGATCCACACAGTCAAAGGCTTTGGCATAGTCAATAAAGCAGAAATAGATGTTTTTTTGGAACTCTCTTGCTTTTTCCATGATCCAGTGGATGTTGGCAATTTGATCTCTGGTTCCTCTGCCTTTTCTAAAACCAGCTTGAACATCAGGAAATTCATGGTTCACATATTGCTGAAGCCTGGCTTGGAGAATTTTGAGCATTACTTTACTAGCATGTGAGATGAGTGCAATTGTGCAGTATCTTAGGAGGGCAGAAATGAAAAGGAAGAAAGAATTCAACCTTGAAGCCTGGGAAAAGGAGACCTAAAACACAGTAAGTTAAAAAAAAATAGTGAAAAGGGAGAGAAATACTACACAAATGAAGGAACAAACTAGAAACACAGAAGTCCAAATAAATGAAGAGGAAATAGGCAAACTACCTGAAAAATAATTCAGAATAATGATAGTAAAAATGATCCAAAACCTTGAAAGCAAAATGGAGAAAATGCAAGAATCAATTAACAAAAAAAACAGATGAACTAAAGAATAAACATGAAGAGACAAACAACACAATTACTGAAATTAAAAATACTCTAGAAGGAATCAATAGCAGAATATCTGAAGCAGAAGAATGAATGAGTGAGCTAGAAGATAAAATGATGGAAATAACTTATGAAGAGCAGAATAAAACTAAGGATAGTCTCAGAGACCTCTGGGACAATATCAAATGCACCAATATTTGAATTATAGGGGTCCCAGAAGAAGAAGAGAAAAAGGGTATGAGAAAATTTTTCAAGAGATTATACTTGAAAAATTCCCCAACATGGAAAAGGAAATAGTCAATCAAGTCCAAGAGGCACAAAGAGTCCAACACAGGATAAATCCAAGGAGAAACACACCAAGACACATACTAATCAAATTAACCAAGACTTAACAGAAAGAAAGAATATTATAAGCAGCAAGGGAGAAGCAACAAGTAACAACAAGGGAAACTCATACACTTAACAGCTGATCTCTCAGCAGAAACTCTGTAGGCCAGAAGGGAATGGCAGGATATATTTAAAGTACTGAAACGGAAAAATCTACAACCAAGATTACTGTACCCAGCAAGGATCTCATTCAAAATTGACGGAGAAATAAAAAGCTTTTTGGACAAGCAAAAGTTAAGAGAATTCAGTAACACCAAAAGTTTTAGAACAAATGTTAAAGGAACTTATATAGTCAAGAAATAGAACAGAAGAAAAAAGATCTACAAAATCAACCCCAAGCAATTGAGAAAATGGAAATAGGAACATATATATCAATAATTACTTTAAATGTAAATGGATTAAATGCTGCAACCAAAAGACACAGACTGGCTGAATGGATATGAAAACAAGGCCCATATATATGCTATCTACAAGAAACCCACTTCAGACCTAAAGACTCATATAGACTGAAAGTGAGAGAATGGAAAAATATATTCCTTGCAAATGGGAAGCAAAAGAGAGCTGGAGTAGCAATCCTCATATCAGACAAAATAGACCTTAAAATAAAGAATATAACAAGAGATAAGGAAGGACACTACATAATGATCAAGGGATCAATCCAAGAGGAAGATATAACAATTGTAAATATCTATGCACCCAACATAGGTACACTTTAATACATAAGACAAACACTAACAGACATAAAAGGAGAAACTGACAGTAACACAATAATAGTAGGAGACTTTAACACCCCACTCACATCAATGGACAGATCATCAAAACAGAAAATTAATAAGGAAACACAAATCTTAAATGATACATTAGATGAGATGGATCTCATTGATATCTTCAGGACATTCCATCCAAATGGAGAAGAATACACCTTCCTCTCAAGTGCACATGGAACATTATCTAGGATAGACCACATCTTGGGTCACAAATCAAACCTCAGTAAATTTAAGAAAATTGAAATTGTATCAAATATCTTCTCTGACCACAACACTATGAGACTAGATATCAATTACAAGAAAAAACTGTCAGAAACACAAACACATGGAGATTAAACAACACGTTTCTACATAACCAACAGGTTACTGAAGAAATCAGAAGGGAAATCAAAAAATTTCTAGAAACAAATGACAATGAAAACATGACAACACAAAACCTATGGGATGCAGCAAAAGCAGTCTTAAGAGGGAAGTTAATAGCAATACAATCCTACCTCAAGAAACAAGAAAAACATCAAATAGCAACACAAATTCAGCAACACATCAAAAAGCTCATACACCATGATCAAGTTGGGTTTATTCCATGGATGCAAGGATTCTTCAATATATGCAAATCAAACAATGTGATACACCATATTAACAAATTGAAAGATAAAAACCATATGATCATCTCAATAGATGCAGAAAAAGCCTTTGACAAAATTTAGCACCCATTTATGATTAAAACTCTTCAAAAAATGGGCATAGAAGGAACCTACGTCAACATAGTAAAGGCCAGATATGATAAGCCTACAGCAAACATTATTCTCAATGATGAAAAACTGAAAGCATTCCCTCTGAGATCAGGAACAAGACAAGGGTGTCCACTTTCACCACTGTTATTCAGCATAGTTCTGGAAGTGCTAACTACGGTAATCAGATAAGAAAAAGAAATAAAAATAATCCAGATCAGAAAAGAAGAAGTAAAGCTCTCACTGTTTGCAGATGGCATGATACTGTACATAGAAAACCCTATGAAGATAGTATCAGAAAATTACTAGAGCTAATCAGTAAATTTAGCAAAGTTGCAGGATACAGAATCAATACACAGAAATCACTTGCATTTCTATATACTAACAATGAAAACTCAGAATGAGAAATTAGGGAATCAATTCCATTCACCATTGCAGCAAAAAGAATTAAATATCTAGGAATAAACTTACCTAAGGAGACAAAAGAACTGTACACAGAAAATTATAAGACACTGATGAAATAAATCAAAGATGACATAAACAAATGGAGAGATATTCCATGTTCCTGGGTAGGAAGAATTAATATTGTGAAAATGACTATACTACCAAATTGCAATCTACAGATTCAATTCGATCCCTGTATCAAATGACCAATGGCATTTTTCACAGAACTAGAACAAAAAATTTCACAATTCATATGGAAACACAAAAGACCCTGAATAGCCAAAGCAGTATTAAGAAAAAAGAATGGAGCTGGAGGAATCAACCTTCCTGACTTCAGATTATACTACAAAGCTACAGTCATCAAGACAGTATGGTACTGGCACAAAAACAGAAATATAGACCAATGGAACAAGATAGAAAGCCCAGAAATAAACCCATGCACCTATGGGTATGTTATTTTTTACAAAGGAGGCAAGAATATACAATGGGGCAAAGACAGCCTCTTCAATAAATGGTGCTGGGAAAACTGGTTAGCTACATGCAAAAGAATGAAATTAGAACACTTCCTAACACCATACACAAAGATAAACTCAAAATGGATCAAAGATCTAAATGTAAGACCAGAAACTATAAAACTCTTAGAGGAACACATAGGCAGAACACTCGATGACATAAATCAAAGCAAGATCCTCTATGACCCACCTCCTAGAGTAATGGAAATAAAAATAAAAATAAACAAGTGGGACCTCATTAAACTTAAAAGCTTTTGCACAGCAAAGGAAACTATAAGCAAAGTGAAAAGACAACCCTCAGAATGGGAGAAAGTAATAGCAAATGAAACAACTGACAAAGGATTAATTTCCAAAATACATAAGCAGCTCATACAACTCAATACCAGAAAAACAAATAACCCAATAAAAAAGTGGGAAAAAGACCTAAACAGAAATTTCTCCAAAGAAGACATACAGATGGCTAACAAACACATGAAAAGATCCTTAACATCACTCATTATTAGAGAAATGCAAATCAATACTACAATGAGATATCACCTCACACCAGTCAGAATGGCCATCATCAAGAAGTCTACAAACAATAAATGCTGGAGAGGGTGTGGAGAAAAGGGAATACTCTTGCACTGTTGGTGGGAATGTAAATTGATACA
The DNA here is from genome assembly GCF_002263795.3 of Bos taurus. Lineage (NCBI taxonomy): Eukaryota > Metazoa > Chordata > Mammalia > Artiodactyla > Bovidae > Bos > Bos taurus. The sequence goes on from NC_037357.1 coordinate 105,333,146, forward strand.
GCCACTATGGAAGACAGTATAGAGATTCCTTAAAAAACTAGGAATAAAATCACCATATGACCCAGCAATCTGACTCCTAGACATATACCCTGAGGAAACCAGGGTTGAAAAAGACACGTGTATCCCATTGTTTATTGCAGCACTATTTACAATAGCTAGAACATGGAAGCAACCCAGATGTCCATCAACAGATGAATGGGTAAAGAAGTTGGGGTACATAAACACAATGGACTATTACTAAGCCATACAAGGGAATGCATTTGTGTCAGTTCTGATAAAGCAGATAAACCTAGAACCTATTATAAAGAGTGAAGTGAATCAGAAAGAGAAAGATAAATATCGTATTCTAACGCACATATACAGAATCTAGAAAAATTGCACTGAATACTTTATTTACAGGGCAGCAATAGGGAAACAGACATAGAGAATAGAGTTATGGACATGGGGAGAGGGAAGGACAGGGTGCGATGTATGGAAAGTGTACTGTGGACACTTAATTACCATATGTAAAATAAATAACCGATGGAAATTTGCTGTATGGCTCAGGAAACTCAAACAGGGGCTCTTTATCAACCTAGAGGGGTGGGATGGGGAGGGAGATGGGAGGTTCAAAAGGGAGGGGATATATGTATACCTATGGCTGATTCATGTTGAGGTTTGACAGAAAACTACAAAATTCTGTAAAGCAATTATCCTTCAATAAAAAGATAAAATAAAACCTCCACATTCAAAAAACTAAGATCATGGCATCTGATGCAATCACTTCATGGCAAATAGATGGGGGAAAAATGGAAACAGTGACAGACTTTATTTTCTTGGGCTCCAAAATCATTGCAGATGGTAACTGCAGTCATGAAATTAAAAGACACTTGCTCCTTGAAGAAAAGCTATGACAAACCTAGACAACATATTAAAAATCAGAGACATCACTTTGCTGAAAAAGGTTTGTAGAGTCAACGCTATGGTTTTTCCAGTAATCATGTACAGATATATAAAGGAGGCTGAACACTAAAGAACTGACGCTTTCTAACTGTGGTGCTGGAGAAGACTCTTGAGAGTTCCTTGGATAGCAAGGATATCAAGCCAGTCAATCTAAAGGAAATCAACCCTGAATATTCATTGCAAGGACTGATGCTGAAGTTCCAGTACTTTGGCCACCTGATGTGAAGAGCCAACTCAATGGAAAAGACCCTGATCCTTGGAAAGATTGACAGCAGGAGGATAAGGGTATGACAGAGAATGAGATGGTTGGATGGCATCACTGACTCAATTTTAGGAGTTTGAGCAAACTCTGGGAGATAGTGAAGGACAGTGAAACCTGGCATATTGCATTCCCTTGGGTCGCACAGAGTCAGACACGATTGAGTGGCTGAACAACAACAATAAAGTTAGAGGATACAAAATTACATATATAATACGGTCCCAATTATATGAACATTTCATGTACACACATAAAAGTAACAGAAAAGAAATGCAAAAGTGGAAATTATCTCTGTGAAGAGGGTCCCATGTGGGTTTTTAAAGTTCATATTGTATGCTTTTTCTAATTTTCTGTCATAAACATTATTTCCATAATAAAAAGTGTATCAGAAAATGCTAAATATTCCTTTGTGAATTAAGAATTAATAATACAAAACTACTGTAGTTATTGATGCTCTTTATAGATCTTAGTGCATTAAGTTTAGAAACCTAAAACAGTCCTTTGCCATGTAACAGCTGTATCAATTTTAGATATTTGTATGAAATGTTTACCAGATATGCTTAATTACTCTGCAAAGAAATAATGATTAGAAAATTTATTAAATACATGTTAGCCTATTCTTATTACAGAGTTAAATCAATTAAACCCTAACTCCTATTACTGCTGCTGCTGCTGCTGCTGCTGCTGCTAAGTCGCTTCAGTCATGTCCGACTCTGTGCGACACCATAGACGGCAGCCCACTAGGCTTCCCCGTCCCTGGGATTCGCCAGGCAAGAACACTGGAGTGGATTGCCATTTCCTTCTCCAATGCATGAAAGTGAAAAGTGAAAGTGAAGTCGCTCAGTCATGTCTGACTATTAGTGACCCCATGGACTGCAGCCCACCAGGCTCCTCCATCCATGGGATTTTCCAGGCAAAAGTACTGGAGTGGGGTGCCATTGCCTTCTCCGAACTCCTATTACTATAGGAACCTTAATATTAACTTCATATAAAATGGTCTTATTACTGAAAACTAAAATGTCAGAGGTAACATTTTTGTTAGTAAAGCTTTCATGTGTATTTACCTAGGGGAAAAAATGCACATTTCCCCAGGAATACAGTTAGTATTTGCTTAATTAAACCTTACCTTATGAACTGACCTAACTGTGGAAGATGAATTCATTCTCCCAGCCCTGACATCTTACCCTATGGACATCCAGCCGTATTGTAGATTACATGGGCTAAAAGGGAATGGCACCTTCCTAGACATGACTGCAAATGAATCTCTGCTGCCTAGGGTCATGTCCTCTACACCAAATCTAGCTAGAGACAGTATGCAAGGAAAGGAAAGGATAATGAAAGAGGAATTCAGAGAATAATCAAAGAGATGTACACAAGTGATTCTTGAACAATACAGGTTTGAACTGCACAGGTCCACTTATACGCAAATTTTTTCAATAGTAAATACTACAGCATTACATAATCTATGGTTCATTGAATCCTCAGATGTAGAACTGTGGACACAGAGGGCCAACTGTAAGTTATACTCCAATTTTTAGCTATACAGAGGGTTGTTGTTGTTATTCAGTCACTAAGTCATGTCCAGGTCTTTGTGACCCCATGGACTGCAGCACGCAAGGCTTCCATGTCCTCCACTATCTCCCAGAGTTTGCTCAAAATGATTCACTCAATGATGCCATCCAACCATCGCATCCTCTGCCGTCCCCTTTTCCTCCTGCCTTTAATCTTTCCCAGCATCAGCATCTTTTCCAATGAGCCAGTTCTTTACATCAGGTGGCCAAAGTATTGGAGTCCTTCCAATGAATATTCAGAACTGATTCCTTTAGGATTGACTGGTTTGATATCCTTGCTGTCCAAGGAACTCTCAAGAGTCTTCTCCAGTACCACAGTTTGAAAGCATCAACGCTTCGGCACTTAGCCTTCTTTATGGTCCAGCTCTCACATCCGTACATGACTACTGGAAAATCCATAGCTTTGAAAATAGAGACTCTAGTAGGCAAAGTGATGTCTCTAGTTTTTAATAGGGAGGTTGAGAACCCTTAACCCCTGCACTATTTAAGGGTCAACTGTGTGTGTGTTAAGACATATACACACACATATATTTATATACACATATATGAATACTTATAGATCTACATAGGTAACAATTTTACTCATGACTATGGTGACTGTATTATTTCAAACAAAAACAATATCCAGTCTGACAAGTGTAAGTATAATTATTTAGACAATCTATGGTTTGAAATGTCATCAAATATCAGGTATTTGTGGCCCCGTGCCTATGATGAGACTTACAATATGAATCACTTGAAGGAAAATGGTATAGAATCAAAATTAACTTAGTTTCCCTATGTGTGTATATATGTTGGGATTAATAAGGTATTTAGTGAGAAAACCCCTAAGGTTTTAAATTTGTTTAAGGCAGAGTCAGATATTTTCCCCCAGGTCTCTGTGACTCACTAAGAGTTTGGATTCTATTAGAAAACAAGGATGTTCATGCTGAGAGTTTCTGTTAATCTATTAAGCTTTGTGGCAATTCTATTTAATACTAGGAAAAAAACAAGATGTTTACCAAACTAGAAGTCCACTCCAATAGTTCTCCTGGTGTTTAATGGGAACAGTGTGTCTTTAGGCTCTTGAGAAGGTCAAACCAATTTCATTCTTAGTGGCAGTGATAAGATTTGAAAAAACAAACAGCCCAATAGATAAAACATTTGTAGAGTATTAAGAAGATACTGTTGTTTGGCACTTACTGGTTGCCCTTACTTCCTGGGTGAATGGGTAATTCTTGAAATCGCTTCAAATCCATTTGAACCAAATATTTAGCTTATCTGAAGGATTCCAAACAGCTAATTTAAATGCACTCTCCCCTTTTGTGTCTCCGTCCTCCTCTTTCTTCCACCATTGTGCTGGAAAATGATGGAATCAAACACTTAAAGACAAAGCCATAGGGTTCCCAGGCTGGGCACTGTGGTCTTTTGATGACACTAATTCCTGTTTGCCTGGTGGCCCATCTCAGCTGAGCTCCCTATGTGGAACTCGGCATTATGTGCTTACACTTTGGTTTTCAACCGGCATAAATGGTAGAACCACATAAGAAACTCCTGTTAGTTTTTGTTGTATAAGAGCAACACTTAAATAAAAGTTGTATTATATATTATATAGCTTGTAGGTTAGAGCTGTCAGTAAATACCAGACTATAGAACTGTTTTCTGTTCTGTTCCGTTTCTCTGACAACTATTAGTAAAGCTGCAGATGGGCTTTCAACAGGGTCAGAATAGGTGCAGTTCCGCACAAGCATCAAAGCATTGGGGGAAAGAAAGCAATTATGCAATGAGAGAACATGGGCTCTGATCTTTACCAGCTGGACAAATGATTTACTCTAAGGTTAAGTTGTCACAGATCTAAAAGCTAATGTTCAGTTGCTATAAGATATTATAGAAGGGGGCTTCAATGGGCAACTAAGCCCATGCACCACAACTACTGAGCCTGTGCTCTTGAGCCCAGGAGCCACAACTATTGAGCCCATGCGCCACAATGACTAAAGCCTGTGCATTGTAGAACCTGTGCTCAGCAATAAGAGAAGTCACTGTAATGAGAAGCTCATGCACCGCAAGGAAGAGTAGCCCCTGCTCGCCACAATTAGAGAAAGCCCACGCAGCAATGAAGACCCAGAACTCCCCCAAATAAATAAATACATAAAATTACAAAAGAAAATCTCCTAGAGGTGGAAGGACTCTGTCAAACCATCTAACCTCCCAAACAGAAGCCTTATGTTAGCTCTTCTGTGAAACCATTCCTTCACTTTCTATCTTATTCATCATAACTTACTCATCCCTCCAGACTCCAACAAAGTACCAACACGCACCGCTGTAGCCTAGTGAAAACAATGGTTGTAAAAGCTAGCATCAATGTTTACTGTTACAATAAAATCTGCCACACCATAAATTCTTTGTGTTGATGATTTTGGAGGATATAGAAGAAAATTAACTAAGTTCACTGCCTGGTCTGACCAATCTCCTGGTTGGGTTTTTGAGGAACTTGGAGATGTAGATACCCATGCGTGTGACTTATGAACTGCTCTCAGGAGGAACCTGTGAGGGAGAAGGGCAGAAGGGAGTAGAAGGAGGAAAGGGAAGAGAAGGGAGGTTAGGAAGGGTGTGACTTATAGTGACAGGCCAGTCTCAGCATGATCCCATGGGGAGCTCTGAAGCAGAAGTTGCATTGCAACCTATCTGCAGGGCAGGAATAGAGACACAGACCTAGAGAATGGACTTGTGAAAATGGGGATTGACATATATACACTAGCATGTGTAAAATAGAATGTTAGAGGGAACCTGTTGTATAGCACAGGGAGCTTAGCTCAGTACTCTGTGATGACCTGGATGAGTGAGGTGGTGGGGGTGGGGGGTGCGGTGGAAGGAAGGCTCAAGGTGGGGGGATATATGTATACATACAGCTGATTCACATTGATGTACAATAGAAGTTAACACAGCATTGTAAAGCAATAATCATCCAATAAAAATTTGGGGAAAAAAGTAGTTGTATTGCAGAGTCTGGAGGCAAGAGGTTTCTATACCCATGAGCCATTGGCTTGGGGCAACCCAGTGGGGACAAAAATGCAAGTTTATCTGGTACATGTGGTTCTTTACACCTATGGGCTACTCCAGCCACCCAAAGGTAGTCCTCCAAAGAAGGTGGAAGGTGCCAGTCTTTAGAAGTAAAGCACGTGGAAACTGGGAGATAAGAGCACAAATCCAGCAAAGGGGCTGAAAAGGATTGGAGTGATGGTGTTCACAACAACTCATAAGATCAAGGGCAACACAAACCAGCAATAAGCCCTAATGATTTTAGCCAGCCATTATTAAGTGCTTACTGTAAGTCAGTCTTGTTCTAGGCTCTTGGTAATATTACCTTATTTAATCCTTACAACAAGCTCATGAGGTAGCTACTGTTATTGTTTCTGTTCTGTCAATTGAGGAACCTAGATCTATACAGGCAGTTAGTCTAAAGTGATGATAAGACTTCATGGTGTAACTAAGATTTGAATTTGCAAACGGAGATGGGTGATTTGACAGCAATGTACTCGAAACACCACACTACCCACTTTGGCATGGCTTCTCAATACAGGAAGCTGTGAAGAGGGACAGAGCCTGAGTCATTTCGTCTGGGCTCCTATCTTGATAGCTCACAATAAAATGAGACAGAGCATCTAACACAGTCAGTGCAGCAAAAACCTGCACTAAATATTAGACAGTGTTGTTATTAAGGAAGGGAATGACATTGCCTCTTTCAAAAAAATCTTTTTTCTATAATAACATCTCTTAGGTCTGTAAAAGTCTTTCTTCTGCTGTCCTCCCAATGTTTAAAGAGCCAGGGAATCAATGTTTATTCTTGATAGCTCTATTGTATATTACATGATTTGGCCAAATTTCCATTACAGAGAATAAGGAAAGAAGGCAAGGGAAGGGAGAGAAAAAGAGGGAGTATACTAGATCATTACTAAAAGTTACTGAGAATGACAGGAACAAATATTCTGAACAAAGTCCTGTTCACTGTACTTCAGTCTTTCCTGGGATCTGATTATTAAATTGCTTTTTCCTGAACAGAGTGATTTTTAATTCCCCAGAGAGTGTTATCAATAACTCCTTAGTACCCTGTCTCCCATAAACAATAGAACTTTTTCAATGCCATTAGAAAATTTAGTCACTTTTCAAGACTGGACTATCAATGCCAAAAATATCACTTTGGAATTCTTTAAAATCATTATTAACTGGATTTCACTGCCACCTGAATTCTAGGCTTAGAAAAAGTACAGCATATTTCATCAAAGCCTTTAAGATTAGCTGAATGCCTTAGAATAATGAAAATAAAAACTCTGAGCTCTTCATTATGAAATAAGCATCAATCAAGAATATTTCAATGTCATTCCAATTCTAAGCATCCTAGTTCCTTTAGGCACATTGAATATTTTTGCAACATATAAGGGTAATCTTATGATGTGTTTTCTCAAGTAAAACAAACATAAGCTTCTGATTGCAGTTTTCGGAGATACTTGATACACAAAACTACATGTTACACAGTAGACAGGGACTGAGGAAGGAACTCTGCTTATTTCTGTCCCTCTACTCAGGGGTGAGACATAATGCTGCTGCTGCTGCTAAGTCGCTTCAGTCGTGTCCAACTCTGTGCGACCCCAAAGAGGGCAGCCCACCAGGCTCCTCTGTCCATGGGATTCTCCAGGCAAAAACACTGGAGTGGGTTGCCATTTCCTCCTCCAATGCATGAAAGTGAAAAGTCAAAGTGAAGTCGCTCAGTCGTGTCCGACTCCTAGGGACCCCATGGACTGCAGCCTACCAGGCTCCTCCGTCCATAGGATTCTCCAGGCAAGAGTACTGGAGTGGGATGCCATTGCCTTCTCCATGAGACATAATAACCAAATACATTTAACAAGCAGGACAGGTCAGGCAGCAACCAATCATAATGAACATAGTAACCAATCAGAATGATGCTTTGATCATTGGGAACTGATGATGTAACCAATCAGAATGGATGCTGGCTGAAACACAGATGAGGCCACACCTAGGGATTCGGCTAAATATCAACCCTGCCTACAACCCATGTGAAACTCAATTCTGTCCACATTACTCAACTTTCCTCACACAGAAACTTATTTCAAAAAATTCAAATGATTTCTGGGATACAATACGAACTTATCAGTTTCCAGACACCCTTCCTCTCACAGCTCTGGTCGATAAAAATTTCCACTAAGACTGACCAAAGAAAGATATTATACAAATAATAGATAAAAATCACTGTGCACTGAAGTATGAGGCACTACACATTATCTTCCTTAATCTTTGCAACAGCCCTATAAGATGAGTGCTATACCTACCCCTGCTGTTTTGATGAGGAAACCAAGGTATAGAGAAGTTGAGTCACTGATTCAAGGTCACACAACTAGTACATCCCAGGGCTGGTACTCAAACCTGGGCAGTCCTTCCACTTAACTACAAATTATGATGTCACTGGCAAACGAACATCCTCATCAACACCATATTTACCACTCAATTCCAACCTTCTTTCTGGCGAAATGATAAAGTGCCAAAGATGTTTTCTAATATCTATGCTATTGTTTGGAATCCATGAAGACACTGACCTACACTGGTCTCTAGTGTGGTTGGAGTTGCCCCAATTCTGATCTAAATTGTTTCCAAAAAATAGAAAACAGTCAAGGAAGGCAGACAAGTTCAAGAATATTACCTTATTCTCTTGTCCTCTACTTTTTTCAAATATTCATCTCTCTTTAGGACTCCCAGGATCATCTCCTTCTCATGATCTAATAAAAATGACAAGTTGATGAACTCAGAGTTCTTAGACATGGTATTTCAGCAGTAGCCCTGAGTGGCAGTGGTTGAATTTTCCAGGTAAATTGATACCCGCAGTTCTTAAGGTCCCCGTGAATATCTCAAGAGTCACTCAGTTGCTTGATGAACAGAAGCTTTTATGAGGTCTCTGAAGATCTGATGATGGTAGGTAAGGATTCTTCCAGGCAACACAGAAAACAAGCTCCACTGGGATTACATTTCAAGAAATTCATTATTGTTTTAACTGAAAAGATCTCCAAAGCCTTCGTTTTGATATACAGTCCAATGGCAGCTGAGTTCCCCTAATGATGCTTAGCGTTACTCCAGGAAGCTACAGAGCAGAAAACAGATCTGCTGGGACGGAATCCAGAAAATACTGCAAAGGTGGAGGGAACAAAGGAAAGAAAAATTAATTAGGTGATTTTCCCCAAAGCACTTGTAAATGTGTCTAGTATTCGAAACAGTGATGTACCTAACCCAAACACCACTTTTCAATCTGTAAACAGGCACTGATGAGATATCTATTGTACTTACTACAGCATCAAAGAGTTACTTATATTTCGTTGATTCCAAGTTCTCTATGCCAATTCAGTTTCTTCCATTATAACGAGCATCCTCTACCAGCCAGATCCTGTCACCACCCTTACAGCTGACCCATGGGTGTACTGGGTCACTAGGACAGCCTGGACTGTCCACAACAGGACAGGTCCCTTAAGAGGCTCCATCCTGCCCTCCCACCCTCCCTCCCCGAAACTAGAACCACAACATAAGAAAACACTACTAACAAAACAAATATGAACCAGTGCTGCACGTATCAACCTAAATTTCTCTCACAAACATAATGTTGAATGAAAACACTTGCAGAAGAATTCATGCAGAATAATATGAACAGCTTATGCATGAAAGAACTAATTTTCAAAGACATTACATCTAGTTTAAGGCCACAAACATTCATAGTATAAATACAAGGAAATTCATGGGAAATTCAGAGATGCAATCAGAGAACACAGGAACTTCAACTACTGGGTGACATTTTATTCTCAATGTAGGTTTATATCTTATGACGTACATGGTTGTGAATTATACCAGATCTATATTACATACTGCAAGATAGTTGTTTTAAGACTCCCATTTTGTCAACATAAGCTCACCAGACCCTCTCCTTCATATTAATTCTTGAGCACATTCTTTCATTGGCTTGGTACCTCGGTTCTCTCTGTGCATCCCCTTAAGAATGATAGCTCTTAGCATGCCCTACTGGGTTTTGGGATTTGGCATCATCCCACGACAATGTTCCTCAGCCTCCCTCTAGGTCTCTGAACTACAATCTACATGCATGTGACACTTGGTTTGGTTGATTCTAGCCAGATTTCCAAGTGCAACTAGATACTTACTCCTAGACTGCTTTGGGGTCTCCCAGTTACCATAAGTTCAGATTGACCTCAAATTCTCAGATCTGAAAGGACAGGCTCTAGTCCAGGGCCTCTTTAACTTTCCAAAGTTCCCATGTGTTTGTTCTCTGCATAGTATAATGAAACCAGAACCTTGCTGAAATGACCTAGAACTGAACTGCTTCCCACAGAACAAGAGCGATTCCACTTGGGGGAAACTGACCAGATCTCAGTGAGTGTAGTAGACTCTTTAAATATACTGCAGGCCTTTAACCCATTTCCAAAGTCCTAAAGGCTGTAAGGCTCAGAGGATGCCAAGATTGACATGAAAAGGAAATAACAAGGTTAAGAGTAAATGGGGCTCATCAGAAAGGTTTAGGCTTTTTAAAAAAAACACGGTGGCACTAGTGGCAAAGACTGCCTGTCAATGCAGGAGACACAAGAGGTGTGGGTTAGATCCCTGGGTTGGGAAGATCCCCTGGAGAAGTAAATAGCAACCCATTCCAGTATTCTTGCCTGGGAAATCTCATGGACAGAGGAACCTGGTGGGCTACAATCCATGGGGTCACAAAGACTCCAACACGACTAAGAAACTGAGGACATAGCTGATTTACAATATCATGTTAGATTCAGGGGTACAGCACAGTGATTGTGTGTGTGTTTCAGATCATTTTACCATATAGGTTATTACCAAATATTGAGTAGAATTCCCTGCACTATACACTAGGTCCTTGTTAAGTTATCCATTTTATATATAGTAGTGTGTATGTTAATCCCATCCTCCTAATCAATGCCTACCTACCCTTCCCCTTTGGTAAACGAGTTTATTTACACAGCAGAAATAGACCCATAGACATAGAAAGGTTTGGTTTTTCCATCAGATGCAGTCTCTCTCAGATAAATAGCACAGCTGTTGTTTCTGCCCCTTCTGTGTCTCCATCTATTTTCAGGTAAAAATAGGAAAAGCACTTGGTAACTCAGATAATGAATATGTTATCATCACAGCCAGGTTCACTTAACACATACTGTGTATTTGCAATGTCAGATTAGAATGCCCTATGTGACTCTTCAATAGAATTGTATTTAGAATTCATTCAGAAGATTGGAAGCTATAAAAATGCTTGACCTGAGGCTTCTGGTTATTCTTGCCTTGGGCTTAAGTATATGCAAGTCTGCCTTCTAAAAGTCCAAGAGTCTACTGAGGAGAAAAGAGGGAGGGGTGGAGTAACACCATGGGGCTATCGCAGGATGGTGACAGAGAAGATGGGAAATCAAACATGGATATAAGAAAAATGAAATTAGTCAGTAAGAGTTTAACGAAATTAGCCCTGAATGGATTTTTACCCATCTATACTTGGACTAATAGAAATGATTTATAAATGAATGACCAAGAAGATCAGAAATAGCCAAAATTTTATCAAGAAAATCAAGATGTTTCCTCCAGAAGGCAGGATGGGACTGTATCATTTAGTAACATGGAATCAAAATGCTGGGCATCCAGTCCTTTTGGAAAAACACAGGATGGAGAAGATGAGACAATGAGCGTGGAACAAGACAGAGGAGATCCAGAGAGCTACATGCTGACGGTGCCCAGCCAGACTCAGACCCGAGCAGAAGTATTTGGGCCCCCAAGTGAAAGTTAACTATTTGTTCCCAATAGTACATGCTCCATGTTGGGTGATGAGGACTCAGTCTGGCAAATTTTCATGTCTCATGTCATCAATACCTCAAAGCAGACAACTATTTCACTCTTGCTTGAGTTTAACTTTCTTCTGGAGACTTCTGGTTGCAATTGGCTTCCCCTAGAGCTCTCCCTTCAAGAAATAGATGTCCTGGTCCTCCCAAAGGAACCCTCTGTGTCTAGTTTAGTTTGAACCCATGTCTGATCTGCTCTCTGTATGCTAACCAAATCACATTTCTGAACCCTTGGAGGACCAGCATCTGGGCTGTAATTAATTTATTTAAGTAGGTACCATTTTTGTATTATTTATTTATTTTTTGGCTGTGCCACACAGCATGTGAGATCTCAGTTCCCAGACCAGGGTTCAAACTCACGCCCCCTGCATTGGAGGGGCAATGACTCTTAACCACTGGACCACCAGGGAAGTCCCAATATGTACCATTTTTGGATGACTGTGTTAAGCTAGTTCATATCCTCTGCTATTGAATCCCTTACCCACTATGTACACATTTTAACCAAGTGACAAAAAAGAATAACACTAATCAGGAGTGTATTTGATCTAGAGATGAGTCTCATTCTCTTTTGAGTCTCATTCTTTCAGTTAAATGGACCCAGTGAACACTAGTTAAAATCAGGAGGGACGAACTCATGTTTATTTTCTTCTCCAAAACCTTCACTTACAAACAGATCTCTCTCCTTCAGCATTTCAGATATGGAATTTTCCCTCTCTGGCCAGTAGCCTTGCCAAACTAAGCTAAATATTTAAAAAGAGGACCAGATGGTTTGGATGTCATTCTATTGCTAGATAACTCCGGACAGGTCATTCCCTCTGCTCAGTACCACACAAAATGCAATAAGGAAAAAATCCCACAACATCCTGCAAAGACCTAAGTTTCTTTAAAAGCATCTGTTTTGAGTAACACACACTTAAAATTCATCAGGGTTGGAATTGTAGGCAAAGGAAAGGGTATATCTGAATGAATTTCATTATGAGGTACTTGAAATGCAGCTTTAAAAATAGTATGTTTTGGGACATCCCTGGTTGTCCAGTGGCTAAGACTCTGTGCTCCCAATGCAGGGGGCCTGGGTTCGATCCTCCGTCGGGGAAGTAGATCCCACAGGCCACAACTAAGACAGGTAGAGCCAAATAAATAAAAACATGTATGCACATTTAAAAAAATAGTATGTTTTACAAATATAAAATGGGAGTACTTCACATTCTGGATTAACCAACACATTTCCAAGTCAATGACAAAAAAAAAAAAAAAAGAAGAAGAAGAAGAAAATGGATGAACTCTTATAGATTAAGAGTCCAAAGAGCCATATAACCAAATAACTAAATACAATACAAAAAGCTTGATTATTTAGATTAGATCCTTTAAAACAAAAGTTATAAAAAAAGAAAAACATTCTAAGGACACTGAGGACATGTGAATATGGACCAGATACTAGATAATATGAAATTACTAATCCTTTTAAGTATGAAAATAATATTGTGGTTATTAGTAAGAATATTCTTTGAAATGTTCTTATTCTTAGAAGGTGCATAAAGAAGCATCCAGTTGGTAAGTGTATTATTTGTAACCTATTTTCAAAGAATTTTCAAAGAAAGTATTAACTATAGAGATGAAATAAATATGGTAAAATGTTAATAGCAGAACCCGGTTGGCAAGTCCATGAGAGTTTACTGTATTTCTTTTCAACATTCCTGTATGTATGAACATTTCATTAAAAGAATTGAAAGAAAACACGTCGGGAAATGATCATGATAAATGAAAGTTTGCAAAGCTGAATTTGTGATGACAACTACACTGTGTGCTATAGACAGTATGTGCCCCTTCAAAATTAATACGTTGAAACCTAAGCCCCTATGTGATGATGTTTGGAGGTGGGGCCTTCGGAAGGTGATTAGCTCAAGAGACCAGAGGCCTCGTGAATGATGAGAGCTCCCTCCTCCCTTCTGCCATGTAAGGAGACAGGAAGAAGATAGTATCTAAAAGCCTGGAAGTGGGCGTTCACCGAACACCAAATATGCCAGCACCTTCCTCTCGGACTTCCCAGTCTCGAAAAATGTGAGAAATAAATGTTTCTTGTTTAAGCCATCCAATCTATGGTGCTTTTTTTGTAGCCCAGACAAACCGAGATACTGTGAATCATTTTCTACAGAAAAATGCATTAGAAATTAGAATTATTGTAAATTACTTTTAAAATGATTGAATTACATTTCCTAATCTCAGGTGGGTAATTGATGTCTCAAACCTCTAGGAAGAATGACTTGTCACAAATAATCCTTTAACCATTTTATCATCTTCAACAAATAACCATAAAACACTGTGATTAACTGCTAAGGAAGTGATAAGCCAGTCTTATCCCTAGAATTATCTTTGTAAAGACGGTTTCTAGCTATGCTTCTTCCATCACTTGAGAAGATTATGAGATGAAAAAAATTTTTGTTGCATTGTTATTTAGTTATAAATCCAGCTAGTCATGAAAAAAAAATGCTCATTTTAAAAAATGCACTGCCAGAGGGAATATAATAGTTATGAAATAGAGACAATGAGAACTTAGATCTTTGGCAGGTAACTGTTTCTAATGCAATATGAAGGACATTAACTCCAAGACTTTTATCACTGGAGGTGATCTGGCAAGGAGTGCATGAACTTGACCCTCCAATTTCAAGTATGAACTGTGTCCTAAGGACTAGTAAGAAACTTGTGAGATTTGCCAGGGCGCTGCTTGATAGCTGAAAATTGGAAGCAATGTCAGATCACAGGAAATGGATACATCGATATAACATATTATGTAATATTAAGGTGGAAATACGCAGAATTAACTGGCAACCCACTCCAGTATTCTTGCCTGGGAAATCCCACAGACAGAGGAGCCTGGTGGGCTATAGTCCACAGGGTCACAAAGAGTTGGACACGACTTAGTGACTAAACAACAACAAGGTGGAAACATACATACTGTATGTCAAGTTAAAAAACCAGGTTATTGAACAATGTATCACAGAATCCTTCTTTATAAAGCTAAACATACTTACATATCAATTGGAAAAAAAATAGTATGTTTCTGGAAGTACTCTTGTGAGGAAATTAACACAAAATTAATTTTCTGTTGCCTGTTACTGACAGCACAACAGCAAGATGAATTTTCAGCACACTTATAGGGATATTTAGGATGCTTAGAATAACCAGCAAAATAGCATATGCAAAATTTACTTGAGAGCATCTTTCAAATAGATAAGCAGGGAGGACTGCTGCTGCTAAGTTACTTCAGTCGTGTCCGACTCTGTGCGACCCCATAGACGGCAGCCCACCAGGCTCCCCCGTCCCTGGGATTCTCCGGGAAGAACACTGAAGCAGGGAGGACTACACATGACTATCAAGAGGTTAGAACTGAGAGAGAGATAAAGATGCTGTGAGGAGAGAAATGAATAGTTCCTTAACTATGAACACAACCTCAAAGATTCGAGGGCCAATGCTACAGAACTGCAAGCATTTACTTTTAATTGAGCAGTTTCTTCTCCCGTGGACATATCTGTGTGGCACATTTCATAGGGGTGCAGTAGTTGAATTTCTTTTCAAAATGGTATTGATTCCCTGAGCAACAGTAGGATGGTCAACTAATAAGACCAGCAGCTTTACCATGATGCTCCAAGAACAGCATCCTCAGAATGTCCCAAAATAAAAACAGCTAGAACATAGATGATTCAACTAATCCTCATGACCCTCTCACAAAATAAGTTCCAATACCCCCATTTTATAGATGAGAAAACTAAGGCAAAGGACATTAATTACCATGCCCCAAATTATGCAGTCAGTAAGTAACTCAGAGCAGTCTGGTTTCAAGGACCCTGCTTCTAACCATGATAGTGACTACCTCTCAGGGCTTCCATGGAACAACCTGCATGCTCAGTCATGTCTGACTCTTTACGACCCAATGAACTTCAGCCGCCCAGGCTTCTCTGTCCATGGGATTCTCCAGGCAAGAATACTGGAGTGGATTGCCATTTCCTCCCCAAGGGAATCTTCCCAATCCATGGATCAAACTGCATCTCCTGCATTGGCAGGGCAATTATTTACCACTTAGCACTCCACAACTTATCAGAATCTTTAATGCTCTGATGTTCACTGTGAATTTTCACAGAACCCTCAATTTGAAAAAGATATTTAACATTGTTTGTTCTTAATCATGGCATCACATGTTTTGATATTTTTAAAGAGGAGACTATGTCTATTTTTTTTAATAAAAAACTGGTCAGGAATAAACCTAAATAAATTCAAGAAAGAAAGATTTGAAGGAATTAGTAGATACACTTGTACCATAATATCTGGTAATTCCTCCACATGCTTTTTAACTAGCAAGACCCACAAAATCCTGTATTGCCAAAAAAAGTTTCACACAACAGACCATATATAAATTTTAAGTATCTATACAAAAGAAGCCAGTATAAATAAAAAGAAAGAAGAGACAAGCTGGGAAATAAGATTTTTCTATATAAAGCAGAAAAAGGATAACATAGAAAGTATAAACAGCTCCCCTAAATCACAGGAAAATGAACCAGTAAAATAAGGGGCAAAAACAAGAACAGGTAACCCATAGTATTAGCAATTTACAAGCAATTCATATAAATATGAAATAAAGCTTATTTGGTCATTCAAAAGAAAACTGTGACAAGGAAAACACTTTTTAGTTTTTCATTAGATTATGAAAACGTAAAAAGAAGCAAATCCACTGTCATCCAATGTTTGGTGAGGGTGTGTAGAAATGGGCATATTCATGCCCCATTGGTGGAAGTGGAAATAGGTTCAACTCGTAGCTGAAAGACAGTTCTCCATGGGCTCTTCCATATTTACATGTCTTGTGAGCAGAGGCACTAACTGGCCTTTTATTCTGGACAATCCTTCCAGAACTGTTTGTAGAGTGACTAGTGAATGACATAGTCTGCTTCTCTTTGGAGCAGAGGGAAGATTCCCTTACAATTTGTTTCAAAAAGCAAAACTCTCCCTCAAGGGCCAAGGGCAGATTTCCTTGCAGTCCATTGTAAAAAAGTTGAATTCCCTACTTTCAGGGTTCCTCAGCTGTTACACAAATCCACTGCATGCACACAGTTTCCATCAGGGCACTTGTGGGCAAGGGGAATCAATGCCAACGTGAAGCTCACAAGACTAGCTGTCCTGATAATAATAAAATCCATTGTATCTGACCCAGGATCATGTGTCTCCAACCACCATACATAAAACTGACAGAGCTACTTTATAGCTTGAAAGTAGGAAAAAATCTGAGCTTTTATGGTTCTTACCATAACCCTAACCTTTTTAGAGGATGAATTGAATCTTTCAAAATTGGTCAAAGGGTACAAAGTTCCAGTTATGCTAGATGAATAACTCCTAGGGATCTACAGGACAGCTCAGTGACCATAGCTAACAATACTGCATTGTTTACTTAAAAATGTTCTGTCTTTACAATAAATACACACAAAGATAAATATTCACATACACACATATACATTCTAAATGTGTTAAATGAAATAAATACACACCTAAATATGGAAAAAAGGATGGGAGGAAGTCAAAATATTAAGTTTATCTTTGGGTAGTTATACTATAGTTGTATTTTAATTTCTTCTTTATAATGCTCATTTCCATGTTTCTACAATGAATGAGTAGTGTCATATAGTTTTGTGGTTAATAAATGTAATTTTAAAATAATGCTTAATTCACTAAGGCATGTTCAGGGTGGGAAAAAATAAAGCCAAAGAACAGATACAATGGGTTACAGAGCATATAAATGCTCATGCAATGAAATGCTGAATCTAGAGGATACATAAATAAATAAAGCATGGGCTCTGTTCCTAAAGAGTTTGTCTATTTTGTAGTGAAGACAGACGAAAACATTTTTAAAAAAGGTCATAAATGCCAACTTGGCTTTGAGAACACAAAGAAAAGGACAGTGAGGAAAAGGAAAGTGGTCATTGTGGGATGTGAAGATGGTAAATATGAAAAGCCACAACTACACAGAACTGGTCCAGGGAATAGTGAATAATCCCAAGGCTGGGGTCTGAGTTCATGGTGGAAAGGGAAAAGGAAGGAAAGAGCCAGCCAGGGAGGAATTTGATGGCCAAATAAATCACCTGGACTTTATCCAGTGTTTTCCACACTGTGTCTTGTGGACTCGTTTCTTAGGAAACACAGCAAGGCAGGTTGCATGGCCAAGTCTGTGGCACCGACCCCTGCTTCAAACAGCAGCTCTACTTTTATCTCTTCTATAAGTTGGATTTTCTGGCAGTGTTTTATTTGAAGAAAGAGCTCCATGACCTTAAAAAGTCTGAACACTGCTCCCATGCCATCAAACTGTTGGATGCTTTTAAGACAAGGAATAGCACAGTCAGGTTTCTATTTTAAATGCGTGTTTTGAAAGACATCAGTATTCAGTGATTGTCTGAGAGGGTAGAGGTAATGTAGACAATGAGGAGGATCAGGCAGGAGGACCAGGGAGAGACTGGGAAGTGAAGTTTGTGGGGAAGGAATAAAGGATCATTTTTCATATATTCGGGGATAATCTCATAAGGTCCAGTTACCAACTAGATGTGAGTGGGAAGAGAGAGCCACTGAAGTTTCTGGCATGGGGAAATGCAAAGATTCTTAAATTTTAGTGTACATTAGAACCAGCCATGGGACTTGTTCAGACATAAGATTCCTGAGGTTCCATCTCCAGAAATCCTAATTCAATAGGACTGGGGTAAAGCCTAGGAATGTTGATGGTAATATTACTAACAGAGATAGAGGATACAAAACAAAAAAGAGTAAGAGAAAAAAAGTTATTTAAAATCTGAAGATGTTGGGGTCCAGGTGCTTAGGAGGCAAATATCAAAAACAAAGACCTGTTCAGAAGGGCATTTGGTATGAATAGAGTTTATCAGAGAAGTCTATACAAGAGGCATTTAAATGAGAATTACTGATACCTACATGGTGGCTGAAATCATGGAATTGAGAATACACAGGAAGAGAAGAGGCAGAGACAAGATCATGAAGATTTTTAAATTTTTAAAGAAGACACAAAGAAAGAAATGCACTGATGAAAGAAACTAGGGGCAGAGGATAATCAACACAGCAAAAGATACAGTTGAGTCTAATGAACTGGGAGTCAAGCATATCACTCAATAATCAATGGAGGCCACTATCATGTCCAGGGAGGCTTCCCTGGTGGCTGAGACAGAAAAGAGTCTGCCTGCAGTGTGGGAGACTGGGGTTTGATCCCTGGGTTGGGAAGATCCCCAGGAGAATGAAACAGCAACCCACTCCAGTATTCTTGCCTGGAAAATCCCATGGATGGAGGAACCTGGCAGGCTAGAGTCCCTGGGGTTGTAAAGAGTGGGACACGACTGAGAGACTTCACTTTCACTTTATTATGTTCAGATTTCAGTCAATCAATCAAGTAAACTGTTACAAACAACTCCAGTTGCGTGATCTCCAGTGGGTACCACACTAAACCCAGAAACTCTAGCAAATGTACCTTATCAGTACATTGAACTCGATCCAGTGTTATATCACATATTCCTTGGCCATATCCTAGTTTCTAATAATATAGATCAGTAAACCTTGCAATTATTTGCGGGGGGGGGGGTAATCTAATTCCTTCAAGGTCATACTTTGTACTTGTCCCCCCACCACCCCAGAGCATACTAAAATATGATCACAGTTAGGGGTCTTGTGGGAACAAGGATTATTTGCAGCAACTGTTGATTGTTGGATAAGTTCTTGCATCCAAAAGAAAAAAGAGACAGCCTGAAAATCAGCCATCAGCTAGGAGACCTAAAATTGTCATTGACCAAGACCACAGGATAGAAGAGTACAAGATAGACATCTGGGGGGGGAAGCTCTACAATAAGTTATGTTGTAGGAGATAACTTGAAGCCTGGAGAGTTTTGAAAAGTCATCTGTGTTCTAGTATGAGTATACCATAGATCCTTCAGGGTAAAGTGAAGTGAAGTCGCTCAGTCGTGTCTGACTCTTTGCGACCCCATGAACTGTAGCCTACCAGGCTCCTCCTTCCATGGGATTCTCCAGGCAAGAGTACTGGAGTGGGTTGCCATTTTCCTTCTCCAGGGGATCTTCCTGACCCAGGGATCGAACCCAGGTCTCCCGCATTCCAGGCAGACGCTTTAAGCTCTGAGCCACCAGGAACTCCTTCAGGGTAAAGCAGCTTTAAAGTTGGCATAAGAGGAAGCAATATTCTACCCATATGTTCACCTGTCATCCAAACCTGATTAACCAAGCTCTCTGTATGGATAACAAATTACTGCTAGGAAATTCTGCTTCCAAAATCTTATTGACATGACCTAGCTGAGAAGACTAGGTCTTTTGTGGAAACCTACCTAGGCTACTCGAGCAAGTATCCTGCAACCCAGGAAGATCTATTTTTAAACAAAATCTGAAGCTGATTCTCATGAGCTCAGACAGCTCCTCCTGGGTAGAGGGGGGTTGGTTACCCATAAATACGGCCAGTTTGTTGCCCCTCTGACTTAGTTTGGATTCCTATCAGTCTGATTACTAATGCCAAGTCTGACAAACACAGCAAGCAACTGGGGAGTAAGATGAACAAGATTCATGCAACTTAGAGGTGGTCTTACACCATGCTCTATACTGTACATGTGAGCTCAGTTGTGTCTGACTCTTTGTGATCCCATGAACGTAGCCCACCAGGCTCCTCTGTCCATGGGATTTCTCAGGCAAGAATACTGGAGTGGGTTGCCATTCCTTTCTCCAGGGGATCTTCCCAACCCAGGGATTGAACCCACGTCTCCTGCCTTACTGGTGGATTCCTTACCAATTGTGTGCCACTGGGAAAGCCAGATGCTCTACACTTGGGGCTGGCAAACTTCTTCTACTGAGGGCCAGCCAATAAATATGTTAGGCTTTTTGTTACAAGACGCAAAATCATGGTTATATTGTAGCTATTTATATAACAAGAAAGAAAAATGTCTACAAATATTTTACTGAAAAAAATCAAAATACAATGATTGAGAACAGTCATTTTGGGGGGAGGTTTTGGTAACACATAACTACGAATGAGAAGAATGGAATTACAGGAAAGATAGCATTTCACTTAACTGGGCTCCAATGTTAGTATTCCTATAACCAAGTTGATGAAAGTAGGCCTGATCTCACCCCAAACCTACTAAATTTGAATGTGAATTTTAACAAGAGCCCTCAGTGGTGTTTGTGCACCCTGAAGTTTGAGAACACAGTGGTCGAGTTCCTTAATACTATCTGAGCTGCATTTCTATGCTTTTAAAGAAGAAAATGAGGATTTCTTTGGTGGTCCAATGGTTAAGAATCCACCTGCCAATGTAGGGGACATGGATTTGATCCCTGGTCTGGGAAGATTCCACATGAACTAATCCCATGCCCCACAACTACTTAGCCTGTGCTCCGCAACAGAAGTCACTACAGTGATAAGCCCACCTCACTGCAAAACTAGAGTCACACTGGCTCTCCACACCTAGAGGAAGTCTGCACACAGCAACAAAGTCCCAGCACAGTCAAAAATAATAAATTGAAAACAAAAGAAAATGAAAGTTGTGTGACTTAGAAAACATTCTCAAACCATTCTTGCCTGGGAAATCCCATGGACAGAGGAGCCTGGCCGGCTACAGCCCATGGGGTCACAAAGAATCAGACAACTGAGTGACTAACACTTTCAAAGTTTCACTTCAAGAAATCTTACAGGGTCTCTGGCCCTGAAGTAAAGACCCAAGGGACTCTATTGCCAGGCCTACCACCAAGATGAAAATGTTCTGCCACTAAATTGTGGCGATGGTGTTTATCCTCTCAATATACTATAAAACACTGCATTTTATATTCCAAATGGGTGGATTCTGTGGGAGGTGAATTGTCTCAATGAGGCTTTTTAAAAAAATCAAATTGAAGAATTTGAGTTTATAGGTGAATTTTAAATGCATTTTTAAAACTTCACATAGTTTTTCAATAGACAGCTCAAGTAGAGAATTGCAAGGACTCCAGGTTTCTGATTCAGGAAGCTCTGACTACAAATTCCAGCTGTACTACTGACTGTGTTACAGACACTAAACTACTTAACCTCTCTGAACTTCAATTTCTTCTTTTGTAAAGTAGAAATAATAACAGTACCCATCACATAGGGGTACTAGGGGCATAAAAAGTAACTGTTAATGCAAAATGTCTAGCACAGTCCATGTCACACTCTTGAAATCATGACATACTTCACATTAACCAAGTCATAATTATCCATGCCTGATCTATTATCCATGTTGTATTATATTTTCTATTGGATAGACTATCTTCAGCTCCATTATCAATCATATTTGCCTTAACGCCTTTTCCTAATGGTTCATGGTAATAATGACAGTAAACACACAGCATGCATGCATGCCTGCTAAGTTGCTTCAGTCATGTCTGAACTGGGTGCAACTGTGCAAATTCATGGACTGTAGCCCGCCAGGCTCCTCACCCATGGGATTCTCCAGGCAAGAACACTGGAGTGGGTTGCCATTCCCTTCTCCAGGGGATCTCCCCATCCCAGGGATGGAATCTACATCTCATGTCTCCTGCATTGGCAGGTGGTTCTTTATCACTAGCTCCAGGTGGGAAGCCCAAACACATAGAATTCATATCCAAATATCAGACCTTACTCTGGGGTGCTGATTTATACATATTAACTCATTCAATCTTAACATTAACCCTTTGAGTTATTTTTACTATTTTCATATTACAGATATGGAAAATTAGGCAGAGGGAGATTAACTTGTCCTGTGCCACAGAGCTCAAAAGTGCTGGAGCTAAGATTCAAATTAAAGCAATCTTCCTCTGTCCATGATTACACTGTACCATAGAATGAAATATATATACATATGCACACATATATGGGATTCCCTGGTAGCTCAGAAGGTAAAAAATTTTGCCTGCAATGCAGGAGACCCAGGTTCAATCCCCTGGAGAAGGGAATGGCTACCCACTCCAGTATTCTTGCCTGGAAAATCCCATGGACAGAGGAGCCTGGTGTTCTACAGTCCATGGAATTGCAAGAGTCAGACATGACTTGGTGACTAAACCACCACCACCATGTATATTTTTGTCTTGGTCAACATTATACCAATGCCCAGCCCACTGGCTTTTGGAGGGTCCACATTTGTATACCAAAGGAACATACAAAGATGGATACGCAGGCACACCTGCAAAACAAGAAACAGACTGAGGGAAAAGCAGATTCTTTGTACCTTTTTTTCCCATGAAAAATGATCTCTACAGTAATGTTGGTCTGAATGTGGTTCATGGACATAATAGTGCTGTTCAGTAAACTTGTAACAGGCAAGATGTGTACAGAATTCAGAGCATTCAAGAACTTTCATGGGACTCTGACATTGACATGAGAAAGGAGCATATCATCAGTGGACTCACTTCACTGTACAGGGAATTTTACAAAACTATTAAGAGTTCAAGGTGGCTTGGAAAATTCAAAACAAAGAAACTGGGTCTTTATCACATATAGTTGGGAAAGAACACTGGGACGCGATCCTCAATGTTTTCTTTTTCTTCTAATGTACCTCAAACTAGCTGTTCTCTCTGCCAAGAACAAAGCTTGGAGATCTGAACACTGAAATCTATTACGAGACAGTGGAGAGAGGAATGTAAGATACAACACTGAGGCAGCCTCTCCTGAGTGAGAAAGGATGTGAAAGCTGCAGCAGTGGTCAGAGTATGGAGAGAGTAGAGGAAAATGAAGCAAGGAAGGGCCTGCTGCTACATAGGCTCCTACAAGCATGGTCTGAACAGCTCAGCTGGGAGAGAGGAAATTAGCACTGTCTGTGGGAACTCAAAGTGCTGAGGGGCCAGCTGACCTAAGAACCTTGAATAATGACAAACATAGGTTTCCCTCCTTCACACACACCTTGATAGAAGGTCACAGAGAGTATGTAAGTCCCGAGACATTGGCATCAGGGCCAGATCAGGGACAACTTTACAGATAAAGACCAGCACAGATTGGGTGAGCCTGTGAAACAGGGAGAAAGGTAAAAATTGAGTCAGCACAGAAAAAAAAAAATATACCAGGGAAATGCCTTTAGAAGTTACTTAACTTGACCAGGGTAACTTGCATAGAACAGGGACTCTGGTTCAAATCCAAGCTCTGAAATGTGTCACACTTGGGATCTTGAAGATATGGTTGAATGAAGACATGATCTTGGTTACATGGAAAGCATATGAATAGGGCTTAGTTCATAGGAAATCCACAGAGAAGATGAATAGTTACTATTATTATTGGTGGCAGTATTGCACCCACATTTTATATTTGCTGACCCGGGTTCAACAGTTATCCCAATGTGTGTGTGTGTACTGTGCTTAGTCACTCAGTCATGTCCGACTCTCTGCGACCCCTTGGACTATAGCCTCCCAGACTCCTCTGTCCATGGGGATTCTCCAGGCAAGAATACTGGAAAGTGAAAGTGAAAGTGAAGTTGCTTAGCCGTGTCCGACTCTTTGTGACCCCATGAACTGTAGCCTACCAGGCTCCTTCCTCCATGGGATTCTCCAGGCAAGAGTACTGGAGTGGGTTGCCATTTTCCTTCTCCAGGGGATCTTCCCGACCCAGGGATCGAACCCAGGTCTCCCGCATTCCAGGCAGATGCTTTAACCTCTGAGCTACCAGGGAAGCCCCAAGAATACTAGAGTGGGTTGCAAAGCCCTCCTCAGGGGATTTTCCCAACCCAGGGATCAAACCCAGGTCTCCTGCATTGCAGGCAGATTCTTTACCATCTGAGCCACCAGGGAAGCCCCAAGATAATCAGACAAATATTACCAGTGGATTTTATCTTCAATGTTCAGGAATCTACTCTGTAGATCTGACTGCTGCTAATATGTAGTTATATCCTACTGTGCTTAACTATAAAGCTAAACATATAGCTATTACTCACAAGAACAATGAGACAAACAGGAGTTCACTTGAAAGAAAATCAATAGGTATTTGATTTTGTTGTGTGTTAGAAATAACCTTGCTGTGTTTAGAGCTCAAACGTAGTAACAACAAAATTAGAAGACAACTGTGAATGGTCTGAAGCAGGTTAAATTCTTCCTTCTGTACCATGGCTACTACAAAGAGAACATTCCAATCTTTTTTTTTTTTTTTAACATGTTACTGACTGAACTCCCTGGAATTATTTTTCCTGAGCTGGTCTCTCAGTTAGAGGACAGTAATTCATTGTCACAAAATGTGTTTTAATACATTTCCAGTTCTACCCAAAACATGCAACTTGAAAATTATACAGGCACAGACATCATGGAATACACCATTATTTGTGGAAAGTTGGGGAAAACTGCCTGTTTTGTATCAGGTACTTAACTACTTTTAAAAATTTATCCTTGATATCACATCACTAGATTTATTTTTTAAATTAATTTTTATTGATGTATAGTTGATTTACAATGTTGTGTTAGTTTCAGTTTGATCTAGTTCCTCTGCCTTTTCTAAATCCAGCTTGAACATTTGGAAGTTCATGGTTCATGTGCTGTTGAAGCCTGGCTTGGAGAATTTTGAGCAATACTTTGCCAGCGTGTGAGATGACTGCAATTGTGGGATAGTTTGAACATTCTTTGGCTTTGCCTTTCTTTGGGATTGGAATAAAAACTGACCTTTTCCAGTCCTGTGGCCATTGCTGAGTTTTCCAAATTTGCTGGCATACTGAGTGCAGCACTTTCATGACATCATCTTTTAGGATTTGAAATAGCTCAACTGGAATTTCATCACCTCCACTAGTTTTGTTCATAGTGATGTTTCCTAAGGCCCACTTGACTTCACATTCCAGGATGTCTGGCTCTAAGTGAGTGATTATCACCATCTACCATCGTGATTATCTGGGTCGTGAAGATCTTTTTTGTATAGCTCATCTGTTTATTCTTGCCACCTCTTCTTAATATCTTCTGCCTCTGTTATGTCCCTACCATTTCTGTCCTTTATTGAGCCCATCTTTGCATGAAATGTTCCCTTAGTATCTCTAACTTTCTTGAAGCGATCTCTAGTCTTTCCCATTCTAAAATAGACCCTTACTACTTAGAAAATCCCTGTTTGATATTATATCATTTGATTTAAATGAAATTAAGTTCAAATTTTTAAATCATATGCTAATGTTAATATAGTTTCACACTAGGAGACTAAACTCTATTGATCTCTATACACAGGTCTTGGGAGGATATATCAATGGATTTGTCTATATTCTGATACTTGAATTAGAGAAATATATTTCATATGATCTCTTGGTCTGTGTTTACCAAGTGGGCTGTTGCTGAACTTAGCTTTTGTAATCCAGATAAAAACATGTTTTTAAAGTCTATTTTTGAACCTCGGAACATCATTATTTAATGGCTAGATTCCAAATATGATTTCCCTACACATACAGAAATCTTCCCACACCCTATCTCTACTATAATTTCTGCTTCCCTGGTAGCTCAGATGGTTAAGAATCTGCCTGCAATGCAGGAGACCAGGGTTCAATCCCTGGGTCAGGAAGATCCCCTGGAGAAGGGAATGGCTACTGACTCCAGTTTTCATGCCTGGAGAATTCCATGTACAGAGGAGACTGATGGTCCAAGGGGTTGTAAAGAATTGGACACGACTGAGCAACTCACACTTTACCACTTTCATTCTTATGTTACATGTCAATGTCAAGTGATTTTTTTACATTATATTGTTTGTTTTTAAGGATTTTGCTTGCTAATGAAATATATCTTAGAGTTTTTTTTTCATTATCTTAATTTTCCTTCAAGTCCTGACTCTTGGAAATAGTTTCTGACTGCACAACACCAAAAACGAAAATGTCACCAAAATCTATTTACATGAACCAGAAATCCTTAAATGAACTGGATGTGTTCATAATGTAGGAACAGAGTGTTCCTGGCATTTGGTTAGAAAGATTAAATCAAATTAGCCTGGATAAGTCAACTGTTACAAGGACTGGAAATTGCTAAATTAAACGTTAACAAGAGTTACAAATGGTACTGTACCTACTTGGAAATGAATAAGGTTATTAAGGGGCTCAGAGAAGGTAAGTCAGATTTTAATATTTTTATTCAGTGAAGCAGAAAATGAAGCAAAAGTCTAACAAATTATTTTTGTAGCTGGTAAGGCTTAGAGAAAATAATTTTTAATTAGGTGAGAGAACAATTAAATGGACAAGAAGTTTTTAAACAAAGAAACAAAAAGTGGCAACTCTAAAAACTGAGCTTAAACTTCTGTTGGCAAAAACAAAGATGCAAACTAACAGACAACAAAGATGGAAACTAACAGGCACACAAGAGAGCATCCCCATGGCAGGGGCAACAATGAAGCACAGTGCAAAGTACCTGCCAATTCACAGTATAATATGCTGTCTAGGAAAGAGGGCATCGCTATTGGAGAACTGTGAGGCTCATATACAGAATCACAGGTGAGAAAAATCAGACTCTTCTTGAATAGATATTGGAATACCTAGTATAAACCTTATTTTTATATATTCTGAGAAACTAGCAAACATTTAATACCACTTGTCAAGGAAAACTGGAACAGTAACATCTAACAGCTGCCCAAGTCACCACAGCCTGTTCTCTTGAGTAAGACATGAGAGTACAGAGAGGCTAGGATGATAGGACTCAATGGGTGAGAATACGGGTGCTTGATTCTAGACTACCAGGGTCTGCAGCCTAGCTCAATTTTTCATTAATTATGGACAACCTCTATGATCCTGAGCTTATTGTTATGTAAATGGAATGAGGATGATGAAGCCTATCCCATTTGGTTATTGTGAAGAGTAAAGGGAGTTAAACAATCTAAAGCACTTAGAACCACCGCTGGAATAGTCTAAGTATCGTTTATCCTTTCTTAACCTAGATAGCATATTCAAAAGCAGAGACATTACTTTGCCAACAAAGGTTCGTCTAGTCAAGGCTATGGTTTTTCCTGTGGTCATGTATGGATGTGAGAGTTAGACTGTGAAGAAGGCTGAGCACTGAAGAATTGATGCTTTTGAACTGTGGTGTTGGAGAAGACTCTTGAGAGTCCCTTGGACTGCAAGGAGATCCAACCAGTCCATTCTGAAGGAGATCAGCCCTGGGATTTCTTTGGAAGGAATGATGCTAAAGCTGAAACTCTAGTACTTTGGCCACCTCATGCGAAGAGTTGACTCATTGGAAAAGACTCTGATGCTGAGAGGGATTGGGGGCAGGAGGAGAAGTGGACGACAGAGGATGAGATAGCTGGATGGCATCACTGACTCGATGGATGTCTCAGTGAACTTGATGACGTCATCAGTTGGTGATGGACAGGGAGGCCTGGCGTGCTGTAATTCATGGGGTCACAAAGAGTCAGACATGACTGAGCGACTGATCTGATCTGAACATAAAAAAAAAAAAAAAACCCTCACCCAAAGTGAATACTGTGTGTTAGTAAAAATACATACTCTGGTCAATGATCCTATAAATTGAGAGAAATTTCTAAGGTCCCTTGCACTCAGAAATGCTAGAAGCATATACTTTTTAAAGAAAGAGATTCCTAGGGATTTCCCTAGCAGTCCTGTGGTTAAGATTGGACAGCTTCCACTGCAGGGGGTGAGGCTTTGACCCCTGGGCTTCCCTTGTAGCTAAGTCGGTAAAGAATCCGCCTGCAATGCAGGAGGCCTGGGTTCGATTCCTGGGTTCAGAAGATCACCTGGAGAAGGAAATGGCAATGCACTCCAGTATTCTTGCCTGGAAAATGCCGTGGACAGAGGAGCCTGGTGGGGTACAGTCCATGGGGTTTGCAAGAGTCAGACACGACTTAGTGACTAAACCACAAGGAACTAAAGATTCCACATGCCTTGCAGTGAGGCCAAAAGAAGGCAGCAGGGGAGAGAGATTTCTAGACTGCAGAGGATACGTTTGGTTTCTTAACATTTGGATACTGATGTGTGTGTGTTTTATTGGAGAATAATTGCTTTACAACAGTGTATTAGTTTCTCCTGTATAACCAAGTGAATCAACTCTTTGTATACATATTATCTCCTAACTCTTAGGCCTCCCTCCCACCCCTCTGGGTCACCAAAGAGCACCAAGCGAAGCTCCCTGTGCAATACAGCAGCTTCCCACTAGCTAGCTATTTTACACAGGGTAGTTTAGATAACTTAGTTCTTATCTCTCAATTCATCCCACCCTCCCCTTCCTCTGCTATGTCCCCATGTCCATTCTTTATGTCTACATCTTTATTCCTGTTCTACAAATAGGTTCATTGTGTACCATTTTTCTAGATTTCACGTGTCAATATACGATACTTTTCTGACTTATTAATACTTCTCTCTGTATGACAGACTCTACATCCATTTACATCTCTACAAATAACTCAATTTTGTTCCTTTTTATGGCTAATATTCCACTGAATATATCTACCACATCTTTTTTATCCATTCATCTGTCAATGGACATTTAGGTTTCTTCCAGGCAATGGCACCCCACTCCAGTACTCTTGCCTGGAAAATCCCATGGACAGAGGAGCCTGGTAGGCTGCAGTCCATGGGGTCGCTGAGGGTCGGACACGACTGAGTGACTTCACTTTCACTTTTCACTTTCATGCATTGGAGAAGGAAATGGCAACCCACTCCAGTGTTCTTGCCTGGAGAATCCCAGGGATGGCAGAGCCCGGTGGGCTGCCGTCTCTGGGATCGCACAGAGTTGGACACGGCTGAAGCGACTTAGCAGCAGCAGCAGCATGCCCTGCCTATTGTAAACAGTGCTGCAGTGAACATTGGGGTGCATGTATTTTTTTGAATTACGGTTTTCTCAGGATATAAGCCTAGTAGTCGGATTACTGAGTCATAAAGTAATTCTATTTTTAGTTTTTTAGGGAAACTTCCTACTGTAGTCCATAGTGGCTATATGAATTTATATTCCCATCATTTTCAATGAGGAAAACCTGAAAACATTTCCTGTAAGATCAAGAATAAGACATGGATGTCCACTCTTGTCATTCCTATTCAACATAGTTTTGGAAGTCCTAGCCATGGCAATTAGAGAAGAAAAATAAGTAAAAGGAATGCAAATTGGATACTGATATTTTGATTCCATGACATATCAACATATTTCATGACTCTATAAGGGCTAACTGCTTACCATTCTTTTCTCTTTAACAACAACAAAAATGAGCCTGAAATACCGTTATCTCCAAATAGTTACTCAGAATGTTCGTATCTCCTTATGCACATCTATTCACACAAAAGGACAGCCATTTGTGATGACAATGATGACAGGGCCATTTGTGATCTCAATGATGAGGGATTCAGCCAGGTTTAAGTGGCTGCTCCACGGCTCTGTGTTTCCATCTTTACTACACCTGATCCTCACCTGGTGACTCAGTTCTATTAATAATAACTCACTCCCACCTTGTATCTACATGTCACTGGCCTCCAGCACCACCTCTCACACTTATAGAGCAATTACTATAGGTCAGGCACTGTTTTGTAAGTATTTTACATCTGTTAATCCTTTAAATCAAACAACACCCCTCTGAGTGCAAACAATTATTACTCCCATTTTACTGATGAGGACACAGGAACAGAGAAGCTAAATTTTCTTAGTTTCACACCTGGTCAGTAGCAAAAGTGGGATTCAAACTTAACCCTACACTATACTTCCTGGGTATAGTTAAGACCCAGAACCTTGGTCCCCGCCCCTGAGTTACTCTTATATTAACAAATCTTACTTTAATATTTACCTAGTGCTTCATGGTTTTAAATGACTTCACCTCCATGATCTTATTTGTTCCTTGTGACCATTATGCAAGATAGGATAACTATGAGGAAACAGGCTCACAGACAGCAAAAGTGTACAGGAGGTAGTGACAGGTAGAACAGAGCTTAACCCTGCGTCTTTGGCTACCAAAACCTGTTATTCCCATCACTTCCATTATTTTGTTCTGAAGGTTTAGAAAAAGAAGATACCTATGAGATAGGGACTTTCTGGGGATGGATTTTCTGATGGAGCTAGAATATAATCAAGACTCTGAATTCAAGATGACTCTCGGGGAGGGGAGGATGAGAAAACACAGAATAAAAGGAAAAACAACAGAAAAAGGAGATGAGAAAGGATAGATAGTAGCTAGATTATCATGAAAGAAATGAAAGAACTTGGTAGTGGTTTAGGTATTGAGAGTCAATGAGAAATTAGATGCAAAACTGATTTCAAGGTGTCAAACATGAGAAGCCAGGAGACCATCAATGCCATTAACAGAAACATGGATGAAAGAGGAATTGGTTTCACATAAAAGTGAGTTTGCCTACAATCCTGAAGAACACTGGGTGACAGTTGGACTTGGATGTACAAGTGGGAAAACATACAGCAGATAGAAAAACCTAGAAATGGATAACTTGGAGGCATTCACTTAGAGGTGATATTTAAAACTATGAGTCAATAGAAGGCACAGGCCAAGAAAACAAGTAATTCATTATGGCCCAAATGCTAAACCTAGGGGGAAACCATCACTTAGGGAAGAGAAGAAGAAACAAGAGGGAAAGTGGTAGAAAAGTAGCTGAAGAGATAGTGTAGAATAACAGATATTAAGATTGGGAAAAATTCAAGAAGTAGGAAGTGACAATGAATGCTACATAAAGCAAAGGAGTCAAATGGAATGAGGATTCGAATAAGTATACCTCACAGCACTTATTACATTTATAATAAATTACTTGAGTAAATTGGCATTGTTCCTAACTAGAACAGAGGTACTTAAAGGCAAACTTTCAGTGTTTCCTACTGTAACTTCAGCACATAGTAGTGCCCATGTTTACATGTTACTAAATAAACAGTTACTGAATAGGGGAATCAATAGACAAATGAATGAACATAATTAGATTTCCTAAAAGCACCACAAATGACCCTTGGAAATACAGTGTCAATAAACCAATGAACGTAGATGTCATGTCATAGGGCAATTTACAGAAAGTGGGATTTTAAAACAGAGAAAGTGGGTAGTATAATAATAGAGGCAGATTTAATTAACCATTTCTTAGAGATGTGTTCTTGCTCAAACGATATAACAGATCAGGTGGACTTCCTACCCTAGGACACTATATATTTATCAGATTTTGTCCTTCTAACAGCTCTGCCTGACTTCCAGATGATCTTCAAGAACCTAAGGCAGTCACTATAGTTGCCAACTCTACAAGTGATGGAAGTAAGGGGACCTACCTGCTTTACTAGTGCTATCTTGAGTAGAATCAGAACTCCATGGACTAGGCATCAAGGAAGATGGAATAAAGCAGGGTAAAGAAACAGAAGTCAAGAAAATGATACTACCCGCAGAAAGACATAGCCTGGAATGGACCCACATTCAAGACAAATTTCAAGTCCCTTGATGGGGTTTTCCTTTGTGGTCCAGTGGTAAAGAATCTGCCTACCAATGCAATGGACACAGGTTCGATAACTGGTCAGGGAAGATCCCACAGGCCACGGAGCAACTCAGCCCATGCACTACAACTACTGAGCCCACGCTCTAGAGCTCTGCAACAAGAGAAGCCTCACAATGAGAAGCCTGAGCAACACAACTAGAGAGTAGACCCTGCTCGCTGCAACGAGAGAAAACCTGCGTGCAGCAACAAAGATCCAGCACAGACGGAAATAAGTAAAAAGAAAAAAGCGTTCCATGAAATCATCCAAAATATGTGGATGTGTGTGGGAGTAAATGGGTGAGAGTGAGTGCAAACACAAACAACATATGGGATATACAAAAACGTAGTTACAAGTAAATTCTAAATAGAAAGGATTATAGCTAAATGTTTACATATGCTGGCAAGATAGCCATAACATATGTCATTGAGTAATAAGGCTTAGGTAAAACAAACTGCGTGTTTCACAAATTCAAGTTGCACTTCCTTCTCTTAACATACAAAATGATTATAAGAAAGTCATTTCAACAAAAATACTAGATGTGTCTCCAGGACACAAAGAAGTAAAAAGAAGTATTTTATTATTGTATTCCCTAAATTATTAGAACACGTTGTCAAACTTGAATAAGTTGAATGACAGCACAGCTAATTACCACAGACTGGTAGAGCATTTCAGAAATCCTAAGTACACAGAATAAACATGATTTGACAACAAAAAGACATCTTCTCACCTTTTTCCTTATCTGTTTCCCAGATATTAGTTGCCCATATGTAAATACATATTTGTGTACATGTTTTTATGCACACGGGGATAGAGGGATCTGTTTAAGAATTTGATTGATGTCCAATTGAATGTCTTTATGCACTTAAGCCATAGGCTTTAAATTATAACAGTCTTGTGTTTAAGCTGTTATCTAAACAACATACAAACTGTATTATGAAGTGAAAAATTTAAACACTCAGTGTCTATGCTTGAAAGACATTTTAAGGAGGCCAAGATTTAAGCAGTATTTAAAATTTATTATCATATATAATATTTTCTAGTCATGACTTTGAATGCTTTAAATAGATACCTCCTTTGTTCTCCAAATACATACTCTGATATGTTGCAAAATGCAGTTTTGACTTAAATGAAGATGATGGTCTAGCTAATTAAAACAATCCATATTAAAGAGAAATATTTTAAAACCTGATGCATCTCTCTAGTGTATTATATTCATATTCACAGTCAGTATCTCATCTTCCTGTGGTGTTAAAAACATCATATCCATATTGAACTTATTCCAAGGCTTTCAAACTTCAGCAATCATACTAAATATATATCCATACTAGATATGTCACCGTATCAAGAATAGGAGTGAAAGCAAAGAACAATTCAATGGTGCTAAATAAAATCTGACTTATCTAACAAAGAAAAGAAATTCAGAGCAAAAGGACTACTACTTTATACCTAGAGGTGTAATAGATTTGGCAAAGTGACACAGTACTTCTGCTATGAAATTGATTATGTCATAGATACATAATTGCTCCTATGTTCAGTGGGATCTAGAGCAATGCTTCAATTTGTAGATTAAATTAAATGCTAATAACAAGAAGATACCTATATCTCCCTCCTCATTCCATCAAACTTACAGAGCAGCCCATTGGCCAAAATGCCCCTTCTTTATATATTCCTGTCTTTTTCCTTTTAACCAAATGGTGAGATTAGTCTTTCATTTCCTGAAACCAAACCCCACCTCACAAACACAAAATATAAAAATTAAGAAAGAAGATGTCACACTAAAGTCCACTAGACACAGTATTCTTACCTCAATCTGATGGATAGAACGCTTTTGTAGGCTTACTTTTCTTTCAAACGCACAAACTGTAGAATGCTGGACTACCTGACCCTCATGGAGTGCAAGGAGCAGAAACTTGAAAAACTAGCCTCTTGTGTTCCCACGATCTATTTACACACTGAACACACCCAGTAGCACAAAGTAATATTTATCTGTGGTGGACAGCTATTCCAAAGAAGCAGGCATATCTCTACTTTAAAAAAAAAAACGAATCAGCAGGGGAAAGGTAAGAGCTGTTTTAGCCTTTAAAGCACACTGACATGAGTTACTTTTTAAATCAATGTTTTCAAGATGATTTATTCATTGAATATTCTATTCCCCCAAACTCGTATTATTAAAGGACCTGGGGGAAAATGTATCTAATGATAACAGCCAACACATATCTGCCAGGTACTATTCCAAGTGCTTTATACATATCATTTCCTATAGTTTCCAAAACTTATGAGGTATGAGCTATTATCCCCATAATACAGATAAGGAAACTAAGAACTTTGCCCACAGTTACCCAATTAGTAAGTGGTACATCCAGAAGTTAAATCCAGGCATTCCAGAAACACAGTTCATGTTTCTAACCATGAACCTGCCCTGTGTACGTATGACTTTTAGAAGGTAAACTGTAACAGGATGTGGCTGCTCAGCTGAACAGTAGATAATGAGTGAACTCTTCTTAGTACTTGTACTATGTTGGAATAAGTGAAAATTTTGGAAGATTATTTCCCCAAGATAACTATTCATTTATATTATCATAGCAGGCCTCTTTTTCTGTTTTTCTGCAATGGTCCTTCAAGGTTCTGGGAAATTAAAAAAAAAAAAAAAACCACACATGAGTCCAGCTTAAAGTGGCAGTAAAGTTATTAATTTAAGTCCAAAGACTAATACAGGAGAAGCCAATATAATACCTTTTTAATTTAAATTTATCTATTTTAAAGGATAAATGCTTAATTCTGTTTTTCAGATTAGATCACTTCAGTTCAGTTGCTCAGTCATGTCCGACTCTTTGTGACCCCATGGACTGCAGCACAACAGGCTTCCCTGTCCATCACCAACTCCTGGAGCTTGCTCAAACTCAAGTCCATTGAGTTCGTGATCCCATTCAACCACCTCATCCTCTGTCGTCCCCTTCTCCTCTGCCTTCAATCTTTCCCAGCATCAGGGTCTTTTCCAATGAGTCAGCTCTTCGCATCAGGTGGCCAAAGTATTGGAGCTTCAGTTTCAGCATCAGTCTTTCCAATGAATATTCAGGACTGATTTCCTTTAGGATGGACTGGTTGGATCTCCTTGCAGTCCAAGGAACTCTCAAGAGCCTTCTCCAACACCATAGTTCAAAAGCATCAATTCAGATTAGATAATTCCTACTAATTTGTCTTCACATTCACTGATTCTTTCTTCAAGGTGATGTTGAGCCCATCTTTTATGTGTTTTATTTTGCTGATTGTAAGTTCTAAATTTTCATTTGGTATTTACACTTTTCCATTGTCTGTTAAAATTTCTAATCTGTTCATTCATTAAGACCATATTTCCTTCATTCACTGAACATTTGTCTTTAGTTCTTTGACTATAGAATAATTGCTTTAAAGTCTTTGTCTATAAAATCCAACAACTGGCCATCTTGGGGCTTTTCTCTATTGACTTTTTCTTGACTATTGACAGGTCCTATTTTCCTGTTTTCTCCATGCTGAAGATTTTTACTGTATATTAAAAATATTGAGGAATGCTGGGTTCTGAAGAGTTGATGTTTGTTCTGTTTAGATCTTTTAGGAACGCTGGGTTCTGTAGAGTGTCGATGGTTTAACAGGTAGTTTGATACCTTGGATCTTATGCTTAGTATTAAAGTATGCAAAAAGCCCAAGTTAATTTTGAGGAATCAACCTCAAAATTCTATCTCTTGTTGGGTTTTAGGATTGTTAAAGAATGAATCTACTGTAGGCCTTACAATGGAACATAATCTTTACTCCTAAAGCTTCTGATGTTTCAGCTGGATACCCAACATATTAGGGAGGTATTATCAAGGACTCATTACTTGTTTCCTGTATCTGCAACATTCCCCAGCATGGGTCAACTGGTAGTATCTCTGTTCCTCTCTTAACCCTGTACCCTCTGGTCAGTCTCAGTAGTCTTTCCCTATGACTATACAGCTCAGTCCTCAGCCAAAGACTCTTGGGAAACCTCCAAATGAACTTTTGAAGATCTTCCTTTACATAGCTCCCTCTTCTCTGATGCCTTGTCTTGCAAACTCCAGCTGCTTTAGCTTTACTGAAACTTGATTTCTACCTCATCAGCCCAGCAGTACCATTGTGTGTTGCCTAGAATCCAGCTTACTGTGCCATTGGAATGTTTTCCCCAGGCAGACAACTGGAGTGATGATTTAGCTACCTGTGTGCCTCCTTTAGGAGAAGGCAATGGCACCCCACTCCAGTACTCTTGCCTAGAAAATCCCATGGATGGAGGAGCCTGATGTGTTGCAGTCCATGGGGTCGCTAGGAGTTGGACACGACTGAGCGACTTCACTTTCACTTTTCCCTTTCCTGCATTGGAGAAGGAAATGGCAACCCACTCCAGTGTTCTTGCCTGGAGAATCCCAGGGACGGGGGAGCCTGGTGGGCTGCCGTCTATGGGGTCGCACAGAGTCGGACACGACTGATACGACTTAGCAGCAGCAGCAGTGCTTCCTTTGTCTCTGGAATCACAACCTTCTGCTGCATGTTGTACAATGCTCAAAAACAGTCAGCTCACATATTCTGCCCAGTTCTGTTACTGTTTTTGGCAGAAGGGCTACTCTAGTGCCAGTTATTCCAGAGTAAAAGTCTCCCAGCGAGCTTCATCTCTGACAAAATTTAAATGGTAATAAGAGACCTATTTCTTCTGTTTCATCTTACACAGTCTTGCAAGGCTTTCAGTTCAGTTCAGTCGCTCAGTCGTGTCCGACTCTTTGCGACCCCATGAACTGCAGCACGCCAGGCCTCCCTGTCCATCACCAACTCCCAGAGTTCACCCAAACTCATGTGCATCGAGTCGGCAATGCCACCCAGCCATCTCATCCTCTGTCGTCCCCTTCTCCTCCTGCCCCCAATCCCTCCCAGCATCAGAGTCTTTTCCAATGAGTCAGCAATTCGAATGAGGTGGCCAAAGTATTGGAGTTTCAGCTTCACTTTCAGTCCTTCCAATGAACACCCAGGACTGGTCTCCTTTAGGATGGACTGGTTGGATCTCCTTGCAGTCCAAGGGACTCTCAAGAGTCTTCTCCAGCACCACAGCTCAAAAGCACCTATTTTTCGGCACTCAGCTTTCTTCACAGTCCAACTCTCACATCCATACATGACCACTGGAAAAACCATAGCCTTGACTAGACGGACCTTTGCTGGCAAAGTAATGTCTCTGCTTTTGAATATGCTGTCTAGGTAGGTCATAACTTTCCTTCCAAGAAGTAAGCGTCGTTTAATTTGCACGGCTTTACCCAATCTCAAAACATAATCATATGCATCATATGTCAGGAAGGTGGTGGGGAACAATCAATCAACTGGCTGCTACATCCTTTATCCTCACCGAGCATCTTAGTTTGGGTTCCCTTAGAAGCAGATGCTGAGACATGGATTCAAGTAAAAGTAGTCTGAGAGAAGTTTTAGTTACCTATGGCTTCTGAAACAATTTATCATAATCTTCGTGGCTTAAAACACACGCACACAATCATTGTCTTACAGTCTAGAGGTCAACAGGTTTGAAATTATTGTTACTGGGCTAAACTTGGGCACTGGCAGAGCCACACTCCCTCCAGAGGTTCTAGAGAATTTGTTTCTTTGCCTTTTCCAGCTCCTAGAGGTACATTCCTTGTCTATGGTCCATTCTACCATCTTCAAAGCTAATAGTATAGCATCTTGCTTCAGTAGTCACCATGCCTTATTCTATGTCAAAAACTCTCCCTCAACCTTTCTCTTATAAGAACACTTGCAATTACACTAAGGGTCCATGCATAAAATCTAGGATATTCTCCTCCACTCAAAATCTTCCACTTAATCATATTTGCAGGAAAAAAAATCTCTTTTGTCATATAAGGTAATATTCACAGGTTTATGGACTAGAACCTGGATATATTTTGGAATCACTATCCAGCCTACCTAAGTCCACACTCTGGCCCCTAGAGGTTCATGTCCCCCCACACACACATGCAAAATACATTCACTGAACTCTTCAATCCCAAAAGTCTCAAACTATTTCAGAACAAACTCAAAGTGTAAAATCTCATCTTCTTGATCAGGTATGAGTGAGATCCTCAAGCAAAATTCTTTTCCATTTACAGACTTGTGAAACTAGAAAATAAGTTATCTACTCTCAAAATATTGTAGTGGGACAGGCATAGTTATGGATATTCTCATTTCACAAGAGAGAACAAGGAGAGTCACTAGCCCAAGCAAAATCAAAATCTAGCCAGGAAGTTACCTGAGGTTTCAAGGCCTGAAAATAATCCTTTATGG
Organism: Bos taurus; assembly: GCF_002263795.3. NCBI lineage: Eukaryota > Metazoa > Chordata > Mammalia > Artiodactyla > Bovidae > Bos > Bos taurus. The sequence continues at coordinate 105,371,506 of NC_037357.1, forward strand.
CTTGAAGTCCTTGGCCTGTGATTCAACCCTGTGGGACACAGTCTTCACCCTAGGGCCTGTGGCTCTGACCTCTAGCACATTTCAATACTACTGAACAATATTCTTGTATCTCTTCTTTGTATTCACTTTGCTTTTTTTAATGGTTTTAACATCTTCTGGTTCTCTCATGACTCAAGTAAAATCTTTCAACATGTGTTCATTTCACATCTGCATTTACATGATTTATTTTGTTCTAAAAATCTCAGGCACAGGAGGGCTGAGAGGAGCTACTCCACATTGAAGGTCAGGGTGGGTGGCTGTGAGGAGATACCCCTCATCCAAGGTAAGGAGCAGTGGCTGTGCTTTGCTGGAGCAGCCGTGAAGAGATATCCCACGTCCAGGGTAAAAGAAACCCAAATAAGATGGTAGGTCTTGTGAGAGGGCATCAGAGGGCAGACACACAAACTATAATCACAGAAAACTAGTCAATCTAATCACATGGACCACAGCCTTGTCTAACTTAATGAAACGAAGCCATGCCGTGTGGGGCCACCCAAGATGGGGCGGGTCAAGGTAGAGAGGTGTGACAGAATGTGGTCCACTGGAGAAGGGAATGGCAAACCACTTCAGTATTCTTGCCTTGAGAACCCCATGAACAGTATGAAAAGGCAAAATGATAGGATACTGAAAGATGAACTCCCCAGGTCGGTAGGTGCCCAATATGCTACTGGAGATCAGTGGAGAAATAACTCCAGAAAGAATAAAGGGATGGAGCCAAGCAAAAACAATACCCAGTTGTGGATGTGACTGGTGATAGAAGCAAGGTCTGATGCTGTAAAGAGCAATATTGCATGGGAACCTGGAATGTTAGGTCCATGAATCAAGGCAAATTGGAAGTGGTCAAACAGGAGATGGCAAGAGTGAATGTCAACATTCTAGGAATCAGCAAACTAAAATGGACTGGAATGGGTGAATTTAACTCAGATGACCATTATATCTACTACTGTGGGCAGGAATCCCTTAGAAGAAATGGAGTAGCCATCATGGTCAACAAAAGAGTCCGAAATGCAGTACTTGGATACAATCTCAAAAACAACAGAAATATCTCTGTTCGTTTCCAAGGCAAACCACTCAATATCACAGTAATCCAAGTCTATGCCCCAACCAGTAATGCTGAAGAAGCTGAGGTTGAACGGTTCTATGAAGACCTCCAAGACCTTTTAGAACTAACACCCAAAAAAGATGTCCTTTTCATTATAGGGGACTGGAATGCAAAAGTAGGAAGTCAAGAAACACCTGGGGTAACAGGCAAATTTAGCTTTGGAATACGGAATTAAGTAGGGCAAAGGCTAATAGAGTTTTGCCAACAGAACGCACTGGTCATAGCAAACACCGTCTTCCAACAACACAAGAGAAGATTCTACACACGGACATCACCAGATGGTCAACACCGAAATCAGACTGATTATACTCTTTGCAGCCAAAGATGGAGAAGCTCTATACAGTCAGCAAAAACAAGACCGGGAGCTGACTGTGGCTCAGATCATGAACTCCTTATTACCAAATTCAGACTTAAATTGAAGACAGTAGGGAAAACCACTAGACCATTCAGGTATGACCTAAATCAAATCCCTCATGATTATACAGTGGAAGTGAGAAATAGATTTAAGGGACTAGATCTGATAGATAGAGTGCCTGATGAGCTATGAAATGAGGTTCGTGACATTGTACAGGAGACAGGGATCAAGACCATCCCCATGGAAAAGAAATGCAAAAAAGCAAAATGGCTGTCTGGGGAGGCCTTACAAATAGCTGTGAAAAGAAGAGAAGTGAAAAGCAAAGAAGAAAAGGGAAGATATAAGCATCTGAATGCAGAGTTCCAAAGAACAGCAAGGAGAGATAAAAAAAAGTCTTCCTCAGCAATCAATGCAAAGAAATAGAGGAAAACAACAGAATGGGAAAGACTAGAGATGTCTTCAAGAAAATTAGAGATACCAAGGGAACATTTCATGCAAAGATGGGCTCGATAAAGGACAGAAACAGTATGGACCTAACAGAAGCAGAAGATATTAAGAAGAAGTGACAAGAATACACAGAAGAACTGTATAAAAAAGATCTTCACGACCAAGATATTCACGATGGTGTGATCACTCACCTAGGGCCAGACATCCTGGAATGTAAAGTCAAGTGGGCCTTAGAAAGCATCACTACGAACAAAGCTAGTGGAGGTGATGGAATTCCAGTTGAGCTACTTCAAATCCTGAAAGATGATGCTGTGAAAGTGCTGCACTCAATATGCCAGCAAATTTGGAAACTCAGCAGTGGCCACAGGACTGGAAAAGGTCAGTTTTCATTCCAATTCCAAAGAAAGGCAATGCAAAAGAATGCTCAAACTACCGCACAATTGCACTCATCTCTCACACTGGTAAAGTAATGCTCAAAATTCTCCAAGTCAGGCTTCAGCAATATGTGAACCGTGAACTTCCAGATGTTCAAGCTGGTTTTAGAAAAGGCAAAGGAACCAGAGATCAAATTGCCAACACCCGCTGGATCATCAAAAAGGCAAGAGAGTTCCAGAAAAACATCTATTTCTGCTTTATTGACTATGCCAAAGCCTTTGACTGTGTGGATCACAATAAACTGTGGAAAATTCTGAAAGAAATGGGAATACCAGACCACCTGACCTGCCTCTTGAGCAACCTATATGCAGGTCAGGAAGCTTGACATGGAAGAATAGACTGGTTCCAAATAGGAAAGGAGTACGTCAAGGCTATATATTGTCACCCTGCTTATCTAACTTCTATGCAGAGTACATCATGAGAAACACTGGGCTGGAAGAAGCACAAACTGGAATCAAGATTGCTGGGAGAAATATCAATAACCTCAGATATGCACATGACATCACCCTTATGGCAGAAAGTGAAGAGGAACTCAAAAGCCTCTTGATGAAAGTGAAAGAGGAGAGTGAAAAAGTTGGCTTAAAGCTCAACATTCAGAAAATGAAGATCATGGCATCTGGTCCCATCACTTCATGGGAAATAGACAGGGAAACAGTGGAAACAGTGGCAGACTTTATTTTTAAAGCTCCAAAATCACTGCAGATGGTGATTGCAGCCATGAAATTAAAAGACACTTATTCCTTGGAAGGAAAGGTATGACCAACCTAGACAGCATAATCAAAAGCAGAGACATTATTTTGCCAACAAAGGTCTGTCTAGTCAAGGCTATGGGTTTTCCAGTGGTCATGTATGGATGTGAGAGTTAGACTGTGAAGGAAGCTGAGCACCGAAGAATTGATGCTTTTGAACTGTGGTGTTGAAGAAGACTCTTGAGAGTCCCTTGGACTGCAAGGAGATCCAACCAGTCCATTCTAAAGGAGATCAGTCCTGGGTATTCATTGGAAGGACTGATGCTAAAGCTGAAACTCCAATAGTTTGGCCACCTCATGTGAAGAGCTGACTCACTGTAAAAGACTCTGATGCTGGGAGGGATTGGGGGCAGGAGGAGAAGGGGACAACAGAGGATGAGATGGCTGGATGGCATCACTGACTCGATGGACGTGAGTTTGAGTGAACTCCGAGAGTTGGTGATGGACAGGGAGGCATGGCGTGCTGCAGTTCATGGGGTCGCAAAGAGTCAGACATGACTGAGCGACTGAACTGAACTGAAAAATTATCTTTAAGATAAATTTAATATAAAGAAATTGACTGCATTTCTTCACACTAACAAAATATCAGAAAAAGAAATTAAGGAAATAATTCCATTCACCATCGCATTAAATAGAATGAAATACCTATGAATAAACAAACCTACCTAAGGAGGTCAAAGGCCTATACTCTGTAAACTAAAAGATACTAATGCAATATATTGAAGATGACACAAACAGTTGGAAAAATATACCATGTTCTTGGCTTGGAGGAGTTAATATTGTTAAAATGACCATACTACCCAAGGCAATCTAGAGATTTAATGCAATCCCTATCAAATTACAAATGTCATTTTTCTCATAACTAGAAAAAGGAGTTTAAAATGTGTATGGAAACACAAAAGATCCCGAATAGCCAAAATAGTCTTGTGAAAGAACAGGGCTATAGGAATCATGCTCCCTGACTTCCCACTGTATTACAAAGCTACAGTAATCAAAACAGTATGGTACTGGCATAAAATCAGACACATACACCAATGGAACAGGATACAGTGCCCAGAAATAAACCCACTATGGTCAATTCATCTATAACAAAGGAGGCACAAATATACAATGGAGAAAAAACAGTCTCTTCAATAAGTGGTGCTGAGAAAACTGTAAAAGAATGCAATTAGAACATTCTCTAACACTATATACAAAAACAAACTCAAAATTAATTAAAGACGTAAACGTAAATGGAATACCAAAAAACTCCTAGATGAAAACAGAGGCAAAACACTGTAACATAAATCACAGGAATATTTTTTTGGATCTGTCTCCTAAAGTAAAGGCAATAAACAAAAAGTTTTTTCATACCAAAGGAAGACACTGACAAAATGAAAGACAATCTACTGAATTGGAGAAAAAATTTGCAAATGATATGACTAATAAGGGATTAATACACAACCTATATAAATAACTCATACAACTCAACATCCAAAAACAACTTGATTTAGAAATGAGTGAAAGAAATGAACAGACATTTTTCTAAACAGGAAATGAAAAACCGCAATGAGATATTGTCTCACTTTTGCAGTATGCCTATCATCAGAAAGAGCACAAATAACATATATTGATGAGTACGGGAAAAAGGAATCCTCATATACTGTTGGTGGGAAATTAAATGGGTGTAGCCACTGTGGAAAACAGTGTGGAGCTTGCAAAAAAAAAGGAAAAAAACTAAAAATAAAACTACCCAGCAATTCCACTCTGGATATATAGCTAAGAAAAACAAAAACACTGATTAGAAAAGATGCATGCACCTCAGTGTTCAAGTGAAGCATTATTTATAATTGTCAAGATAGAGAATCAATATAAGTATCCATCTATAGATGAATGGATAAAGAAGATGTGATACACACACACACACACACACACACACAATGGAATACTACTCAACCATAAAAAAGAACAAAACTTTGCCATGTGCAGCAACATAGATGGATTTGGAAGGCATTTTGCTAATTGAAATAAGTCAGAGAAAGACAAAATACTGTATGACATCACTTACATGTGGTATCTAAAAATTACAATAATGAATATTACACAAAAGCAGTAGAATCATGGATATAGAGAACAAACTACTTGTTACTAGTGAGGAGATGGGCAATTTTGGGGTAGAGAAGTGAGAGGTACAAACTAGTGGGTATAAGATAGCCTACAAAGATGTATTATACAACAAGGGGATTACAGCCAATATTTTGTAATAACTGCACACAGAATATAGACTTTAAAAATTGCATAAAAATAAGTTTTTAAAAATGAATTAAACTAAACCCTCCAAAAGAAAAAAAATTACCTTTCAGTTATCTTAGAGGTCAAATTAAAATGTCTAATATATTGATACCTACTAGAGCAGATCAAATTCAAAGATAGACAATGTGTACCTTGTGCAGAATTTAAGCCCAGACACGTCTTTTCTTGGTGGTCTAGGTAAACCCAAAGCACCAAAGCAATGTTTTTGACTCTGTTTCTCTAGTTTTAATTTAGTAATCTACTAACTAAGTCTTTGTTTTACTTCAGATACGTTATAGCCCCATAGGTTATTCTCCACTGTTGGCAGGAACAGATAGGAATTTCGTTTTAGGGTCAGGTCATTTAGAGATCTCTCTACATGGATTGATGGTTTATAGAGATCTCATCTCTGATGGATGAGACATATGTTTATATGGTTTTTCAGTCTTTTTCTTTTGTGATTTACCTGTTATTGAGCTCACATCAATTAAGAATTTCATACCCTTTAGGAGGAAAACAGCATTTTGTTATCTGGACTGGTGAGTTCTTTGGTTTCTGTGTCTATCCTTAACTCATGGCATAGTTGTAGAACTGAAGGTATAAGCTATATTTCTCTCTGCTTATACGTCTATGTGGCTCTAATTCAGAAATGTCTTCACCTCTGATTATGTGCGTAATGTTTTCTTTCATCTGCGTGTGCTTAGTTGCTCAGTTGTGTTTGACTCTTTGCAACCCCATAGACTGTAGCCCGCCAGGCTCCTCTGTCTATAGGATTTTCCAGGCAAGAATACTGGAGTGGGTTGTCATGCCCTCCTCCAGGGGATCTTCCTGACCCAGGGATGGAACCTCCATCTCCTGCCTCTCCTGCATTGGCAGGTGGGTCCTTTCCCACTGAGCCACCTGCAAAATCACACCTCCAAAGCCCTTTATTTCATCTGGGAGATATTAATATATTAGATCATGAAAACAGAATTTAAAGGAGCTCTGTTCTGATTGTCATACCTAATAAATCATTAATTATATAAAGGAAGTATTCTTTAAATTCCCTGAAAATAAAGAAATTGAACTGTGACACTTAAAATGAGCTAAACTGAAATAATACATATTCTCTAAGAAACTAACAACCATTTTAAGAACTCAAATGCATAAAATGTGGTTAAATCTTTAGCAAACAAGTCTAGCTTAACAGTTCAAGTTTTGTGAAATCTATATCATCCTTTATTTATCCATGTTAGGTGAAATACAAGCAAACTTTTTTAAGCTACTCAAGTATTTTTTTTCCAAAACTTATACACTTTTACTGATCAAATGGCCTAGGATTCCTTCCAATAAAACTTTAAGACTTGAAAAATCTGTTTAATCAAATCCAGTTATTTTGCTGACAAACCTAAATTTCCACAATAATAAAGTTCTAGGTATGTCAGCTTGAGAGCATTTCAAAATCCTTAGGTAACTAAAAACCTTGGATGACACTAAATTGAGCTCCATAATGGATGGTTTTATTATTTAAAAAATACAGTGAACACTAGCTATAATTTTAACATATACAATTGTGCTTATTTGTACATGCTGCAAGGAGGCTACATCTTCAGCTCTGTCGATCAACATGTTCACTTTGTCACACTGAGAAGCTGTACATATAAGGAATGTGTGTGGCTAAAACAGGTGGGTTAGGTATATATGTGACCTAGTCCAGTAAAAATCACATGAAGTACACATTTATGGACCCCCAGACCTCTCTGCAAAATAAAAGTGACTTTAATTAAAATTTTTAATTAATATACATTACCAAGACCCTACTATGAGCCTCAAAACTCAGGGGAAAAGAGAATGTTTCAGTTCTAAAGTAAAATGACATTTTGTTCCAGAATAGGAAAGAGGGCACCGAAATACAAAATTCAGCATGTATATACTTAATACAGAAAAGTAGAGAAGGTGTACGGAAATCAACTTTGAAAAATAGCACAAATTTGTATTACATTTTTCAAAGTCTGACTCAGTTTTCATGAATTTATTCATATGATTTAATAAAACAGCTTCTGGTTATTTAGTGTCAAATATCATATTGAACTCAAATCTGAGAACTGCATTTGCTCTCAGTAAAAAAGATTAAGTTTTGTTAGAGAGTTAGCTCTAGTTTCCTCAAGTCTGTCTGCTTTTATTAAAAGATTGCAAAAGTTCATTCCTCAGCTCCATTAGTTTCCTAAGACTGCGCTTATAAATTACCACAGACTCGGCTTAAATAAAAAAATAAAACATTTATTTGGTTTTAATTCTGGAGGTCAGAAGTTTGAAATATGTTTCTCTGGGCTACCTACTTTGTACTTTGCCCCCCCAAAGCAGAGATTCTGTATCTCAACAGAATAACTGAATCAGGCCTGGCCGCCCCCTGGGGGACCTGTCCAAGCAGCTGGGGAGGGAGACACAGGCAGCCATCTGTTAAGGGTGTGGCCTGTGCCAGGCTCTGTGTTAAATCACAGGTTAAGTCACAGTTTACAGGAACATGGTGACATATGGGAAAACCCCAAGATGGAGGAACTCTGATTATCCGTGTTTTACAGACGAGGGAGCTGCCGCTCACAGGAAATAGACGGATGTCCAAGATCACACAGCCAGAAGGTGGTGAACCGGGATGGCGAACCCAGGTCCACTGACCCCACTGTTGAAGCCAGCTGGGCAGCCTCTGACCAGTCCTGTATGACAGGCCAGGAGCAGCAGAGGGGGGCCCATTGCCATCTGGTGAATGTCCACAGAGAGTGTCACAGCACTGGCTAATAAGCCCTGTCTCAAGTCTCTTTTTTGGAAGGAGATGGTAAAATAATATATGAACTCAACATGGCCATAATTCCTCTTATGTGTATTTCTTTATGGTTTCCCCATCACTCTTCACTCTTCATGTAAAAGTCCTGCCCCATTAAGTTCACACTGACTGCTTTGCCATCCTCTTCAATCACTCCTCTTGGCTTCACCTCCCACTTTTAGATGTTCCCCATAAGGAATAAAGCCTTAGGCTCCTCCCTCACGGTTTTCAGCCCCTCTCCCATTACCACCATCCTTCTGGGAATTCAAGAGGCCCTCTCAGCGGCAACCTCCCAACCTCCCTGGTCTGGACTCCTTCAGAGCCAGTGAGGAAGTCCTGCCCCGCAACCTCAGCCAGTGACTCCCCCCAGGACCACACACAATACTGTCACCATCGGAAACCGCTCCCAGATTTCAGGATTCCAGCATCCCTCCCTAACCACCCACTCCACCCCTCCATCCCTCATGAGAGGACCCCCCTGCCACCCCATGTCACCCAGACGCCTCAAGGACAAATGACAGAAAGCAAGCAGTTACAAGCACAGCCATGAACGCTTTAATAGCAGTGCTAAGGGTAGAAGACCAGGCCTCCCTCATCTATGGGCACTTTGGGGCGAGATGAAGCTACTGATGAGGTGTGGCTGGACTCAGGTGCCTGGGCATCCCTAATTCTCGGGAAGGTGTGGTGAAGCTGTGGGCTGAGAGAAGGCACCAGGCTGGAAGAGGCGGCGGAGATTCTCATTGTTGATCAGCGCCGTCTGCACGTGCTCCGGGCTGATGCGCACCCTGTGGTTGGTGCAGGCCTCCTTCCCCGCCAGGTCCAGGATGTTGGCTATCAGGTACTCAAGGACTGCGGTCAGGAACACGGGCGTCGCTGAGCTCAGGCGATAGGCGCCCTGACCCTCTCGCAGGAGGCGGTCCACGCGGCTCACAGGGAACTGCAGCTCGGCCCTGGTGGAACGGGAGAGGGAGTGTCTCCTACTGCGACGGCAGTTCCAGAGGTGTCTTCTCGGAGACATGGTGTCGGCTGGATGCTGCCTCTATCAGCCCAGACTGATGATACCACTGGCTGGGGCCTCCTGAGATGCCAGTGTCTCTCTGCTGGCTGTGTCCCCTTGCTCAGGTCTCTTATTGCTCAGGGAGCTGCCTTTGTGACAGCTCAGGCTTTGTGATGTCATCAGTAGCCAATTGGCCCTGACCAGGGCTGGCCTAGAAATGGTTGTGATAGGAACCTCTTTTTATAGGGAACTCTTTCTATTTTACTGTAACAGTCTAGTAAAAATAAATAAACAGGGGGCATGGAGAGAAAAAGAATGTTTTAATGGAAACACAGCCCTGTCTCTGGGACACCACTTCAGCTTATCTGAGCCTAGCCTTGGATTATCTTTGAACTGGTTCACATCCCTCTGTAAATTGGTGGTCACTGATAGACATACTGAATGCCTTGTCCAGGGGAGATCCATTTGTCTCCCTTCTCATATTGTAATAAAACCAATCATGCCTCCAATTACACATTTAAAATACTCTGCTTCAAAACTTATATGTTTGTTCTTCAGGTTACCTTTTGTTATACCATCTGCCAATCCCCTCAGGAGTTAAACAGATTCTTTGAATACATGTACATTTCATATCTTTAAGAGTGTCATGATTTTCTATGTTTAAAAATATCTTTTAACTGTTTTGGAGGTCACATGGATATGGCCATGGACTCCCCTGTCAGAGCCAGGTAAACTCCCAAGACAGAAAAGTGCCACATTCTCAGTTAAAGCCCAGGAGTGTCTTGTTTCTTCTAGGTGATTCCAAAGCCCCATGGAAACCAAGAGGATTTCCATGATTTTCTAATTTTAATTTTAAAATTTTCCTCTGTAGTAATTTTGTGGTTGCTTTGTTTTTGTTCATTTATAGCTGATAAGTTATTCCTATTGTTGGCAGAAATGGTGGAGAATTTGGTTTCAGGATCTGACCATCTGGCGACCTCTTGAAATAGGTTCACAGAGATCTAGGCTCCACTGAGTGAGAGACAACAGAGAAACTGGTTTTCCAGTCTTTGTTTGTCTATTTGCTTCTTCAAATCATACCCTCTAGAGAAGAACACTTTTTGATATTTACTTGAGCCATGGCTAAAATTATAACATTGAAGCTATAATCTCTGTTTTTCCATGCTTTTATGTCCATGTCTGTCACTCAAAAATGCCCTCACCTCTGACTGAGTGTGTAATGTTTTCCTATCTTGGAATGATACTACTATAATGGACTACAGTTGATTATAAAATCTCTTAAAGGGGTTCTGTTCTGAGTGACATATCCAGATAAATTGTTTATACAAACTGACTATTCCTAAATTTCCTTGAGACTAAAGAAACTGAATTATGGTACCTTAAATGAACTACATTTAAACAATATACTGGGTTGGTCAAACAGTTCATTTGGGTGTCTCTGTACCATCTTATGGAGAAGGCGATGGCACCCCACTCCAGTATTCTTGCCTGGAAAATCCCATGGATGGAGGAGCCTGGTAGGCTGCAGTCCATGGGGTCACAAAGAGTCGGACATGACTGAGCGACTTCACTCTCACTTTTCACTTTCATGCATTGGAGAAGGAAATGGCAACCTACTCCAGTGTTCTTGCCTGGAGAATCCCAGGGACGGGGGAGCCTGGTGGGCTGCCGTCTATGGGGTCACACAGAGTTGGACACGACTGAAGCGACATAGCAGCAGCAGCAGCACCATCTTATGGAAGAACTCGAACATACTTTAGGACCAAGCCAATATATTCTCCCAGAAACCAATTCATACCTTTTGTAAGAAATCAACACCTCTATATTGAAGTATTTGGCTTTCTTCCCCCAGAGGAGACCATTAAAACCTTCCTATGTCAAGACCACCCATTTATCAGGATATAGCAGAGGAAGAGCCTCCACAGCAGGCAGCAAGGCTGGGTTCTCATCCCTACCCTGCAACCCACTTGCCATGGGACCTTGGGAGAACTCATCAGCATCTCTGGGCCAAAGTGGCCTCAGCTACAAAATGAATACTTAAAAAAAAAAAATCCCTGTTCTGTGCCCTGTTCACCCACTTTAGGTAGAGAACTTTCCTTAGGAAAAGATCATGAAAGTGAAAGTCACCCAGTTGTGTCCAACTGTTTGTGACCCCATGGATTATACAGTCCATGGAATTCTCCAGGCCAGAATACTGGAGTGAGTAGCCTTTCCCTTCTCCAGGGGATCTTCCCAACCCAAGGATTGAACCCAGGTCTCCCGCATTGCAGGTGGATTTTTTTTTTTTTTTTTTTTACACCAACTGAGCTACAAAGGAAGCCCGAGAATACTGGAGTGGGTAACCTATCCCTTCTCCAGAGGATCTTCCTGACCTAGGAATTGAACCAGGGTCTCCTGCACTGCAAGTGGATTCTTACCCAACTGAGCTATCAGGGAAGCTAGGAAAAGATCATAAGCTGAGAACTGTACACCTCAAGCAAATCTCTGAGATAATTTAGTCCAACCACCACACTGTATTGGAGAAGGAAATGGCAACCCAGTCCAGTATTCTTGCCTGGAAAATTCGATGGACAGAGAAACCTGGCGGGCTACAGTCCATGGGGTCGCAAGGAGTCAGCCACGACTGAGCACATCAGCACCACATTGTATAGCCATGGAAGCTGACGGGCCCCAAGAAAACTACACTTACGGGAGACCAGAACCCAGTTTGCCCCCTTCTTCTTTCACTATTTTGCCCCACTGTGACATGAAGACTCTCTTCCACAGTTCAGTGGGTGAATTCTTCTCATACTATATCTCGGAACCCAAGGATCTCACAACAACAGAATCTAACCTGCCTCCCTGCAACAAACCAGTTTTTTGCTTTAGTTGATTTTGTATTTACAGAAGTTTAGAGATATTTTCCCCACAGTGATTTGAGAACCCTAAATATAAGAGAGTAATATAATCTTTTGTGTGGGACTTCCCAGGTGGCTCAGTGGTAAAAGAATCTGCCTGCCAATGCAGGAGATACAAAAGACCGGGGTTCAATCCCTCGGTTAAGAAGATCCCCTGGAGAAGGAAATGGCCTCTCTACTCCAGTATTCTTGCCTGGGAAATCCCATGGACAGAGGAGCCTGACGGGCTACAGACCATGGGGTTGCAATGAGTCGGACATGACTTGAGCAGCTGAGCATGCGCTTAACCTTTTGTCCATATTCAGGACTCTGAAGGAGAAATGCTAAATGAAACACTAAACTCAGGGCCTTTTCATTGCCTTTCCTTAGATTTGAAACCATACTTCTCAAAGAATAAAATGAAACAAATGTACTATTGCACTGCTCTGCAAACATGATTTGGGTACTGCCATGGGGTCATTATTGTCTACTAGTCAGTGACAGGACCTACAGAAATCACAAGTTAGCATTTAGTGACCATTCTAGCAATCTGGCTGTACAACAACACTTAGGTGAGTGGAATCATCTTGTTGAACAGAAAATGTATTAGTCCAGGTGTGGCTGAACTTCAGTGAAGTGTCATATGTAAGCTTCATAATAGTCACATAAAATAAGGCTGTATCAGTTTGCAACGAACTTGTACAGTAACAGAAAATATTGACACTATACCAAAACAATTTGAAGAGCACTACGCTACACTAATTCACTGAACGAGAAGATTTTATCTTTCATAAAATTGTGGTTTTACAATTAATTTACAATGGAAACGATGAACTCAAATATCTTTCAGTTCAGTTGCTCAGTCGTGTCCAACTCTTTGCGACCCCATGAATCACAGCACACCAGGCCTCCCTGTCCATCACCAACTCCCGGAGTTCACTCAGACTCACGTCCATCGAGTCAGTGATGCCATCCAGCCATCTCATCCTCTGTCGTCCCCTTCTCCTCCTGTCCCCAATCCCTCCCAGCATCAAAGTCTTTTCCAATGAGTCAACTCTTCGCATGAGGTGGCCAAAGTACTGGAGTTTCAGCTTCAGCATCAGTCCTTCCAATGAACGCCCAGGGCTGATCTCCTTCAGAATGGACTGGTTGGATCTCCTTGCAGTCCAAGGGACTCTCAAGAGTCTTCTCCAACACCACAGTTCAAAAGCATCAATTCTTCGGTGCTCAGCCTTCTTCACAGTCCAACTCTCACACCCATACGTGACCACAGGAAAAGCCATAGCCTTGACTAGACGGACCTTTGTTGGCAAAGTAATGTCTCTGCTTTTGAATATGCTGTCTAGGTTGGTCATAACTTTCCTTCCAAGGAGTAAGCGTCTTTTAATTTCATGGCTGCAGTCACCATCTGCAGTGATTTTGGATCCCCCAAAAATAAAGTCTGACACTGTTTCCACTGTTTCCCCATCTATTTGCCATGAAGTGATGGGACCAGATGCCACGATCTTCGTTTTCTGAATGTTGAGCTTTAAGCCAACGTTTTCACTCTCCTCTTTCACTTTTATCAAGAGGCTTTTGAGTTCCTCTTCACTTTCTGCCATAAGGGTGGTGTCATCTGCATATCTGAGGTTATTGATATTTCTCCCGGCAATCTTGATTCCAGTTTGTGTTTCTTCCAGTCTAGCATTTCTCATGACGTACTCTGCATATAAGTTAAATAAGCAGGGTGACAATATACAGCCTTGATGTACTCCTTTTCCTATTTGGAAGCAGTCTGTTGTTCCATGTCCAGTTCTAACTGTTGCTTCCTGACCTGCATACAGGTTTCTCGAGATGCAGGTCAGGTGGTCTAGTATTCCCATCTCTTGAAGAATTTTCCACAGTTTATTGTGATCCACACAATCAAAGGCTTTGGCATAGTCAATAAAGCAGAAATAGATGTTTTTCTGGAACTCTCTTGCTTTTTTCCATGATCCAGGAGCCAGCAATATGCTATAAATGAGTGAAGTGGGCCACGCGTGAGATACAACAGAGAAAGGAAAGGCCCGGTATGAATGGTACAAGCAGTCAGACATCCTCATCGGACTATAGCCATGGATGTCCAGACATTTTGATTTTCACCAAAAAAATTGAGATTTTTCAGGCAAAAAGTTCTTGATTTGTAAATGTTGCTTGATAATGAATTTTCCTTTAAAAATTTCACTGTAGGGGACTTCCCTGGTGGGCCAGTGGTAAAGAATCAGCCTACCAATGCAGAGGACACTAGTTCAATCCCTGGTCCAGGAAGATCCCACATGCTGCAGAGCAACTGACCACTGAATCACAACTACTTGAGCCTGGGCACCACAACTGCTGAGCCCACATGCCTACAGCCTGTAGTCTGTAACAAGAGAGACCACAGCAATGAAAAGCCCTTGCACCACAGCTAGAGAGTAGCCCCTGCTTGCTGCAACTAGAGGAAGCCCGTGCACACCAATGAAGACCCAGCACAGCCAAAAATAAATAAATAAATTTTTAAAAAGATAGTCACTGTAGGCCTAATAATTCCATTTGCTGACTAGATTAGGTCTGTTCAGTGGCCACTTTGTAATTTGTTTTCTAGGGACATCATATATTGGTGTTCATATAGTCTCCTCTTCCTTGAATGTCATTTCGAGGCTCTGAAAGCCCTTTGTAAAGAGTCAGGTGGTCTCTGGCAACTTCCTACAGGACCTGTCAGATTCAGGGACCAGGGGAGCCTAGGCCCTCGAAACACCTCTCTTCTCAGAGGCTGTCTTCAGAGGGAGGCCAGCCTTATTCCCAGGCCTTGTGTCCACACCAACAGCAATCTGACATTACTCTCCAAGGTCTTTCCAGGCTGGACTCTTGGCTCATGTCATCTCACAAGTGATGTTTTCACCTGTGCTGACCTGTGTCTGGTGTCTGACCCTGGCCTGCCCTGACACCACTTTTGATCACAGACCTGGTTTGGCACGCACGCCCTCCCAAGTCCCTGTTCCCACTCACACTGGTTTCAGCGTTTGGCACGCATGCCCTCCCAAGTCCCTGTTCCCACTCACACTGGTTTCAGCATTCCCACTCTCAACAGGGTACTGGTCATCACTGGTGTTCTCTGCAGGGCTTAAAGTAGAACAAATCCTCCCTCATTAGCCCACTTGCCGTGTTTTCAAAATGCACAAAAAGCCTAACCTTGGGTGACTCATGCTTTCCCAAAGGCAGTGGTTCTCAGCCTCTGCCTGCCTTCCTCCCCTGGTGGAGGACCCCTGGTCCTGGGGAGGAGAGAGGTGTGGCAGGGTGCCACAGTTAGACAGAGGATAAGCTGCCCGGGGCCCCCATGTCTGCTGTAAACCCACAGGCACAGCTGGAACACGATTCTTAAAGCAACAGTGGTACCGCTCTGCCTGATTCTCCCCTGTCCACGTGACTCTGCACATGGCCTGCCCACGTGAGGTCAGAAAAGCTCAACCTCCAAACCTAGTCATCAAACAGAAAGTCTAAAGAGCCCAGGAAGCCTGGCTCCCTGCAGGCGTCACAGGGCCACTAGTGCTGACATGGCATGGTCTGTAAGGTGACCCTGAGCACACAGACCTGCTAACCTGACACAGTTTATCCACCTACTATGACTTCTCTGGTCCTCAATGGATCCTCTGGTGTGACTTCCGGTGAGGTATCCTGGAGACCAGGTCTCATGCTACAACAAGTCATGGTGTGACTTCCAGTGAGGTATCCTGGAGACTACATTCAGTGTTAAACATGCCACAGCCATAAGCCAAAATCAACAGCTTTCAAAAACCACTCAGCTATTTAGCCAACATGGTAGGATGTGAGTATCATGATTGATTCCCTGGCACCAGTCACCCCGGAGGCACTCTCTGTTGCCTGAAAGTCACTGGAAGATGAGGCATCGTGCCCTGGACACAAAGATGCTCCACTTCAGGGACGGGGTGGCACAGCTGGTGCCCTCACATGACCATCTGAAGGACACTCTCTACCTGACGTCACTGGGGAGAGGCCTGCTGGCCACTCAAATGAACAGGAGAGTAAGAGGGGGCCTTGGCTAAGGCCAGAAGGGTGCCATGGCTCTCGTTAATGATTTACAAATCTGTGTGGTGAACATCCATCTTGACAGTGAGATAAAAGTTTATTTTATTAATTTTTTTAATTATCTTTAATTGGAGGATAATTGGGATTCCCTTGTGGCTCAGCTGGTAAAGAATCCCCCTGCAATGTGGGAGACCTGGGTTTGATCACAAACACACACACAGTGGAATACTATTCAGCCATAAAAAAGAATAAAATGTTGCCACTTGCAGCAACACAAATGGACTTGGAGGGCATTGTGATAAGTGAAATAAGTCAGACAGAGAAAGACCAATACTGTATGATATGATTTATATGTGGAATCTAAAAAATGCATCAAATTAGTGAATATAACAAAAAAGCAGCAGACTCACAGAAATAAAGAACAAACTTGTGGTTAACCACAGGGAGAGGGAGGGGGAGGGGACAAGATAAGGGTAGAGTATTAAGAAGTACAAACTATTGTATATAAAATAAGCTATATTGTACAGGGAATTCCCTGGCAGTCTCATGGTTAAGACTTCACCTTTCCCAGGGTTCCAGCCGTGGCTGGGGAGCTAAGATCCCATATGTTTTTGCTGTTCAATCGCTAAGCCATGTCCAACACTTTGATCCCAAGGACTGTAGCATAGCAAACTCCTCTGTCCTCCACTATCTTCCGGAGTTTGCTTAAACTCATGTCCATTGAGTTGATGATGCCATCCAACCATCTTGTCCTCTGTCATCCCCTTCTCCTCCTGCCTTCAATCTTTCCCAGCATCAGGGGTCTTTTCTAAGGAGTCAATTTTTCCCATTAGGAGGCCAAAGTATTGGAGCTTCAGCTTCAGCATTAACCCTTCCAATGAATATCCAGGGTTGATTTCTTTTAGGATTGACTGGTTTGATCTCCTTGCTGTCCAAGGGACCCTCAAGAGTCTTCTCCAGCACCACAATTCGAAAGCATCAATTCTTCAGCACCGCTCAACCTTCTTTATGGACCAACTCTCACATCCCATATACTTTGCAGCCAAAAAACCAAAACACAAAACAACAGCAATATTGTAAGAAGTTCAATGAAGACTTTAAAAATGGTTCATATAAAAAAAATCTTTTAAAAGGAATATATTGTACAACATGGGGAATATAGCCAATATTTTGTAATAACCATAAGAGAAGTATAACCTAAAAATTGTGAATCACTGTATTGTACACCTGTAACTTATATAATATTGTATAGCAACTATACCAGAGAAGGCAATGGCACCCCACTCCAGTACTCTTGCCTGGAAAATCCCATGGACAGAGGAGCCTGGTGGGCTGCAATCCATGGGGTCGCTAAGAGTTGGGCACGACTAAGCAACTTCACTTTCACTTTTCACTTTCATGCATTGGAGAAGGAAATGGCAACCCACTCCAGTGTTCTTGCCTGGGGAATCCCAGGGACGGGGGAGCCTGGTGGGCTGCCATCTATGGGGTCGCACAGAGTCAGACACGATTGAATCGACTTAGCAGCAGCAGCAGCAGCAACAGCAGCAACTATACTTCAATAAAAATTTTTAGAAGTAAAAAAAAAAATTATCTTTAATTGGAAGATAATTGGGCTTCCCTTGTGGCTCAGCTGGTAAAGAATCCACCTGCAATGCAGGAGACCTGGGTTCGATCCGTGGGTTGGGAAGATCCCCTGGAGAAGGGAAAGGCTACCCACTCTAGTACTCTGGCCTGGAGAATTCCATGGACTGTATAGTCCATGGGGTCCCAAAGAGCTGGACACGACTGAGTGACTTTTTGCCTTACAATGTTGTGTTGGTTTCTGCCATACAATGTGAATCAGCCATAATTATAAATATATTAATATCCCAAGAAAAGTCAATTAAACAAGCACTGACTCCATCAAGTTCTAAGCACACCCGACATGGTTACTCTTAAGACACTCCTGAGAAGTTGCCAAAAGCTAAGTCAGCTCCAAGCTTCCATCAATAGTGAAAGGAGGGAAATAGAGGGTGTCACCAAACAGAGGGGGGCAGAAAGGGAACTAGGGTGAGGACTGTCTGGTTAACAGATGTAGCCCTGGCTTCCTCGTCTGTACAGCACTCTTTCTGTCTCCCTACAAAATTCAGCAGGCTGAGGTTTTCACAGAGGCCCAAGCATCCAGCAATGATGTGAGAACCAGGTCCAGGCTAATTTACTCATGTCCACAAGAGGATAGAAGGCTACATTCTGCCAAAAACATAGCACTGATATTACCCAACATGGTAAAATACATTACTAATATTTTCTGGAATGAAGCATGACATAAATAAATGAAACAAACCAGACAACAACTTATTTTATGTGTATTTCTCTATAGTTTCCCCATCATCCCTCAATCTCCATCTAAAGATCCGGCCCCATTAAATTAACACCAACTTCTACACCACCCTTTCCATTCACCCCATTGCCATCACCTCTGATTTTAGGTATTTCCCATCATGAATAAATTTCATGCCAGATGCTCCTCCTCCACCCTCTATCCATCCCCCTTGTCATCATCACCCACTTTCAGGTGTTCCCCATGATGAATAAAGCCTTCAGCTTGTCCATCACGGTCTGTAGCCCCTCCCGAGTTACCACCATCATTCACGGAATTCAACATGCCCCCTCTCTGGCCAACTTTGCAACCTCCCAGCCCAGATTCCCTCAGAGCCAGTGAGAAAGTCTTCACCCCAAAACCTCAGTCAACGACTCCCCCCAGAATCACTCCCCACACTGTCACCACTGGAAACCATTCCCTGAAATCACAGATTTCATCATCCCACCCTGACCACACCTTTCACAGAAAGAGAGTAGTCAGAAGCACAGACATGGATTTAAACACTTTAATAGCGTTTATTGACAGAAGCCGGGGTTCCTCAGCTGAGAAGTTGTACCTTGGGCTGAGGTTATGAAGGCTCCTGCCAAGCTCTGGGGACCCAGCTTCAGCCATTCCTTCTGGATCCAGGCATCTCATCAGAGTGAAGGGCACATTCATTAAGTGGTGATGAGGTTCTGTGTTGTCACCCCCCAGGCTCTCCACACCCTGTGGAGAGACCTGCATACCGCCATTGGCCTCAGCGCTGACCAGACCCAGCCAGAATGTAGTCAGTGAGATAATTGAGCATGGAAAAGAAGGAAATCTGTTTGGATGAACTCAGGGTGTGGACATATTCATCCTCTTGCAGAAGACAGTCTAAGAGGCACACGGGGAACTGTGGCAGGGAAGGTACAGGATGGGCTGGTGTCTGGTAAGAGCACTCCTCACTTTGTTCTTCAGACATGCTGTTTGCTGGCTTTGCTTCTGCAGATCAAGCTCTGCTTCATTTTCCTGCTGGACTGAGTCTCTTAAGACACATGCACTGAGCCCAACACATTTTATCCCTGTGCTCTAGTCCCCCATTGATCAGGGGGCTACATCTGTGACACCCTCAACTTTGGGATGTCACTGATTTCCACTGCGCCCTAATCAGGTCTCAGCCAAGCCACGTCCATGTCATAAACCTGGTCACCCCACTGCCCCCTGATATCGAGGGAAGTGTACTTGACTATAACATTGTACAGATGTGTGTTTCCCTGGCAAACTTTTCCCTCTCTTTAGGGTACCAGAGCACATTATCTGATTCTAGCCTTGTACTGTCTTTGAGGTCTTTGACAATCTTTGGTTAGTTGGAAGTTACTCACAAACATATAAGAGATTCTGTGTAGTAGAGATTAAATTGTCCCCTTCTCATGATGTAATGAAATCAGTTTCGCTTCCATGTACACATTCATTTAAATATTCTTGATCAGTATTCCTGTATCCAACATTTGATTTCTCTTTGGAACAAGTTATAACACTTTTCAATTCCTTCACTGAGTAAAATAAAATCTTTTAACTCATGTTCAGTTCAGTTGCTCAGTCGCGTCTAACTCTTTGTGACCCCATGAACCGCAGCACGCCAGGCCTCCCTGTCCATCACCAACTCCCGGAGTCCACCCAAACCCATGTCCATTGAGTCGGTGATGCCATCCAACCATCTCGTCCTCTGTCGTCCCCTTCTCCTCCTGCCCTCAATCTTTCCCAGCATCAGGTCTTTTCAAATGAGTCAGCTCTTCGCATCAGGTGGCCAAAGTATTGGAGGTGAACTCATGTTCACCTCGTGTTTATTATGTGTCTTGATTTTTACAGTTTGAAAAATATCTTTGGATCATTTTGGAATTTACGATGAGACGCTTAATGAATTCATCAGAACCCAGTAAACATTATAAAGAGAGGGAAAGTGCACTCGGTGCTCAGTTTAAGTTCAGATGTTTCTCTTCCTGGCTGTCCTTGGTGAAGCCAAAGCACAAGAAATGTTTCTCCTCATTTTCTGTTTTCCCACATTTTAATTGTCATCTCTACAAAGTTTGTGTTTCTGCTTATTTCTGGTTCATGTACAGCTGATAACAGTTACTGCTATTTCAATTCCCAAAGTGAAAGTAGAAGAAAAGAACTCTCTGATTCCAGCAATTTCAATATTCAAGCAGGCAAACCTCCATAGGTTTCAAGGCCTGGGAATAATTCTTTGTGGCTTGAGGCTCCTTCTGACTCCAGGACTTCACCCCCTGACCATAGCTCTGCCCTCTAGGCCCTGGGCTCTCCCCTCAGAATCATCTTGCCTTTATTTTGAATGGAACACGTGTTTGCAGCTGAGTAGCTTTATCAGCCTGTTTTCTGCTTGTCAAATTCTGGGAGCCCCACAGCCTCCTTTCATCTTCTATCTATCCTTTCAGTTAGAGATGGCATTGTTCATGCTGATTTAACATGCTCAAGAATCCTGTAGTCTCCCATGTGTATCTTGAGTAATCCATGCCCTTACACAGAAGGCTCATTCAGAGATTCTCTATTCCTTGTTTCTACTGAGATGACTAGGGTTATCTATGAGTCACAGCCCACTTTGCTTCATGGAGCCCTCTGTTTGTATATTCTGGTATTCTCATACCTTAGAGGTAACTAGCAAAAAATATCTAGCTACATCCTTGATATTTTTCTCTACAGGACACTTTCCTGACAGTGAATCCTTTCATTTTAATGTACTTTTGCAAACTGGACAGGCTGAGATTTTCTCATATCTTTAAGTCCTAAGTTCCTTTTTGCTTAACAGATCTTCCCTCAATTTGTCTTTTCTCTACCATTTTCACCACTAGTAGCAAGAAGAAACAAGGGCTTGCTTTCAACACTTATCTTGGAAATCTGCTCTATTTAACTGAAATTTATTTAAAATTTAGCTTACAATTTAATTTGCACAATTAAATTACAATTTAATTTCTAAGCTAAATTTTCAATTCAATGCTTTTAAGTTCTGTTCTCCACATAACTGCAGGAGACAATTCACCTAAAATTTATACCACTGTGTAACAAGAATCCTCTCAAGTTTCCAAAATCATGTTCCATATTTCCTTCCAAGTCTTCACCAGCAGAGGGTGTGGGAAAAAAGGAACCTTCCTACACTGTTCGTGGGAACATAAGTTGGTACAACTGCTGTAGAGAACAGTATGGAGATTCTGTAAAAACTAAAAATAGAGTTTCCATATGATCCAGCAATCCCACCCTTGGCCATATATTCAGAGAACACCATAATTCAAAAAGATACACGTACCCGTATGTTCACTGCAGCATTATTTACAACAGTCAAGACATGGAAGCAACCTAAGTGTCCATCAATAGGTGAATGGATAAAAAAGATGTGGTACATATATACAATGGAATGCTACTCAGCCATTAAAAAGAACAAAATAATGCCATTTGCAGCAACAAGGATGAATCTTGATAGATTGTTATACTGTGTGAATTAAGTCAGAGAAAGACACATATCATATGCTATCGCTTACAATGTAGAACCCCCCAAAAGCCAAAACAAATGAACTTATATACAAAACAGAAATAGATGAACAACCATTTCATAACAAGCCTATGGTTACCAAAGGGGAAGAAGGGGAATGGATAAATTAGGAGTTTGGGGATTAACAGATACACACTAGTATCTATAAAATAGATAATCAACAAAGACCTACTGGATAGCACAGGGAACTATACTGAATATTTTGCAATATCCTATAAGGGATAAGAATCTGAAAAGATTACATATGAACCATTTTGCTATACACCTAAAATTAACACAATATTGTAAATCAACCACAAAAAATTAAATTTTTTAAGAAAAATGTCTTCACCAGCAACATCTGTAACATTCATATGGTATTCTCTATGACAATATTGGCTTTCTCTACTGTGTTCCTCACTTCCATTTGAGCCCTCACCAGCAGCACTTTCAACATTCATATTTCTATTAACTGTTCAAGGTAATCTAGCATTTGCCTGTCATCCTCCTCCAAATTACTCCAATCTATAGCCATTATCCAATTCCAAAGCAACTTCTTCTTTTAGGTATTTGTTACAGCTGCACCCTACTTCCTGGTACCAAAATCTTTATTAGATTCCTATGGTTGCTAAAACAGATTTGGTATCTTATACCAACACATATTTAGTCTTGTACAACTCTGGAGGTAAAAAGTTCAGAACAGTTTCACTGGGCTGAAAACAACTTGCCAACAGGGCCATCCTCTGGAGGATCCACAGCAGAATCTGTTTCATGGCCTTTTCCAGACCCCAGGGCTCTCTATACATTCCTTCTATTTCTTGTCCCCTGTCTTCAACTTCACAGCCAACAAGGTAGCATCTTGCTTAAGGGGTCAAATTTCCTCCTTCTGTATCAAATCTCTCTCTGCCTCCTTCTAATAATGACATGTATGTTTACACCTGGACTCGATCAGATAATACACAATGATCTTCCACCTCAAGATCATTGACTTAATCTTATATGTGAATTCTCTCTTGCCATATAAGGAAACATTTGCAGATTTAAGGGATTTGGAACTGGTTATTTTTGGTGGCCAGTGGTAGATAATCTGCCTGCAATGCAGGAGATGTGAATTCGATCACTGGGTCACGAAGATACCATGGAGTAGGAAATGGCAACCAACTCCAGTATTCTGACATGGGAAATCCCGTGGAGTGGGGCCTGGGGGCTACAGTCCACGGGGTTGCAAAAGAGTCAGACACAAAGTGACTCAACAACAAAACTGTTTAGCCTATCACACCCAGCATTCCCAGGAAACTCTAGCTGGGAAGTGAAGAATTCAGACAGGGAAGTGAAGAAAGCAAACGAAGTGTTCATTATTAATCAGCTTAATATCACTGAAAAACTTCTAAGGTAGAAAACACACTTTCCAGGGGAAGATAATGCCTCAGCATTCTGGCTGCTGCTGCTGCTGCTAAGTCACTTCAGTCGTGTCCGACTCTGTGCGACCCCATAGACGGCAGCCCACCAGGCTCCCCCGATCCTGGGATTCTCCAGGCAAGAACACTGGAGTGGGTTGCCATTTCCTTCTCCAATGCATGAAAGTGAAAAGTGAAAGTGAAGTCGCTCAGTCATGTCTGACTCTTAGCAACCCCATGGACTGCAGCCTACCAGGCTCCTCCATCCATGGGATTTTCCAGGCAAGAGTACTGGAGTAGGGTGCCATTGACTACCATGCAGTTAGGCAGGGTGGGTTCTGACAATCTAATAAAAGCCCTCACACAAAGAAACGCCTGTTCTAGGACCTCCCAAGTGGTCCAGTGGTTAAGATTCCATGCTTCCAACGCAGGGGGTGAATCTCTGCTCAGGGAACTAAGATCCAACATGCCACACAGCATGGCCAAAATAAATAAATACAACTTTTCAAATTGGAAAAAAAAGAAATACAGGTTCTGACATTTGAAAGTTAGGCAAATATGCCTCTAAATTGTACAGGCTGTTGGGGGTTGGCCAGGATACTGACATCATCTTCTATGCCTAGAATTGAGGCAGAGATGTGGTAAGACAAATGAACATTCCAGAAAGATGGCAAAGGCAAATTTCTAAACTGATAAAGTACTTGGAGTGTTTTAAATAAAAGCTAGTAAGTGTAAGAAGAAGGGAGGTTGAGATGACCTTGTATCTACCCATAAGCAATAAAGAATCTGGATTTTAACAGACTTCTTGGCACTTAGATCCATCTCTCAAATCTAGATAAACATGCACACAGTTTCCATATATATTTTCTAATTAGCTAATGGGGCTTCCCTGGTAGCTTGGACGGTAAAGAGACCGCCTGCAATGCAGGAGACCCGAGTTCAATCCCTGGTTCGGGATGATCCCCTGTAGAAGGGAATGACAACCCGCTTTAGTATTCTTGCGTGGGAAATCCCATGGACAGAGGAGCCTGGCGGGCTACAGTCCATGGGGTTGCAAGGGTCAGATATGACTTAGTGACTAAACCACTACCATCACCACCCAAATTTTAAAAAGTTTTAAGAAAACAAGGAAGTGTAGGATGAATGGTTCTAATACTGTGCAGTGGATTATTTGCAGAAGTGGCTACAATTGTCCCATTCTCATTTTTTTAAATGTGACTCAGCAGCTCCTCTAATCAAGATGTGGTGCCTATATCCCCACTCTTAAATCTAGACTGGCCTTACCACCTAAAATGTGGAAGTGATGGTGGGCTAGTAATGGGTCTGGTCCTAAACAGACTCCACGTAATTTTACTCTTACTTGAAACACCTACTTCGTATCATGCCAATAAGCATAAGATAACCTGCTGGAGGGTGACAGACCATGTGAAGCTGAGCCTAATCAGCCCAGTTGTCCCTTTGAAGGCCTTAGATATGTGAGCCCAGTCATGATCAGCCAAGTCAAATCATCCCCTTTTCACAGTGTTACTTATACATAGTAAATCTATAGATTCTAAAAAATCAATAACACATTAACATAATAATTACCTTATATAATTTTATATATTTATAACTTTAAACAAGGAGAGGAAAACAAACATGTATTTATAGATGGTGTTATATTGACTTGCTTATCTGTCATTTATGGTTCTCTTCATTTGTCCATATGGATTCCAGTTACCATCTGGAGTCATTTACTTAACTCAGTACACCTGTGCTTCCACTCCATTCCCTTTGTGCTATCATTGGAATATATATACACACACATATCTAGATTGCATTTTCATATCTTACATGCCCATTGCACTACACAATTCTTAAATCAGTTAAGAGAAGAAAAGAAATATGCATCTATACTCTTTTAAAGTAATCAGTACTTTCCTTTTTTTTTTTAATTGATTTGAATTACTTCCTGGAGATGCTTGCTTGCTTACTTGCTTTCAGCCTGAATAACTTCCTTTCATTTTCCTTCATCCTTTTTCTTTCTACTCCTCCAACTAGGAAATCTCAATTATCCTATCTTCATCATCACTTCAGCATTCTTTCTTCTACCAGTTCAAACCTACCGGCCTTCAGTGAAATTGCTTCATTTGTTGTAATTTTCAGTTCCAGAATTTCCATTTGGTTCCTCTTTATGATTTCTATTTCTTTACTGGTGTGCTCTATTTGATGTAGCATTGTCATCATATCCTCCTTTATTTCTCTAATCATGGTTTTCATTAGTCCTTTGAACATATTTATAATGGTAACTTGAAGGTCTTTATCTACTAAATCCCACACCTGGCTGCTCTCATAAGTTTTTGTTGTCTGCTTTTGTTCTAGTCTCTTTCCCCAGTGGCTCAGACGGTAAAATGTCTGCCTGAAATGTGGGAGATTCAAATTCAATCCCTGGGTCAGGAAAATCCCCTGGAGAAGAAAATAACAACCCACTCCAGTATTTTTGCCTGGAAAATCCCACAGACTGAGGAGCCTGGCAGACTACAGTCCGTGGGGTTGCAAAGATTCGGAGACCCTTGAGCAACTGACACTTTCACTTTTATTCTGCTGTGTGGGTCATAATACTGTCTGGTGTCTGTGCAGGTCTCACGATTTTTTGTTGAAAACTGGAAATTTTAGGTAACACATTGCAGGAACTCTGCATACTGGTCCCACAAAATGCTTATTATTATGTCTCTGTTTAATTGTTTAGTAATTGGCTGGATTATTTTACTGAAGACTATAGCTTCCTGTCACATGAGGAAGCCTTGATGTTCTTCATGGGGTACGGACTTGGGTATGAGCCCAGACACCCCAGAACAACGGAACAACATTGGTTTCCGCAGAATTCTCTTTATCTCTTTTCTGACCAAACCCAACCTTTAAACTAGTTGATTGCCCTGTTAGTTTTAAGAATTCCCTGAGGGCATGTATTGTACCATATACTTGGTATAATCCAATCCAGGCTCTCTTGAAAGGTCAGTTGCTTAGGTCACTGTCTTTAAGTTTGTTCTGTCCTCAGGAAGGCTCCTCCCAGGTGTCACTTTCTCAGTTTCTCTCCAGAAAACTAGCCAGCCTATAGTTTTGTCTGGATCTCTCAATTAATCTCCCAATCTCTTTCCAATTGCCTTTCAACACAACTTCCACTGTTTTTGAGAGTGCCCTTAGGTTTGAACTTCTCCATACTCTGCTGCAAATGAAATCAGTTATTTTGGTAAGAGATTCAGTTTTAGGGCCTGCATCACCTCTGATCATGCAGAGCCTTGGCTCTGGAGCTGAGAGTGGGGACAATGGAGCTCTTTTCTTGAGTGATACCCTATTTTAGGAGCTGAATACCTGAGGGTGAGGTAGCCTCAGGTCTTCTCAGTTTGCCTCTCCAAGTGTGCATCACCCATTAATTATAACCCATGTAAGGGTGATCAGGTCCCAGCATACTCAGGGATGATGCACCCAAGGTAGAACCTCTATCCCATGAGCAGGAATTGGGAGGAAGAAGCGAGTCCCCATCTCTGAGCCACACTTGCCCAGAACATAGTCTTAGTAACAAATAACAGGAGGCAGAATGAGAAACACTGATGCCCAGCCCCTCTCCTAAAGACAGCCCTTGGACTAGGAGCTGGAGGGAAGAGCCCTGTGTCCTTGGCTGCACCAGTCCTGAGTGGAGTTTCCATTTTGCTGAATGGGAGGGAGGAAGGATGGAGTGGGTACCAGTTCAAATCCCTTTAAGACTTGCTGCTGTCTCCTTGTTTTAATAGATTTCCTTGAAGAAATACTTCTTCATTTGCTGTATGCCCTTAAGACCATTTCCAGAAATCTTAAATGGTTGTTTCAAAAATAATTTTCATCAGTTTTCTGGGGAGTTGGTCCACAGAGCATGTCTCACTTCCCTGCTGGGAGTGGAACTTGGGTTGTGATTTTATTTATTTATTTGAATGTGTCGGGTCTTAGTTGCAGCACCCAGGATCTTCCTTGTGGCACATGGCCTCTTCATTGTCACATGCAGGCTTCTCTCCAGTTTTGGCACGTGAGCTCCAGATCTTGCAGCACATGGGCTCTCTAGTTGTGGCATGTAGGCTTAGTTGCCCGATGGTATGTGGGATCTTAGCTCCCCCATCACTGCGTCCCTTGCATTGGCAGAAAGATTCTTAACCACTGGACCACCAGCAAGTCCCTGGTTGCGGATTTTAAGTTACTAAGGTTTGGTAGCGAC
This sequence comes from Bos taurus, assembly GCF_002263795.3. Classification (NCBI taxonomy): domain Eukaryota; kingdom Metazoa; phylum Chordata; class Mammalia; order Artiodactyla; family Bovidae; genus Bos; species Bos taurus. Next base: position 105,399,110 of record NC_037357.1, read on the forward strand.
TATCTAGCATTATTGCAGCAATACATAACTGATGCACACCACTTACTCATGGAACCGCTCATGGAACTGCAGGCTCTCAAAACTTCATGGGGAATCCAGAGTGTTCTCTCTTTTGACACTGAAGCCACTCTAGGAATTTAGTGCATTAAATCACTTCTGTGGTAAATAATCCAAGGGACTGAAAAATACTTCATGCAGTTTCCAAAAGTGCTTCTCAGAAATGAGTTGTACTGGAAGAATCTGACTAATTTGACTTGCAGAGAGGCTTAAATAAAGTTTAATGCTTTAGGCAATGAGAAGGGGTCAATTATTCACTGCATTACAGAAAAATATCTACTCTCAAAATTCACAGTGATCAGCAAAATTTTAAGACTGAAGATTTGCTTTTAATTAAGAGGAGTCATCACTGCATTTAAAAACAGTGCTTCTTGAAAATAAAAAAAAATAGCTCTTCTTGAAAACTGAACGTGCAGAGTGAGATCCTCCTTCTCCAGACATTTAATCAGGTCTGACATAGAAAGTGACAGAAAGACATCTAAGAACTTCTTTGCTTTAATTCCAGAGTCAGAAATACTGACTATCTGGTATACTTCACCCACAATATGAAAAAAATGCCAAAATCACCAAACTGGAAAAATCCTATCCATCAGTAGAATCACAGGAATTTAATCACATCTATCCATCAATAGAATCCTCTAATAAAGATAACTAAAGAATCCAACAGCATTTTCAGCACAGTCAAATATTTATTTGACTGTGCCAGGTCTTAGTGGTGACATGGAGGATCTAGTTCCCTGACCAGGGATCAAACCTGGGCCCCCTGGATTGACAGCTGGGAGTCTTAGCCACTGGACCACCAGGAAGTCCCAGAATCCCTCTTCTTGACCTACAAGAGCACACATCACTGGTACTCATAGTCCAGCAACTGACTTCTCTGCCACAATACACCCACATTTTTTAAAAAGCAAAATTTGCACGGTGAATGTTAGCAAAACTTTTTGTAATCATTTCATCATATAAGTAAATCGATCCATCATGCTGTATTCCTTAAACTTATACAGTGATGTATGTCAATGATTACTCAGTGAACCTGGGTGGGGGTGGGAATATTTGCAGCTAAACTTTGAGTCCTTGGGAATTCTAAGCTTAATTTTTGATCTATAATTTATAACAACAGAAAAACATATCATCATGTGAAAATTTTCAAATATGAGGGAAATATCTATTTGGGCAATCACACTTGGTAATCTCTGGAGTCTGAGTCAAAAAGGAAGCCAGCAAGCCCAATGCTCAGAAACTAACACTGAGCTGGTGGTAACAGACTTCTGTGGCAGACTAGTCCACAGTCCCCAAACATCATTTCAGGAAGTAGATTTAAAAATCTCCAATGTGGTCTTTCCTAAAGGCAAGAGACATAATACAATATGTTTCCTATCCATATATTTCACTGCAAAAATTTTACTTAAACATTGTGCTGATATTTTAAAAATTTGAGTTATAAACCGCAATGAAACATATGACTTCAATCTTAAAATGTGTATCCTTCTTATTCTCGTATACTTCCTCCACTCTCAGCCCACTTTCTTTCCCTTTATGCTAAGCAAATGTTCGCAAAATCTTCAAATACCCAGATAAAACATTACTTCCTCTTTGAAGCTTATCACTCTTTTAGAATAAGTTTCTCTCCCATTTGATCTCCAGTGGCCCTCTCTACAAAAAAAAAAAATTTAAAATACACTAGTATGATGTTAGTTATCATTTCCATAGACAGGAACTATGGGGCATTTATCTTTTCCTGTTTATACTTGTCTATATTCCATAATTGTTTACATGAAACATGTTTTATAATAAGAAACAATAAATGTTCCTTAGAAAAAGAAAAGGGAAGTCATGTTCAACTGGGCTTCCCAGAGAAACTTTAGCTTTTAGCATTATGGTATTTGACCAGTGACACTCAAGATGACTCAGAAAAGGGCAGAGTCTAGAAGACCTGTGGTGCATTTCTCAAAGGATGTGGTGACTCTAGGCCATGACATTTCAAAACACCTAAAACAAGTAACTCCTGGTCTCCTCCTCACCACCTGTCCCTTCTCCCATAGAGCCTATTTTCATTGTTTCTCTAGTTGTACAACCAGCTCTCAAAGTCATCCTGGAGCACCCTCTCTCACTCACTACCAGGTTTATTGGGTACCAATCTCAACTCTTCCTCGGAAACATTCCTCAAAGCATCCTTATTTTTGTGGTCACAGTCAGGTCTTCATTTCTTTTTTACCCAGCAACTTGCCACAGGCTCCTGAGGGTTCTTCTGGCCTAGCCTCCTCATCCTTTTCCAAGTTATCTTCTCACTGTTCCTGGTGATTTTCCTTCCCAAATCTGATCATCCTCGTGTAATGTCACCATTTTCTTTCTTTTAAGTATTAATTTATTTGGCTGCACTGGGTCTTAGTTGCGGCATGTGGGATCTTCAGTCTTCACTGTGGCATGCACGATCTTGAGTGGCAGCATGTGAACTCTTAGTTGTGGCACATATCCTTAGTTATATCATGTGGGGGTCTACTTCCCTGCCTAGGGATTGATCCTGGGCCCCCTGCATTGGGAGCACAGACTCTTAGCCACTGGACCATCAGGGAAGTCCCATGTCTCCATTTCTGATGGTTGACTATTAACGGTTTTCAAGCCTCACCCCACGCTCTTCTCCTTCTGTTCCACAAGTGGGCCAGCTTACAAAGAAAGCCTGCATGCTCCTTCCTGGGGTGCCAGTGGGAGATTTCAATCATACAAGCCCTTTCCCAGGCCTGGGAATTTTTACCCTCATCCCACTCCTTAACCACCATAAAACCCTGAGCCAGTCTTCTCTCCCTGCTTGCTCGCTCTCTCAATGTATTTTAGGACTACTTGGGAACCTGTTCTGCCCAGAAAGCCTCACTATGTGAGAGATTCATCTTTTCATACCCTCTCAGGGGTGGGTGGGTGGGTGGGTGTGTGTGTGTGTGTGTGTGTGTGTGTGTGGCGAGAGAGAGTGAGCAAGATCACATTATATTTGGGCTGGGAGTCCATCCTGTATCTTAAAGGTGACCACAGCAGTGCTGCCCTATTGTTCAGCCCCGGCTGCCCCATGAAGTACAGAACAAAGCTCTTAGTGCATCCCTTAGGACTCTCCACCATCCAGAACATTCCATGGCCAACCATGATCTCTGTGTATCTGCTTTTCCCTTTGTCTGGCATGTCCTTCCTACTTCCATTTCCCCCTTCCTTTTCCAACTCCCAAACTACATCTTCCTCCCCAATGGCTACAAAATGTTTTCCCCAGCCCCTAAGATCAATTAAAAATATGATGTCCTCTTAAAGTCTCCACTAACTTCTCTAAATGGAGATTTCTTCTTCCCTTCAAAGCATTTGAAGGCACGTCAGTCACTGTTCCTCCCTACGTACAAGTCCTTCCCCCGTGCAAGGCTCTGAACTTTTTCATGGCAGAAACCTCTTTTCTTTACCCATGTGTGTGTGCTCAGTCACTTCAGTCATGCCTGACTTTTGCAACCCCATGGACTGAAGCCCACCAGGCTCCTCTGTCCATGGGAGTACCCAGGAAAAAATACTGGAGTGGGTTGCCATTCCCTCCTCCAGAGGATCTTCCCCACCCAGGGATCAAACCTGCATCTCTTGGGTCTCTTGCATTAGGAGGAGGATTCTTTACCACTAGGTTCCACCTGTGAAGCCCTTTCTTCACCTAATATGCTTTATCTCTACTCTTATGAATATAATCACTGTTGAATAATATTATGTGAAAAAAATTTTAAATTAGCAATACAACCCCACCCCACCATATTGAGGAAGTAGTGACTTTTTCAAAATAAAATGGAAATCTTATTAAGAATGAAAGAATGTTATAAAAATATTTCAAGCTCTTCAAAATAAAGCAAGAACTAGAATTTTTCTATATTTGTCTGTTATACGCAATGACTGTTAAGAAATTGTTGCATGGCTAACAAAAAAAACTGTAATAGTCGAAACCTAGCCATTAAAGATTTTTATTTTGGGGGAATAGCAAGGTAAGATGAGTTATTTATCATTCCCGGATCATAAACATTTCATCACTACTGAGTTAGATGTCTTGAGGCCTAAATGTTGCTACTCTGTTAAATTTAATAGCCATGGAAGAAGCAGTGTGACCGCTACGGCTCAATAATCATGAGATAATTAGTTAACAAAATGAAAATGACTCTGTGTCTCAGTCTCTCCTCCCATAAAAACAAAATTTGCAAACTAATGGGTTCAGTGTTTTCTTCCATTTTGTTTATGGAAGAGTGAAGAAAATGTTCTCACCATATGATGGCAAATACTGCCATCTTTTCTTGAAACCACTTTAAGTCCATAGTTGCTAACTTCCACTAAGAATATGATCAGCTTTTCATGACAAGAGGATCTTGTATACCGGATCACACTTCAGTCACTCAGCAAATATTAATTGAGCATCTACTATGTAAGCTGTATCACAGAACTCAATCCACTGTGCTCTGCTTATGTCCTTACAGGTTCCTGTTCCTCTGCAAGTCTCTGAGCTTTTGAGTGCACAGATCGTCCTATTTTCACATAATACCCACTACACATGCTGACTTTGGCTTCCCAGGTGGCTCAGTGGTAAAGAACCTGCCTGCCAATGCAGGAGACACAAGAGACTCAGGTTCCATCCCTGAGTCGGGAAGATCCCCCAGAGGAGGAAATGGCAACCCACTCTAGTATTCTTGCCTGAGAAATCCATGGACAGAGGAACCTGACGGGTTGTAGTCCATGGGGTCACAAAGAGTCAGACACGACTCAGCACACACTATGTACTAGCTTGGGATATGGATCCAGGGCTGAAGGAAACCTGGCCTCATTACCTTATGGAACTTACTGACAACTAAAGACTGCAAATCCTGAAAGCAATGGAATGATACAGATGTAAATTCTATAGTGAGGCTTGCAAATCAAATGCCTAAATACCTAAAGTGAAAACCAAGCTTGAGAGTACTTCATCTGAAAAGATGTGAGCTACTACTCTTGTAGTCTAAAAGCTCAGTGAGATGTGCTCATAGATTTATGCAGCTGCCAAGGAAAATAATAAAAGTCAAACATCTGACTGCTTTCATAGCCTCTATACGTGACACACTGTTATGGCCATGGGAGGACTGACACGGTGATAAATCCATGGACTCCAACCTTCACCAAGGTCTCAAGCCTACATGGGAATCATGGCAATCAATCACATGTTCCCTGGTTAGTTCCTTTGCCCATTCCTACCGGTATCATGTTTTAACTTTCATCCCTCTCTTCTAACCCTGTTTTCCCTCATTTCTTATCTCACCATAGAAGATGCTGTCAGTGCCTTCAAATCCTCAACTCCCACTATTCTCAGTATGTCCCAGCTTCACCCTACTGCAGCTCTCAGTTCAGTTCAGTTGCTCAGTCGTGTCCGACTCTTTGCGACCCCATGAATCGCAGCACGCCAGGCTTCCCTGTCCATCACCAACTCCCGGAGTTCACTCAGACTCAATGATCACTCAGAGTTCACTCAGACTCAGTGATGCCATCCAGCCATCTTATCCTCTGTCGTCCCCTTCTCCTCCTGCCCCCAATCCCTCCCAGCATCAGAGTCTTTTCCAATGAGTCAACTCTTCGCATGAGGTGGCCAAAGTACTGGAGTTTCAGCTTTAGCATCATTCCTTCCAAAGAAATCCCAGGGCTGATCTCCTTCAGAATGGACTGGTTGGATCTCCTTGCAGTCCAAGGGACTCTCAAGAGTCTTCTTCAACACCACAGTTCAAAAGCATCAATTCTTCGGCGCTCAGCTTTCTTCACAGTCCAACGCTCACATCCATACATGACCACTGGAAAAACCATAGCCTTGACTCGATTGACCTTTGTTGGCAAAGTAATGTCTCTGCTTTTGAATATGCTATCTAGGTTGGTCATAACCTTCCTTCCAAGGAGTAAGCGTCTTTTAATTTCATGGCTGCAGTCACCATCTGCAGTGATTTTGGAGCCCCCAAAAATAAAGTCTGACACTGTTTCCCCATCTATTTCCCATGAAGTGATGGGACTGGATGCCATGATCTTCGTTTTCTGAATGTTGAGCTTTAAGCCAACGTTTTCACTCTCCTCTTTCACTTTCATCAAGAGGCTTTTGAGTTCCTCTTCACTTTCTGCCATAAGGGTGGTGTCATCTGCATATCTGAGGTTATTGATATTTCTCCTGGCAATCTTGATTCCAGCTTGTGCTTCTTCCAGCCCAGCATTTCTCATGATGTTCTCTGCATATAAGTTAAATAAGCAGGGTGACAATATACAGCCTTGATGTACTCCTTTCCCTGTTTGGAACCAGTCTGTTGTTCCATGTCCAGTTCTAACTGTTGCTTCCTGACTTGCATACAAATTTCTCAAGAGGCAGGTCAGGTGGTCTGGTATTCCCATCTCTTTCAGAATTTTCCACAGTTTCTTGTGATCCACATAGTCCAAGGCTTTGGCATAGTCAATAAAGCAGAAATAGATGTTTTTCTGGAACTCTCTTGCTTTTTCAATGATCCAGTGGATATTGGCAATTTGGTCTCTGGTTCCTCTGCCTTTTCTAAAACCAGCTTGAACAACTGGAAGTTCATGGTTCATGTATTGCTGAAGCCTGGCTTGGAGAATTTTGAGCATTACTTTACTAGCATGTGAGATGAGTGCAACTGTGTGGTAGTTTGAGCATTCTTTGGCATTGCCTTTCTTTGGATTGCTCTCAGGAGATGACAAATAGATGGCAGATGGAGGACAAAGGTTTCAGTTCTCTTGCCTCTAAAATGGGATAATCACGATCTATGTTCTGCACTGTTCCATAGCATTTCCCAGAAGGACTGAATCCCAGTTGTCCATGGGAGAAACCTATTCCATAACACACACTTTATCACCTGACTTCTCATCTCCCTCTTGACTTCCTAACTAAAACTAATGGTGATTCTTGGAATGAACTTCTAAATAAACTATTTGCACACAAACTCTGACTCAGAGCCCACCTCTGATGGTACAAAAGTGAAAGTTTTGCTCAGTCATGTCTGACTCTCTGTGACCCTGTGGACTGTAGCCCACCAGGTTCCTCTGTCCATGGGATTCTCTAGGCAAAAATACTGGAGTGGGTTGCCATTCCCTTCTCAAGAAGGTACAAAAGCACTTCCTTTTAGCAAGAGTACTCACTCCTACTCCCCAGAGAGAATATAGAGACACCACCCAAGTCCCAGGCAGGGGTGGTCTTCAACGCCAAAGCTCCACTTATAAACTTAAACTATCAACTCGGTGCTCTGTGACAACCAAGAGGGGTGGGATGGAGTGGGAAGTGGGAGGGAGGTTCAAGAGGGAGAGGGACATATGTACATTGCTGTTTAGTTGCTCAATTGTGTCCAACTCTTCTGTGACCCCATGGACTATGGCCTGCCAGGCTCCTCTGTGCATGGGATTTTCCAGGCAAGAATACTGGAGTTGGTTGCCATTTCCTTCTCCAGGGGATAGTCCCAAGTCAGGGATCAAATCTGCATCTCCTGTAATGGCAGGAGGATTCTTTACCATTGAGCCACCAGGGAAGACCAGACATATGTATATTTATAGGTGATTCACTTTGTTGTATAGCAGAAACCAACACAACATTGTAAAGCAATTATCCTCCAATGAAAAACAAGTTAAAAAAAAGAAACTTAACCTAATCCACACTCATACTTCCTTCCCACCTTTCAACTGCAATGGAAGAGTTGTCAATTTTTCCCTTAAAATTAATCCCCTGATTTGTTATCTACATTTGTTAGTCTTCAAGCTTTTAAAAAAATCATTTTACTTTTAATTAATTTCAGATTTACAGATTTTTTTTTAAAAATACAAAGTTCCCATATACCTTTCAACGAGGTCTCCTCAATGTTAACATTTTACCATGCCTGCTTCATTATACTGTTGTTTTGTTTTGTTTTCCATAGTGGTTGTCAAACTGTGATGAAGGATCATTTAAAAAAAACATCCAGTCTTCTGAGGATCATTTTTTGTCTTATCTTTGTGTAAAACATAATAAAAGTGAATCACTGCAAAAGCAAAAATGACCAAAGAAGAATATACAGAGTACAAGCTCCTAGTTTTAACATACCGGAGTGGGTAGCCTATCCCTTCTCCAGCGGATCTTCCCGACCCAGGAATTGAACTGGGGTCTCCTGCATTGCAGGTGGATTCTTTACCAACTGAACTATCAGGGAAGCCCTTATATTTATATTCAATAGGTATCAAATGACTGTCAAATAATAATTAATATTCCTACATGTTTATTTTTCATTTCCATATTCATCATGTCTCAGTCCAGTAGCTCACAGTGCATGGACTGGCATGGGTCTGCTGACCACAATGAGCAGCATTAGTGTAGACAACAAAATTCACTGTCAAGGTTCTCACTCTCCAACCCTCATATTCCAACCTCCTCCTCCACCACAACAGCCTTTTCTTTCATAAGCATGTGCAAATATTTTCCTTCTTAAAACAACAATGTAGATAACCCACAGTCCCATTTCCCATACCACCATATCTTTTTATCGTTATGAACAAAGAATTTCATATCTTATCACTACATCCTTATTTACTCCTCGGTGACTTGTAATCTGTTTCCACCAGTTCAGAAAACTGTTTCTGTCATCAGTACAGGAAACTGCTAGTTGCTAACTCCATGAAATACATACAGATCTCCAGCCTATGCAATGCAGACCACACCCTGCCCTTCCTCAATCCTTTGTCTCCCTTGATTTTGGGGACATGACCTTCTTTGGGTTTCCTCTTTCATCCATCCATCGTTTCTCAGGACTTCTCAGTTTCAAGGATTCTCTCCGAACAGATCACTATTTTCATTCTATAATCTCTCTTACTAAACAAACACTTCCATTCACATGCAAACATCTTTTACTGATGATTCCAAAATCTGTTATCTGGAGTCGAGATTTCTCTTTGAGCTACCTCTACTTGTCCCACCACTTGGCCCAAACTAACCTCATTCTAACTCCACCACTTGGTAATGCCACTTTATTCATGTTCCTTAATTTTTCGATTTTCAGTATTTGTATCTGTATAATGGGCATAATATCTGACTCCGGATTGTTGTACAGATTAAATGATATGATGTAGGTAGGAACATATAGTAGCACCTGACCACAGTCCTCAATACACATTAGGTATTACTAGTATTATCTACTTCCTCCTGGATTTTCTTCTCACATTAGTCTCTCATCATATTGAATATGGCTAATATCATATCAGATCGTTATCTCTCCCTCCTTTCCTTTCATACTTTGACAAATATTCACTGAGTTCCTGCTATATGCCAGGCAGTATGTAAGGTGCTGGGAATAAAACAATGACTAAGAAAGATCGTTCCAAGCAACCTTAACGTCCATCAACAGATGAATGGATAAAGAAGATGTGGTATACGGACATCCCTGGTGGTCCATTGGTTAAGTTTCTATGCTTCCACTGCAGGAAGCCTGGGTTCAGTCTCTGGTCAGGGAACTAAGATCCTGCATACCACACAGTATGGCCAAAAATAAAGATGTGTGGTGGGGGGAGGTGTACAAAATGGAATACTACTCAGCAAAAAAAAGAATAAAAATTTGCCATTTGCAGCAACATGGATATACCTCCTACTACTGCTACTACTAAGTCACTTCAGTCGTGTCCGACTCTGTGTGACCCCATAGACGGCAGCCCACCAGGCTCCCCTGTCCCTGGGATTCTCCAGGCAAGAACACTGGAGTGGGTTGCCATTTAGGTATTGTCATACTAAGGGAAATAAGCCAAGACAAATATGCTACTGCTTCTATGTGGAATCTAAAAAAATGATACAAATGAACTTACTTACAAATCAGAAACAGATTCACAGACAGAAAAAACAAACTCATGGTTACCAAAGGGGAAAGGTGGGGAGTGGGGGGCACAAATTAACAGTTTGGGATTAAAAGATCTATTGTATAGCACAGGGAACTATACTCAACATTTTATAATAATCTATAAGGGAAAACAATCTGAAAAAGAATACACACACACACATGACTGAATCACCATGCTGTATACCTGAAACTAACTCCATATTGTAAATTAACTATACTTCAATAAAAAAATAAATCTTTAAAAGACAGTCCCCACCCCCATTGAGTTTATACTCTAATGGTAATATACATGATAACTAATTAATACAGTACAGAAAGTTGAGTGCCATCTTTTTATTCTTCTCCCCTTACCCTTGTTCTGTGTGTTTTGACTTTCATGAGTGATAAAATGCTTCCCACTTTTTCTCCTTATTATCTCTGAAGTCTATTCCTTCCTTGAGCTCTGCGCTGAGCCATATGTAGACGTTTACATTCAGATTCACATTAGTTAAAATTAAATAAAATTTAGAAAGTCCATTCCCTAGTCCCAGTGGTCATATAAGAACTTAGTAGAAATATGACTCATTGGAATATAACTGACTCATTGGAAAAGACCCTTATGCTGGGATACATTGAAGGCAGGACGAGAAGGGGATGGCAGAGGATGAAATGGTTGGATGGCATCACCGACTCAATGGACATGAGTTTGAGCAAGCTCCAGGAGTTAAGTGATGGACAGGGAAGCCTGGTGTGCTGCAGGCCATGGGGTCACAAAGAGTTGGACACAAACAAGTGACTGAAATAAGCTGAGAAACATGTAGCCAGTGGCTACTGCATCAGACGGAGCAGCTCTAGAACATTATCATCATACCAGAGAGCTCTGCTGGACTGTTCCAGCTTCAATGCCTTAAAGGAGAGCTCATCTCTTTCTAATATTACTGAAACAGTCTGCTGCTGCTGCTGCTGCTGCTGCTAAGTCACTTCAGTCGTGTCTGACTCAGTGCGATCCCATAGATGGCAGCCCACCAGGCTCCCCCGTCCCTAGGATTCTCCAGACAAGAACACTGGAGTGGGTTGCCATTTCCTTCTCCAATTCGTGAAAGTGAAAAGTGAAAGGGAAGTTGCTCAGTTGTGTCCGACTCTTAGCAACCCCATGGACTGCAGCCTACCAGGCTCCTCCGTCCATGGGATTTTCCAGGCAAGACTACTGGAGCGGGGTGCCATTGCCTTCTCCAACTGAAACAGTCTAGGTATTAGTTTTTCTGCCTTTGCCCTATCCCTCAATTTATAGTCCACTTGTTTCCCAGAAAGATTTCCAGAATGCAAATACGTTACTCCTCAGTTCAGTTCAGTTCAGTTGCTCAGTCACATCCAACTCTTTGCAACCCCATGAGCTGCAGCACCCCATGAGCTGCATGGCCTCCCTGTCCATCACCAACTCCTGGAGTCCACCCAAACTCATGTCCATTGAGTCGGTGATGTCATCCAACCATCTCATCCTCTGTCATCCCCTTCTCCAACTGCCCTCAATCTTTCCCAGCATCAGGGTCTTTTCCAATGAGTCAGCTCTTTGCATCAGGTGGCCAAAGTATTGGAATTTCAGCTTCAACATCAGACCTTCCAATGAACACCCAGGACTGATCTCCTTTAGGATGGACTGGTTGGATCTCCTTGCAGTCCAAGGGACTCTCAAGAGTCTTCTCCAACACCACAGTTCAAAAGCATCAATTCTTCAGCGCTCAGCTTTCTTTAGAGTCCAACTCTCACATCTATACATGACTATTGGAAAAACCATAGCCTTGACTAGATGGACCTTTGTTGGCAAAGTAATGTCTCTGCTTTTGAATATGCTATCTAGGTTGGTCATAACTTTCCTTCCAAGGAGTAAGCGTCTTTTAATTTCATGGCTGCAGTCACCATCTGCAGTGATTTTGGAGCCCAGAAAAATAAAGTCTGACACTGTTTCCCCATCTATTTCCCATGAAGTGATGGGACCGGATGCCATGATCTTCGTTTTCTGAATGTTGAGCTTTAAGCTAACTTTTTCACTCTCCTCTTTCACTTTCATCAAGAGGCTCTTTAGTTCCTCTTCACTTTTTGCCATAAGCATGGTGTCATCTGCATATCTGAGGTTATTGATATTTCTTCCAGTAATCCTGATTCCAGCTTGTGCTTCCTCCAGCCCAGGGTTTCTCATGATGTACTCTGTGTATAAGTTAAATAAGCAGGGTGACAATATACAGCCTTGACATACTCCTTTTCCTATTTGGAACCAGTCTGTTGTTCCATGTCCAGTTCTAACTGTTGCTTCCTGACCTGCAAACAGGTTTTAGCAATTCTTTAATACTCCTCCATTGTTTGGGGAATAAAAGCTTTGTAACCTGATTAACAATATTCTGCATTATCTGGCCTCAGTCTAACTCTCAGCCCTAATCTTTTGTGAATACTCTACAGTTCAAGTCACAGCGACCTAAAATAGCCAAACAATTTTAAAAAGTAGAACAAGTTGGAGGACATACATTACCTGACTTTCAGTCTTATTATAAAGCTACAGGAATAAATATAGTGTAGTACCAGTGAAATGATAGACACATTTAACAGAATTAAAGGATCAGTAGGCAATGGCATCCCACTCCAGTACTCTTGCCTGGAAAATCCCATGGACGGAGGAGCCTGGTAGGCTGCAGCCCATGGGGTCGCTAAGAGTCGGACACAACTGAGCAACTTCACTTTCACTTTTCACTTTTATGCATTGGAGAAGGAAATGGCAACCCACTCCAGTGCTCCTGCCTGGAGAATCCCAGGGACGGCGGAGCCTGGTGGGCTGCTGTCTATGGAGTTGCACAGAGTCGGACATGACTGAAGCGACTTAGCAGCAGCAGCAGCAGACCAAGAATATATGGTCTGTTGATTTTCAATAAAGTCACCAAGAAAATTCAATGGAGAAAGGGTAATCTTTTCAGTGAATGGTGTTTGCATGATGGATATTCATATGAGAAAAAAATGAACCTCAGCCCTTACCTATAATTAGTATCTTATCAGATTACAGTGTATATGTGCATATATGGTATATATGAGCTAAGCTAATATATACACACTAATATACACACTAATATATACATTAATTACAGCACTATAATTGTATATTACAATATTAATGTAAATTGTATAATAGTTTAAACCATATTAGGTATAATATATACACACATATATTAGTTTAGATCATATTATATATGATACATATAATAATTTACTGTGATATATGCAACATATATAATACACATACAATGTACAATAAATTAGAAATGGATCACAGATTGAAATGTAAAGCTAAAACTATAAAACTTTTAGAAGAAAACATAGGAAAAAAAATTTGTGATGTTGGGGTAGAAAAAGATTTCTTAGTAAGACACTAAAAGCATGAACCATCAAAAATAACAGGATAAACTGGACTTCATCAAAATTAAAAGACACTATTAAGAAAATTGAAAGGTAAGCCAAAGAACAAGAGAAAATACAGCACAAGGAACTTGCATCTAGAATATACAAAGATATATTATGCTTCAAAAATCAACCCAATTAAAAATGGGCAAAAGACTTTAATAAGAACTTCTTAAGAGAGATATATAATTGACCAGTAAGCACATGAAAAAAATATCCAATTTCTTTAAAATATATCTGGAATTTTAGGGAAATGCACATTAAAAGAGAATGAGATACCAGTATATGACCACTAGGATGACTACAACAAAAAGTCAACAGCAACAGTATCATGTGTTAGGGAGGATGTGGAAACAATGGAACCATTACACATTACTGGTAGGAAAGTAAAATGGTAAACCACTTTGAAAACCTTTTGTCTGCTTCTTTAAATTTAGACATTTAGCAAACTGCCCAGCCATTCCACTCCTAGGCATTTTTGCTAGTAAAATGATCCCCCGAAAGACTTGTATATGAATGTTCATACAAGGTTTTATTCATCACTGCCCTAAACTGAAAACAATATGAATGTCCATCAGCAAGTAAATGGATAAACAAAATGTGGAATATCCATACAATGAAACAATATTCAGTAATAAAAGGGAACAGATTACTGATAGACATAATATGAATAAATCACAAAATCAGTGAAAGAAGCGAGGCAAAAAAATTGTATAGGCTGTATGATTCCATTTACATAAAATTCTAGAAAATGGAAACTAATCCATAGAGACAGAAAGGAAATCATTGCTGTCCTTAGACCAGGGGTGGAGGAAAGGATTGACTCCAAGGGGTCTTAGGAAACTGGAAGTATTCCGTAAATTCACTGTAGCAGCGTTTTCATGGGTGTATGCATGGATCAAGGCTTATCAAATTTCTTTATGTTGAAGCCCTAGTCTCCAATACGATACTGTCTGGGGATGGGACCTTTGGGAGGTAGTAAGAATTAGATGAGGTCATGAGGGAGGGGCCCTCACAAGGGGGTTAATGCCCTTATAAAAACCATATACCAGGGACTCTGCTGAGTTTCTCTCCACCATTTGAGGACACAATGAGAAGACTGCCATCAGCAAGCCTTCACCAGAACCAACCATGCCTGCACCCTGATCTCAAACTTACAGCCTCCAGAACTATAAGAAATACATTTCTATTGTTTAAGCCATCCCTGTGGGTGTGCTTAGTCACTCAGTCATGTCCATGGGGATTCTCCAGGAGAGAATAATGGAATGAGTTGCCATGCCCTCCTCCAAAGGATCTTCCCAACCCAGGGATTGAACCCAGGTCTCCTGCAGTGCAGGCAGATTCTTTACCATCTGAGCCACCAGGGAAGCCACCCCAGTCTGTGGTAACTTGCTATGGAAATTCAATTTAATATGTTATTTATAATAAATAGAATGCAAATTAAAATGCCAATGAAGTACAATTTCATACTCACCAAATAAGTAAACATTTAAATGTTTTTATAAAGATAGTAATGAGGGTGTCCTTGGTAGCTCAGTGGTAAAGAACCTGCCAGCCAATGCAGGAGACATGGGTTCAGTCCCTGATCGGGGAAGATTCCACATGTCATGGAGCAATTAAGCCCATGCACCACAACTAATGGGCTTGTGTGCCACAACTACTGAAGCCCGAGTGCACTACAGCCCGCACTCCCAAACAAGAGAAGCCACCTCAACGAGAAGCCTGAACACTGCAGTGAAAAGTAGCTCCCACTTGCTGCAAATAGAGAAAGCCCACGCACAGCAACAAAGACCGAGTGCAGCCAATAATAAATAAATAAAATTACTTTTTAAAAAGATAGCAATGAGACAAATTCCTAAAAAGCACTTTGCCAATATCTTTAAATTTTGATGATCTTCACCCCCTATGACTCAGGAATTTTACTCTCTTATAAATTATGTAGAGAAATTCCTGCACACAGGCACAAGAGCTAGGCATAAAATATGTTTTCTACTACACTGTTTGATGTGGCAAAATATTTGAAACATAGTTTGTTGTGTGATTTAACAGTGGTATGTTTATACCATGAAATTTTATGTAGCAGTGAAAATGAATAAACTCTTAAAACCCTTCCCTATAGTGGAGAACCATCTGCAAAGGCCAGTGGTGGCCACTTTCATTTACTGCCCATTTCTTCATCTTTATCCTCAGTGCTATATATTTTTATCAAAGAATGTGGGAAAGACTTTCACACTCAGAATGAAAGGAATTTTATTTTAATATGACCTGCCCTACCTACTAATTTCCTGGCCACAGGCAATATATTAAATTATTCTGATCCTTACAGTGACCACAGGGCTTCCCTTGTGGCTCAGTTGGTAAATAATCCGCCTGTGATGTGGGAGACCTAGGTTCGACCCCTGGGTTGGGAAGATCCTCTGGAGAAGGGAAAGGCTACCTACTCCAGTATTCTGGCCTGGAGAATTCCATGGACTGTACACTCCATGGGGACACAGAGAGACGGACACAACTGAGTGACTTTCATACACAGTGACCACAAGATTTGCTGTTGTGTAAGTGATGAAAAAAAGTTGTAAAGCCTACTCAGATTTCATCCTGGACAAGGAAAAGAACTATTTCCATTGAGGTGAGTGGGATAATGATGGAGAAAAATTAATTGGCTTTAATGATTACAATCTGAACTTCATTTGATCAATGTCCTCATTACCAACATATTTGCAATCCAAGTGTCATGAAAATACAAAGGGTAATGCTATATTATTTTTCTTGTCCTATGAAGGAGGTTGAGTATGTTTTTATTCAAAAAAGACTACATACCACAATGTGAATATACTTAACATTACCCAATTATACACGTTAAAGGGTTAAGATGGTAAAATTTATGTTTCACAGAACAATTTAAAACCCTATAAAAATATATATTTTAAATGGATATACTTTACTGTATATAAATTATATCTATTGTTTACATCTCAAAAAAGTTGGAAATTTTTAAAGAAGTCATACTGAATCCTTTCTTGTTGCTTAAACATGCCACGTTCTCTCTCGCCTCGGTACCATCACATATAGTGTTCCTTCTCTTTTGGAGGTACCCTGTTCCTTACTCCCATTATTCAGCTTTGCCTGGCTAATTCTTCTTCTAACTTGTGAAATTAGTTCTGATGTCTGCCGACTATTTCAGAAAACCTTTTCGCACCAAATCTGGGCTACCTGCCCTAACTGTTCCCACAGTATTCCATACTTAATTGAATCAGGGCATGGAAAAGGAATATCATAAAGATGTGCATGCTCCATGTAGCAAGGTCAGAGTGGTAAGTTCCCACCAGAGCCCCAGCTGCTTGGCTACTGAGAAATGTCCAATAAAAAAATACTTCAAGGATTCCACCCTCAGCCAAGGCTCAAAAACTTGACTCCTCTCACCACACTAACAGTAGATAGGGGTCTACTGACACTAAACAAGTCAACAAAACACAATGAGAAAAAAACTATTACAGGAACCAGAATACTGCAAATTCAGATAACCAGATTTTCTTCCCCTGGAAACCAAGAATTCTCTTCAATTCATACTTGAGACATAGCCAAACAGCATTTGCTCCAACACAGAACTATGTAAATTCTAATGTTGTAAATTATGCAAATTCTATGTTGCTTTAGGGACAGAACTAGGACCCATTAATAGAAATCACAGATATTAGATATTTGATTATTACTATGATGGTAGTTTACAAATATGATGGACTATCTCAAATATTACACTCATTTTCTGTTACTGAAACTGCTTGAAATAGCTGACTGGCCCTCAGTCATGAAATATTAATAGCAGATGATTTAAACCATCCTAATGTAAAAGAGGTCTTATGGTCATTAAAGTTCCAACATCCAGAGGCTAGGCATTTTCACATCTCACATAGCTATTCACAAGATGCTATATTCTACTCCATGGTACAAGATAAAATTTGTTCCTTCAATCTAAATTTCCACAGTTTTAAAGCCCTAGCTGTTACTCCAATTTACTTCGTTGGTTTTTTGTTGGCTTTTTTTCTCTCTCTCACATTTTTTCCTTTTTTTAATTGGGACGTTTTCAGTGTTAAAAACCAAGCTGGAATGATGGGGATTCATGAGCTTAGACACAACAAATAGATATCTCTGACATGTCAGGTTGAGCTTCAGCCTCAACCTGTGTTCAACCTCAGCCCTGCCAACTCTGTAACTTTAAGCAAATTATTTAACTTTTCTACATTCCCTCATCTGTAAAGTTTGCAGCTTTATCCCCTTTTTGACAAATTAGGGGTTTTCACGTGGCTCACTGGTAAAGAATCTGCCTGCCAATGTAGGAGACCCAAGAGACATGGGTTTGATCCCTGGGTTGGGAAGATACCCTGGAGGAGGAAACAGAAACTCGCTCCAGTATGCTTGCCTGGAAAATCCCATGGACAAAGGAGCCTGGTGAGCCACAGTCCATGGCACTGCAAAGAGTTGGACACAACTGAGCACACACACAATGACAAATTGGGGAAGAATTAAATGAGATATGTACAAAGCCTGTTAAAATATTTAATAACTATTTACTCTCTTAGTTCTCAATTTACACAGGAAAGACAGTTGATGTAGTAGAATATGCAGGTATCAATTTCTACCTCTCTGGTTTCATACACCAAGAGTCCAAGAGCCCTTTGAGGTTGGGCCAGTGCTATTCATCTTTGAATACCTAATCCCATGCCCAGTGCCAAGATTTTACTGGGTTCTCAACAGTGTCTGCTAAATAATTAAATGGCCCAGGAGATCTTGCTTGGGTGCCTTTCTCCCAAAGATTTGGATGTTTCTTCAACTCAACAAGCTCATTTTTTCCACTGGGTAGTTCAACAATAACCCCAGGAAAAACAAATAGCCAGGAGACCATTTTAGGAATCTGGGTAGTGAAAACACTTATACACTCAAGGTGGATCTTATCAAGGCCAAAGGAAATAGGAAGAGGTAAAGGATGGATTAAATCCAGGAATCAAAGGGCAAAGTCATTCTTTGTCATTATAACCATCAAACAATCACACATCTGTGAAGCATTAGTCACCTATAAAAACAAAATGTGTACTGTGAGTCATACAATCCTTTATGACAGCTTTTTAAATGATAGCATTTGACTGAATTTTACTGGCTTGAAGTTCAACCTGACATATTTACACTAAAACCCCGCATCACATTCTCTCTGGTTATTTTGAAAACACCTGGAGTTTCTGTTTGATAGGAAAAACAATTACCAATGAAGTGAAAGGAGTATAGAAAGTCAGAAAGAAAGATAAAAAGAGGTTACCTGAAAGTGTTCCCCAAACTAGAAATGTTATTTAAAGCTAAAATGATACTCTTTATTAGCTGAGCCCATCAACGCACAGAATGACATGGTGCAGATTTGCACTTGTTTCAAGTACTTGTTCAAGTAGTAGTAATGATGAAGAGCTAATATGACAGATGACACTGAGAAGTGATTGCCCTTAATTATACGCCATTACAGCTCCATTTACAAAAGCTAAATACAATTTTTTAAAACAGATGCCATCTATTCTCTAACTTACATAAATGACATGAGAAGGATTTTTATAGAGATCCAGTTGTAATTCACATTTAGATATATCTGATAAGGCAAAATATTTGTTGTTTTTGTTGTTGTTCATGAGGTAGGACCTAAAAAGAACATCGGTCCTAATATGAAAATTAAAGATACATTAATTCATCAAGAAGCAAATTATGGAGCACCTATCATGGGTCTTCCACCCTGAGGTCTGTGAGAGGTTTAAACAATTATATACTATAGAATTAACCTTCAAGTAGTTTATACGAAAAGCTCAGAATACTGTACTGCTTTCACTTTATCTTTCCTATCTTGAACTGAAAATAATCAGTGCATGTAGGTGCCAAATTGTACTATCAGGAAAGATTCAGTTCAGTTCAGTCGCTCAGTCGTGTCTGACTCTTTGCGACCCCATGAATCGCAGCACGCCAGGCCTCCCTGTCCATCACCAACTCCCGGAGTTCACTCAGACTCACGTCCATCGAGTCAGTGATGCCATCCAGCCATCTCATCCTCTGTCATCCCCTTCTCCTCCTGCCCCCAATCCCTCCCAGCATCAGGGTCTTTTCCAATGAGTCAACTCTTCACATGAGGTGGCCAAAGTATTGGAGTTTCAGCTTTAGCATCAGTCCTTCCAAAGAACACTCAGGAATGATCTCCTTTAGAATGGACTGGTTGGATCTCCTTGCAGTCCAAGGGACTCTCATAAGTCTTCTCCAACACCACAGTTCAAAAGCATCAATTCTTTGGTGCTCAGCTTCCTTCACAGTCCAACGCTCACATCCATACATGACCACTGGAAAAACCATAGCCTTGACTAGACGGACGTTTGTTGGCAAAGTAATGTCTCTGCTTTTGAATATGCTGTCTAGGTTGGTCATAACTTTCCTTCCAAGGAGTAAGCGTCTTTTAATTTCATGGCTGCAATCACCATCTGCAGTGATTTTGAAGCCCAAAAAAATAAAGTCTGACACTGTTTCCACTGTTTCCCCATCTATTTGCTATGAAGTGATGGGACCGGCTGCCATGATCTTCGTTTTCTGAATGTTGAGTTTTAAGCCAACTTTTTCACTCTCCTCTTTCATTTTCATCAAGAGGCTTTTGAGTTCCTCTTCACTTTCTGCCATAAGGGTGGTATCATCTGCATATCTGAGGTTATTGATATTTCTCCCGGCAATCTTGATTCCAGCTTGTGCTTCTTCCAGCCCAGCATTTCTCATGATGTACTCTGCATATAAGTTAAATAAGCAGGGTGACAATATACAGCCTTGACCGACTCCTTTTCCTATTTGGAACCAGTCTGTTGTTACATGTCCAGTTATAACTGTTGCTTCCTGACCTGGATACAGGTTTCTCAAGAGGCAGGTCAGCTGGTCTGGTATTCCCATCTCTTTCAGAATTTTCCACAGTTTATTGTGATCCACACAGTCAAAGGCTTTGGAATAGTCAATAAAGCAGAATACGTGCATCCAAATAACCATAACAGCTTTATTCACAGTAGCCCCAAACTGGAAACAATCCAAATGTCCATCAGCTGGTAAAGGGATAAACCAATCATGATATACCTATTGGCTTCCCTGGTGATGCAGTGGTGAAGAATTCGTCTGCAGTGCAGGAGACACAGGTTCCATCTCTGATCCAGGAAGATCCCACAGGCCATGGAGCAACTAAGCCCGTGAGCCACAGCTACTAAGCCTGTGCTCTAGAGCCTGCAAGCTGCAACTACTGAGCCCATGTGCCACAACTACTGCAGGCCACACCTCAGAGCCTGTGCTCTGCAACCAAGAGTAGCCCCCATTCGCTGAAACTAGAGAAAAGCCTGAGCAGCAACAAAGACTCAGCATAACCAAAAAAATAAATACAATTATTAAAAAATATATCACAAGCTTCTCCTGAATGATTAAATTGTCTGATTTTCCTTTAAAAATGCAAATTTCACCTGTGTGAAGGTGAAAGTCACTCAGTTGTGTCCTATTCTTTGCGATCCCATGGACTGTAGCCCATCAGGCTCCTCTGTCTGTGGAATTCTCCAGGCAAGAACACTGGAGTGGGTTGAAATTTCCTTCTCTCAGGGATCAAACCTGGGTCTCCTGCATTGCAGGCAGATTCTTTACTGTCTGAGCCACCAGGGAAGCCCTGAACCTTTAAGAGGCTGCAATTCTATAAAAAGAAGCAGTCAAGATTACCATAATGCTGGTTGTGAATAAATTCAGTGTAAATTGCCTTCAGCATAGTCCTACACTGAGAATCTATAGTTAAAAAACAAGGAACTTATGAGCACCATTCCATTGTAACTTACAAAATGGACCATTCTTTAAATAAAAGAAACTCCTCTTAATACAATAATGAAAATGATAGCAGATGTACCTTAAGTTAAAAATTACTTATCTAAATGAAAAAAATCTTCATTTAAGAAAATCTGATGTATTAACATTTGGGCATGCAAATTAAGTGATTATATACTTGATAAAAAAAAAAAAACTTTACACTCAACTTACTTTAACAATAAACTTCTCTATGCCATTTAAAATTACTTGATTTAAGCACAGTTTTGCAGAAAAGTGCCTCCTATACCAAGCATAAGCAAGAACCAACAACTCTAAACTTTCTAGGTACAATCATATAATTTCTTCTCCTGGGTCTCAAAATGAGATTATGTGTTAAATAACAAGCCTGACTTGGAACTGCAAGATTATTCCACGCCATATTGCTCTCTCTCCCCAACATAGTTCAACCAGCAGGGTTGATTTAGGAGAATCAATAAAATGTAATTGTGCTCATTTTTAACGTGATTCCTCACGTGAAACAGGCCACAAATAAATGACTAAATTCTGCATTTGTCCCCCATGCGTCTCATAACCATATTACCGTGACACACAAGAAGCTCCAAGATACATGGATGTTCAGGTTGCAAATTTGGGATTCAGTGTAAGAGAGTGAAGGGGTCCTTATCAAAGCCTAACCTTGAACTCAAGTCCCCAGGTAGGAGATATGAATTAAGCCAATTCATAGACTCCTTTGGGGAAAGGTAATCAAATTCACTTACTTATTAATAAAATCTAAGACACTCCTTATGCCTATTGGTCAGGAAATCATTGGCTGAAGGTGAGTTCCAACTAAGAAGATGTGAGCAATTCTGCTGGACTTGAAAAATTCAAGGCTGTCATCTCTTAACCCTAACAATAATGAATAACTAAAAGATAAGAAATAAGATAAAAGATAAAAAACAAGAAACGAGTAAAAGATGTAAATCTACATGTTTCCAGGATAGATACAGATGATGTTGACAGATAAGTCTAGTCATTCACCTCACTAATTTTGCAAATACAATAAATGACTTGAATCCTTGTCCTTGCAGTCTTAACATGTTACATACATTAAAAGTATGAAGAATTCAGCTGTTTTTAAATAAATTTTCATATAGTGTATAACCAGTTTATACTATTCCTCCAGGTTCCCCAGAAAGAGACCAATGTGTAATCAACACATGCCATGGTGCCAAATGAATATAAATGTGATATCAATAAAAGCATGTTACTCAAAAAACATAATCTCATTTATTATTTTTAAAGATTTTTGTAACATTTCCTCTTTGATTTTTTTTTTATAACCACACTGTAATATATATGAGAAGAAATTGTAACTCCGATTTCACAGATAGGGGGAAACTCATTAGCCCTGGATCTCAAATTGCATTTGTGATAAAGGAACTCTGTGTTCTTTATGCCACAAAATATTTCTAGTTATTGATAAGACTTTCTTGCAATGACCTCTAAGACTTTTAGTATCACTAAATAAACATTTATTCATTACATTTTTTAAAGTTTAAGTGCAGTTGATTTACAATGTTTTAGGTATACTGCAAAATGGTTCAGATATATATTCTTTTACATAATCTTTTCTATTATAGGTTATTACAAGTTACTGTATATAGTTCCTTGTGCTATATAGTAGGACATTGTTGTTTATCTATCTTATATCTAGTAATTTGTATCTGATAATCCCAAACTTCTACTTTATCCCTCTCCCCACTCCAGTACTCTTGCCTGGAAAATTCCATGGATGGAGGAGCCTAGTAGGCTGCAGTCCATGGGGTCGCTAAGAGTCAGACACGACTGAGAGACTTCACTTTCACTTTTCACTTTCATGCATTGGAGAAGGAAATGGCAACCCACTCCAGTGTTCTTGGCTGGAGAATCCCAGGGACGGGGGGAGCCTGGTGGGCTCCCATCTCTGGGGTCGAACTGAGTCAGACACAACTGAAGTGACTTAGCAGCAGCAGCAGCCCCTTTCCCTCTTGGTAACCACAAATCTGTTCTTTATGCCTGTGAGTCTGTTTCTGTTTCATAGATAAATTATTTTGCCATCATAGTTTAGATTCCACCTATAAGTGATATCATATGCCTGACTTCACCTAGTATGATAATCTCTGCTGCAGCTGCTGCTAAGTAGCTTCAGTCATGTCCAACTCTGTGCGACCCCATAGACGACAGCCCACCAGGCTCCCCCGTCCCTGGGATTTTCCAGGCAAGAATTCTGGTGTGGGTTGCCATTTCTTTCTCCAATGCATGAAAGTGAAAAGTGAAAGTGAAGTCCCTCAGTCGTGTCTGACTCTTCGCGACCCCCTGGACTATAGCCTACCAGGCTCCTCTGTCCATGGGATTCTCCAGGCAAGAGTACTGGAGTGGTTTGCCATTGTCTTCTCCGTGATAATCTCTAGGTTCATCCATGTTGCTGCAAATGGTATTTCATTCTTTTCTATGGTTAAGTAATATTCCATTGTATATATATATATGCATGTTTTTTATCCATTCATCTGTTGAGACATTTAGGTTGCTTCCAACCTTCATCCTTTTTCAAATCTAGTACCTTCGTGTCTTCTTCCTCTCCCTTATCCCTTCATCCCTCCTCCATCTCCTTGTTCCTGCAAACATGCTCTTCTTTGTCTTGAAACTCCAATTTCACTTATTCCTAAAGCCTTAGCCTATAAACAAGTCTAAAATACATACGCATTGTTGTCAATCTACTATACAGTCTGTATCTTCATCACATTTACTGAATTTATTGAAACGCTTGGCTACACTGTGTGTCCAACCTACCTCCCAGTCACTTCTCAAATTGCTGTAATCTAACTCTTATCCCACTGCTCTCCTGTAACCATTCTAGTGAATCCCAACTCTCTATTTCCAAAAGTTCTAAGATTGGGAATTTGTATTTACTTTCACATCTTAACACATATTTAGTAAGAAGACAACTTGACCTCTTACTTAGATGCCACTTTTCTTGGGTATATATTTATGTTTCAAACTTTTAAATTTTTAATTAGTCATAAACCATTTTCTTGTCCAAGACTTATTTTTATGCTATGAAATTCTTTCTATCCTCTAAGATCAAATCAATCTATACCTACTCAATTTCTTCCATTGTTATTGTTCTCCTCAAGCTCTTTGCCTCAGAATCAATTATGGTAATTACTAAAAAGTAAAATTAGTAGTACACACTGGATGGATAGTACCCATCATATGTACCACTATTCAAAAACTTCAATACACATAAAAAGTAACACATAAATCCAAGGTATGTTTGCAAATATCTTTACACTTCCATAGCCTAAAAAGATCTCAGGAAAAGTACTTATTTCATTTAGTCAAAAGCCAATATTTAGTACTTTACTAATTTTTGTAATAAAAATTATTATTGAGTAAGCTATTCTATGACAACCAACTGAATACACATCACACATTAAAGGTAATCTCCATCATTTTTAGAGCCACCTAAAAACCAACACATTGGTCTGAATTTCTTAAATAGAAAAGCATTACATGGTCATGGTGGTATAGCTGCTAAGTCATGTCTGACTCTTTGCAGCCCCATGGACTGTAGCCCACAAGGCTCCTCTGTCCATGGAATTTTCCAGGCAAGAATAGTGGACTGGGTTGCCATTTCCTCCTCCAGGGTATCTTCCTGACCCAGGGATAGAGCTTGCGTCCTCTGCATTGCAGGCAAATTCTTTACCACTGAGCCGCCAGGGATTCCCAAGCATCAAATACTTCCCAGTTGTACCTGTACCTGGAATTTCAAGCACAGCTTCTGATAACTGAATGCATATACAAAAACTTCAAAAAGATAAAAGTTAATAAAGATCTACTCTGCTTTACACGGTGAGTGTTTCTGAAAATGTACTACAGTTGACCCTTGAATAACATGGAGGTTAATCTGCATATAGCTTGCCAGGCCTCCATAACCATGGTTCCTCCACACCGTGGATTCATCCAACCACAGATTGTGTAGTATTCTAGAATTTACTATTGAGAAACACCTGCCTATTAAATGGACCTGAACAGTTCAATTTCACATTGTTCAAGGGTCAACTGTAATTCAAGTATGTGTTATTAAACAATAGTCTTCCTACCTAAGAGAGCTCTTATGAAAATACTTTGAGCAAGTAATTATTCCTGTAAAACACATACACACAGTACAGAGGTATCTTTCAAATTTACATTTGTTAAGTTTGCTCTAAGTGACCAACAGCATAGAAGAGATGATGACAGGAAGGGTCACATCAACACATGACTCATCTAAGAGCAAGAGGGCATTCAAAGGCATGGTTGGTGTTTATGTAGGGAGAAGGCTGAAAGGCAAGAGAAAGATACATGTAACTCAATCTATTGAGAAACGTACATTTTTGAAGTTCCCACCTGTCTATAATGGCATTCCCTGAGGATTTAAAACAAGCATTGGGTAAACACATCTTAAAAACTCAAAAATCTGAACCTAGAGATTGTCATACTGAGTAAAGTTAAATCGGACAGACAAAGATGAATACAATATGATATCACCTATATGTAGAATCGAAAATGTGATACAAAAGAATTTATTTAGAAAATAGACTCACAGACATAGAAAACACATTTACAGTTACCAAAGGGGAAAAAGAGGGGGTCAATTAGGTTGGGTTTAACATATACACACTGCTATATATGAAATAGATAACAAGGACCTAGTGTATAGCACAGAGAACTCTTCTCAATCCTCTGTAATGATCTATATGGGAAAAGAATCTTAAAAAAGAGGGGATATATGCATATGTATAACTGACTGACTTTGCTGTACAGCAGAAACTAACACAGCATTGTAAATCAACTATGAAGTGAAAGTATAAAAGTGTCAGTTGCTCAGTCGTGTCAAACTCTTTGTGATCCCATGGACTATATAGCCCGCCAGGCTACTCTGTCCATGGGATTCTCCAGGCAAGAATACCGGAGTGGGTAGCCATGCCCTTTCCCAGGGGATCTTCCCAACCCAGGGATCGAACCCAGGTCGCCCACATTGCAGGCAGATCCTTTACCATCTGAGCCACCAGGGAAGCCCAAATCAACTATACTTCAATTTAAAAAAAACTCAAAAATATTGAGATGATGAAAAATTGATGGCCATGGTTCATGTGTTAAGTACTGTATTACACAGCACAGAACAAATTACCAACCAAACACTACATTTCTCCTTAAATGTTGTACCGAGGATCACCCCAGGTGCAACTGCAGAGGCAAAATTTGTACTCTGCATTCCCTTTTTCTTCTCTCTGTTGCTAAAGTAATGTTTCTTCCCCAGTGCTCAAAAACTTTCCCTCGTGTGGTACTCACTTTTTGTCTTTTTCATGTTCTACCCACTAAGTACATTCAAAATGTACTCAGGCCCTACAAGGTTTGAGAAATTAAGCTGACTAAAACTAAAATGCTAATGGTATGATAGATCACTCTTTCCAGATCTATCAATGAGGAATGCTTTGGGAAGTAAGTAACAGTGATATCAGGAACAACAACGATAAAAAAGCTACAGTGACATAAACCACTGGAGGAAGAGCAATGCCAGGTTGGTTTGGTGGCTCACCCATGTGACCAAAGATCTAGGCTCTCTCTATTGTTAAGTTCTACTATACTTCGCATATGGGATATGGTCCCTTGGCTATTTGCTTCATGACTGCAAGAGGACCTTCCTAGCTCCAAGTATCACAGTAACAAGAAAACAAAGGCAGGATGTGACAGAAATTAAACCCAAATCACTCTTTCCCCTCATGCACTTCATTCCTTTTATCAGAAAGTACAAACTTTCCAAGAAGCCCCAGATGAATTTCCTTTATATTTCATTGACAAGGAAGAACAGGGAAGTAACTCACAGGGTTTTTTAGCTTCCACAGTGGAAGCCAGTGAGAAAAAGGATTAAAAATGGTTTTCAGGGAATGAACTAAATGTGCCTGCCATACCAGACAATGTGCATGAGATTAAATAGAGATCTTTAGGCTTACATAGGAAAAAAAGAACAGCAATACATAAATGGAGGTTGTGGCTGTTTGTAGCTCTCCCCTTCCTATCCACCTGTGAATCTGGGGTAGGTAGAAGCTGTCTTGTTCATGTTTTTATTTCCACTTCAGAAATTTCATACATTTTCATAGAACAAATGATGGCAGAATATGAAAATCTCTCTGAACGAATTCCACAGGAATTCACTGCATGTTTCACAACTCCAATACATCTATTCCTCACAGGATATTTTTTAACTGAAAGGAAAAGTATCAAGACTCCGGTGTGAACTGGAGAAGAGGACAGGTATTTTATAAAGTATTGCCAGAGTGAGAAGTAATAAACCTGGGAATTCAGCATTTGGTCAAAATGATACATTACACCAATGCAGTGACTCAATTCCAGTGATGCTTTTGGACTCTAAAATTCCAGAAGAAGCCCTCCTACATTGTTGGTGGGAATTTAAATTGGTGCAACCACTATAGAGAACAGTGCAGAGGCTCCTTAAAAAACTAAAAACAGTTATCATATGATCCAACGATCCCATTTCTGGGCATGTATTCAGAAAATGACTCTAATTTGAAAAGATATAATACATGTGCCAAATGTTCACTGTAGCACTATTGACAACAGCCAGGACATGGAAGCAACCTAAATGTATATTGCCCGATGAATGGATAAACAAGGTGTGGTATATATACAATGGAATATTACTCAGCCACAAAAAAGAATGAAATAATGCCATTTGCAGCAACACGCATGGACCCACAGATTATAAGTAGTGAAGTCAGATAAAGACAAACATAATATGGTATCACAGGTAGAATCTTTAAAAAATGATACAAATAAACTTATTTACAAAAGAGACCGTCAGATATAGAAAACAAATTTATGGTTACCAAAAAAGGGGCGGGAGGCACAAATTACAAGAGTGGGATTAACAGATCTACATTACTTTACATAAAACAGATAAATAATAAGGTCCTACTGTATAGTGGAGAAGGCAATGGCACCCCACTCCAGTACTCTTGCCTGGAAAATCCCATGGACGGAGGAGCCTGGTAGGCTGCAGTCCAGGGGGTCACAAAGAGTCAGACACGACTGATGGACTTCACTCATTTCATGTTTTATCACTGGAGAAGGAAACGGCAACCCACTCCAGTATTCTTGCCTGGACAATCCCATGGACAGAGGAGCCTGGTGGGCCATGGTCCATGGGGTTGCAGAGAGTCGGATGCGACTGAAGTGACTAAGCATGCACTGTATAGTACAGGAAACTAAACTGGTATAATAGCTTATAATGGAAAAGAATCTGAATATATATATATATATATATATATATATATATCTGAATCAGTTTGCTATACTCCAGAAATTAATACATTGTAAATCAACTATAGCTCAATTAAAATATATAAAATTAAAAAAATAAAATTTCAGAAGAGTAATATTTCTACAAAACGAAAGCAGCTCCCATTATACCTCATGTTGTTGTTAACCTTTACTATTCTATTTGCTCCCCTAACAATATTGTCCCTTACACTGCTTAATAATAGAACAAAATGGGGAGAAATTATTCAGAATTTAAATGAAGTAAGTGTGAGAAAATAGGAGAAAAATCCTTACAACTTTGAAACTTCTTGGAGTAGGATTTGCCCACTTAAGAAATGTTCCCTCAGCTGAAAACAAACATGAATCTATGAAGAAGAAAAGTTTGTGCACTTGGATTTGAATGGACTGGATCATTTGGTACCTTGACCTAGTTTGAAAATCTATAAAAACATCAGAAAAAGAAATGAGAAATGAAATGCTGGTAAGTCACTTCAGTCGTGTCTGACTCTGCGACCCCATAGATGGCGGCCCACCAGGCTCCCCCATCCCTGGGATTCTCCAGGCAAGAACACTGGAGTGGGTTGCCATTTCCTTCTCCAATGCATGAAAGGGAAAAGTGAAAGTGAAGTCGCTCTGTCGTGTCCAACTCTTAGCGACCCCATGGTCTGCAGCCCACCAGGCTCCTCCATCCATGGGATTTTCCAGGCAAGAGTACTGGAGTGGGGTGCCATTGCCTTCTCCAGAGAAATGAAATAGGAAGACGAAAATTAAAAGTTTTCAGCTTACAGTGTTCACAAAAATTAAGTAGTTCATTTTATTTAATCTCACAACAAATTTGGAGGTGGCTATTATCCTCATTTACAGTAAGGAAACTGAATAAGGAACAAATAAATCACTTGATTAAGGTTACAAACTGGGGAGGTCAGAATCTACACTAAAGTCTGTCTGCCGTGCTCTATTAGGCAGCACATATACTAAAACTGGAACGATACAGAAAAGATTAGCATGGCCCCTGCACAAGGATGACATGCAAATTCGTGAAGCGTTCCATATTTTTAGTCAGGAAATGGAAGCAACCTAGATGTCCATCAGCAGACAAATGGATAAGAAAGCTGTGGTACATATACACAATGGAATATTACTCAGTCATTAAAAAGAATACATATGAATCAGTTCTAATGAGGTGGAGCCGATTATACAGAGTGAAGTAAGCCAGAAAGAAAACACCAATACAGTATACTAATGCATATATATGGAATTTAGAAAGATGGTAACAATAACCCTGTATATGAGACAGCAAAAGAGACACAGATGTATAGAACAGTCTTTTGGACTCTGTGGGAGAGGATGAGGGTGGGATGATTTGGGAGAATGACATTGAAACATGTATAATATCATATATGAAATGAATCGCCAATCCAGGTTCAATGCATGATACAGGATGCTCGGGGCTGGTGCACTGGGATGACCCAGAGGGATGGTACGGGGAGGGAGGTGGAAGCGGGGGTTTAGGATGGGGAACACGTGTATACCCGTGGCGGATTCATGTTGATGTATGGCAAAACCAATACAATATTGTAAAGCAATTAGCCTCCAATTAAAATAAATAAATATATATTAAAGAAAAATAAAGTCTGCCAAATCTATGTACTTTTGACTTTTTCCACCAGAGAAAGAGGAACCATCACACATGCCCAGAATAGGTATATTCTTCAGAAATGTTCTATTAAATGAAAAAGATGCAAAGCCCAGTTAAAATGACAACAGCTCCCTGAAGGAACTAGAAAATGCCCTTGGATGCACAGAGCAATCACAAAACAAAGTTCTCAAAGCAACTGTGGGTGAAGCTAACTGACCAGAGATGACCAAGAAAATAATGAACTTTGTAATAGGAAGACAGCCAATTTAGACCCCAAGGAGTGAGGGAGAAGGGAGAGAAAAGTAAGTAAGGTGGGCAGTGAAAGAGAGAGAGAAGGAAATGGGAGAGAAGAGGTACCAGGGCAATTAAATGATGAAGGCGAAACTGTTTGGGCAGGAAAGTAGCCATTATCAAGGACATTCTATCACACAAGATGTTCTTCTGGAAGAAGAGCTTCTGTCACAATTATTGAGATGGAACCATTTGAAGTAAAAGGAAAGGTTAATTTTCTATGAACCAAAGCAATTCTTCCCCCGTATATGTCTTCCGAGATCAAACTTAAGGGCTCAAATATCACAGAGAATCCACAGATATAAGGACTCTCATGGTTGAATTGATTATATTCCCCCACACCCAATTATTGAGTACAGCAGCTACTTATGTAACTTTTCTGAACATAAACATTTCCCCTCTGGCCTTGAAGGATAACCTTCAAGGAAGTTCATGCTTCAAGCATTTTACGATTTAATTTTTAAATCCCTAATATCCTTGAATTTAATCTTTTTTTTATTTGTAGTTCTCAGCACTAAAACCAACAGTGGTTTTATTCTAGCCATGATTTTTTTTTGATCCTTCTGATTCTGTTATCTCCCTTATCTTTAGCTGACTTTCACTGACTCATGAGTAAATCATAGCTGATAAATCTCTAAAATTTAAATTGACTTATCTCAATAACAAGTTTGTTGATGTGAACTCAGGAGGTACATATTGATTTGTTGTTAGAATGGTAGAGCTAAGTAAACATGCCATAAGAGGATGCAGATGACATTTTTAAGACCCAAGGTTAAGGACACTCCAAGTTCAATGAGAAAGCAATGGCACCCCACTCCAGTACTCTTGCCTGGAAAATCCCATGGACGGAGGAGCCTGGTAGGCTGCAGTCCATGGGGTTGCTAAGAGTCGGACACGACTGAGTGACTTCACTTTGACTTTTCACTTTCATGCACTGGAGAAGGAAATGGCAACCCACTCCAGTGTTCTTGCCTGGAGAATCCCATGGACAGAGGAGCCTGGTGGGCTGCTGTCTATGGGGTTGCACAGAGTCGGACACAACTGAAGCGACTTAGCAGCAGCAGCAGCAAGTTCAATGAACCACCAGTGAGCTAACAGCTCAACCCAGCCTCTTCCCCTCAGGCCTACTGAAGTGTGCCAAGACAGTATGATTCTTACCATCAACCAACACCACCCTGCTTTCCCAGTCAATATTAAGAGAATATGCAGGAGGGGAAAGGGTTGCCAGTCTTTTAGGGGGTGTTCATGAAGACAAATTATTCTCTTGCCTTTCAATGGGGAGGAAATAATTATCTGAAATGAAATGGTCCTCTTCCAGGAATGCAAAGCAAGAGGAGAGTTATAGAACCTGGCTAAGATATCCTTAAGGTAGTATGTGATCTATGGGAAAGGAATTTTGACACAGCTGGGGGACAGTTTCCTGGTAAAGATAAAGCTATATCACTTTTTTGCCCCCAATGACTTAAAAATCCTCAACAAACTGGTTCTAGGACCTAAAATGATAAAATTTAGAATCATGTAATTCATGGCCACATTGATTTATAATTCTCTGAAAAATAAAATTACCTACATCCTGCTTTTATTCAGCTTGGGCCATCAAGAGCACAATATGATTTGTTGAAACAAGAGTGCATATATAAAAGAGTGGTCACAGAGTTCAAAATAGACAGCACACTATCCATTTTTGTAACAGCATTGAAAGTTAGTAGCTTAATCTGAGGTTTTTTTACTTTATTGAAATAAAGTTGATTTACAAAGTTATGTTAGTTTCAGGTATACAGCACAATCATTCAGTTATACATATGTATATCCTGTTTCAGATTCTTTTGCTTTATAGGTTATTACAAGATATTGCATAGGGCTCCCTGTGCTATACAGTAGGTCCTTGTTTCTTATCTATTTTAGTGTGTATATGTTAATCCCAAACTCCTAATTTATCCCTCTCCCTCTCTTTTGGTAACCATGTTTGTTTTCTATGTCTGTGAGTCCATTTCTGTTTTGTAAATAAGTTCATCTGTATTTTTCTTTTTTACATTCCACGTAAGTTATATCATTTTACGATTTAATACCATGTGATACTTGTCTTTATCTGGTTTACTTCACTTGGTATGAGCATCTCTAGGTTCATCCACGTTGCTGCAAATTGCATTATTTTATTCTTTTCCATTGTTGTATATTATTCCATTGCATCAAGTTTAACTTGGGTCTCCCAACAGTAGATCTTAAGACAAGGACTTGGGGGCAGATTAACTATTTGCAAGGTAACCCCAGGATTGTAAAAGTGAGAGAGTAGGGAAAGTGGGGCAAAGGAAGAAGGAAAGAAAATCAAAGTTTTATTATTGTTGTGAGCCAATGGGACTGAGTTCATATGGACAGAATATGAGAAATTGCAAGGTACATGCCTCAGAAGGATACCACTGATGTTTGCGGGGGTGAGGACATTAATCTACCCACTCATACACAACCACTGGCTGAGGCTTGTCCCATGGAGCATTACCCTCCTTTCATCTGTGCCTGCATCCATGGATGGACACCATTCTTGGCCCCATGTGCCCATTTGACATGCGTCTCTGGCATCTGCAGGAGACTCTCCTTCACAGATAAGCATAAATCAAGGGCCTGAGGTGTCAGGTGGTATATCACCAAACCCTGTTAAAGAGGTCTGAGTGATTGCTGTTGTTTTCACAGAATCAGATGCTAGTGGGATGGGTTCCTATATTATTGACTGCACAGGGATCCTAAGACAATACAGATGTTCATCAATTATTGTCAAGTCCTGAAGGGCAAATTTCAATCAAAATGATCCCCATCTCTTTTTTAGAAGTATTTTTCAAGAGTGACATCTTTTCTAAAACAAGCAGACCTGCAAAGGACTTTTAAATATTGGAAATTCATGAGGTAGCAAGAGAGATTTGATTACCTCTCAGCTCAAGGCCACCAGTAACTAATGACTGAACATCATTCAGTCAAGCAGGCAGACGCTTTACCACCTGAGCCACAAGGGAAGCCTGACTGAACATCAGACAATTCCAAAATTCCTCTGCTATGCCAGGTCGTGGATAGTTTCTCTCTCAATCATTTGGAATTGGTTGATTGATCAATGATTCAATGGAATCAATTACTCCAATCATTTGCCTTCATTCTAATTATGAGGAGCATTCACATTAAACTGTGAAACTCCAGTCATAAATTCCAGAAAATCAGGGAACAATGATGGATGAAAACCATCACTGACCTATGAAGGTCATCATAGATCATGACCTTCCCTGGCGGTCCAGTGGTTAAGAGTCTGCATTTCCAGTGTAGGGGGAATGGGTTTGATCCCTGGTTGGGGAACAAGGATCCCACATGAGAAAGAGCCAAAAAAAAAAAAAAAAAATTGGTCAGTGCTTTCAGAACTACACTGTGAGAAAGCTCAAGGGGCCATTGGGGAGGAAGAATTAAGAGGGTGAGTCTGTTATGATCCAGCAATCCCACTGCTGGGCATACACACTGAGGAAATCAGAAGGGAAAGAGACACGTGTACCCCAATGTTCATTGCAGCACTGTTTATAATAGCCAGGACATGGAAGCAACCTAGATGCCCATCAGCAGATGAATGGATAAGAAAGCTGTGGTACATATACACAATGGAGTATTACTCAGCCATTAAAAAGAATTCATTTGAATCAGTTCTAATGAGGTGGATGAAACTGGAGCCTATTATACAGAGTGAAGTAAGCCAGAAGGAAAAACACCAATACAGTATACTAACGCATATATATGGAATTTAGAAAGATGATAACAATAACCCTGTGTACGAGACAGCAAAAGAGACACTGATGTATAGAACAGTCTTATGGACTCTGTGGGAGAGGGAGAGGGTGGGAAGATTTGGGAGAATGGCATTGAAACATGTAAAATATCATGTATGAAACGAGATGCCAGTCCAGGTTCAATGCACGATACTGGATGCTTGGGGCTAGTGCACTGGGACGACCCAGAGGGATGGTATGGGGAGGGAGGAGGGAGGAGGGTTCAGGATGGGGAGCACATGTATACCTGTGATGGATTCATTTTGATATTTGGCAAAACTAATACAATTATATAAAGTTTAAAAACAAAATAAAATTAAAAAAAAGAAAACTGGAAAAAAAAAAAAAAAAGAGGGTGAGTCTGGACTTCAATGGGTGTCACTCTGAAATGTTTTTGTTTCCTTTCAGTTTTTGCTTAAACTTGGAGAACACTAACCCAACTCTTTCCATTTATAAATGAAAACAGGACTTCCCTGGTGGTCTAGTGGTATGGACTCAGTGCTTTCACAGATGACAGCCCAAGTTCAATCCCTGGAAGAGGAACTAGGATCCTGCAAGCCGCACAGCGTAGCAAAAAATAAAAACAAAAAATGAAGCAACAGCCTGGGAGCTGAAAAGTGGCTTGTTAATGACTGTACTGCCAAATAAAAACAAAGCTAAGACCAGGAATCTGAGTTCTAAGCTAGCAACACACTTCCTAATTCACCTCGGTTTTTTTTTTGGTGGGAGGAGAGGGTTGGGAGGGGGGTTTTGCATCAACAACCTGGTGCCAGTCCTCTTAGCACCAAGCAGCCCTATTGCCTTTTCTTTAACAAATGTACCAGGAAGAAAATAAAATAGTACTTAGTACTGACTGCAGCCACTTATTGCTCTCTAAGGAAATGATCCAAATCACCTCAGAGGTAGTTTGTTTAGAGAAATCCTTTCATGATGAAACTTGACTCGTTTTTTAATGGAGAAATGGAGAACATTTGGCCCAAAATTTAAATGCATGGCAGGCAGAAAAGAGAGCTGAATTACTCTGTGAAACAGAGTAAGAGATTAAGGTGGCTGAGAGGGAGACCAGCAAGAAGGAAAGAGGGGATGAGAGAAAGGGAGTGAGAGGGGCCTGGGTGGAAGCAATATGGAGTCCTCTGGAGAGATTCAGTGTAAATATGGTGGTGTGATATTCTGTTGCAAGTTTTTTGTGGGGCTAAGCAGGCCTTGGCTGTCACCATCTTCCCTTTCCTGTTACTACCAAGATTTAAAAGTCTGGCCACGCACAAAAGCCTTTTGTTAGTTCTACTTGAGTAAACAGATAAAATGAGGCCTAGCAATGGGGAAGTAGACAGTGGAGGTCAGAGCTGAAAGAGAAGGCTGAGGGTGAGCGAATGATCTGGGCATTATGTGCTTTGACCATCCTCTTACCACCTCTTCACATCAAAGTAATTTCCTGCTTATTGTGCACGAAAGCACTATGAGGAAAAGTGAAAAAGAATATATGAAAATTACTTCAGCGTTCAGTTTCTTGTCAGGAGAACTGACATGTAAAACTTGGTGTGACTCACTTAGGTAGGAGGCAGCACAGGTAAAATTAACAAGAATTTGAAGGGATGTGTATTTGCTTTAAAGAGTTATGATCACGAAGGGGGAAAATGCCATAAAATTTGCACATGCACTTTATTTTAAATGTTGACATATTATGAACATCAAGAACGTACTGATGAAAGAATTCATGCTTACATTTATGAAAGGCCTATTATTATAACAATTACTTTTAGAAAAAGCCCCACTCAACCCATTAGGAATAATGCAATGGGATTTCTCTGAAATATTATAAAATATATACTACTAATGGAGTTTAATGGTAGCTTAGGCCTCCCAAAGCAGTTAACCTTAATAGCAAGAAAATCCAAAATCACAGTAAGGGAACGGCTAAGACAAAATATAAATGAAAAAGTGTATTTTATTTATTTCCCCATAAGTTATTTCAAAGAATTAAATTCCATGGGTAGGAGAAACAACTAAATACACAAGTTAGAAAGTTATTCTACCAAAAGAAAACATGATGAAATTCTAAGATAGTTTAGTATACAGTATGGTCATTAACATAGTAGTTCTCACAATGTGGTCCCAGGACCACCACCAAGGGTGTCACCTAAGAACTTGTTAGAAATGTAGATTCTAGGGACCTACTCCAGACCTATGAAATCCACAGCTTTCAGGATGAGGCTCAGCAGTTGACACTGGAAAGAGCTCTCCAGGTGTTTCTAAAGCATGCTCAAGCTTGAGAATCACTGCTTGAGTAGCTTCAGATAAAACAGCTCTCAAAGATTATCAGTGCATACAAAAGACACAGATCACATGAGCTAAAGACATTAATGGCTTGGAGCCTTCCAGGTTACTCAAGGGGTATCTATTATGTCAGTGGGAAAAAGCCCAATTTGTATGCAGGTCAGGAAGCAACAGTTAGAACTGGACATGGAACAACAGACTGGTTCCAGATAGGAAAAGGAGTTCGTCAAGGCTGTATATTGTCACCCTGCTTATTTAACTTATATGCAGAGTACATCATGAGAAATGCTGGGCTGGAAGAAACACAAGCTGGAATCAAGATTGCTGGGAGAAATATCAATAACCTCAGATATGCAAATGACACCACCCTTATGGCAGAAAGTGAAGAGGAACTAAAAAGCCTCTTGATGAAAGTGAAAGTGGAGAGTGAAAAAGTTGGCTTAAAGCTCAACATTCAGAAAACGAAGATCATGGCATCCAGTCCCATCACTTCATGGCAAATAGATGGGGAAACAGTGGAGACAGTGTCAGACTTTATTTTTCTGGGCTCCAAAATCACTGCAGATGGTGACTGCAGCCATGAAATTAAAAGATGCTTACTCCTTGGAAGGAAAGTTATGCCCAACCTAGATAGCATATTCAAAAGCAGAGACATTACTTTGCCAACAAAGGTTTGTCTAGTCAAGGCTATGGTTTTTCCTGTGGTCATGTATGGATGTGAGAGTTGGACTGTGAAGAAGGCTGAGCGCCAAAGAATTGATGCTTTTGAACTGTGATGTTGGAGAAGACTCTTGAGAGTCCCTTGGACTGCAAGGAGATCCAACCAGTCCATTCTGAAGATCAGCCCTGGGATTTCTTTGGAAGGAATGATGCTAAAGCTGAAGCTCCAGTACTTTGGCCACCTCATGCGAAGAGTTGACTCATCGGAAAAGACTCTGATGCTGGGAGGGATTGGGGGCAGGAGGAGAAGGGGACGACAGAGGATGACATGGCTGGATGGCATCACTGACTCGATGGACGTGAGTCTCAGTGAACGCCGGGAGTTGGTGATGGACAGGGAGGCCTGGCGTGCTGCGATTCATGGGGTTGCAAAGAGTCGGACATGACTGAGCGACTGATCTGATCTGATAGTTGATATGTGGTTCCTGCACTATTGTACACATAATCAGCTTAATGTCACAGGATAGAACTAGGAATGGGACAGGATCCAGAAGTGTATACCTGTATATAAGATGATTACAGAACATTACAAAATAATACACTTGCCCATTATTTTTCTGTAGGTTATCTTTTTCTCTTATACATTCCATCCATGGTGATCTTGTCATATAAATCATGATTCCAAGCTTTGCTTTGGCTGTTTCTATGATATCCTTTACTCTTATCTGACCCTTTACAGCTCTCCCCTCCTTTTGGGATTCTGCTCATTCTGTCCATCAGTGGCTCAAATTATTAATTTCAAGAACTATTAGGTATATATCAAATAAAATAAATGATGAATAAATGAATGAATGAATGCATTTTTCAACACCATCTCAAACACTTCCCAGGTGCAAAATTTGAGACTCTCTTCCCTCTGAATATCTAACAATAATGATAAAGTTAACATTTATTGAGTGCTTGCCAGGCATTGGCTTAATTACTTCATGTGCATTTTCTCTTTTAATACTTATAAGAACTCTATAATATTTCATCTTATGTACATCCACCTCTATATTCATCACAGCATATTCACAATAGCCAAGACATGGAAGCAACCTAAATGTCCAT
Source organism: Bos taurus (assembly GCF_002263795.3). Taxonomy (NCBI): domain Eukaryota; kingdom Metazoa; phylum Chordata; class Mammalia; order Artiodactyla; family Bovidae; genus Bos; species Bos taurus. Next base: position 105,437,410 of record NC_037357.1, read on the forward strand.
CAACAGATGAATAAATAAAATAGATGTGATATGTACATACAATGGAATACTACCCAGTTGTAAAAAGGAATGACATAATGCCATTTGCAGCAACACGGATGGACCTAGAGATGGTCATAGCGAGTGAAGTAAGTCATAAAGAGAAAGACAAATACCATACAATATCATTTATATATGGAATCTAAAATATGACACAAATTAATCTATGGAACAGAAACAGACTCAGACATAGGTACAGTCTGCAGTTGCCAAAAAGGAGGGAAGTAGCCAGGGTGGATTGGGAGTTTGGGGCTAGCAAAGGCACACTAGTACATATAGGATGGGTAAAGAACAAGGTCCCACTGCATAGAACAGGGAGCTGTATTCAATATCCTGTGACAACCCCTAATGGAAAATATGAAAAATAATGTGTACACACATCCTGAATTCACAAACGGAATCACTTTGTTGTACAGCAGAAATTAATACAACATTGTTAATTTGTATACAATATAGCATATTGTATACTATACAAAATGATATTGTATTATATTACAATATCAACTATATTTCAATTAAAAAAAGTAAGCATTTCATCTTAAGGATGAGGAAACTGAGGTTTAGCAGATAAAGGAGCTGGGATTTGGACATAGGCAGCCTGAATCCAGTCATGTCACTCTTAACCATTATATTTTACTATACTTTTATAGAGTATGACCCTACTACATTGTCATTCTGTTCATCCATTCTTTGACAAATGCACATTTTTCCAGTCGGGGAAAAATGATTCTTTTACTGTTATCTGAACTGTGGGTTCTCAGACAAGAATAACTCAGGCTCTTGTTCATGACTGAACACCAGCAGAAACAACACCAACACAATCAGAGCCACAGGGCTTCAGATACTGGAATTATCATATGCAAATTTTTGTTTTTAAGACTTCTTAGACATTAAAACTGAAGAAACAGAAGAAAACTTAAATGGCAATATTCAGTGGTTCTCTAGTTAGTGTCCACAACCTGATTTATTGAATTCTCTTCTCTTTTATTTTAAAAGAGCAGTACTCTATCACTTCATGTCAAATACATGGGCGAAAAAAAATGGAAACAGTGGCACGTTTTATTTTCTTGGGCTCTAAAATCACTGCAGGCAGTGACTGTAGCAATAAAACTAAAAGATACTTGGCTCCTTGGAAGAAAAACTATGACAAACCTAGACAGGGTATTCAAAAGCAGAGACATCACTTTGGCAACAAACATTCGTCTAGTTAAAGCTATGGTTTTTCCAGTAGTCATGTATGAATGTGAGATTTGGACCATAAAGAACACTGAGTGGCGAAGAATTGATGCTTTTGAACTGTGGTGCTGGAGAAGAATCTTGAGAGTCCCTTGGATAGCAAGGAGATCAAACCAGTCAATCCTAAAGGAAATCAACCCTGAATATTCATTGCAAGGACTGATGATGAAATTCTAATACTTTGGCCGCCTGATGTGAAGAGCACACTCATTAGAAAAGATCCTAATGATGGAAAAGATTGAGGGCAGGACGAGAAGGGGGCAACAGAGGATGAGATGATTGGATGGCATTATCAACTCAATGGACATGAGTTTGAGCAAATTCTGGGAGATAGTGAAGAACAGGGAAGCCTGGCATGCTGCAGTCCATGGGGTCACAAAGAGTCAGGAACAACTTAGTGACTGAACAACTACTACTATTCTGAAATCCATGTTGACTTTGAAGTCACAGAAATTTTTGCTTATTTGAATCAGCTCTGACCTCCCCCTGCCCCCCCAAATAACACTGTTTTATTCTTCCCACAGTGTAATCAACAAATAAGAGTTTAGATGGCATCTTCTATCGTCATCCTGACCATCTACCTAGATCCAAACAATGAGCACCAAGATCTTGCCAAGATATAAATTCAGGAGTTTAAAAAAAATCCTCCAGCTTCATATTTAAAAGATTACTTCCTTTGTCTTAAAAAAGAAGTAGCCTTGAAATGTTTCCATTATTCTAACACAGAAACAATGCACATTGATAATCACTTCATTGAAATGTTTATCATTAGGGTTACTATCTGTTTCACCTTTGGAAGAACAGGAACTGTTAAGTAACACAGCGTCCTTAATGTTACTTATCACTGTGAGAGTTTAATGTTATGATACTATGGCCCCATTTGCCCATGTTGCAAACATACCCTGGGACAGCACAGTATTTATCTTTCTGATATATTGGCTCACTTGATGTTTAAGTAATCTATGAATTCTAGCCTCATTAGATATGCACAGAGCTTTTATTGCACACTGAGTTTCACTTAAAGCTCCTTCTTCCATTGTTCCTTTTCTTCCCCCAATGATGATTTAACTTGACCTCCTAAATAAATACTATTGTGTGTAACCCTGCTCCAACTATTAATTGTAAGGAAAAGTGATGCCTACTGGAAAGCCCTGGAATTTTTAAGTTGGAACTAAAGTATAGGAAAATTCATTTTTCAAGTCAAGTAAAATGCTTTCTGCACAGGAGAACTGAATTCAAATGTAGAACCTAGAATAAGATGGCTAGCTCTCTACAACAGATGTAGGTTATAACTAGATCTAGAAACTTGTACTGCTTTATCTTTTTATTGAAGTATAATTGACACATAACATTGCTTTAGTTTCAGGTATATAACATAATGATTCAATATTTATATATACTGCAAGATGATCACCATAGTAAGTCTAGTTAACAATAAATACAGATCTAAAAATGACTATGGTTACAATGTTTAAGGACATAAAAGACAAGACTAAATTGTTTAGGAGAAAACTGGAAACTATAAGTGACATAACATATCTGTTAAAGCAAGAGAATTTCTAGAATAGGAAAAAATACAAGAACCAAAATGAAGAATTTGACTGATGGGTGTTATCAGACATAATAGAAAAATGGAAGAGAATTGGTATTCAGGAAGACAGACTAGAGAAGAACATCTTTAAAATATTTAGAAGGACAAAAGGATGAAAAAAAAAAGATGACTGGAGATATATAAAAAACAGTAAAATGGTCTTACCTAACAATACTATATAAAGTTGAAACATATAAAACCAAACTGATTACAAGAATTAGCTAGCTAATCACAAGACTAGCCAAATACCTATTACACCAAATAGCATTCCACAAACTTACAGGATATGTGACACTACAAAATCTGAAATTCTTTGTCTAACTGTATTAAAATCTACATGTGTGTGCATGCTCAGTTGTGTCCAACTCTTTGCGATCCCATGAACTGTAGCCCGCCAGGCTCCTCTGTCCATGGGATTCTCCAGGCAAGAATACTGGAGTGGGTAGTCATTTCCTCCTCCAACGGATCTTCCCAACCCAGGGATTGAATCTGCATCTCCTGCATTGCAGGGAGATTCTTCACTGATGAGCTGTTGGAGAAGACCCTAAAATTTACACTTCACACACTAAACAAGATAAATTTCAGGTGTATCTTGCTGACTGACTTTTTCCTACACAGTAGCATAGGAATAAGTCTTGCGTATAGACTAAAGATTGTTTCCTATTTCACAAGAATAAAATGTGTTGTTATTGTTAAGCGGTATGAATTCATTTTACAAGGAGTAATAAACTAGAAATAAACAATAGGATTGGATTATATATTCTCTTGGAGAAAGAAATGGCAACCCACTCCAGTGTTCTTGCCTGGAGAATCCTAGGGACGGGGGAGCCTGGTGGGCTGCCGTCTCTGGGGTCGCAGAGTTGGACACAACTGAAGCGACTTAGCAGCATATATCCTCTTAAATTAGTCTGTGATTTCTCTATGTTAGTACTACTACATTAAGTGAGATATTATTTCTTTGGTGAAGGAAGGGATGTCTTTCAGCACCCTTGTATACCTTTTGACACCTAAGAGCACTAGCAATACACTAAGGGCACAGCAAGTGTTTAGCGACAGGTAAGAGGTATATATTGATGAAATATTTTATAAGTAGATGTATCTAGTGTGCCCCAAAATGGATGGAGTCATGTTATAAGAACACAGGAGTTCCCTGGAGGTCAAATCAGAGATGATTGAGGATCAACAATGAATCATGAAAACAGGATTATAATCCAATAAATAAAATAGGAGACCATTAGTTCATAATGATTCCATAAAACAAGTAAGAGTATTGGGAAAGTTCTTCTTTACTATTTAGTATACAAGGAAAATTAATAAATGTAGCAGGAATGACAGAGTCAGAAAATTGATACTCAGCAACTAATAAATATAGTGATAATTCAGGCATGAATCAAATAAATGGGATGAAAGTCTGTCAGAAAACAGGGTCAAAGTACCTCCCCATAGATTACAGATTAATTTCAAAGTAAAAAGGCACCTTTACAGAGGAGAAATCAGGTAGACACTACCTTAACCTAGTGATCAACGTTAAGTCATCAACAAAAGGGACAAACGGATCAACATTACTCCTGTAAGATTTCTACCAAAAAATGCACTATCTAAATGTGACCATGAGAAAATATCAGCTAAACCCAAAGTGAAAGACATTTTACAGGGGAACAAAACCCAGCATGTTCTCTTTTAAAATGGTAATATCATGAAAAACAAAGGCAAGACAAAGGAGCTGTGCCAGCTTAAAGAAGACTAAAGAAACAAGTTACTAAATGTAGTGTGGGCCCCTGAGTAGTAGCCTGGATTTAGGAGGGTGGGGTGGATGGGGGGCGAAGGTATAAAGCTGGCAGCATTTTGACCAAATCTCTTGAGAGCTTGTAATAAATGAAAATACTTGAGCTCCACCCCAAACCTTCTATTACCAGAATCTCTAGGGGTGGAGCCTGGGAATCTGTGTTTTAACCTGCCCTAATGATTGAGAAGCCTTCTCAAATGTTAAGAAGCATCAGGATTATCTAGTGAGCAGGTTAAAACACAAAACACGAATCACAAAATTGGGACAATTGGTGAAATTTGAAAATGGACTTTAAGATAATATTGTGACAATAATAAATTTCTTGAATTTGATAAATTTACTGTGTTTTTTTTAAAGAATGTCCTTATGCTTGAGAGGGCTTCCGGGGTAGCTCAAATGGTAAAGAATCTGCCTGCAATGCAAGAGACCTGGGTTCGATCCCTGGGTCGGGAAGATCCCCTGGAGAAGGGCATGGCAACCCACTCCAGTATTCCCATGGACAGTATTCTCCCATGGAGAATCCCATGGACAGAGGAGCCTGGCAGGCATGTCCATGGGGTTGCAAAGGGGCAGACACAACTGAGCAATTAACACTATGCTTGAGATAAGCATACGAGAAATTCAGTAAAATACCAAGTATAGGTGAATCTATGTCAAAGATATATGAGCATTTACTGGACTGTTCTTACAATGATTCTCTAGGTTTGAGTTTTTCACATCAGAGTTATTAAATACATACAAACACAGACATTCACCTGCCTTACTGTATCAAACCATCATTCTGCATCTTTACAAGATCATGTCTGTATCTATTAACTTTGTAGAAATTAACATTTGCTCTTCCAATTGGCCAAAAACTCATACTCAGGGCTGCATTTCCACACTACACATCACTTACTTTTTTTAAAGCCACCATACTAGCACCCCATATAGTATTACTAAGCTAGCCATTGGTATGAGTCAGCAAGAGCAAACCATGCTCAATTAGATGCTTTATTCACTTAAAAAAAAACTAAATTAAAACATTATACAAGCCCTCTGTGGTCATGTATGAATGTGAGAGTTGGACTGTGAAGAAGGCTGAGCACCGAAGAATTGATGCTTTTGAACTGTGGTGTTGGAGAAGACTCTTGAGAGTCCCTTGGACTGCAAGGAGATCCAACCAGTCCATTCTGAAGGAGATCAGCCCTGGGATTTCTTTGGAAGGAATGATGCTAAAGCTGAAACTCTAGTACTTTGGCCACCTCATGCGAAGAGTTGACTCATTGGAAAAGACTCTGATGTTGGGAGGGATTGGGGGCAGGAGGAGAAGGGGACGACAGAGGATGAGATGGCTGGATGGCATCACTGACTTGATGGACATGAGTCTGAGTGATCTCCGGGAGTTGGTGATGGACAGGGTGGCCTGGCATGCTGCAATTCATGAGGTAGCAAAGAGTCGGACACAAACTGAACTGAACTGATAAGATATTCTGTACTGAGGGTTGGAAAATTTCAAAAAGAACCAGAGAGTAAATATTTGGGACTTTGTGGCCTATATAACCTCTTTCACAACCATTCAACTTTGCTATTGTTGCACAAAAGCAGCCATCATTAGACAATCTATAAACAAATGAGTGTAGCTGTGCTGCGATATAACTTTATTCACAAAACCAGGCATCAGGCTACATGTAGCCAATGGGCTGTATTTTCCCAGACCCTGTTCTGTGCTAAGCACCTGTTCTACATTATACATTTTACTATATATTATTACATATATATTATGTATATATAATTGTATACATAATTGTAAGTAGGGGCGGTGGCTGGGAGGACCAACCCCACGCCATGGCTGCATGGGCACAGGAGGGCCTAGAGGAGCTATCCCACGTTGAAGGTCAGGAAGAGCGGTGGTAAGGAGATACCCCTCATCCAAGGTAAGGAGCAATGGCTGCGCTTTGCTGGAGCGGCCGTGGAGAGATATCCCACGCCCAAGGTAAGAGAAACCCAAGTAAGATGGTACGTGTTGCAAGAGGGCATCAGAGGGCAGACACACTGAAACCATACTCACAGAAAACTAGTCAATCTAATCACACTAGGACCACAGCCTTGTCTAACTCAATGAAACTAAGCCATGCCCGTGGGGCAACCCAAGATGGGCGGGTCATGGTGGAGAGATCTGACAGAATGTGGTCCACTGGAGAAGGGAATGGCAAACCACTTCAGTATTCTTGCCTTGAGAACCCCATGAACAGTATGAAAAGGTAAAATGATAGGATACTGAAAGAGGAACTCCCCAGGTTGGTAGGTGCCCAATATGCTACTGGAGATCAGTGGAGAAATAACTCCAGAAAGAATGAAGGGATGGAGCCAAAGCAAAAAGAATACCCAGCTGTGGATGTGACTGGTGATAGAAGCAAGGACCAGTGCTGTAAAGAGCAATATTGCACAGGAACCTGGAATGTCAGGTCCATGAATCAGGCAAATTGGAAGTGGTCAAACAAGAGATGGCAAGAGTGAATGTCGACATTCTAGGAATCAGCAAACTGAAATGGACTGGAATGGGTGAATCTAACTCAAATGACCATTATATCCACTACTGCAGGCAGGAATCCCTCAGAAGAAATGGAGTAGCCATCATGGTCAACAAAAGAGTCCTAAATGCAGTACTTGGATGCAATCTCAAAAATGACAGAATGATCTCTGTTCATTTGCAAGGCAAATCATTCAATATCACAGTAATCCACGTCTATGCCCCAACCAGTAACACTGAAGAAGCTGAAGTTGAATGGTTCTATGAAGACCTACAAGACATTTTAGAACTAACACCCAAAAAAGATGTCCTTTTCATTATAGGGGACTGGAATGCAAAAGTAGGAAGTCAAGAAACACCTGGAGGAACAGGCAAATTTGGCCTTGGAATATGGAATGAAGCAGGGCAAAGACTAATAGAGTTTTGCCAAGAAAATGCACTGGTCATAACAAACACCCTCTTCCAACAACACAAGAGAAGACTCTATACATGGACATCACCAGATGGTCAACACCGAAATCAGATTGATTATATTCTTTGCAGCCAAAGATGGAGAAGCTCTATACAGTCAGCAAAAACAAGACCAGGAGCTGACTGTGGCTCAGACCATGAACTCCTTATTGCCAAATTCAGACTTAAATTGAAGAAAGTAGGGAAAACCACTAGACCATTCAGGTATGACATAATTCAAAGCCCTTATGATTATACAGTGGAAGTGAGAAATAGATTTAAGGGCCTAGATCTGATAGATAGAGTCCCTGATGAGCTATGGAATGAGGTTCATGACACTGTACAGGAGACAGGGATCAAGACCATCCCCATGGAAAAGAAATACAAAAAAGCAAAATGGCTGGCTGGGGAGGCCTTACAAATAGCTGTGAAAAGAAGCGAAGCGAAAAGCAAAGGAGAAAAGGAAAGATATAAACATCTGAATACAGAGTTCCAAAGAATAGCAAGAAGAGATAAGAAAGCCTTCTTCAGCGAACAATGCAAAGAAATAGAGGAAAAAAACAGAATGGGAAAGACTAGAGATCTCTTCAAGAAAATCAGAGATACCAAAGGAACATTTCATGCAAAGATGGGCTCAATAAAGGACAGAAATGGTATGGACCTAACAGAAGCAGAAGGTATTAAGAAGAGGTGGCAAGAATAGACAGAAGAACTGTACAAAAAAGATCTTCATGACCCAGATAATCACGATGGTGTGATCACTGACCTAGAGCCAGATATCCTGGAATGCGAAGTCAAGTGGGCCGTAGAAAGCATCACTACGAACAAAGCTAGTGGAGGTTATAGAATTCCAGTTGAGCTATTCCAAATCCTGAAAGATGATGCTGTAAAAGCGCTGCACTCAATATGCCAGCAAATTTGGAAATCTCAGCAGTGGCCACAGGACTGGAAAAGGTCAGTTTTCATTCCAAACCCAAAGACAGGCAATGCCAAAAATGCTCAAACTACTGCAAAATTGCACTCATCTCACACGCTAGTAAAGTAATGCTCAAAATTCTCCAAGCCAGGCTTCAGCAATACGTGAACTGTGAACTTCCAGATGATCAGGCTGGTTTTATAAAAGGCAGAGGAACCAGAGATCAAATTGCCAACATCTGTTGCATCATCAGAAAATCAAGAGAGTTCCAGAAAAACATCTATTTCTGCTTTATTGACTACATCAAAGCCTTTGACTATGTGGATCACAACAAACTAGAAAATTCTTATGAGATGGGAATACAAGACCACCTGACCTGCCTCCTAAGAAATCTGTATGCAGGTCAAGAAGCAACAGTTAGAACTGGACATGGAACAACAGGCTTGTTCCAAATAGGTAAAGGAGTACATCAAGGCTGTATATTGTCACTCTGCTTATTTAACTTATATGCAGAGTACATCATGTGAACTGCCAGGCTGGATGAAGCACAAGTTGGAATCAAGATTGCCAGGAGAAATATCAATAACCTCAGATATGCAGATGACACCACCCTAATGGCAGAAAGTGAAGAAGAATAAAGAGCCTCTTGATGAAAGTGAAAGAGGAGAGTGAAAAAGTTGGCTTAAAACTCAACGTTCAGAAAACTAGGATCATGGTATCTGGTCCCATCACTTCATGGCAAATATATGGGGAAATGATGGAAACAGTGGCTGACTTTATTTTGGGGGGCTCCAAAAGCACTGCAGATGGTGACTGCAGCCATGAAATTAAAAGATGCCTGCTCCTTGGAAGAAAAGCTATGACCAACCAAGACAGCATATTAAAAAGCAGAGACATTACTTTGCCAGCAAAGGTCCATCTAGTCAAAGCTATGGTTTTTCCAGTAGTCATGTATAGATGTGAGAGTTGGACTGTGAAGAAAGCTGAGCATAGAGAATTGATGCTTTTGAACTGTGTTGTTGGAGAAGACTCTTGAGAGTCCCTTGAACTGCAAGGAGATTCAACCAGTCCATCCTGAAGAGATCAGTCCTGGTTGTTCATTGGAAGGACTGATGTTGAAGCTGAAACTCCAATACTTTGGCCACCTGATGCAAAGAACTAACTCACTGGAAAAGACCCTGATGCTGGGAAAGACTGAAGACGGAGGAGAAGGGGATGACAGAGGATGAGATGGTTGGATGGCATCACCGTCTTGATGGACATGAGTTTGAGTAAACTCCGGGAGCTGGTGATGAACAGGGAAGCCTGGCGTGCTCTAGTCCACGGGGTTGCAAAGAGTTGGACATGACTGAGTGAGTGAACTGAACTGAGTTATATACATATAATTGTAATTATATAATTATAAGTAATTATAATATATTACATTATATTCATGTGCCCATCCTGGATGATGCAGACCTTAAACTAATAGCTCTCTCACCATCAACTAGAAGTTCTGTATCCCAGAGACCTCACTGAAAGTGTTCAACCATCAGCTATACCCTAAACCCACAAGCCACATTTTATCAACACCAAAAATTATAAAAGATACAGGAAGTCTTTCATAGGTTTCATTTTATTTTAAAGCTAAGAAGTGATCCTAAAATGCAAACTAATGTTCTTCCAAACTTGGTCAAAATGAATTTTGGAGCACTAGATCAGTGTTCCTGTCCTCGTTTAGGTGTCCCCAAAAGCAGATCCTGAGATGAGCATTTGAGTCCAAGAAGTTGTTGTTTTAGGAAGTAATCACAGAGTAAAAAACACTAGTATGGAAGTAGGAAGAGAGATGAGCAAGGAAAGAAAAGCAATGAAGAGTCTGTTATCAAGCCAGTTTCCTACCACTGTGGGTAACTGGGTCTCAGTCCTTCTAGAGAACACCAGGAGACTGTGAGAGCATGTCTTAGAAATACCTCAAGGAAGTAGCAAGTAACTTGGATTTTTGTTTGTTTTCTGCTGCATGGCACACGAGATCTTAGTTCCCTGACTAGGGATCGAACTCATACCTGCTACACAGGAAGTGTGGAGTCTTGACCACTAAACCATCAGGGAAATGCCAAACTTGGTGTGTTTTTAATCCAGCAATTCCCCACTTGTCATTGGTTGAAGGCTGACTCTGGGAACCTTGGCTATATAAGGTGAGCTTGCCCCAATTGCCACAGAACAAAGACCTCAGACAGAGATTAGCAAGTATTAGCAATAAGCAAGCCTTGGCATGTGAGATGAGCACAGAAGGGATATGGGCTAGGAATGCATCACCTTGACTACAGTCCCAGAACTTTTTATGAGCAAGGTCTAGGTCTGATTACACAAATCATCATTCTTATGTCAATGTGAATGATGAATTCCATGATCACAAAGGGTAAGGAATCTTGGGTGATAACTCATTACAGAGTGTGTGTGTGTGTGTGTGAGTGTGTGTGTGTGTGTGTGTGTGTGTGTTAGTCACTCAGTTGTGTCTGACTCTTTGAGACCCCATGGACTGTAGCCTACCAGGCTCCTCGGTCCATGGAATTCTCCAGGCAGTAATACTGGAGTGGGTTGCCATGCCCTTCTCCTGGGCATCTTCCCAACTCAGAGATCGAACCTGTGTCTCCTGCATTGACAGGCAGGTTCTTTATCACTGAGCCACCAGGGAAGCCCAATTCATTACACTACCAAACACTAATTAGCCACTCTCCATTTCCCTGTGTCCCAGCACAAGCTGGGTGGAGTGGGGTGCTGCTCCCAGTTACTGCTGTGCAATGAATACAGGAAACATGACTTTCTAGCAAGGAATCTTTCGAGTGGATGAGCTTTACTGGTCCCCCTGACACTGAAATTTAATAACCTAGTGATTCTAAAACTGTATTTAAATATTATTTCAGAGCATGATATATTGTACGCCTGACTTAAAATGAAACTCCAATTTATTCAGGCAACAAATTCATCTAATTCTAACAGTGATTCATAGCAACCACATAAACTACCAGCAGGAACAGGAAAACTCCTTCTGCAGAAAGCCCTTGTTAAGCAGCTTTCTTCTCTAAAGCTTTATTTCCAAAAACAGCCTTTTGAGGCATGGATACAGCAGTCTGAAGGAATTACTTCTTCCCCCTAGACTCTATCATTTACCGTCTCATGGGTTTTAATCAAATTTCCCAAGTAAGTCCCCTATGACTTTGCAATTCCAGCTTATCAAAACTCTTTCCACAGTCACCATACATCATATAGTAAAAGACAGGAAAACAAACACAGTGGTCATATGCATGTATCACTGACTTCCTATGAATTTCCCAACCCTAGTTCATGCAGCTAGGTAAATATTGATGTAAAAAATTACATCCTTGTACAAATTATTCACCCATGATGTACCTAGTCTTCATTCAAAATACCTGTTTACTCAACATGCATGCCTTCTCCGAGAACGAATGAGGAAAACAAGATCACAAGGAACCCTTGGTTTTGTGTTTGTTTTTTGGCCACACAGCAAGGCATGCGGGGATCTCAGTTCCCTGAGACCAGGGATCAAACCTGTCTTCCCTACAGCAAAAGAATGAAGTCTTAACCACTGGACCACCAGGGAAGTCTCCAAGGAAACCTTGGTTTCGATCAAAGTTCACCAACTGATCCAGTGACTAAATCCAGCCTCCAGGAGTATTTTGTTTAGTCCTAATTATTGTTTTAAATGTTTACAAAATAATGGCAAACATTTATTAATGGGGACATTTCACATAAAATAACCCATGTTTCTGCTTCCTCTTTGAAAAATCAGAGGATCAAGAAATGCTGGTGTCAAAATCTGCATGGCATCGTTAGGAAGAGGTTGGTGGATGGCTGTCCCCTGATGACAGGCTGCACACTTCTGGTTTGCTACAGTGACCACTGTCTTCTACTGTCTATCTGTCTTGCCTCTAGGGGCGTGCAATTTGTAACTCAGATGAAACACAGTAAACAGAATTTTGAGCACCGAGCTTAGGAAATGTAGCACATTTCACCTTTTACACCAACAGATACCTTAGACGAAGGGAGTTTACATCTAGAATATGGCTTTCTTTGCCCTGATTGGCTGTATTCACGGGTGTCATTGCACTTAGCCAGTGTACCTACGATGACAATGTACAGCCCATAAAATAATCTAAGAGAATCTATCCACTTCCTGTTGGACTCTTAGCAAGACTCTCCTGATCCCATCATGCAATAGGTCCTGCCTCAACTTTGAATCAAACCTTCCCCTAGCTAATTTCCACATCAGAACCAGCAGAGCAGTGGAAGGCTGGAGGGATAAAGGCTATGCAGCTAAAACACGGAAAGAAGTTACACCTAAGGAATAAAAATTTATCTCAGAGAGTAATCTGTTAGCAAGGCAACTTATTTCCTCATGGAATAGGTTAATTATCTCTCCAAGCAACCTCAAAAACCTCAGGCCAAAAAAAAAAAGTTGGGGTATATGTAGATTCATTTGAAGAGGTGCATAACCTAGTAAATGAACTATTCAAAGGTTCACCCTTCTTTTGGATGAAAGGATTATCGCCCAAAGGTCTGTCTCACTATTTCACAGTAACTTATCATAGTTAATCTTTGAAAATTCCTGCACTTAGTTGATAAAAGAGAAAAGGCCCAAATGAGAGTTATGCTAAACTTACAGCCTTGGGGCATGAAGGTGGGATAGGGATAAATATTAAAAACCGGAGGTAAAGGGAGAGGGGAAGGTGGAGAGAAAGAGATTGAACAGAGACAGACGCAAAATTATTATTTTGTGGGTCAAGCTCTATGTATTATTTTGCTCTGCTCTTATTTTGTGAGTCCAACTCAGCTCTGTGTATCTTTAAATTCCTTTTCTATTCAAAGCAAAGTTTTAAGGCATTTTGACCCTACAATCAACAGGATGCAATATAAAAACAATGAAAAAAATCAAGGCAAATAAGGGTTTGCTGAAAGCCAGCTTTGAAAGCCAGTAATGGGTTGATCTATGCCAAGATGCAAGGTGAGGTTGCTCCTACCAGCGAGAGGTGGCACATGACAAAAGAAAGATTTTCTACTTTGGGGGGGCTACAGAATGACCCAATTGGGGCCATTCTGAAGCTCTAATATTTTGGCCACCTGATGCGAAGAGCTGACTCATTGGAAAAGACCCTGATGCTGGGAAAGATTGAAGGCAGGAGAAGGGGAGGACAGAGGATGAGGAGGTTGGATGGCATCACCAATGGAATCTGAGTTTGAGCAAACTCCAGGAGATGGTGAAGGACAGGGATGCCTGGCATGCTGCAGTCCATGGGGTCTCAAAAGAGTTGGACACAACTGAACAACAACAGAATGACCACCAATTTGAAGCTTATCACCTGTACTTGGTGAAAGGACATTTTCAATGAGGGAAAATTTCACAATAAAGGAATCCCTAAATAAGTTTCTCTACTCACATTCCCAAAAAATCTCTAAAAATGCTCAAAAACGTCACCTAAAATAAGTCCTTTAAATTCTACAGGCTCAGTAAACAATACCAGAACTTGCTGCTCTAAAAATAAAGTGGAAACTGTACACACGGATCAGGTAGGCCCTTCTCACATACTCCCCCAATCATCTGTAGAAATACTGTGAAGAAAATTCCAGGCAGGGTTATAATCCAACCCCCTTCCATAATGCAAGATAATGTTTTGAAACAATAATAAAGAAAATGGGTGTCATGTACGTGAAAAATCAGTAAATCCATGAATTCTCCATTTGCTTTGGGGAAATACCTGAATTTGTGAGGTCCATAGGATATCACTCAGTCATGTCCGACTCTTTGTGACCCCATGGTCTGTAGCCTACCAGGCTCCTCAGTCCATGGAATTTTCCAGGCAAGAGTACTGGAGTGGGTCGCCATTTCCTTCTCCAGGGGATCTTCCCAATCCAAGGATAAAACCCAGGTCTCCTGCACTACAGGCAGACGCTTTACCGTCTGAGCCACCAGGGAAGCCCATGTGAGGTCCATAACTCATCACAGATATGTTTCTGGTGCTCCATATTCAACATCCAGCATGTACCTCATTCATATGATCATGGGAAGATGAGAAATAACAGGAATACAATGGTACTCAAACCACTGTGTCTATTTTCTATGGCTGTTTAACAAATTACCGTAAACTGAGAAGATAATAACCACCATTTATTACCTTACAGCTCTGTAAGTCAGAGGTCCGGTGGACTCATCTGGATTCTCTGCTCTGGGTCTCATGAGACCAAAATCAAGGTGCGAGCTGGGCTAGGCTTTTATCCATAAATTCTGGGGGAGAATCTGCTCCAAACTAAAGTTCATGTATGTGGTTGGCAAAATTCATTCCCCTGAAGTTGTAGGACTCCAGTTCCCCTTTCCTTTCTGATTGTCAGCTGTCATTTCTGACTCTCAGCTCCTGGAGGCCACCTGTATTTCATACCAAGTGGTCCCCTCCATCTTCAAGGCTGTTAACAGTGTGCTAAATCTTTCTCATGTTCTTACTCATAAAACTAAAAATAGTTGCCATATGATCCAGCAATTCCATTCCTGGGCATATATCCAAACAGAACTTTAATTCAAAGAGATACATGCACCCCTATGTTCATAGTAGCACTATTCACAATAGCCAAGACATGGAAACAAACTCTCCATCAACAGATGAATGGGTAAAGAAGCTGTGGTACATGCAATATATACAATAGAATACTACTTGGCCATGAATAAGGATGAAATAATGCCATTTGCAGCAACATGGATGCAACTAGAGGTTATCAAACTAAGTGAAGTAGGTCAAAAAGAAAGTGACAAATATCAGGATCCAGGAACACAACCGGGTTGGGCCCCAGGGATACTGGCTCTGGGAGTTCCTAACTGGACTCATTCATGAGCTGGCTTCTGGTCCCAGCTCTGTGTCTTTTTCACTGCGACTTTTGGTCCTTTGAGCATCAGTTTCCTCATCTGACACCTGGGCGCAAGAGCAGGGCCGACTTACCCGGCAACAGGGTTTATGGTATCACTTATAGGCAGAATCTAAATTATGCCACAAATGAACTTATCTATGAAACAGACTCAGTGATGTAGAGAGCAGACTCGTCACTGCCAAGGAGGACAGGGGTGAGGGAGTAATGGACTGGGAGCTCGGGATTAGCAGATGCAAGCTACTACACATATCTAATGGGTAAGCAACAAAGTCCTACTGCAGAACACAGGGACTTATATTCAATTCCCTGTGATAAACCATACTGGAAAGATTATGAAAAACAATGTGTGTGTGTGTATATATATATACACATGTATGTAAAACTGAATCACTGTGCTATATGGCAGAATTAACACTGTAAATCAACTATATTTCAATAAAATAAATTTCTAAAAAATCTTTGCTATGTTCTGACTCAGATATTCCCTTCTGCCCTCCTATTCTACCACCAGCTAAAGAAAGCTCTCTGCTTTTAAAAGCTTATGTGATTGGGTTAGGCTTACTCTGAAAATCTGTATTTTTAAGATCAACTATGTCCTACAGCACAAAAAGAGACATCCATATATGTTTACAGGTCCTTGAGATTGAGATCTGGAATCTTGGGGCCCACTTCTAGAAAGTCTACCTACCTATCATGTCTGTTGATGTACATGTTGACACATACTGTCCCCTTGTAGGGACAACTCACTGGTACAATGTAGACTACTTTACCTACTGCTGCTGCTAAGTCACTTCAGCCATGTCCGACTCTGTGTGACCCCATAGACGGCAGCCACCAGGCTCCCCCATCCCTGAGATTCTCCAGGCAAGAACACTGGAGTGGGGTGCCATTTCCTTCTCCAATGCATGAAAGTGAAAATGAAAGTGAAGTCGCTCAGTCGTGTCTGACTCTTTGCAACCCCATGGACGGCAGCCACCAGGCTCCCCCATCCCTGAGATTCTCCAGGCAAGAACACTGGAGTGGGGTGCCATTTCCTTCTCCAATGCATGAAAGTGAAAATGAAAGTGAAGTCGCTCAGTCGTGTCTGACTCTTTGCAACCCCATGGACGGCAGCCACCAGGCTCCCCCATCCCTGAGATTCTCCAGGCAAGAACACTGGAGTGGGTTGCCGTTTCCTTCTCCAGTGCATGAAAGTGAAAAGTGAAATTGAAGTCACTCAGTCGTGTCCAACTCCTAGTGACCCCATGGACTGCAGCCCACCAGGCTCCTCCGTCCATGGGATTTTCCAGGCAAAGTACTGGAGTGGGGTGCCATTGCCTTCTCCAACTACTGTTAGGTAAAGAATAGCATTTCAAATATCCAATGAAGGAAGGCTCAGCTTCCTGGGAGAGCATAAATACATGCCCCCCCCCCCATAATTTAAAGGCTAATCAGCCACAGCCCTAAATACCTAGTATCAATACATGATATCCAGGCCATTAGAGGAATGCAGACTAATATACAAGAGATGGCCAACCTAAACATATGGGTGCCTTCACTTTAAAGTCATATGAACTGTATACACTCTGCATTGCCTCAGCCTTTCCCTGTTAATTTGGGTTCAACAATCTTGAGATTTGACAGGGTAATCAGCCCATTAATTTTCACAACATGTATCTAAACAAGAGTTACTGGAACAAGATGAGGTGAATTCCAAAAGTTGTGTAATTTTCCCTGCTTTTAATGTATGTGGATGTGGCAGATTATATTTTCTAAAGATAGCCAGGATACCCCTAATACATATGCTTTTCTGTTAACTTTTGCTTCATGTATCTCAGGGGTTTTTTTGGTTAGGTGCATACCCTGGTGACTCAGCAGTAAAAGATGCAGGAGCTACGGAGATGCCTGTGTGGGGAAGATCCCCTGGAGTAGGAAATGGCAACCCCCTCCAGTAATCTTGCCTGGAAAATGCCATGGACAGAGGAGTCTGGCAGGCTACAGTCCACAGGGGTCACAAAGAGTCCAACAGGACTTAGCAACCAAACAATTGTTATATCTTTTTGGTGGGTTGAGACATATTATAAAATGTATTACTTTGGCTCTAGCTACAATTTTGTCTTAAAGTCTATTCTGTCAGATATTAGAACAGTTGCTCCAGCTCTCTTTTGATTACTGTTTGCATGGTTTCTACACCCTTCAACTTTCGATCTTTTGTGACTTTGAATCTAAAGCACTGGGTACACCAAAAAGTTCGTTCGGGTTTTTTCCATAACATCTTACTAAACTTTTTGGCCAAGCCAATGTGGCCCTTGTAGCCAGCATGTAAGTGGTTCATTTTTTTAAAATCCATTCTGCCAATTCATGTAATTGGAATGCTTAATCGATTTATGGGCTTCCCTGATAGCTCAGTTGATAAAGAATCTGCCTGCAATGCAGGAGACCCCAGTTTGATACCTGGGTCGGGAAGATGCACTGGAGAAGGGATAGGCTACCCACTCCAGTATTCTTGGGCTTCCCTTGTGGCTCAGATGGTAAAGAATCTGCCTGCCATGCAAGAGACCTGGGTTTGATCCATGAGTTGGGAAGATCCCCTGGAGAAGGGAAAGGCTACCCACTCGACTCTTCTGGAGTATTCTGGCCTGGAGAATTCCATGGACTGTATAGTCCACAGGGTCACAAAGTCAGACACAACTGAGCAACTTTCAATCCATTTACATTTAAAGTGTTTACTCATAAGGTAAGATTTATGCCCACCATTTTGCTATTTATTTTCCTTATGTCTTTTTCATTCTTCTATTCCTTTACCACTGTCTTTTTGTGTTAAAAGATATAATGTACCATTTCATTCACTTTTCATTTATTTTAATATATTTAAGTTATTTTCTTAGTGACTGCCCTTGCAATGACAATTATCATCTTAACTTAAAACAATCTAGTTCAAATTAATACCAACTTAACTACAGTAGTATACAAAATCTGCTCCAACTTGTCTCCATTCCATTCTTTAACTTTGTCCTGTTATTGTCACACAAATTATAGCTTTATACACTGTCTGCCCACCAACACAGAACTATAATAATTGTTTTACATAATTGTCTTTTAAATTAGATATGGTAAAAGAGTTCAACAAAAAATACATGTATGCTGTCTTTCATATATTTACTAAAATATGTATATTTACTGGTGCTCTTTATTTCTTCATGTGGCTTTGGGTAACTTACTAATGTCCTTTCATTTCAGTCTGAAGGACTCTCTTTAATGCGTCTTGTTGGGTAGGTCTGGTACTAATAAATTCTCTCAGTTTTCCCTTTATGACTATGTTGTTATGCTTGGTGGTATCCCACATGCACTGTTCATTTCTCTGTTGTTTGTTTTTGCTCCTCAGACTGAGTAATCTCAATTGACCTATTTTCAATGCTTTTTAAGCATTTCAAACACATGGCCTAAAAGTAAAAGCTTAATTCATTCAGTCAGTAAATTTTTTGAACACTTTCTATATGCCAAATGATTTTAAGGTGTTCTGGATATAGCAGGAGGCAACACAAAATTATTACCTTTATGGTAAGTAATATATATATTAAATATATAATGCCACATACTGATAAATGCCCTAGAGACAACAAGGTAAGAGGATACAGTCATTCTTTTAAAGAAAATAGCCTGGTCAGGAAAAGCCTTTCAAAAGAGCTAAGAATAGCACTAAATAAAGTATTTTCCTTAAGTATCAAATCTTAGAAAAATCTAAAAATTCAATTAAAAAGTATAATGAACCTCAAGTTCTCTTAGACCTTCAATATTCTTCACTTAGTAAAGTTAGCCTACACCTTTCAACTGTGAATCAAAAGATTCAAATTAATGACAAAACCATACATGCAAAATTGGAATCACAATCTAAGTGAGTCACAATTTCTTACATGCCCAATTCACCTCAATATTGCAAATACATTAAATACCAAATATAGACAAACTATTAGTACTAAGTGTTAGTACTAAAGTTAGACTGATTGCATTACTGGTCCCAGTTCTTTACTCATTTCTGTATCCATGTCTTTTGCCAAGTGATTTTGCAGCTTCCCATAGCAAGAGACAGATTTGGGACTTTCCTGGTGGTTCAGTGGCTAAGACTCAGCGCTCCCAATGCAGGGGACCTGGATTTGATCTCTGGTCAGGGAATTAGATCCCACATGCCCCAACTAAAGAACCCACATGCCACAATAAAGATCGAAGATCCCCCGTGTGCCACAACTAAGACCCAGTGCACGCAAATAAATAAATGTTTTAAAAAAGAAAGAGACAATATATTTTTCATCCCCATGACTGAGTCCAGGTACATGCCTTGCTTTGGACAATGGAGTGTTAACAACCATGAGACAAGTAGAAGCATGGAAAAACACTTGTTCTCTCACATGTCTGCCACTGTCATGAGACTGTGCCTGGGCTAGCTTGCTGGAGGATGAGGGACGCATAGAAGAAAGCTGTGCTGTGCTGTGGCTGTCATACAGCATTACAGTAGTGAAAGATAACTGATACAACCCTTATTTTTATTCTATATATTCCCTGGTTTGGAAATGTACTTACCAGCAAAGAGAAAATATTTTCCTTTCAAGTGAATTGAGAGTACTTTCCTATACTTATCAGGACCAGGTTCACGTGCAGAAGCAGCTAAAAAAAGTCAACATGTCTTTATCCCTAATGTAAAAATCTAGAGAAAGGTGGTTAGGCTGGTCCAGCTGTTTCATGGTATCAGGGACCCAGGCTCCTTCTATCTTGCCACTCTATTGGCCACTTCCTTGTCTACTATTCGTCACCTCATATCCAGCCATCATATCTATATCCCCCCACCAGGAATGAAAAAAGAAAACAATAAATACAGGTTCCCCTCTCCTTTCAAAGATAGTTTCTGTATGGTGCACACCACATCTTCTTATATGCATTCATGTGGTCAAACTTAACTAAAAAGATGGCTAGGAAATGTAATCTTGAACAATCACATGCCTGGCTAAAAAGCAAGGATGCTACTAACTTAGAAAAAGAAAAAAATGAACATTTGAGGACAACTGTCTCAATATTACAAACACAAAGCTTAAACATATCCAGATTACTAATAAGTCAAACTCGGTTACCATCTCAGAGGACAGGCAGGTAGGCAAGACACAGGATCCAAGCTTTAGGATAAGTATCCTTTGTGAGGTCCTAACAGATGCCTTTAAACCCCTTTTATATTTACCATGAAATGTGAAACTCTCAATCAATACTTTTTTGAAGGGGATTTGTCTCTGCCTATTTTGGGTTTTATCCCAATGTAATTTCTGACTTGCCTAGAAGTTGACACTGAATTCCAATTATTTTTGCAGCTAACTTCCTTCAGTTGTGTAGCCTGATTGAATTCTGAACTCTTGTCACGTTTCCTCTTTAGAGGGTCAAAACCAAATCAGTTATGTTTTTTCGTGTCTTTCTGCTAAACTTTCATAACTTTCTGCTAAAAACACTAAAGTGATGCTAATAACTATATGTGAAAGGACTTTATGCATGCAAATACAGTTCTCCAGTTTTCTGAGATCCCTCTTTTGATTGATCCAAAGATAATAGCCAGTTCCCTCCTTACATGCTTCTGAGGTTCCCCAAAGGCTACTTGTCTAAGCTGGTGAGATCACCTCGTCAATCCTCCCCTGACCACCTCTGTCCACCTTAAAACTGTTTTGCTCTCTTTTCCTCTGCATATTGCCCTCCTCACTTCCACTGAATGCAACAGTACTTGATCCAAACCACTGACACAGCCCTGCCCATTTTTTCAGCAAAGTGTGATAAACACCAGGCTACTATTTAACCAACTTTATTGCAGGCTTATGATAAACAGAGGGGAACCTTTACAAAAATCTGAACGCTTTAAAACCTTTCCCGAAACTTCTTTTTTCTAGAGCCAACAGGTCACACCCATTCTCTGGGGTCTCATATGGACCCCTCTTCCTCTTTAGCAACTCAGCACACCCCTGCTGTTGAGGGGGAAAGCTCCTTTTGATTGCAGTGAGCGGTCCTGAAGAGAGATCTTAGTTCCCTGCCCAGGAATTAAAGCTGGGTAACCTGGATGAAAATCAGGAGTCCTCACCACTAGACCACCAGGGGCTAAAGGCTAGAAGCAAAGTGGCTCTGGCTCTTGCCCCTGTTTGAAGGAAGAATATTTCAAGGAGGCAAAGACTGTACAAATAGGTACAATGTTTACTATTAGAAATACAGGACAATGTTTGGGAGAGCACACAGTAAAACAGTTTATCCAGCTCAGAAGGTAGGCAGAGATACACACCCGGAAAG
The DNA here is from genome assembly GCF_002263795.3 of Bos taurus. Lineage (NCBI taxonomy): Eukaryota > Metazoa > Chordata > Mammalia > Artiodactyla > Bovidae > Bos > Bos taurus. The sequence continues at coordinate 105,459,140 of NC_037357.1, forward strand.
GAGTGTGGACATCCTGAGTGAGAAGGAGTGCAATATGGAGGTAAGGTAAATCACTTATATAGGACAGTCCTGCCTGGTCTTTATTTACCCTTGACCAGTTAGCTTTTTTCTTTCTTCACATCTGACTGGTCCATGGATCCTCCCCAAAATGTATGTGCAACTTGCATTTTGGATCCCACCATAAAGGCCTATGGGTGCATGTCCACACTTCTTATGGGGTGGGGCCTCCCTCCCTTTTCGACCCCCAAGAAGCCTTCCTGCGCATGTGCAGACGGGGAAGTCTTCCTTGACCTCAGCAGTGGGCACCTTATCTCTTTGATTTAGCTGAGATCAGTTTTTGCCACTAGCTTTGTCCTTGGAGTGTCTGGGTGAGAATAACGGCTCAGTTTTACTCCACTTGATAACCACCAGGTGTCTGGCCCAGAGGCCCACTGTCTCCTACCTCACTTTCTCCTCTCATTACAGACTTCCCTCTCCTGCTCTCTCCCACAAATTACTGGGCCCATAACTCACCCCCTTTAAAGAAAGTTAAAAAAAAAAAAAGTTTATTAACAACATAATCATCTCTTAGAGACACAACTGTGCTCCAAAGAAGACAGCATTTTCCATTTTTATGCATAATAGGATCTGGGCCTTGCCTCTGAATAACCGAGAGATGCATTAAAGTGGTATTTTCCCCCCATACACAATAGCTCAGGTGTCCCAATGATAAATTCTGTCCTCGCCCTGAAAGTTACAAGCACAAACTGCAGGAAGCTATTAAAGTAGCAATTTTGGTCTGACTTCATGTATTTTAAAGCACCATTTGACTGTTAGGCAGAATGACAATACCGTATCATGTTAACTTACTGCTTAAATTCTACATTCCAAAGAGGAAATGAGATGGCTTACCAAAAAAAAAAAAATCACTAGCTCTAAGTTAAGGTTTGAGCCAGATGTATACCCTCAGAGGATTCAGGATGGAGAAAAACTGGATACAGACCCTAGATAGCTAATGTGCATATCAAAGCAGTAATTTCAAAAAACCCAGACTCTCACATCTTCCCATACATAGAACAGTGCTAAATTCACTAACTTGAGATGTCTGGTTTTCCTTAATTACCAGTAATCGTTTTACATCCAACTACCTGGGTATTTTTGTTGTTGTTGCAAAAACTCTATGCATCCTGGCTCCTGCCTCACCTCTTCAGAACAGGCCCTCAGTTGTCCAAGAGGCTGTATCTTGGGCTTAAGTCCTTAATAATGCCCCCAATAAAATGTTATTCTTAACTTTTTGGTTGTGCACATTTTTCAGTGGATACTGTGAATTTTTTGGTAAGTAGCCCAACAGCATGGAAGAGTTCCTTGAACATCTGGGAGATGAAATGGGGTAACTGCTTTTGAGGCCGATTTAAATATGCCTTTTAAAGGTTTCCAGTGTGTAGATGTATCCATCAAAAAGACGCTGTAAAGATTTTGTATTTATGTGAGGATAAATGGTATCAGAGACTTCTGTCCAGAAATATAACACCTCCACCCTATTTACATAGCCAAGATATGGAAACAAGCCAAACGTCCATCAACAGATACGTGAGTAAAGAAGATGTGGTATGTACATACAATGGAATATTACTAAACCATAAAAAAGAATGAGATAATGTCATTTGCAGCAACATGGATGCAACTAGAGATTATCATATTAAGTGAAGTTAAGTCAGAAAGACAAATACCATATGATATCACTTACATGTGGAATCTAAACTATGACACAAATGAAACCACCTATGAAATAGATATTGACTCAGACATAACAGTACAGACTTGGAGTTGCCAGGCAGAAGGGAATGGGAAGGAGGGAAGGATTGGGAGTTTAAGATTAGTAGATGCAAACTATTACATATAGAACCGATAAACAACAAGATCCTACTGTATAGCACAGGGAACGATATTCAGTGTCCTATGCTAAACCATAATGGAAAAGAATATATTTTTATATTACTGAATATATATATATGACTGAATCACTTTGCTGTACAGCAGTAATTAATACAACACTGTCAATCAACTATACTTCAATTTAAAAAGGCAATCTTTTAAATTTTCTTTGATAAATATTATATGAAGAGACTTCCTAATATGGAATAATCTTTCAACCAGAATTTAAATCATTACATTAAATCTAATCATTGTTATCACCCTCTAAATATTTATCCGTTGAATCTTTACTTTCAAAACTTTAAAGAGAACATATGAAACCTTTCTTTGAGATTCTTCCTGTATCTGATAGGATCAAGGGTAAGATTCTTAGGGAAACATTAATATTTTACAATGTTGGGATATATTACAGCTTTAACTTTTGTTTTAAATATTCATCTTGAAAATGCATATTTTCCAGTTTAAAAACTGGAAAGTCATCTAAGAAACCAAACTTTTTATCTTACCAAAAACTTTAAAATACTACCCTCACTTGTATATTATTTTTACTTTGTATGCCTTTTCCAAAATAGTTTTTGCCTACTATGTTGGCACCAACATGCAGGAAAATGAATTTTTTCTGAAACCATATAAATAAAGGCAGTAAGAACTATCTACTTTAAAAGAACAATGAAAACAAGGAATATAACACCTTCAATCATGTCTTTATTTTTTTCTTAATGTATATCTTTTATTGAAGTATAGTTGACTTACATACAATGTTTCAGGCGCAGAGCAAGGTGATTCAGTTGTACATGTACACATTAACTTTGAAATTATTTTCCATTATAGATATAAGATATTGACTATAGTTCCCTGTTGCTTGTTGCATAAATACTTTTTAAAATTAGAAATCTAGCATTCTATTCATACTAAGCGGATGACACCTTTAAAGCAGCTGTGAATGCAGAACTCCAAGGCACACCCACAGTCTCATAATGCAGTGTGTGTGTGTGTTCAGTCCCATCTGACATTTTGCAACTCCATGAACTATAGCCCTCTGTTCATGAGATTCTCCAGGCAAGAATACTGGAGTGGGTTGCCATTTCCTTCTCCAGGGCATCTTTCATAGGTTAATAAGATTTCAACCTAGCCTTCTTCCAAGCAGAGAGAAGGTTTTGCTCTTTCTGAATTCTCCTCAAATGGGAACATTTTCCAGAAAAAGAATCCTCCATAAGTGGTAAATCTGTCTCTGCAAGTCATATCAGATACTGGCACCTACTGGTGGAAATGTGACAGAGTCACCATCACACAGAAACCACTGAAGAGAGAGAAAAGAAAGATCTAGAAGTTACAAATACAAAGTCAGGGATACATACTCCTGGAAGGAAATAGATCAGCAGAGGTGAGAGAGGTTGATAAGGTTTGACGGTAGAGGGGGATTCTGGAGACAAGCAAGTAGCACACTGGAAAAAAATGAAAATAGCTAAGAGATGACCACTACTAACAGGCATGATGGAATGCAAAACCTCAGGATCCAATGTACCAGTGATGCCAACTCACTAGCCAAAAAGTTTCATGTTATCACAGAAGCCAATGGAAAGAAAAAGAACCAGGGGCTTCCCTGGTGGCTCAACGGTAAGGAATCTGCCTACCAATGCAGGAGACATGGGTTTGATCCCTGGTCCGGGAAGATCCCACATGTCATGGAGCAACTAAGCCCATGCAACACAACTACTGAGTCTGTGCTCCAGAGCCCACGAACCACAACTACTGGGCCCGTGTGCAACAACTACTGAAGCCCGTGTGCCCTAGAGCCCGTGCTTTGCAACAAGAGAAGCCACCGTAATGAGAAGCCCATGCACTGTAACTAGAGAGTAGCCCCTGCTCATCACAGCTAGAGAAAAGCCCACACAGCAACAAAGACCCAGCGCAGCCAAAATAAAGAAATAAATTTAAAAAAGAAAAAAACTAATTTACTTCAAAATTTGTTTTAGTCCCTACATTCATTCATCTAATAAATATTTATTAAGTGCTAACTATATGCTAATCACTGTTCTAGGCTCCAGGGATACAGCAGTGAACTAAATGACAAAGCCTGTGCTCTTGGGGAACATACATTCTCTAAGGGGAAGGGTTGTGGGCAGCCAGGAAACAAGTAAATATGTAATATTTCAGATGATTCATGCTAGGGAGAAAACAAAGTAGAAAAGAAGTTAGCAGTGTTGTTGCTGTTTAGCCATTAAGTCACGTCCAACTCTTTGCAACCCCATGAACTATAGCCCGCCAGGCTCCTCTGTCCATGGGATTCTCCAGGCAATACTGGAGTGGGTTGCCATTCCCTCCTCCAGGGGATCTTGCTGACCCAGCGATCAATTAATTCCCGCATTGGCAGGTGGATTCTTTACCTCATACACTATATACAACATAGTGTGTGTATACACACTATGTTGTTATTTTATATAGGGCCGTCAGCAAAGGCATTGTGATAAAGTAAATTTTAAATATGTCATATAGTTTTTATACCCTTAGATTGGAAGCTGTGACCTCCTCCTCCTTTGGATTATCCAATACATTTTCACACATTAGGGCACTTACATTTATTCATCTACTTGGTTTGTTTATGGAGCAACAGGAGAGGAGACACCTGCTAGGTACCTACTATGTGCCAAGTACTTTATATACCACATGTGTCATTTCAGGTCATCCTCAGGTCACCCTCTGAGGAATTATTGACCTCAGTGTATAAATGGGTACACTGAATTTCACTGAATATAAAGGAACACTCTAAGGTCATATAGTTGTTATGTGTCAGAGGCAGGATTTGAATCTCAGTCTATTGAGATTCAAAGACGTGCAAAATCGCTTCTCGGCCTTTTGGCTAAGATCAAGTGTAGTATCAAAGGCGTGCAAATCAAGTGGGATGCCCTAGACAGTTGAAAGTGCTATCAGAGGAATCATACTGCTCTTGAATATTAAGTGCTGTAAATGAACTTTTTATCCAAATCTCTCCTGGGGCACTCACAACTCTCTACCTTGTATTTATATATATATATATATATACATATATATACATACACACACGTGTGTGTGTATGTATGTATGTATGTTGATTCTCCCCAGGAGGTGATTTTTTAGGGTGCAATCTGGGTCTGAATCATCTTTGGTGTCTGGTGATCTGGCCTTCAGCAGGAACTTATTAAACATATGTCCAAAAACCGGACAGAAGGGAGTTCCCTGGTGACCTAGTGCTTAGGACCCTGAGCTTTCACTGCATGGCCCTGGTCAGGGATCTGAGATCCTGCAAATTGCATGGTGTGGCCAAACAAACAAATACTGGACTGAATGAAATAAATGGAAAAGCTTAGAATTAAGTCACTAAATATTAAGTCTCTCCTCAGACAGTAATAATGTTTTTCAAACAGTACACTAAAAAACCCATATGGCAACTAAAAATGTCACTTGTTTCCATCATTTAATTAATAAAGAGCTAAACCAGAAGAACTTTAAAAACAGTATTTGCATATGAAATTCACAGTATTGACTAAGTGGACTTTAAGTGTTCTTTGATGCAAAGTCTTAATTGGTGCTGCTGTTGTATTTGGTTTTGTTTTGGAACACATGGAACCCCACCTACTGCTAGGCACATGAGTTTTGTGGACCTGTGGAATTAGGTCTCAAGTGTTTGTGAAAAGGTGCAATGGTTTGTTTTTATATTTTACATTTATGTTTCTTCCAGATTCCACAGTCATAATCACCCTTTGTAAACCACAGACAAGGGGACAAAGAAAATACTAAGTTTGACCCTGTAGCCATACTTAATCTTCAGAGCAGAACTCCAAACATGTTTATTTCCTTCTTGAAGTCACTACATTGGAAATAGTTTGCAGCCAAGCAGGTTGAAGAGTATGACACACACATGACTGGACTCATGGAGAAACCCAGGAGCTGATGATTCCAAGTGAGAGGCAATGGATTTTGTAGGATGTTGTACAACAGTGTTTTTATGATCCCCAGTATCCATTCGCCAAAGATCATTATGGTTGTAAAGGGCTTTTGCCTCTCCTGACACGGAGGAGAAAGGATTGAGAATAGGAAAAGGATGACTCTTATGCAAGGGCATAGGTGGGATCTGAAACACAGATGCAGGCCAGGAGGGAAGAAGAATGAAGGGGCAGGGCCAGTGGACTGAAAGCATAATATGGCTGATATCCAATTGAAAATCTCCTATCTGCATTGTACTCCCCCACTGTTATCTCCAAGCCTTAAACAACATAGTTTTCTGTGAGCAGAGTTTTGATAAAGAGAACCTTGTCTATACAGCCAGCCACTATGGAGAAAAATGTGGAGGTTCCTTTAAAAAATTAAAAATAGAGCTACCATATGACCCTGCAATCCCACTCCTAGGCATATATCTGGAGAAAAACATGATCCAAAAAGATACATGCACCCCAATGTTCATTGCAGTACTGTTTACATGGAAGCAACCTAAATGTCTATCAACAGAGGAATGGATAAAGAAGTGGTACATATATACAATAGAATATTACTCCACCATTAAAAAGAATGAAATAATGCCATTTGCAGCAACGTGGATGGACCTACAGATTATCATACTAAGTGAAATCAGTCAGGCAGAGAAAGAGAAATCCATATGATATCCGTTCTGCATGGAATCGAAAAAGAAACGATACCAAAGAACTTACAAAACAGAAAGAAACTCACAAACTTAAGAGAATAAACTTATGGTTATCATAAGGGGAAAGACTAGGGGGAAGGGATAGTTAGGGAGTTTGGGATGGACATGTCCACACTGCTATAATTAAAATGGATAACCAACAAGGTCCTACTGTATAGGACAGAGAACTCTGCTCAATGTCATGTGGCAGCCTGGATGGGAGGGGAGTTTGGGGGAGAATGGATACATGTATATGTATGGCTGAGTCCCTTTGCTGTACACTTAAAACTATCACAACATTGTTAATCAGCTATACTCCAATATAAAATAAAGTTTTATACAAAACTTTATAAAAAACAAGATACAAAAGGGTGATAAAAATATAGGTATGAAGAGCTTTATGTAAGGAAATTTGGTGGTGATACAAATAGACAGAGAGAAAAGGAAAAAAGAGGCCCTTGTCCATAGTGTGGGGATGGGTCAGAGAGAGGCAGCAGCATGGAGGCTCAGTTACTAGGCAGCAGATACCTGTAATGAGCTAAGTGAGGGGACAAGAGATAACCAGGACAAACTTGTGATACATGTCATGACACTCAGGGCTCCTCAAGCATACCAGAAGAGGAAATTGACTCCCAGCATGGCAAATAACTGGGCTTCCCTGGTGGCTCAGAGGTTAAAGTGTCTGCCTGCAATGCGGGAGACCCAGGTTCGATCCCTGGGTTGGGAAGATCCCCTGGAGAAGGATATGGCAACCCACTCCAGTATTCTTGCCTGGAGAATCTCATGCAGGGAGGAGCCTGGTAGGCTACAGTCCACAGGGTCGCAAAGAGTCAGACACGACTGAGCTACTTCACTTTCACTTATGGCAAATAACCACATTCCTGGCTTACTAAAGTGAGAGGCAATACCACGCCTCCCCAATCTCTGAGAGAAGACTGAAGAATATAGACATACTTCAATTACATCATAGAAGAGGTGCCTTGAATTCCAGGCATAATAAAGGGTGTTACCAGAAGGCACATCCAGTAGTCATGTATGGACGTGAGATTTGGACCATAAAGAAGGCTGAGTGCCAAAGAATTGATGCTTTCAAATTGTGGTCCTGGAAAAGACTCTTTGAGAGTCCCTTGGGCAGCAACAAGATCAAACCAGTCAATCCCAAACGAAATCAATCCTAAATATTCATTGGAGGGACTGATGCTGAAGCTCCAGCATCACTGAAGCTGAAGCTCCAATATTTTGGCCACCTAACAAGAAGAGCTGACTAATTGGAAAAGACCGCGATGCTGGGAAAGATTGAGGGCAGGAGGAGAAGGGGATGGCAGAGGATGAGATGGGTAGATAGCATCACTGACTCAATGGACAAGAGTTTGGGCAAACTCCGAGAGATAGTGAAGGACAGGGAAGCCTGGCATGCTGCAGTTCTTGGCGTCACAAAAAGTCCGACACAAGTGAGCAACTGAACAACAAAGTATAATCAAACTCTCCCCTTTAAAATGGATCGTCCGTCAACTGTAACGTCCTTTATCATAAAGGCTCTCTATACAACATCATTTTAAGAGAAGGAAAGTGACAACTGCCACAAGATCTTTCATATTCATCTTCTCTGTAATAAAATAATCCTATATTGAACCTTCATAAAAAGTAATCCCAAAAGAGTAAGCACATGCCAACATTTTTGCACATCTAATACTTCTGAAAAAAAATTGGAAATTTGATTTTTGGTGTTGGAGATGACTGATGGGGAGAAGAAAAGGCTTGACTAATATGTTTTGAAGTGAATGTCTCAGATACAAAACTCACAAAGCCAAAAACAACTATTGTTCCCCCAATGAATAAGAAATGAATAGCAACAGGAAACAAGCAACAGTCATAAAATAATAAGTTAAAATGAACCCTAAATTGATACTTCATTGTCAGTGTGACTCATTCCTTTTCCTTCCAACTTGTCATTATGTTAACAAAGAAACAAAGTCACCTTGACCATCTAGACTTCTTGGGTATCCATTTTTTCATCATCACTGTTCCATCTCATATTTACTAACATTTATTTAATTCAATGACGTATCAGGCAGCTTGCTGATTGACATAAAAGCTAGTTAAACGTGCTTTGTCATAAGGAAAGGTAGAGGGCTAAGGAAATATTGTGATATAGAAATTACAGCTAACACTTTTTTAGTATTTACCAAGTGCCAGGTAAGAGAGGTAAAGTAACACACTCGTGTTCTAACTAATAAATGGCAACAGCAGAATTCCAGCTTCAGTCCTTTTACTCAGTGTGGATTCACGTCCTGGCTCTGCCTGTACTTAGAAGACCAGATTTGATCTTAATGACATTTTTAAAGTCCTATATTTTGTGCCCTTAGGGGAATATCAGATTAATATTCTTCCCATTTAATTCTTCCACCAAGAGGATGTTCTGGGAAACTCAGTAGCACAGTGAGAAAAGCAAAAGTTGTTCCTGGATGAGCCATCCTTTCCATTTGCTACAAGGTTCTAACTCAGGAAACCCCGAGGGTTACAGGATCACATGATGGACACTAAGCTGGCATCACGAAAGGAAGTGCAGTGTAGAGGTAAACAGCACAAGGACTTCCCTGGTGGTTCAATGATGAAGAATCTGCCTTCCAATGCAGGGGACACAGGTTTGATCCCTGGTCGGGGAACTAAGATCCCACATGCCATGGAACAACTGAGCCTGCGTGTTTCAACTACTGAAGCCTGTGCACTTGAGAGCCCATGCACAACAACTAGAGAGCCTGTGTGCCACAATCAAGACCTGACATAGCCAAAAATAAATATTAATAAAGAAAAAGAACAGCACAGACCTGGGAGCCAGAATGTCCTAGTGTGAATCCTGGTTCCTCCACTTCATAGCTTATGATATTAGGTTACTTCACTTCTCCAGGCCTCAGTTTACTCCCCTCCAAATAGGAATAATAACACCAAACTCTTAAGGCTGCCAAGCCCACAGGCCAAAGGCAACAGTACTTTGGTCCCTCTTACACATAAAGTGTCTATGTAAAGGCATTTGGGACAAAAGATCAGTGAGACAACGCCTTCCTTCTCCATTACTAGAAAGAGTTAGTTGCTGAGTTGCATCCAACTCTTTGTAACCCCATGGACTGCAGCCTGCCAGGCTCCTCTGTCCATGGGATTTCCCAGGCAAGAGTACTAGAGTGGATTGCCATATTTCTGCTGTACAGCAAAGTGATTCAGTTATACATACACACACACACACATTCTTTTTCATATTCTTTTCCATTCTGGTTTATCACAGGATACTGAATATAGTTCCCTGTGCTATACAGTAGGACCTGTTGATCTGCTCGAAATGTCATAGTTTGCATCTGCTAACCCTAAACTCCCACTCCATCCCTCCTCCACCTCCCTCCCCCTTGGCAACCACAAAGTCTGTTCTCTGTGCATCTGTTTCATAGGTAAGTTCGTTTGTGTCATATTTTACACCCCATATATATCATTCCTAGCCTAAGTCTTGATTCAAGCCTGGCATCTTTGTGAATGGAAGTTTCAGAACTTGTCACAAATATGTTTGGTAACATATTACACAAGAAAATCTACCTCAAAAAATAACAATAATAATGAGTGCCTACCACAAACTCCCAGACAGCTGAATGGATTATTCCATATTTAACATCCCTTGTGAACTATCTCCATCAATTCACAAGGGACATTAAACCAAGTGACTAAATGTACAAAGCTATATGGGCCAAGTAGCTTCTTGCCAATATCACAATATGTTTTGATCCTCCAAGTAAATGTCCTGGTCATGTTGCCATAGTTGGGAATGTTTATAGACTATATGCTTTTCTAAAGCATACACACACACACACACACACACACACACATATATAACATATGTGTATATACACACATATATATAACATGTGTGTATATATATTTCAATATATTCATATATACATATTCCAACTCCTTTCATTAATATCCAATCAAGAATCCAGATACTGGCTACATAGCTAAATATCAATACTTCATTTTTCACCCAGATGTACTAAAATCCCCCCCTTAAAATACTGCATAAATGCAGTAGTTTTTAGCATCTGTACTGTTAGCAGCAGTATGGTTTTACCTATTAAATTAAAACACAAAAAGGTCACCAAAATGTTTCAGCAAATATTTAGTTGGAACAAGGTCTTCAGAGGAGGGAAAAAAAAGAACAAATAAAGGTTTCAAGTGGGCCAATCTCACAACTGGCACTTAACAAATATATACACCTACACTCAAAACCTTTTCATTTAATGGAAATGTCTTCGATCAATCAGTTAATGCCACATAACCCAGACCAGACACTTGATAAGGCCGGTCTAGCTTGTGGTGGGAGTGACGTTGGAGGGCAAGATTGAGCTTTACATCCATTAGCCCACCACTGTCACCTTTAGGTATTTAGGATACCTAAGCCAAAGCAACTGGCATATACATATAGGGTATAGACAGAAACAGGGATGTATCTCTTCCTTTACATCTTCTCCACAGGACAGCCTGAATATTCTTTTCTATAGGCCTTTGCTTATGACTTTTCACTTATTATGGGGAAAGTGCAATGGGGTCAAACTCCTTGTTTACAGTATCCAATGTAACTAAAGTGTTGTATCACCTGGAATTATTCTCATGCTACTCACCCTGCCAGATGTCATGGGAGGAAATGGCAGGGAAACCTTCAGCGAACAATATCAGAACCAAAATGCTTTCTTAGAGCTAAGAAGATCATACATAGCAAGTCTGGTGTAGAGCAAATGAAGGGTCCATCGTGCCTCCCCTCAGGATTTCAAGTCCTGGGAATGTCATCCTTGACTGTCCCTATGCGGTGACGGCAGACAGTCAGGAGATCAGGGACTTCTCTCGTGGTTCAGTAGCTAAGACTCCATGCTCCCAATGCAGGGGCATGCATGCATGCGTGCTCAGTCATGTCTGACTCTGGGTGACCCCTGGACTGTAGTCCATCAGTCTCCTCTGTTCATGGGATTCTCCAGGCAAGGATACTGGAGTGGGTTGCCATTCCCTTCTCCTGAAGGGAGATCTTCCCAACCCAGGGATCAAACCTGAGTCTCCTGCATTGGCAGATGGATTTTTTACCGAGTCACCTGGGAAGCCCTCAATGCAGGAGGCCCAGGTTCAATCCCTAGTCAGGGAACTAGAACCTGTAGGCCACAACTAAAGATCCTGCATGCCGCAACTAAGACATAAATAAACAAACAAAAATTAAATATATGTTAAAAAAAAAAAAAAAGAAAGAAAAACTACAGTCACATATCCAAAAGGCCTGGGTGGAGGTGGGGAAAAGTGGGGCCAGAAACACCATACCACCTAATACCTTCAAATAAATTCTTCTTAAACTAGTAAAAGAGGATTTGATTGTCCTCTGCTAAGAAACCAGACTGATACAGCTATACTGCTTGACAAGCAAAGGTTAAAATGCACAAATGCAGCAAAACTACCAGAAAAAAACCTTGGAAAAAGGAATCCATTTCCAATATAGTGATTAAAAATTGTATGGTTGACCTAACCACCTTTGGTCTGCTTCTACCCTCTCCTTTCTTATTTCTCTTTCATTACCCTGCTATTCCTCTCCTAATCCTTTGCTTTGGAGTCTAAAATAGCTGAATGATATATGTTAATACATGCATTGAAAAATCTCTGGAAAAATACCAGTAACAGTTAATAAGAGATGTATCTGAAAAGGATTAAAGGATATGGGGTGGAAAGTAATCTTTCACTGTGTGCTCTTTGATGGTTGATTTTTTTTAAACCACATTAGTTAATTATTCTTTTGGTTAGAAATTAAAGCAAAAACCTGCCCCTAAAAAGGAAAGAGAGACAAACAGTAAAACAAAGTCCACATGTAACCATTGGTTTTACTCTTTTTTGTGTGCTTAAAAACTATAGGGCTAGCCATAGTTTGGTATAGAAATTCATGCTATTGGTCATAAATAAGATTGGGATTATTTCATTAAAACTTCATTACCATGAGTCCATACTAATATAAATAAATGACTGAATAAGTAAATGGGACAGAGGAGACCATTTTCCTACACAGAAGAATTCTACCTAATTTATATAGATACTCCACCCTCAAGGAGATGGAACATAATTCCCCACAACTTGAGCACGGACTGCACAGAGCGGCTTCCTTTCTACTGTACGATCCAGCAATCCCACTCCTGGGCCTATATCCAGCAAAAAAAAACAACGTAATTTGAAAAGTCACATGTACCCTAATGTTTATTATATACTTACAAGAGCTAAGACATGGAAGCAACCTAACTGTCCATCAACAGATGAATAGATAAAGAAGATGTGGTACACATACAATGGGATACTACTCAGCCATAAAAACGAAGGAACTAATGCCATTTGTAGCAACATGGATGGACCTAGAGATTATCAAACTGAGTAAAGTTGAATCAGAAACAGAAAGAAAATATCATATGATGATGTTTATATGTGGAATCTTAAAGGATACAAATGAACTTACTTACAAAAAGCAGAAATAAACCCACAGAGAAAACAAGCTTATGATTACCAAAGAGGAAAAGTGGAGGAAGAGGGATAAATTAAAAAGTTGGGATTACATATAGACACTTTTATATATAAAATGGATTGCCAACAAGGACCTAATATATAGCACTAAGAACTCTACTCAATATCTTGTAACCTATAAGAGAAGAGAATGTAAACATATATATATATATATATATATATAACTGAATCACTGTGCTATACACCTGAAACTCAACATTGTAAATCAACTGTATTTCAATAAAAATTTTTTATAAAGACTGAACTACCTCTGAGAGTGTTTTTACTGGAGAGTTAGGAGGGGCGCATGGCTCTGCTCAAGATAATGCACCACAGGGGAAAGGCCTTGAAGCAGAAGAGGCTCAGGGTGCCAAAGACCACTGTTATAGTGCAGTCACTAGAGAACTATTTGAAGGTGGACATCCCTGAATGGGGAAAATAGAGTGGAGAAAGGAGACGGATGAATACAATGGTAAGACGAACTCCTCTGAGGAGGAGGCAGGACTTTCACCAAGAAGCATGGAGGTCTGTCTGCAGGGCAATGAACAGGAAGTTCCTCTCAAAGAGAAGGCCTGTGAGATTCGAAGGGAACTGGGATGTATTGCAATCCCTACCTCCTCCCATGAAGGGTTGCGTGTGAGTGCTAAGTCACTTCAGAAGTGTCCAACTCTTCACAACCCCATAGACTGTAGCTTACCAGACTCCCCTGACCATGGGATTCTCCAGGCAAGAATACTGGAATGGGTCACCATGTCCTCCTCCAGGGGATCTTCCTGACCCAGGGATCAAACTCACGTCTCTTATATCTCTTGCATTGGCAGGCGGGTTCTTTACCACTGGCACCACCTGGGAAACCCCCCATGAAGGGTTGGAGATACTTAATAAATGCTTTCCTTGTGGACTATGGATTAGATAACATTGGGTATTGACTTTAAATCATTTCCTTCATCTGTTGTAATTTCCTTCGTTTTGCTTACAGCAAGGTTCTCAACTTAGGGTCCACGGTCCCCAAGGATGTATGGATAGAATTTAGAAGGTCAATGAACTCGGATGGAAAAAAAAAATTACATCCTTATATTCACTAATCTCAGAGACATTACTCTGTCAACAAAGGTCCGTTTAGTCAAGGCTATGGTTTTTCCAAGAGTCATGTATGGATGTGAGAGTTAGATTGTAAAGAAAGCTGAGCACCAAAGAAATGATGCTTTTGAACTGTGGTGTTGGAGAAGATTCTTGAGAGTTCCTTGGACTGCAAGGAGATCCAACCAGTCCATCCTAAAGGAGATCAGTCCTGGGTGTTCATGAAGCTGAAACTCCAATACTTTGGCCACCTGATGCAAAGAGCTGACTCATTTGAAAAGACCCTGATGCTGGGAAAGATTGAGGGTAGGAGGAGAAGGGGACGACAGAGGATGAGATGGCTGGATGGCATCACCTACTCAATGGACATGAATTTGGGTGAACTCTGAGAGTTGGTGATAGACAGGGAGGCCTGGTGTGCTGTGGTTCATGGGGTTGCAGAGTCGGACACAACTGAGCGACAGAATTGAATTCACTAATCTCTAACCAAAATTTAGTATTTCCTTCAAATATGGATATAGGCAACAAACCACAATAGTTTCAGTATCTGTGTGGCTTTGTCACCAATAGAAATCACACATATTTCACACATCACATTACAGTTATTGCATATATTGTGAAATACATGGGCTCCAAAAATCACTTCAGGTGGTGACTGCAGCCATGAAATTAAAAGACACTTGCTCCTTGAAAGGAAAGGTATGACAAACCTAGACAGTGTATTAAAAAGCAGAGACATCACTCTGCCAACAAAGGTCCACATAGTCAAACCTATGGTTTTTCCAGTAATCATGTATGGATGTGAGACCTGGACCACAAAGAAAGCTAAGTGCCAAAGAATTGATGGTTTCAAATTGTGGTGCTGCAGATGACTCTTTAAGAGTCCCTTGGACACCAAGGAGATCAAACCAGTCAATCCTAAATGAAATCAATTCTGAATATTCATCAGAAGGGCTGATGCTGAAGTTCCAATACTTTGGCCACCTGATGCAGAGCCAGCTAATTGGAAAAGACTGTGATGCTGGGAAAGATTGAAGGCAAAACAAGAAGGGGGTGGCAGAGGATGAGATGGTTAGATAGCATCACTGACTGAGCAAACTCGGGGAGATAGTGGAGGACAGAGGAGCCTAGTGTACTGCAGTCCATGGGGTCGCAAAGAGTCAGACATGGCTTAGCAACTGAACAACAGTATATTGTGAAATATCCCTTTGTTCATTACGACTTTAAAATTTGGGCAGTCAGTAGGCCCACTATTAGATCTTACTGTGTAGTAAGTTAATAAAGAAGAAGTGAAGTGAAGTGAAGTCACTCAGTCCTGTCCAACTCTTTGCGACCCCATGGACTGTGGCCTACCAGGCTCCTCCGTCCATGGGATTTTCCAGGCAAGAGAACTGGAGTGGGGTGCCATTGCCTTCTCTGGGGGATCTTCCCGACCCAGGGATTGAACCCAGGTCTCCCACATTGTAGGCAGACACTTTACCGTCTGAGCTACCAGGGAAGTTAATAAAGAAGTGCATTGCAATTCTGATCATTGTATTTCAATATAATTTGTTTCCTTTGTAATCCAATCTGTTTGATTTTATGTATTTAAACTACTATTCTGATAAAGAGACCATCACCTTCGTCAAAGGGTCCATGACACAAAAATGGGGTAAAGGTTATCAACTTTATGCTACAACAAGGAGTAGGTTTAAAAATCAAGAGAGAAATGTCCTGTTAATAGCCTCACCACTTCCCCGCCATTATACTAGCAACCAATACAAACACACACCCCAAAGAGAGAAGGGGACTGTAGCCCACGAATGCAGTGTTCAGACTAGCAATAAAATGACAGTGGTCATACAGCAGAAAGCAGCGAGGAGCCTCAGGACATAGAGGAACCACAGGCAAAGCAGATGATGAAACGGAGGACACAGCAAACTGTTCTAAGTATACTAAAGGACGTAACCCTTAAGGGCCATGTGCTTAGTCACTCAGTCGTTTATGACTCTTTGCAACCCTATGGACTACAGCCCTCCAGGCTCCTCTGTCCATGGGATTCTCCGGGCAAGAATACTGGAGGGGATAGCCATTACCTTCTCCACGGGATCTTTCCGAGATTATTTACCATCTGGGCCACCCAGGGAAGCCCCTCAGGGCCATAAGGAAACTAAATATTGTGCCCTGCCATTCTAACTGGTCACAATACTCTGGAAACAAAAAGGGAGGAAACATATCATGTGATGAAGAACAGTGACTCAAAGCCATTAGCTCAGAGCAAGGGCTGGAATAGGCTTTCACCAAGACCACGCTCTGTTAGCACAGCATCTTTGTTGGTGGTAGTTTCGTTTAAAAAAATTATTATATAATCTGATATATACAAAATATTCTATATCATTTATAAAGTATAAGGAATAATGATAAATGAGTTTCAGTGAACCTATCACCAAATGCAAGACCTAGAACATTCTGAATGTCAGTGCATCTACTGTGTGCTCCTACCTCTCCCATCCCTGTCTCCACATCAGAGGAAAGCACTAGCCTGAACTGGGATTTACCTTACTTTACAGTTTATCATGTGTGTGGGATTCCTCTCAAGGCATTGCTTAGTATTGTTTTTAAGCTTTATAAAAATTATGCCCAACTGCACGAAGTTTTTGGTAACTTAGCTTTTCATTCACTACTTTGTTTCTAAAAGGCAGCTATGTTCTTGTATATAACAGTGGTGAATTCATTTTTATTCTATCATAAAATAACGAATAACAAATTTTTTATCTATTTTCCCATCAATGAACAAATAATTTATTCCAGTACTTTTGTATTATCAGCTATGTTGCCAAGGACATGTCTAAGGAGATTTCCTGGTTCACAGGCAGAAGAATTTGAGAGGTTATACCTAGAAATAAAATTGCTGGGTCAAAGAATATACGCATGTTCAATTTCACAAGATAATGCCAAGGGGACTTCCCTGGCGGTCCAGTGGCTAAGACTGCACACTCCCAATGCAGGGAGCCTGTGTTCGATCCCTGGTCAGAGAACTAGATCCCACATGCTGCAACTAAGTGTTCCTGTGCTGCAACTAAAGATCCTCGCGCAACCAAATAACTAAACAAAATATTTTAAAAAAAGATAGTGCCAGTTTTATTTTCCAAAATGATTTTACCAAACGTGCACTCCCCTTATCAAGGTACATAGAGGGGTGGGATGGGGTGGGAGGTGGGAGGAAGCTTCAAGAGGGAGGGGACATATGTATACCTATGGCTGATTCATGTTGATGGATGGCAGAAACCAACACAACATTGTAAAGCCATTATCCTCCAATTAAAAATGAATTTAAAAAATTTTAAAAAACAAGGTACATCAATTCCTATTGATCCATGTACATACCAATACTTGACACTATCAGATTTCATAATGTATTGCCATCTTTGCACACTCAAGATAGTATATTGCTTCATCCTATTAGGGGCATAGAAGTGTCAGCAAGTGCCAAAACTTTTATCAGTACAACTAATTCAAAGTTATACAAAGTCTTAACCTAAGGTCTCCCTGAAATGCAGAGCCTGAGACAAGGGTTTGCAGGCAAGCAATTTATTTGGGGAATTGATTTCAGAAAATAGAATTAGGGAATTTAGGAAAGGGAAGCAGAAAAGAGAAAATCAATACAGGGGCATATTTTCAAGTTGGCCACAAACTGTAGGCAATGGGGACCTTCACCTTTCTTAGACTCTATGTGAATGACTTAGAAGCTAACAAAACTAAAATGCAGTTCAAAATTATCTAGTCAAGGATGGGAGAAAGAAGCCTTTATCTCTGGCTCCCAACCCATGTTAGTCAAGGATTGATTCACGGGCTTTAAATACTCTCACAGTCCATAATACCTATGTGAGTGCCAGACAGTTCCAACAGGCCTCTGTGTTGTAACATCGAAGCAGTCCCAGGGTGGAAAGTGAACTATCCACTGTAAGGTTCAAGCAAGGTCCTGTCTGGTTACACCCACATGAAATTGGTTGCAGGATCAATGGCTTGACTAAAAGGGAGGCTGAAAGGATGCACAGTGAGACACAAGATGTGCCCAATATACGCAGCTACTAAGTGGCAGGGATGGAACGCAAACATATGTGTCTATCACAGTTCAAACAGTAGGCATTTGGTACATAGTATGTAAACACTGTCCACTGCCTGCCCAACAGCCTTCACTACCTTTCTTCTCGGCTAGGACAACACTAACATGCTCAGGAAGCCAGCAAAGAACTCTGAAATGGAGCTGGCACAGTAGCTGCAGGGCTCTGTCACGAGCCCAGATTCCTTGACTTTTCCATTCTCACCACATCAGTACTGACATACATCCTGAGTCCAAGATGGCTCTAGCCATCATGCCTGCATTCCAGGCTAGCAGCTGGAGGAAACAGGAAGTATGCAAAGGACCCTCCTCCCAGTCAAGCCATCTCTCTTTAGGCAGGCTTCCTTAGAAGTCCCCACACAACACAACGGTTCTCTGTGGCACCGCTCAGTCATAGGATCACACCTTGGTACAAGAGATGCTGGGTCACAGAGACTGTTCAGTGGATGCATTGGCACCAGGAATAAAACTGCACCATCACTAAGGCAGAAGGCAAGAAAGGATGCTGAATGGCAACTAGAGGTCTCTGCCAAAGGAGCCGTTTGATGTGGGGCAAGCTCTTAATCTATACTGCAGTCTTCCTCTTTGTACATTGGAAGTAAAAGTACTACTTCACAAAGTTATTACGAGGACCAAATGAGATCATGTAAATAAAATTGCACAGTTGCTGGGATGCAGAAAATGATGAATAAACGCTAGCAGTGCAAGCTCAGATAACTGATCTTATCAGTGTCTCTGCATTTCTCAGGCTTGAAGGTGCTGGATGCTGACTCACTCCCATAATGCTCGTAAGTGTTTAAAGTCAGAGTGGAGGCTTAGTAATTTACAATGAGAAATGAAACTTTCACACAGACCAGACAGCTTGACCAGGTTATTCACTCCCTGAAGGCAACAGACAAGGAGAATCATAAGGTTGACTGCCAAGCATGAAATCAGGAGAAACAGAATTCATTATACAATTCAACTATTTAATGGCATTAGGCTTGGACACTCTCTTGCATCGTCTCCACAACTGAGTTTATCTAATCTGGCAGGTCCGATGATCAGGCTGGAAGTATCACAGGTAACCTCTCCCCTGGACAGTGCTGGGAGGTTTTACCAATTGCTGGCAAAACTCACCAAGAATGTAGAAACTGTGCGAAGACCCTGAGGGTAAACTCCAACACTTTTGGCATCAGCAAATTCATTCTGGAATAGGAAGCCCTATAAACCTGGCATAACTTTGGTAAAGTCAGAAGTGAGGGAAAATAGGGCAGCATGAAACCGCTTTAGATTTATTGGATTAAAAGTTGAATTCATTTTTTACTTTAAAATGGAAATATTTTAGATGCTTCATACCAGAGATAAGAGAGAACATTAATAAGAACTAAAAACATAAATGCTACTAATTGAGCAAACAAAAATATAACAATGTATATATACATGCATGTGCCAGAATCTCACTTGTGACAATTTTTTATCTTCTAGGCTGTACATATACTTTCTGTTGCCAGTTTTGCTCTAAATAGGGTACAATAAAAAGTAGGAAAGCAATGTGGCATAAAGGAAACAGTGTTAAACTTTGGCATCAAAGTTGCTTTTCAGTCTTGGCTTGACCTCTTGTAAGTAATGAGATCTGAACAAGTTATTTAATGTCTCAAAACTTTTTCTCCTCTGTGATAGACTGCAAAAAATAGCCCCTGTTCTTTATCCTTCTCTACATCCATTTCTTTGGTCATAACTTCGTAGGATCCTCCCACTCTGACTCTGGGCCTAACCATGGGGCTTGCTTTGGCCAACAGGACAAGGTAAAAGTGAGGGTATGCCAGTTATGCATCTAGGCCTCAAGAGACCTATTTATTTCCATTTGTTCTTTCCTGTACCTCTGCTGGCTGCCCTGAGGACACGACCAGGTAGCCTGCCAGAGGATGAGAAACATGTGAAACAGAGCCCAGGCACCAGTTACTCCACTCAAGGTTAGTCTAGGAATATTATTCAGTGATTTAAGGGGAAAAAAAAGAATGAAATAATGTCATCTGCAGCAACATGGATGGACCTAGAGATTATCATACTAAGTGAAGCCAGCCAGACAGAAAAAGACCAATATCATACAGCACAACTTATATGTAGGATCTAAAAAAAATGATATAAATGAACTTATTCACAAAATAGAAAGACTCACAGAACACAAATGTATGGTTACCAAAGGAGAAAGGGGAGAGGGGAGGGATGAATTATGAGTTTGGGGTTAAAACATACACACTACTATATATAAAATAGATAACCAACAAGGACCTACTGTACAGCACAGGGAACTATACCCAAAGCTTGTAATAACCTATAATGGAAGAGAACGTTAAGAAAAAGAGTGTGTGTGTGTGTGTATACATAACTGAAAACACTGAAAGGGTTAGCCTACATCAGCCAATATCCAGATAAATCCAAGACATGTGAACAATCCCAGCCAAGATCAACAAAACAGCCTAGTTAACCCCCAGCTGACCTAGACACATGAGCTTATAATACGCACATTGTCATATGCTACTGAGATTCTATGGTTGCTTGTTATGCAGCATTATTATGGCAGCAGATAACTGACACACACGTATCTGATATATTAGAGGTTACAACAGCTAAATGAGATATCAAAGGTAGAGTGACTAATATACAAAAAATATATATATATAGCTATTTGGGGGGACAAGTTTCTACTTAAAAAAAAATACAACCACATTCTTGAAATTATACCCAGCCTAACATAAGTTTTTGGATGTTTCTAAACCATTTAGTCTCACATTTGCACACAGTCTTTTGTTTTACTCTCCCAAAAAAGTAAAAACATCTGTAGACCATGAATTCTACTAATTGAACTTTCAAAGAGCAGGCAAACTATTTTTCCACCTCCAGTCATTTTGGAGAGGGGGGTATTGTTTGATGTAGCTCACCATTGGTCTCACATAGAAATAAAAATTTAATTATATTAGAATTTAAAATTAATGTGTTTTGAGAAATGTGCAATGCCTCCCAGCCCCGCCCCAGATTGTACAATCCCTAGAATTGTTAATCCTCCCAAGAAAAAAATCACATATAAGAAGCCAGCAACTCATCTCATAAAATCATCTTTGAGCTGATATAAGGGCAAGCTGCAATTTAGCTCTGTGATTAGAAAATAAACATAAATAGAGATAAATGGGCTGATGTATAGACTCCCTGTTCATTCACCTCCATTTGCATAAGAGATTAAGAGACATCAGTGTAGCATTTTCTCTCATTTCCTCATCCTTTGTCTTTTGAGCAGATAAAGTAATTAAGCCTGGCAAAACAAAAAGTACAACACTATAAACTTCACAAACAATGATGTATGTAATGAACTAGATTCACTCCATACCACAGAATCTCAAAATGTGAGAGAGACATGGTTCACAAAGCTCTTCTCAGTATCTGAACAATCCCCAAAATTGAAATGTGTATTTCCACTAGGAGCCCCGGCTTCCTGTGTGTTTAATATAAAGTGTATAGAGACTGATGGAACTTTAAATAACTGAAATTAAACATTTAAAAAATAAAAAAAAGAAGGGATGGTCCCTATACCAGCAGCACCATGAGAAGTAGTGCATACTGATGATTTAGGGCGATGGATTTTCTTTGGGAGCCTTCTCTGTTCCTTACTGTGGAACATGTACTACAAAAAATGTTTGAGATGATCCTTAGCGCACACATGAAAGCTGAAGTTGATGAAGGAAAAGAGAGCATATATCTCACTGCCAGCTTGAAGACTTGTTAGAAACACAAATTCTTGGGCTCTAACCCTTAGGCCCTAACCGTACAGAATCACAAATTCTGAAGTCAGGATCCAGCAATCTGTTTTTAATAAGCTCTCCAGGTGATTCCCATGCCTGCTCAAGCTTCAGAAGTACCAATCTAGACAGCACCAAAGCTGCTTCCAGCATTATCTGGGGGCTGGCAGCATTGGCATCACCTGGAGTTCGTGAGAACTGCAGACCCTCATGCCTCACCCAGAGTTAGTGAACTGGAATCTCAACTATAGAAAGATCTTCCGGTGAATTGTCTGCACAGTAACTTTCAGGTAGTGCCGTACTCATACCTGTCCAGTGGTTCCTGTTCTGGGCTGAATTGTGTCCCCACACCCCCAACCCCAGTGACTTCCCTGGTGGCTCAGATGGTAAAGCTTCTGTCTACAATTCGGGAGACCTGGGTTCCATTCCTTGGTCGGGAAGATCCGCTGGAGAAGGAAGTGGCAATCCACTCCAGTACTCTTGCCTGGAAAATCCCATGGACAGAGGAGCCTGGTAGGCTACAGTCCATGGGGTCACAAAGAGTCAGACACGACTGAGTGACTTCACTTTCACTTCACTTTCACCCTCAACCCCACTCCAACTCACAAGTTGAAATCCCAACCCCTAGTACTTCAGAATTTGTGCATGGAGACAGAGCTTTTATAAAGAGGTAATGAAATCAAAATGAGGGGTGGGCCCTAATCCAATATGACTGGTGTCCTTGTAAGAGGAGACTGGGACACGATACATCAGAGGAAAGACATGAAAACAGTGAGAAGGCGGCCATGTACAAGGCAAGGAGAGGGACCTACCTCAGAAGACGCCAGCCCTGCCAACACCTTGATCTTGAACATCTAGCTCTCAGAACTGTGAGAAAATAAATTCAGTTTTTAAGTCATCTAGTCTGTGGTACTTGATTTTGGGAGCCGGAGCAACCGATAACAGCTCCCAAAATCAGGTGTGTACTGCAATCATCTGCTGCTGCTGCTAAGTCACGTCAGTCATGTCCGACTCTGTGTGACCCCATAGACGGCAGCCCACCAGGCTCCCCGGTCCCTGGGATTCTCCAGGCAAGAACACTGGAGTGGGTTGCCATTTTCTTCTCCAAAGCATGAAAGTGAAAAGTGAAAGTGAAGTCGTTCAGTTGTGTCTGACTCTTAGCGACCCCATGGACTACAGCCTACCAGGCTCCTCTACCCATGGGATTTTCCAGGCAAGAGTACTGGATTGGGTTTCAATGGCCTTCTCCGGGAAGTCCAGGTATCAGGCCTTAAATCTGGACTTTTAAAAGCTCCCTGGGTGATTTTTAAAGTGCAAAACAGTTTGAGAACCACTGATGCTAAGTCGGAGAAAGCAATGGCACCCCACATCAGTAGGTCCTCTCTGCAAATACATCAGGACTTCTACTGGAAAAGTCAAGAATTCAAGCTGGCAGTGAGATATATGCTCTTTTTTCCTTCATCAACTTCAGCTTTAATGTGTGCGCTAAGGATCATCTCAAACATTTTTTGTAGTACATGTTCCACACTAAGAAACAGAAGGTTCTCAAAGAAAATCCATCACCCTAAATCATCAGTATCTACAACTTCTCATGTTCTACTTGGCCCTCCAGCTAAGTTGCTCTCCAGACTCCTAGGATGCAAATTAGAGACTCTGAGTTTGTGTAACCCAGAATTTTGGGGCATAGGTGCCAAACCAGTAATTATGTTTTTTAATTGCTAAACTCTTTTCCATTTGTCCTTGCGAGGTTGTGACGCTCCCAAACTCACAGCACAACTATCTACTTACTAAAGGTTTACTCTCTTTCTCCAGAAGCTGGAGGATCTGACCGACATTTATAACAATAAAAACCATACATGCCATATATATATTATATATAGAAATTTATTTTTCTACCTGCAGTCTCTAAAAGTTACCACTCTACAAAAATGATTTAGCACCCTTAAAATACCATACCCGAGAGAGAAAATAATCCTGTTCTGAATATGCTTTTGCTACACTGTTTAATATTTAATGTGATAGTTGGACCAATCATTAATACCATCACTGGCTAAAACAGAACCACTTTCTTTCATGACAGTTCAACAGACTTGCCAGCTAGTTCCCAAAATCTCTCTCCAAAGCCCCTCTCCCTGGCCTCCTTCCCACAATACAAGGTAAAAAAACAGATATTTCCTGGCCTCCCCATGCCACAGTCCAGTCCCATGGATTGATAGGTGGCCCAACTCTGACCAATAAGATAAAAGGGAGATTCTGTTGAGGAACATTGGGGAAGTTATTTCTTATCTGATAGGAGAAAGTTGCAGGAGGAAGTTATTCTACCACTTTCTACCCCATTAACTGCATTTGAATGTGGGATAAGGACGTAATGTCTAGAGCTGTTACAGACATCTTGAAACCAGGAAAGTGAAAGTCGCTCAGTTGTGTCTGACTCTTTGCGACCCCATGGACTATACAGCCATGGAATTCTCCAGGCCAGAATATTGGAGGGGGTAGCTTTTACCTTCTCCAGGGGATCTTCCCAACCCAGGGATCGAACCCAGGTTTTCCGCATTGCAGGTGGATTTTTTACTAGCTGAACCACAAGGGAAGCCCAGGAAACCAGGAGGGTAAATCTAATCCCCTGACACTGTTGGGCCACTGAGCCTACTCCAGTAATCACCTGCTGTCAGCTTTCTCTAATTTGTTAAAGCTGCTTTTAGTTGACTTTTCTGTTGCAGGAAAAAAAAAAAGGTCATAACTAATATATAGATGTTTTCCATATATGTCAAACCCTTATTTAGAATAAGTATAGTCTGAGAATCCACACTAAGAATCATTGAATTAGAAGGTTTATCTTATAGGAGTGAAGAAAAAGCATGCCCAGGAGATGTTCAAGGGATGCCAAACCCAATTTAAACTGCCAAATTCATGTATTCATTCATTCATTCAGACCCCCACCTAATTTTATAGGCTCCAAGGATATACAGATGAATAAGACATTACCCTGCCTTTCAAGAAATTTTACTATTTTGAGCAAGACTGTTGTGCAAACCAAGAGTCACAACAGGCAGAGGAGAAGAGTCATGTTGTCCAACAGGTGGGAAATCTGACTCAGTTTGGGGGGTCTCCCTGGGAAGAGCTTTGAAAAAAAAAAAGGATCACCACAGTTTCCATTTAACTCTAAAAAGTTACCCCTGAGAACTGACTAAACATCTCATGTTTTATTAATTTTCTGGGGGGAGGAGGGTAAAGGTTCATCTCTATAATCACAGATTATAAACCAAATGATGATTCAGGAAAGCACAATTAATGATAGGCGACCCAATCAACTGCCAGAAAAGCTGCCCCCACCATCTTTCTCTATCCCACAAAGCAGGAGAAAGACACGAGTTTTTTTTTTGGGGGGGGGGACGTGTGGAGGGTGAGGAGACGTTGGACTTTCCGCCCATATCAGCAGGCTTGTTCATCTAGAACAGAACTGTGCTGTGAATTTAGACCACCTGTTAACACTGCATCAAACCAAACAGTACTGATGTAAAGCAATCAGTCGACAAGACGAGCCACAAATGCACGGCATTCTAGGAGGTTCTTTCCTTTGCTACTTTTAAGCAAAAAAAGAGCAGCAACAATTAGTATCTATTTAATAGTCACGGAAACACTTGAGCTTAATGGTCAAGAAAGGGGCATGCACCCTCCCCGCGTCGATTTTTCTAAAAGCAGCTGGTGGGAGCACCTCCCCCCCCCCACCCCCCACACACACACACACACTCGTAAAGGAAAAGTAAGAGGTAGCTTTGCAGTGTTAAATCCTTCTGAGAGACAGTGTTCATTGATTTTCTTGAAGAGAAATAATAGGTTTGGAAGCATCTCTGAAAATAGAGAAAATAAGACCCGCGGTAGCCTCCTAAAATTTTCCTGAAATACGATACATTCAAAATAAAATATTCAAGAGAGTCCTTCAGTGAATTGTTTCAACATGATCGTGGCATTCACATTAATTGTGCCTCCGGAACATTTTGATTCAGTCAGCGGTGCCGAGATTGATATGCAGCAACTGCAGTTACCTTACAGCTCCGGCAGGTCCTGGGCTGGCTCCAAGATCCCAACTCGGGCTACGGTAGAGCATCTGCCACCTCGCAGAGAAATGAAGAAACCGCCCTGGCAAGGGATTCCAGCTCAGCCTTCCAGCTTTCTCGTCACCCTTGTCCCCCAACCCCCCTCCAAACGCGACCTCTGAGAATAATCCAGGAAGAAAGTGGGGGAGGAGGGACACACGAAACAAATCGAACATTCCTAGCCCCATAAACGCCGCATCCGGACATTTGAAGATACCCGGGAAATTAAATAGGGCCCCAGAGTTTGGCTTGTTTGGGGTCTTAGCGTGCATTTGATCTTCTCTGTTGCGTTTTTTTTAAATCTAACTTTCTGTCTCCAACGGAGAGAACCAGAGGTGAAAGCAAAGGCAGACCGAGGCACAGACTGGGAGACCGCCCCCCTCCTCCCCGCGAGCCACCCAAGCATCCAAAGACCAGAAACTTACCTGGCTGTCACCTAGACGGAAGAACGCTGGTCCCCCCTCAGGAGGGGCAGGTATTCAAGGTTGAGTCGCCGAAGCTGGAGATGAAATTAGACCCCAGGCGGGAGGCGAAATCCCTCTCCGAGCCCAGGGGAGCAGAGTGACTCACGCGCTCGGTGCCCGCCTCTCGCGCCGCGCGCCCCTCGCGCCGCCCGCCCCCGGCAGGTACCGGGTCGAAGCGCTGGGGGGCGTCTCCGGCCGCCCTTAAGCTCAGCGCCGTCTACCGGACTCCCCTAGGCGGCGGCGCCAGAGCCCATCCAGCGGGGGCTGCGCCTGCCACAGCTCGCCCCTGGAGACGACCCTGCCGGACATGAGCTGCCGTCGTGGGTCTCCCCTCTCCACCGCTACCCGGGGACCCGCTACCCCTGGCCTACCCATCTGAGCTCAACACACTTTCCACGTGCCATCTGGACACACAACGCCAAGGCCCGTACCCCTTCCCCTCCGGGGAAGGCAGGACCAACCCTGCAAGACCCCCTTGCCCTGCCACCCTCGGCCTCCCCCTTGTGGCCGGGGCACCAGAACCTACCCCTCCCAAAAGTGAGCACAGCTGGCTCCAAGATCCCAGGTGTGTCCTTTCCTGTAGGTCTCCCCCTCCTTGTTAAGGCTCGTTATTAAGTCCTTTGCACAGTGAGGCCAAAAGTCTGAGTTTGGATCAGAGAATCGTTCCTTGCAGGGCCATGCCAAGAGACGGGGTGGCTCCTGCCCTAAAAGCCCCAAACTCCCCCCAAGGGTTTTCACAAATCACTTATAAAAATCGCGTGAGGGAAGGAGGTCGCAGGGTCTGTGATTAAATCCTGTGCAAGTCTCTGATTGGTAGCTGGTGAGGTAGCTGGGTGGTGTCAAAAAGGATACCTTCATCAGTCCTTAGGCTCCAAGAGGCCTGGGGCTTTGTGCTCATCAAGTAGTTAACATCTTCCATTTGGTGGGGGGTTTTCACATTTACGAAACAACTCAGGAAATTTACATCAAATACTATTATCTAGGTGCCTCCTTCAGAGAGGAGCTAAAGCAGAGGATACTGGAGAAGGCCCCTTAGGGTCCCGATCAATTACTGTAGAGCAGCTCCTTCAACAACTCTTTCCACCTGCCAGCTGGATTAGGCAATGCCCAGACCTTCCCACAGGCTTCCCTGGTGGCTCAGATGGTAAAGATCTGCCTGCAGTGCAGGAGACCAGGGTTCCATCCCTGGGTCAGGAAGATCCCCCTGGAGAAGGGCATGGCTATGCACTCCAGTATTCTTGCCTGGAGAATTCCATGGACAGAGGAGCCTGGCGGGCTACAGTCCATAGGGTTGCAAGATAGTCAGACAAGACCTAGCAAGTAAACAACAAAAATCTTGCTCTACTGGGTGGAGAAGGGTGATGAGACCACAGTCCTGTCTCCACCATATCAAAACTGGGATGAACAGCATGTAGAATAAAAATCCTGTTACTCTTGACAAGCTTGAGAGAATCCAGAGTTCAGAGAGAAAGAGACAAAGAATGGGGGGAGAGTGGCACATTTTCCCAGCTTGAGGACAGCATTTCAGCTGTGGAAGGTTGCTGCCCATTCAGAAAAGTGTGTAATCTCCCCTAACACACACCCTTCTCATCATCCTTTTTTTTTTTTTTTTAACTGTCATGACAAACCTAGATCTCCCCTACAGTGGGCAGAGACTATGACATTCATTTCAGTGTTCCAATATCCAGCCTGACACCAGGATTTTCCTTCACACTCCTGCCTTCCACCAACACCTCTCTACTTTTCCTCCTTTCCTATCTATTTCCTTTTACTTTTCTTCCTTATCTATACCTACTTCCCTTAATAATATCAAGCCTCAGCCTCTCTCTCTCTCTCTCTCTACTCTCCAAGTTTATAAGGCACTGTTTCTTTTCTAACTTTATTTTTTCTCTTCTTCCAAAGTGTCCAATATTCTGCATTCTTCCTTACTGTATTCTTTTCAAGGTTCATCCCAATGAACTGTATTGTTTTAAGCTTGTTTTAAGTCACTCAGTTCAGTCATGTCCGACTCTTTGTGACCCCGTGGTCTGCAGCGTGCCAGGCTTCCCTGTCACATTACCAACTCCCAGAGCTTGCTCAAACTCATGCCCATAGAGTGGATGATGCCATCCAACCATCTCTTCCTCTGTCATCCTCTTCTCCTGCCTTCAATCTTTCCCAGCATCAGGATCTTTTCTAAGGTGTCAGGTCTTTGCATCAGGTGGCCAAAGTATCAGAGGTTCAGCTTCAGCATCATGGATCAAAATTCTTTCCTGTCATAAATCCTATTTTCCCCTAGAGTGTGTATGTGTCTGTGTGTGTGTAAGGCAATGTCTCTTTTCATGCAAGATGATCAACTATAAGTATTACTAGAATCATATCATCATCCATTCATTCAACTCACATTTAATATACACCTACCATGTACTTGGCATTATGTTAGGTCCTGGGCTTATAAAGATGAATAAGGCAAAGTCACTAAGATCAAGAATGCCATACACCATACACCGCAGAGTGGAGGAAGGGGAAGAGCAGACGATAAACAAACTCAGGCAGGAAAGCTGTAAAAGGGATGTGTACAACGTATTGTGGGATTGAGAAGGGAGTCTGCAGCCCTCGGTGGAGGAGGTACAGTAGTCATGAATTATTTCATCAGAAGATAACAACTGAACTGAGACTTGAAGAAAGAGTATGTATTTTCCAAGAAAATAATAATGGGAGAAATACACAGGAGTTGAATAATTTACTGTGGATTCTTAATTTGTGTCTTTTTCTTGGGATGGCATCATCATTTAGTCAGATAATGTCCAAGAGAGCTCCAGAGTTGAAAGAGTCCTAACTTTCTAAGAGTTGCAGCAAAGATCCAGCGATTGGCTCTGCTTGGGTCATGGGTCTATTCCTGAGCCAATCACCATGGGCCAGGTAGGTGATGTATTCTGATTGGCTATCCTGAGTCATGTGCCCATTCCTGTCCGTCTGCTTTGGAGGGGAATGTAATGGACAGATTAATAACCTTACCTGATGAGGAAGGTACAGTTCCTAAAGAAAAAGATGCTAGGAAAGATGTGGACAAAAGTAACATGTCCACTACATGTATACAATCATTTCCCTGAAAAATCTCTCACTTTGCAAAAAGCAAACTACAAGTAATAAGACTTCTGGAAAAAAATAGAGTTGGGGCAGATCACTCAAAATGTATGCAATCTTATTAGCAGAACATTAATAAAATAAAAAATGAATGTCTCAGACACAACAGTTTGATATGGCAAGAGGCTATCCATAGAATATTAAATGTGCAATAAACCAACACAGCTGAAATTCTGACTTGATAGAGCTGAGACAGCACACAAGGACGTGGAACTCAGACCTGAGCTTGTCATTAAGGTAAGCACAGGAGGAAGTGCAATCTACCTGGTGCAAGAACCATAAGTAAGGCTTCCTTGGGGAGGAAGCCCCTTGGTACAGACTCTCACTTTTCATTTTATTAAAATAAAGCTAAGAAGGCTTCTGACTGTGCAGCAGCCAAGTTGAATCCTTTTTCCTTTCATGCTGAAGGTTATAATTATACTCCAATACAATTTCCACATTATATTGATTTTGTTCCCCTATTTGCAACTGCATATAAACAATTCTTATAGAAAATGTGTTTAACCAGAAGAGATGGTATATATTTATTTTCTATCAAATAGTAGTTATCAAGCACCATGATCTAATCTGGTCTTGTGATTTTAAACTCCAATTATTTGCTAATGACTCTCAGATTTCTATCTCCCGCCCAGAATTTCCTCTGAATTCCAGACATTAATCCAACAACCTGCTTAATATCCTCACTTTGATGGCTAATTGGGCATCCTAGGTGGTGCAGTGGTAAAGAACCTGCGTGCCAACATAGGAGATAGGAGAGATTCAGGTTCAATCCCTGGGTCTGGAAGATCCCCTGGAATAGGAAATGGCAACCCACTCCAGTATTCTTGCCTGGAAAATCCCATGGACAGAGGAGCCTGGTGGGTCCATGGGGTCGCACAAAGTCGGATACGATTAAGTGCACACGCATGGCATGACATTGATGGCTAAATAGGAATCTGCAACTTGCCTTGTATACAAAATCCAACCCTTGATATATTCATCAGATTTCTCCTTCTCAGGTCTTCCTCATCTTTTTGAATGGAAACTCCATCCATATTGACACTCAAGCTAAATATCCTTAGATCATTCTGACTTTTTCTCATACCTCACATACAATTCACCAGCAAACCCTGCCTATTCTACCTTCAAGACACATCTAGAATCCAACCACTTCTTATTACCTGCACTGCTACCATCTAGTCTGGCCACCATTATTTCTGCTGTATTATTACAAACAGTCCAGCTAGTCTCCTTGCTTCTGCCCTTTGACCCCTCTAATCTATTCTCCCACAGTGGCTGGAATTATCCTTTAAAAACACAATTCTATGTTGACTTGAATATATATACAAAAGTATATACAAGATATACTTGATGGTATATACAAGAGTATTGATAGTGTATATATTATCAGTATGACATCACTGTAGATGTTGGCCTTGGTCACCTGGCCAAGGAAGTATTTGGCAGGTTTCTCCACTTTAACATTAATTTGGGGAGACTTCCCTGGCAGTCCAGTGGTTAAGACTCTGCACTTCCACTGCAGGGGGCATAGGTTCAGTCCCTGTCTTGGGAACTAAGATCCCATATACCACACAGCCAAAAACAAAACACAAAATAAAGTTACTGTTCTTTCCCTTTTTATACCGTACATTTTGGAAGAAAATCACAACCCACCCTTTTAAAGGGGTGGGAAGTTATTTTCCATCTCCTTAAATGTAAGGTGTCTGCGTAAATTATTTGCAGTTTTTTCTGAACATGAAATTTGTCTAGTCTCTACAATTTATTATTAATTTAATCCTTGATTTATTTTAAAAATTATAATTCTAAACATGTCATTCATCTATTCAAAATCCCCCATTGCCTGTCTCCCTCAGAGTAAAAACCAGATTCTTACAATGGCCACTAGGTCCCTACATATTCTAGAGTTTGCCACCATTCTAAGCCTGTCGTCTTCCACTATCTCCCTACTTTCCTCCATTCTGTTCATACTGGCCTTCCTGCTCTTCCTTCCACATATAAAGCTGGTACACTAACTGTTCCCTCTGCCCAGAACTCTCTTCCCCCAGATATCACCAAGGCTTGTCTCTTAACAACTTAAGGTTCCTCTTCAAAAGTCATCTATCCCTAGGACTTCCCTGGTGGTCTGGCGAGTAAGACTCTGCACTCCCAATGGAAAGAGCACGGGATTGATCCCTGGTCAGGGAACTAAGATCCCACATGCCATATGCAGGCAGCCTAAAAAAAATGTCATCTATCCCCGAGGTCTTCCTTGACTACCAAATTTAAAATACTAACTCTCTCTCCTAACCCCAGCACCCCATCCCCCATTCCTGCTTTATTTCCCCCTATAGCTTTTATCCCATCTGACATACTAAATATGGTATTCACTTATTTCTTTATTTTCTGTCTCCCACTTGTACAATATAAACTCCATGAAAACATGCATTTCTGCTTTACATAATGGATTATCCCTAGTGCCTAGAACAGAATCTGGCAAGTAGTAGGCAGTCAAGAAATATTGGAGTGCATATTTGCCTGCTATATGCCAGGAATTGTTCCAGGCATTAGGAATACGACAGTAAATAAAAAGTTAAAACAGATTAAGCCTCCCTATCATATGTGTGTGACTCCCTAAATACTACCTTCTAAAAAGAAAGACCTGTTTTAGCATCATTCAGCCTATTCAACACGAACAAGCAAAGTTGTTATGCTTAAGAGAACAAATAATGAATATTATGCAATAAGGCTCCCCCTACAAGCTTGTTAATACTTGTAAATTAGAAAAAGTCTGTTTGCTATGTTGCTTGATTTTTTTCTTTAAATCTGAAAAGTCCAATTAACCATTAAGTCTGCTTCCACTGAACCCTTTTTCACTGGTAGATGGTTCTGTAACATCTTGGCGTTAAACCATCACAAGCTGACTATAAATCTGTAAATCTGTTTTGTATTGGGAAGAACCCATTGTTTTAAGTACCTGACATAAAATAAAGGGTGTAGAAAAAATAAATAAATAAAGGGTCTGAAGAGGAAAATTACAAGGAGTCCATGCGATACTGAAATTAACATGATCAGAGTAACACACTAGTGTTACAGGGGCAGCACATAATTAAATGACAAATGAGACAGACAGAGAGAATGGGTTGTAAGCTCAGAGGAGGAGTAATAATTTGTAGGTGGAGAAGCTGGATCTAAGGGTTGGGTATTTTTGCATTTCTAGTGCATTGACTACAGCACTCCTGGAGTTGGGAAGTGTCATGTTATGATAGCTTGTAGGATTTGCTCTTTCTGTACCTCCTTTTATCTTCTGGTTCATCTCTAGGCTTTTGACATCAAGGGTGGCCAGGAAGGCAGGGACAGTTGGGCTGCTTCAGATAGCTCTTCCCTCTAAGTATCAGGAAATGTTTTCTTATGAAACCAAATACTAAAGCACCATCAAGTGGGGAGGTATTGATTTTGCCCACTTGAGTTTCATTATTCCTCTTGAGGGTCTTTCAGTCTTCCACTTATTCCCACTACCACTGTGGCCCCCAGAGGCTCACTGCTCTCATTAAAACTTTGGCATGTGCTGTACACCTGAAACCAACAACCTGTTGTAAACCAACTATAATTTAATTGAAAATTACATGAGATTTTAAAACATAAAAAATAAATACATGACTTTTAAAATAAAAAAAACATTGACATGGGATAGAACAGTTGTGACAATGTAAAATTTTAAGTGAGATTCCTATAACACACAAAGAAGAAAAAAAAAGTATTGTAGAATGAACCAATGATCTCCATTAATAAAGAAAAAAGCATTAATCTAATATTTATTTATGAAGATTTTCACACGTATCTTGATATTCCTTTTAGTAGCCCTAAATGATAAGGTAGCTATTATTATGCCCATTTTACTGATGAGAAAACTGAGGCTCAGAACATTTAAATGCTTTGTTCACGGGCACATAGCCAACTCTAGTTTGAGCTAGAGTTCAAACTAAGGTCTGTTCTTCCATGAGTTTGGTGCTTGTATCAATTAGCCCTAGCCATAAACTGATGCTTTAAAAATCAGTGGCTTAAAACCAGAATTGTTTACTCTCAAGTATCTATGAGTTGAATCAGAGTCAGCTAATTTAGGCTGAGCTTGGCTGGAGGTGACTCTGCTACATGGAGTCTGTTACCACGTGGGACTAGAAGGCTGGTGCCTGCATATTCTTCTTATGGTAATAGTAAAAGGGCAGACACAAGAAGAAACTTGCAAAGTCTCTTGCTAGGTTCAAACCTGGTGCAGCATCATTGCCACCTCATTCTGTTGGCCAAATAAAATCCTTTGCTGAACTCAAGGTCAAGGGACAGAGAAGTACACCCAACCCAAGAAGGCACTGCAAAATAACATGGCAATGCGCATCTATATAGGAAGGGATAAGAAACTGGAGCCATCAACGTATTCAACCCAGTGCTCTTCCCCAGGGTACCAGGCAACTTCTCCACATAGGTTTGTCATCTACATTCTAGCTACCTATAGCTGAGACAATGGATGTCTATTCTGTTTTCAAATTAGAATCAAAGGACATGTCCCTGCTTTGCCACCCATCATGACTCTCCCACTGCATTTCTCTCTGACAGTCTTTTCTGTGTTATTGATTCAAACTCTCATCTTACCCTTCCTGTGAGACCTACCTCCAAAACACAGGGGAATGGCCTCATCTAAGTTCACCCAGTGCACGTGTACAACACAGAAACCCTACAACTCAGAAGAACCATAAAATTCATACTGGGATTCCCTGGTGGTCCAGTGGTTAAGACTTTGCCTTCCAATGCAGTGGGCGTGGGTTTCATCCCTGGTCAGGGAACTAAGATCCCACATGCCATGTAGTGCCAGCAAAGGGAAAAAAATTAATAAATAAAATTCATACAATAAGATTCATATGCATCCATCAGGAATGGATAATTCTATGTATTTAAACTCTCCTAGCTGGACCCTTATTCTCTGGTGCCTAATTCTCTTTACTCATTCATCCAATTCATTTGGCTATATTTTATTGAGTACATACTAGGAGTCAGACATTGTGTGAGGTAATGCAGAGGTGAGCAGAGGAGTCTCAGGCCTTGCCTTCATAGAGCTTTGTTTGTTTGCTTTTTCTTGGTAAATTAATATGTACTGATGTATGTAAATGAATTCATGTCATGTTATACTTAACTCACATTGGCATAACTTATTTGCATCTTAACAAGAATGCTGACCCAAAATGTGATCTGTTTTTGTCCTGTCTGGCCCTGATGGGATAAGGAACATTTTCTGAGCAGGAATGGTTTCCTGCTGTCTGTCCATCGCACCCCCTAACTTGTCACTGACAGTAAGTTCCTAGGACAAAACCTCTCTGCCCATAGTGGAGGGGATGCTGGTGAAACCTTATCTGGATGGTGAAGGCCAGATGATCATCCCAGATGGTGATTTTGCACATACCTAGTACACTTCAATGAAAAAAATACACAAGTATCTTTAAGTACCTACTTGGTGTTGGGTCCTGAAAGAATGTGGGTGAGATTGTCTGGATTTGAATGCATCCTCCATTTATTAGCCATGTCACCTCTCTGGCCTCTGTTTCCTCATCTGTAAAAATGGAGATAATCAGAGTAGTTATTCATAGAATTATCATGACACTTAAATAAAATAATCTACATAAGCAGTTAGCTCTGTGCTTGCCACATTATGGCACTGAATGAATACTTAGCTGTGATTGTCTTGTCCTATATGCACAGCTGGATAGACAAAAGATTTGAAATAAGTTGAAGAAATTCTTCTTCTAAGAATCTAATAATCCCATTTCAGAAGAGAAGCCATACATTAAACAACAAGAGAGAAATCACAAGATGATTACATTAGTTAAGTTTCTTTTATTTGCAAGCAACAGAAATTAACTTTGTCTTATTTAAGAAAAAAGATTGAGAGTGAGAGTAAATTCATTGTAATGATTCAGGGGTGTTCCATGGACTCAAAAATGAGTTTAGGTCTGAAACCTTGACAGGGACAACAAACCAGCCAGCTCTAGAAATTCAACAACTAGAGCTGGGTGTGGACCCTGGGTCTCTTGAGCTCAGCCAGTAAGGGGACTTCAGCTCTTAACACCTCTTAATCTCTGGTTTCCTGGTTTCCAAATTTCAAATTCCCAGGAGGAAGAAGCTGGTTGGCCAGCTTGTGTCAGTGTTCTACCTGTGGATTGATTCATTAGGGTGGTCTCCTATAAGTCAGGGCAAGGTACAGGGGTATCCCATCGTATACATTGGAAGGCTTTTTTCCCAGATGTTAACAAGGAACTCAGGGAATAAATCGATGGCTTCCTGTTACCCCTTTGCCCTCATCTCCTACAGTACTCCAGGCACTCTGACCTTGCTTTTCCTCAAAATAGACAGACACACTGCCTCAGAAACTTTCTACTTGCCATTCCCTTTGCCAGGCATGCCCTTCTGTTAAATAACCCCATGAGTCACTTCCTTATCTCTTTCATATATTGAGTCAAATGTTATCTGCTCAGCAAAGCCTTCCCTGACAAAGTTATTTATTTATTTCTAAACTTTAAACAAAATTTTTTTAGGCCATCCCATGCACCTTGCAGGATCTTAGTCCCCCAATCAGGGAGTAAACTAAGCCCTCAGTGGTGAAAGTAGAGAGTCCTAACTACTGGATCCCTGGGAATTGCCAACAAAGTTATTTAAAACGGCAACATATCCCCCCAGACATCCACATACACACCTCTAATCCCACTTTATCTGCTCTCTTTCTCTCTAAAATATTTATAACCTGCAGTACCAGTTAGCTGGGGCTTCTCAGGTGGCGCTACTGATAAAGAACCCGCCTGCCAATATAGGAGACATAAAAGACACACGTTGAATCCCTAGGTTGGGAAAATCCCCTAGAGGAGAACATGGCAACCCACTCCGGTATTCTTGCCTGGAGAATCCCATAGACAGAGGAGCCTGGTGAGCTACAGTCCATGGGGTCACAAAGAGTTGGACAGGACGGAAGCAATTTAGCATGCATGTACCAGTTAGCTACTTCTGTAACAAAACACTGCAAATGTAGCAGCTTTAAACAACCACCATTTTATCTAGCTTGTTGACAGTGGGTTGGTTGTGCAGTTCTTCTGGCCTGGACTGACTCAGTTGACCTCCCCTAGGTTTGCTCATGCATCTATGGTCAGCTGATGGTTGCACAATCCAGAATGGCCTCATTCACATTTCTAGTGTTTGTTCTCTTCCATGTAGCTTTTTTATCTTCCAGCAGTTTTCCTTGGAATCATTCATATAGAGGTTTGAGGGCTTCCCTGATGGCTCAGATGGTAAAGAATCTGCCTGAAATGCGGGAGACCCAGGTTCAACTCCTAGGTTGGGAAGATCCCCTGGAGAAAGGAATGGCAACCCACTCCAGTATTCTTGCCTGGAGAATTCCATAGACAGAGTAGCCTGACAGGCTATAGTCCATAGAGTCACAAAGAGTCAGACACAACTTTATCGACTAACACACTTTCTTTGAGGATTCCAAGAACAATAAGGGAGTAAGCCCCAGTGAGCTAGCAATTTTCAAACCTTGCTTGTATTTGTATCTTATTTGCTAATGTCCTTTTGGCCAAGGGAAGTCTTGTGAACAGCCTAGATCTAATGGGTTGAGAAACAGACTCCAATGCTTAGTGAGAAGAGCTGCAAAGTAAAACAGTAGAAGGGTGTACAAACAGGGATGGAAAGAATTCATGGCCATATTTGCAATCTATCACATCTTTAATATGTCATGTAGTTTACTGATTATTTTGCTTACTGTAAAAATAACTCTCCATTCATTCATGAATCCCTGCCACAAGAATAACACCGGATGCAGAGAAATTTGTGTGGAGTGATTAGTTTCCGTTTCTCTGCCCACACTGAAGAAATGGAGTCTATTTATGTGAGAGGCTTTCCTTTGAGTTGGGCCCATCTAATGCCACATTTGTGTCTTACAAATTCTGAATAGTCTTTTAACTTTTAATAGCACAATATATTAACCACTCTCGTAATTGCATAGATAAAATCCACGTTTCACATGAACATTTAAATGAATGCAAATCAACCTAATGGCCTCTCCTAGAGGGAGGATTATCATGCAGTGAACATTTACTCTAACTGATATTATATATGCAAATGAGATTTTAATTTTGATATACTTTCACATGGACATATTTTCAGTTCAATGCAAATCTACTTATAGTGTATCATTAAGGCTGAATCAGTCTCTTTTCTAGTGTGTCTATGTGTGTGGTTAATGTTGATACAGACGATGAAGCTTAATTTTCAGAATATCAGATGCTCTATTCTGCTCACCACTCTCCCCTTTCCCGCCCCCAATGTCAGCATTATTATGGAAAACTTTATTTTTTAGATGGGGACATGATGTCTTACCTACCTACATATATTTTTTATCCTTTTCTCTTTTTCAGCCACCCTCTCCCACTTTCTCCAATGTCACCCTATACTTTTGTGTTTGTTATGATTATTATAAAGGCACAATGTTGTCATCAGATCAACTCACTTGACTTCTCAAAGAAGATGGCTTGATGGTCACAGCATCTTCATTGATATGGCAGGCAATATTTTTCATTCATAAAATGTTCCCATTTAATTCTCTCTCACAGTGGCAAGACCAATATATATATATAGGTCTAGGGATATCAGGCATCAGTATAACACAAAGATAAAATAACACAGAAAAAATAGCTAAATGCAGTATGTGCATACGTGCTAAGTCATTTCTGCTGTGTCCAATTCTTTGTGATCCCATGGACTGTAGCCCCACCAGGCTCCTCTGTCCATGGGATTCTCCAGGCAGGAATACTGGAGTGGATTGCCATGCCCTCCCCTCTAGGGGATCTTCCCGACCTAGGGATCTATAAGCGTGATATATTTTTATCACATATATTTTATGTAATATATTTTGGAAAACAAGTTAAATCCAGTCTTGCAAGACTGCACATTCACCTCAGTATTAGCAGCACTCCATTTATTTGATTTTCTTTCAGCTAAAAACCAAGGAACTGTTAAATTGCCAACAGGCGTTCATTTTGTCAGAGTTGAGATGAAAGCGCTCAAGAGAAGTTAAAGCAATTCTTTTCTACTGGGTAGGCTGTTATTAGGCAAATTGCAGTTTGCTTTTAAAATGTTTCTAAAAAAGACTCTTTGTATGCTCATCCCCCAAACACCTTCCCATATCCAGGAGTTTTTGTCTTCATATAACTATCTCTAGGATTAACATATCTGTAGTAGAAGAGACAATTTAACTTTTCTTTTCTAATATGAACTTCCAAGAAAAAGAAAAAAAAAAAAACAACGTAGATCGTTGTCTACATTAGACTACTCCATGGAGAGCTCTGACCACACAACACAGGTGAAGTATGGATGGTAACTTCAGGCTGAGCACCTGGAACACCACTCTGTTACCTCACCACCAACCAATCAGAAGAAAGTCATACACCCTGCAGCCTTCACCCCAAATTTTGCACATAAAACTTCTCTCCCAAAACAATCAGAGTATGGGGCTTTTTTGTTTGTTTGTTTTTAGCACAAGCCACTGGTCTCCTTTCCTGGCCTTGCAGTAAACCTTTCTCTGATCCAAGCTCTGATGTTTTGGTTTGTTTGGCCTCACTATGCATCAGGCACACACAATCGCATTTGGTAAGGAGTATTCTCCAGGTTATGTACAGTTCCTGTTACTGACTCTGCAAAAACACTCCCAGCACCAGCACTGTC
Organism: Bos taurus; assembly: GCF_002263795.3. Classification (NCBI taxonomy): domain Eukaryota; kingdom Metazoa; phylum Chordata; class Mammalia; order Artiodactyla; family Bovidae; genus Bos; species Bos taurus. The sequence goes on from NC_037357.1 coordinate 105,498,649, forward strand.
TGGTTAGCACTCTTTGTTACTGTGATTAATTCAGTAGTCTCTGCAACCTAATTTCTTTTCTTTAACATCTAGGCCACCTAGGTTTTCCTTAATGCCACATTGACAAAGGAATCAGCAAATATCCTCTCCCATTCTGCTCGTAACTCCAGCTCTTTTAGTGGAACCCACAATCCTTTCAATAAAGTGTCTGATTAGAGATTTTCATTTCCCAAAGCTTTTCTACTTATGATATAATTGCTTCTTAAAACTAAAAAAAAAAAAAAAAAATTCACTCCAGAATAAGTGAGTAACAGAGTAAACCTCTCCTTTTTCTTTCTGATACTTCAGAATTGAAGAGTGTCAGCTAAGAGAGTCAGAACCAACTTCAAGCCCTAGATCTTCCCATTACTGGCTGAGATGCTGTAGGCAGGTTTATTTGATAGTTTCTAGGATTCAAGCTTCAGAATCTAAATAAGCAGAGAGGGAACTGTAAATGAATATTAAAAGCTCACAGATTGAACTTTGGAAGAGTCAGAGGAATAGTCTCTATGCTGAATTTCTTGGTAACATGCTGAGAAATGGAGTATTTCCTGCCATGGCAGTAAACAAGGACGACACAGCCATCAGTGACTGCAGCCCTCCAATGTGAGCTGGTGAGCCCTGAGGAAACTCAAGAAAGAAAAGAATACCTGCCATCTAGCACCCATTCCCTGCAGTATGTCCTAAGGAAAACCAGGATGTGAAAACAGGAAACTGGCCCCAGACAGCTGCTGCTAAGTTGCGTCAGTCGTGTCCGACTCTGTGTGACCCCATAGACAGCAGCCGAACAGGCTCCCCAGTCCCTGGGATTCTCCAGGCAAGAACACTGGAGCGGGTTGCCATTTCCTTCTCCAATGCATGAAAGTGAAAAGTGAAAGGGAAGTCACTCAGTTGTGTCTGACTCTTTGCGACCCCACGGACTGTAGCCTACCAGGCTCCTCCACCCATGGGATTCTCCAGGCAAGAGTACTGGAGTGGGGTGCCATCGCCTTCTCCGCCAGACAGCTGAGGTGCATGCATATGAAAGCAATGATTTCAGTGAGCCCAGACTCTTACATCTTCCCAAACACAGAGAATCACTGAATTCCTTAACTTGGGATATCTGCTTTACTTTAATTTACAATAATCTTTTTATGTTCAGAATACCTGTCTTTTGTTACAAAACTTCTGTATAACCTAGCTCCCTTCACCCTCGCCTCCTTGGAGCAGTTCTCTCAGGGTTACTTGAGATACTGTCTCCTAGACTCGAAGTCCTAAAAATTTCCACCAAATAAAACATAACTCTCAAATTTTAGGTTGGGAATATTTTTTAAGTCAACAACACCCAGGGCACATGGCAGAACTGCCCTTTCAGCCACCTAGGCTAGCCAAACAGCTGCCCCACAAACTGATTTTCTATCTTCTGTCTTGACATTTACAGTAGGCAATGTTTATCATTGTGCAATATAGTTTGAATTACAAAGCACACCTTTATTAGGCATGTCTGATTCTTTCTGACCCCCTGGACTGTAGCCCGCCAGGCTCCTCTGTCCATGGGATTTCCCAGGCAAGAATACTGGAGTGGGTTGCCATTTCCTTCTCCAGGGGATCTTCTCGACCCAGGGGTTGAACCCACGTCTCCTGCACTGCAGACAGATTCTTTATTGTGTGACCTACCCTTTACTTGACAATACACACACAAAAATACCTAAAAGAAAGCCTGCCACATCTCCTGTCTATAATAGCCTCTGGAGATGGACATGTAGAATTAATTGGGGGCACAGTGGAATAAATATTAGATGAGACTCCAGGAAATCCAAATTTTATATCCAGATTTGCCAACTTATTCACTGTGTGACCTGAGATAAGCCACAGGACCTCTCTGACCTCAACAACCTCAACCCCCAAATGAAACAATCAGCCCAAATGGTTACTAAAGCTAGTTCTTAAATCCAGTGATCCTAGAAGATTCAGTTAACTCTCTGAAAATTATAAAAGTAGATCTCTTATTCATATTTAATTTTTAATGAAATAGTTTTATGATTTTTAAAATTATACATTCTCACTTTTAAAAGGTGGAAAACTATAAATTAAAAAAAAAAAAAAAACTAAACCTACTTGTAATACCCACTACCTTACATTTTATCTTTCTGGGCTTCTTTCTTGATTTCCAATTCTTGTTCCCATCCATTATAACATTATTTTAGAAGGCCCAAGGTGAGGTATTATTTTTAAATTGCATTTCTAGTATAAAATTCTTGGATTTTATAATGTCCAGTATATGCACTATTTTGATTTATTTTTTTTTGGCCACATTATGTAGCATGTGGAACTCTCCCAACCAGGGATCAAACCTGAGCCTCCTGCAGTGAAAGTGAGAAATCTTAACCACTGGACCAAATCTAACAGAAAAAAATTATTTGTGCTACTTGTTCTTGTAATGGAACAGGACCTTCTGAGTCCCTCCAGGGCGTGAAACTCTTTCCATGTCCCCTTTTCTTATTTGTAGGAATAAAGTCTTTAGACTCCTAGACCTCCCTGATTTCCAAAGAGCAGTTTCAAACAGTTGCTAATTAGGGAAGTGAGGGAATGCAGAAACAAAGGAGGAAAAAATCAAGAAACTACAGTGCAGGATCCTGGTTCCTCCTCAAGGAATATGAATATATATATAAAACAATACAGGAACTAAGGTGGCCACCAAGGTAGAGGATGGTAACTTCAGGCTGAGCACAAGATTCCTAGAGCACCGCTCTGTTACCTCACCACCAAATATCAGAACAAAGTCACACACCCTGCAGACTCATCCCAAATTTTGCCTCTAAAAACATTTCCCCAAAACCACTGGGGAGTTTGCTTTTTCTTTTCTTTTCTTTTTTTTCTTTTTGAGCACAAGCCAACATTCTCCTTGCATGGCCCTGCAATAACCTTTCTCTACTCCAAATTCCAACATTTTAGTTTGATTGGCTTCACTATGTATTAAGTACACAAATGTCTATCATTAACATTTTCGTCTAGATTTGAAATTCTGTTTCAATTACAGTAAATACTTCAGTATAAGGCTGCAAAGGCATAATTTAAGAATCCAATATCAATTTTCTTTTTTTGTTTATTTTGTTGCTTTCTTTTTTTCTTTGCCACACTATGTGGCTTATGGGATTGTAGTTCCTTGACCAATGATCAAACCCAGGCCTTTGGTAGTGAGAGCATGGAGTCCTAACAACTGGACCACCAGGGGATTCTCTCAATGTTTTTTATACTTAGAGTCTGGTCTGAAAAGTCCAGTTGTGAAAGTTTGCCCATTTATCACCTAAGGCTAAAAATGGGACTGGAAAAGTGATGAGGGAAGAATCACTGTTCAAACGGGAAGTTGGCACTATTCTTTAAAGCAAAATTAAATCTGAAATGGAAAGCTTAAACATTGGAGTAATATGCTATGCTTAGTTTTGTCCTCAAGTAAGAAAGGCAGTTACATCTGTGATATGTTTAAAAAAGAGCTCTCCTTTCCACCATCCCAGCAGTATGTTTCTGTGCTGAAATCTTACCATTCCTTTGGGCTTCAAAGCATATTTAATCTTTAAAAGTCTTCTATGCAAAGAAGGAAGTACCTGTTGGAAGGAAGAGCAGGGGTGTACCAACTTATGTTAGAGAATACCAATACAGTGTCTACTGAAGAAAAATTATACAACCTACAAGTTGAGAATTATGTTTTATTCAGTGGACATACTGAGGACTTAGGCGTAGGAGACAAGCTCTCAGGTAGCTCTAAGGGACTATTCTGAAGAGATAAGGGAGGAGCCAGGACATACCGTTTTGCAACAGAAAACAAGAAGTAGGAACATCAAAAGATTAGTGTTAACAAAAGGGAACCAGATATCTCAAGTTACTGAATTTAGCACTGTTCTATGTGTGGGAAGATACAAAGAGTCTGGGCTCAGGGAAATCATTCCTTTGATATGCATCTTAGCTCTCTAGGGCCAGTATTCTATTCTTTTCCATCCTGAGGCCCCTCAGGGTACACCATTGGGGGTGGCAGAATTTTTCCTGTTTATTCTCAATTAACTTGATTATTCTCACCCCTTGCTTAAGGCCCATATCGTAGAGGCTGTGCTGTGCTCAGATAGTCAGTCATGTCTGATTCTTTATGACCCCATGGACTGTAGCCTGCCAGGCTCCTCCGTCAATAGGATTCTCTAGGCAAGAATACTGGAGTGGGTTGCCATTCCCTTCTCCAGAGGATCTTCCCAATCCAGGGATCAAACCTGTGCCTCCTGCATCTCCTGCACTGGCAGTTGGATTCTTTACAACTGCGCCACCTGGGAAGCCCTTCAGTTCAGTTCAGTTGCTCAGTTGTGTCTGACTCTTTGCAACCCCATGAATCACAGCATGCCAGGCCTTCCTGTCCATCACCAACTCCTGGAGTTCACTCAAACTCACGTCCATTGAGTCGGTGATGCCATCCAGCCATCTCATCCTCTGTCGTCCCCTTCTCCTCCTGCCCCCAATCCCTCCAAGCATCAGAGTCTTTTCCAATGAGTCAACTCTTCACATGAGGTGGACAAAGTATTGGAGTTTCAGTTTCTGATCTCCTTTAGGATATACTGTTTGGATCTCTTTGCAGTCCAAGGGACTCTCAAGAGTCTTCTCTAACACCACAGTTCAAAAGCATCAATTCTTCGGCACTCAGCTTTCTTCACAGCCCAACTCTCACATCCATACATGACCACTGGAAAAACCATAGCCTTAGTGACATCCAAAACAAGCAAATAACAAAACATGGACAAAACTCTCACAAGTCTGATTCTAAAAAGCCTTGTAAAGCCAGGAAAGCATGTCCTGATGTCTCTTCAGGAGTCAGTAAAGTAGAACTGTATCTCACCAGGGAATAAGACTTCTCCAAAGTCCTTTTTTCCTCCATGTTTAAAACATTCTATTAGATTTTAACAAAAACTTTCCTAGTAAATGAATATTCTAGCCAGTCAAGCGGCACAGAGATAAAAAAGAAATAATACTTTTTCCCTTCTCCCAGGCTCTCCACTGGGGTTTCCTTTCATATCTCCTGCTTTCTAAAGCAGCAAATTGGCCCTGCCCCTGGAATTGAGTGACCTTGGGCAGCCAAGGTCCTGGTTGGATGTTTTTAAAAAATTGTATTTGTGTATAGCTGCTTTACAATGTTGCGTTAGTTTCTGCTGTACAGCAAAGGGAACCAGCTCTATGTTATACATATATACCCTCTTTTTTGGATTCTCTTCCCATTTAGGTCACTGCAGAGCACTGAGTGGAGGTCCCCGTGCTACACAGTAGGTTCTCATTAGTTATCTGTTTTATATGCAGTATCAATAGCGTATATATGTCAATCTCAAAGTCCTTTTTCAAGGCATCATTCTGCTAGTTCCTTTGTGGTTGCTTTCCTTATTCCCTCTCTTCTCATGAATCTCCCAGTGCCTTTCTTTCTCCACAGATCGCCATCCTTTCCAGACTGTTCTTATCTTCTGGGAGTAGCTCTACACCTTTTCATATAGTGTTTTCACTTTCTCAAATTCTTCTCTCCACTTCAGACTCCAGCACTGCTGCTTCAAAAACCCAGGATTCTCAAAAGGAGAAATAAGGGAAAAGACTGGAAATAAACATACATTACTAAAATTGCTTCCTGTCAGAGTTAAAAGCAACATTGTGAAGTTTTTTGTGGAAAATTGTCAGTTCAGTCCTGTCTTTTCTCCCTCCTATGCTAATTCAGCCCATTTAGGGGAAAAACAGGCTTATTATAAAGGATTTATCTCCCTCTAAACTAGGACATGTAGGCTGTGCTCTTTGAATACTGAAGAAATAGTGGAATGCTAGCTCTCTTGCCTAGTATTACAAATCTCCTAACTTAGGAATTCCCACCTTGTTGAGAATGACAGCACCTGCTTTAAATGTGGGACTGTCCATATGTATTTGCTGTCAATACTTTTACAAAAAAAAAAATGAGCTGAAATGTCTCTCTTACATTCCCCTCTAGATTGCAAGCTCCTTGTGTTTATTTTAGGGCTTAGTGGCATTTTGCATATAGTAGGTTCTCAATTAATAGTATTAGATGTATGTGTCCAATGATCAAAAAATTACAAATACAATAATAAAAATGAACTTATGAAACAGAAACAAACTTACAGTCTTAGAGAATGAATTTATGGTTGGGGGAGGGGAAAAGGATAGACTGGGAATTCGGGATTGACATGTACACACTGTTATACACAAAATAACCAATAAGGACATACTGTTAAAAACAGTCTTTTAAAAAACAATATTTACTCCTTAAAGAGAAATAGATGAATCATTTGAATGTGTTTGTAATTTTACATTTCTTCCTTCCAGAATCCAAATGTCCAATATCCTAAAGTACTGTTTATCTGTACAGCCTTTTCCAGCTCTCTTAAACCCATAGACACATTAGTCATTTTTATCATCCAATACCAAGAATTCATCCATAACCGTCTAATGGCTTTCCTGATCTCCTGTGGAAAATGCTGCTAAAAACAGACACCTACCACTTTAATTTTTTGTGAGGAAGAAGAAAGCAATTTAGCATCCATCATCCTGGGAATATTTTTACTTCTAGCTTTGTGTGTGTGTGCTTGGTTCTAACATGATTTTAAAGAAAAATGTTTGGATAGAATCATCATTTAATATAAGCCATATATGCATAAGACAAGTCTCTGACCATATTACCTAGTCCAAATATCCTCATTATACTTTAATATAGAAAGAGCAAACAGTTTGCATGAATGTTTACTCTGCAGGCATTTACCCAAGATAAGCATTGCATTCAGTCACTGGTCATATCTTTTCTGGCCTTAGGAGTCTCTGTTGTGTACTAAATTGTGGATCTTGGTGTATCAGTTGAAAAAAAAATACTCACAGACTTAAAACTTTACAACAAGAGTTGCCCTTCATAAGAACACATTGAGAAAGGAAGAGGCAGGGGCTCAATACCTCCATATCCCAATTCCTTACCAAATCAAAAGTACAGACTTTCTTTTATTCCAGAGTATACTCAATGTTCTAATTTGGATTTCCCTGAAACTAGTTCTCTGTGAGTGGTTTCCAGTTTTTACAGTACCCACATCACTCAGGCATATTTTGGGTTTTAGGTATATACAAGTGAAGTTGCTCAGTTGTGTCTGACTCTTTGCGACCCCATGGACTGTAGCCTACCAGGCTCCTCTGTCCATGGGATTTTCCAGGCAAGCATACTGAAGTGAGTTGCCATTTCCTTCTCCAGGGGATCTTCCTGACCCAGGGATCGAACCCAGGTCTCCTGCATTGTAGACAGACGCTTTACCATCTAAGCCACCAGGGAAGTCCCATTAGGTACATACTTAAATCTTATTAATACATCATCTTTCTGCCTCTCAGTGATTCCTCAGAGTTTCTGGAGGTACAAAGGGTTCACGTTGTTGTTTTCTGGCACATTTATACATTTTTTTATATTTTAATATATTTTTTGAATTTTCTGGCAACTGGACACAGGACAGAGGAGGCTTGTCTTATGTGCTTCGTCCACTATTCTAAACGGAAATCACTCATTTTCACTAACCCTGGGGTGGTGGACTACACAAGCACTAAAATCTCTATTTTGAGTTTATTACCATCTCTACAAAGAACTACTGATAGAGTGTGTCTCAGTTCTGGAAACCTGACCAGAGCTTCCTCTTCTACTTCAAAACATGTGCATGCTCATAGTCTTCCAAAAAGCATTCTCCACTTCTTCCTTATAATAGAATCACTCAATTATAGATAGGTATATGGTCACCCAGCTAAAGACTACATGTCCCAGCTTCCCTTGTAAGTAGGTATGGCCATGTGAGTAAATTCTGGCCAAATAGATATAATGGAAGTGATTGTGTATTGGTAAATGTTTAACCACCAGCTCTTGGGTGTAGGGAACTTCCCAGGTGGTACTAGTGGTAAAGAACCTGCCTACCAATGCAGGAGACATAAGAGATACAGGCTTGATCCCTGGGTTGGGAAGATCCACTGAAGGAGGGAATGGCAACCCACTCCTGTATTCTTGCCTAGAGAATCCCATGGACAGAGGAGCCTTGTGGGCTACAGTCAATAGGGCCATGAAGAGTCGGAGCACATGTGGGTATAAAGGAGGAGGAGCCCAGATTTGTAGCATTTGCTAATTTCTATGGTGTAAATACTCCAACCGTATCTGATTTCAATCTACAATGTCATTGAATGGCAGAGTTGGAAAGTATTTGCAACAACATTATATTGTATTCGAACCATGTGGATAGATAGATACAAATAACATCAGTAGCATAGATAATTGGAGAAGGTGATGGCACTCCACTCCAGTACTCTTGCCTGGAAAATCCCATGGACGGGGGAGCCTGGTGGGCTGCCATCTATGGGGTCGCACAGAGTTGGACACAACTGAAGCGACTTAGCAGCAGCAGCAGCAGCATAGATAATAGTAAAGTGTAGTAAAATAATTGAGGGAAAACACACTTTAATTATTTACTCTTCTAATACAATTTGTTTAATGGTAAATTTATATATTTAATTTTTAGCAATGGCTGTCTTTCTCAACCAGCTCACAAAATTCTCTAAAATTTAACAATTGCCTCTTGTGAGCTTGTGCTAGCTGGTGTGAGGAAGTTCTGATACACCATTAAGTGGAAGTATAGTTGACCTTTGAACAACATAGGGGTTAGGGATGCTGATCCCTCTTCGCAGTTGAAAATGTGAGTATTACGTACAGTTGACACTCCATATCCTGATAGCTCAGTTGGTAAAGAATCTGCCTGCAATGCTGGAGACCCTGGTTCAGTTCTTGGATCAGGAAGGTCCTCTGGAGAAGGGATAGGCTCCTACTCCAGTATTCTTGAGCTTCCCTTGTGGCTCAGCTGATAAAGAATCTGCCTGCAGTGCAGGAGGCATGGGTTTGATCCCTGGGTTGGGAAGATCCCCTGGAGAAGGGAAAGGCTACCCACTCCAGTATCCTGGCCTGGAGAATTCCATGGACTGTATAGTCCATGGGGTTGCAAAGGGTCAGAGATGATTAAGCGACTTTAACTTTCACTTTCATCCACGGTTCCACATTAAAAGACTCTACCAACTGCAGAATGTGTAGTATTTAGTACTGAAAAAATATCCACGTATAAGTGGATCTACACAGTTTGAAGTGTGTTTTTCAAGGCTCAACTGTAATGTATGAAATCTCAGGCACATTCTTAAAAGGAAGCATCTACCCTTCCCCTTCCCCTCTTCCTGTTTCTGTAGTCCAGACCACAAAGAAAGCAGTGGTGAGCAACTTTTAACCAGACAGATGAAGACAACATTCTAGGGGGCGGTAAAGCAAAGAGAAAAGAAACTTGGGTCCCCTGGCTGATTTTTTATTCTTTCTTTTGGTTGCAGCATATGAAATCTTAGTTGAGGCACATGGGATCTAGTTCCCTGACCAGAGATCGAACCCAGGCCTCCTGCACTGGGAGCCCAGAGTATTAGCTACTGGACCACGAGGCAAGTCCACCCTGGATGACTTTTAAAAGCAGTTTCCCTATTCCTCCATCCACCTTCCATGTCAGACTTTCCTGTGAGAGAGAAGTACATTGTGTATTATTTTAAAAATCTTTCTTGTCTGATCTCTGCTAAAGCAGCCAAACCAACCAACCCAACAGAGTTTGCTACCAGGAACAGGGCTGACACTACAGAAGCTGAAATATGTGCTATTTGCTTAGCATTTAGGACAGTAGGCTGTGAGGTAACAGATCATGTAGGCTAGATAGATGGTGACCCTTACTGTGTCATAGCAAACATATGGTAAACCTGGTAGGGGAAACACTGACTGAAACCGCCACCCTGGCCAGGCAAGATAGTAGCCACTTGCATGAGTTATCTTACAACAGATGGTCCTGGTAAGGAACGTGGAACTAACAAGCTACCACCAAGAAGAATTTTGGGAAAGGTCAAAAGGAGAGAGGATGCTTCCATGTCCTAGGAACCATAAACAGTGCTACAATGACCATCACAATTTATTGCAGAGTAATTGTCCTCCAGTTAAAAATAAAATAAAATTAAAAAAAAAAAAAAAGGAGAGAGGAGATGCCAGTTCATATGCCCTACGAAGCTCCCAGAATCCTCTCTGGAATCCATCTTGGCTGAGCAATGCATGCACCACCAGGAAGAACCCTGAGTCAGAATGATTGGCCAGAGACAACCTGGAAACTAACCCCATCACCATAAAACCTGAGACTGCGAGCCACATTGCAGAGCCGTCCTTCTGGGTTCCCTTATTTTTACCTGGCTGTTCTCTGCCTGGGCACCCCTTCGCAATAAAGTTTCTTGCTTTGTCAGCACATGTGTCTCCTCGGATAATTTATTTCCAAGTGTTAGACAAGAGCCCACTCTTGGGCCCTGGAAGGGGTCCCCATTCCTGCAACAAACCTATTGTCAGTGTGTTTGAAATCAAGGCCGTTTGCTTACTGAGCTTGTAACTCACAGGGAAGTGGTAACAAAAGTCACATGGTTGGTATATCTTGGCTTCTTTTAGCAAAGCACTATAGTCAAGAACTAACCATAAGTAAGAATTAACCAGTCTGCAAAAAGAGATGGAACAGAATGCAGTTCTATGAAGGGATACTTTCAGCCTGTAGCCTACAATCTAAACTGATTGGGAATCTGACAAATTAAGGTTTTGCACATTTGGATAAATCAACTGCTTCCACACTCCTAACACCACAAAGAAGACTGTGGCTTCAAACCTTTCTCAAGAGCATCTCACATGATTGTTCTTGGCCAGGCAAGAGGAGCCAGACCAGTAGGAAAATTCAGATTAAGGGTTTTGCCTTCTCTCCTCTTATTGTTTTAGGTGCCTTCAAGATAGCCACCATGGTCCTGAGGAAGAATAAACATAATTGAGGAAGAGGAGAAGAGTTGAGCACAGAGGTTAGTAAATAAAGTCCTGGTTAACTTAAAACTACATGTCACTTTTACATCAGTTCAGTTCAGTCGCTCAGTCATGTCTGACTCTTTGCGACCCCATGAATTGCAGCATGCCAGGCCTCCCTGTCCATCACCAACTCCCGGAGTTCACTCAAACTCATGTCCATCAAGTCGGCGATGCCATCCAGCCATCTCATCCTCTGTCGTCCCCTTTTCCTCCTGCCCCCAATCCCTCCCAGCATCAGGGTCTTTTCCAATGAGTCAACTCTTCGCATGAGGTGGCCAAAGAACTGGAGTTTCAGCTTCAGCATCAGTCCTTCCAAAGAACACCCAGGACTGATTTCCTTTAGAATGGACTGGTTGGATCTCCTTGCAGTCCAAGGGACTCTCAAGAGTCTTCTCCAACACCACAGTTCAAAAGCACTCAGCTTTCTTCACAGTCCAACTCTCACATCCACACACGACCACTGGAGAAACCATAGCCTTGACTAGATGGACCTTTGTTGGCAAAGTAATGTCTCTGCTTTTGAATATGCTATCTAGGTTAGTCATAACTTTTCTTTGAAGGAGTAAGCGTCTTTTAATTTCATGGTTGTAATCACCATCTGCAGTGATTTTGGAGCCCAAAAAAATAAAGTCTGACACTGTTTCCACTGTTTCCCCATCTATTTCCCATGAAGTGATGTGACCAGATGCCATGATCTTAGTTTTCTGAATGTTGAGCTTTAAGCCAACTTTTTCACTTTCTTCTCATAGACTTGACTGAAAGCAAATAAACTGTTAGTTTTCTAATTTTTTGGTGGACTTATGATGCTCAAACCTATTTAAACCCTGCTGTTGCTGCTGCTGCTAAGTCGCTTCAGTCGTGTCCGACTCTGTGCGACCCCATAGACAGCAGCCCACCAGGCTCCCCCGTCCCTGGGATTCTCCAGGCAAGAACACTGGAGTGGGTTGCCATTTCCTTCTCCAATGTATGAAAGTGAAAAGTGAAAGTGAAGTCACTCAGTCGCATCCGACTTAGCGACCCCATGGACTGCAGCACACCAGGCTCCTCTGTCCTCCACTGTCTCCCAGAGTTTGCTCAGATTCATGTCCATTGAGTTGGTGATGTTATCTAATCATCTCATCCTCCGTCACCCCCTTCTCCTGTCCTCAATCTTTCCCAGCATCAAGGTCTTTTCCAATGAGTCAGCTCTTCGCATAAGGTGGCCAGCATCAAGGTCTTTTCCAATGAGTCAGCTCTTCACATCAGGTGGCCAAAGTATTGGAACTTCAGCTTCAGCACCAGCCCTTCCAATGAATATTCAGGGTTGACTTCCTTTAGGATTGACTAGTTTGATCTCCTTGCAGTCCAAGGGACTCTCAAAAGTCTTCTTCAGCACCACAACTTGAAAGCGTTGATTCTTTTTTAATTTGGATTTGACCAAAATTATGCTTCACTCCAATATTAGGTACTTGGGATCTTCTGGCAAGCTGTTCATATAATGTAGATGATAGGGTATAAAATCTTAAAATCACACTACATAGGTGGGAACCCTCTGGGTCAAAGGGCAGAGTTGACACTACAAAATCACCCAACACTGAATTTGAATTTTACCTTAGGCTAAGTGAGTGAATTTCTAGTGATATCAGGGTGGACTCATGGTCTTTTGGAAATCTGAGGACATTGGGATGGGGCAAAGGCAAAAACCTGAATCAGCATCTGGAGTTTAGGGCCATAAAAATCAGTTTAGTCAAGGAAGGCGTACTCTGAAAACTACCCAGACACCATGAAACACACTAGCCAAGACATCCAAGGAGTGAGTAATATTGGCCTTAGGATAATATGTCTACCAGCACAACTCAGAACTCAGCAATGTGTGTTAGTTTCCTGAATTAGGAAAAAAAAATTCTCAGTCCCCATAGGATCCAACATGTTCCAGTTTTCTCAGAATAAGCAGCCTGTGTTAATACCTCAACCCACTGTTGACTTGTATGACTTCACTGCCCTGGACTCATTCGTACAATATTCCCATCTCAGCCATACGCCCGTTAGCACTGTTGGCTGCTCTTTCTGTGTCTAGCAAATGATCAAAATCTGTTTCCACCCACCTGCTCTCTTGTGCTCTAAGTGGGGATATTTGCACTAAAGAGAACCTGTCAGTGTTAATTAGGGAGGAAAGCCTGTGTGGCAATGTGTAGGTTTAAAAGACAAGAAAATCCCCCGCAGAGATTCTGTGGAACACTTTGGATACACTGACAAGTTAATAAAAAGCTTGATTCAATGACATTTTCAACACACTGGTATGGAAAGTACCACTGGAAATAAAGTAGCTTTCAAGGGACAGATTGTTTCATTGAACTGTGTGGAAAACTGTGCTTGCCCTTAGATCTCATCTGTTTCACGGCTCCTGAAGTGATGCATCAAAGAACAACTGGTAAGGGAGCTGTGGCTTCAGGTTCCACAACCTGACAACAGCTTCTTTGTGGCACCGGGAGCGTTATTGTTAGAGGAACTCACTCATCCAGAGAAGGCAGAGTGAGTGTTCTGCTTTTACTCTTTTCCAAACCTGTATTCTATGGACAGAGGAGCCTGGCTGGCTATACAGTCCATGGGGTTGCAAAGAGTTGGACATGACTGAGCATGCACGCATGCACACAAACCTGTATTCATGTAGAGCAACCTTGGAGAGGAGGAAGGAGAAGAGAAGGACCCGTGTTGACACAGATGGATCTGTGTGTGCTCCGGATGAGGGCAGACACAGTTAGGGGACCATTTGTGGTCACAGCTTTCAGCACACCAGGCTTGGGCTTGTTTGTTTCAGATGTGTCAAGGATCACTGGATTTACAAAAAGTTCTCTTCCTTCTCTCATGAAAATGCATACATGCTCAGTAGTGTGTGACTCTGCGACAGCACAGACTGTAGCCTACCAGGCTCCTCTGTCCATGGAATTTCCCATGCAAGAATACTGGAGTGGGTGGTCATTTCCACTCCCAGGGGTTATGAAAATAGTAGAAAGATCTACTGAAAGTAGACTACTAGAAAGTGTCTGCCTCAGTTTCACCCGTATAACAAGTTACTTAATAAATCAGGCATATGGGGGACTTCCCTGGCAGTCCAATGGTTAAGACGCCATACTTCCAGTGCAAGGGACATGGGTTTGATCCCTGGTTGGGGAACTGAGATCCCACATGCCTTATGATGCAGCCAAAAAAATTAAAAAGCAGGCATGTGATAGCCAAGCAATTCAGTGATGAGTCCGTATGTTTCTACATGGCTGGCAAGAAGAGGGTAAAGTCATAATTAAAGGGTCAAAAGTCCTCACCATGCACAGTAGCTACTAGGGTTAGTGATTAGTGAAATAAAAGAATCACTCAAACTTCTAAGTGGCTATATCCATTCATATTTATGACTACCAACTACTGACACTTCAAATCATCTCATCTCAGTAATCTAAGAGAAACCACTTAGTCAAGCTGTAAGCATTTATGCTTGCTTATTTTTATGAAGTAGATGTAATCAGACTTACCATACCATGGTCTTAAATTTCAATAAGTGACTCAAAAAAATGAACAACGTGGTCAATTGATAACTGAAATGGCTCCAATACTTCCCTTCCAGCATCTGTACCCCTTACACTATGAAATTTAAGCTCCTCCCACCAAGAGGTGGAGTCCTTTCTCCCACCTTTTGAATGTGGGTCAACCTGTGCCTTGGGCTTCCTTGGTGGCTTACTCAGTAAAGAATCCACCTGCAATTCAGGAGACCTAGGTTCGATCCCCAAGTTGGGAAGATCCCCTGGAGAAGGGAAAGGCTACCCACTCCAGTATTCTGGCCTAGAGAATTCCATGGACTATATAGTCCATGGGGTCGCAAAGAGTCGGACACGACTGAGCAACTAAGCACAACACAGTACAACCTGTGCCTTACTTTGGCCAACACAGTCCAGAAGAAATAATGATGTTCCAGTTCTGAGCCTGGGTGGCAAGAAACCTTGCAGTCTTATGCTTTTTCTCTTGAACTTTTCCTTTGTATGAAAACAAGTCCAGGCTAGACTGAGGGAAGATGAGAGACCATGATGAACAGAGCCTAGTCATTCCAGCTGAGACCATCCTAGACCAGTCAGCCACCAACTGACTTGCCATCCAGAGATGTATGAATGACAGAGGTTGAAAAAAGCTGTGATGTGAGTGTGCATAATCAATCGTTCAGACATGTCTGACTCTTTGTGACCCCAAGGACTGTAGCCCACCAGGTTCCTCTGTCCATGGAATTTTCCAGGCAAGCATACTGGAGTGGGTTACCACTTCCTACTCCAGTGGATCTTCTCAACCCAGGGATTGAACCTGTGCCTCCTGTGTCTCCTGCATTAACAGGTGGATTCTTTACCACTGTACCACCTGGGAAGCCTGACATAAGTTGAGCCCTGAAATTAGCTGCTGCTGCTACTAAGTCGCTTCAGTCATGTCCGACTCTGTGCGACCCCATAGATGGCAACCCGCCAGGCTCCCGAGTCCCTGGGATTCTCCAGGCAAGAACACTAGAGTTGGTTGCCATTTCCTTTTCCAATGCATGAAAGTGAAAAGTGAAAGTAAAGTCGCTCAGTCGTGTCCAACTCTTAGCGACCCCGCAGATTGCAGCCTACCAGGCTTCTCCGTCCATGTGATTTTCCATGCAAGAGTACTGGAGTGGGGTGCCATTGCCTTCTCTGGAAATTAGCTGAGCCCAGCTCAAATCAACAAAACCCATAGCACCTAGCCAATCAATAGACTTCTGAAAAATTATAGATAGTTGTTGTTTTAAGGTACTACTTTTAGCTACAGCTAATTGAACAGTCAATGAATATTAAGTTTCTTTTGGCTCTGCTGTCTGATTTTCTTTGGAGTTATCCTATTGGGTTGGCCAGAAAGTTCATTCAGGTTTTTCTGTAAACTCACAGGAACTTTTTGGCCAACCCAGTCATTTCTTCTTTCAGGTTTCAAACATGAGCAACAGGACTTTTCTTCATTACTGATTGAATGCACAGAAAAGGATGCTATTTTATTAGCAACACTAACTTTTTACTTTGCTCAAATTCCAGACCCCTCCATCATTCTGAGAAATGTCAATATCCATGTAGAAGGGTCTCTCTAGCCTGATGTTTTGTTTTGTTTTACCTTCTGAAGTCCAAGAACCTTTACCCCTCATGGCTCTTCAACAACCATCTCTCACTATCTGAACTGCTTCACCCCAGAATTTTTAACCTCCAACATCCTTTAGCTTCCTCCCATTTCTCACCATATCTGATTTATTGGAAGTTTCTATCTCTGGTTCCTCTGTTTGCTTGCAGTATGCCAGCTCTCTTGATCTCACTCCTATTGCAGACACTACATTGGCTCATTTAACCCCAATATCAGACCTCTCTTCCTGAAACCACCTGTGTAAATAGAGGCTGGAAGATGAAAACCTTGAAATTTTGGTCTCCTTTGCAATAAGGGGTGTAATGTGACACAATTCTCTCCAAAGAGGTTAGGGGAAGTCCCAGTGGAAGGATTTCCTTCCCAAAGAGAATCTCATTAAGAGAAAGCCCCTGACTACACCTTCCGCTTTCTTGCCTGGAACTCAGATGTGGTGATGTGCTTGTTTGGCAGCCATATGGCAACCACAAAGATCAAAGCTATACGACAAGGATGAAGAAGATGATACACTGATGTTACAATGATGATACTACAGAATTACAACATAGACCAAGTCCCTTCTTCAGGATTCTCATTGTATAAGAAAAGTAATTTATTACGTATTTAGGCTGTTCCATACAGTAAGGTTTTCTGTAGCTCATGGCTCTATAGTACAGTTGGACTGTTACAACTCACTTCCCTATTTGCTCCTAATGTATTTAATACATCTTCTCTTCTATCACACTACCCTGCAACATTTCATGCAAGAATCCCTCCAACTACTCCTAGACCTGAATTACAAAGCCTAACTAGAAAAATCATACAAGTCACACCACTGCAGTGTTAGTTGGTAAAGCATCCTGAGCTTTACTCAATACTGGAGTAAGTCTCCCCTCTCTTCACATACTAGCCATAATTAATGTTTATCACCTTATTGTTCTTTCCTATGTGACTTTGTGACGTTTCCTGACCAATATCCTTTTGCAGTTTATATAGAAGCCATAATATTGGGATTCCCTGTTTCACTTTTCTTCCTCCTCTCACTTCTTTTCTGGAAATGTATCTTTATTCCATCCTACTTCTTTAAACAAAATTTTTTTTTCTGCCTGCATAGGGTCTTAGTTGCAGCATGTGGGATCTAGTTCTCCAACCAGGGATCTAACCCGGGCTTCCTACATTGGGAGCATAGAGTCTTAACCACTGGATCATGAGAGAAGTTCCCCAATCCTAATTTCTATCTTTCTGGCTCAGTGGAGAAGTAACCCTTCTTCTAACCAATGTGATTTTCTCTTCCTTTGCTCTAGGGGGTCATCTCCTTCCACTTGCTCAAGGATCACTCTGCATAAGTCATTCTCTTTTCTTCTGTATTTTCAACTCCTCCCTCTTGGCTGGTTCTGTCTCCTAAGCGTAGAAAAGATCTCTACAGTTTTTACACAGCACCTTTCCCTTCACCTATATCAGCTAGCTATTGCCGTCTGTCTCCCCATACTACATTCCCAGTCCGTTTCCATTACATGGTAGGCTGAATATATCCTTAAACTCTTCAAATCCTCTGCAGTTGTGAGTCTGAACCCATCACTTCATTGAAGCTGCTCTGATTAAGGTAAACAGAATTCTCCTAATTGCATAATTCAGTGTACTATGTTCAATCCTTATTTTCTTTCTCTGACATTCCATGCCAACGCTCACTCTTTCTTTGAAACTTTATGCATTAGTCAGCTATTGCTGCATAACACTCTACCCCAAAACTCAGTGACTTAATGACCATTGGTGAGACTTCCATGGTGGTCCAGGGGTTAAGACCCTGACCTTCCCATGCACGGGGCCTGGACTCAGTTCCTGTTCAGGAAACTAGATCCCACATGCCACAGCTAAAGACAACTAAAGATCCTGCATGCTGTAACGCAGATCAAAGATCCTGTGTGCCACAACTAAGACCTGGCACAGTCAAATAAATAGTAAATATTAAATAATCATTGGTTATTTTAACACAAGTCCGTGAATCAGTTGGGGGCTGTTTGATCTAAGCTGGTCTATTCTTCTGCTATGAGCAGCGAGCTACACAGACTAGTCCTTCTCATGGCAGAGGTACAAGAGTACAGGCCAATTTGTATAAGCTTCATTTCCAATCTCTGTGTCACATCTGTTAACATTCCACTGGCTAAAACATGTCATGTGACCAAGCTTAGAGTCAGAGAAGGAAAACACTGAAAATGTACATAATAACAGGAGTAGATACTAGGAGGGGTAAAAAAAATTAGTCATTAATGCAATTAATTTATTCTTCGACTTTGGATTTGTGTGTGTGTGTGTGTGATTTCACGTCTTTCATAATTATGCTTTCTGTCTTCTGGGGGCACCCTTCTGCTGCCTATCCCTTGGATGTAAGTGTTTTCTAGTATTTCAACCTCTGTGCTCCTTTTTTTCTCCTCACTCTCCATATTCCCCCTGGGGAATCTAACCACTCTTTATATATTAAGGAATTTGATTTTTATATCTCAACATGTATCCTGTTTCTATTCAAATGGAAACATTTATACTTTCCCACATGCATTGTAATCTTACACGCTTCCATGCTTTTGAACATTCTGTTTCTTCTTCCTGGCATTTTTACCTTCCTTAACCTAGTTAATATTTACCTTTCTTCTAAGTCTGAGCTCAGCTAATGTGTCACATTCCCTTCCTCCCACGACCCTCAAAAGTCCAGACTACTGTTAGACTATAACAGGCCATCAACAAACATTTGGTGAAATATTGTTTAAAACAAAAATCTGTATTTAATTTTATTCCAAAGATTTTTAAAAAATCAGTCTACTGAGGAAACACATAACACCAAAATATGTTTTAGGCTACTTAGATAAAAGGTGACAAAGAGACAGATTTTATACTGCTTTTTCTTTCACTGCTCTTCAAGAGAGATTCACAGTGTAATATGTGATAGCTAGGAGTGAATAATTCATTTTATTTGGACCTCACACATAACCTTTAAAGGATAGGCCTTAAATTGCATTTTTTTAAAAAGAGATGACATTCTCTGTTTTGAAGTTGATCTTTTGTATCTTCATTTTCTATGTAAATGGCTGAATGCTTTTCTTTTGAGGAAAGCATACTTTGTTCAACCATGTCACTGATATCTAAGATACTATGCAATGCTCCAACAAATTGAATAAGTATAATTTTATCAAAACGGTTTCTTACACAGCTCCCTCATTTCACATTGACTTTTACTACTTAACTTCCTGATAAATAACTCACTGGGAAATTCACACATTGGTAGCATCAAATCAGATCAGATCAGTCGCTCAGTCGTGTCCGACTCTTTGCAACCCCATGAATTGCAGCACGCCAGGCCTCCCTGTCCATCACCAACTCCCGGAGTTCACTGAGACTCACGTTCATCGAGTCAGTGATGCCATCCAGCAATCTCATCCTCTGTCGTCCCCTTCTCCTCCTGTCCCCAATCCCTCCCAGCATCAGAGTCTTTTCCGATGAGTCAACTCTTCGCATGAGGTGGCCAAAGTACTGGAGTTTCAGCTTTAGCATCATTCCTTCCAAAGAAATCCCAGGGCTGATCTCCTTCAGAATGGACTGGTTGGATCTCCTTGCAGTCCAAGGGACTCTCAAGAGTCTTCTCCAACACCACAGTTCAAAAGCATCAATTCTTTGGCACTCAGCTGTCTTTATAGTTCAACTCTCACATCCATACATGACCACAGGAAAAACCATAGCCTTGACTAGATGAACCTTTGTTGGCAAAGTAATGTCTCTGCTTTTCAATATGCTATCTAGGTTGGTCATAACCTTCCTTCCAAGGAGTAAGCATCTTTTAATTTCATGGCTGCAGTCACCATCTGTAGTGGTAGCATAGTACAGTATAAATGTCATAAACTTGACAACTAGTTAGAGTCAGAGACTGTGTTGACATAAAAGTAAACTCAACTATAGATAAGTATTTCGATAGCACCACTGCTTTGTTGATAGAAGACTACCTATCAGTAGGAGATTTCATAAGGAACAGAATTATTAAAATTGAATGATAAAACACTCTGGGTTCCATAACACTACTCTGCGCCCCCCCCCCCCCACCACCACACACACCCCTCTTAGCCCTCATACATTAACTGAAAAACAAAACCATTTCTTGCATCAGCCATTGATCTTGGCTCTAGAAATACAGGGGCAAATGGTTCCCTTACCCTTGTCAACTGAAAAAATATATATATATACAACATAAAGTTGAGAATTATGTTTTATTAGGGGCATTACAATAAATCCCCTACATATGAACTTTCAAGTTGGAAACTTGCAAAGATATAAATGTGTGTTTGCAAGTCCAATCACATAAGTTGTCATAGTTCACCTGTCTGGCATACATTGTCACATGCGTCATTTTTTTTAGAGGGTAGATAGAATTGAATACAGCAAGAAACCAGAACCTGTGCCATCAATGTCAGGCATGAATGAAACTGCAGTTTGCCCTGCATCTACTGGGCTTCCCTTGTGGCTCAGTTGGTAAAGAATCCTCCTGCAATGTGGGAGTCCTGAGTTCGATCCCTGGGTTGGAAAGATCCCCTGGAGAACGGAAAGGGTACCCACTCCTGTATTCTGGCCTGGAGAATTCCATGGACTACAGTCCATAGGATTGCAAAGAGTCAGACACGACTGAGCAACTTTCACTTTCACTCCATCTCCTATTGATGATCTTTCAGCTCTACCATCTCCCATCCCCTCTCCCTCCTCCAGTCAGTAACTGTTCTCACCTGTTCACTCAGTGCCAGCCCCTGTATGCCAGCTGTTGTACTCTACTACTGCACTTTTCAAGGTATTATCTTGAAAATGTCTTCTTTTTGTGTTTGTTTTTTATATGTTATTTGTGTGAGAAGTATTATAAAATTCTCACACAAATAACAACTGATTATATTAGTTGGGACTTAGGCTAACTTTGTCGGATTTATGAACAAGTGGGACTTAGGAACATGCTCTTGGAACAAACTCATTTGGATGTAGGGGACTTACTGTACTGAGAACTTCAGCTTGGGATACAGCCTCTCAGGTAGCTCTGAGGGACTGTTCTTAAGAGATAAGGGAGGAGCCAGGATATATATGAGTTTTTGAAAAGAAACAAAAGCCAAAAATCAAACACCAAAAAATTACTGCTAATTAAAAACCAGACATGTCAAGCTGATGAATTTGGTGCTTTTCTTTGTATGGGAAGATGCAAGAGGGTTAATGAAATGATTCCTTTGATATGTACCTTAGCTATCCCAGAGCCAGTACCCTCTTTCTCTTCATCCTGAATCCCCTCAGAGTACACCACTGGGGGTTGGTTGCAGTGACTAAAGGCTTGAAGGCTTCAACACTTTAGCATCCTTTGTTTACTGATATGACAGGTAACACTGTTTGTCCACAGTGCCTCCTCTTGCTCGTAAAGTTAACCAACATTTGGGAGGCATTTCATGACCAACTTTATCCCATGGCACTAGTAAGTATCCTTCCTAGATCACGCAAAGATTTTGTTGATAGACCACTTAATGTGCTAATTTTTGGATCAGGTCCTATTGATAATCTAAAATTATCTGAATTGCCTCTCTAACTGGTCTGTTATCATCTAGGAAATGTCTTTCCTTGTTGCTTCTTCTCACATAAAAAGCTGCATTATTACAATTATTCTATGTAGAGTATATATATGTATACTCTGCATGCTTTGTTGCTCAGTCATGTCCAACTCTTTGCAACCCTTTGGAATGTAGCCTACTAGCTCCTCTGCTCATGGGATTTTTCAGGCAAGAATACTGGAGTGGGTTGCCATTTCCTCCTCCAGGGGAATGGATACACACACACACACACACACACACATATATAATTGATTGCCTCAAGATGTTTAACCATCATTAATTTTGTTGGAGACCCTGGTTACACATTTGGTTAAAAAAAAAGAGACAACCATCTTATAAGACAGCCAAGATGTGCAAGTATGTACTAGATGTACAAGCAATACATATAGTAATGTTAATAAAATCATAGTAGAGAGAGGCATCAGACATAAATGATTTGAAAATAACTGGAGAGAACAAATTAGAACTAAGATTAGTATAACTAGCTGTAGTCTAGTTACAATAAGCCATCAAGTCCATAGGGGAGCCAGTTGGGTTGGAGAAGCCAAATTCTGGAGGGATCAGGGAGACAGAAAAAAATTAATGTTTTGTCTTTGTTTACAAAAGTTGTGCTTTATCAACTTATTGTAGGTCATAGTTAGCATAATAGAATAGGTTTTCTGTAAAGATTAAAAGTCAGTATATTTCAGAAAAAAGTCATAAAATCATGAATATCATATTAGATTCCCAGGAATTCCATATAAATTTTGGAATATCTATATTATTTTCCCATACAAAATATAACCTAAGAAGGTTTATCTCCAATTACCTGACAATGCTCCTCCAGTATTAACATACCAAATAAGTCTAATTAGTTTAACATTCCTCTTGGAGATGCCTCAAGGTTTCTTTG
Organism: Bos taurus; assembly: GCF_002263795.3. Lineage (NCBI taxonomy): Eukaryota > Metazoa > Chordata > Mammalia > Artiodactyla > Bovidae > Bos > Bos taurus. The sequence goes on from NC_037357.1 coordinate 105,521,219, forward strand.
AGGTGTCAAAAGAATTTCAGTTAAAATTTGGTATTTGGGAAGTTTGTCAAAAATATCAACAAGAAGGGAGTTCCCCAGTGATCCAGTGGCTAAAACTCTGTGCTCCCAATGCAGTGGGCCGGGGTTCAATCCCTGATTGGGAAACTAGATCCCACATGTGGCAACTAAAGACTAGATGCAGCCAAATAAATAGATTAATTTTTTAAAATATGAAAAAGATTCAAAGTACTTGGTCAAATAGGATCATAGATTCTATTGTGAAACAGTACTTGTTCACTTAACTAAAGTGACAAAAGATTTCAAAAGCAAATACAAATCACTTAAAGGCAAAGAAAGTCACACAACCTGTTATCAAAAGCAGTATTCCAAGAAAATTTTGTTACTTTGAGAGAGGAACCAAATTCAGTCTGCATCAGCTTACTCTTAATAACAAAATCCATTTAACTATTTAAATTTAATCCAATCTCAGCCCAACCATTCACGAAACTCCTTTTCCAGGGCTGCCTTTCTAAATACCTTCCACAGCCTTCTATATTCCTATTTGTCCCTTATTCTTCCATCCAGAAACAGCAAGCTCTAGAGCAAAATCACTCTTTCCCCTTAACAAAATATATTTTAATTCCTCATACCTTCTTTTGCTGAAAACACACATTCTATTTTCCATGCATACTGAAATGTCTCTCTTATTATATTTAGTAGATTTAATTACATATTGTAATTTTAATCCTTGAAAATCTTAATCTTTAGTAAAAACCAAAAGCAGCAAGTAGTTGTAAACTGTTTGTAATTCTAGCTTATTTATCATACTATACTTACTTCCTGCTTGGATTATCCTATAACCTTTAGAAACATACCTCTCTCATAGCATAATTTCTTTCCTTAACATGGTTTAAGACATATGTCTAACAAACCCAAACATCTTTAGCTTCCGTCTCATAAGGAGACAAAAGTAATTCATTTTAGACATGTTTAGCAATTAATGTTCTAATATTTTATCTTATTTGAAATGACCTAGATATTCAATAAACTCCCATTATTTAACTTAAAAAATAAAGCTGCAGGCTACCAAAAATCTAGAGAAATTAAACATACTTCTTCTTGAAAACTCTTATATCATTTACCTTTATTTTGTAACTTATGAAAATATCATCATACCAAGTTAATTTTGCTTGCTGACACTCTGCAACAGAAATAACATGAACTTACTGACCTTAAGTAAACCTAGGTACAATAAAAACAAGACATATCTGTACTGGTCAACCCAACAAGCTTAAGTTAGTTTTAATACCTGATATTAGCTAATACTGAATATTTCCTAGATCACATGAACTTGAAACTCATCTTGGTCAGTTTCTTTTATATCTAGAAATATTTAATTTGTAAGTGTTTACTTTTAAGTCAATCAAACAGAGCATATTTATACATTTAATTTTGATAATATTTTCTGGAGGTAGAGAAATCTCACATATATAACATACACACAGACATATGTAGACAAATCTAGAGATCTCAAAACTTCATTTTATGGCTTAGTTATGAATCAGGTACTACAATAGAAACTTGCGTGCATATTCAGTCACTTCATTCCTGTCTGACTCTTTGTGACCCTATGGGCTGTATAACCCACCAGGCTCCTCTGTCCATGGGATTCTCCAGGCAAGAGTACTGGAGTGGGTTGCCATGCCCTCCTCCAGGGGATCTTCCCAACCCAGGGATCAAACATTGCAGGTGGATTCTTAACCACTGAGCCATCCACCTTACTAGTTTATAAATAACAATTGGAATAAGTTACATTTGTTTTCTCAGATGACTAAATCTTTACTATTTGTGGAAAGGACTTTTAAGATTCATATTTGTCCTTAATAAATATTTAAGAAGTTGTGGATAACATTTTAGGTGAGGGAGACTTTCCGGTGGTTTGAGTTTTAAAAGTCTCTTTTTTCTCTTTGGTTTCAGGTTCTTCTAATCTAATCAGACTCAGGCTCAGGTCTGTATTTACATTTTGCATGTGGGTGGGCTGTGTTTATATTGGGCTTCCCTGGTAGTTCAGATGGTAAAGAATCCACCTGCAATGCAGGAAACCTGGGTTCCATCCCTGGGTTTGGAAGCTCCCCTGGAGAAGGGAATGGGTATGTTTCTGATTTGTAGGGATCTGCAAGACAAAGCAGAGAAGGCGATGGCACCCCACTGTTGCCTGGAACCCCAGTACTGTTGCCTGGAAAATCCCATGGATGGAGGAGGCTGGTAGGCTGCAGTCCATGGGACACGACTGAAGCGACCTAGCAGCAGCAGCAGCAGCAAGACAAAGACAGTTGCTTTCAATTCCCCAAAGATCTAGTCTGCTGCCTAAATGATATTAAAAGATTGATTGGCCCAACTATATTTTCTCTAATTTGCTTTCATATCAGCAAGAATATTTCCAACTAAACTGCAAGTCAAGAGTTCTATGTTCTAGATTCAATATATCATGTATATATCACATATCATCTAAGATTCAATATAATTATGTCTTCAAAAGTTTGTATAAGGCATTCAACAGAGGCCCTCTGAGTGCACAGGTTAAACCTGAAGCAAAAAAAAAAAAAAATATTAGCCCCTGAATATTAACTCCCAGTTTTTATTTTATATCATGTGGGCTCAGGTAACCCTGCTGATTACCTTTAGTGTGTTTAATTAATATTTCCTGATGGGCACATTTATGATTTCAAGCAGGGGAAGCACTCCCCAGTGAAACATGCTTACCCCACAATATAATTAGGCAAAAGAGATGTAACCATCTTATATAAATCTCATTTAAATATAGCAATTTATATTAGCTTTCATATCAATTCTATCAACTTTCATACATTTTAAGTTTTGTTTCTATCAGAATCCCATCAACAGCCCTTGTTCTTACAAGGAGTCCACAAATCTTTCTTGTTATCCTGACCACTGAATCTATTTTTATGCAAAAGACCTTGGGATCCCTAATGAGAATTGAGCCAAGGGACACAGGCCTTTATTTAATTTTTTTAAAAAACTTAATTGGCTTGTTGGCCCAAGCAATTGCTGGTCAGGTATCTCAGTGTAATTTTCTTGTAGCCTTTTAAATATATATATATATATATATATATACTTTTTTAAAAAACTGGGGTATAAATAGACCAGACTTGCTTGGGGCCCTTTAATGTTGAGAATGAATAAGGAGTCCTTTTGGGAGATCTAAACTCAGGCAGTATTGTATCAAAATTTTTTGTTTTTATCTCATTAATGTCTGTTTTACTTACTCTATTATAAATAAGCATATAAAGATTTCTTTATCCTCTTGGTATGATTCCCTTTAACATTTCTACCTTGTTGGGAAGAAGTCCCTAAACTTTCCTTCAGGTTTTTTTTCTTATTTCCCTGTTAATCAACCTAATTAACATTAATTATCCTAATGTTTTTATTAGTATCTCTAGACTAATTGAGGGAAAGCACAGACCTCAAATAAGGCTTCTTAAACCAGTTGTTTTGTTTTGGTTGTTTAAAACTAAGGGAGCTCTTAGGTTACCATTGTGTATATTTCTTTCGACCTTCTAATTTCTGTTTTTCATTGGTGCCAATAAAACAGCTGTTTATAACAAGTTTCTCCAGTTTAAAGGATCCGTCGTCTTGCCGTTAATGATATATTTGTTAACAGTGACTCAAAGTGTCAGGGGAAGCACAGTGACTGAAATAACCCACCCTGGCCAGGCACCGTAGTAACTATTTGCATGAGTTGTTTTACAACAGGAGGTCCTGGTAAGGAACACGGAACTAATAAGCCACCACCAACCAGAAGAGTTCAGGAAAGGTTGAAAGAAGACACCCCATGTCCGACCACCTCCCAGAATCCTTCTCTCTGGCATCCATCTGGGCTGAACAAGGCGTGCACCACCAGGAAGGACTCTGAGTCAGAATGATTGGCTAAAGACAACCCGGAAACTAATCCCATCACCATAAAACCTGAGACTGCAAGCCACCTGGAAGAGCAGTTCTCCTGGGTTCCCTTACCCTACTGCTCTCCACCTGGGCACTCTTTCCCAATAAAATCTCTTGCTTTGTCAGCACATGTGTCTCCTCAGACAAATCATTTCAGAGTGTTAGACAAGAGCCCAGTTTCAGGCCCTGGAAGGGGTCCCTCTTCCTGCAACAAAAGCAGTAAGATGTACCAGTTGTTGTAGTCACTCAGTTATGTCTGACTCTTTTGTAACCCTATGAACTGTAGCCCACCAGGCTCCTCTGTCCATGGAATTCTCCAGGCAAGAATACTGGAGTGGGTGGTCACTTCCTCCTCCGGGGGATCTTCTCAACCGAGGGATCGAATCTGTTTCTCCTGCATTGGCAGGCAGATTCTTTACCACTGAGCCACCAGGAATGTCATAAGATATAAGAGGTGTCCCCACAAAAGTGTGAAGAATGCCATCTTTACATTTAGAAAATTTTCTCCCGAAAATAGTCTAAATAAAGACTGACACAATGAAAGTTAAGTTGGCAAAAGTCCCTGAGAGTTGGCACAGTCAGACAAGTCTGCTCAGAATCCCAGTCTATTTGATTGGCTACCAACTGTACACCATATGTGTACCTTCCAGATGGCAGCGACCAAGCTCTCAAAACACATACACATACATACACATACCAGAACTGCCTAAGAAGATCAGGTAGACTATTTACACCTCAAAGACACAGGGAGAGAAATGTAAATTCCCCCCAGAAGGACTTCTGTTTCTTTAAGGTCAGAATTCTAAAGTGATGTTTAATCAAGCCTACTTTCTCTAACTTAACTGCATACACAATAAATAAGCCCCATTTTGGCTATTTTCAAGGGAAGATTTCCTTTAATTCCCAATTAAGTACTTATATGTTTTTTAAGTACATAAACCTGGCTGGGGTGTAAGTATAAGATTTGGTAAGTACATAAGCCAAGCTGACCTTCTGGTGTGCCTTGTTTAGGAAAGGTGTTAGACCAGCCTCTTACCTACCTAATCAGCTAGTCCAGACAGTGGGGTGTTTCTCAATTGGGCAACTCCCCATGTCTTTCAACTGGGCTCTTCCAGTATTTTTTCAACTGGGGGTGCTGTGGCGGGGTGCGCACCTATTAGACATCACCAAATACAACTCAGGATTGTCAACCAATCAATAGTCAGAAGGTTCAAAAACCAGGAAAGGCTCACCCAAATTCACCAGAACTTTCTGAGGAGGTGGACAGGCACAAGAGGCCTCTGCTGGAACAAGGCTCAGGTTCTCATAGTGTTCAAGGAAAGGTGAGAAATCTGCTCTGGCTCCCTTTGTCGTCCGTAAAAACTGCTGACCACTGGGGGGGAGCAGAACACAACCTAAAAGTTATGGATTGTATTTTATTTGGAGCATTCTTGTTGCAGTGAAAAGAAAAAAAAAAGGAATGAGTTTTTCCTCTTTCCCTTTCCTGAGAACAAAGAAAATACAGAGAACAGTAAGCAGGCCTGAACATTCCTAGTTTTTTTTTAGTTTAACTGCTCCCGACTCTGCATGTCTGTGACTAAGTTTGTTTTTCTGCCCCCTAACTCTGCAGGAGCTAAAATTCACATTCTTCCCTTTGACTCTATGCTTAAGTACATCCCGTATCTCTTGTTTACCCTTACAACACTCTTCCCCTTGTAGTTACTTATCAGAAAGAAGGCCGAAGAGTCACTGAACTGCCAGACTCAATTACTGGGTTACTGACACCAGTCTATGACTGTCTTTGAAACAATGCAAGAGGAAGACATCAAGATACTATCATCTTTGTTCCTCATCACTGACTCCTGACTGCAAGCCCTCATCTTATATAAGTCCCTAGACTCCTCATGGGGGCTTGGTACAGTTCTTGAGACAGGAGCCTACTGTGTTTCCCTCTCTGCCGCTGAGAATTAAAGCCACCTCTATTTCCTCCAAACTCTGTCTCCGTATTTTTTTTTTTATTATTCAGCTTCAGTGGGTAGAGAAGGACAAGATTTTGGCCAGCAGCATGTGGAGGACTGAAGCCTGGGATACAATCTCTCAGATAACTGAGGGACTATTCCAAAGAGATAAGAGAGACTCCAGGATATACAGGAGTTTTTGGAAAACAAAACCAAACCAGGTATTTGAACATCAAAAGATTACTGCTAATTAAAGAAAAATCGTATGTCTCAAGTTAATGAATTTACTGCTTTTCGATGTGTGGGGAGATACAAGAGTCTGCGTCTTAATGAAATTACACCTTTGCTATGCACCTTAACTCTCCAGGGCCAATATCCTCTTTTTCTCTATTCTAAAACCCCTCGGGGTGCACAGTCGGGTGTGGCTGCAGTGACTGAGGGACTGGTGGCCACGACATCCTTTGTTTACTTATATGGCAGGCAACCTTCTTTGTCCATACTGTCTGTGTCCTGTTCCCAAGGCCACAGGTGAGAGACTTTGCACCAAGGCCACAGAAGAGGAGCCCAGAACCAAGAACACCTCCAAAGCTGACTGAATCCCTTTGTAACCTGACCAAAAGCCCCTTGATCATCACTAACAAGCTTCCTGACTCCCAGTTAAGCAAAGATGCCCACTCCTATAGCGCCCAAACAATCAACTAAGGCAAACTATGCAGCAGGAATTTTGTCTTGAGGCTATAAAAATCGGCTATTATCCTACAGAAACTGTCCACTCTCCCTGGCCTGTCAGGAGTTGTTGGCCTGCTGCTCCCCAGGTGCTCACTTTATCTCTGCTCTTTGTTCTTAATAAACTCACTCCCTTCTGAAATACTCTGTCTGGAAATTCTTTTCCAACCCGCGCTCGGACTGCCTCAATGCATACGCTCATAGGGTTTACACTTACATGAAAGATGCGTGCAGTTTTGCAGTTACAATAAACCCTAAATGGAGGGGGATTAAAAACAAAGGGGGAATTAAAAACAGTGTCTTCTCATAGTCTATGAGTGAGAAAGAAAGTGAAAGTCGCTCAGTGTCAGACGCTTTGAGACCCGCATGGACTATGCAGTCCATGGAATTTTCCAGGCCAGAATACTAGAGAGGGTAGCTTTCCCCTCCTCTAGGGTATCTTCCTGACCCAGGAATCAAACTGGGGTCTCCTGCATTGCAAACTGGGGTCTCCTGCATTGCAGGCAGATTCTTTACCAACTGAGCTATCAGGGAAGCCCCAAGTAAGAAAGAAAGAAACATCAAAGAACTGATGGAGAGATTACTACTTCTGTTATAAGAGAAGCAAAGAATAGCTAGGCTTGCAAGTGTGTTCTTATATTAGGTGGCAAGAGATTAAAAGAAGCCTCACATGATGGATACCGTTTCTTGGTGAAGTGGGAAGCAATATTCTGACAATTCTGACAGGAATGTTCTGGAGTCAGAGGGTCAGAGAGTCGGGAGAATGTTCATAATGGCCATGGTGGAGAACAAAAACTGAACAGAAAGTGAAAGTGAAAGTCATTCATAGCTCAGTTGGTAAAGAATCTGCCTGAAATGCAGGAGACTCTGGTTCGATTCCTGGATTGGGAAGATCCCCTGGAGAAGGGAAAGGCTACCCACTCCAGCATTTTTGGACTTCCCTTGTGGCTCAGCTGGTAAAGGATCCACCTGCAATGTGGGAGACCTGGGTTTGATCCCTGGTTTGGGAAGATCCCCTGGAGAACATGCTAGCAAAGTAATGCTCAAAATTCTCCAAGCCAGGCTTCAAAAGTATGTGAACCATGAACTTCCAGATGTTCAACCTGGATTTAGAAAAGGCAGAGGAACCAGTGATCAAATTGCCAACATCCACTGGATCATCGAAAAAGCAAGAGAGTTCCTGAAAAACATCTACTTCTGCTTTATTGACTATGCCAAAGCCTTGGACTGTGTGGATCACAATAAACTGTGGAAAATTCTGAAAGAGATGAAAATACCAGACCACCTGACCTGCCTCCTGAGAAATCTGTATGCAGGTTAAGAAGCAACAGTTAGAACTGGACATGGAACAACAGACTGGTTCCAAGTAGGGAAAGGAGTACATCAAGGCTGTATATTGTCACCCTGCTTATTTAACTTATATGCAGAGTACATAATGAGAAAAGCTGGGCTGGAGGAAGCACAAGCTGGAATCAAGATTGCCGGGAGAAATATCAATAACCTCAGAGATGCAGATGACACCACCACCCTTATGGCACAAGGCAAAGAAGAACAAAAGACCCTCTTGATGAAGGTGAAAGAAGAGAGTGAAAAACTTGGCTTAAAACTCAACATTCAGAAAACGACGATCATGGCATCTGGTCCCATCACTTCATGGCAAATAGGTGAGGAAACAGTGACAGACTTTATTTTTTGGGGCTCCAAAATCACTGCAGATGGTGACTGCAGCCATGAAATTAAAAGATGCTTGCTCCTTGGAAGAAAAGCTATGACCAACCTAGACAGCATATTAAAAAGCAGAGACATTACTTTGCCAGCAAAGGTCCATCTAGTCAAAGCTATGGGTTTTCCAGTGGTCATGTATGGATGTGAGAGTTGGGCTATAAAGAAAGCTGAGTGCCAAAGAATTGATGCTTTTGAACTGTGGTATTGGAGAAGACTCTTGAGAGTCCCTTGGACTGAAAGGAGATCCAACCAGTCCATCCTAAAGGAAATTAGTCCTGAATATTCATTGGAAGGTCTGATACTGAAGCTGAAACTCCAATATTTTGGCCACCTGATGCAAAGAACAGACTCATTTGAAAAGATCCTGATACTGGGAAAAATTGAAGGCAGGAGAAGGGGATGACAGAGGTTAAGATGGTTGGATGGCATCACCAACTTGATGGACATGAGTTTGAGCAAACTCTGGGAGTTGGTGATGGACAGGGAAGCCTGGTGTTCTGCAGTCCATGTGGTCACAGAGTCGGACACGATTGAGTGACTGAACTGACCCACTCCAGTATTCTGGCCTGGAGAATTCCATGGACTGTGGAGACCAGAGAATAACCCAGAGGTTTACCCCACTGTTCTGAAAACCCCACTGTAGATGGAGACCCCAGAATTAGAGGCCCCACTCTGTTCCCTGAAGGACTTACTCACCAGCCTGGCTTACGTAGAGAAAAGGCAGATGAGTTGGATCAACTGAAGTGTTCAGCTGTGTTAAGCTATTAGTCAACAAAGAGTCAAAGAAAACCATAATTTTCTTCACTTGGTGATGATTTCTAAAAGAAGTAGCCAAAAGCTAAATTTCAAGATGACTTCAGAAAGACACCTCTGGTAAAAATCCCCCAGTGAGGGCCTCCTTCACATCTGAACAAATTCCTGTCACACTGGCCTGACGTCCTCACCATCATGGCTGTCTATCTCCAGGCCCTGAATCTCACATTCTATCAAACATTAAACAGGGGAGAGTTAAGATTGCATGCGAGCATGTATGTGTGCTTGTGTGCTTAGTGGCTCAGTCAAAAGAGTCAAAAGAGTTGACTCTTTTGCAACCCCATGGACTGTAGCTCACCAGGCTCCTCTGCTCATGGAATTTTTCCAGACAAGAATATCGGAGTGGGCTGCCATGCCCTCCTCCAGGGGATCTTCCCAACCCAAGGATCAAACCCAAGTCTTCTGTGTCTCCTGCATTGGCAAGCAGATTCTTTACCACTGACCAGGGTGGGCAGAAAACTCTTTATAAACAACTTTCATTGTTCTCTATGCACTTGTCTGTGTCTGGAAGGAGACAGTTGAAATTTGAACATTTCAATTGGTGCTGATTCCTAAATTTTTATACCTGGGAATAAAAGAACGAGAAATGTGTTTAATCATATTGCTTCAAAGCACTGTTCAATATCTGTGTCATCCATGTCTTTACCTAAGGAGAGTGGAATATATTGATGATTGTTATGAGAACTCTATCTACAGCAACATGGATGGACTGAGCAATTATCATACTAAGTGAGGTCAGAAAGAGAAAGACAAATACCATATGATATCTTTATATGTGGAATCTAAAATGCAACACAAACTTATCTATGAAACAGACTCACAGACACAGAGAACAGAATTGTGGTTGCCAAGCGGGAGAGGGGATTGGGAGTTTAGGTTTAGCAGATACAAACTATTATATATAGAATGGATAAACAACAAGGTCCAACTGTATAGCACAGGGAACTAGAGTCAATACCTTGTGATAAACCATAACGAAAAAGAATATATACACATATGTATAACTGAATTAGTTTGCTGTGCAGCAGAAATTAACACAACATTGTGAATCTGCTATACTTCAATAAAATAAAATTTAAAAATCTATCCATAATCCCTTAATGTCGACTAAGATCAAACTATATAAGTTTCTCTTTGATTATGCCTTTGAAAACCAGAGCTGTATGACGTGTTGAATAAACATGTGTGATTAGTACTTGTGCTTAGCAAATGCTTTATTATGTGGAAACCATGACACAAATGCTCATCTTGTTCATATTCAGTGTTATTTTCACCCTGTACAAAAGTTGTTTTAAAATTAACCACTTTAAAGGTTCTCATCTGGCCTGTGAATAAATATTTATAATGTGCTTTGCCTATGAAGAGGGTTATTAGCATGCAAGCTTTGACAATGAATGATTTCCTGAAGATTTTTGATGAGCAAAATGACTAAACTTAATGAAGGCATTTTATGCTTGTAAATACCTGACTCCAGGCCTTCAAAATCATCAAGAAATGTCCTTCGTGAGATATGGTTTAGAAGAATCACAAAAATGAAGAGCTTGGTGAGACTTAATTGGTCTCTTTGCACCTGTATTTTCCCTAAGTAAATATAGAGCAGATTCATGAAGTACATTTATTTTTTAACCAGATTATAGTTCCCATGAGTACAATAAGGCACTATAATAGACAAGAGGGTCAGATTATATGCCCTGAATCAAAAGGTCAGCATTTCTTTCCATCATAAGATAGACAATAAATAAGAAATAGATTTTTTTCCTCTGTGATGGAAGAAAATATTCTGAGTCATTTCAAGTTCGCAATTTGTGGATGAGATAGGGAATGGATCACCCAAAACATGCATAGAATTTTTAAAACCATATGGTTTGAAAATTACTGCCTTTGGTAGAAATAGCAGGAGTAGGAGGGATCAAAAATGCACAAATAAATGAATCCTCCAAACCTTAGCCTGAAACACTCTTATTGTTATGCAACTGTGTGGACAAGCAGAGCATATCAGGGTCAGAAATGTAATGTCACCTTCGCTGCATGAACAAATACTAAATCATACTAAAAATTCACTCAGAGAAAAGGACAGAAAAAAAGACATAGATGTCTCATATAGAATTTACGTGTTTGGGAGGAAGGATCAGCCTGCATGGAAAAATTCTTTTTCTTCCCTCGTGCCTACTTACTCCAGCCTGAGTCAATGCTCATCATGGTGCACGACACTGGGCTTTGTTCTCAGTGACCTCCTTCTTTTTATATTACCCCACCATGGATCGAGCCCTCATCCCCTGCATTGAAAGGTGGATTCTTCACCACTGGACCACCAGTGAAGTCCCTCAGCTACTTCTCTTCACTTATACCCCAGAACACCCCATATACCAACAAGCCAGGGAAAGACATCAAGTCCAAATCATAGAATCTGATATAAGCACTGGCCCCCCAGGTGTGACCCTAACACAAAGTTCCTGTACTCCTAGTAGTCCCCTGCCCCCTGGCTTCACTGCCCACAGTGGGCTCCAAAGGGAGTACCAAGTAGGAAAGGCTCCTCCTTTCTCTGTAGATGTTGGCTTCAAAAACTTTTATTTTCAATCATCTGACTTTCTGACCCTTACTCTCTTTCTTCCCATCTCACTTCTTCTAAAACCCTCACCACAGTAATTCTCTAATCTGATTTAAAGCAAAGACCCTATTACTTTTTTACTGTCCACCATTACTCACCCAGCTGAAAATCCATGACCTATCCGCACATTCTCTCCCCCGCAAATACCTTCAAGTCCCAAGCACTGCTCATCCTCGATTGAATCACCTGGAAAAAGCCTACCGCTGGTTCACCCTACTCTTCTGCAAGCGCTTCCAAGAGCTGAATGTGGCTAGACCTCGTGACTTAAATAATTGTTTTTACTTTGAAATAAGGATCGAAAAGCCCAAACCAGCAGCCGTAAGTCTTTTCATAGTTTCCTAATTAGTTCTTTCCCTTGCTCTCCGAGAAAACACATTGTCCTCTCTCACTAACTGCCGATTTCTAGTCTAAATTCTAGCCTAACCCCTAGCCTAACTCCCGAGTTCTCATCTAGCTTCTTGATATTCCAGTGATGGCTTAAACTTCTTTTTCTCAGAGGAGCCTTCCTTCATCACCTCATGTAAAAGAGCCTCTTTCCAATCACACTTTAGTCCCTTACTTTGCTTAATTCATCTCTGTAATAGTTAAAACAAACTGCCTCACGTCATACACATACATATAAATACACAAATATATATAGTATTTGCTTATTGGCTGGCTTCTTCCACTAGATCATAAGCTCCAGAGAGACAGGGACTTTCTCCCATTTACCCACATCCAATACAGGATTTCTCAACTTGAGCACTACTGGTATTTTGTGCAAAATAATTTTTGTTTTTTTGGAGGGGAACTGTCCTGTGCATTGTGGAATGTTTAGCAGCATCAGTGACCACTACTAATTACGTGCAGTACCATCCAACCTAGTCATAACAATCAAAAATATCTTCAGATGTTTTCAAGTATCCCTCAGGTCCAAAAGGGGGCAAATATCACCCCTGATTGAGAACTACTGCTTTAACATGATGCCTGGCACATAGTGGGTGCTAAGCAAACATTTTATGAATGAATGAATCACCACACCATGGATCACCAAAAAAACCCAAGAATATAATTTATTGTCCTAACTTCCAGCAGAACTCTATGCCTTACCAGCAAAAGTGAATTGACCTTGTTTTACTGACATTCAGAGACAGGTAAAATGGATTTTGTACCAAGGGTTCTCATCTGGGACGTCATGTTATAATCACCTAGGAAAAGCTTTGGAAAAACTACTGATGCCAGAACAGTTAAATGAGAATCTCGGGTTGCGGTTGGGCGGGGCAGCGGGGGGCAGTCTAGGATGTTGTTGTTTAGTCCCTCAGTTGTATCCAACTTTTGGTGACCCCATGGACTGTAGACCACCAGGCTCCTCTGTCCAGGGGATTTCCCAGGTAAGAATTCTGGAGTGGGTTGCCATTTCCTTCTCCAGTGGATCTTCCTGACCCAGAGATGGAACCTGCTTCTCCTGCATTAACAGGCTGATTCTTTACCGCTGAGCCACTAGGAAAGCCCGGGGGTCTAGGATAGAGAGTTTTACAAAGCTCCTCCCATGATTCTGATTTGTAGCCTGGGTTCAAATCCTGTTCTTTTCAGTCCTCCAGAGACTAATTTCACAGCATTGCAATCCTCATAAATAGGACATTTTTCCTCACACATCTGCATTACTGATCAGTGTTTTTAGAATGGGAGAAAGTGTATGTCAGCGTAGTAACTGCATTTGTAGCTTCTATTCCCTGTCTCGTTTTTTTTTTTTGGCCACACCCCATGTGGGATCTTAGGTCTCTGACCAGGGAACAAACCTGGGCCCCCTGCATTGGAAGTGCGGAGCCTTAACCACCAGGAAGTCCGGACCCTGCCCCATTTTGATCCATGTTCATCCTGCTGCTGCTGCTAAGTCACTTCAGTCGTGTCCGACTTTGTGCGACCCCAGAGATGGCAGCCCACCAGGCTTCCCCGGCCCTGGGATTCTCCAGGCAAGAACACTGGAGTGGGTTGCCATTTCCTTCTCCAATGCATGAAAGTGAAAAGTGAAAGTGAAATCACTCAGTCATTCCCGACTCTTAGCGACCCCATGGACTGCAGCCCACCAGGCTCCTCTGTCCATGGATTTTCCAGACAAGAGTACTGGAGTGGGGTGCCATTGCCTTCTCCGATGTTCATCCTAAGTGAGGCAATTTAAAATTAGTGTTCTATTTGGTGGCTCAGATGGTAAGGAATCTGCTTGCAATGCATGAGACCTGGGTTCAATCCCTGGGTTAGGAAGATCCCCTAGGGAAGGAAATGACAACCCACTCCAGTATTCTTGCCTGGAGAATCCCATGGACAAAGGAGCCTGGTGGGCTACAGCCCATGGGGTCGCAAAGAGTCGGACACAACTGAGCGACTGACACACAATACATACTAGTAATGAGAAAAAAATGTATTATCTTGTAATTTCCTTTTTTGATAATGGCTTATGCTATGGAAGAAAATGTATTCTGTCATATTGGGACCAGATGTCACAAAGGCTTTAAAATAGTATGATGTGAAAGTTTTATAGTGGCTTACCTGCTGGAAACAAAAGGATTGTAGAAGCAGATACCCAAAACAAAACCTATAGGGAAGCAGGGTTAGCATTACAAATTGCAGAGTTAAGTTACATATGATGCCCTGCTAGTGAGAACATTGATAACTATGACTTTGTGTCTTATTAAGTAGACAGAGTTTTTCATTCCCAAAGTGGTAACGTGTAGCTTGAAAAATGAACTCTGGTGTCAAAGATGAATAATTCTGAAGTAAAATGATTATTTTCTAATTCTAGAAAAGATTTCTTAAGGGAGTATGTGTTTCTCCCATTTGAAACTGAAGGACTGTCAGCTACAAAACTAATAGGCCTAATATCTATCATCATATTGCAATCATTGTTCATAAAAATAATGCTGATTAAATTCCCCATACAATATAATCTAGTTCATATAAAGTTCTGTTTGTATTTCAAAAGAATAAGTATTTTGTGGTTGCTGCATTGTTTTCTACACATGGTCAATTGGAAAAAAAATGTGTTCATCTTGTTTAAGTCTCCCATATCCTTTCTGATGTATGTTTTTGCCAACTTGTTGTGTTACCTATTGAGGGAGTGGTATTAAAATCTCCCATATGATTATGAATTTATCTGTTTCCTCTTTTTATTCTATTAATTTTTATTTCTTATGTTTGGAGGCTATTAAGTGCATACAAATGTAGGACAGTTATGTCTACCTAGTGAATTGACTCCTTTATAATTGTGAAATGTCTGTCTTCTCCTCAAGTAATGCTTTGTGCCTGAGAGACTACTTTATCTGATGTTAATGTACGTATGCTATATATCTGATATTAACATATATGTATATGTGCATATATATGTATTTTTAATAAATAACATATATATGATCATGTTGCATGGCATTTCCTTCCTATCATTTTGCTTTCAACTTTTTACACTTCCCTAATATTTTTTATGTGTCTCTTGTAAACAGCATATCGGTGGATTAAGTTTTGTTTTGCCTTTGGTCTTTTAAGTGAAACATATGATATAGTTATATTTAGCATAATTATGATACATTGAGGTTTAAATATATTATCTTAGTGGTCCCCAACCTTTTTGGCACCAGGGATCAGTTGCATGGAAGACAATTTTTCCATGGATCTGGGGGCAGGGCATGGTTTCGGGATGATTCAAACACACTACGTTTATTGTGCACTTTATTTCTATCATTATTACATCAGCTCCACCTCAGATCATCAGGCATTAGATCTCAGAGGTTGGGGACACCTGTATTATCTTATTGCTTGATACATATTTGTCCCACCTGCGTTATGCTATTTTTTTTCCTCTCCCTTTATGCCTTCTTTTGAGTATTTTTTATTATTATTACATTTCTTCATTCTATTGGCATTGTAGTTATACTGTTTTTAAACTTTTCCTTTATTGCTTCAGTTCAGTCGCTCAGTCATGTCTGACTCTTTGCGACCCCATGAATCGCAGCACGCCAGGCCTCCCTGTCCATCACCATCTCCCGGAATTCACTCAAACTCACGTCCATTGAGTCGGCGATGCCATCCAGCCATCTCATCCTCTGTCGTCCCCTTTTCCTCCTGCCCCCAATCCCTCCCAGCATCAGGGTCTTTTCCAATGAGTCAACTCTTCGCATGAGGTGGCTAAAGTATTGGAGTTTCAGCTTTAGCATCATTCCTTCCAAAGAAATCCCAGGGCTGATCTCCTTCAGAATGGACTGGTTGGATCTCCTTGCAGTCCAAGGGACTCTCAAGAGTCTTCTCCAACATCACAGTTCAAAAGCATCAATTCTTTGGTGCTCAGCTTTCTTCACAGTCCAACTCTCACATCCACACACGACCACAGGAAAAACCATAGCCTTGACTAGATGAACCTTTGTTGGCAAAGTAATGTCTCTGCTTTTGAATATGCTATTTAGTTTGGTCATAACTTTCCTTCCAAGGAGTAAGCGTCTTTTAATTTCATGGCTGCAGTCACCACCTGCAGTGATTTTGGAGCCCTCAAAAATAAAGTCTGACACTGTTTCCACTGTTTCCCCATTTTTTTCCCATGAAGTGATGGGACCAGATGCCATGATCTTCATTTTCTGAATGTTGAGCTTTAAGCCAACTTTTTCACTCTCCTCTTTCACTTTCATCAAGAGGCTCTTTAGTTCCTCTTCACTTTCTTCCATAAGGGTGGTGTCATCTGCATATCTGAGGTTATTGATATTTCTCCAGGCAATCTTGATTCCAGCTTGTGCTTCTTCCAGCCCAGCGTTTCTCATGATGTACTTTGCATATAAGTAAAATAAGCAGGGTAACAATATACAGCCTTGACATACTCCTTTTCCTATTTGGAACCAGTCTGCTGTTCCATGTCCAGTTCTAACTGTTGCTTCCTGACCTGCATATAGGTTTCTCAAGAGGCAGGTCAGGTGGTCTGCTATTCCCATCTCTTTTAGAATTTTCCACCTTTATTGCTTACCATATATAAAATGTATCTTTGACTTGTCGAAATACAATTTGATACTTTCACCCATGTCATTGACAATGTAAGGGCCTTTGAACACTTTAATTCTATTTTCCTCTCAATTTATATTCTTATCCTGTATTTTAATTGACATTATCTATTCAACTCTATAACCTCAGATATGCAGATGACATCACCCTAATGACAGAAAGTGAAAAGGAACTAAAGAGGCTCTTGATGAAAGTGAAAGAGGTGAGTGAAAAAGCTGGCTTAAAACTCAACATTCATAAAACTAAAATCATGACACCCAGTCCCATCACTTCATGGCAACTAGATGGGGAAACAATGGAATCAATGACAGACTTAATTTTCTTGGGTTCCAAAATCACTGCAGATGGTGACTGCACCCATGAAATTAAAAGACACTTGCTCCTTGGAAGAAAAGCTATGACAAACCTAGACAGCATATTAAAAAGCAGAGACATGACCTTGCCAGCAGAGGTCCATCTAGTCAAAGCTATGGTTTTTCCAGTAGTCATGTATGGATGTGAAAGATGGACCATAAAGAAGGCTGAATGCCGAAGAATTGATGCTTTTGAACTGTGGTGTTGGAGAAGATTCTTGAGAGTCCCTTGGACTGCAAGGAGATCGAATCAGTCAACCCTAAAGGAAATCAGTCCTGAATATCCATTGGAGGACTGATGCTGAAGCTGAAACTCCAATACTTTGGCCACCTAATGCGAAGAGCTGACTCATTAGAAAAGACCCTGATGCTGGGAAAGACTGAAGGAAGGCGGGAGGAGAAGGGGACGACAGAGGATGAGATGGTTTGATGGCATCACTGACTCTATGGACATGAGTTTGAGCATGTTCTGGGAACTGGTGAAGGACAGGGAAGCTTGGCATGCTGCAGTCCACGGGGTTGCAAAGAGTCGGACACGACAGAGCAACCAAAAGGCAACAGTTCAACTCCATGAGACATTATCATTATTGTTTTATAGAGTTGATAGTCATTAAATTATCAAAAAATTTACTTCTTTAATTACTCTTTCTTTACTCATTTCTTCCTGCTGCTGCTGCTAAGTCGCTTCAGTCGTGTCCGACTCTGTGCGACCCCAGAGACAGCAGCCCACCAGGCTCCCTCATCCCTGGGATTCTCCAGGCAATAACACTGGAGTGGGTTGCCATTTCCTTCTCCAATGCAGGAAAGTGAAAAGTGAAAAGTGAAAGTGAAGTCACTCAGTCGTGTCTGAACCTCAGTGACCCCATGGACTGCAGCCTTCCAGGCTCCTCCGTCCATGGGATTTTCCAGGCAAGAGTACTGGAGTGGGGTGCCATTGCCTTTTCCACATTTCTTCCTAATTTGCCCTAATTTCTTCCCAGGATTATTCACTTTTGCCAAAATAATAGATTTTTGTATTCCTTGATATGGAATTTTGAATTCCTTGACTTCTGCTGCTGACTAATTTTCTCAGTTATTTGCCTAAATTTTTTTATTACTTCATCTTTATTTTTGGAGGTTATTTTGCTAGGGACACATTCTAAGTTCATGGAACTTTTCTTCAGTATTCTGAAGGTGTCAAAATACATTGTCATTGAAGGTGTCAAAATACATTGTCATTGAAGGCAAATGTATTGTCTGTCTTTGGTTTTCTATTGTTTCTGTGAGCTGTTAGATGTCAGTCTTCTTGTTTGACTTTTGTAGGTAATTTGTCTTCTGTGTTGGAAGGGGATGCTACTTCATAATTTTTCAGTTTCCTTTGGTTTTCAATCATTTTAGTGCAATGTGCCAAAACGTGAGTTTTATTTTATTCACTCTGCATGGGACATCTTAGGGATTCTTGGATCTGTGGCCTTCAATCTCTGCTACATATCCTGTTTGCCTCTCTACATCCATTCTCCACGCTCCTCTGCCTTGGGAAGCTGACGTATATTGCTTACTAATACAATAGCTCCCATGCCTTCTGATTCCAGTTGATTGCAGCCAATGAGGAGCATTAGTAGGAGGTCAGAAGGAGGTTGAAGAGATTAGGATAATGATTCCTCTGGCTCCCTTTTTTGGAGGTATCCTGGGTTTGCTGTATCCTTTGACAAAAGGGAACTACTGTTCCTCTCAAAGTGGCTTTCTCTACATAATTGTTTAAGCCTCTTTTCCCCCTTAAACTTATGGGGAAAAGACTGATAGTTCCACAGTTTCTCAGCCCAGGTTATTGCAATCTGATTTGTCATTCACCTGCCCACACCCGTGTAATTAGTCCTTTTGTAAATAAGCCCCCCTCAATTTATGCTAATTTGAGTGCGCCACCTTTATCCTGGCAACCTGACTATACAGTAACTAGTATGAGAAGTAGTCTCTGATGGTTATTTTAACTGTATTCTTATTGTGATGGTTACTTTTATATATCAAATTTTCTGAGCCACAGTTTCCAGATATTTAGTCAAACACTATTTTGAATATTTTGGTGGGGGTATTTTTGAATGAGATATACATTTAAGTCAGTGGACTTTGAGTAAAGCAGATTGCCGTCTATAATGTGGGTGGGTCTCATCTAATCAGTTGAAGGACTGACTAAAACAAAAGGCTGACCTCCCTTAAGTAAGAGAGAATTCTCTAGCAGACTGCCTTCTGACTTCATCTGCAATATAGGCTCTCCTGGTTCTACAGAAGGCTGCCTTTGGACTTGAAATGAATTTCTTTCCTGAATCTTCAGGTGGGTGGCTTCCCCTTCAGATTCTGGGCTCACCAAGCCTACCCAGTTGTGTGAGCCAATTCCTTAAGTTAAATTCCTTCTCTATATACATACATCCTGTTGGTTCTGTTTCTCGGGAGAACCCTGACTAACACAAGGTATTAGGAATTAGATCCTTGTGAAATAAATCCTTAAATGTTCATATTCTAAGGGAGCTCATGGATGATCTTCCTACTGAGAATCATGAGCATGAGTAATTCATGGCATGAGGTTACATCATAATTACTCACATTATCAGCAGAGGGTGAAATGCATGTGGAGGGCAAGGTACTGGAGGGTCAAGGGGCTATAGGGTAGTCTCAATGGTAACAAGAGCACTAAAAAAAAACTGTAGAGTCACCTGGAATCTTACCATAATTTTGGAAAACACAGATAAAAATTAAGAGTTATGAACACAAAATTTAAAACCTGCACTATGACATTAGAAGGCCTCCAGGGCAAGTTTGAAGGAGTCCGTCATTTCCCATAATTGTACAACATCACATTGATCCATCACATAGGTGACTTTAAAATGGTAATCACAAGCTCCATATAAATGTAGTAAATGTGCAGTTTAAGACATGTTGCTTGATACACAGAGGTGACCCATCAACTGCAGTATCATTCTAATGTGAAAACAAGTTGATCATGTAACCACCTGAAACCAAAAAAAGTTAGCTATAATTTGTGTCCTATATGAAATGGTGGAGTTACAAAGGGGAGAGGCTCAAGTAACATGAAATAGTAGTGAAAGTCTCTGCCTCTGTAGCTGGTCAAGAGGCTGAATGTTGAGGGCAAAAGTTGTAGACTGTATCAGGTTCCTGAACTATTCATTGTGGATTGCCCATACCTACTTCCCGAACACACATCATTGTAAATAAATCCTTATTGAATTATTATACTTCGAGTGTTCATCTGCTTCCTGTAGAAGACCTGATTAATATGGTCCTTCAATCATTTTTGGAAGATAGCTATTATTTCATCAGATATTGCTTCTGTCCCATTCCCTCTGATCTCCTTTTGGAACTACAATTATGTGTGTTGAACATTCTCATCATGTTCCTTTTACCTCTATGATTTCTTGCATATTTTCCATTCATTTATTTCCCATTCTGAATATTTTCTCACAACCTATTTTTAAAATTTCACTAATTAAATATTCAGCTTTGTTTAAACTACTATAGAACCAGTCCTTTAAAATTTTAATCTTGGTTATTGTGTTTCCCACTTCTGGAAATTCCATTTGGATATTCTTCATAGTTTCTAGTTGTTTTTTTTTTTTAATTATTTATTTATGGCTGCACTGGGTCTTTGTTGCTGTACAGGGGCTTTCTCTAGTTACAGCCATCAGGGGATACTTTTTAGTTATGGTGTTTTGGCTTCTCATTGCAATGATTTCTCTTGTTGCGGAGCATGGGTTCTATGCGGAGCATGGGTTCTATGCGGAGCATGGGTTCTATAAGAGCAGGCTTCAGTAGTTTCAGTAAGCGGGCTTAGTTGCCCTGTGACATGTGAAATCTTCCCAGACCAGGGATCGAATCCATGTTCCCTGTTTTGGCAGGCAGATTCCCAACCACTAGATCACCAGGAAGTCCTAGTTTCCAGTTCTTTGAGGAAATTCTCAATATTATCTCAAATACATTAAGCATAGTTTTTTTTTTTAAAATATATTTTTATTTATTTGTTGTACCAGGTCTTAGCTGCAGGATGTGGGATCTAGTTCCCCTATCAAGGATTGAACCCAGGTCCCCCACATTGGAAGTGCAGAGTCCTAACCACTGGACCACAAGGGAAATCCCGAAGCATAGTTATTTTAAAATCTACTGTATTCTGATAATTCCACCATCTAGAATTGTTGAGTTGTTCCTATTGTCTGTTGATTTATGATAATGTTTTGTCTGTTTATGTGCCTAGTTATATTTTATTCTGCATCCGATGATATATGTGAACAATTAAGGATCTAACTTGAGATCTAGGATGATGTTTTCTTCCTCCAGAAAGAATTTACATTTGCTTCTAGAAGTTGGCTAGAGGCATTAGCAATGCCAGGTCATGTTAATTTGATTTCAAGACTTGGAGTGATTTTAAATTGAGCTTTGGGCTTCCCTGGTGGCTCAGTGGTAAAGAATCTGCCTTCCAATGCAGGACAAGCGGGTTCAATCTCTGGGTCAGGCAGATCCCCTAGAGAAGGAAATGGCAATCCACTCCAGCATTCTTGCCTGGGAAATCCCATAGACAGAGAAGCCTGGCGGGTTTCAGTCCTTGGGGTCACAAAAGAGACAATGCCGGCAAAAACTGAGATTCAATGCCTGCAAGATCAAGTTTTATTGTTTTACACTATTTTTCTAGGGTGTAATCCTTGGAGTCTCAACCCAAAATATGATTGTTATCAGAGATCTCCTCCTTGGCAGGGCACAAATCTGATTTTACCTCCTGGCTTATGAACAAAAAGCTTTGTACCTTCTCTCCCCTCAGGGGGAAAATTTGTCCCAAATGCCCTGCTCATGCTTCAAAGTTTCATTCTTCTCCAGGTCTTAGATCCATGATTCTTGCTCATGTTGTTGAAGCTCCGATTCCTTTGAGCAAATGATTATATTTTTGCACAGCCTTCCTAATTGGCAGTGAAAGGGTTAGTCCTAATTACTTAGACTACTATTGCAGAAGCTTTTAAATATAAATTGAATGGTTTATAAAATGGGTCTAAATGTTTTATCAGTCACTCCTATGAAGAACACTTCTCAACAACAGAATCTATTTAGATTTGGAGGATAAATAATTATTAAAATCTCTCAAACAGAAATTGCATATAGCTATTTTAAGCATAAATCCAGATATGAAATATTATCCATGAAAGCAAAATTGAGGGTCTCATTAAAACATTTGAATGATTTCACTTGCAAGTTTTTACAAATTCAATGTTTAACAACCTTTGTATTTTATTTTTTCCTTACAATTATATAACTTAAAGAAAATACATATTTTTTAACCAAACACCATAAAATGCCCCCAAAGCCTCTGTAGTTTACCCCATAGTGGTGAGTACCCACATTTGTCATGCAGGAGACCAGAGTTTGATTCCCCAGTGGGGAGGCATGGAAATCTTTTGGGGGCTTCCCTGGTGGCTCAGACGGTAAAGAATCTGCCTGCAATACAGGAGACACAGGTTTGATCCCGGGGTCAGGAAGATTCCTGGCAGAAGGGATTGGCTACTCCCTCCAATATTCTTGCCTGGAGAATCCCATGGACAGAGGAGCCTGGTGTGCTACAGTCTGTGGGGTCACAAGGAGTTTCACATGACTGAGCAACTAACACTTTCACTTCACCACGCAAATATTACTATTATATATGGACCACTGCATGAAAATAGTTGATAAGGACTTTCCTACCAAGGCTTATTTCACATTCCCTTTTTCCTTCTAATAACACTCACTTTTCATCATAGAAGATGATAATACAAGACTTTTTTTCACATAGGTTTTGTCAAGGGATAAATCTACATGACTAAATGTTGGTGATTGGGAGGGTCCTGAAGACAAGACTCCCAGGAACTTGAAGGAAAGATTTGCCTTACTAAGAAAAATCAATAAACCCAAGTCAATGTGCACTTTTTTCATTGGATGTGATAACTTCATTCCTTGTAACACAAGAATTGCTGCAGCTATGTATGACCATGACCAAATATTGCTGATATGCTGAGGATAGTAGAATGGAAAGCTGGACAGCTCAAAGGTTCCAAAAACTTGTTGAGCTATTGAACCAACCCGGAACATGTCTACTGTTGTATTTCTGACTATACCAGAAAACAAAGGTCCTTAGTATTTCAGCTCATCCTATTTGAATCTTCTTTTTCTTGCAACCCG
Organism: Bos taurus; assembly: GCF_002263795.3. NCBI lineage: Eukaryota > Metazoa > Chordata > Mammalia > Artiodactyla > Bovidae > Bos > Bos taurus. The sequence continues at coordinate 105,544,522 of NC_037357.1, forward strand.
GATGCTAACAGAGCTATAGTGGTTTTAAAGCATGGTCCCTAAAGTATTTGACATTTATTGAATGTCAAATATTATAGAAAGGTAGGCAGCTTCTAGAAGCTGGAAAGGCAAGGAAATGGATTCTCCCCTTAAGCCTCCAAAGGGAATGTAGTTCTACAGGCTCATTTTAGATTTCTGACCTTTGTGCTGCCTTAAGCCACAAAATTTATGATAATTTGTTACAGCAACAAGAGGAAACTAATACAGTGATTAAGAACTTGGGTGCTGCTATCAGCCTCCTAAGTTTAAATTCTTCTACTACTTACTGAATATGAGACCTTGGGTAAATTAAACTCTCTACCCTGCAGTTTCATCTCGAAAAATGGGATGATGGTAACAGAAGCAAACCTGCTGGGTTGTCATGGGTTTAAATGAGAAACTACTTAGGAGTATCTGAAGCTTTATAACTTAAAAACAAATGTAACTATTGTTCTGCTAATATTTATAATTTAGTATATTTGTACCTTCTCTCCTATAAATCAGTTGTGTTTTTTTTTTACATAGTCATGGAGGAGGAAGGGTGTGAGAGCCTCTACCTACAGCATCTTATTTGATGCCACAACCAGTCATAAAATAAGTATAATTTTGTTTTCATATGGGAAAACTGAGGTTGTGGAAGGTTAATTTTTCCAAGTGACATAGCTAGTAAGAAGACAAATCAAAGCAACTTATTCACCATTGCATTCACTACACTATTTGCTGGATGATGCACGAATATGTGCAAATAACCATTGCAGTGGGCACTCCTAAATAATGAGGACTCTAGACAGACTGACACTAGGTCACCCTTTCTTGACCCTCACTGGCACAAATCCTAGCTCTTTAACAGCAAACTACGGTTTCCAGAATGGTTGGAGGCAACGGAGAGAGACACCCAGTTGCAGGAGCCCTGCGGGAGAGTGGTGATGGCAGGGCTGGGATGAGGGGAAAGGAAGGTGGAGCCACTGCGAGGACGCAAAGGCGGGGCCTGCGTGGGGAACGCCCCGGGCCATGCACGGGGGCGGGGCCTCCCCAGAGGCCAGTGCGCGGCCGCGGAGCTTGACCCGCCCATAGCTCCGCCCCCCAGGAGACTCGGCGCCACCATGGAGGTGTACCATCGCCCCTGCGACGAGGTACCGCCCCTCCGTCGCCCCCGAGTGACCCCCGCCCCCGCCTGTTTCGGCGCTTTGTCTTGGCAGAGTGGTCTCCTGGCACCCGGCAGCCAGGAGAAAGGAAGGTGGAGCCACTGTGAGGACGCAAAGGCGGGGCCTGCGTAGGGAACGCCCCGGGCCATAAACGGGGGCGGGGCCTCCCCCGAGGCCAGTGCGCGGCCGCGGAGCTTGACCCGCCCATAGCTCCGCCCCCCAGGAGACTCGGCGCCACCATGGAGGAGTACCATCGCCCCTGCGACGAGGTACCGCCCCTCCGCCGCCCCCGAGCGACCCCCGCCCCCGCCCGTTTCGGCACTTTGTCTCGGCAGGGTGGTCTCCTGGCATCCAGCAGCCAAGAGAGTTGGGGTGCAGCGTCCGCCGTGCCTAGGTCCTCTCCACAGGGCCTGGGATCCGCCCCGCCCTTCTTCGGCCCCCAACCCCGAGGCCTTGAGGGTGGGGTGAGAGTCGGGATGGCAGGAGCTACTGGGAGCGCTGGGGGCTGGCAGTGGGGTCGGGGCCGAAGGTTAGAAGCCTTGACTTAGGGTGCGTGGGGTGGCGGGAGCCGCCCGTCTACAGGGCGGGCCTTGGGAACCGGTCTTCCTGGCTGCTTCCTCTGCCCCTTGGTGTCCCCAAAGCAGGGGCCACATCCCTGCCAAGCGAGGCCCTGGTGGCAGAGCCGCTGCCCCTCCCAGGCGCTCTCACTGGGGTGGTTTGGAAGGAGGTACTTTATGGATTAGGAGCCCTTGCTTATTGACTCAGGCTTCCCAAAACTTCACCAGAAGCCCGTGATGTCAATTGTCATCTTCCTGTTACCCACGGGGGACTGTGACTTTCATGGCGGCTAAGTCAAAGTTAGAACTGCCAGAAATGACAGCCACTCCATTTGAACCCAGACCTCTGACTACACAGCTACAACTCTGGCTTCTCTCTAACCAGGAGGAGGATGAGGCCTGTTGGATCCCAGCATAACCTGTGACAGGGCAGAACAGACAAAGACATTTTCTGTCCAGTGGTAGCCACAGGTGAATGGTGCCGTGAAATAAAACTAGGCAGGCACCTGGTGGAGGTGCAGCATAAAATAGTGTATTATTAGACCCCTGGAAGGGCGTTCTGGACCATTCATCTTTAGGATGTGAGCTTTTGCAGAAGTTAAGATCACATTTAAACTCAGGCTGCTATGATGCAGGTGGCATACAGGCTTCAAGGTTAGTGGTTTTCTTATTTTAGAAATTGAAACATAAGCAATTTCATCCTCAAGGCATATCCCCTGAAAGTACCAGTCTCCTGACTCCTGAGATGGTTCTGTACTGCTGTTGCTGCTAAGGTGGTACCCCCTAAATGCCTGTATTATAAAAGAAATAAAATTACATGTGTTACCATGGCCATCCAGTACAACCTGATTCCCTGGTGACCTTCCAAATTGAACGGAAATGGACATTATTTAGTTTGTAGACCACTTTTGAAAATAGATAAGGACCTTATTTGAAGGTAAAATTATTTTAATAGGGGCAGTTGTGACACCTGTTTTCATGATTATTCTGATGATTTAGGGTGTTGTTGGGGAATTATCTGGTATAATTAAATAAGTTGAAAATACTTTAAATCTGTACTCAACAAGGTACTTATTTTCAGAATTTACTTCGGTTTTTTAACTATTTTGTTGTATAGTGGGATTTACAAACATGCTGATGTCATAAAGCACCTAAAAAATGTCTCCATGGAAACAAGTCATGTACTACCTGAAATGTTTTGGTTTAGACTGAGATCTTATCACATAACCTATTTCTTGACTCTAGGACATTTTTTAGTCATTAATAGTTGCTTTTAACTCAAGATTGTATCAGGCCACTCCCCAAGAAAGACAAAGTTGCCAGACCTGTTGTATTATGGGCATAGATTAAAGGTCTAAATATTATTTATATGTTATAAAGTGACAGTAATTTGGAATGATCAAGTATTTTCATAAACTTTAACTCAGGAAAGTCACATATATTGCCAAGCATAAGTTAAGAACAAAATTCAAACTTACCAGCATTCTTTTTTCATGGCCCCCCTCATTATTATTTGGTCACAACTATTTCCTGTGTACTGATAACACATATGTCTGTCTCCTGTTTCCTGAGCTTTACAACACAATGATCTGCAGTCTGGGTGTTTATCAGAATCACCAGGAAAACACTTTTTTTTTTCTTGTGCTGCCCATATCTTTGTAAAAAAATTTTTATTTTATGTTGGAGTATAGTTGATTTGCAGTGTTGTGATAGTTTCAGGTGTACAACAAAATTATTTAGTTATACATGTATATATTCTTTTTCAGACTCTTGTCCCATGTAGGTTATTATAGAATATTAAGTTGAGTTCCCTGTGCTATATAAATAGGTCCTTGTTGAGTATCTATTTTATATATAGTAGTGTGTATATGCTAGGAGAAGGCGATGGCAACCCACTCCAGTACTCTTGCCTGGAAAATCCCATGGATGGAGGAGTGGCGGGCTGCAGTCCATGAGGTCGCGAAGAGTCAGACATGACTGAGTGACTTCACTTTTACTTTTCACTTTCATGCATTGGAGAAGGAAATGGCAACCCACTCCAGTGTTCTTGCCTGGAGCATCCCAGGGATGGGGGAGCCTGGTGGGCTGCCGTCTTATGGGGTCGCATAGAGTCGAACACGACTGAAGCGACTTAGCAGCAGCAGCAGCAGCAGCAACAGTAGCAGTGTGTGTATGAGTGCTCACATTCTCAGTCATGTCTGACTCTTTTGCGACCCTGTGGGCTTACTAGACTCCTCTGCCCATGGAATTTTCCAGGCAAGAATACTGGAGTGGGGTGCCATTTCCTCCTCCAGGGGATCTTCCCAATCCAGGGATGGAACCCTCATCTCTTGCATCTCCTGTGTTGGCAGGCAGATTCTTTACCACTAGCACCACCTGGGAAACCCCATATGAGTAAAGCACTTTAAGAAAAATGTTGCCTAGGCTCTGCCCAAGATCTAATAAGTGAAAATCTCCAGGGAGGTAGGTGGCATGGCATTTTGCGATTTTAAAGATCAAGGTGGGATTAGTAGCCTCAGTAATCTAATCCTAATGCCCCTTTTCACTGCGGTCCCCTGTCACCAATACCTGTCTAGGCCAGCCTAGGGTATTCTGTGTAGCATCATAGCTCCCAGGAGAAGGAAGTCTGTGTTGAAAGCCACTATATCTTTTGTTTTCCATCTTTAGGTTGGCTTCAATGCTGATGAAGCCCACAATATTGTTAAAGAGGTGAGTTATGTATCTTGTTTATCTTGAAGATTGATGCGTTGGTGAAATTTTTTAAAACTGTGTTTTCACTTTCAGTACAAAGTTAAAAGCCTGAGTATTAAACAAGATTTTTAATATTCATTCACTAATTCTTTATAGGGCTGCTTCTGTGTTTGTTATATTGCATGCTGTCAGTCATATTGTATGCTCTTAGGCATCTTGAGGCTTACCCTGAAAGGGATATTTAAGTGTTGATCTAGAATATTGGCTTGCTGTTTTCTAAAGCTGATTTTCTGTCTTTTGAATAAAATAACTTTTATTCCAATGGGGCCACATATTATTGTAAATGTTTAATAGTTCAGAATCATGTATTAGAACTTTGTAGCCAGGAATATTTCGTTATTAAAACAAAATGCAGGATCTTGCCTAGCAGTCAAGTGGTTAAGATTTTGCCTTCCAGTGCAGGCGGCATGGGTTTAATCACGCCCCTCCCCCCCCCAAAAAATAGAAGCAATATTGTAACAAATATGATATAGAGTTAAAAATACTAAACCACTAATTTTTTTTAATGAAATCATGATTTTAAAAATGCAAAGTTTTCCATGCTTTGACAATGCAGAAGCACAAATGAGAGCATTGGGGAGGCGGAAGATAGCATGGATCACGGGAGGGCAGGAATGATAGCAGCCTCATTTTTCAAAGTGGAAAGTCAACAAAGACTGTCCTTGCTGGATGGAACATGAAGCAAAGGATGCTGAGGTATTGGAGGAGTCTTTTCAATGGTACCTGCTTCTTTACACAGATTATGAACCACATGAAAAGACTAAAGAGTGAGTACAAGGAGAATCAAATATCATCTTTGTTATTGGTTAAAAACTAAAGATTGGGGTTTCCCTGGAGGCTCTGTGGTCAAGAATCCACCTGCCAATTCAGGAGATGTGGGTGTGATCCCTGGGTTGGGAACATCCCCTGGAAGAGGAAATGGCACCCCACTCCAGTATTCTTGCCTGGGAAATGCCATGGACAGAAGAGCCTGGTGGGCTACAGTCCATGCGGTTGCCGAAGAGGCATGACTGAGGGACTGAACGACAACAAGATTAGAGATGGGAGCTTGTTTTTCAAACTGCGTACCGGTTCAGTTCAGACCTCTGAAGAGGCATCCAGGGAAAAGTTAGAGTCAGCAGAAACACTTAACCAGGCTGGTGCCTTTCGTTGGTTTGGGTGAAGAGGGAAGGAGAAACCCAATACTCAGGTCCACAGCATTTGGAGATCACACCCACATCTCCTGAATTGGCAGGTGGATTCTTGACCACAGAGCCTCCAGGGAAGCCCCAATCTTTAATGTAGTTTTTAACCAATAACAAAGGTGATATTTGATTCTCCTTGTACTCACTCTTTAGACTGGCTCTCCCAGATGAGAAGGGTGGAGCACCAGCAGGTAACTTGCTCCCCCTCCATGGGGAGGAATGATAACAGGTGGGGCAAGAGGCCAGGGATGATCAGGAAAAATCCTCTGTGTAGAAAGAAACATCCAGAGTAGAAAAGAAACGTGCTCCTAATGGTGTAAATATACTGAAGTAAAAATAGTGAATTCACTATATTGAGGGGACATGGTTGGGGCAGGAGGTGGCAGGTGGTCACAGGGAACTAAATTTTCATGTCATAGCAATAAAAACGTTATCTGGAGATATGTAAGGGACCCTTAAGAGATTTTAAAAACCAGTTGTACCCTAAAAGTGTTTGCTCTGCAGAAGGGGGCTAAGGATGGGGGGGAAAAAAGTAGGGAGGAGAGGATTTTTGCTTTTCATTGTAAACTCTTCTGTTGGATTTTTCAACCCACATGCATGGGTTACTTAAATAGTTTATTCAGGTAAAAGAACCATGCTTCTTAAAATGTGATACACATACTTAGTGGTGGTTAGGTGGTCCTAGAAGCCACTGAGTGTGTTTTAGGGCATCAGTTTTACTTCCATACTTGCAAGAAGGGGTTAAGTAATATAAATAACCATTTTCAAATACGGATAACAAACGGATACAATGGATACAAATGGATACACTATGGAGTCAAAAGCAAGCTTCATTTGAAATTTTCATATGAAATATGAGACTTGAAAGACATCTCAGGTTTCCCACAGGTGGCATTTTGCTACTGGTCTATTCTTTTTCCTCTCCCTGAGCCAACTCTGTTTGCTATTGAGACATTAAAAAGTTGAGGGAGAGAGGTGGGGGAAGGAGGGAAGGTGGACAGAGAGTGGGGTGGGGAGAGAGAGCGCTACTGAAAACATTTCAACACTTCCCAGATGACTGTATAATTTCAGCAGGCATTTTTGTTTTTCTTATCTTCTGCCAATCTCCTTATTTTCTTAAGAGTCCTTGCTCTGAGCTCCTCTGCTACTATATTTTTCCTACTGAAGTCTTAGAGCCACTCACTCATCAGTGATATGCATATATTTTATTCATTGTCAGTAATAGAATTTGCCACAAACACATTTTGGTAGAAAAAGTGGGTTACAAATGGAATTAACTTGGAGCTTAATCTAAAGTACATTTGATTCAGGATGTCCAGAGAGTATATCAAAGCCAATATTACTTGAACAGCAAACATGTATGGAGTGTCTGCTACGTGCCTGACTTCTGAGTTTTGCCCTGTGGATACAGAGCAGGTTAAGGACCTCATTATCTAGTAGGTCTCCTGGTTAATGGTAATGAAGAGGCTAAATGTTAATTAATAGTAATTAGCAGGGTTATTTACAATGGCATCCACAGGCCCCGGATGTTTCTATTGCTTCAAACAGAAATTGAAGTGGTCCTATTAGATAATGTGAAAGGGAACAAGGGCTCTTGTTTCTCATTAAGGTATGGCAGTCTAGGGAGAGGCAGAGGTTTCCCAAAGACTGTCAGCTTGGGAATGGTAAAGCCAGAATGAAATTGCTGGCCCACTGACCCTTGGGCCACTGACTCTCCTAACTCTTCATGTTATTGAACGTCCTGGGAGAATAATTTGAGCCATGTTACTTTCTTCAGTCCCTCTAAATTTCATTTCTCTTTTTATATTTTATAATTAGTGAAGATATTATACCATCCAGCTTAGGATTCCATATTAATTAATGCCTCTTGCAGGCAGACTCTTTACTGTCTGAGTCACGAGGGAAGCCCATTAATGCCTCTGCATGCGTGCTCAGTCATGTCTGACTCTTTGCAGCCCCATGGACCATAGCCTGCCAGGCTCTTCTGTCCTTGGGATTTTCCAGGCAAGAATACTGGAGTGGGTTGCCATTTCCTCCTCCAGGGGATATTCCTGACCCAGGGATTGAACCCGCATCTCCTGCATTGGCAGGCGGATTCTTTACCACTGAGCCACCTGGGAAGCCATTAATGCCTCTGCTGCTGCTGCTAAGTTGCTTCAGTCGTGTCCGACTCTGCCTGTACTATAGTCCAATTGTAGTAAATGAAAGCTGTGCACCTGTGTGTATGTCTGTCTTATTAAGCTGGATTCTATGAATGAACTGAATAAATGCGTTACTCTCCTGGCTCTATCCCTTGAATTAAAAATAGTAGCAGCCAAATAAGTCAAGAGAAAGACAAATACTATATGATCTCACTTATATGTGGAATCTAAAAAACCCCAAACTCATAGAAGCAGTAGAATGATAATTGTCATGGGGTGGGGAAGATGTCAGTCAGAGGGTACAAACTTCTAGTTATAAGATAAATAAGGGACTTCCCTGGTGGTCCAGTGGTTGGGAAAATAGGGGTTTCAAGAGATGAAGTCACTTGCAAAAGGTCACACTAGGGTGGGAGAGGTAAGTCTTAAAGTGAGTCTTAGAGTCTTAAAACCTAAGACTGTGATGCTACACCAGTGCTCTTCATCAAGTATCAGAAGTGGATACTAGTAAACACTGTGGGAAAATGTTTAACTGTTTCTAGAGTGCCTGAAAAGTAGTGTTTGTTGATGATTCACTTTTAGTGGTAGGTGTGCTTGCTCTTTGATAGCTAAGCATTATATGGATGAAAATATAATTATTGTACATGAGAAATATATTTTTTCATTTGTCTCCTTTGTTTCTAGCATCTGAAACCTAGGTCAAATCTCAGGTGTTGCAAAGCCATTCTTTAACCAATTGATATCACCCTTTTAAAATCACCCCCCCATAATCATTTTACAACATAACTTATCACCCTGGATTGGTCTTCCTTGTGTGATAGAGTTCTTTTATTAGCTTCTCTGCTAGGCTGTTGAGTTCTTTACAGTAGAGGCCATGTCACATTTATCTTTACATGGCCTGTAATATCTCAGAGTGAGATAATGCATGCAGAAATGCTTTGAAAATTCTCCAACAGTTAGAGACAATGCATAATAAATATTTACCAGATGCGTATTTTCTAAAATGTTTTATTGGGTTATATTTTATATTTTGAATAAATCTTTTCCTGCAATATGTGTATAATTGTCCTCTGCCCTTTTAGTGTATAGATGGGGTCTTGGGAGGTGAAGATTATAATCAGAACAATATCAACCAATGGACTGCAAGCATAGTGGAACAATCCCTGGCACATCTGGTTAAGTTGGGAAAAGCTTATAAGTATATTGGTAAGTATTTGTGTCCTTCCTCATTAGTTTACTCACTTTAGTCTCTGTGGTTTTCTCTGCATTTAGAGAATGTAAATGAATGATAGACCCTCAAGTTGGATACTAATAGGGTGTGAAGGACTTTTGACTTATTCATCCCCAAATAATCTATGATAATACCTGAAAGATGGAGATCTCTTGCTACTCAAAAGCAGTTTGTGCTCCTGCCAACCATCTACTTGTCTTGGTAACATCACCTTTTACATTTGCACCAGTTATTTTCACTGAAACCGCCTCAGCCCTACTGTCTTTTCAGTAGGATTGCGAGGTGACACATAATATTGATTTTCTTTGTTTCTGTGTCTGAATTATGCCTATGGGACAAGGCACATGATTTGGCCCACATTTTTCCTGTGGTACGATTACCATTGGTTATGGCACTGGGCAACAAACAGACTGGATCCAGTGAGTTCACAATTATTGTAATAAATCATCAAAATGAGAGACTTAGGTTTTTCAATTGATTCACTGAAGGCTTTGTTTTCTGTTATTTACTTATTTATATAGCATTTACTGCTCTGAACTCAAACACTTACTTTTCCTTTTAAGTGTTCTCACTCTGCATCTTTATTTTTAGTGACCTGTGCAGTGGTCCAGAGGAGTCCATATGGCTTTCACACAGCCAGCTCATGTTTTTGGGACACCACATCTGATGGTAAGAGGCTTTGTATGTGCGTGCTAAGTCACTTCAGTCCTGTCCGACTGTTTGTGACCCCATGGACTGTAGCCCACCAGGTTCCTTTGTCTACAGGATTTTCTGGGCAGGAATACTGGAGTGGGTTGCCATTTCCTACTCCAGGGGATCTTCCTGCCCCAGGGATCGAACCCACATCTCTTATGTCTCCTGCACTGGCAGGCAGGTTCTTTACCACTAGCGCCATCTGGGAACCCCTAAGAGACTTTAAGCTGACTCAAACAAAATCCAACTTCTGATAAAGTTAAATAGTGGTCCTTGTTATTAAATCTTTATTTATCTCTACTTAAATTCCCACAAGACTTGATCAACAGAATTGCTTTATACCTAGTGGCAAGTCTGCTATCAGACAAATAGGAAAGGGGAAGAGTTAATGGGTTGTATTAAATATGATATTAAAACCTATGAAAAATGTATATATATTCCTGATAATTTTGATGTTTATGATGTTTCTGAGTCCCTTCGTTGTGTTTTCAGGAACCTGCACTGTAAGATGGGAGAACCGAACCATGAACTGTATCGTCAATGTTTTTGCCATTGCTATTGTCCTGTAGCTGGCTAAAAATACTTGGCCAAAGCCATTAACCTAAGAATTTGTCAGTGTATCCTTTCTAAAAAGAGTAACAGTTACTTATTCATATGCTAGATGACAAGTGTGCAATATGCTTCAAAACTATCAACAAAAACAGAATAGTGCAAGCAAGCAGTCTCGTGGGAAGTTGGCAGATTTTCTCATTTTCCATACAGGATCATTTAAATAGGGAAAACAATGTTAGCAAAAAACAAATATATAAATATGGCATGACATGAAAATACACTCTTAAATTTACACCAGCTTTTCACTAACAATATGTATGTAAGGAGATGGGGAAATCCATGAAGATAATTAAATTTTCTTTCAGCTAGGAAAGTTAACAGGGATAAATATATGAACAAAAATGCTGCAAGGATAACTGTGGAGAAAATGATAAAAATCAGTTAATGCTTAGTTTTTTATTTCTCCTCAGTTGTATGTATGATTTAGTGGAAAGTAATCCCATCCTTTTTTTTTTTTTTTCCATCAACTAGTAGCAACTGTTATTATTAACTTGTTTACCTTTTCTGAGAATAGCTAAATCACTTTTTAAAATTTAAAATTCTTAGATTTACATCTGAGGGCGAATTGAATTGGGTAACCTGAATTCCCTAGGTAAAGAAAATTAGCAAAATAAAATAAAATAAAATTAAAAAAAAAATTAGTTACAGCATATGATGAAAGTATAAGACTCCAACAGCTGCCTTACAACTCATTCATTCCAGATAGAAGACGCATTTATTGAATGTCTGTTATGAGCTATTTTTCTGTTAATCATAGTTATCAATATGCCGTTCAAACTTTCTTTTGGTACCTAGTCAGTTGGACAACATTTATGTCTGGGAAAGAGAAAAAAATATTGTTTTATAAGAGGAAAAAAGTGAATCTGGTTATCCAAGTAGGAATAAGCAAATGAAAAGCAATTATTACTGACAGAGAATCATTGATGTAATTTTAAGAATGGCTCCTAGCAAGCAAAAAACTGCATAAAATATGCAACTCTTAGTTAAAGGCCTTATTATCAGTCTAATACACAAGTAGTAAATTCCATCATTGCTTTAGTTACAATCATCTGTAAATAATTTTAAGTACTTATGAGGGGTTCAAATTGAGTAAAGTGTAAATTAAAAGTATACAATCATTAGCAGGTTATTGAATATCTCAGGGCTTATGAAATGTAGTTAAATTTGTGAAAGAAATAACTGATAAAAAATTAGGGTACACAGCTGGCCACCAAATGCAAAGTCAATCTGCTATTTAACCTTGAAAACAAAATCAATTTTGCATATTACCACTAATACATGTAGGGAGTGGAACCATGAGTCATTGAATTCCAGGGGGAAAGGAAGGCATAGTGTTGACAATGTTAAGAGAGTATTCTTGTAGGCATGCTATGTGCATGTTTGATATTTTGCCGAGTAACAATAATTGTTCAGTGTTGAAGAAGATGATTAAGAAAATACAAGGATAGAGTTTAATGCAGTGATCTACACTTTGGCACATTAAATTTTTCAGTGATTACCTTTATGTTAGTTTACGCTGCTGGCTTTGGTGCCCTTGAAGATTTTAATAGTGACCAAAATATATCTGTGCAGTTAAGGCTCGCTTTTGACTATTGTTATTGAAGCCTGATTTTAAGAGAATAATAATCAAAAATACCTCGTGAACTTGCTATCTGCTCTGTTTCTAGTTAAAATGTAATAAAGATTATCTTCCTGCACTGTATGTTTGCTTCTGGATGATCATTGAATAAGAAATGACATCGTCTTTAAGAAATTTTAAATAATAAGAATGGGGACGTGAAATGAATGTTGGACCACAGAGATACATTGTACAGAATAAATGCTGTTAAAATAGCAAGCCAAACACTGGTGTTCACTGGGTGAACACCGATGTTAACATAAATAACAGTTCCTATTTTATGCCTTCTATTATTTTTTAATGAAAAATTATTTTAAAAAGCAGTATAAAATATATTCTGTAACTATTTATTAGCTTCTAATAACTATTTGTGGCAAGGAATTTTGTCCTATTTGTCAACTTGCAATTGAGTTGTTGCTGTTTTGTGTTTTTTTAATTAAGGACTTTAAGTATGTAAAATTAGGGTATTCAGCTGTAAGTACTAACTTGGATTTTGGTAAAGCTATAATTTTATGTTTGTAAAGTACCAGTATACCGCCCTAAATGATGGCAACATCTCATTACGTTTTCTCTGATAAGAAGTACTTTTTTGCTCTTCTTTCCAAGTTGGGTGTTATCTAATTATGAGTCACCGAAAGCATTTTCATCACCTACAGCCGTCATCACATTTTTAAGGTAATGTTACGATATTGCGGATTGTATTTTTAAAGTTTGAGTAAGAAACTATATCCTTGATAACAGGTTTTTAAAAGTGGGATAAAAATCTGTGATTTTTTTTGTGTGTGTGGTAAAGGAATTAGGTCTTTTTTTATCAGATCAGATCAGTCGCTCAGTCGTGTCCGACTCTTTGCAACCCCATGAATCGCAGCACGCCAGGCTTCCCTGTCCATCACCAACTCCCGGAGTTCACTCAGACTCACGACCATCGAGTCAGTGATGCCATCCAGCCATCTCATCCTCTGTCGTCCCCTTCTCCTCCTGCCCCCAATCCCTCCCAGCATCAGAGTCTTTTCCGATGAGTCAACTCTTTGCATGAGGTGGCCAAAGTACTGGAGCTTCAGCTTTAGCATCATTCCTTCCAAAGAAATCCCAGGGCTGATCTCCTTCAGAATGGACTGGTTGGATCTCCTTGCAGTCCAAGGGACTCTCAAGAGTCTTCTCCAACACCACAGTTCAAAAGCATCAATTCTTCGGAGCTCAGCCTTCTTCACAGTCCAACTCTCACATCCATACATGACCACAGGAAAAACCATAGCCTTGACTAGACGAACCTTTGTTGGCAAAGTAATGTCTCTGCTTTTGAACATGTTATCTAGGTTGGTCATAACTTTCCTTCCAAGGAGTAAGCGTCTTTTAATTTCATGGCTGTAGTCACCATCTGCAGTGATTTTGGAACCCAGAAAAATAAAGTCTGACACTGTTTCCACTGTTTCCCCATCTATTTCCCATGAAGTGGTGGGACCGGATGCCATGATCTTCGTTTTCTGAATGTTGAGCTTTCAGCCAACTTTTTCACTCTCCACTTTCACTTTCATCAAGAGGCTTTTGAGTTCCTTTTCACTTTCTGCCATAAGGGTGGTGTCATCTGCATATCTGAGGTTATTGATATTTCTCCCGGCAATCGTGAGTCCAGCTTGTGCTTCTTCCAGCCCAGCATTTCTCATGATGTACTCTGCATATAAGTTAAATAAGCAGGGTGACAATATACAGCCTTGACGAACTCCTTTTCCTATTTGGAACCAGTCTGTTGTTCCATGTCCAGTTCTAACTGTTGCTTCCTGACCTGCATACAAATTTCTCAAGAGGCAGATCAGGTGGTCTGGTATTCCCATCTCTTTCAGAATTTTCCACAGTTTGTTGTCATCCACACAGTCAAAGGCTTTGGCATAGTCAATAAAGCAGAAATAGATGTTTTTCTGGAACTCTCTTGCTTTTTCCATGATCCAGTGGATGTTGGCAATTTGATCTCTGGTTTCTCTGCCTTTTCTAAAATCAGCTTGAACATCAGGAAGTTCACGGTTCACATATTGCTGAAGCCTGGCTTGGAGAATTTTGAGCATGACTGTACTAGCGTGTGAGATGAATGCAATTGTGTGGTAGTTTGAGCATTCTTTCGCATTGCCTTTCTTTGGGATTGGAATGAAAACTGACCTTTTCCAGTCCTGTGGCCACTGCTGAGTTTTCCAAATTTTCTGGCATATTGAGTGCAGCACTTTCACAGCATCATCTTTCAGGATTTGGAATAGCTCAACTGGAATTCCATCACCTCCACTAGCTTTGTTCGTAGTGATGCTTTCTAAGGCCCACTTGACTTCACATTCCAGGATGTCTGGCTCTAGATCAGTGATCACACCATCGTGATTATCTGGGTTGTGAAGATCTTTTTTGTACAGTTCTTCTGTGTATTCTTGCCATCTCTTCTTAATATCTTCTGCTTCTGTTAGGTCCATACCATTTCTGTCCTTTATTGAGCTCATCTTTGCATGAAATGTTCCTTTGGTATCTCTGATTTTCTTGAAGAGATCTCTAGTCTTTCCCATTCTGTTGTTTTCCTCTATTTCTTTGCATTGATTGCTGAAGAAGGCTTTCTTATCTCTTCTTGCTATTCTTTGGAACTCTGCATTCAGATGTTTATATCTTTCCTTTTCTCCTTTGCTTTTCACTTCTCTTCTTTTCACAGCTATTTGTAAGGCCTCCCCAGACAGCCATTTTGCTTTTCTGCATTTCTTTTCTATGGGAATGGTCTTGATCCCTGTCTCCCATACAATGTCACGAACCTCATTCCATAGTTCATCAGGCACTCTATCTATCAGATCTAGGCCCTTAAATCTATTTCTCACTTCCACTGTATAATCATAAGGGATTTGATTTAGGTCATACCTGAATGGTCTAGTGGTTTTCCCTACTTTCTTCAATTTAAGTCTGAATTTGGCAATAAGGATTTCATGGTCTGAGCCACAGTCAGCTCCTGGTCTTGTTTTTGCTGACTGTATAGAGCTTCTCCATCTTTGGCTGCAAAGAATATAATCAATCTGATTTCGGTGTTGACCATCTGGTGATGTCCATGTATAGAGTCTTCTCTTGTGTTGTTGGAAGAGGGTGTTTGTTATGACCAGTGCGTTCTCTTGGCAAAACTCTATTAGCCTTTGGCCTGCTTCAGTCTGTACTCCAAGGCCAAATTTGCCTGTTACTCCAGGTATTTCTTGACTTTCTACTTTTGCATTCCAGTCCCCTATAATGAAAAGGATGTCTTTTTGGGGTGTTAAGTCTTCATAGAACCATTCAACTTCATCTTCTTCAGTATTACTGATAGGGGCATAGACTTGTATTACCGTGATATTGAATGGTTTGCCTTGGAAACAAACAGAGATCATTCTGTTGTTTTTGAGATTGCATCCAGGTACTGCATTTTGGACTCTTTTGTTGACCATGATGGCCACTCCATTTCTTCTGAGGGATTCCTGCCCACAGTAGTAGATATAATGGTCATCTGAGTTAGATTTACCCATTCCAGTCCATTTCAGTTCGCTGATTCCTAGAATGTCAACATTCATTCTTGCCATCTCTTGTTTGACCACTTCCAATTTGCCTTGATTCATGGACCTGACATTCCAGGTTCCTATGCAATATTGCTCTTTACAACATCAGACCTTGCTTCTATCATCAGTCACATCCACAGCTGGGTATTGTTTTTGCTTTGGCTCCATCCCTTCATTCTTTCTGGAGTTATTTCTCCACTGATCTCCAGTAGCATATTGGGCACCTACTGACCTGGGGAGTTTCTCTTTCAGTATCTTATCATTTTACCTTTTCATACTGTTCATGGGGTTCTCAAATCTCTCCACCATGACCCATCCGTCTTGGGTTTCCCCACGGGCATGGCTTAGTTTCATTGAGTTATACAAGGCTGTGGTCCTAGTGTGATTAGATTGACTAGTTTTCTGTGAGTATGATTTCAGTGTGTTTGCCCTCTGATGCCCTCTTGCAACACCTACTGTCTTACTTGGGTTTCTCTTACCTTGGGCGTGGGGTATCTCTTCACGGCTGCTCCAGCAAAGCGCAGCCATTGCTCCTTACCTTGGACGAGGGGTATCTCCTCACCGCCGCCCTTCCTGACCTTCAATAGGTCTTTTTTTATAACAGACACCAAAGAAAAGTTTGAGTGATGAATTGAAAATTTCACCCCATGCACTAGAATCTACCCAAGGGGAACTTGTTTTATATTCAGAGGTAGAGTTATATTTGTGGCTAAAGAGGCTTATAGTTTCAGTGTCTAATAATTCAATAAAATTGACCTTTGCATATTTACTAAATTCCCTATAAAAGGATCTTAATTATTTAGCCTTTCCAAGATTTAGATAGCCACCACTAACATACAGCAACCTCAGGGGTCCAGGAGTTTCTAGTCTACCTTGTCTAATCGCAAATCCTGTATTTCTCATGGTGGTCCCATTCTGTGTCACTCCATGTCGACCTTGAATATGTAGGAAATACTGACAATCCAGGCCTAATTAGAAATGGCCCCTAATTACTTCATGAAGAACATCTCTTCCTAAAATGGTTTCTAAGGATTTCAGAGGTGAAGCTGGGACTTTGTATAGACATTCATAGGCACCACTGGGATCTTCTCTAGAGGACATAAAATGTGGGCAGCTGCCCTCCCTCTGGGATGCTTTAAAGGTGAAGACTGTATGGGGAAGTGTCTTTGCAGTTCTGCCTAACCAGGTCAGGGAATTTGATGCCTGGGCTTAGCCAATAATGTGTATTCAGCTTGCTTCATGCCAAATAAGCTTTTTTATTTTATTGAATGCTTTGTCTTTTTAGATGTTTTTCTGTATGCCAGCTTCTAACTTGAGATATCTCCATTCAGGCTTCTCAGCACAGAATTTTACGTGAGGCAGCATTATTACTTAATGACAGTTCTGTTGTTTTCAATCCCTATAATACCTTATAGAGAAAATCTCCATGGAAATTAATATTATATCATGTACTAACTTTTCCTTAATTTTTAATTTTGTATGCTAGGAATTTGGAGTAAGCTGCATGTGCTAACATAGGCTTCTACAGATAATGCTCATGGAGAGTACCACTCAAAATGATCAGGACTACAGTAGTGGTCTCTTAATAATTAAAGCAAACTCATTCTTAAAGGACCAAGTAATAAATATCTGAGACTTTATAGGCCTTTGCAGCTATTCAAGTATGCTATTGTAGTGTGAAACAGCCCAAGATAGTATGTAAATGAATGGGCATGACCATGTTCCAATAGAACTTTATTTACAAAAGTAGGTGACAGGCTGGCCAGAGTTTACCAACCCCTGTTTAGAGTAAGAGGTGTTTCCCAGCCACTTAAAAAATTATACCTTAATTTGAGGACTTTTTTCTTTTTATTGTTCTCAGTTATAAACAATGGAATACAAGGTACTTTCATATATTATGTTTTTATTATCTTGAACTCAGAGACCTTACCAATAAACCAAACCTGTACTCTACTTATTAAAAGAATGAAGTCAGCTTTTCCAAAACTGAAGTATTCATTTTTTTTTTCTGACATGTGGGATCTTAAGTTTCCCAACCAGGGATCAAACCCATGGCCCCTGCATTGGAAGGGCAGAGTCTTAATCATTGGACAGCCAGGGACGTTCCAAAGTATTCATTTTTTGATGTATATTACCTCACTTTTTACTGGTGTACAGGTAATTTTATATTGTCTTGGAGTTCATTTTACAGCCTTATTTGAAAGAACGTTATTATAAAAAGGTTAACGTTTTATTTACTGATTTTGCTTTTTTTTTAATAGCTAAGATGGAATCCCCTCTACCAAGAGAGTCATCCATGCACACTGAATATGGTAGTCACCCATTCAGTGCCTCCTGCTAGAAATCATACCACATGCACACACACACACAAAATTGCACAGGCCAAAGATAAAATGACTCTGCCCCATAAAAATTTAGGGGAAGTAGATGTTCTTTACCCAGGAATGGCTGGGACACATTTGGTCAGGCAAAGTAATTTTCTCTGAATTTTGGGTTGTAAAATAAGGAGAGTATTATTCAACAGGAGAAAAAGGGAAGATGGAAAGCGGAAATCTTGTCAAGGACTCATCCAAGTTTTATTAGCAGAAATATCACAGCTGCCCGCTCCTCTCTACCACCCTCCAACCCAGGGAAGACATACCACACTTCGAATACCAGCAACACCAGCAGAGTGTTGAGAATGGTGTCAGCAGCAGATGTGGCAGAGGGGGTGTATTAGGCAGGGAGCAGGTTGACGGCAATGGTCTGGTGGTCAGTTTAGAATCACCAGCATAGGGTGATTAAAAACAGAACAAAACCTGTACATAATGTTCATAGCAGCATTTTTAGTAACAGCAAAAACCTAGAAACCACTTTGTCAACCAGTGAATAGTTTATCAAACTGGTACATACATGGGCTGTTACTCAGAAAACACACACAAGAACTTGTATGAATCTCCTGAGAACTATGCTGAGTGAAAAAGCCAATCCAAAAAGAATACTGTTTTGATTCCATTTATATAACATTTTGAAACAAACGTTTAAAAAATGGCAAACAGTGACTACCCTGGTGGTCCAGTGGTTAAGAACCCACCCTCCAATGCAGTGGTTAAAAGTGAAAGTGTTAGTCACATCAGTCGTGTCCGACTCTGTAACCACATGGACTGTAGCCCACCAGGCTCCTCTGTCCATGGAATTCTCCAAGCAAGAATACTGCAGTAGGTCGCCATTCCCTCTCTCCAGGGCATCTTCCTAACCCAGGGATCAAACCCTGGTCTCCTGCATTTCAGGCAGATTCTTTACCATCTGAGCCACCAGGAAAGCCCCCCATTGCAGGGGACTCGGGTTCAATCCCTGGTTGGGGCAACTAAGCCCAAAAACCCCAGCTACTGATTACACTCACTCCAGAGCCCATTCTCTACAACTACAAAAAGCCTGTGCCACAATGAAGACCCAATGTAGCCAAAATTCTAAAAAATAATAAAAATAAAAATGTCATACAGATTAGTGGGTGCCAGAGGTTAGACATAGTGGAGAGGGAAGAGGAAATGGGCAGGAGGGAGGTGGGTGTGGTTATAAAAGTCCAACATGAGGAATTCTTATATTGGGACTGTTCAGTATCTTGGCTGTGGTGGTGGATACACAAACGTACACATTATAAAATTGTGTAGGACTAAATACAAATGAGTATGAGTAAAATTGGGGAAATCTGAATAAAGTGAGTGAAAAGAAATACTTTCAAGTCAGAAAGAGAAAGACAAATACCATACACTATCACATGTGGAATCTCAAATACAACACAAATGAACTTGTCTGCAAAACAGAAACAGACTCACGGACGTAGAGAACAGACTTCTGTTTGCCAAGGGGGAAGGAGACGGGGGAGGGCTGGATTGGGAGTTTGGGGATACAAACTTTTATATGTAGAATGGATCAACAATAAGGTCCTACCGTACAGCACAGGGAACTATATTCAATATCCTGTGATAAACCACAATGGAAAAGAAGATAAAAGAGAATGTATATAAATACATAACTGGGTCCCTTTGGTGTACACCAGAAATTAACACAACATTGTAAATCAACTGCACTTCAATTAAAGAAAGAAATACTTTCTTGTTAATGTTTCTATTAGTTTTCTATTGCTGCTTAAACTTGGTGGTCTGAAAACAACCTGAATTGACTCTCTTACAGTAAGTTTTAGAGGTCAGAAGTCCACAGTGGTCTTACTGGGCTGTGCATGCATGCGTAGTTGCTCAGTCGTGCCCGGCTCTTTGTGACCCCATGGATTGTAGCCCACCAGTCTCCTCTGTCCATGGGATTTCCTGGCAAGAATATTGAGTGGGTTGCCATTTCTTCCTCCAGAGGATCTTCCTGACCCAAGGATCAAACCTGCGTCTCCTGCGTTGCAGGCAGATGCTTTACCACTGAGCCACCAGGGAAGCCCCTTACTGAGTTAATGTCAAAGTTTAAACAGGCCTGCATTCCTTCCGCAGGTGAGCATCCACTTTTTTTTTTTTTTCCCCTTGTCTAGCTTCTAGAGGCTATGTACATTTCTTGGTTAATGGTTCCATCTTCAAAACCAGAAGTGTAGCAATTTCAAATCTCTTCTCTTTTCTGACCTCTGCTTCTGTCATCTCCTCCTTTGACTCTGAGGCTCCTGCCTCTATCTTTCCCTTATTAGGACCGTTGTGATTACACTGGGTCCACCCAGGACAACCTCCCCATCCCAAGAGCTTTAATCATATCTGCAAAGTCCTTTTGAAAAGTAAAATATTTACATGTTCTGAGGATTGAGAAGTGGATACCTTTGGGCATCATTTTATTTAGTACAACTCCATTATCACATGATGCTGCATCTCAGTGATTTAAAAAATATCAGAAAATGACTCATATCAGAAAGTGACTCAGTATCAGAAAAGAAATAGGGAATACTGAGGACTGTGAGGTGTTTGACAGCACATGCCCCTTCAGATGGAGGCTACACCTCAGCTCCAGTCATTATTAACATTTAGAAACAAGGTTTTGGGGTTCCCTAATCTTCCAGCTTTGCAAGAAATTCAGAAATACGTGTGAAGTCTCTCAATTTCAAAGACTCAGTATTTTTCAACATTGATATTTGGACCTAGTGGTGGCAGGGGATGGGGGGGTGGTGTGGGTGGGTCTCATAACTAGTATACCTCTTCCATTCCTGAGTTCTGAACAAATTAAGAGACAGAAAAATTAAAACCAAAGTATCACCTTTCTGAGAAAGACAAATATGATATCAGTTACATGTGGAATCTAAAATATACAAATAAATTTGTTTACAAGACAGAAAGGAACTTACAGAAAACAAACTTATGTTTACCAAAGGGGAAAGAGGGTGAAGGAGGGATAAATCAAGAGTTTGGGAGTAGCAGATATAAACTACTATATATAAAATAGATAAACAACAACTTGTCCTACTATACAGCACAGGGAACTCTACTAAATGTCTTGTAACAAACCATAATGGAAAACAATATAAATAATACATAATACATGGATTCGTATAACTGAATCACTTTGTTCTATAATATACCAGAAATTATCACAATATTGTGAAACAACTATACTTCAGTTAAATTATAAAAATTTTAAAAATGACCTTTTTGTTGGAGAATGGGACTGAGGGGAACTGGTCTTATTAATATTTTAATATTTTGGCTTCCCTCGTGGCTCAGATGGTAGCCATGTCTGCAATCCAGGAGACCCAGCTTCAATCCCTGGGTGGGAAAGATTCCCTGGAGAAGGGAATGGCTACCAACTCTAGTATTCTTGCCTGGAGAATCCCATGAACAGAGGAGCATGGAAGGTTAGAGTCCTTGGGATCGCAAAAAGCCAGACACAACTGAGTGATTAACACTTTCATACTTTCTAGGGGCTTCCCTCGTGGCGTGGTGGATAAGAATCTGCAGGTCAATGCAGGGGACTCAGGTTCCATCTCTGGTCTGGGAAGATCCCACATGATGCAGAGCAACTAAGCCCATGCACCACAACTTTTGAGCCTGTGCTCTAGAGCCTGGGAACCGCAACTAATGAACCCATGAGCCACAACTACTGAAGCCTGCATGCCCAGAGCCCGTGCTCTGCAGCAAGAGAGCCAGTGCAATGAGAAGCCTGTGCAGCACAGTGAAGAGTAGCCCCTGCTCACTGTAACCAGAGAGAAGCTGGTGTGCGGCAATGATGACCCAGCACAGCCAAAAATTAATAAATAAATAAAATATACTGACCCTTAAACACTCGCTGTCTGATGAATCAACAGAGAGGAAAGGAAGAAGAAGCACTCTACTTTCCAGGTCAGGAATGAGTGAGAGAGTAAAGAAAGATCAAGAATGTTAAGGAAATTGATGATTCTC
This sequence comes from Bos taurus, assembly GCF_002263795.3. Taxonomy (NCBI): domain Eukaryota; kingdom Metazoa; phylum Chordata; class Mammalia; order Artiodactyla; family Bovidae; genus Bos; species Bos taurus. Next base: position 105,566,367 of record NC_037357.1, read on the forward strand.
CACATGGAGAACCATATGAAAGAGAACATGAGTGGGGATTAAGCACTGCTCCCTTAACACTTGGCACTGATTTCGATATATATATAAATATATTTTAAAGCACTGTGTAGCCTAACATTGTACAGGCCAAAAAAAAACATGTCTATGGGTTAATGTGGCCCATGGGTCATTAATTTGTGTCAGTTTCATGGTCTACCAGCCTCTACCTTCCCCTCCCATACTATCCCAGTCTCCTCCACCATTAGGCTGATGTGGCAGGCTCGGTGATTGTTCCACCAGTGGTCAACAGGCAAAGGGAAGGAAATTAAGTCAGCTATTGTCTGGCCTTAAGGCCAATGCAGTATGTCTGGAAGCAGCTATTACTGTTGCAATCATGATAATATGATCTACAGAGTTACCACAGAACTACTGTTCTATGAATTATCGGTATGCTCTTTTGGGAGGGTACTTCAGCAGCATCTATCAATTTTTTAAGTGTTATGTTCCATGATCACAATTCTTAAGATCTATATCACAGAAATAATAACATAAATGGATAAAAACAAAAAGTTTCCTTGCAATACTGTTTGTAAAAGCTAATTAAAAAAAAAAAAGAAGAAGAAGAAGAAAACAACTGAAATGCCGACCAATAGGGGAAGAGAGAAATTATGGGGAAGAAAAGGGAAGTATCACATGTCACTTTATGTATTATGTAGTTAGAAACAATCATACATTACTTTGAAAAACTTATTTTAAATTACACAGTACGTGAATGCACTGTTTTACACCAAGCTTTTCCACATAACAAAAGCTTAAAAGCCCCTTGCTCTCCATCTTGTCCTCTTTTGATCTCCTATCCTGCCATCCACTCCCAAGTGTAATAGGAGCTAATAATTATTGCTATTTTGATGTATATGATTCTGTTTCTTTTCACATTTATATACATATATGCATGTATTATTGTATATAATGCATATTCTTCTGTAGATTGCTCCTTTTAGGCAACAGTATGCCTTTGGGATTTCTTTCTTTTTTTTTTTTTTGATGTCAACATATATAGAGTCACCTTGTTGAGTTTAGCTGCTATATTGTATCATATAGTATGGACAGGCCATAGTTTATTCCATTTCCTATTGGTGCACATTAGGTGGTTTCCAGTGTTCCACTCTTACAGACAATGCTGGTATGAATACCTTTGCTCAAACCTCCTTGTGTCCATGTGTGAATGCTTCTCAAACACTTTAAAAGTGGAATTATTGGGTTGTAAGATGCTGCTGCTGCTGCTAAGTCGATTCAGTCATGTCCGACTATGTGCGACCCCAGAGATGGCAGCCCACCAGGCTCCGCCGTCCCTGGGATTCTCCAGGCAAGAACACTGGAGTGGGTTGCCATTTCCTTCTCCAATGTATGAAAGTGAAAAGTGAAAGTGAAGTCACTCAGTTGTGTCTGACTCCTAGCGACCTCATGGACTGCAGCCTACCAGGCTCCTCCGTCCATGGGATTTTCCAGGCAAGAGTACTGGTTATAAGATGAGTACCTTTTAATTCTTAGTAGATTGTATTTCTTTTGTCATTTGTCTTCAGAAGAGAGAACAGAGTTAAGACTCTGGAAAACAGCAAGCACATATATCTGTACATGGGAGAGAATTTCCTCTGCCATATATAAATATACAACATATACACATATAGCTAAAGAGATGCTGTGCCAGCCCTTAAAAAGATCCATTCTAAAATGGAATTCATTGTGAATTGCGGTATAGCTCCCCCAACAAAGCACAAAAATCGTACACACTGGGCCTGCTCTTTTTGTCATTCTCAGGGTATCATACCTGCCCAGCTCTTTATTTATAATTATGTGTATTTGTGTGTGTGTGTGCATGTGTTCTGATAACTTGCAGTAGGTTTTCTTCTGGATGACTGTCCTGAACAGCAAGTGTTCAGGACAGCAAGTGCTGTGGAGTAGGAAGGTAATGTGTAAATGTAAGAAATACAGTGGAGCTTGAATTATCTGGAACTCATGACTGGTAGGTCTAGGAAGCCAAGAAGAGAGAAAATCCAAGGATGCCATGGGATTTGGTTTCTCACTGGTTGAGCTGAATAAGGTTTGTTAAAGTATCTAAAATCATATAGAGTGGATTTCCCTGGTATTTCAGTGGTTAAGAATCTGCCTGCCAATGCAAGGGACACGGGTTTGATCCTCGATCCAGGAAGATCCCAGATGCTGCAGAGCAGCTAAGCTCATGCACCATAACTACTGAGGCTGTGCTCTGGAGTCTGTGAGCCGCAACTACTGAAGCCCACATGGCTAGAGACTGTGCTGCACAAGAGAATCAATGGCAGCGAGAGCCCATGCACCCCAACAAAGAGCAGCCCCCACTTGCTGCAACTAGAAAAAAGACTGTGCAGCCACGAAGACTGAGCACAGCCAAAAATAAAATGAGTTACAATTAACATTTTTTAAAAAAATCACACAGAGCACCACTCACTGGGATCAGCTTCATTAAGGCCTGTAGGTTTGCCTCTCTAGAGTCAACAATGGCACCTGACTGGGAGTAACAAGCCTCCATTTTAGTTTTGGCTCTAACTCCAGTTGCCTACATGGTCTTGAAGTAATCATTTCACCATTCTAAACTGTACTTTATTCATCTATAAAATGAAGAGGGCAGGTTAGGGCCTTTAGTATCACAGAATAAAAAACCCAAAGCAACAGTCTATTCATCTAATATATATTTGACGCTAAATCAACCATTTGCATCTGTCCAGAAGCTTCTCTGGTACTTTGCCCCTTCATAATATGTCATAGGACTTTACAGAATTAAGATGGGATAAATAGAAAATCCAGCCAAGACTGGCACCAAACAAGGGAGCAGGTTCAAGCAAGAAGTTTGGCTTAAAGCTGGCCATGACCCAGAAGCCAGAAAGACAGGAGAGTGATCAGCGGCTGAGGCCAGTAGCCTTGGCAACACTGGATCATATTCTTCTCCATGTCAGCCTACAGGACATATCTTCTGAGAAAATCCAATTCTACGTATGATATTTACAAACTGCTTGACACTTTCCTTTTAATGGTTCAGGGCAGTGTCAGAGGAGGGGCCTTAGAACTCTGTTCTCTTGTTACCATTTTTTCCAGTATCTCCCAAAGGTAGTCCATAGACCACCTACAGTGGGAAGACTGGAAAGTGAAAGAAAGTAAAAGTGGTCTCTCAGTCATGACTGACTCTTGCAACCCCATGGACTGTAGCCCACCAGGCTCCTCCCTCCATGGGATTCTCCAGGCAAGAGTACTGGAGTGGGTTGCCATTATCTTCTCCAGGGGATCTTCCCAACCCAGGTATCGAACCCAGGTCTCCTGCATTCCAGGCAGATGCTTTAACCTCTGAGCCACCAGGGAAGACTGGAAGTGCCAGCTAAAAGGAAAATACCCAGGCTCCCTGCTTGATATGCTGAATCAGAGGTGGAGAGTGACATGGGGAAGAATTGAAATTCTCCATTTCTAACATTCTCCTCTGGCGATCCATATGCATGTTAGAGAGAAGCACTAACTTTGGGACTCCACTACATTCACGACACAGTTTAAAGATAAGATCTCTAGTTACACAAAATCAAGAATAAGAAATTTGTTGCTTAGGGACTTCCCTGACAGTCCAGTGGTTAAGACTCTGCTTCCACTGCAGGGGGTGCAGGTTCCATTCCTGATTGGGGAACTAGGATCCCAAATGCCACATTGTGTGGCCAAAAAATTAAAAAAAAAAAACTGTAAAAAGGAGCATGTTGCTAGGCAGAAGTAAGATGCAAGCAGTGACGATTTCAAGGGGAATGGAGATGCCTCCAGCAAGTGAGAGTCTGAAGCAGGAGACTTAGGGCTGGCCAGACTCCCACTCCAGTCAAGGGAATGGAGTGACAAGGGCTCACTGTGAAGTCATTGAAGCCTAGAGCTGGAGGGGACTTTGAGGTTGCCTTTGTCAACCTCCCAGCCACAAGAGAAATCCTTTCTACAAACACGTTTGGCAGATGGTTATGAGAGGAGGTTGTCCAGGGCCTGGATTGAGGGGTGTGTTTTATATCCAAACCTAGCTGTTGGGGTAATGTATTTCATGAAAACTGGTCCCCTGGGATGCTGGAGTCACATGAGTAAGGAAGCATGATCAGATTTCGGAAAGGAAAGTCACTTAGAGATCTTACTCCCAGGCAAACACACCCGTGTGCACATACTTCTGGTGGGTACAGGTTTTGAGAGCTGCAACCTTTGCTTGACATCTTTGTTTTGCCTTTTCTTTTTCTTGAAGGCATCTGTCTCCCTGTGCAGTTTAGCTGTGCTGCCACCAGGGGACAGAAGGACGCCACTGATTGTGTCCTGAAGTCTAAGTTCCAAAGCCTGTTCTCCCTGAGGTGAAAAACCATGGCTCCCTGCTGCCTTTGATCACTTATCCAAGATGGATAGTCAGAGATTTCCAGCTTTTCCCATAAAACATATGTAATTTGTTCATATGGTTAAAATAAGTCAACCTCTAAACCTATCACACTGGAATTCGCATTTCCCAGGCCTCTGAGTATAAGTAGTAGAGACAGGGGGCAGTGACTGATCTGCTTTGTTCACTACCTCTCAGCTGGGTCTCATTTGTACTCCTCAGTGGCCCTTCCAGGCCACCTCTTGCCAAACTCCCAAGACCTACTTTCCTTCTCTAGACTCTTCCCTACACAGAACAGTGTAAGGTCAGTAATTTATGCAGTTAGCAGTTACTTAAGTTTTCATCATGTGCCAGACACCTCGTTCTGGGCTTTTGGGAAAGAAATGAACAAAACTCTCCCCTCCTGGAGCTTACATTCTAGTGGAGAGGCAGACAATAAGCAGGTATGTTCAGAGGGTAGAAAGTACTATAGAGAAGTCATAAGAAGTAAGCAGTAACACTGGGAGGGGGTGGCTCAGGGAGGGAGGGGACAGTGTCAAGGCTGCTGTTTTAGACACAACAGTCTGAGCAGACCTCTCTCGTAAAGGTGACATTCCATCTGAGGTCGGAAGGAGATGAGGGAGTGAGTCACACAGAATTGTGACAGAAGGTATCTTCCAGGCAGAAGGAATCATAAGCGTGACGATCCTGAGGTGAAACCAGGCTTGTTATGTTTGAGGGACAAAGTGGCCAGTGTGAGGGACTTCTGTGGTGGTCCAGTGGCTAAGACTCCACCCTCCCAACGTAGGGAGCCTGGGTTCGATCCCAGGCCAGGGAATAGATGCCACACGCCACAACTAAAGATCCTGCATGGCAAATAAATAAATAAATATTAAAACAAGAAAAGGGCCAGTGTGGCTGGAGCTGAGTGAGAAAAGGAGGGAGGTAGTGGGAAATAAAACCAAATAGGTGCCAGGGGACCTGATCATATGGGACCATATCTGCATGAGATGCTGCTGCTCTGATGTTTCTGAGCAGAGGAGGGAGTGATCCCCGTGGCTCCTGTGTTGAGAGTGAATGGTAGGCGGGCAGGGACAGAAGCCAAGAGCCCCGAAAGCAGGGCCACTGTGATAGTGCAGGTGACAGATGACGGCAGCCCAGACTAGGATAGTCAAGGCAGAGGTGACGAACAGCCATGGAGGTCAGATGCTGGACACGTTCTGAAGGTAGGGTGGATGCTGGACACGTTCTGAAGGTAGGGTGGACAGGACTTGAAAATGAGCTGCTTGTTGTGTGTGAGAGAGAAAAGTCAGTGGCAGGTGACTGGGTAAGTGGAGGTTCTGGGTAAGCAAATGGAGTCGTTATGCACTGGAGATGGAAGGCTTGGGGGACCGACAGCAGAGTCAGAAGAGGGTGAGGTCCTGGAAAGTCCAGTGAGGAGAGTTTCGCAAGGAGAAGGCTGTGATCAACTCAGTCATGCACTGAGGCGGTGGATGGCAACCCTTTTGGCTGCAGCTATGGTGACAGTCACTGCTTACCTCACAGTGCCACTGATATCAGTGGACTGTTAGAGACAATTTTCCTTCTTTTTTAAAAAAATATTTATTCATTTATTTTCGGGTTGGCTTCCCTGAAAGCTCAGTTGGTAAAGAAACTGCCTGCAATGCAGGAGACCCTGGTTTGATTCCTGGGTCGGGAAGATCTCCTGAAGAAGGGAGGCTCCTACTCCAGTGTTCTTGGGCTTCACTTGTGGCTCAGCTGGTAAAGAATCTGCCTGCAATGCAGGAGACCCTGGTTTAATCCCTGGATTGGGAAGAGCCCCTGGAGAAGGGAAAGGCTACCCATTCCAGTATTCTGGCTGAGAATTCCATGGACTGTATAGTTCATGGGGTCGTAAAGAGTTGGATCCAACTGACTTTCACTTCACTTCATGCCACGTAGCTTGTGGGATCTTAGTTCCCCAAAGAGGGATTGAACCCGCGCCCCTGCAGTGGAAGTGCGGAGTCTTAACTGCTGGATTGCCACAGAAGTCCAGAGACAATTTTCATATCCAGCCTCAATACATGGCTGTTCTCTATGTCTGTTCTCAGTTTTGCACTTCTACGAGTTCTACTAGACAGTAAACAGCTGAATTCTCAATCCCACAGTGGGAGATGAGCAAACACATCACAAGTCTGTAAGAGGAACACAGATTTCTCAATTCAGGGTGGTTCTTTTCCACCCAGAATGCTGCTTCAGTTAGGTTGACCATCCACAGGACTCCTAGGGCTTCAAGCAACACCAACCCTTTCCACGGCCATTCACCTCTCACATCCAATCTCCCCAGATAATCACAGGTACTCCAGGATTCACAGTGGCCCTAGATCTGGTACAAAACCACACTGTATTCTAGGATTATATCTTAAGTATCTTGTCAAAGTAAATGAAATTACTAAAATAGATGCACTTTATTCTCACTCAATTGTTAACTGTTTTTTTTTAACATCATAACCCAATTTTGCTCTTATATATTGTCACTAATTAAACTTCTGGGTTTGAAAGCAGAATTCTCTTCCAAGGACTCCTCTGGGGGTCCAGTGGTTAAGAACCCGCTGGCCAATGCAGAGACATAAGTTCGATGCTGTAGAGCAGCTAAGCCTGCATGCCACAACTACTGAAGCTTGTGTGCTCCATAACAAGAGAAGCCTGCACACAGCAACCAAGAGTAGCCCCTGCTCGCTGCAACTAGAGGAAGCCTGTGTGTAGCAATGAAGACCCAGCATAGCCAAAATATATAAATAAATACATTTTAAAAAGAATTCTTCCAAGATCATCTTTTGAATTTAAACTGCCCCCCTTCATCCCAGTGAACTTCAGTCTCTTCATCCATTTACCTTGATCCTTCATCACTATTCTATGAAGAAACAGCATGAAGAGTAGTAGTTAAGTTTGGTGGGAGACAAACCAATCAGATTGAAATCCTAACTGCCTTGTTTCTTAGGAAAGCAATTTTCCTGGGAAAATTGCTTGATATCTTTATGTCTCAATTTCCTCCTCTGAAAAGCAGGAATAATTGTGAGGATTCAATGAAATGAAGCATATAGCACCTGTAGCACATAGAAGCAAGAAGATGGAGCCTGCCCCAGCCTGGGTCCACATAGGATAATGTTAACAGAGTCGCCAGTCACCCCCAGCCAACATGCAATGGTCATGTAGTATAGCAAGAGGTAAACTTTCATTGCTTTAAGCTGTTGAGATATGGGTGTTGTTTGTTACTGCAGCAGAGTCTAATACTAACTACTGACATAGAAATTGAGATAGAAAGTAGGGCATAGCATAAGCAAGCCTAAAATAAATGAGTTTGACATAGCAATCTGTTGGTGGGTAGCGAAGCAGCAGATACTGAAGACTGAAAAAAGTGAAGATCTCTGTGAGGCAACAGACAAAGTGTTAACATGTTGTTCGCAGTCCCTTGGGAAGAAAATCCTGTATGTATTAAACCTGTACATCTAGGAGGGAAAGTTGGAAAACAATGCTGGCAATGAGATCCTGGCTGCTACCTGAGAATTGACTGGCTTGCAGGTAGAAATGACAGTAACTCCTGGGTATCAACCAACATACCTGGACTTTGAGCTTAATACTGTGACAGGAAGGAAGAACCCTGGGGTTGTCAGCCTTAGGCAAAGGTTGAGTGTATTTTGTACACAAAAAGGACCATGAAATAGTTGTGTTCTTCACAAGTACCCAGTATGACTTGTAGGCATATGGCAGGATGGCACTTTCCAGCCCACCCAATATTAGGTATAATGTTGTTTGTTGTATTGTTTAGTCACTCAGTGGTGTCTGGCTCTTTGTGACACTGTGTACTATAGCCCCCCAGTCTCCTCTGTCCATGGGATTCTCCAGGTAAGAATACTGGAGTGGGTTGCCATTCCCTTCTCCAGGGGGTCTTCCTGGCCCGGGGATCAAACTTGGGTCTCCTGCACTGGCAGTGGATTCTTTACCATCTTAGCCACAAGGGAAGCCCTCATAATATCAATATTATTAGGTACAAAATCAAGAAGTAAAGAAGTGAAGCCAAAGAAGTAAACACAGTCCCTTTTAAGTCATGTTACAAAGTCAGGGCTCTAAAGCCTTGAAAAGTTTTCAAAAGAGGAAAGATGTAAGATGGGCTGACCATTTCCCACCAAAACTTAGAATAGGCTGTTTTATAAACAAAATCTAAGCATGAATCTGATCATGTGAAATCTGATCAAAATATCCAAAAAATAACACAACACAGCATAACACAACATGGAATAAAAGTGAGAACAGCCTTTCACCAACCCCAAGCCCCTCTTACTTCCTCAGATTAACATAGCAAGATTTTGGTGCACATAATTTCAAACCTGTTTATACATGCCTAACTCTTTTGTGATTTGTCTACAAGCATACCTCAGAGACCTTTCAGTTCTAGACCACCTCAATAAAGTGAATATCTCAATAAAGGTAGTCACACACATTTTGGGTTTCCCAGTGCATATAGGCAGAGAAGGCAATGGCACCCCACTGCAGTACTCTTGCCTGGAAAATCCCATGGATGGAGGAGCCTGGTGGGCTGCAGTCCCTGGTGTCGCTAAGAGTCAGACACGACTGAGCGACTTCACTTTCACTTTTCACTTTCATGCACTGGAGAAGGAAATGGCAACCCACTCCAGTGTTCTTGCCTGGAGAATCCCAGGGACAGCGGAGGCTGGTAGGCTGCTGTCTATGGGGTTGCACAGAGTCGGACACGACTGAACTGACTTAGCGGCAGCAGCAGTGCATATAGGAGTTTTCTTTACATTATATGATAGTCTAATACATGTGCAAATAGCATTATCTCTAAGAAAACAACGTACATACCTTCATTAAAAATAATGCTGTTGGAAAAATGGTGCCGATAGACTTGCTCCACACAGGGTTGCCACAAACCTTCAATATGTAAAAAAATACAGTATCTGTAAAGCACAATAGAAGAAAATACAATAAAATGATGTATGCTTATAATAATTCTGAAATCAGAAAACCAATAAACATTTACATTATTATGACATTATGATATTGTGATAATAGAGATCATTCAGTTAAGTTCAGTCATTCAGTCATGTCCGACTTTTTGCGACCCCATGGACTGCAGCACGCCAGGCTTCCCTGTCCATCATCAACTCCCAGAGCTTACTCAAACTCATGTCCATTGAGTTGGTGACACCATCTAACCATCTTATCCTCTGTCGTCCCCTTATCCTCCCGCCTTCAATCTTTCCCAGCAACAGGGTCTTTTCAAATGAGTCAATTCTTCATAGCAAGTGGCCAAAGTATTGGAGTTTCAACTTCAACATCAGTCCTTCCAATGAATATTCAGGACTAATTTCCTTTATCTCTAATATTCTTGAAGAGATCTCTAGTCTTTACCATTCTGTTGTTTTTCTCTATTTCTTTGCATTGATTGCTGAGGAAGGCTTTTTCTTCTTGCTATTCTTTGGAACTCTGCATTCATATGCTTATATCTTTCCTTTTCTTCTTTGCTTTTCACTTCTCTTCTTTTCAAAGCTATTTGTAAGGCCTCCTCAGACAGCCATTTTGCTTTTTTGCATTTCTTTTCCATGGGAATGGTCTTGATCACTGCCTCCTGTACAATGTCACGAAACTCCTTCCATAGCTCATCAGGGACTCTATCTATCAGATCTAGTCCCTTAAATCTATTTCTCACTTCCACTGTATAACAGAGCACAAGATATTAAGAAGAGGCGGCAAGAATACACAGAAGAACTGTACAAAAAAGATCTTCATGACCAAGATAATCATGATGGTGTGATCACTCACCTAGAGCCAGACATCCTGGAATGTGAAGTCAAGTGGGCCTTAGAAAGTATAACTACGAACAAAGCTAGTGGAGGTGATGGAATTCGAGTTGAGCTATTTCAAATCCTGAAATATGATGTTGTGAAAGAGCTGCACTCAATATGCCAGCAAATTTGGAAAACTCAGCAGTGGCCACAGGACTGGGAAAGGTCAGTTTTCATTCCAATCCCAAAGAAAGGCAAGGCCAAAGAATGCTCAAACTACCGCACAATTGCCCTCATCTCACACGCTAGTAAAGTAATGCTCAAAATTCTCCAAGCCAGGCTTGAGCAATACGTGAACCGTGAACTTCCAGATGTTCAAGCTGGTTTTAGAAAAGGCAGAGGAACCAGAGATCAAATTGCCAACATCCGCTGGATCATGGAAAAAGCAAGAGAGTTCCAGAAAAACATCTATTTCTGCTTTATTGACTATGCCAAAGCCTTTGACTGTGTGGATCACAACAAACTGTGGAAAATTCTGAAAGAGATGGGAATACCAGACCATCTGACCTGCCTCTTGAGAAACCTCTATGCGGCTCAGGAAGCAACAGTTAGAACTGGACATGGAACAGCAGACTGGTTCCAAATAGGAAAAGGAGTACGTCAAGGCTGTATGTTGTCATCCTGCTTATTTAACTTATATGCAGAGTACATCATGAGAAACGCTGGGCTGGAAGAAGCACAAGCTGGAATCAAGATTGCCGGGAGAAATATCAATAACCTCAGATATGCAGATGACACCACCCTTATGGCAGAAAGTGAAGAGGAACTCAAAAGCCTCTTGATGAAAGTGAAAGAGGAGAGTGAAAAAGTTGGCTTAAAGCTCAACATTCAGAAAATGAAGATCAGGGCATCTGGTCCCATTGCTTCATGGGAAAAAAATGGGGAAACAGTGGAAACAGTGTCAGACTTTATTTTTGGGGGCTCCAAAATCACTGCAGATGATGACTACAGCCATGAAATTAAAAGACACTCACTCCTTGGAAGAAAAGGTATTACCAACCTAGATAGCATATTCAAAAGCACACACATTACTTTGCCAACAAAGGTCCATCTAGTCAAGGCTATGGTTTTTCCAGTGGTCATGTATGGATGTGAGAGTTGGACTGTGAAGAAAGCTGAGCACCAAAGAATTGATGCTTTTGAACTGTGGTGTTGGAGAAGACTCTTGAGAGTCCCTTGGACTGCAAGGAGATCCAACCAGTCCATTCTGAAGGAGATCAGCCCTGGGATTTCTTTGGAGGGAATGATGCTAAAGCTGAAACTCCAGTACTTTGGCCACCTCATGCGAAGAGTTGACTCATTGGAAAAGACCCTGATGCTGCGAAGGATTGGGGGCAGGAGGAGAAGGGGACGACAGAGGATGAGATGGCTGGATGGCATCACTGACTCGATGGATGTGAGTCTGAGTGAACTCCGGGAGTTGGTGATGGACAGGGAGGCCTGGCGTGCTGTGATTCATGGGGTCACAAAGAGTCAGACACGACTGAGTGACTGAACTGAACTGAACTGAATTTCCTTTAGGATGGACTGGTTGGATCTCCTTGCAGTCTAAGGGACTCTCAAGAGTCTCCTCCAACACCACAGTTCAAACACACGAGTTCTGCACTCAGCTTTCTTTATAGTCTAACTCTCACATCCGTACATGACTACTGGAAAAACCAAACCTTTGACTAGATGGACCTTTGTTGGCAAAGTAATGTCTCTGCTTTTTTAAAAATTTTATTTATTTTAATTGGAGGCTAATTACTTTACAATATTGTATTGGTTTTGCCATACATCAACATGAATCTGCCACGGGTGTACACGTGTTCCCCATCCTGAACCCCCCTCCCACCTCCCTCCCCATACCATCCCTCTGGGTCATCCCAGTGTACCAGCCCATGCTGTCTAGGTTGGTCATAGCCTTTCTTCCAAGGAGCAAGCATCTTTTAATTTCATGGCTGCAGTCACCATCTGCAGTGATTTTGGAGCCCAAGAAAATAAACTCTCTCACTGTTTCCATTGTTTCCCCATCTATTTACCATGAAGTAATGTGACCAGATGTCATGATCTTAGTCTTCTGAATGTTGAGTTTTAAGCCAACTTTTTCACTCTCCTCTTTCACTTTCATCAAGAGGCTGTTTAGTTCTTCTTTGCATTCTGCCATAAGTGTGGTGTCATTTGCATCTCTGAGGTTATTGATATTTCTCCCGGCAATCTTGATTTCAGCTTGTGCTTCATCCAGTCCAGCATTTCTCATGATGTACTCTGCATATAAGTTAAATAAGCAGAGTGACAATATACAGCCTTGACGTACTCCTTTCCAAATTTGGAACCAGTCTCTTGTTCCATGTCCAGTTCTAAGAGTTGCTTCTTGATCTGCATACAGATTTCTAAAGAGGCAGGTCAGGTAGACTGGTATTCCCATCTCTTTAAGAATTTTCCATAGTTTGTTGTGATCCACACAGTCAAAGGCTTTGGCGTAGTCAATAAAGCAGAAATAGATGTTTTTCAGGATCTCTCTTGCTTTTTCGATGATCCAACAGATGTTGGCAATTTGATCTCTGGTTCCTCAGCCTTTTCTAAATCCAGCATGAACATCTGGAAATTCACGGTTCATATACTATTGAAGCCTGGCTTGGAGAATTTTGAGCAGTACTTTGCTAGCGTGAAAGATGAGTGCAATTGTGCAGTAGTTTGAGCATTCTTTGGCATTGCCTTTCTTTGGGATTGGAATGAAAACTTACCTTTCCCAGTCCTGTGGCCACTGCTGAGTTTTCCAAATTTGCTGACATATTGAGTGCAGCACTTTTATAGCATCATCTTTTAGGATTTGAAATGGCTCAACTGGAATTCCATCACTTCCACTAGCTTTGTTCATAGTGATGCTTCCTAAGGCCCACTTGACTTCGCATTCCATGATGTCTGGCTCTAGGTGAGTGATCACACCATCGTGGTTATCTGGGTCATGAAGATCTTTTTTGTACAGCTCTATGTATTCTTGCCACCTCTTCTGTTAGGTCCATACCATTTCTGTCCTTTATTGTGCCCATCTTTGAATGAAATGTTCCCTTGGTATCTCTAATTTTCTTGAAGAGATCTCTAGTCTTTCCCATTCTGTTGTTTTCCTCTATTTCTTTGCATTGATTGCTGAAGAAGGCTTTCTTATCTCTCCTTGATATTCTTTGGAACCCTGCATTCAAATGGGTATATCTTTCCTTTTCTCCCTTGCCTTTTGCTTCTCTTCTTCTCACAGCTATTTGTAAGGTCTCCTCAGACAACCATTTTGCCTTTTTGCATTTCTTTTTCTTAAGGATGGTCTTGATCCCTGTCTCCTGTACAATGTCATGAACCTCCATCCATAGTTCTTCAGGCACTCTATCAGATCTAATTCCTTGAATCTATTTTTCACTTCTATTGTATAATCATAAGGAATTTAATTTAGGTCATACCTAAATGGTCTGGTGGTTTTCCCTACTTTCTTCAATTTAAGTCTGAATTTGGCAATAAGGAGTTCATGGTCTGAGCCACAGTCGGCACCCAGTCTTGTTTTTGCTGACTGTATAGAGCTTCTCCATCTTTGGCTGCAAAGAATATAATCAATTTGATTTCGGTGTTGACCATCTGGTGATGTCCATGTGTAGAGTCTTCTCTTGTGTTGTTGGAAGAGGGTGTTTGTTATGACCAGTGCGTTCTCTTGGCAAAACTCTATTAGCCTTTGGCCTGCTTCAGTCGGTACTCCAAGGCCAAATTTGCCTGTTACTCCAGGTATTTCTTGACTTTCTACTTTTGCATTCCAGTCCCCTATAATGAAAAGGATGTCTTTTTGGGGTGTTAAGTCTTCATAGAACCATTCAACTTCATCTTCTTCAGTATTACTGATAGGGGCATAGACTTGTATTACCGTGATATTGAATGGTTTGCCTTGGAAACAAACAGAGATCATTCTGTTGTTTTTGAGATTGCATCCAGGTACTGCATTTTGGACTCTTTTGTTGACTATGATGGCTACTCCATTTCTTCTAAGGGATTCTTTCCCACAGTAGTAGATATAATGGTCATGTGAGTTAAATTCACCCATTCCAGTCCATTTTAGTTCGCTGATTCCTAAAATGTCAATGTTCACTCTTGCCATCTCCTGTTTGACCACTTCCAATTTGTCTTAATTAATGGACCTAACATTCCAGGTTCATTATTTATTATTATTAATTTTGAGCTGAGTTGTGCTAGTATATTTTTCCTTTTCTATGGCTCTAATGTCATGTCCTTGCTACTAAAAAGAAGATATTCCTAGAGTGATGTCTGAATTGATTCCTTTTTTATCCAAGCTCCCATTAAATGTTTTTCCCATATGCTCAAGAAACCCAACTGCCCATCACTTTATGTATTCCATCCCATTCATTTATTTCCTGTAGCTTTGATCGAAATACCTTCTCAGCCTGAAATAGTCCACAGTCATAATCCTGCAATATTCTTTCTCTGCTCTCTTGGGTTAGAACCACTGCTTTCTAGATCCTATTTCCTCGTTTGTTTTATACTACTTCCTCATTTTTCAAAAAATACAGCCTCAAGTGACTTCTCAAGAAAGAGTAATGGGAGGCTAATTTTAGTGTACCTAAAAAAATGAAAATGTCTTAAAGTCCTAATTGCCCCATGTCCCCCTTAACACCAAAAGTTCAAAATTTTAGCTGCGTTGGTCCATATGAGGTAGTATTGCCTTGTGATGTTAATTTGTGTCTTCCTGATAACTAACGAAGTTGAGAATTTTTCATGGCTATTGGCTATGTAGATATATTTTGTTGAGAAGTGACTGTTGAAGTGTTTTGTCCATTTTGAATATCTTTGTTTCTATTATAGATCTGTACAAGTTCTTTATATACTTAAAAAATGAGTCCTTTATGGATATATGTATTTCAATTATCTTCTCCCCATCTGTGACTTTTCACTTTAATATTTTTCAATGAACAAAATTTCCTAATTTTATAAAGTCTGATTTTTAATTTTTTTCTTTTATGGTTAATGCTAATTATATGCTGTTTATAAAACCTTTGCCTACCCCTATATCATAAAGATAATCTACATTTTATTCTACATGTTTTGTTAGTAACATTTTGCATTTAGGTCACTTAAGTCTATACTAATCTCTAATTTTCTGGTAAGATAGAAGTCAAGGTTTATATTATTTCATATGGATATGTAATTGCTTTAGCATCATTTATCCTGGAGAAGGAAATGGCAACCCAGTCCAGTATTCTTGCCTGGAAAATCCCATGGATGGAGGAACCTGGTAGGCTACAGTCCGTGGGGTTGCAAAGAGTTGGACGTGACTGAGCAACTTCACTTCACTTCACTTAGCATCATTTATAGAAAAGACCAACCTCTCCCTTAAGTGAAATAGTACATTTGGTTTACATGAATATATATTAACTTGATTTATATATATTTATGATTTATATACATTTATGTTAACTTGACTATATAAACTTGAAAAATATATAGCCTATTTTATAAAATATACCACACTGTCTTAATTATTATACATTCATAGTATGCTAGTAGGACTATATATTTTCTATTTCTTGTTTTTTAGCCACACCTCATGGCATGTGAGCTCTTAGTTCCTTGACCAGGGATTGAATCTGTGTCCACTGCCATGGAAGCATGGAGTCTTAGCCAACTGGATTGCTAGGAAAGTCCAGGACTATAAATTATAAATTGGGACAACCACTTTGGAAAAGTCTGGAAGTGTCTATTAGTCTAAACATACACTACTCAGGGACTTCCCTGGCAGTCCAGTGGTTAAGAGTGCTCATTTCCAATGCAGGGGACTAAGGTTGGTTCCCTGGTCGAGGAACAAGATCCCACATGCCACGAGCCAGGGCCAAAAAAATGAATAAATAAATAAAAATCTGTAAAAACAAAACAAAACACCATACACTACTCTATGATCTAGGAATCTGACTCCTACATATATGCATATGTCTACCAAAAGATATACAAAAATATTTAGAGCAGCTTTACTCACGATAACTGAAAATTGGAAATAAACCTGAAACAAACCAGATATTAATGGAAGAATGGGTAAATGAATTTTAGTGGCATCACACAACTGAAGGTAACACCACCATAAAAAAGGACAAACTTCTGCTGCACACAACATGAATGATTCACAGGAAGACTTTGAACAGAAGGCACAAAACTGCATATACTACAGGATTCTATGAATATGAAATTCAGAGCTTGCAAAAAACAAGTATATATTAGCAGTCAGAACAGTGATTATCTCTAAGGGTCAGGGTATTGACTGTCGAGGGGCAAGAGGGAAATCAGGTTTCTAGAAATGTTCTGGATCTCAATCTGCGTGGTGTTACATGGTGCCTACTTATGTAAAAAAATGGCTCGAGTTGTACACTTAAGATTAGTGTCCATTATACACTTAGCTTTACATACATTATATAATCAAAAAGTGATTTGAAAAAGAAAAAAAATGGAAGTCATAAAATGTCTTTATTCTGCCTTACAATTGACTGTTTAGCTGGGTTATAGAGAGATCAAACCAGTCAATTTTTTTTTTTAAATTTATCTATTTTAGAGGCTGATTACAATATTGTAGTGGTTTTTGTCATACATTGACATGAATCCACCATGGATTTACATGTGTTCCCCATCCTGAACCCCCCTCCCACCTCCCTCCCCATCCCATCCCTCTGGGTCATCCCAGTGCACCAGCCCTGAGCACCCTGTCTCATGCATCGAACCTGGACTGGCGATCTGTTTCACATATGATAATATACAAGTTTCAGTGCTATTCTCTCAGATCTTCCCACCCTCTCCTTCTCCCACAGAGTCCAGAAGACTGTTCTATACATCTGTGTCTCTTTTGCTGTCTTGCATACAGGGTTATCATTACCATCTTTCTAAATTCCATATATATGTGTTAGTATACTGTATTGGCTTTTTTCTTTCTGGCTTACTTCACTCTGTATAAGAGGCTCCAGTTTCATCCACCTCATTAGAAATGATTCAGATGCATTCTTTTTAATGGCTGAGTAATATTCCATTGTGTATATGTACCACAGCTTTCTTATCCATTCATCTGCTGATGGACATCTAGCTTGCTTCCATGTCCTGGCTATTATAAACAGTGCTGTGATGAACATTGGGGTACACGTGTCTATTTCAATTCTTCAAACCAGTCAATCTTAAAGGAAATCAACCTTGAATACTCACTGGAAGGACTGATGCTGAAGCTGAAGCTCCAGTATTTTGGTCGTCTGATGCAAACAGTCGACTCATTGGAAAAGTCCCTGATGCTGGGAAAGATTGAGGGCAGAAGGAGAAGAGGACATCAGAGGATGAGATGGCTGGACAGCATCACCAATGCAATGGATAGGAACCTGGGCAAACTCTGGGAGACGGTGAGGGACAGGGAGGCCTGGCATCCTGCAGTCCATGGGGATGCAAAGAGTTGGACATGACTGGGCGCCTGAACACCAACTGGCTTATAGAACATGAACTGTGTGCTTCCTCCTTGATTCTCTCAAATGTCTCCTTTCTTTCCCTCATGTCAGAGCCCCATCTGTGTGGGGTGGCTCCTTTCTCCCCAGACTTCAATGAAATGTCCCAACACAAAGCATGACATCTTGTTTCTCTCGTGTCACTGAGGCTGGACCATACAGTACAAAAGCATGGGTTAGAGGCTGGGGGGATGGGAGGAGGGTGATGAAAAGGAAAGTCTTTCTCCTCTCACTATTTCACTTCTGGTTGCCAAATGTATGGATGGATTTTGCCCCACACTGACCAATTCTCTAACACCAACTGGGTGTCCTACAACTCAACTCAGTTTTGGTACCCTCTATTAATATCTGGAGTTATCAACAGATTTCACAAATTAAAGGTTCAGTCCCATCTGAAATAAATGAAAAGCATACTTTGTTTAACTTGACCCAGCTTCCCTGGTGGCTCAGATGGCAGAGCACACCTCTTGCACTTTAATCTTTGCTTTAAACTCTGCTTTCAAGGGAACCTAGTCTGAGACCAAATAGAACTCAAAGTTGAATATAACTTGTAGCAAAACTATGAGGAGGTATGGAAGTTCAGGATCTTCAAGTCTGTAGTGTTGGTAGAAACTGATTCTTTCTACATTATGGGTTAGCTGTGTTTTGACTTGTTTGATTGTGCTTTGTGTAGGCTGTTTCCATCTTGCTTTAACCTGATATTTTGAAATTTTGTAACACTGTGTCTAGATGTGGGGATTGGCTTTCAATGTACTGGTTATTCAGTGGGATCCTATCAGCATGATAACTTGTGTTATTTAGCTCAGAAAAATTATCTTCTCTCTTTGATGCTTTTCTCCCACCTGCTATCTCTGCACTCTTTCTGGAATTTTCATTAGTTGGATGATGTTCTACTCTTTTTAGTCACAGTTGTCACTATTCTCTTCCTTTATACCTGGTATTTCCATGTCCCTAAACCCTCTGGCAGTCCTGAATATTCATTGGAAGGACTGATGCTGAAGCTGCAATACTTTGGCCACCTGATGTGAAGAACTGACTCACTGGAAAAGACCCTGACGCTGGGAAAGATTGAAGGCAGGAGGAGAAGGGGATGACAGAGGATGAGGTGGTTGGATGGCATCACCGACTCAATGGACATGAGTTTGAGCAAGCTCTGGGAATTGGTGATGGACAGGGAGGCCTGGCATGCTGCAGTACACGGGGTTGCAAAGAGTTGGACACAACTGAGTGACTGAACAGAATTGAAACCCTCTGGCATCCTTCAGGACAGGTAGGCATCTTCCTGAGCTTTAGCCTCCTATTCACAGAATTCTGGTTTTGGTTTTCTTCATCCCAGTTCATGAATTACCACTTCCTTGCCAATTACCCAGCTTCTAGGAATATACTGAAATCTTTTATCCCTTGATGGCCCTCTTTTATTCTTTTTGCACCGGTTATACTATTATTATTTTTAAATGTGCTTTATAAGTCTTGGGAGAAGGAGGAAGAAAATTGCTTAGGGTCAGTTCATCTCGAACTGGAAGTGTCTAAATTTTTATTATGTAGTTGAATCTGTCTTTTCCATGTGACTTGTGAGTTTCATGTTTTTTTTTCCCTAAGTGCTAGGCATGCTTTGGGTTCATTTTCCCAGTTTAATCTTCACTTAGAGAAGAGCTTACCCACTCCAGTGTTCTTGCCTGGAGAATCCCAGGGATGGGGGAGCCTGGTGGGCTGCCATCTCTAGGGTCCCACAGAGTCGGACACGACTGAAGTGACTTAGCAGCAGCAGCAGCAGCAGCAGCAGCAGAGAAGAGCTTACCATTCTCTGCCATCTGAAAGCAATCAACACCACCTGCAGCAGAACTTTATCCAGCAGGTCAAAACTTCCTCATTTCTGAAAATAACTAATTTTGTTTTTAAATACCAGTAAAAGAAAATGAAAAGTAAAAAAAAAAAATTGTTAGTGTATTCTGTATTTTTTCATTTTCAGCAGAAGATTTAAGGCATTATTTTCAGAAGAATAAAACTATTTTTCTTCTTTTAATGTCTTACATATCACGTAACTTTGTTTTCCCCTCCCCACTTTGAAAGCAATCTGATTCTGTATTTTTATCTTTAATTATAAACAAAGTTTACTTTTTAAAGGAAAATCTACACAAGTTTTCCTTGTCTTTCTCCAAGAAATGTGGACATTCCTATAATGGACAGGGATACACTAACTATACAAAACCCACATTAGACATAACTTGGACATAGCAATAATGCAAAACTTAAGCCATCTAGGAACACCCTCAATGAGTCATTTTCAACGTCTGAACTTTCCAGATAAGTGAAAATCTACCCTTTAATCAGAGACAAAAATCTTAACCATTGTGCATGTGCTGGCTAGCATGACTTAACTCTTTTTTTTTTTTTTTTTTTTCTTGTTTTGAATGGAGTAGAGCTTCCTTGGTGGCTCAGATAGTAAAGAATCTGCCTGCAACACAGGAGACCTGGGTTCAGTCCTTGGTTTAGGAAGATCCCCTGACAAAGGGAATGGCAGCCCACTCCAGTATTCTTGCCTGCAGAATCCCATGGATAGAGGAGCCTGGTGGGCTACAGTCCATGGGGTCGCAAAGAGTCAGACATGACTGAGCAACTAACACTTTTCAGTAAAAACATCACTGCCATCACACAGGATATTGTGTCAAATTGTAGGTTCTAATTAATATTCTCCACCCTTTAGGTTCTGGCCAGTACAATGACCAGAGGAAAACGCTCGGTGTATATATCATGTGTTGAATATGAATGAATGAATGAAGAAATACAGTACAAAAAAAGGAAATACAATACAATGATGTCTTTATGTTTTGTTGCAGTATATGGACCTCTTTTCCCCTACGTTACATGACTCCAGATTGCTATGCTTCTGAGTTTTTGACTCTGCTGTAGCATGTCTTTCTTTGCCCTTTCTTTAGGTTCTCCGATGTCACTTGATACCATTCTCTCCTGTAGTTTTTTTGTCATTAAGTCGTGTTCGACTATTTGCAACCCCATGAACTGCAGCACGCCAGGCTCCTCTATCCTTCACTATCTCCCAGAGTTTACTCAAATTCTTGTCCACTCAGTCAGTGATGATATCTAACCATCTCATCCTCTGCCGCCCACTTCTTCTTCTAACTTGCCACTTCTCATCAACTATGGATTTGGGACCAAGATCACTAAGCTTGTTATGGCAAGTATGAAAACGCTCTGAGTGAATTTCAGATTGGCTTGGGCAGAGTTAAACGTACTGTTTGTGGATTTTAGTTCTATTTTGGCGGCTCATACACTTCCTCCTGCCCTCATCCCCAGTTTTTACTTCTGTTTCAGATAGACTGTCTGATAGCTTATTGCTGCATAGACAGGACAAGATGCTATCTATTGGGTTAGAAATGTCTAAAATAAACTACTTGTATTTTCTACATGGCAACACCTTCGGGATCCATAATCCCAGGGATTTTCCAAGCAAGTATAACTCCACATCAGTCATGATAATTCAGAGGATATTGTGTTTTTACTCAGTAAAGCCAACATGTTCTTTATGGTAATCCCCAGAAAAAATTTCTCATGCAGTGTCAACAAGTATATTATCACCTTCAACTCTCATCCTAGACCTGTCTAGTCAGCAGCTTTGTCATGTAACAAATTATTCTAAAGTTAGAGGCTTAAAACAAGAACTTTTTACTATTTTCTATGCATCTAGAGGTCATTTGGGTGATTCTGTTGATTTAAGCTGGGCTCATTTATACATTCACAGTCAGTAGTGGGTTGCCTAAGAAGTTTTGTTAGTCTTGGGCTCTTGTATGTCTGGTATCTTGGCTGGCATTACTAGGCTGGATCTGCTCTGTTCTCCACACTTGACCTTTGAGCAAGCTAGCCTGGGCATACTGCCATGGAAAAGGCAGAGGGCAAAAGAGAACAGATAAGCAGGCCAGGTTTCTTGAGGCCTAGACTCTGGAACTCACACATCAATTTCACTGCATTCCACTGGTCAGTGCCAAGTCATAAGGATAGCCGAGGTTTAAGGGGTGAGTGAATAGATTCCTGCTCTTGCTGGAAAATACCGTGAAGCCACATTGCAGAGGACATGGATACAGAGAGTAGTGGAAACTCAGGGCCAAATGGCGATCATTGAAAACATTTACTTTTTTTTTTTTTTAAAAGCAAGGAAAAAAATCACTCCATTTTATTGTAATATTCCCTATTTTATTTCACTCCTTCTAATTAATGCTGGTATCATCTAGTGATGTTTTGTTTTTTTCCCCTCTTTCCATCTCCACATTCTTTGATATACGATATCTTAAAGAGGAAGACTTCTTAAAATGCATTTTTCTACCGAGCACATGGAAAGTAAAATTTGCTGAATGGTTTCTACAAAGGAAAAAGGTGCAAAAACTCATATTCTTAAAAGGAGGTTGACAGTATAATTACATTGTGAGTTGGATGTGGTCAAACCCGCTGTTGCCTTTGGTTTGTCAAGTTAACAGGCACAGTGGCCCTAGAAGAACGGAACACCAAGTAATAAGTGCACCAGGAAGCTGACAACAGAGATACTTGGCTTTACTATTTTAACCATGGGTGGGTGCTGCTGAGCCCCCAGCCGAAAAACAGGATCATCAGAGAGGTCAGCTAAACTTCATTAGCTACATATGGAAGAATTACTATGTGAATTGTATGCTCCGGTGATTTTCAGCCAATACAGGCACATTAACTATTCCTGGGAGATGTTTAGAAGCATGATTCTTTTTTCTTATCAATAAATGCAAGGAGATCTGAAATTTCCTCTGGAATCTCAGGAAAGATAAAGGTGGTTCATTCCTTCTGCCCTGAATTTCCCTCCATCTGATGTGAAAGAGGGATGTTTCACTTTTTCTATGTGAGTGGGAGAGCCAGTGATTTTTATTGTTACTTAATTGGGAATTGCATGACTGGAAAGAGGAAGCAAGCAAGTGATCTAATATAATGGTAAACTTGGTGATTACTTAATATTCTCATGTAATTCTAAAACTTAAGATTTTTGAGCCTCATTTTTTAAAATATAAATCAGATTTTAGTAGTATTCTCTGAAAGATGAAGTTTCAGAATGTAATATTTTGGACCGTTTCCCAAAGTCAGACAGTTAATAGTTCTCAGAGTAAGATCAAGAAAATAAACTCAGAGAGGCCACTATTCATGTATTATAATCTTTATTGGTACCTCCTTTTGTCCACAAACTAGTATATATCAGGACTGAATTTCCTCTTCTACTTTATAAAGTATCCCAATTCCTTGAAGATTGCAAATCTGTTGGTATTAATTATTATTAACTGGAATATCCAATTCCTGAGGCTATTTTATTTCCCAACAATCACCACAGGATAATAAAGACTACAGTTTTTAAAGAATCTCAGGCTACCTGGTTGATCTTTTGCCTAGTATTTAGAAAACTCTACAGGTCATATTTTTGCCAAGAGAATGCACTGGTCATAGCAAACAGCCTCTTCCAACAACACAAGAGAAGACTCTACACATGGACATCACCAGATGGTCAATACTGAAATCAGATTGATTATATTCTTTGCAGCCGAAGATGGAGAAGTCAGCAAAAACAGACCGGGAGCTGACTGTGGCTCAGCTCATGAACTCCTTATTGCCAAATTCAGACTTAAATTGAAAAAAGTAGGGAAAACCACTAGACCATTCAGGTATGACCTAAATCAAATCCTTTATGATTATACAGTAGAATTGACAAATAGATTCAAGGGATTAGTGATAAAGTGCCTGAAGAACTATGGATGGAGGTTCCTAACACTGTACAGGAGGCAGTGATCAAAACATTTCTCAAGAAAAAGAAATGCAAAAAGGCAAAATGGTTGTCTGAGGAGGCCTTTACAAAGAGCTGTGAAAAGAAGAGAAGTGAAAAGCAAAGTAGAAAAGGAAAGATATACCTATTTGAATGCAGAGTTCTAAAGAATAGCAAGGAGAGATAAGGAAGCCTTCCTCAGTGACCAATGCAAAGAAATAGAGGAAAACAATAGAATGGGAAAGACTAGAGATCTCTTCAAGAAAATTAGAGATACCAAGGGAACATTTCATGCAGATGAGCACAATAAAGGACAGAAATAGTATGGACCTAACAGAAGGAGAAGATATTAGGAAGAGGTGGAAACATTATGCCAAGTGAAAGAAGTTAATCACCAATGACTACATATTGAATTATTCCATTTATAAGAAAAGCTCAGAATAAGCAAATTCAATCCATAGAGACAGAAAGTAAATTGATGGTTGTCTAAGACTGGGGAGATTAGGGGGAAATGGGGAGTGACTGTTAATGGTACATGGCTTCTTTAAAGGGTGATGAAGTGTTTTAAAATTGATTATGGTGACAGTTCCACAACTCAGTGAATAGACTAAAAACCACTACAGTCTACACTTTAAATGGGTTAATTGTATGGTCTGTGAGTTATAGCTCAATAGACCTGTTATTAAGATAAACAGACCAGGAGAAACTGTAACATACTGATCTTGTCCTTTAGAGTTTTGATATTCAGGATTCTTTTGCATGATTATTATTTTAAAAAAATATTGCACTGATACTAAAAATATATATATATAAAAAGAAGAGGTGGCAAGAATATACAGAAGAACCATACAAAAAAGAGCTTAATGACCTGGATAAACACGATGGTGTGATCACTCACCTAGAGCCAGACATCCTGGAGTGTGAAGTCAAGTGGGCCTTAGGAAGAATCACTACGAACAAAGCTAGTGGATGTGATGGAATTTCAGCTGAGCTATTTCAAATCCTGAAAGATGATGCTGTGAAAGTGCTGCACTCAATATGCCAGCAAATTTGGAAAACTCAGCAGTGGCCACGGGACTGGAAAAGGTCAGTTTTCATTCCAATTCCAAAGACAGGCAATGCCAAAGGATGTTCAAACTACTTCACAATTGCACTCATTTCACATGCTAGCAAGGTCATACTCAAAATTCTTCAAGCTAGGCTTCAATAGTATGTGAACCGAGAACTTCCAGACGTACAAGCTGGATTTAGAAAAGGCTGAGGAGCCAGAGATCAAACTGCCAACATCTGTTGGATTATAGAAAAAGCAAGAGCATTCCAGAGAAACATCTACTTCTGCTTCATTGACTATGCTAAACCCTTTGACTGTGTAGATCACAACAAACTGGAAAATTCTTAAATAGATGGGAATACCAGACCACCCGACCTGCCTCCTGAGAAACCTGTATGCAGGTCAAGAAGCAACAGTTAGAACCTGGCATGTAACAACGGACTGTTTCCAAATTGGGAAAGGAGAATGTCAAGGCTCTCACCCTGCTTATTTAACTTATATTCAGAATATTTAATGCAAAAGGCCAGGCTGGATGAAGCACAAGCTGGAATCAAGATTGCCGGGAGAAATATCAATAACCCCAGATATCACCCTTATGGCAGAAAGCAAAGAGGAACTAAAGAGCCTCTTGATGGTGAAAGAGGAAAGTGGAAAAGCTGGATTAAAACTCAAAACTGGCTTCTTCCTCATGCAATTTTATTTCATAACACACACACAACAATATTGACAATAACTGGCCTTTTCTGTCAGAAATCCTTTATGAATAAAATAAATATTAAAAACATGGATTTCATAAATATTATTGAATCACTTTGAAGCCTTTTCTCCAAGCAAAATAATTCCATTTCTTAATAGGTCCATTCTAAAGTGAAAATTAGGTTATGGGATAAATAGTGACGTAGGAGGCTTCCCTGGTATTGTTTGCTTGTTGTTTCAGTCGCTAAATCACGTACCAATCTTTGCGATCCTGTGGATTGTAGTCCACTGGGCTCCTTTGTCCATGGGATTTCCCAGGCCAGAATACTGGAGTAAGTTGCCATTTCCTTCTCCTCGAGATCTTCCCGATCCAAGGATCAAACCCGCCTCTCTTGTGTCTCCTTGGTGGTAAAGAATCTGCTTATCCATGCAGGAGATGTGGGTTTGATCCCTGATCAGGGAAGATCCCACATACTGCAGAGCAACTAAGCCCGTTTGCTACAACTACCGAAGCCCTAGCACCCTAGGGCCCTGTTCCACAACGAGAGAAGCCACCACAATAAGAAGCCCTCGAACTGGAAAGAAAAGCAACCCCTGCTTGCTGCAACTAGAGAAGGTCCACACAATGCAAGGAGAACCCAACCAAAAATTAGTGTATAGTGACATAGGAGAACCCAGCTTTCTAATCTCCCTGCAAAGATTAATGACTGGACACTCTTCCTGAACAAAAACAGCTCTGGGAGACATCTGGAGTCCACTTAGGAACTGTTAGCAACACTGTGGAACAACAACAACAAAAACACCTGGGAGTCATCACACAAAAAGAGAAGAAAAAACAAATTCATTTTGCCCACATCATTCCCTGCCACCGCCCCCTTCCCAAGCAGGCATTGTTCAGGGCCAAGAAAGAACCTCCCAGTTAGAAAGAGTTGCCCTCACCAGGAACTCACCCCTTCCCTAAGAGTGGGGTGAATGACAGCTTCCTTGGGTTCTTGCGATACTGCAGGAAGCTTCTGCTTCAGTTTCATCCCCACCCCACTGGCCAAATTGAGAGGTTAATACAGTCGGCTATGAACCAGGAAGAAAGGCAGAGGCTAGCTGCTAACTATTAGCAGACATGCAGTGGGAGAGAGTGTGGTTCATGGAGACCCACTCTGCAGAAAAACTCTGCACGTTTCTCCACTGATGAAGGCAATGCCAGCATACCTGCGTGGACGCCCTGCTAATGTCTCCAGTCTTTGCCCCATAGGTAGTCTGTTCAGTGATGCTTAACACCTGAGTCTTGCCCCGCCCCCTACCCTAGCACTGCCACCCCACCCCCACCAGAAGCTGGTCACACCTGCAGGCACTGAGGTCTCAGTGGCTGGGCAAGTGTAAGATACCAGCCGCCCGAGTCCCTCCCCACCCTCACCAGTGCCCTGGAGTCAGGCTCACAGCCAGGCTAGCGCCCACCCCTCAGTGACCCCACTGCCGGGCCTGCCCTGGAAGTGAGCCCCTGCAGCTGTGCACCTGCATACCACTGGCCTGACGCCAGTCATTGGCCTCTGACTGCAGCCTGCAAGCTGGAGTGTGCTCAGCCATGGGTGAGTGCACCAACAACCAAGGCTCCCACAGCAGTTTGTGAACTGGGGCCCGGCCATGTTCTGTCACTGGCCAGCACAACCCTGCCCACCTGTACCTAGCACCTCCAGCTTTGCTCCATGCCCCTAGCCTGAACCCATCACCAGTCTACACTGCAGTGTATACCCTGCAGGGAAATGTCTGCAGCTGCAAGAGAACGTGTCAACAGCCAGATCCCCAGCAGCTACTAAGGGCACATGATTAGCCTGGCCCTCGCTACCAGCCCTGGTTCCTATCACTTACGAGTGTGTCTGCAAGGAGCCTCTGCCACTGCATGGGAACTGCAGCTGGCTGCCACAACCAAGTGTGTGTATGCCACCAGCTCTGGTCATCCCCACTGCCTACACTAGCTAGCAGAACTGGAGGTACTGTTTAGCAGCCACTACGGAACCCCTCTCCCCCATGCAGTACTCACCAAGGACCACACAGTTTTCTGTACTGTGGAGTCCAGTGGCCTGAGCTGAAGAGACATCGTGTTTCCCCAGACTGGGCACTGCAACATACCCCCATGCTCGGGACCCTGGACCAGGTGACACAGAGTCACCATATGATCCAGTATGTCCCTCTTTCAGGTAAAAGGCTTCCTTCCCTAAACTCAGTTCATGAAGTCTGGAAGAAGCGACTGCTTTTTCAAATATGCTGACACATATTTGAGGCTGCAGGAATGATGAATCAGGAAACATGCTTCCACCAAAGGGATATAGTAAAATTTCTGTAGTTGGCCTCAAAGAAATGGAGATCTAGGAATTGCCCGATAAAGAGTTCAAAATAATTACAGATGCTCAGAGGGCTACAAGAGAACACAGATAAACAACTTAATGATATCAGGAAAAAATACAAGAACAACATGAGAAGTTCAACAAAAAGATAGAAAAAAATGAAAAAAACAAACAAACAGAATTTGGGGGGCTGAAGAATACAATAATTGAAGAAGTCAGTATAGAACAGCAGAATTTAGCAAACAGAAGAGAGAATCTTTGAACAAGAAGAGAGACCAAGTAAAATTATCCAATCAAGGAGTAAGAAGAAAAAAAAGAATGGCAAAGGATGAAGAAAGCCTGGGGGATTATGGGACACGATAAAAAATAATGTATACTCCATTAGAGTTTTAGAAGAAGAGAGTCGGAAAGGAGTAGAAAGCTTATTTAAAGAATAATGACTGAGAACTTCCCAAACATGGGAAGAGATTTAGACATCCAAGTTCATGAAGCTAATGTCACCTAAAAATTTCAATCCAAAACAATCTTCTCCAAGACATGTAATAACAAAACTGTCCAAAACCGAGGACAAAGATTTTAAAACCAGCAAAAGAAAAAAAAAAAAAATCTCTCATGCAAGGGAACTTCCATAAGGCTATCAGTGGATTTCTCAGCAGAGACCTTGCAGGCCAGGAGAGAATGGGATGCTAAAGGATGCTGAAAACTCAAGATGCTGAAAGAAACTACCAGCCAAGAAAACTTTAGCCAGCAAAGTTGTATTTCAGAATTGAAAGCAAGGGCTTCCCTGGTGGTCCATTGGTTAAGAATCTGTATGCTAATGTAGGGGACACGGGTTTGATCCCTGGTCCAGGAAGATCCCACATGCGGCAGAGCAACTAAGCCCGTGTGCCACAACTATTGAGCTTGCACTCTAGAGCCTGGAGCCACAACTACTGAGCTTACGAACCACAACTCCTGAAGCCCTTGGGTCTAGAGCCTGTAGTCTGCAACAAAAGAAGCCACTGCAATGAGAAGAAGCCTGCACACTGGAGCGAAGAGTAGCCTCTGCTCACTGTAACCAGAGAAAGCCCATGCCCAGCAACGAAGACCCAGCACAGCCATAAATAAAATAAGTAAATCTTAAAAAAAAAATTGAAGGCAAAATAAAAACTTTCCCTAGCAAACAAAAACGGAATTTCTCACCAGTAAATCTGCCCTAAGAGAAATGCTGAAAAGAGCTCCTCAAGCTTGAAATGAATGGATGCTAATTAGATGTGAAAATAAGACAACACATTGATTGGTAAAGTAAGCATAAGGTTAGATTCAGAATACCTTAACACTGTAATATGGTGATGTGTTGACTACTTAACTCTAGTATAAAGGTTAAAGGACAAAAGTATTACAATTTGTTTAGTTATACAATATAAAAAGATGTAAATGGTGACATAAAGAATATAAAAGGGGGTAGTAAAAAGAGGTTTTGTATGTAATTAAACTGAAATTATCACTGTAAGGTAGACTGTTTTATAATGTTATATGGGATTCCCTGGTGGCTCAGATGGTAGAGTCTGCGTGAAATGTGGGAGACCTGGGTTTGATCCCTGGGTTGGGAAGATCCCCTGGAGAAGGAAATGACAACCCACTTCAGTATTCTTGCCTGGAAAATCCTATGGACAGAGAGAGGAGCCTGGTGGGCTACAGTCCATAGGGTCGCAAAAAGTCTATGTTGCCCACAAGAGACTCACTTCAGCTTTAAGGACACACATAGACTCAAAGTGAAGGGATGGCAAAAGATATTCCATGCAAGTGGAAACCAAAAGAGAGCAAGAGTAGCTATACTTAGATCAGACAAAATAGACTCTAAGGCAAAAATGGTAAGGAGACAAAGACAGTCATTATATATTGATAAGGGGGGGGCAATTAGTCAAGAAGCTATAATAATCATAAATATATATACACCCAACATCAGAGCACCTAAATGCATTAAGCAAATACTAACAGATCTGAAGGGAGAAATAGACAACTATCCAATAATCGTAGAGGACTTCAATACTCCACTTTCAACAATGGATAGGTTATTCAGACAGGAAATCAACAAGGAAATGAATCTGAAACATACTTCAGACCAATAGAACTAACAGACATATATAGAACATTTCATCAAACAACAAAGAATACACATTCTTCTCAAGCACACACAAAACATACTCTAGGATACAGTAAATGATAGGTCTCACACAAGTTTTAGTAAATTTAAGAAGATTGAAATCATGAGTATCTTTTCTGACCACAATGGTATGAAGCCAGAAACCAGTAACAGGAGGAAACTGGAAAATTCACAAATATGTGGAAATTAAACATGTTCCTGAACAACCAATGGGTCAAAGAAGAAATCAAAGTAAATCAAGAAATATCTCAAAACAAATGAAAATGGAAGTGCGATATGTCAAAATGTCTGGGATACTGCAAAGAATATATCTTAATTATTCTTACCACAATAAAGCAATTGTAATTATGTGACAGGATGGAAGTGTTAGCTAAGGCTAACACTTTAATTAATAAGGTAATCATTTTGCGATATATAAATGTATAGAATCAACACGTTGTACATCTTAAACTTACACAATGTTCCATGTCAATTATATCTCAATAAATCTGAGGAGGGGAAAGAAATTGGTAGGTTATTGAGGTTTAAGATATTTATAAAATATCTAGTTTTATTAAGAATCTAGATATTCAGTAACCATCATTATAAAAATCAATTCAATGTGATTTCATCAATGTATCTTAAAATGCCTGGGTGAAAGACTATCGGAGAAAATGATATTGGTATCATTGGAAGTATTCCCTAAATGTTAATTACTGATTACAAAAGTAAAATAATACCTTTAGATTTATAACAGAAAAATCTGGTGGTCAAACTTAATACCACTAATAACAGGACAAACTGATAATACCTACCTCCCAATGCAATGCACTAAGGATACAACGTCACCTATACATAGACTATATAGTAAATGATAGTTTTGTATTGGTGTTAAATTTCTTGGATTGATTCATTGCACTGTGGTTATATAACTGAAAGTTGTTCTTTGGAAAAACGTTCAGTGAATCATCATGTTGTTCGCTTTAAATATCTTACAATTTTATTTGTCAACTATACCTAAACAAAGCCGAGAACATTAAAATAAAAATTAGCATGAATCTGGTTAACCAATATTTCTAAATTAAGTTACCAAGATGCTTAGATAGTATAAACCAAGGGTTTATACACCACTGTTACTCAGCTCTTCTTAGTGCATTATCTGTACCTAGCACAATAGCACAGAGATGGGGGAGCCTGGTGAGCTGCCGTCTATGCGGTTGCACAGAGTTGGACATGACTGAAGTGACTCAGCAGCAGCAGCAGCAGCACAATAGCTTTAAAAAAAATCCTTGGTTACCTATACCTTGTCTAATCTGCTAGCGTGGCATAAAGAACATGAAATTTTTAGCTAGAAATATACGGACTTATACGTATTGATGAAGGTGAAAGTGGGAGTGGAAAAGTTGGCTTAAAGCTCAACATTCAGAAAACGAAGATCATGGCATCCGGTCCCATCACTTCATGGCAAATAGATGGGGAAACAGTGGAAACAGTGTCAGACTTTATTTTTCTGGGCTCCAAAATCACTACAGATGGTGACTGCAGCCATGAAATTAAAAGACGCTTACTCCTTGGAAGGAAAGTTATGACCAACCTAGATAGCAATTTCAAAAGCAGAGACATTACTTTGCCAACAAAGGTTCATCTAGTCAAGGCTATGGTTTTTCCTGTGGTCATGTATGGATGTGAGAGTTGGACTGTGAAGAAGGCTGAGCGCCGAAGAATTGATGCTTTTGAACTGTGGTGTTGGAGAAGACTCTTGAGAGTCCCTTGGACTGCAAGGAGATCCAACCAGTCCACTCTGAAGGAGATCAGCCCTGGGATTTCTTTGGAAGGAATGATGCTAAAGCTGAAACTCCAGTACTTTGGCCACCTCATGAGAAGAGTTGACTCATTGGAAAAGACTCTGATGCTGGGAGGGATTGGGGGCAGGAGGAGAAGGGGACGACTGAGGATGAGATGGCTGGATGGCATCACTGACTCGATGGACATGAGTCTGAGTGAACTCCGGGAGTTGGTGATGGACAGGGAGGCCTGGCATGCTGCGATTCATGGGGTCGCAAAGAGTCGGACACGACTGAGCGACTGATCTGATCTGATCTGATCTGATACAGACTTAATTTTGATACAGTTGCCCAGTAGTTGTGGGATAGTTTGAGCCTATCAGTTATTCTCTCTCAGCTTCAGTTTTTTTAATCAACAAAACTGAGCTAAAATAGCTACCTTGCTAAGAGATGGGGGTTCAACTCCTGGGTTGGGAAGATCCGCTGGAGGAGGGCATGGCAACCCACTCCAGCATTTTTGCCTGGAGAATCCCATGGACAGAGAAGCCTGGCAGGCTACAGTCCATAGGGTTGCAAAGAGTCGGACAGGACTGAAGTGACTTAGCACGCACGCACACAACTAACTTGCAAAATCCTGAGGGATTAAAACATTTGACATAGTAGAAGGTGTTTATTAAAGATTAGCTGTTTATGTTGCTGATGTTTGTTTGAGTTAATGACCTTTCCCTCCATGGCAGCATTTGCTGATCCCCACAGGAACATATGCCCACATCTCTATACCTTTCCTAGATGTGGGGATCATAATTGGATGACTCATTTAGAACAATTACCAACACAGAACCATAACTGTATATCTATTCATAACCTGATTTGATGGCATCTAACTGCAAAGTTAGAACCTAAAAGATGAGTGGAAATGAAAAAAAAAAAGAAGTTGCTATACTAGGGCTTCTTTGCATTTGAAATTCTATCTACAATATCAGGTGATACTCTCTTGTCCATTTCCTTGTATCAGTGTTGTGAGTGTCACCCGGATATCAGTACGGAACTCAGTACTTAGTTTTCCCTACTCAATCCAGAAATTGTGCCATGTTTGACATGTCATCTACGAAAATACAGAGAATTTCAATCCCACTGGGGCAGAGAAAATCTATGCCCTCTGAGTCCATCCTTGAATACGAAGATCAATAACACAGACACAGAGAGAGCTCATTCATTTTAATAATTGAGTGCAATTTTGATAGTTCTTCCCAAGAATTATCTCCCAGGCCCCCCCCCTCTCCCAAACTATTCACACACAACATCTACAAGTATTCAAATTAATAAACACAATGTTGCAAAAGCAAAAGAAATAAGAAACGCCTTCATAGCCTTGAGATTAAAAATAATGCTTAATTGTTCTCTCAGTAACTGTTGCTAAATACTAAATCTAAAAAGGCTGCAGGGGCAGCTGGTGGCTGGGGAACAGGAAGGAAGCTCTTATAATGACAAGCGCATTTATACTCATTTTTCATCTTATAACCAGGATAACACAGGGCGTAACTCTCTGTGTGTCAAAAATAGAAAACCCTGGAGAAATATTTTCAGAGCAACAAATGAAGCTGGTTTTACTTATGCCACATAGGGAGCAAGGGCCCAGATTCTCAGACTCCCTGTAACCCTGGTCCCCCTTCTGGCTCGCACTTTGGCATAAAGAAATGAAACCACAAACATGGAGCCTGAGTCATAGCAATAGCACAATACAAATTTGTTGAATGAATGAACTGATACCTCAGGTGCAGTGTGAATGGGGTGGACCTAAGTTTCTCTTTGAAGAAACAGTCCTGGACATCGTGGGGAAATGACCTTCCCAAAGCAAGCCTGACTTGATGCCCTCAGTGCCCTGGGCATCCTGGGGACCCAATGGAACAACTGAGTTCTTTCTAGTTCAGCTTGGTCCCCTGAATAGGTCCACTCAGCATCAAATTTGTGGCTAGAATTTCAGATTCAATACCTTATGTGACCAAACTAAAATGAATATGTGTATGGCTCCTGCAATTACATTCAATACATACAAGACTTTAAGAAATCTGGGGTAGAAAATGACCCCCTTCCCCTACCCTTCCCTTTTGCCTTTTTTTTTTTTTTTTGGCTTTCTCTCACTTTCCTTCTATTGTCTTCCTCCTTCCCTCCCCTTTCCTCCTAACCTGGCCTTCTGCCCTTCCCCTCTGCTCCTTTCTCCTTCTTTCTCATTATTAAAGTTGATTACTTCTAAATATCTGTGGCTGCAGAGAATATAACAAATAAAGCTGTTTTTCATTCCCAGAAGTAGGGGCAGTTACATTAACAGTGATTTAGAGATTCTTGAACTCATGAATATCCAGAATATTCTATTGGAGCTAGGGATTTAGTTTCTGGGATGTAAATTTTATTATGATCATGACGATAGAAGGATAAATCATTAGTTACACTAGTAAGATCAATTTTCCATGTGTATTTAAGTAAAATAAAGGGTGGATGCTATTTAAAGCAGCTGTCAGATACATACTTGTCACAATTCTTAATTTCAAATTCACAAGTGCTGGCTGGAGAGGACCGTTTTGGGCAATAAATTAGTTTGCATTTCTTTCATAGCATCAGGAGCAGGACTAAAGGAGCCAGCCAGAGTTATGAGAGGAGTTCATTTCTCTGCCTCCATCTCCCTTTGGTGCAATGCTTCAAATAAGAGTGTTTGGACAGGACAACCCATTGGTTACTAACCTTAGCCTGTTCTGTACCCTTAAGAGAATGAGGCTCGTTTGGTCAACTAGAGTATCAGAAGTGATTTCCTCAGATAATACTGTTTAAGGCTTTCCGTTGATTCTACCTTGGCACTGTATGGTTCTAAATGTCTTTTCACTCATTCATTCAGCTAACTTTCAATGAGTATCCACTCTCTGCCAAGCACCAGTGTAAATGGTGGGTCATACATACATCCAGTCAGTCTAATATTCTTTTTTAGGAGAAATCTCTGACCCAGTTAGGCTGCTATATTGGTAAACTGGAGGATGTCATCACTATTAAGTGATGAATCATTCTCAACATAAATTATCTCCTACTTGGAAAGTTTCCTTCAATAGAACAATAATGATAACAAAGATGACACAAAAGGGAATATGAATAATTATTCCCTGGTTTGCTTCTTCTTTGGGGGAGCATGCAAACCAATTTCCAGGCAACCTGCTATTGCTGAAAGATCACCAAACCTAGAGTCAGATGGCCTAGAGCCAGTCTCATCTTAGGGAGGTTACTTCACCATTTTGAACCTTTTTTTTTTTTTCATCCTGAAAAGTGAGTCTGAGAATCTTTGCCCTACCTTTCTCTGGCATTACTGTGAAGGGGAAAAAAAAGGAAAAAAAAAGTTTATATAATTGCTCTGAAAACCATAAAGCTCCATACAAATGCAAATTTATCACCATTAAAAATCTTTGACATTCCTCTCAGGGAAAATCATCACATCATAGTTCCTTTTTCTTTTTTTTTTAAAGGGAGGAACTTATATTATCCACTAGCATTACTTGGTTATTCAGTGGTACAACCCACATTTATTTCCTCAAGGAAGAGACCAGTTAGAAGTTTTCCTTGTTGAAAATGAAATGCACTCCCCTGGGGCCAGAGTCGGAGTTGGAGATGCACTGCTTATTAAGGGTGTCAGCCAAGGCTTCCGGTCCGCAGAGGAAGACTCCTATTCTGGTACTTTTGGGGAGAAAAAGAGAAAGAAAAAGACAGTTTTAGGCTTTGGGATGGGATCAATTACAAAGCACATGAGGAGATTTCCTACTGATTTTAGGCCTCAGAGCAGAGTCTCCTCAGCTCCTTTGTCTTTCCACAAATGACAGAGTTCAGGTGACCCTTGGAAGGGTGGCTTGGTCCTATTTATGGGGGCAGCTGGCTACTTCAAAAGGCAGCTGACTTTATTGAAAAAAAAAAATGACATTCAAGCAAGGTTTATGGAAACTTCTACCACAGAGAAAATGGTGGTGAATTTGTGAGCCTGTGGTCTACTTCCTTTCAGGGCTCTGTGTTCTCAGACACTCCAGCATCTTTTTAAAAAAAAAATTATTTTTGACCACACCATGGGACATGTAAGAGCTTAGTTCCCTGACCCAGGATCGAACCACACCCTCCTGTATTTGAAACACAGACTTTTAACCATTGGACCATCAGGGAAGTCCCTCCAGTGCCTTAAAATCAGGAACAAACCCGCCTTAGGAACGGCAACTCTGCTAACAACTTGGTGTGGCTTTGTCCTTCAACTTTTTAGACTCTAAAGCCTTGTTCCTCTAGCCGTGGTTTCAGACCAGAGCCCTGGTGTCAGCTTTTCAAGAATTCATATTATTGAAGTAGGTCAGCTGTGTTTTTAAATTGTTATGACTTCACAATTTTTTCAAATCTGCCCTAAAATATCTGTTTGGCTTAAATGTCAAAGCTGTGATAATTTGTTTTTTGATGTGACTGTATTTCCAATTCCTTGTTCATGTTAAGATTTCAAGAAAACTCAAAAAGCCATTCAAAGCCAAGAATGGAGATTCTTGGGCCCCACCCCACATATACTAAATCAGCATTTTAAAAAGCTCCTCCAAGTGATTTACATGTTCATTAAAGTGTAAGAAGCAATGACATAAAGAGTGTATTTATGGTGATTTCTTGAGTTTATCATGTGTTCTAACAAGAGAAAAGATCTCCTCAAAGCTTCATAATGACTAAAGCTTTAGTGAGGGCAGGAAGGACCTGGGGTATCTGTCAACTTATGATCTAGGACCCAAAAGCTATACATGAAAATGGGGCCAGTGTCTCCTTAGTAAACAATATAAATCTTGTTGAATTAATAGAAGCAGATACATGAGTGAAATTTAGGAGATAAAAGCAAAGAATTGAGTTATGGGCCTACTTGGGGGCAGCAGGGTTCAGAAAGCCTGAGGTGGGGCCTAGGAATCTGTTTGGAACTCACCAGTCAATGTTGGGTGTGATTTAAAGACTTCTTAAAGTGAGAGATATTTAGAACCTTTTATGAGTGTGAATATAGTTATCTAGATATTTTAGTTTCCAGAATATATAAATTTAGCTGTGTTTGGGACCTGCTGCTTTACACAGACCGTAAGCCTCAAGAATACTCTGTTGGGGGAACTCCTTACTTGGGATGTTGACTTCCAATGGTCTTGAACTCGTTATCCCAGTTGGGTCGTCCATACAAGGTCTTTTGTTTCAGGCCTGTGATTACATCTTTCTCCTCGTCATGATGCATAGCAAAGTGACTGGCCTGCAAGAAAGGACATGAATTCAGAAAAAAGAGTCATGCTCTATAAACACACACAGATAGACTAACATATCCCACAAACCAAGCTCTACCCATTCTAAATGTACATATATGAAGCAAGGCATTATGCCAGAAGCTAGACGGTCAACAACACTGAACACACTGATTTCAAGCCATTTATAGTCTAGAAAGGGAGACCTTGAAGTAAAAAGGTGGGCAATCCTGTTTGTAGACTAAGGTACCATGAATGCCATAGAGGAGGCACAAACATCTCCATGAGAACAAAGAAGGGAGGACAAGTGGAGGATATGTCTCAGGGTGGCAGCATTTGAGCCAGACTTTAAAGTGTGGGTACGATTTAAATTCTGTTTCACTGTTTTTCTCTCTGCAGTACATCTAGCAGTCTGTCCTGAATATACTCCCACTGTTTTGAGAGAATCACTAAGAATTAAGACAATCATAGATTCAAATACACTCATATTTTGCTAATGTAATGAGACATCAAACCAAGCCTAAAGCTATTAATTGTGTGTGTTGGGGGGGGTGGGGGGTTGCTTTCTGTTACCATTCTAGGGAGCCTCAGTTTGAACCACAGGTATTTTTTGGTAAAAATGGTTAATTAAATTTAACAATTAAATCAGATTTTAAATTTACTGGACAGGGGATGGATAATGGGGATGGAAGAGGTTAAGAAGGGTGGTTTCCCTGGTTTAATAATCCTGTACACACAAAGTTTTGCAAAGCAAGATAACTATTTTTCAATGCAAAAAATTTCCCACTGGGGGGAAAAAAAAACAAAAAACTGGCTTTTGAAAAAAACAGAACTGCAGAGCAATTTATATATTATACATTTTTCCCCCTGGGTTTCATTTTTATCAAAGTCTGTTGTCGCTTTGTCTTTAAATTGGAGAAGTGACATCCTAAAACCACTTTTTCTAGAGCAGCAATTTTCATGGTCATGTGGCCCGGGACCTATGTTTGTGGGACCTACGGGACCTACAAAACTTTCTGAAGACTTGGAGAATTTATGATAGGCAATATGCCAAAACCTGAATGAGAAGAAGTCAGTTTTCACAGGTACAAGGCACATGTGAAAAATGTCTCTGATGAGGAGCCAGTGTATGGGTGTGGCCAGTTGAGCCAGTGACCAGAAACTCTTGCCTTAGCTCCTCACTCAGGACGACAGTTAGGCTGCTTCTGGGCCAAGTCATTAATGTTTGCTTATTTAGAAACACGTTACCTGCTAGGAATCACTAACTTGTTTCTAAGTTTCTCAGTCTCACCACTTTAGACATTTGAGGCCAGATAGTTCTTTGTTGTGGGGGGTTGTCTCGTGAATTGTTATCTTATCAATACTTGTAGCTGTAATTGTTTTATCCATTGAAAATTCACAATTTCATTGCTAAATGTCTCAGGAGGGAGTATATATACATATGTGTACTACACCCATGTATACATATATACATACATATATCACCTTCACTAGATATATACTGATTTATTTGCAAATGATTATCATGAACTACTGGAAGTGGCTAAGAGTGCAGGTCCTGGAGCATTTATTACTTGGATGCTCTTGGACAAATGACCTAAGCTGTTCTGGGCCTTGGCTTCCCTATCTGTAAAATATGGATAAGGCTAATAGCTACTTATAAGGTGGTTGTGAGGATTTAATTAGACAATCTATGTAAACACTAAGAAGAATACTTGGCACAAGCATATGCTTAAGAATTATTACCAGTTATTATGACTCCTTATTAAATATATTATGTATATTATAAAACATACATAATACAAATTAAAGGAATATATACCCATATACATACCCATATATATGCATGTGTATTTATGGGCTTCCCAGGGGGCTTGGCGGTAAAGAATCTGCCTGCCAATGCAGGAGACCCCTGGGTCTGGAAGATCCCCTGGAGTAGGAAATAGCAACCCCACTCCAGTATTCTTGCCTGGGAAATCCAAGGGACAGAGGAACCTGGAGGGTTACAGTCCACGGGGTCACAAAAGAGTCGGACATGACTTCGTGACTAAACAACAGCAACATACATATGCATGTGTATATATATATGTATATATATATATATATATATATATACACACACACATACATACACACTAACACACACACACAGAAAGAGAGTGAGAGAAAGCTAATATTTTCTTTTCTCCCATAACCCAGTGGATCATCTTATCCAACTGGTTCAATACCCCTGGGTGGGGCATTGCTCTAACAAGGTCACAGTCATGGCTCTGACTTCTTTGTAGGCTCCCTAGCTTTGACCTGTCCCACAGATACCAGCTTTGAATTTAGTCTCAACAGTCTGAACATATGGGCATACTGAGTCAGAGTGAATGCGGTGGATCACCTGAACCCACTGACTATTCTTAAAACCAGTACACAAGACACTCCAGTAGCCAAAGGGAAGTCGGTAAGCCCTGGGTGCTATGGGACAGACCTGAGATTGGGGATCTTGTCCTTACCTGAGACTCATCCCAGCCAGTGAGGCAGATGTTGTAGCTGAGGAAGTCCGTGTTGTTCTTCTCCTGCATCTGTGTTTCCAGCAGCTGCAGCAGGTCCGCAAACCACTCAAAGGCATGTGTGTCCCGGCACAGCCAGTAGAAGTAGATCTGAGAGGGGAACAGACCGTGAAGCAGATTATTTGCTGTTCAGTCATTCAGTCATGTCCAACTCTTTGCAACCCCATGGACTGTAGCATGCCAGGCTTCACAGTCCTTTACCATCTTCTGGATTTTGCTCAAACTCATGTGTATTGAGTTGATGATGCCATCCAACCATTATATATATATATTTTATTTTTAAATTGAAGTATAGTTGATGTATAGTATTATACAAATCACAAGTGTATAGGAGAGTGATCAACAATTCCAAATGTTATACCCCATTTATAATTATTATAAATCATTGGCTATATTCCCCATGCTGTATATCCTTGTAGCTTATTTTATTTCTAATAGTTTGTATCTTTTGATCCTCTCCCCCTATGTTGCCCTTCCCTGTCCCTTCTCCCCACTGGTAACCACCAGTTAGTTCTCTATATCTGTGACTTAAGTAGATTATATTTAAATAGACACCTATCAGCATTGACATATGGATTTCTACCCTCCCACCTTCCACTTTTCCCTGTTGCTCAGAATGCCTAGAAACATAGGTTTTTAGAAAACTCTAGATATTTGACAAACTAGCTTGCATGAACCTGTTCTGGCCTTTACACAGCAGGATAGTAAATAAACAGCTTGTTCTTAGAAATCTGTAGCTTAAGAAGAAAACATGAACCCACCACTTGCCCCCTGGGGCTGCTCTTGCCCTCTCAGAATTCCTCACTTCCTTGGACTCTCCTTTCAGAAAGATCAGTAGGATGTAGATGAGCCATGGTTGCCACCATGCAACTTCCCTGCCTGCTACACCAGACACCTCTGAGTTCTAGGGGAAAAAGTAGTTCTACCCACACCTCCTCAATATTGAAAAGAGGGGAAGGGAGAATGAAAGTCAAAGTCAGCTCCATGTGCCTATTAGAGGTTATCTCTCAGGAAGATCCCCTGGATAAAGAAATGGCAACCCACTCCAGTATTCTTGCCTGGGAAATCCCATGGACAGAGGAGCCTGCTGGGCTACAGTCTATGGGGTCACAAAGACTTGGACACAACTTAGTGACTAAACAACAACAGTCATTAGAGTGACTCAAGCTTTATTAAAGATGTTGTTTCTCAGGCAATGAAACCCAACTTACATGGGACCAAAAATTCCCCTGGGACTTTACTCTGAGGAGACAGTCATATAAAGTAAAAGTGTCATGAAAGGACATGTCTCCTGCCCTCCCCCTGCAAATAAATGTGGGGGAGGGGTGACTGGAAATGGAATCTACCTCAATATCTAACATAAGATGATAGAAAAATTATTCTATATCCTCTCAACGGAACATGAAGGACTCATCAAAAATGATTATTAGCAAGCTTGTGACAACACTGAAAAACACTATATGTTTCCAAAAGGGTGGGACATGAAATTGTACATACTCAATATATGCAGCTTTCTAAAAATATATAAACAAGTGGAAAAGTGTTGGAAGAGAATTTACCAAAAGGAGAATTACTGGATTGGGATTGTGAACACTTTAGCTCTCTCTCTTCTGAATTTCTAGTAATACCATGCAAATATGGTATATTACTTTCCATAATAGGCCTGCTTCTATGGTATATTACTTTCAATAATAGGCCTGCTTCTATAGAAACACACTTATTTGTTTGTTTGTTTGGTGGTGCTGCGAGGCTTGCGGGATCTTAGTTCCCTGACCAGGCATCGAACTTGAAGCCCTTGGCAGTGAAAGTACTGAGTCCTAACCACTGGAACACCAGGTAAGTCCCAGAGACACCTTTAATTTATCAAATAGCCCTTTTGTGAGAAGCCTGCCTCTCTGAAACCACCCAGAACTTGTCTTCACTTCGTCTGATCTCTGCCAGCCACTGCCCTGACGGCTCTTTGAGGCTTCACTTGGCAGAGTGTGATGACTAGTCCAAGCTCTCTGAAAAAAAGAAAGAACCTACCTTTTTGAGCCTCAGATTTGGGGCTTTATTGCAATATTTGTACCAGACCGACTTGAGGATGGATGCAAAGGGCGTAACCCCGATCCCTGCTCCCACTAACATCACCACCTCGTAACTGAACACGTCCTCACTGGCAGTGCCAAAGGGCCCGTCAACAGCTATCCTGGAGGGAAGTATGGGGGGAGATGGTTACACAGATGTCTTGCTCTTCACAGGCAGAGGGGGCACACATTATCACTGGGGGTGTGCAATACGTCACTGCAAACCGGGAAGATGTATTGATGATGTGGCACTTTCTTCTGTGAGACGGCTTTCAAGTAACCAACTCGGTGTGAACATTGGGGTTGGAAGTAAGAAGAGGAATTTTTAGCTAACTAAATATTTAGCTAAAATATGCGGTAACTCTCGGGGGTATTTTTTCCTGTACCTCCCTTCACACATCAAACACACACACACACACACTCACATACACACTCACACACACATGTCTGTGTTTTGCCAGGGCAGCCCACACTTGAAATTCTTGCACATTAAAGTGAGAAGTTTTCCATGCTATAATATCTTATGAATTTATTATCTCCACTTTTCATTTGTCTAGTCATTGAGTTATTTGACCAACTTTTCTTCAGCATCTACTAACGCCTGACGCCATGTTAGGCATGTGCGAAGAAGGAGGCCAACTGAGTAATATCTGGCATGCATGCATGCTTAGTCACTTCAGTCACGTCTGACTCTTTGCAGCTCTATGGACTGTGGCCCGCCAGGCTCATCTGTCCATGGGATTCTCCAGGCAAGAATACTGGAGAGGGTTGGTATGCCCTCCTCCAGGGAATCTTCCCGACCCAGGGATGGAACCAGAGTGTCTTATGTCTCCTGTATTGGAGACATATCTCCCTTCAAATAATGTATAGCAATTAAATTTTAAGTATAGCTTTGATTGAAAGTTAATATACCTTGACCTTGACCCTTACAAATGTAAAGGCATTAGGGAATATTCATGATTAACATATGATTCAAATATTTTATATTTTACATAAGATTTATACAGATATGCATAAACAGCTTCCCTGGTGGCTCAGATGGTAAAGAATCCACCTGCAATGCAGAAGACACAGGAGACCAGGGTTCAATCCCTGGGTCGGGAAGATCCCCTAGAGAACTGAATGCCAACCCACTCCAGTATTCTTGCCTGGAGAATTCCATGGACAGAGGAGCCTGGTGGGCTACAGTGCCTGGGGTCTCAAAGACTCGGACATGACTGAGAGACTAACGCTTCACCACATGTAAGATGGGGAACACAGAGATCGTTACCTCTGTTTGCAGAATCTGTGTGTTTTGTTAAGACTCAGGGGCTACTGGAGTAAGAGATGGGAGAAGCAAAACTATTTAGTGACATATTTTCCTGAACTCATGCACCTTTGTAACAGGCACTCTGTACTCACTTTGGTAGTTTCCAGGCATCTTGAAACTCCTGCTTATCACAGCCACAAGCTTTGAAGAGTCCCTCTGTCCAGTCCCCCACGATGCGGATATGGATGCTAAAGAAGTCTTCCTCAGGGGCAGAGGTCAGGGTGAAAGGGTGCCACTCCAGCTTGGACACCACGGGACACTTGACGAAAATGTATTGGCCCACCTCCATCTTGAATCCTTTCTTCTTCATCTGGAGCTCGATGGTTTTGAAAGGGTGAGTGACCACCTATGGAAATAAAACATGTCTCTGGAAATGCCCCTTTCTCCCAGTACTTGTCTTGTCAGTGTCTGTATGGATAAGAGGCTGAGCTAAGAGGCCCCACCCAGGTTCCTTCT
Organism: Bos taurus; assembly: GCF_002263795.3. NCBI lineage: Eukaryota > Metazoa > Chordata > Mammalia > Artiodactyla > Bovidae > Bos > Bos taurus. The sequence goes on from NC_037357.1 coordinate 105,609,508, forward strand.
TCAGGGCCAACAGAGTAGTTCTTTCAGCAAATGAATCTCTAACTGGGAATAGCCCTTGACTGTAGCCAGTGGCCCACAATGAGCTCTGATGCAGGGACCCAAAGGCCTGGCCCTTCTCCTCACTTTGGGACAACTCCCAGGGGCCATCCCAGCTCTAGCACTTCCTGTAGGATCAGCTGAGGCTGCAGTTGCAACCACTTTGACAGCCACCCATTTTCTTCCCCCAGCCCTGCCTTTTTTTCCTTTTACAAGTTCATCTCCTGAGAACACGCCCCGGATAAGCCTTCTGCATGCAGTTCTCTGTCTCTGAGTCTTGGCTAGGGAATTCAACCTAAGACTCCGACTTACTGTGATTTTTTTTCCTTTAAGAAATCAAGGCAGTAGCTAGAAACAGGAAGAAGAGATGGTTTCCTATTCAGCTTTCCTGTTTCCCCAGGGGGATTGATCAAGAGCCTTAGCAGCCAGACAGAGGCAGAAGGTGACCCCATTCACAGTTCTATAGCAACGTCCCCCAAACCAAGCCTAAGGTGCTGGTCTGTCTTTGTCCCACGTCCCACCTTGAGCCTGCCTGATTTCATGCATTGTTTCTGTTTCTTCCTACTTGGGGAGTGCACTGTCCATCTCTCCCAAAGCCAGGCCCCATCCACCCATTGTTCGTTCTCCATGTACCTGAATGTTCATAATAGCTTTGTTTACAATAGCAAAATAATTTGGAAACAGTCTAAATGCCCATCAACTGGTGAGTTGGTAAATAAAAATAAAAATAGAACACAACAAAATGCTTTCATTGTAATATGCTGTTCCCGTGATGATTCCTGAGATCTCAGGAGGACTTTATATGTACAACAGAAAACAAACCAAGGGACATCAAAGGAAAGGAAAATCAATAGAAACAAAATAGCAGTCTCCTAATGTTGACTGAGGGGCTTCTCTGGTAGCTCGGTGGTAAGGAATCCACCTGTGACGCAAGAGACACAGGAGACACTGGTTCAATCCCTGGGTTGGAAAGATCCCCTGGAAGAAGGCATGGCAACCTACTCCAGTATTCTTGCCTGGAAAATCCCATGGACAGAGGAGCCTGACAGGCTACAGTCCATGGGGCTGCAAAGAGTCGGACACGACTGAAGGGACTGAGCACAATGTTGACTGATACTGCTGAGCTTTTCTTTTCATGAGTGAGGAGTAGGAGAATACGAAATTCTTTTAAGAAAAATTGTCAAATGTTTCCAAAATTTGTGATTCAAATATAACTTAAATGACAAGGCTGCAACCCATGTCCCTTCATCACTGAATTAAGGAGGTGTAAAGCTTCATTTTGAAAACAGAAAATAAAGATTGATGAAAATGACTTCGAAAATTATGCTGCTCACACTGCAATTTTGTGTGGTGAACATGATTTTTACCATAACGCAATGTTGCCACCACAGGCGACGCTGGGATAGGAGGGAGTAAAATGTCCTAGTGGACAACACAGTCACAAAATACTTTTGGAGAGTACTTCGTTTCTTACATGTGTTGACATGAGAAGAAAATGGATATTCATTTTATTCACAGGAAAACAAGTTTGCCTTAGAAATAGGCCTAGCAGAAATACTTGTCTGGTTAGTTCGTTTTAGTCTAGTAAGGGAAATTTTGTGGTTGATCTTTTTGCTGATCTGTGGGCTTTTCCTCATACAATATAAATATCATAAAAGGAGAACTGTTGTGGCTTCCTATATTTCAAGATCTCCATTGCCAGCTGGACTACGTTCCTATGACCTGCCATAGAGGTCCAGAAAGAAGAGGTAGGTGGACAGGAAGGTTTTGTGTGTTTTGCAAAAGCAACCCATTGTAAACTTTGGTAAATACTTTTTGAACTGAATTGAATTCAATTTTATTTGATAAAAATAGTCTTGTCTGATGTTTCCTGAAACTATAATAAGGGGATTCTATTTCTATTTATTTAGTTAGATATTTATTTATTTAGTGATAAGAAGTGGCATTGACATGAGGGGAATAAACTGATATATATTTGAAGTTACCAGACTCAACTTTCAATGAAGTTTAGTTAGCTTACTGAAGACTTTGAGGACATTAACTCTGACATTCTGTTACTACATACAAAGCAGAGAAGGAGGCAAAGAGGACCTGGGGAATGATCTCTGTTTCAGTAAGACCTGCCCTGGTTCCCTGATTTTTTCGGCATCTGAATATTTTAAGGCTCAATAAATGACCTTTGTGACCTTTTGAACTCATCTCTTTTGCTCCTTTACTCTTAACTAATCACATCATCCCTCATGCCTCTCCCCTTAACACACACACACACACAACGCAAATTCATTTACATAAAACATTTTCATTCATTTTTCAACAGAAAATGTTAAATTCTAGTTTCCCCAATGAAAAGGTCCAATCATTTGACTATCAGGCTAGGGGCATTGAAACAAACCATAGGTCATCGCTCTGCCCTAAGTTTAATCAAAAGAAACCAAGTAAAAGACAGTTCTGACAGTGTTGTAGAGAACTTGGGTAGACTTGTCCATGATATAGTTAGATAGTCATTCCTAAGCCAGTGCCTACCTTGGTGATGACCACCTTCTGTTGAGATCTCCAAAACCGTACCAACCTCTCACAGAGATACAGGAACATGGGACCCACTATCCATTTCCAAGTCTGTAATCACAACAAACAATGAAAAAAAGCATGTGTTAAGGGGTGGTAGTTAATAAAAGATTCACGAGGACAAAACATTTTAGAAATGCAACTAACATTTGTGGGCTTGTTTAAATATTTGATATTATATTAGTAAATTTCTTCCATAAAAGAATGCATGAAAATACCTGAAGTTAAAATAAATTTCTGAGCCAGTAAAAATGAACATTCTCTTTGGTCACATTGGGGAACTATATCTACAGTATGAAACTCTCCCAAGAGGAACTGCCCCAAGAATGGGATTTCCTCCTACTGTTGCAATAGGAGTTGCAATAATCCTACAGCAGAGTAAAGTTGGTTTCGGAATTAACGTTTCTCTAAAGGATAGCATTTCAACAACATCATATTTTTAATGTAACATTGCAATTACTTTCTCTTAGTCACGTAGTCAAAGCTTAACTCATCACAAGATGAGAAATTTCATGTAAGAATTTAGCTGTTTCTCCAATATTCTTGCAAGTTCTCAGAGCAATGTACTTGCTGAATAGGGACAGATCCAGAGAGTTTTAGCTTTTTCTAGAGTCCCCTCTTGTCAGAATCTGCAATGTTTCAGACCACTGGAATTACTCTGTGGCATTGTTGGCTGTCCAAAATTATTTAGACCAAACAGATCCATCCTGGGATTCAGTCAGTTAGGTTCCTAGTTGAATATCTGAAGTAGCAAAGAATTTTAGAAGGTGATATCATCTAAAATATGACATTCCAGAAGGGATTCCAAGAGGGGAAGAAACCCCAGAGGACTTTCCATACTCTCACTTATGATCTTCCTATGAAAATTTTTAAGAAACTTATTGTTGGAAGTTGAGAGCACCCAAATAGCCCTATCTCCAATCAAAGTTGAAAAATATCTGCCTGGAGGTCATAAATTCTCTGCTACTGGCCTTCAATTTCATGGGTCAGGTTTTTCAAACCATCTAGCATTATCCATCTATTTCCTGGGGGCGACCTGGGGCCACATTGAATGGAGCCAGGTGTTGGACATCGCCTCTAATCTTCCCAGAACCCCAGGAGCATTTCTGAGGTACGTGTCTGTTAAGGTAGTAGCATTCTGACTCCAGCTGTCTTCAAGGAAATGTGCCTTCCCCAACTCAGAAGAGGACCTGCAATACAGTTCCCTTTTAATCCTTTCTATTGATGACTCTGGGCTTTCCTGTTGGCTCAGCGGTAAAGAATCCACCTGCCATGCAGGAGATGTGGGTTCAGTCCCTGGGTTGGGAAGATCCCCGGGAGACGGAAATGGCAACCCACTCCAGTATTCTTGCCTGGAGAATCCCATGGACAGAGGAGCCTAGCGGGCTATAGTCCATAGGGGTCGCAAAGAGTCAGATGAGACTGAGTGACTAAAACAACGACAACAACAACAATTGATGTCTCTATGTAGTGGGGGTAGTTCAGTGATGTGTCTGGTTACTTTCATTAATAAGTAAGGATGCTGAAAGATGTTAAGTCCTCAGACAGCATGCTGTTTCTAGAGGAAGAGTACTCATATTAGGAGAGTAGGGAAAAAGGAAGGAGAAATGGGATGGGAAATTTGCCTTTATATTATACTGTGTTTAAGGACACAATTACTGATCCTTTTCAGAAGACCTATACAAACGTTGATTTTTGCTTAGTTTTATACCAATAGCTAACATAATAACCAACTATGTGTATTGCTTGCCAATGGGGGGAAAAGGTATGAAAATCATAGGGTTCACTTCTCACTCTATGGAACAGAGAAATGGAGTTCTTGAGAGTTCCCAACAAAAGAGAAATATTTTAGCATCCTTTCCCTTGGTCACCCTTGCCACACTCCTGCTCTACCATGAAGTGCCATTGGGTGTTGGCATGAACCTAGCTCTCCAGTCTCCTTTATTCACAGACAGGACCTCCTGATGCCTAATGGCAGCCCTATGTACCATCTAACAAATTTCCACCCAGCTCTGAAAGAGGGATAGAAAATCTTATTTCCTGGTATCTGAGGAGGCTCCTGGCTCCTTATATTATAAATCATTATCTGAGCTTTCCAATTCAGCTCAGGATGGAATCCCTCTGAAAATCATTAACTGATATTATCATCACCATCATATCCAGAAGAAATAGAAGTTCTTGAATCCAAATGCACTTTAAAAAAACAATACTTTTCCAAGTTTTATATCAGGATGCTCATAACAGACTAATGTAAAGGTTACTTTTCAAGAACTAATTCTAGACAATTAGCATAGCAGAAAAACACTGGATACTTATCCTAGCAGTTCCATGACATTCATAATGGACAACTCTATGACATTTGTATTATTTCTTAGATGCAGTTTGAAGATTATTGGTAATGAAACTATAATAGCAACAATGGGTTGTACGTACCATAGGAGGGTTCCCAGAGAACTCTGGGATTGGGCAGTTCTCTATTTTTCCCCACTGTGAGATGTTTTGATAACAGTTTCTTGGTTGGTGTTTCAACAAACTCTCTGCAGTCTGCCCACGTACAATCCGCCTGAGGAGGAAATGTAAGACCTGACCATTTAGAAATGAGACATTAAGTTCTTAATTTTTTGAGATTCTGGACATGTTTTTAGTATTCTAATATGGGTCTTATACTTTTCATTTACAAGCAATATCTTATTGTCCCCTCCAAATAGATTAGAGGAAGGGAAAAATGCATGATCTTTAGCAATAGAAAAAAAAAATTATATGGGGACTTCCCTGCCAGTCCAGTGGCTGAGATTCCAAGCTTCCACTGCAGGGGATGTGGGTTTGATCCCTGGTCTGGGAACTAAGATCCCACATCCCACATGCTCCACAGCATAGCCCAAAAAAAGAGAAAAAGAATAAAAAGGAAAAACATGTATGGTGGCACAAAGGATATTTATATGTCACATTACATCTACAGGGTAAGTTTTGGATCATCCATACATGTTTTCTGAAGTGCAACATTTGTGCTTCTGTTTCAAATATTATTCTCATTTAGAAACAAAAACAGAAAAAGTGCAAATCTAAAAGAGCAACTGCTGACAGGTACAGGGTCTTTCTGAAAATTAGAACAAGATGTCCCACCTTTTTGAGGACAGTCCTAGAGGCAAAGAGTTTGGCCAGCAGAGCATGGACTAATTTCATTCCCATTGGCCAGGTACGCTTGTGTAGTTGACAACCTATACAACCATCTACAGTAGCCCTGAGGCTACTTTATTTGTTTTTTCAAAATTGTCTAAATTAAATCAAAAGGCTGAAATTCACTTGAGATGACTTTGTGGAGATTATGCCATTCTCACAGACATCAACACTGATAGTATGCTCCCTGAAATGCTCAGAGCCCATTCACTTCAATAAGTATTAATTGAGCAACTGCTATAACATAAGACAATGCAGGTTGAGTAGGAACAGGTGGAGGGACGCACAAAGTTGAAAGAGTCAGGTCTCTGGTCTCTAGAAACATGAATGGCAAGGTCTTCAGAATCCTTGCCTGGAAAATCCTATAGACAGAGGAGCCCAGCGGGCTGCAGTTCATGGGGTCACAAAGATTCGGGCATGACTGAGTGACTAACACTAACACTTCAAAATATATAAGATGACACATAGAAGGCCCTTTGTAAAAGTTTGGGCCACTTGGTATATTCAGAGGATGTTGTACTTCAAGGTCATTAACCATCGCTTTCTATCCCTAGGTCCTAGGGAAGAGAATTACCAGGTGTTGAACATCTGTCATGTGCCAGGTATGGGAAAGGCACTGTACACAAATTATTTCAGTTGGTTCTCATAACAGGCCTGAAATGTAAGCACCCTCATTTTACATATGAGGACCCTGAGGCTTAGAGAGACCAGGTAACTAGGAGCAGAATGATTTGGTGAAAGCAATTCTGGACACAAGCCAGACAGCCTTGGTTTCACATCCCACATCCACCCTTGCTAATTTAGTGGCAAATTGGGCAAGTTATTTTACTTGTTTTGAGCCTCAGTTTCTTCAGCTGTAAGATAGGCATGTGCGTGCGTGCTAAGTCTCTTCAGTCATGCCCGACTCTTTGTGAGCCTATGGACTGTAGCAGGCTCCTTTGTCCATGGGATTCTCCATGCAAGAATACTGGAGTGGGTTCCATGCCCACCTCCAGGGGATCTTCCCAACCAGGGATCGAACCTGCATCTCTTATGTCGCCTGCATTGGAAGGTGGGTTCTTCACCCCTAATGCCACCTGGGAAGCCCATAAGATTAGGCATAAGTACCTCATTAAAAGTTTATTTTAGGAATCAATTGGCATGATGCATATAAGACGCCATACACAAAGTATTGATCCAACAAATGATAGCTATTAGAGTTCTTAATGCTCAAGATCACATGGGGAGTGATAGAAAAAAAAAAATCTGACTTTCTTCTCTTCTCAGTGCCAAGACTGGAAGTCAGAAAACCTGCATTTTAATCCCAGTTCAGCTGCTACCTAGCTATGAAAATAAGTAATCAGTCAACCAGTGTAAGTGGCAGATTTTCCTCAGGTGGAGAACAGGGAACATATCTGTCCTCGGCCTGCTCCACAGTAAGATACATATCTGTGAGGGACTTCCTTGGCAATCCAGTGATTAAGTCTCTGCACTTCAAATGTAGGGGGCACAGTTTCAATCCCTGGTTGGGAACTAAGACACCACATGATCCGTGGCCACAAAAAAAAAAAAAGATACAAATCTATGAATCTATACAAATGTAAAGTGGCGGAATTACTCAGCTAGAGAGGGGAAGAGATTAATTTTTTTTTTCTCTAGGATTCTCTGAAACAACTGGATGATGACCGAGTCCCATTTAAAGATACTCATTGGTTTAAGAGGATTTTCCAGTAGTCATGGATGGATGTGAGACTTGCACTATAAAGAAAGGCGGGAGGAGAAGGGGACAACAGAGGATGAGATGGTTGGATGGCATCATCAACTCTATGGACATGAGTGTGAGTAAGCTCCGGGAGTTGGTGATGGATAGAGAAGCCTGGCATGCTGCAGTCCATGGGGTCACAAAGAGTAGGACATGACTGAGTGATTGAACTGAACTGAAAGAGTCTTTGTCTATACAGATTTTTCAGTGCTTAGAAAGGGATGACCAGGGGTCAGGGTCTGCAAGTTGATCAAGAATGCACACGAGGAGAGGGAAATATATTCAATATTTGATAATAAACCATAATGGAAAAGAAGATGAAAAAGAATGTATAAGTGATTATTTTGCCATACACCTGAAACTAACATGACATGGTACCTCAACTATATTTCAATAAAACATTTTTTAAAAAAGAATGCACATGAGGGGTTGCCACAGGCTGCTTCTCCCCACTCTTCCCCTTTTCATACCCAAGTCTCAGCCACTTTTAGGCTGACTTGACTCAGAGCAGAGTCACTGAGCCTTGAGCACCTACTTCCTCTACTCTTAGTTATCTGCAGCCCCGTACCCACTGGGGAACTTCCCGGGCCTGCTTTTGCGTGCAGGTGGGAGAATAGGCTAGTGTGAAACAGTAGAAAAAGGAAGCCTGGTATGAAACAGGGGTCCCAATAAGGCAAACTCTCTCAACCGCACATCCAGGCACTGAGTGTCTCTAGGACAGATTCATCGCTGCCTGCCTTAGCCCCTCTGAGCTCCAATCCCATCTAAACCACTGATAAACTGGTGATCGCTTGGCTACATACTGGGTTGGTCAAAAAGTTCATTTGGGTTTGTCCATAGGATGGTACAGAAAAAGCCAAATTAACTTTCTGGCCAACCCTGTACTTACCCTTTTTTAGTCTGTTTCCTTGTCTATCATTTCCCCAGGAAATGAGGACAGTAAGAGCATGTCTCCCTTTTACAGGTTAAAAGAAACATGGCTGTCACAGATGCTCAATAGAAGCTAGGTCTTCCCTTTATTATGTTAGGATGCTTGAAGGCAATAACCATGTGTTTCTCGTTCTAGTATTCCCCACTGTGTCTGAGATGGGTCCTCATATACGGTAGGTAATCAGTGAATGATTGGTTTGAATCAAAACTCATTGAACTACAGCAGACCCTTTCACCTGATGAATCATTACCCTCCCTGGTTTGGGAGTTTGTCTAATTTATGAGGGGTTAAGCCATGGGAAACATCATTGCGGACATCCAAGACTCTACCAGCACTCTCAGCATGCTTTATATATGCTTGCAAAGATATTCAAAACTTTGGTGTATTTTTCAAGCTTGCTATAAATAACTGCACTATGAATAGTTATGAGTTGCATACCAGAAACTAAAGTGGTACTCAGTGGTTTTTATCAAAGTGACTTCTGTTTTCACCTCTTATTCTCTCAACAGACAGGCTGATCACACCAAGACAAGGTCACTGTGCCTCTAACAGAGCACCACATCTGGGAACTGAGGGGCATAAAGTACTTGGCCTTGGAGTTTAAATACTCACTGAGCTCCATGGATGGCGAGACCAATGAAGAAGATCACAAAGAGATGGTGTGTGTACCAAAACACTTCAAAATAAGACCTCCGGATGGTTTTGGTGGAGGATGTGATAATTAATATCAGGCACAGTGTAATGACGACTCCAGTGATGCCTGCCAACCGAGTCACAGCCACATACAGGCCTCCTTCAGGATTCTGTAAAATACACAGACACAGACACAAACACACACACATTATTTGTATGCTCTCAGATGCAGGACTCCCTATCTATACAGTGTCCAATGAATAGGGCAATAGGTATGTTCTTTCCCTCTTTAGATAATCCTAACCATCCCTCAACAGGGTGGTATAGACTTTGAATTGTTGTTGTTTAATCTCTCAGCTGTGGCTGACTCTCTTGTGACTCCATTGATTGTAGCCCACTAGGCTCCTCTGTCCATGGAATTCTCCAGACAAGAATACTGGAGTGGGTTGCCATTTCCTTCTCCAGGGGATCTTCCTGACTCAGGGATCGAACCCATGTCTCCTGCACTGTCAGGAGGATTCTTTACCGCTGAGCCATCAGGGAAGTCCATATAGACTTAGAATGGATAGTTCCAAATTAAAAGTCTTACATGGTTGAAGTGTCATAGGAAATATCAACTGATATACAGAAGTAGTTCTCAGTATCAGAAAAAAAGGACATTTGTCAACTCTATGTCTTAAAAGGGTCAGAAGCTCTTTTCCCACTTTGATTTGGAAAGTGTCATAATGCTTAGCTTGTAAAAATATTCTGGGCATATGCCACATCTTAAGCTATGTTCCTCCAAAGCAGATCCTGAGATGCGGATTCATGGGTAAGTGATTTTGAAAGAATGTGCTCCTGAAGAAACTGGTAAGAGAATGGTTAACAGGACAGGAAAGAGGAACATGTCAAATCAAATAAGAGGGTGGTGGTGTTCAGTGGCTTAGTCATGTCCCATGGACTGCAGACCACCAGGCTCCTCTGTCTTCCACTATCTCCCGGAGTTTGCTCAAATTCATGTCCATTGAGTCGGTGATGCTATATAACCATCTCATCCTCTGCTGCCTCCTTTTCCTTTGCCTTGAATCTTTCCCTGCATCAGGGTCCTTTCCGAGAGGGTGATCTTGGGCCAAATCTTAAGCCTGATGCTGCAGGGAAACTGCAGAGGGTCAAACACACCTCAGTGTTTAGCCTGACTAGAGGCAAAGAAGCTGGGTTTTTGTGGCCCGAACCCATCAGTTATTGGTTAAGATCAGCTCAGCAAGATAGCTATCTAGGCCCTTTCAGATCTTGGAGCTGGTGGGCAAAGGGCCTCCAGTAGCCCCTTCCTCTGAGGAAGAAACACAAATACAGACAATTGAAAATGAAAGCACACAGAAGGGCGGGGGAGCACAGACATCAGAAGAGTGATCTGGGCCCAGCACTGCAGTGCCAGCTCGCTGGATATGTTCGCAGTGCCACCTCTATGTATCATTGTATACATAAAAGAAAAGTCATCCAAGACATCAGAGAAAAGAATTCCTATTTTATTTGATGCTGTTTAATTCTGTCCCTAAATAGATCATGTTTTTTAATATCAGCCTGAGGATAATGATTTCTGCAAAATTAAAGGACTTTTTTGGTAATCTAACAGACAAGAAAATGTGTTTAGAATTCAGTGTACAGTGAGTGATTTGATTTAGCTATCCTACCCAACCACTGGGCACATGAAGATGATTTTGACCTTCTCCCCTCTGAGTGTAGAAGGCTCTAGCAACTACTGGAAAGGAAGAAATCCTTGCCTATGGATTGCCCATATGGCTGCTGCTGGAGCAATTAGCAGACAGAGGCCACCTCTCAGATGTTGTAAGCAAGGAAGAGGAAAAGCATTGCTGATGGGTGTCAGCTGGTGGCTGACCTGGTATTAACACCTCAGCCAGAAGCTTCCCTATTTCACATAAACAGTTTCATAGAACACCAACATCAAACAAGGTCATTCTGTGACCTTGTCATTCAAGACCAGTCAAGACAAACACATGCAAGACTGCTGCTTCTTAGCCTATTACAGACTTAGCCCCATTCTTCTGCCTCCTAAAAAAAAAAATTATTAAGATACCTAATGCTGGAACTATCCCCAATTCTGGACTGAATCTGACCCAGAGCAAATGCTTGTTTTCTGAAACCCCTCCCAAATCATCTGACACAAATCCCACAACAAGCCTTTCTCAACATCCTCCTGAGAAACCCCAGATTTCCTCAGAGTGTGAGGTTTCTTTGCTGCAGTAAGTAATAAACCCAAGTTTGTTTGACTAGACGATGTTCCTGGCTTTCTTTGACTGCTGGGCCTTGTCAAGGATAAGCCTGAGTTGCTCCAGGCTTCGTGTATACTTGTTCTTACAGGTGAGTTTAAGAAACTGGAAAACATCTCGTGACCTTCCACATTTAGCATCAGGAGTATGGGAGGCATTTTTTTCTGTGCCCACATTCTTAGAACCTACAGACCCGGCCCTCTGATATAGTTGGTCTACTTTTGTCATTGTTGCTGTTCTGATCAAGTAAAACTGTTCACTCACTGAAATCGAATCCTCAGTTTTAATAGTCTAGAGAACATCTGAATTAGGAAATTAGAGGCTTACCTTGATTCTCTGTCGAACAAAATTGAGGTAAGTTTCATTAGGCTTATCTCCAATGTCAGAGAGTGCTATTGAATAAGGATCAGAATTGTTGACTCGGGCATTCACACACCACTCCACATTAAATAGATGTGCAATGGTATGAATTGCTAAAGAGAGCAGAGAAGAGAAACAAAGAGGGTGAGTGGTGTACATAATTTTATTTGGAGCTGAGTTTCTGGCTACAGTCCCTGTGTGTGTGTGTGTGTGTCTGTGTGGTGCTCAGTCCCTCAGTCATGTCTGACTCATTGTGATCCCATGGACTGTAGCCTGCCAGGCTTCTCTGTCCAAGGAATTTTCCAGGAAGAATACTGGAGTGGGTTGCCATTTCCTGACTCTATAATAAAGTAGTGGAGATTTGATAAGGATCCCTTCTTACACTAACACCACTTTCTTAATAATTATAATAATAAAACAAAATATTTAACACATATAAATACATGAATACTATGATATATACATACATAAAAACAATAAAAATAAAACATTTAGCTTATAATCTCTATCTTAGATTCTCAATTTATGGGCTATGGTCCTTGTAGGGTTACTGCAAGAAATCCATGAATCTATATGTTCAACCAAGTATTTTTTTTAAAAATGAATGAACAAAACTCTTATATGTGAACTAACAAACAATTTTTACATTAAAAAGTGTGGAAAAGGGAGAGTGCACTGGGATTTTATCAGAAGAGCCTTAGGGAATAACGTTTTAAGACTTGAAGGAATAAATCCTAATGTTGGGATGGCAGAAAGAGTGTTGAATATTTTTCTAACAGAACTCGTTCAAAAAAATACCTCAACCTACCTGCAAAGGCTGATCTCTTATTTTAAAAGTATCTTAGAGGGAAAACTCTGGTTCCAAGTTTTCTTTGCAATCTCAAATATCTGAATGAACTTACCAGTGTGAAGTGCAATCATCCATGCCACCATTTTATGAAAGGTGAGGTTCCTGTCCAGTTGTCTCCGAATTCTTGTTGAGCAGCACTTTGGATTAAAGGGAAAAACAGTAATTGTTAACAAGAAAATTTTCTCTGTGCCAGATATTAGACACATATTTTCTCATATAATTATTACAACCAATTCTCTAAAAAACAAACAAACAAACAAAACCAAACCTATATCATCCTACCCATTTGACAGATAAGAAAACTGAGGCTCAGATAGGTCAAATAGCCAATGAGTAGCATGGTTGGCTTAAGCAATGTTTTAGGTTCTCATACTATTAACATAAAAAGCCTCGCATGGAATTCATTGCTTAATTGTATAAAATATGAATTTGGACAGAAAGCATCTAACTACATAGCTTCTAGTTCAGATTAATTTATTCAATAAAGAGAGGATATAGAAATTCTATAAGGACAGGGATGCCCTCAAAAGATCTGAAGGTCCAGTGGGGACACAGACAAATGAACAGTTCTACAAGTGAATAGTTTTAGAATAGCACCCTTCCAGGAAATACACACTATGAGAGGTAGAAAAGTGTCCACCTGCACATGTTGATAGAGACAACAAAACAAGGGAAATCATTAAAGCAATCACAGCAAAAATAATAATAGCCAAGGGTATTTACAAAGAGCTTGTGCGGAAGTGTTTTACATGCATTGACTCATTTCATTCTTATATTAATTCTATGTGGGAGGTACCATTATTATCACCATATGATAGGCATAGAGAGGTTACCTTCCCCTAGGTTTCATAGTTAATAAGTGACAGAGTTGGCTGGTGTCTAAACCCCAGTTCCCTGATGCTAGAGATATCAACAATCTGATATTTCATACCTTTTATGATTACCTTGGCATTACAATGGAATTATGGCCAATTGGTTAGTGTAGTTTTCTTATGAACATATGTTAGAGGCTGTGGGTTTCAATGCTTCAATCTGGATTCAGGTCATCGCCCAAAATAGAGAAAAATTCTGCTTTTTGGTTGAATCAGAACCTTGTTTTCCTGAAAAGGGGTCAAGTGCTCGCTCTGGCTGCTTTGTTTCCAAGGGTAGATGTACTGGCATATAGATTCAGAAAACTTTTAAGGAGACCAAAGCAAAAAAAACCCCAAAACAAAACAAAAAACTTAGGTATTATAAATAACTGGTTCTAAACATGTTTACGGAGAAGGCAATGGCATCCCACTCCAGTACTCTTGCCTGGAAAATCCCATGGATGGAGGAGCCTGGTGGGCTACAGTCCATGGGGTCGCTAAGAGTCGGACACGACTGAGCGACTTCACTTTCAATTTTCACTTTCATGCATTGGAGAAGGAAATGGCAACCCACTCCAGTATTCTTGCCTGGAGAATCCCAGGGCCAGAGGAACCTGTTGGGCTGCCGTCTATGGGGTCGCACAGAGTCGGACATAACTGATGCGACTTAGCAGCAGCAGCAGCAGCAGCAGCAAACATGTTTAATTTCAATACAGGGGTATTAAATATTTGACTTACTTATTTTTAATAAAATATTCTGGTTTTACAGAAAAAATAGAATTATATGGAAAATTGTGCTTACTCCACTATCTTGGAGTTAGTTACATTTAGGGAGGTCAGGCTGTTTGGATCATGAAAGCAGATTCCTGAAACTGCAGAAATACTAGTAAGGAAGACGCATGATTCCAGAAAAAGGGAAAAAAACAATTAGGCTTTGTTGAGTGCCTTCTATGAGACAGGCAGCTTATCCATAATCACTACACCATTTAATATAACCAGATAAATATTACTATTTCAGAAAAAGGGAAAAAAACAATTAGGCTTTGTTGAGTGCCTTCTATGAGACAGGCAGCTTATCCATAATCACTACACCATTTAATATAACCAGATAAATATTACTATTTTCATTTTACAGATAACAAAACTGAAGCTTCCCAGATGGCTCAGTGGTAAAAAAAAAAAAAACAACTTCCTGCCAAGCAGGAGACCTGGCTTTGATCCCAGGGTAGGGAAGATCCCCTGGAGAAGGGAATGGGAACCCACTCCAGTATTCTTGCCTGGAGAATCCCCATGGACAGAGGAGCCTGGTGGGCTATAGTCCATGGGGTTGTAAGAGTCAGACATGACTTAGTGACTAAACCACCACCATATACATTTTATTAAAAGGAAAACCAGAGAGTTGTAGTCACTAATGAGTTAGTAAAATGGGGTCCTACTAGGGCACCAATCCCTCATTTTTTTCCTAGCCACCCTCTATAATGTGGTCAGGAATGGCAAACACATCCAAAGAGAAGCCATATATCATGATTATACCAGGCTTCCAGATACAATTTCCTCATTGTTTCCTGACAAGGAGGGGTGGTGGTGAGATGGTTGGTTGGGAAGGGAGGGCTTTGATGCCTGTGACTGCCCAGGGCTTTATTCTTCCTCGCTACCATGCAGATACCATTTTTATGCTTTTGAGTCACTTGTGAATTACCACCAGCCACCTACTAATGACCCAAGCTTCCATCATGCACCATAGCTTCTTCACTGAATGACCAGTGACTTCTTTTTTTTAGAAAAATATTTATCTATTTGGCTGTGCTGGGTCTTAGTTGTGGCATGAGGGATCCTCAGTAGAGGCATGCAGGATCTACTTGCCTAACTAGGGATTGAATCCTGGGCCCCTGTATTGGGAGCATGGAGCCTTAGCTACAGGACCATCAGGGAACTTCCACTCCATTGACTTATAACGGGGAGGCCCTCTGTTACTGTCAGCTAGAGCCTTGCTCAATCTCAGTAAGCTAACATTCAAGTGCTAGCGAGATTACTGAGTCACCTTGGCAGATTTCTACACTTGATTCAAACTGCAAGCATAAAAAAATTTTAAAAAGTTGAGAAACAGAACTACAAAGAAGTGCATATTTAATGGAGCGTAACATAAGCTTCTGTAACATGAGTGTTACGGAAACTTTAAAGTTCTATTTTATGTTCACCTGGTCTCACCACAAATGCCATAAATGAATCTGAATTAGATATCTATATGCAATTTGAGAGAAATTGCAAAGCCAGCCTTGACTCTACAGAACTCAGGCAAAGAAGCTGACAGAAACCTGGAAGCATTAGAATGTGCGATAAATATGAAGATCACCACTGGATTCATATAGCACTGTCTATAATTTTAAAATCCATGTTTATCTTCTATCCCTTCCATAAAACTCTAAGCTCTCTGAGCTCATGGCTCATCCATGTCTTATCCTCTACTCACTGTGTGTCCCCGTGCCTAGCACATAGTTAGCACTCAACAAATATTTGTTCAGTGACAACTCACTAGTTGACAGACTTAGTCAATTAATACAATTTTAGAATATCATTCATATCTGTTCTTACATTCACATTATTTCATTTGCTTTTTAGCTAAAAACAACAAAGAGGAAAAAAACAACAATGACTATGAGACAGGAAGTCTAAGAGCCTTGCCCTGGATCACATGTTGGATAGAGGGCTACGTTGAGAGCTTCTGACTCTCAGGCTATATAAGGTTATAGAAAAGAGCTCACTCTCTCACATTTCTATTTCTTTCTGATCTTCAGACTAGAACTTCCATCCAAGCTGAGGTTGTTAAGGTTTCTTTAGGGACGTCTGTCTGCTGAATCCCACTGTTCCCCATTTCCCTCAACAGAGCAGGCTCAGAGTGTTTATCCCTATCTTCCCTGGGAAAGGCCAACCCTGGGGTTTTCTTTCTCCAGCTAACCAGAAGGATTATAAAACCAGCTCTAAAGGAGTAAGACCATTGGACACTGAAGTTCTGTGACTGTTTAGTTTTCATAAAGGCCAACTAATAAATCCTTGAATCTATGACATCCTTGCCACTTCTAGGTTAGGTTATTAAGCCTGCCCAAACATTCATATATTTGATGGACTTCCTAAGGCTATAACAGCACCACAAGAGTTTTGAGTTTAGGTGGCAAGTGGGAAAATGAGCAGGCTCTGGGGGGCACAAACACCTGGGTTGGAACCTCAACACTCTCACTGAATTTCATCCCCACCTCACTGGCCTGACATGCAGATTTCATGGAGGTAATTTTATGAAGACTCAGTAAGTGGCAGCTGTTACCATTTCCAATGAGTCACAGTATGTCCACTCATTTTAATCCTAATCAAAAAAGAAGGTTCTTTGCCAAGTTCACATTTCAGGTTGGGAAATCTGGAAGGAAGACACACCCCATCTATAAAAGAATGTGACTTCCTCATTTTTGAAAAATGCGTTCTTTGATGTACAGGTCTCTCTCGTTAGAGAGCTGAACTTCTCTGCAACTTGAAGAACAGCCTCATTTCACCCTTGTCTTTAGAGACCCTCATTAGAATCTTCACTCCCTTAAGGTCACAGGAACCCTAAAAGTGGCCATTACAACATGTGCTGATCATAGCCACGAAATGGCAGTGCAATCTGAGCCTGTGGAGTAACAAGGATTTCTTAACAGGCTGTCCTGGTGAAAACACTGCCTGTTTCTCAGGGTTTACTTCCTCTAAATAGAAACTATTTGAACAGGAGGTATTGGGGGAGAATAAAACAGCTACAGTCCTTGAACTTCATTTAGAAAATGTCCAGATGTTGTACTTTACAGGCCGCCCTTCAAGAAAACTTTTCAATTGCCATATGATCCAGCAAATCCACTCCTTGGCATATATCCAGACAAAACTATAATTCAAAAAGATATGTACCCCTATGTTCACAGCAGCATTTGTTTACAGTAGCTGAGACATGGAAACAACCTAAATAAATGTTCATCAGCAGATGAATGCATAAAGAAGATGTGGTACACATATACAATGAAATATTATTCAGCCATAAAAAGAACGAAATGCAGCACCTAGATGCACCTAGATGCACCTAGAGATCATCATCCTAAGTGAAAGAAGTCAGAAAGAGAAAGAAAAACCCCATATATGTGGAATCTAAAATATGACACAAATGAAGCTATCTACAAACAGAAATGGAATTGCAGAAATAGAGAACAGACATGCAGTTGCCAAAAGGGAGGAGTGTTGGGGAGGGATGGAGTTCGGTACTAGCAGACGTAAATCATTACATTTAGAATGGATGAACAACAAGGTCCTACTGTAGAGAGCAGGGAACTATAGTCAGTGTCCTGTGATAAACTAGAATGGAAGAGAATATAAAGGAGAATGTATATATATGTATAACTTGGTCACTTTGGTATACAGTGTAGATTAACACAACACTGTAAATCAATTATAGTTCAATAAAAAAGAAAACTTTTCCATCAAATGGAGTTCTACCTCTGTGGTTTCTTAGGTTGAGAAGATTATTTTAGAAATCCTTGTGATCAATGTGTTAGTTATGGCTTGTTAACCCTATATTTGTAAATCAAGTGTTGTATTGTTCTTAAAAAAAAAAATCTCCTTAGGATCAATGTGAATTTAGTAAGACTAAGGAAAAGCGAGGTAGAGTTCAAGGCAAGTTCTAATTGTTATTGACAGTTTAGATCACTTTCCTTCCCCCACAGAGTCACTGATTATCAATTAAGATTAACACCTAAGCTATACATTTCAGATCCAAGTTTACTAGCAAAGCTCCAACTTGACCTCAGGTATCTACCATTTAAAATCCTTCACTCTCATCAAAGTAGATTGCTTGCTTCTCTCCACTATAAATGACTTCTATTTAATAGGTAATTTTTTAAAAAGCTATTTAATATAAAAGGAACATTTTATTAAAAGGAAAAACAGAGGCTGCATGCGTGCTAAGTCATGTCCAACTCTTTGCAACCCCATGAACTGTAGCTCACCAGGCTCCTCTGTCCGTGGGATTTTCCAGGCAAGAATACTGGAGTGGGTTGCCATTTCCTAATCCAGAGAATCTTCCTGACTCAGGGATTGAACCTGGGTCTCCTGCATTGCAGGCAGGTTCTTTACCACTGAGCCAGCAGGGAAGCCCCCAAACAGAGGCAACTAGTCACTAATGAGCAGTGGAATGGGTCCTCCCAGGCATCAGTCCCTAAGTTTGGAAGAGCTACCCTCTGTGGTGTGGTCAGGAATGGCCAACACTGCCAAAGAGAAGCCATAAGTCATGATCACACAGGACTTTCAATATGATTTCTTCACCATTTCCTGTGCTTTATATCTTCTACAGGCTTATTTTTATCCTTTATGCCCATATCTGATGCCACCTTCTCTAAGAATTCTTTTTTCATCCCCTGCACCACCTGATACAATTTCCTTTGCCTTTGCTTGATTCCCTGTAGCTCCTTCTTTGTAACATTTTGTGGGACCCATCACATTTTGCTTTGTATAATATTTGAGTATGTATGTAGATTCCAAGTTCCTTGCTTCTCATCTTTGTATAACAATAAGAAATTTGTATACCATTTTACAGATTACAAAAGTCCTTCCTACATAATCTTTTTTTATTCCAGCATAGTATATTAGGGGTTCAGTAGACTGTTGAAGCGAGGGTGAAGGAGCCTGGGGCATTTAGAAAGCTCTGAACTCCTCAATTCCATGGACCAAACACCTGTCACATTCATTGCACAGTGACTCATGGCTCATTGTTCCCATCTTCTTGGTATATTATCCACCAAAGAGATTTTCTCTGACTTAAACATTTTTAAAAACATGACACTATGAGATTAATCCCCAAATTTCACATCAGTCTCATTAATTTCTATATGTATACATATATATATATGTCATATTATGTATATCTGTGTGTGTGTGTACATGTACTTTTTTGCTATTGTGGAGGTATAGGTAGATTGGTTGTTTTGTTTTTTTGGGGGGTTTGTTTTGTTTTCAATGTCTGTTCCAGGTTAAAAGGTTGTCTCAGGGAGCTCCATCGACAGATAATATAAAAATAAACTAGAGAATCAAGCATGGCTTGCTTGTATAATGAATATTATACAGTGGTTGGAATTCTCATAAACCCTTGGTTTGCTTTTCCTATAAAAGGGCGTTGAGCTTGATGGCCTTCGAAATTTTGAGGAACTCAAACTTTGTAAACGTTGGTTCTTACCGCACTGGAACCCCTGAGGAAGGAGAGCAGATTTCGACAGACAGGCAGCAGAATCAGCATGCAGTTGAAATTCAGGCAGGCTGCAGGGGCTCTGGCCAGGGCCAGCGCTGACTGGAAAGGGCAGGATGAAAAGCAGGTGACTCCTGTGAGCCCAGAACACCCCCCCCCATCTCACTCCGGCCCCCCAACCCCCAGGCTTCCCAGCAAACATGAGGACCACACTCCAGAGACATCAAGTTATCTGGGAACGAAGG
Source organism: Bos taurus (assembly GCF_002263795.3). NCBI lineage: Eukaryota > Metazoa > Chordata > Mammalia > Artiodactyla > Bovidae > Bos > Bos taurus. Next base: position 105,629,411 of record NC_037357.1, read on the forward strand.
TTCTTCAAAGCCAAGGATTTATTTTGAAGGTCTTGCTCCCCACCCCAACATTTTTATTATGAACATTTTCAAACACAAAGAAAATCTGAAATAATTTCACAATGAATACCTGTTTATTCATTTCCCAGATTCTACCTTTTACATTTTATGAAGCTTGCTTTAGCACATGTCCATTAATCTATCCATTCATCTGCCTACCTCTGTATCCATCAGTGCATCTTATTTTTGATGCATTTCCAAGTTGCAGACATCAGTTCACTTCCTCCTAAATACTTTGGTATGCATATCATTAATTAGAGTTCAATATAGAAACTGGGGCTTTGTAAAGAAGATTTTCTTAGCACTTAGACTAACCTCAACAGTAACTAAGTAGGTATGGTGTAATGCTTTGGCATTAAAACTGTTCCTTGTAATGCCTAAAGAAACTGCATATATGCAATTAAATAGGGGGGAGGAAAATGCAAAAGGAAATCATCCTTTTAAGCATCAACCTGAATAAATTAACAACAATTATAATAACATAGTATAATTATATGCTATAATATTTATGCATATGATGCATAATACGTATTATAATTAGTATCATTAAGTAATCAATTTGTGGTTTCAGCATGATGTAACAAATGACATCCTCTGAGGCAGCCCTAATTGTAATTATTTTGTTTATGAAGAAGAACTCTGGCAGTTCAAGGAAACTGAGAATGCTAGTGGACCCAAGGAAACGCAGGGGCCTTTGCTCCGCCAGTCTAGTCAACGGATGTGACCTTTGGGCAAGTTCCTCAAAGGCTCCATATGTAGGGAGAGGCTTATTTCCTGAAGATTATTTCATAACATGTCACTAGGGCTTTTCATGAAAAAAGTAGTAGGAATCAGATGATTTAGAGAATACAGGAAGTCCCACTTGTGCTACCTGTGTCACCCTGGATGGATCTCTTCAACCTGGCCATCTATTCCAGAGTGAGTATTAGATTTCTCCTTTAAGCTAAACAGGTGCACAGTAGTTCTTGGGAGGGGAAGGTTGCTGCTGGGACCTTCTGCCACCCTTTTGTTTGTCCCACACTGGAAGACCTAAAGACTCTTGCTCAGGGGGTTGCAATGGAGGGACTGAGGCCAATGGTGCTGTTGGGTTGGTCAGAATATTTCTTTAAAATGTTAAGAGGAATAGGAACAAGAATCTCTGATTAGACATGGGAGCCAGTCAATACCATGGGAAATGGAACTTATACTTACCCCAAGAAGTTTTCGAGTGTAAAAGAACTTATCTGGGATATCATAAACCCGGTAGTACCAGACAAAAAGGAAGACGTTCATCCCCAGCCATACCAGCTGCACAAATAGAAATGGTTGCGTAAAGTTTTCAAGTTTCAACAGGCAGATTTCACACCAGGTTGGAGTCAGACCAGGGTCAAGACCTCCCCATGGACAGCTCTCAATAAAGGTGGTTACAAAGCTGGGTGGAACCAGCTTCGAACCAGCTCTTTCCTGCAAAGGTGTCTCTGCACTTTGGTAGTAACCTTTCCACTCTGTCTTGTCCCCTGTGATTGTTCTATTACTTGGCCACTATGCCGTTATTATCTGTCTATCTCTTCTTGTTTCTCCTTCTCTTAGGTTGATAGATGATAGCAAGTGACTTGAAGGGAAAGGAATCTGTTACTATGCTGTCTCTCACATCAGGAAGACTCTGTGTTTGATTCTCAATTCTCACAGGTGGAAGATCTCCCTCCATCACACAGCATCTTGCCCCAGTTAGTGGCAAGTCTTTAATTCTACTTGATGAATTTTGCTTCAAGTGAGCATCAATGAGGGGATGACTGCATGCTAAGTTGCTTCAGTCGTATCTGACTTTTTGTGACCCTATGGACCGTAGCCTGCCAGGCTCTTCTGTCCATGTGATTCTCCAGGCAAGAGTACTGGAGTGGGTTGCTATGTCCTCGTCCAGGAGATCTTCCTAGCCCAGGGAATGAACCTGCATCTCTTGTGTCTCCTTCATTGGCAGGCAGGTTCTTTTCCAATAGAGCCACTTGGGAAGCCCAAGGGGATGAGAGGCATGGGATTTATTATTATTATTATTAAAAGGAGATTCTTCTAGACTGTGAGTGTTGATTTCATCTCAAGCACTGACTGCATCCAACAATGACTCTGCCCGGTGCTCCACCTTCAGGTCCCCAGTGGCTATCTTTTCTTAACTGAGCTTTCAGTTTATTTAATGTCCTTCAATGCTGGAAAATAGTCTCTCTTTACAAAGAAGAAGGTGCTAAAGCCACTTCTCCATTTCCTAACTTTGTCATGTTTACTCTTGATTTCCAAGCTGTGTCTTCACTTTCAAGTATATGAATGCATAATTTAGATGGAGGTCATTTCCCTGGGAAAACTGTGGTAAGGGCTAAAAGTATAATTTGAACTTAGTTTCTATAGGAGTCATCTGTTCTTAAAACAGAAATGAGAAATCAACTTAAGAGCTTTGAGTCCTCAGAACAATTCTGTATTTTGTTAGTGTTAATTTGGATTTTTTAATGAAAAAAATATTGTGGCTTTTATTTTATTTGTGCCACTTGTTTCTACCTCTCCAGCTAAAAAAGTCATATTTACTTAATGACAATTCTTTCAAAAATTTCATTCATAGGTGTCCTTTTAAAAAATCTGGATAATACTTTCATTGGCTACTGGAAAAGCTACTTATAAATCATATTTCTATCTTCCCAACCATCTGTGATTGCTTTGCTGAGACCACCACCTTAAAATAATAGTTAATACGTGTTATGTTAAAAACTAAAGAAATCAACATGTCTATTAGAAAAATCGCCATATCTTTACTTAAAAGTTGTTTCTCATGATAGATTATATTAATTTATATATAACTGTGTAATATATATCATACATACATTATACACATACATCTAGATAGTTTACTTCAATTCCTTTTCCTTGACTTAGAAAAAAAAAAAACTTCATAAATAACTAAAGTTTACCTCAGAAGAAAGAAGATACTTCTTAAAAAGAGAAAATTGAAAAATTCAATTATTTTTGGTGTAATTACTGAAAATACAGGCCAATTTCCCGTACATCAGCCAATCTTGTATTTGTTATTTGGAAAACTGTATAAAGTTTCAATTGCCCATTTTTAGGTGGTATAAGTACATAAAAAATAGAAAAACTTGCTTCTAAGTAAACATTGTAACCAATTCATATTCAGGGATCGTCATCATGAAATGTCTTCTACTCCCACTGTGAAATGCTGGCTAATTTAGTACTTCTAAAAAATCCCAGAAATAAACTAGGCAAAGTGAGCCCCTAGATACATTCCTTCCATGAGTAAATCTGGAAGAATGGACTCATTCTATATCCATCAGATGGATGCATGTTCACATAAATAAGTTTCAACACAATTTCTCAAATGAATGAAATAAAGCTTTGCTCTATTTTCATTTTCAAGAGAACATAGACAAGTTAGAGAATTTGTAATTTCTTTCTTATTGGTACTTACAATGACAAAGATGGAGATGCCCTCATTCACAACCCAGTTCCCCATGGTAGCAGAGGTTCAATGCCTTGAGTTTGCCTTTCTTCTCTGCTATGCTTCTTCTTCCCATGAGGAAATGAAAACAGCAGCCTTGGGGCAATCTGTTTCCTTTTCTATTATCAGAAATTAGCTAATCATTGGTCAACTGAAAAGCTTGTTTCCATAACAAATTTAAATTTTTAAACCACAAAAAAAAAGACAGAAAAAAAGTCTACAATGATCCAATCACAATTAAACATAGTGAGAAATGAAACTAATTTCTACAACTTAAAGACAAATAACAGTGTAATTCATAGTGAATTACACAGTGAATTAATTTTTGGACTGACTGGTTAGCAAATGGCAATTTTTAAAAAGTCACCCAACTAGCCATGATTTCGTGTTAGGTTAAAAAAAAAAATTAGATAGATGTGATCTTTTTTGATAGGCTGGAGCAGCATTTATAATCTTACTGAGAAAAATAATAACAATAGTGATGGCTGATATTTATACCATGCTTACATTACGCCAATTTTCTAAGATACATATGTGTGTGTATGTGTATGTACATACACATACACACACACACATATATATATATAAGTTGATACACATCTATGTGTGTGTCTACACACAAAGGCACCCATATACACACATATATAAATTCAGTATGTAAATAAATTAATTCTAATATTCAACCTTATAAAGTAGTCTCTATTATTATGATTACATTTACATATGAGGAAACTGAGACCCAGAGCAGTTAAGTTGCTTGGCCAAGGTCATACAATTAAGAAACTGTGGAGTTGGGACTTGAAAGCCAAGTCATTTGGCCATCTTTTGACCATGAAAGCCTGACAGTGGCACCTCATCCCAAATCACTTCCAATACAACTATGGGTAAAGAAAACAACAAATAGGCCAAAATGTTTGGATGGCTGTAGTAGTCCCAGGTTGACAGGTCATTTTTCTAGGCAGGGTAGGTAAACAGGGTCAGAAAGGTATGTTCGACATGGTGGATGTCAAAAGTCAGATTTAGCATCCCCCCAACCCCCGCCTGACTCCCACCCAGTCTTCAGGACATGAAAGAGACAAGGGTAGGGTGGTAACGCCACTATGAGTTCAAAGTTGACTAATTGCACTAATTGTAGAACAGCTAGAGTAGAGAGGTAAAAGAAGAAACTGGAGGAGCAAAAGGGAAAAAGAAGAAAAAAGAGAGAGAGAGAGGCCTGAACTATTTGGGTTGGTGTCTACTGAAGCACTTGAGACAACCTGCAGAATTGTGACCATGAGTAAAGTAATTATTTTTCACCTTTTAATATTTAAGGAAAGGTACTCAACCGTGACTTTCTGCATGGCTCTTGAATCATGCGTAACCCACATCAAGGACAATCAGCTTCATGGTTCAGTTACACACAGAGATGAATTCAAAGAAACACAGACAATCAAGTTATGTGTCAGTAATTTGCCTCTCTGCTCTGGGATCTATTCCTCACCCTTTCCTTGTTCTGTTCTGTTTTAGAGAGAGTTGTATTTGCCAGGCTCCTTGGCCCACTGGCTTCTGGGATGTTCAATTAAACTGGAGGATGAGGAGCAGGCGAGGAGTCAGAGTGCTTCTTCCCCTGGCTTTCAGCTTCAAGAGGGGTCTCAGAAGTGCTTGCCTTTAACCAGAAACTCCAGCTCCCACCAGTCACCCTTTCTCCCTGTGGCCTGAGCTCCTGCTGGCCATCACCAATATAGGTCCAGCTCCTACCAGATGGCCATCGCTTCTGGGCTTGAGTTACACCAACTCCTCCCAGGTTCCCTCCAACCTGGAGGGTGGTCACCACTTCCTGTAGCTGTTAATCTTTATGTTGCCTCTGTACCCACGTTGGGATTCTCCAGTTTCACATCATCCATGTAACAAATCCCTGGTGTGAAATTCCCTCTGTTGAAACAGGGTGGTTTCTGTTTTTCTGACTGAACTTTGCCTGATACAGAAAGTAATTCAGACCTGTACTCATTTTCTCATGGAATTAAAGAAGTGAGGCATGTATGCCTAAAGAGGAATAAACACCTTAAAATCTGCTCTCTCTCTTCCTGCCACTCTCAAACTCTTCCACAGGGAGGATTCCTGCTCCATCAGGGTCTTTGAAATTTACCAAAGTAGTCCATCGACAGATGAAGATGTGCTACATAAATACAATGGAATATTGTGCTGTGCTTAGTTGCTCAGTTGTATCTGACTCTTTGTGACGCTATGGACTGTAGCCCACCAGGCTATACAGTCCATGGGATTCTCCAGGCAAGAACACTGGAGTGGGTTGCCATACTCTACTCCAGGGGATCTTCCCAACCCAGGGATCAAAGCCAGGTTTCCTCCTCTGCAGGCAGATTCTTTACCATCTGAGCCACCAGGGAAGCATATTACTCAGCCATAAAAAGGAAAGAAATTGGGTCATTTATAGAGATGTGGATGGACCTAGAGTCTGTCATATAGACTGAAGTAAGTCAGAAAGAGAAAAACAAGTATCATATATTAATGCATATATGTGGAATCTAGAAAATTGGTTCAGATGAATCTATTTGTAGGGCAGGAATAGAGATGCAGATGTAGAGACTGGACGAGTGGACATGGTGGGGCGACGGGATGAATTGGGAGATTAGGACTGACATATATACACTACCATGTGTAAAACAGATGGCTAGTGGGAAGCTGCCATACAGGGAACTCAGCTTGGTGGTCTGAGGTGGTCTAGGTCTTGGTGACCTAGAGGGGGAGGGGGTGTGTGTGTGAGGGAGGTCCAAGAGAGAGACAATATATATATACACACACACACATATAGCTGATTCACTTCATTGTACAGCAGAAACCTACACTACATTGTACAGCAACTATACCCCAATTAAAAAAAAAAAACAACTTGCCAAAGTCTTCCCCTCTCCACCCCTCCCTGCTTCTCTCTTTTCTAACCTACTGGCTGATCGTCCCTTTACCCTACCTATCTTAAACTTCAAGTCTCTCCCACATTTTGTCATCTACCTCCCAAGGACCGTGCTCTGCTGGGGCAGCAATTGCAAGGGGACCATAGATACTCATATACTAGGAAATAATGCTCCTTGAACATTTCCTAACTCCTTTCTCCTCCCTCCACAGTTTGAGAAGAAAATTTAAAAAAGAAAGAATATTTTTATGGGTGATCAACCATTCCCTCCTATGGCTTCTTTTTTCTCCTTTATAAAAATAATCACAGGGCTGTGAGTAGAGATGTCTTGAGAGACTTAAGAACCTCAATCAGTTTCACAGTTGGAGGAAGAGAGCTCAGTTGCAATGAAGAGTGAAATCTTTCTTTTATAGCAAGTAACTTCCCTTTTGAGAACACTGTTCAAGTTAATTTCAATGTTCTCTGCTCTTGAAAAGACAAGCAGGAAGTTTGATAAAGGAGCAACAGGTATTGGCTGACTGGTATTGACTGGACATGGAGAATGAAGAAAATTGAACCTCTATGCATCAGCTAACAGTTTATCTTCTCCCGGTCACTTGGGTTTCCATTGCCTCCTAAGCTGTTAGTGTCAAGTTAGACTGTGATAAATGCAAGAAAGTGTTCAACCCTTCTAGCAGGCAGTAATGACAATGACCAACACCATCAGCTTGTGATTGAAATCCTAGACACCTCTTGCAGAGGGAAAAAAGAGAGACAGACCCATGTCTCTAGGGGATCCCTAGATTTTGCATTCTGAGTATAATTCTTTCCCGATTTGTCAAATTAAAAAAGTATGTGAAAGTGAAAGTTGTGCAGTCATGTTTGACTCCTTGTGACCCCATGGACTACAGCCTGGCAGGCTCCTCTGTCCATGGAATTCTCCAGACAAGAATACTGAAGTGAGTAGCCATTCCCTTCTCCAGAGCATCTTTCTGACCCAGGGATCGAACCTGGGTCTTCCACACTGCAGGCAGATTCTTTGCTGTATGAGCCACCAGGGAAGCTTTGTCAAATTAAAAAAAAAAAAAAGTATACTAAAGTTATTTCCAGAAGGATGTATGGAATGGTGAAGAAAGATAGGTATGTTACTGCACCAAGATTCCTGAAAAATTTCATTCCTGGTAATGATGAAAAATGGATTATCTCTACCGTGCAAACTATTCTTTTCAGAACTACCATGTTCCCACTCGCTATCCATCCATGAGGTATGTGGCCCCACTTCCCTTGCTTAAGGGTGACTAATGAGAGGACCTCATCCTCCTGGAAATAGTAACTGTCTCAGGGATGGGCACTTGACCCAAATGAGGTCAATGAGAGTTCTTTTTGCACAATGAGGGAATTTTTAGGGTCTATGGAGGTGAGAGAGTGAAGCTCTTCTTTCTTTGTTCTTTGTGAATATGCATGTCTGCTGCTGCCACTGACCATCTCTACTACTTTGTGCCAAGAAGCTGCATAAGAATCATGCCAACACAAAATCAGATCAGTAGTTGGGGAAGGAGTGAGAGGTCTGGAGACAAATATAACAGCATTTGCTTTCTGGGTCTGATCTATCTGAGACACTTGGATATCTCAGTTATTCTCACAGATTGGGTTCCCTGGAAGTACATTACAAGTTGGAGATTAGTGCTGAGGAGTTTGATCTGAGAGTGTCTTTGGAGGCACGCACCCACATAAAGGAAGGAAAAATAAGAAAACAGCAGTGGGCAGAAGGAGAAGCTGAATTATCATGTGGTCATAAGAAGGCCTCAGCAACCCTGTGGGGAGAAGTGAAGCTGCGATGACTGGATGATCTTGGGCAAGACAGTTGCTCTTCACTAAGACACTCCCTGGAGGTGTAGACAGCAGGGGACTAAGTCTTTCACTTTTGAAGTTGCCACATTATAGTATCCAACTCAGTTACACAAGCCATAAATTCCTATTTTTAAGGGGAAGAAAAAACAGTTTGAGTTGGCTTTCTACCACTTATACCTAGAAGGGTTCCTACTAAAGCATGTTGTAATGGAAACCACTTTTATTCTATAACCACAGGCTCAAAGGTTAGTGAAAGTTGAATAAGGCTGCTGGAATGGGATCCAGATATTCTATTTCTTGTTTGAAGGGGAAAAAAGAGCAAAAGAAGAGACACGGAGGAAGGGGTAATTTACTGATGTAGGTGATTAGAGGCATTAAGAACATGGTTTTACCTGATACTTTATTTATTAGAAAGTGAAAATGTCTGGTGATGATTTAAAATTTAACTCTTTAGATTGTGATTTGTATACATTTATTCACAAGAATAAGGAAGAAAATGAGGAAAGCTTACCTATTTTCTCTCACTAATCACTGATTTGAATTTAAAACTTGCGAGGACGCTTCCTGAGTAAATAATTTTTTTTCTTGAAAAAAATCTATTTTTACAGACTTTAGCTAGGTCCTAACAATAGCTAACATTTGTAAAGCATTTTACACATGCCAAGTGCCTGATGTGCCTTATCTCATTCACTTTTCACAGTCTTATTATGAAGTGTGCAAACTTATCATATCCATATGAAGTAGGATGAATATTGTGTGTTAGTCACTCAGTTGCATCTGACTCTATGCGACCCCATGGACTGTAGCCCCCCAGGCTCCTTCGTCCATGGAATTCTCCAGGCAAATATACTGGAGTGGGTTGCCATTTCCTTCTCCAGGGCATCTTCCTGACCCAGGATCAAAATGAGGTCTCTTGCACTGCAGGCGAGTTCTTTACCATCTGAGCCACCAGGGAAGGTATTGCCCCCCGCCCCAGCCAAAATGTCTAGGTACTGATTCCCAAAACCTATGAATATGTTACTTTACATGGTTAAAGTAACTTTAACTTTGCTTTGAAGACATGATTGAGTTAAAAATTTTGAGATGGGGAAATTATTAGGGATTATTCTGAGTAGGCCAATGTAATCCCAAGGGCCCTTATTCGAAGGAGGCAGGAGGTTCAGATGCATTGAGAGAGGATGTGAGGGATGAGCTAGAATTCAGAGAGCAGAGAAGATGCTATGTGGCTGACTTCCAAGATGGAGGAAGAAGCCCTGAACAAAGGAATGCAAGGAACGCAGCTCTAGAATCTGTAAGAGGCAAGGAAAGAGATTTTCTTCTGGAGCCTCCAGAAGGGATGCAGGCCTGCTGACACCTTGATTTTAACCCCATGAAAGGGATTCCAGACCTCTGACCTCCAGAACTGCAAGAAAGTAAGTTTGTGCTGATTTAAGCCAGTCGTTTGTGGAAATTTGTTACAGCAGCAATAGAAGACTCACATCCCTCTTTAAAGACCAGAGATAAGAGCCGTGAGGAGATAAAGTAGCTCGCCCAGAATCACACGGTTGCTTGATGCTGGAGCTGAGATTTGAATGCAGGCAGTCTGATGCATCACTGCTTATTCGCACCTCCAGAATCATTTTGTAAAGCTAGGTTTTCATTGTCAATAATAAAATCATTTATTTTGGAGCATCAGCTGCTGTCCCAAGATCCCTGGATTGAACTCTGCTATCCTGCTGTTAGTTTGCAACACATGGCTCTCCCACCTAGGACTGACCAGAATTGCCCTTGATTTCCAGTCTCCCTCTGACAGTCTAGATGTTGCAGATGGTTTCCTGCAGTAACCATTGGCATGCAGAACTGGCTCCACCCAAGAAGCCTGAAGGAGTCTGTTGAGCCACAAGGGTGACTCCGTACTACCAGTTTCTGCCTATTTCACCCTCTGTTTCTGTGTTTCTGCTATCACCTTTCCTTGCCCCAGGAGGTATCTGAGCTCTCATAGCCCCACTTGCAGCAGTTAGCAAGGGTTCATTCTGGAGAAGATGCTAATCAGTCACTTCAGTGTTAGCCGGGCTTCCCAGGTAGCTCAGAGCGTGGAGAACCTGCCTGCCAATGCAGGAGATGCAGGTTCAATCTCTGGGTCAGGAAATCCTTGCCTGGAGAATCCCATGGACAGAGGAGCCTGGCGGGCTACAGTTCATAGGGTCGTAAAGAGTTAGACATGACTGAGCAACTAAACATCATCATTGTCATCATAAGTGTCAGCCACATGAGACAAGCAAGTGTCAGTTCTTGTAGGACCACTGGCATTGAAATAGGATTCTCTCCAAGAGAAAAAGCATCTTCATTTCATGTGAGCCTGAGGTCTAGTTCCCTTGACAGTTTCACCAAATAATGTCTAGCCTAACAAAACTTAATAATAGGATCTGACTGCTTGCTAAGGAGAAACTGAAAATATTTCAGGTCAATACTTGTAGCCACATGCAAAAATCTGTTAAGATATATAATCCAGTACAGTTGTCAAAATTAGGAGATACAATACAAATACAATATTATTGTGTAATCTACAGTTCATGGAGTTTACCAACTGCCTTTTTTGTGATTTGTTGTTGTGCTCTGGAATCTAGTCTAATATCATGTACGGAATATAGTTGTCATTTATCTCTGGGCTCCTTTAATCTGGACCAGTTCCTGAGTTTTTATTTATTAATTTTTCCTGATTGTGGCATGTTTGAAGAATATAGGCTGGTTATTGCATAGAATGTCCCTCCTTTTGAGGTACTGCATTTGTTTATGACTAGACTCAACTTTGGAGAAGGCAATGGCACCCCACTCCAGTACTCTTGCCTGGAAAATCCCATGGACGGAGGAGCCTGGTGGGCTGCAGTCCCTGGGGTCTTGAAGAGTCACATGCAACTGAGTGACTTCCCTTTCACTTTTCACTTTCATGCATTGGAGAAGGAAATGGCAACCTACTCCAGTGTTCTTGCCTGGAGAATCCCAGGGACGGGGGAGCCTTGTGGGCTGCCGTCTATGGGGTCACACAGAGTCGGACACGACTGAAGTGACTTAGCAGTAGCAGCAGACTCAATTTACGCCTTTTGGGTGGGAATATGCTAGAAATGGCAAGTGTCCTTGTTAGAGCATCACATCAGGGAGGCACATGATGTCAGTCTGTCACATTGCTGATGATGACCTTACTCTTAGACAATACACACAGAAATCTTTAAGAGTAAATGTAGGCCATTTATTTTCAAATGGTTTAAAAACAATAACCATGATCGTGGAAATCTGACCAAATGGTAATAGCTGATAAATCTGGGTCAACAGCACACTGGGTTTCTTTGTCCTGTTCTGATAACTCTACTGCAGGCTTGACATCATTTTTAAATAAAGCAGCTTAAAAATCTGACATATTAGAAGCTGTCTTCAGTGTGTACAGATTGCTCTGGCACTTGGGGACAGCATTGGTTTGGGGAGTGGATGCTGCTTTTTGTGAGGGAAGGCACTTCAATGGGCTTCTTGGTGATTCAAAGGTATTGCCTGGTCAAGGGGTTAGAGGTAGAGCCAGAGAAAAGCTAAGCTGCTTAGCATAATACAACAAAAGGATGATGTCCTTGAGTGGAGAAACTTACAGTGTTACCTTGATATGAGGCTTGCACTGGAGACCATGAAATAGAATGTCCTGGAGGACAGAAGTGTTTCTCACAGAGATGAGTAACAGGCCCAAGAACAGAACAGAGTATCTGGCCCAAGAGAGGACATGGGCAGGATTTCCCTAGTATCCCAGTGGTTAGGACTTCATGCTTCCAATGCAGGGGGCACCAGTTTGATACCTTGTCAGGGAACTAAGATTCTACATGCCTTGTGGCATGGTCGGGGGGTGGGGGCAGGGGTGGGGGTGGGGAAGTCATCTAATTTTTAAAAAGAGAAAGAGGACATGGGCAATAAGGAACTTTCCTGTTCATGGTAATAATCTGTGAGAACGGGGCCACATGATAATGATTGTTGGTTTTCCCTTTTCTATAGTGTCATTCCTTTATGTTGTTCCTCTGTCTTCACTACAGCTGATAAACCAGCACGACATAGCATCAGCCTTGAATTAATGGTCATCTTGAGGGATAAAGTGGAAGCTGGCCATGTGGTGAAATAGACTAGGAGGGCTTGAGGCAGAAAGGAGAAAAAAAAAAAAAAAAGATGAGATGATCAGACGTGAAAGGAAGAGCAGGAGACAATCAGGAGGATACCAACAGTCTGAAAAATTCCTGGAAATATTTGGGAAAAGACACTGGACTTCCAGGCATTCTGTGGTGTTTGAATTGTAGTGATTTGGCTGTTAAGGAGAAGAAAATTGCAGAACTCTAGAGAATGTGAGCATATATAGGAAAGTAGAGTTCATTGGCCACATGTGGGTCATGTACAATAAATGGTTAAAAAAATATGCTTGAGTGGTTTATTCAAGTCCAAAGGAAGAGTTGGTGTGCCTAACTTCTACTACAACAAGCACCAGGAGAATAATGATTTTTTTAGGCAAATTCATCCCTTGCATATGAGGTGGATCAAGAATGAGAATATTCCTTTGTGTGCACTTTCAAACTTTGCTAATTTAGGGACCATGTGTAAAAATAAGAAGGCAGGTAATGACTATTTATTTGATTTTAGCACAGTGAGATTATTAATTTGTGGTTACTTGTGAGATTTACTGCACTGCTTTCTTGACACTGAGATTTCAGGAATTTAAAAAGTCAAAGAAGCTCTACAACAAGAGTTCAAATGAACCATGAAGTTTTATTTTCTCACTTATGTGAGAAGACATCTGCACACACTGAACTTGAAACTGCAGGCTAAAAATGTGAAATACTGTTGTCAGTTCAAGGAAGTGAAGATATTCAGACACAACTCAGACTGTTATATAATTCAGAGAGCACATCTATTTCCCTTATTAAACTTCCCTGGACTCAATGGATTCATGAGTTTGAACAAAGGCAAACATTTTTGTGGAAATGAAACCACAATTAAAAAAAGATTTGATGACTCTGGATGCTATTTAACATTTATTCAGTTGCCTTAGAAATTTAAATGTCTATATCTATACACATATAATTGGATAAATATCAGTCCTGAGAGTGTGATTCAGTTTTAAAAGCACTGATTGGGCTTAAAAACAACACATGCCCATCAAAGCTGATAGTGTCCATGGAAATATGTGTCTCTAGATGCTAAAACTCTCATAAAATATCTAGCAATATGGTGCAATGATGAACAATGTTTGGGTCTTAAGTGACTGTATAAAATTGCAATTATTAACGAAATGAAGAGAAAGTGTTAGTCGCTCAGTCATGTCCAATTCTTTGTGACCCCACGGACTATAGCCTGCCAGGCTTCCCTGTCCATGAAATTCTCCAGGCAAGAATACTGGAATGGATAGCCATTCTTTTCTCCAGACGATCTTCCCAGCCCAGGGATTGAACCTGGGTCTCCTGCATTGCAGGCATTAATGAAATAGCTGAAATCAAAGAGGCACCATGAGCAATGCAAACTCAGAGTCAAAATGAGGTACTCTCTAACTCGATCCATTTCCCCAGGATGGTTTAACCTGTTAAATACCAGCACAGCAGGCACTGTTTTCATTACTCTCAAGATTTTCTTAATTCCCTTCTCCCCCACTGCCTCCCAATATAGAGAATGAAAACAAAAACAGAAATAAAAACAAATACAAGGTCTCTGGAAGCTCCCAAACTTCCTCGCAAGTTGACTTTAAAATATAATCTTCCAGGACTTCCTTGGTGGTCTAGCGGTTAGGAATCCACCTGCTAAAGCAGGGGACAGGGGTTCGATCCCTAGTCCACGAAGATTCCACCTGCCCGTGCAGTGACTAAGCCTGTGTGCCACAACCACCGAGCCCATGTACCTAGAGCCTGTGCTCCTCAGCAAGAGAAGCCCACACACTGCAATGAAGAGTAGTCCTGCTGACTGCAACTAGAGAAAAGCTAGTGCACAGCAATGAAAACTCAGCATGGCCAAAAATTACAAAGTATCTTCCAGGAGAATGGAAGGTAAGACATTACAGGGAAAAAATTTCCTTTTATTGAAAAACTGTAATAATAATGAAGTCAAGGATGATGTCAGGGAAAATAGTGGTTTTATGGACTGAATTCAGTCCCTCTAAAATCTGGGGGTAGGGGTAGGAGGGAGGTTTAAGAAAGAAGGAATTATTATACAAATAGCCAACTCATGGTGTTATACAGCAGAAATTAACACAACATTGTAAAGCACTATAACCCAATAATAAAATTTAAAAAAATAAATAAAAAATAAAGCTTATCTGTTATATCCCTAACCACCACTGTGACTGTATTTGGACTCAGGGACTTTAGGAGGTAATTAAGGTTACATGAGACCACAAGGATGGGGCCCTAATCTGATTGGACTGGTGTCCTCATAAGAAGACTTTGACACCAGAGAGCTCTCTCTTCTCCCCTGTGTGCAAGAGAAGAGTCCATGTAGGATACAGTGAGGAAGCAGCAAGAGAAGCGTCACCAGAAACCAACCCTGATGGCACCTTAAGACTTCTAGCCCCCTGAACTGTGCAAAAAAAAAAAATAATTCACTTACTGAAGCCACACAGTCTGTGGTATTTTGTTTTAGCAGCCTGAGTAGATTAATACAGGTATAATAAGGAAACTGGGGAGGTTGTCCATGCCCAGAATCATTGAAAAACCTGGGGAAAAAGTGTCAGCAGAAACCTCATCAGAACACTGGATGATAAAGAAATGTTTACAGCAACAAGTGAATACTTAACTAAGAGAAAGGCCATGAGAACACAGTAGGAGAGCTTTGTGGCATTTTAATTTACCTTAGTCCCATCCCCCTGTGCAGGATGGCAGTGACTTTGAAGACAGCAGCCTGCATTCCCATTGTGGGTACCTGGTTGTGGAGAGACCAGAGCAGACCTTAATCCCAAGGACAGCATTTGTCTGTTTTGATTGGTCTAGGGGTTCCATGAAGGACTGGCACAAGCGCTTGCTTTTGTTTCCTCTAATCAGAGCTCTCCCAGAGTGGAGGAGGGGCTGTACAATGATCCTCCCTCAAAAGCACTGAAAGGAAAGCCACTCTGACCTGGGGCCAAACATAACCACTGGGGCAAATGACAGAAACACTGATAGCCTGGCAGGAAAAGCTGGGTAGGACATTCTTTGGGGAATAAAAGTTTTGACAAGCTGCCTTGTAGACTGGGGAAACTAGAAGGCCACACTCATGTCCAGGGAAGGATGCATGCCCAAAAAAGACCTGAGAAAACTATACACTTCTACATATAGCTGATCTTTATGCTCCAACTAAGTAGGATGTGAAAATTTAGGCAGAATTGTAAATGGCATGACTGACGTATAAAGGATTATCCCAAGAGGGAGCCATTCTTCAAGGACCTGGAGAGTATATTTTTCTTTCTTTCTATTTTTAAAAATTTGACCCAAGGCATTTAAGGAAATCTCTGTTCAATGACTAGCTGACTACTGAGCTGATGGAACAGAGACCTCATATAGCATTCATTGCAAAGAATACAGTCTTCACAAAAGTAGTTTAGAGAGGTCACTAAACAAACAACTACCACCCAAGGCAAGCAACAACAAATCCTGGAAGTGAGGCAAATAATCTAAATCAGTACAGGATAAGATTCAAAACTTTGTTTTCAGCAAAATATTACAGGCATGTGAAGAAACAAGAAAGTATGTCTCAGATGAATGGATAAAGAAGATGTGAGCTATATGTATTGAGATAGAAGATAGATAGGAAAAAAAAAAAAAAAAAGAAGAAGATAGATAGGCCCCAGGCTGAACACTTTCTCCTCTGGGACAGAAATTCCATAACAGCAGAAACCCCATAAAAGCAGGATTGATGGAGGATTCTGGGCCCTGCCAAGATAAGAGATAAAAGACAACATATTTCTCATTCTTGAAGTCAAGGAGACCTCCCTGACTACACATACACAGAAAGGCTCCTTGGAGGTCAAAAGAGAGAGGGTGTTGTCACCTCATAGTAAGTGATTCAACTACCTGTAAGCCTCTTTGCTGGAATCCATCTTGACTGAGAGATGCACACACACACACACACACACACACACACACACACACGGGAGAACCCTGAGACAAACCAAATACAGACTCAGGACCAGACAAAGCAAGATGATTGGTCAAAGAAAACCCAGAAGAAATGCCCATAAAAGTGATTCAAACTGCCACAAGGGTGCGACTCAGTGACTCTCTCTGAGCCTGCCTGTGTTTAACCATACACACTGTACTCTATTTTCCTCTCAATAAATACTTTACTTGTTTCACTACTTTCCATCTTTGTGGGGATTCTTTTTTACACAGCCGAAGGGCCAGGGCCTTGTCACTGACCACTGGTCTAGTAACTAGGATTCGGTGCTCTCAGCACCGCAACCCAACCTCAATCTCTGGCTGGAAACCCAAGCTGCTGCAGGATGATGCCACCCTAGATCAGTATGACTTGGTGGTCAAAGGGTAAAAATGCCCAGTTATATGAATCAGTTCTGAGGATCTAATGTACAATGTGGCAACTATAATTAGCAATACTGTATCATATACTTGAAAGTTGTTAACAGAGTAGATCTCCAACATTCTCATTACAATAATGAAATGTTAATTATGTGTGGTGACAGAGGTGATAACTAACCTTACTGAAGATAACTAATCTTAAACTTATACATCATTGTCAATTATATCCCAATAAACGTGGGGGAATAAAAAGATATGGTCATCCTGGGGTAGAATGGGCCTCAATTCAATCCGACTAGTGTCCTTATAAGAAAAGGATGTGTGGGACTTCCCTGGTGGTCCAGTAGCTAAGACTACACACTCCCAATGCAGGGAGCCTGGGTTCGAACTCTGGTCAGGGAACTAGATCCCACATGCTGTAACTAAGCACGTGTGTCGTAACTAGAGAAGACCATACACAGCAATGAAGACCCAGGACTTCATTATTCATAAACAATAAAAATTTAAAAAAAGAAAAGGAGGTGAAGACACAAGGGAAGAAGACTACGTGATGACAGAAGCAGAAATTGAATTGCAGCCACTGGCAGCCTAGGGATGCCAAGAATGACTGGCAACTACCAACGACTAGGGAGAGGTGAGGAAGGAGTCTCCCTTCCTGGTTTCACAGAGCACATGAATCTGCTGATAACTTGATTTAGGAATTCTCACTTCCAGAACCGGGAGACAATGAATTTTCATGGTTTTAAGCCACCCGCTTCATGGTACTACTTTGCTCAGGCAGTCCTAGGAAATTCACACATGCTCCCTGTAGAGAAATCAACATGTTCCAAGGCCTGGAGGCAAGAGAGAGAATGACTCGGTCAGAAACCTGTGAAGAGTTCAGTGTATTTAAAGTCTAGAGAAAGAGGTGGGTCATGCCAAGAAATCAGGCTGGCTAGATAAACAAGTAGGGGCCAGATTATGTGGGAGTTTGCAGTTTATCCTAAAGGTAAAGAAAAGATTCATTGGATGGTTAAAGAAGATGCGTAAAATGAGCAGATTTATGTGTTATAAGAGTACTATGACTTCAGTAGGAAATGGACTGGAAGAGACCACTGTAGGCAGGAATAAAAGTGAGGAGGTCACAGAATTTGTTTAGATGAATACAACAAATTGGCTACTACTGTTTAATAAAATGCCCCAAACCCAGTGGCTTAAAATAACATGCAATATTATTTCAGTGAATTTGTGGATCAGTTGGAAAAGACTCTTGAGAGTCCCTTGGCCTGCAAGGAGATCCAACCAGTCCATCCTAAAGGAGATCAGTCCTGGGTGTTCATTGGAAGGACTGATGTTGAAGCTGAAGCTCTAATACTTTGGCCACCTGATGTGAAGAACTGACTCATTGGAAAAGACCCTTATGCTGGGAAAGATTGAAGGTGGGAGGAGAAGGGGACGACAGAGGATGAGATGGTTGGATCAATGGACATGAGTTTGGGTGGGCTCCAGGAGTTGGTGATGGACAGGGAGGCATGCTACAGTTCATGGGGTCGCAGAGAGTCGGACATGACTGAGCGACTGAACTGAACTGAACTGAACTGAACTGATAGATGACTAATCTAGGCTGGGCAAGTTAGGAGTCAGCTGATCTAGAATGGGCTTGGCTGGCCATGGTTCCACACCCTATGTCTTTCATCCTCCTCCTAGGAACAGTGGGCAAACCTGCACACATCCTTCTTATATGGATGGAAGTGGTGCAGGAGAGCAAGCCCAACCAGACAGGCTCTCTTTCAAGCCTCCACTAACATCCCATGGAGCAAAGCACACCACATGGCTGAGCTGTTTCAAAGGGGAGGAAATACATGTCATCCCTTGATGGGGGGAGCTGAAAAGTCACATGACAAAGGCAGTGCACATAGGGAGGGGTGAAGAGTTGAGGCCATTAAAGCATCCTCCTTGTCACATACGATTCTACTCGTCATGATGTCAGAGTGGCCTCCAAGTGCACCACCAGGCAAGTTATAAAAGAGGGCACAGCAAAGAAAAACCTGCTAACCATATGAAAAAGCTTGAATACAGAGTTCATCAATAAGCTTTAGAACACACAGCAAATAGCAAGGGAAAAGAGATGCGGACACTGAATACAGGGTGCAAACAAGCAGAAATACTGTGCTTCCTGAATCCTGGAACATACAGTAGGCACACATCTGGTCTCTCTCTGTCCCTGCTGCATCAGCCTTCCCTGCCAATGGTGTGCTTACAAGCACCAGCATTGAGGTTGGAGCCAGGGGTCCAGAGACAGAAGGTGCCTGGGACCAATGACACATACCTTCTCTGAGAAATGCAGAGACAAGCACACCTGGCCACAGCTGTCACCTGTCAGTAAGTCTGCTGAACAGCTAAAGGGTTTATTCGTATTTCTTAGGCAGGGGCCAGGATCAGTGTCAGCAAAGGGTGACTGAATCAAGATTCTGTGTGTATTTTTGCATAATTCTGATATAAAAATAGTCTGCCTCATGGACCTCATGTTTATTTATCATATATACCCAGAGTAATAGTGTTTCCTTCCTCCTTCTATCCTTTTTGTTGTGTGTGCGTGTCTGCGTGTGTGTATTTGGCAGGTTTATTTATTTTTATTGGAATATAGTTGCTTTATAATGCTGTGTTAGTTTCTGCTGTACAGCAAAGTGAATCACTTATATGTATACATATATCCCTTCTATTTTGGATTTCCTTCCCATTTAGGTCACCACAGAGCACTGAGTGGAGTTCCCTGTGCTAGACAGTAGGTTCTCATTAGTTATCTATGTTATACATAGTAGTGTGTATTTGTCCTTCCATCCTGTTTTATCTATATTTACACAAATATGCACTACTCACTTTACTTATCTCATGTTTTTCAGGTTAATAACTTACTGCTATGGGCTGAATTACATCCCCTCCCTCCTCACTCATATGCTGAAGCTCTAACTCCCAATGGGAGCGTATGAGGAGACAGGGCTTTTAGGAGAAAATGAAGGTTAAATAAGATCATAAAGATGGGGTGTCTAGTCTGATAGGACTGGCCTCGTTATAAGAAGAGCAAGAGAGAGAGAGAGAGAGAGAGTGAGAGAGAGAGATCTGTCTTTCTCGATGCACACACACCAAGGAAAGGCCAGGTGAGGACACACCAGAAAGATGGCCATCTACAACTCAGGAAGACAGGCCTGACAAGAACCCGGCCACCCTGGCATGGCCAGTCTGCAGAGCTATGAGAAAACCAATCTCTGCCGACTAAACCTCTGGTCTATGGTATGTGGTTAATGCAGCCTGAGCTTCTGAGACACTTATCTACACCTAACTGGTGGCGTTTTCTTGGTTTTTTTTTTTTTTTTTTTTTTTTAACGCAGAATTGAATCTTCTCCATCAGTACAGCAGCCAGACGTCACTCCACCACTGTGAGAGGTGGGGTGATGTGAGTGAGACCAGACTAGACAGGACAGCATGGACGAGCCATGGGAGGACTTGGAAGCAATACTGCCAGGATTTGCCACCTGCGGGGTGAACTGCATGAGACTGAGGGACAGGAAGGAGTGGAGGTTGACCCCAGGGTGCCGGTGTGTGTACCGGGTTGACAGTGCCGCCATCCCCTGAAGAAAAGCGGGAGGAAGAACAGTCACTGAGTGGGGAAGGTAAGGAATCTGGTTTCCTCAGGCCTGAGTGTAGGTGGGGGTGAGGGGAGACGAGATCCCCGAGTGGAGGCACTGGCTGCTCAGTCAGACGAGCAAGTGTGGAGCTCAGGACTGCCTGGAGACACAGGTGTGGGCATCATCAGCAGAAGGTAGAGTAGGAAGCTACAGAAGGTCACGGGAGAGGGCAGCAGTGAGAGAGGAGGAGGGGGTCCCATGACGCGGCCTTCTTGGAGACCTGGGTTCAGAGGAAAGCAGAAGAGGAGGCGACTGAGATGCACACGTGGAAAGGCAGGCAGAGAGGAAAGGCTGCACCTGCAACAGGGGTCTCGCAGCCACTGAGTCCCAGGTACCCAGCATCTAATGTGAGCGTATAAGTGTGATGCAAACTGACAAGGGACCCACATTCAGCAGTGAGGATGCCGTGAATGACCTGCAATGTGGTCTCAGCGGACATCAAGGAGGGCCCTAGATATTAACAGGTTGGGGTGCGGAGTGGCACCACCTCAAAATACTGCCTGTGAGGGGAAGAGAGCGTGTGGCTGGAATGCAGAAGACATGTGGACACCATGCGGATCTGGTTCCATTTTGTTTTCAAATAGGAGCCTGTACACATGGTGGAGAAGGAGCTAGGCAGGAGGCAGGGAGGAGCCACATGGAAGCTCTTTGATGGAGCCAGGTTTCTGGGCACAGGGCAGGAGGGAGATGGGAGCAGCCTTGTTCGGGAGGGGCCTCCTTTGTAGGAGGAGGGCACAGGCAGGAGCGTGTGCAGGGCTGGGGGCAGGAGGCCCAGGACTTCCTCTTCGTGGTTTCCATTTTCTTTTGTGAAAGAGCAGAGAAGGTCTTCTGTTGAAAATGAAGTGGTAAATGGATGTTTCAGGACGATGATGAAAATTTTCAGGTTCCGTGTCTGCTGTTCAAAAGTGGGGCTTGACTGCAGAGGCCAAAATGATTGCAGAGACCTAAGAGCCCAGTGAAGTTGGAGATCATAAGCTGATAGTGGTCTGAATAGTGGGTAATGGTCCTGGATCTCCTTACCAATACATGTGCACATGTAGAGGAGGCAGGCAGTGCAGGGGACTGGGCCTGGGTTGTGCTGGCAGAGGGCACAGGAGGACAGTGTGAGAGGACTCCAGACATGTGCAAGAGAACACTCAAATGACAGATGGTGGTGTCTAAGACAAGCATAACACCAGGATGGGAACACCAGAGAGAAACAGAGCCAAAGAGTCGGGAAGAAACCAAAGCTCTGGATGAGGCTGAAGGACCGTCGTCTGGGTGTGAATGAATGAGGGACCGAGAGGAGGTGGTGTTCTGAGGGGGCATGTCTGCAATGGAGATTTTAAACATGATGCACTTCTGAGAGGTGATGGCCTCCAGACTGGGGCCTGGGGGCATGGGTGGCTGAAATGGAGGGGGCAAGATTTCTGGATGAGAAAGCAAAGGAAGAGTGAGTCAAGGTTCTGGATCCAGGGGAGTTACCAGAAGGAAGGCCCTCCACTCATTACAAAGGGGTTTATTGAAATTACACAGAATTTGTTTAAATTCTGACCTTCCTATTACCAGATATATGATCTTTGGCAATCCACTTAGCCTCTCTTAGTCTCAGTTTCCTTATCTGTATAATGGAAGAGAGGTATTAATACATAGCTCACTGGGTTGGTGGGAAGATGAAGGTACCTGATGCATATAGCGCAGTGCTTGACACATGGTGACTGCATGATGTGTGAGTTACCTCCCTTTCAAAATGTGGTCCAAAGAAGAGGAAAATGTTCTAGGTGCAGTCAGACTGGTCAAGAGGGAAGGGGGATCCTGACTTCCATTGTTTTGGAGATAGTATATCTATGGTGTAATCCTAGACCGAATGTGCTACCCTTTCAAAGACTTGCCTCACATTATTGGCTCACAGAGAAGTGTGCAATCAACTTTGACTCAAAACATCTTAATGTAAACTACAGCAACTGAGTCGATGTGGCTGATAAAAAATTGATAAAAAAATATCTGGCTGGTATGATGCAATTCCATCCCTGGCCATATACCCAGACAAAATTCTAATTAAAAAAGATACATGCAGCCATATCTTCATAGCAGCAGTGTTTACAATAGCCAAGACATGGAAATAACCTAACGTCCATTGATAAACGAATGAATAAAGAAGATGTGGTACATATATACAACTGAATATTACTCAACAATTACAAAGAACAAAATAATGCCATTTGTAGTAACATGGATGGACCTAGAGATTATACATACTAAGAGAAGTCAGAAAGAGAAAGACAAATATTATATGATATCACTTATATATGGAATCTAAAATATGATATAAATGAACTTATCTGCAAAACAGAAACAGACTCACCGACATAGAGAACAGACTTCTTGTTGCCAAAGGGGAAAGGGCGTGAGGGGTGGATAAATTAGAATGTGGGATTAGCAGATACACACTGCTATGTATAAAACAGAGGGACAACAAGGTCCTACTATATAGCACAGGAAACTATTGATATATTCAATATCCTGTAGTAAAATATAATGGAAGATAGCATGAAAAATAATATATATGTTTATATTATATATTTATATGGGCTTCCCTGGTGGCTCGGCACTAAAGAATCTGCCTGTCAATGCAGAAGATGCAGGAGACGTGGGTTCAATCCCTGGGTCAGTAAGATCTCCTGGAGAAGGAAATGGCAACTCACTCCAGTATGCTTGCCTAGAAAATCCCATGGATAGAGGAGACTGGTGGGCTACGGTCCATGGGATCACAATAGAGTCAGACATGACTTAATGACTTAACAACAACATATATAACTAACTTTGTTATATACAAGAAACTAACACAACATTGTAAATCAACTATGTTTGTGTGTGTGCTCAGTCGCTCCCTGGTGGTACAGTGGTTAGGACCCCACACTCTCACTGCCAAGGGCCCAGGCTCCATCCCTGGTCAGGGACTAACAATCTGCAAATGATGGTGCTGCTGCCCTGTAGATAGATCCCTGGAATTGATGATAGAGATGCGGTATAGACAGCACTAAGTCATCTGAACTGACTCATCCAGGCCTTACTTGGAGATTACTTGATTTTAAGATGGCCACACAGTTATGGTAAGGAAATCAACATTTCTTGACATCAACTACCGGCAGGGTCTGTGATAGGTGGTCTGCATTCGTGAATTTAATACAGTCCTCATATCAAGATTAAGATGTGTTTCTTTTTATCCCCATTTTACAGATGAGTGTGGTAAGGATTAGAAAAACCAACTATTCCACCTAAATTCTTACAGTGGTAGGAACAGAAGTAGGATTCAAATTTAGGTTGATCTGAAAAGCATTATTACATTTGATTATACCAAGCAAGTGGGTCTGGACCAGTGTTGTACAATATGGTAGCTACTAGTCACATGTGGCTTTTTAGATTTCATTATTTAAATACAATTTGAAATTTCTCAGTTCTACTAGCCTTGTCTCAAGTGCTCAACAGCCACATGTGCTAGTAGCTTTGGCACTGGATAGCACAGAAGCACAACACTCTCATCATCACTGAAATGTCTATTGTCCAGTGCTGGTCTAGAATGAACAGGCCCTGACATACTTTACTTCATAATTACTTCTTTTCACTGTCAAGATGTTTTCCAGAAAGTCATAAAACTAGAAACTAATAAACATGTAGAATGAAAGGTAAAATTTCATCTCTATACTTTTATGATCTTGTTTTAAACTATGAAAGATGAATACCTAGCAATGCATATAACATAAACATAGAATTTAATGAATAATGTTAAAGTGGATTCCCAGGTAAGCACCAGTAGGGTTAAGAAACAACACAGTCAGGCCTCTGGTTTCCCTGCCTGGTGTCCCTTTCTGATCGTCGTCAAACCCCTTTGCCTCTGGGGTAACCATTTGCCTGATGTTATGTAATGATTACCTCTTTTTTTAATTTTACCATCTATAGATGTAATTGTAAACCATAGAGTTTAGTTTCGCCTTTTAAAATTTTTATATAAGCTGAATCATAAATTATGTCTTCCTTTTCATCTTGCTTATGTTCAACATGATGTTAATATATTTCATCCTGTTACTGTTTATAGCTATAGTTCATTCACTTTCTTTGCCATATACATAATATTCCCATTGCATGATTATGCCACAACTTATTTATCTCTTCTATCTTTGAGAACCATTTGGATTGTGTCCCATTTTTGACTACTGGAAATGTTTTTCTTCTCTGAAAAAAAATGCAAGCTTTTCCCTTTTGTCAAGGTGAGACTCAGGTTAGCAGCAGTTTACACGCATTTTGGACCACAGCTACGACAAGAATCTATTTTATACTGTGACTCGCTACCCTCATAAACATATAGAACTGAAACAAAAATGCCCCCAGAGAATAAGTGATTTGATATGTTCTAGGCACTCTGATATTTTCCCTTGTATTCAACTCTAGCCTATTTTATTTTTTAAACAAAATTCTGATTGTGACACATGAAACTGATTTGGGGATCCATTAGTGGTTTATAGCTACAGGTGGAAGAATTCTGGAAACTGCCTTACATAAGACACGGGTGGAAACATGAGGCTAGCAGGGCCCTTCCAGGGCAAGCCCTCCATGGTTTCCATGATGACCCATTTTTCAGGCCAACACAATCTACCGTGTAGTGAACCAACACTGTCACGGCCACCTACTCCTTCCTCTCTGCAGCAGCATGGGGCTGGGAATGCAGCACACGATGCAGTGGCAGGAAGGTGGACCCCGCCACCAGTGCTCCAGAGAGACTCTAGGCCTGGCTCCGTAGGAAGCCTCGTGGCCTAGGAATGGTTTCTCCATGCATCCTGCTCCGGCTAGGGAGGCACTGAGCCCTTCCCTCATGTCGGAGAAGTTCTCCATGCAGGAGCTGCCCCTCTGCAGGGTGTGGAAGAATTCCTGATGACCCGGAGAAGCTGCACCTCAGCTCTGAGCCAGAGGACAGGGGTCCCCGTAGGTCAACCTTTGTGTTCCTGTCCTTCCTAAGTTCACCCTCTCTCCTTCCCAAATTCAGGGCCTTTCTTCAGCCCTGCAGATGGTGTCAGCTCCCTCTCCACGTGCCCAACTATCATTGCCACAAGGCCACCCTGCCCGTCTGGGTATCACAGGGCACCTTCCTAGCTCGCTGGAGCCAGGGCCCCAGAGGGAAAGACCACAGACCACAGCCTTTCCAGAGTGGCAGGTCAAGTTGCCAGATCTGATTTTTCTGCAGAGTTGTGAGCTGTGGGTGGGGGGGGAGGGACAGCTGGGAATTGTGGGTGTGGGGTGGGTGTGAGGGTGGCAGCCTTGTTCCACTTTTAGCTGCTGAAGCAAGAACATGTGATGTCCTGTGGGACCTCCAGGGAGTAGGAGGGTAAGAGGGAAGGTTTTCAAGTCAGTGACCTGGACTCAACCCCAGCTCTTCCATTTTGGGGCTGCATGACTTTGATTGTTTAACCTCAGCCATGGTGTCCACAAGTGTCACCGCCACAGTTCAGCCCTGTTCTGAAGGTGAAATGAGTTAACGCCTGTGAATCAGTGAGCACACGGGACGGGCTCACTGGAGGCGGCAGCTGTTACTAAACGCCTGGCTATTGTCATCATACTGGGGAGGAGGAAATGGTGCAGGGGCCTAGCGGTGGTTCTGGGAAGCAGCTGAATGCAGGTGTGGGGCTTGGGAACTGTACATACACTGCACCTGAACCCACAAGCTTGCTCTATCTGGCAAACACGGGTTTGGCTTGCTGGCCTGTTGGTTACTGGAAGCTTCAAGGAAAGTCGTCCTGGGAAGGACTCTGAAGTGTCTGGGTGGCCACCAAATGTCAGGATTGGTCCCCGTGGCCCAACTGTGGGCTTGGAGTGCAGAGGAGGGGAGAGATTGGCGTGGACAGACCAGCAGGGCATTTGCCTTTTCTACCCGTTAGTGATTTACTGCCAGAGAAGGCAATGGCACCCAACTCCAGTACTCTTGCCTGGAAAATCCCATGGACAGAGGAGCCTGGTAGGCTGCAGTCCATGGGGTCGCAAAGAGTCGGACACAACTGAGCGACTTCACTTTCACTTTTTACTTTCATGCATTGGAGAAAGAAATGGCAACCCACTCCAGTGTTCTTGCCTGGAGAATCCCAGGGACGGGGAAGCCTGGTGGACTGCCGTCTATGGGGCCACACAGAGTCGGACACGACTGAAGCGACTTAGCAGCAGCAGCAGCAGTGATTTACTGCAGGTATTTAGTGATTTAACCTTTAATTTCCAGGATATTCAAGGTTGCTCTTTTAAAAAAACATTATATCCACCCCAGTATTGTTGCCTGGATAATCCCATGGACAGAGGAGCCTGGCGGGCTACAGTCCATGGGGTCACAAAGAGCTGGACATGACTGAGCAACTAACACTTTCACTTTTTTCATTTCTGGTCAACACCTTGCTGGGTGGTATGGAAATCTCAACCAGATTTCTATGAGGCCAGTTACACGGTACATATTTGAGGAGGTAGTTAGATATGTAATGGAGGTGGGTCATTTGAGGAGGTGGTGAGATGTGTAATGGAGATGAGTCAAGCAGTAGACAGGAAAAGAAGCAGAAGGAAAAAAACAGCCAGTCACAGGACAAAGAAAGTAACTTGTGCTACTTCTGAAACAGCGTTGCAAGTTCAGGCCAAGCCCTAATGTAAGGCAACTGCTAATATACTGTACCGGACTGAACAACACCGCCACCTGGTGGCCAGGATCATGTGACCGTTGACGTGCCTGTGAAGTTGCTTCATTTGTGGCCAATTCTTTGAGACCCCATGGACTATAGCCTGTCAGGTGCTTCTGTCCATGGAATTCTCCAGGCAAGAATACTGGAGTGTGTTGCCATGCCTTCCTCCAGAGGACCTTCCCAATCCAAGGATCGAACCTGGGTGTCTTATGTCTCCTGCACTGGCAGGAGGTTTGTTTTTTTTTTTTATCGCTAGCGCCATCTGGAAAGCCTGACCATCAAGGGGTTTCTTGGGAAATGACATAACAAACAGTGTTTGTAAAATGTGAAGAATGGGTGAATGGATAGAAAATTTTAAATATTTTAAATATTATGTTTTATCATGTGCATGTAAATGTATACTTGGGGTATTCAAGCTAGAGGGTAGAAGTGGGATTATAAGGTAAATGTGCATCCATGTTTTATAGCTGGAATTTATTGAATGCTTACAACATGCCAGGCACTAGTCTAATTCTTCAGTGTATATTATCTCATTTATACTCCTCACACCAACCTTGTGAGATAACACAATTATATCCCCATTTTACATTTGTGGAAACTGAGGCACAGAGGGTGAATGCACCTAGCCCAAAGCCAGGAACTGGAAGTACTAAAGTTTCGACCTACGCAGTTTAGCACAGAGCCCAGTGTATATATTTGACAAATAAAGGAAGCCAGAGATTGAATTTAAGTTTCAAAGATTTGAAAAGTAAGCAAATAGAGATCATTTATTTTTTTCCCAAGGGCATCAATCCACAAATATTGACTGAGCCCCTTCTCTGCGCGCCCTACTGTGCTAACACTGTGGGGGCTGTGAGTCTGATATAGGATACAGTCTCTGCCCTCCAGGAGTTCACAGTCAGTTTAGGGAAATAAAATATACACAGAGGACACAATCAGAAAACAATATATAGGACTTCCCTGGTGGTACAGTGGATAAGATTCTGCCCGCCAATGCAGGGGATATGGGTTCGATCCCTGGTCTGAGAAGATCCCACAAACTGTGGATCAACTAAGCCCATGGGCCACAACTACTGAAGCCTACGTGCCTAGAGCTTGTGCTCTGTAACAAGAGAAGCCACTGCAAAGAGAAGCCCGTGCACTGCAGTGAAGAGTAGCCCCGGCTCGCTGCAACTAGAGAAAGCCCACGCAGCAACAGAGATCTAGTACAACTAAAAACATAGATCAACAAAAAACAAAGTGAATCCTGACTTCTCATCTCAAGACAAAAAAGTGTGTGTAGGTGTGTGTGTTTTAAAGGAGACAATATATAATCTCACCAGGCTATGCTGTACATTGTGCAGGTATAGGTAATGGACAGAAGGAATTAAAAGGCAGTAGTGAGCGAGGTGAAGGAATGAGAGTGGAAGCATTTCACAATCAAACTAGGTTAATGGAAGTGTTTAGAATTCAAAAGAGCCTGAAGCAAGGACTTGGACTCCACAGAGACAGATTAAATTCTGCTGGGAGTAGGAGACTTAATGATTGATAGTTAACCCAACTGAATAGTCTTCTGGCATACACATTTACTTTTAAAATATTGTACTTCAGCTCTTTCTTAAAAGTCTTTTGGTAGTGAGACATCCTGGGCCTCCCATGTCAAAAGAATATTTTCTTAGAGCTCTTTGTCTTTATACCTCTCAAGAATAGAAGTGGGGAGCATGCAGAGGGGAAGGGTCCTCATGGAGGGAGAGAAGAGGTTAAGAAGATGAATTCTGTCTGTCATACAGAGTGAAGTAAGTCAGACAGAGAACAACAAATATCGTATATGAGCACATATATGTGAAATCTAGAAAAACTGTACAGATGATCCTAGTTGTAGGGCAGGAATAGAGATGCAGACGTAGAGAATGGGCATGTGGACACAGGTGGAGAAGCAGAGGGTGGGGCAAACTGAGAGTAGCACTGCTACTACACTGTACACTGCACACTGCTAGTACACTGCTGCTGCTAAGTCACTTCAGTTGTGCCCGACTCTGCGTGACCCCATAGACGGCAGCCTGCCATGCTCCCCCACCCCTGGGATTCTCCAGGCAAGAACACTGGAGTGGGTTGCCATTTCCTTCTCCAATGCATGAAATTGAAAAGTGAAATTGAAGTCGCTCAGTCGTGTCCGACTCTTCACGACCCCATGGACTGCAGCCTTCCAGGCTCCTCCGCCCATGGGATTTTCCAGGCAAGGGTACTGGAGTGGGGTGCCATTGCCTTCTCCGGATATATACACTACCATGTGTAAAAGAGCCAGTGGGAAGCTGCTGTATAGCACAGGGAGCTCAGCTCGGTGCTCTGTGATGACCCAGAGGGGTGGGATGCGGGTGAGGGTGAGTCTGAGGAGGAGGAGGAGTCTCCCTGAGGAGAGAGACTCAAGAGGGAGGTGATATATATATATATACTTAAAGCTGATTCATGTTGTTGTACAGCAGAAACTAACACAATATTATAAAGCAAATATCCTTCAATTAAAAATTTAAAAAATAAGTTAAGAAAATAGACTCTGAAGCCCAGTCTAGATTTAAATCCCTAGCTGACCTTGACAGATGTGTGACTTTCGGCAAGTTACTTAACTTCTCTGTGTCTGTTTTCTCATGAGGGCGTGATCAGGATTAAGATGACTTAATTCATGTAAAGCATACAGAACAGGACCTGGTCCTCAGTAAACTGCTCCTCTGTAATTATACTGAGTAATAATCATATCTGAAAATGCACATTAGTGGACTTTTCCCTGTTGCGTTTCCACGTGGCTGACCCTGTCCCTAGTCACCCTGAGGCAACATCAGCCTGAGATGGCAGAATGGAGGGATGTGACTGAGGCTAGCATCTAAGAGAGGAGGGTAGTGTTTCCATTTGAGGTTGGAGAAATGATTTTTTTGAGTTGAAGCCATGATCTCGAGAGCCAGGCTTTGCTGTAAGAACCAGTTTCTAAGTTTTTTGGTTCTCACTGAGCACATTAAAAGCAAATCCGAGACACTTCCCTGGTGGTCCAGTGGCTAAGACTCTGCCCTCCCAAGGCAGGGGCCTGGGTTAGATCCCTGGTCAGGGAACTAGATCCCACATGCCACAACTAAAGATCCTGTGTGCCGCAACTAAGGATCTGGTGCACCCAAATAAATAAATAAAATCTTAAAAAAACAAACAAATAAAAAACAAAAAAAGAAAATCAAATCCTAAAGGGCTGAGGCCACATTGCTCTGGCAGAATAGAGAAGATACTATTTCAGCCTGGGTCACCTAGAACAGACTTTCTGCCCCACAGAAAGGCAGGTCATGTGAGTGAAAAAGTGGGCAGTGGGCCCTTGGGGTGGGGATTGAGAGAAGAGGGAGTCCCCTGCATGTTGAAGGCCCTCCCCTGACCTCAGCCTGGGAAGGGACATATGGAATCAGTTGAGAGATTCAGAGCTTGTGCTTCTCTTCCCATCGTTGACTCTATGAGTGACACTTGTTCAAGGCCCAACCTAATCATGAGTAACCAAGGAGGAGTTGAGGTCACAGAGAGAGGGCAGGGATGAGCCCTCCGGTGTGGCAATAGGGATCCAGAAGCCCAGCCTTGCTGGGGAGGTGGGATGTGAGGCTCAGGCCAAAAGCCTTCAATGTGCCCTCTGTGGAGCAGTCAGGTTGCAGGCCCCAAAAGAGGGAATGGGGTGCGCTCCGGGGTTGGCAAGCCACAGTGAGAAGGGGAATGCTGAGGAAGGCAGCAGAGGATTGGCCCTATCCATGGCAGACCTGGGCAGCAGAACCCAGCAGAAGACGTAGGGACCAGGTGTGAGCTAACACTGGCCCGACCTGGCCCCAGGACCAGCCTCAGGCCAGAGGGTTCAGCTGTCCCTCTGCCATGAGGCCACTGCACACAGTGTCTCTCCCATATGGTGTCTTTCCTTGACTCCATCTTAGTAAAGGAGGAGGGCAGGGATGATATTCTGAAAGATAGCATTTTATGGATAAAAAGGATGTGGGACAAATTCCCAATCTATCCTTGCCCCCCACCCCTCCCCCTGACAACCAGAAGCTCATTTTCTAAGTCTGTGAGTCTGTTTCTGTTTTGTAAATTAAGTTCATTTGTATCTTTTTAGAAAAACACCAGAGATCAAATTGTCAACATCCGTTAGATCATCGAAAAAGCAAGAGAGTTCCAGAAAAACATCTATTTCTGCTTTATTGACTATGCCAAAGCCTTTGACTGTGTGGATCACAACAAACTGTGGAAAATTCTGAAAGAGATGGGAATACCAGACCCCGTGACCTGCCTCTTGAGAAATCTGTATGCAGGTCAGGAAGCAACAGAACTGGACATGGAACAACAGACTGGTTCCAAATAGGAAAAGGAGTATGTTAAGGCTGTATATTGTCATCCTGCTTATTTAACTTATATGCAGAGTACATAAGGAGAAACGCTGGGCTGGAGGAAGCACAAGTTGGAATCAAGATTGCCGGGAGAAATATCAATAACCTCAGATATGCAGATGATACCACCCTTATGGCAGAAACTGAAGAAGAACTAAAGAGCCTCTTGATGAAAGTGAAAGAGGAGTGAAAAAGTTGGCTTAAAGCTCAACATTCAGAAAACGAAGATCATGGCATCTGGTCCCATCACTTCATGGCAAATATATGGAGAAACAGTGGAAACAGTGTCAGACTTTATTTTTTGGGGCTCCAAAATCACTGCAGATGGTGACTCCAGCCATGAAATTAAAAGACGCTTACTCCTTGGAAGGAAAGTTATGACCAACCTAGACAGCATATTAAAAACCAGAGACATTACTTTGTCAACAAAGGTCTATCTAGTCAAGGCTATGGTTTCTCCAGTGGTCATGTATGGATGTGAGAGTTGGACTATAAAGAAAGCTGAGTGCCAAAGAATTGATGCTTTTGAAGTGTGGTGTTGGAGAAGACTCTTGAGAGTCCCTTGGACTGCAAGATCCATCCAGTCCATCCTAAAGGAAATCAGTCTTGGATATTCATTGGAAGGACTGATGTTGCATCTGAAACTCCAATACTTTGGCCACCTGATGTGAAGAACTGACTCATTTGAAAAGACCCTGATTCTGGGAAAGATTGAAGGCAGGAGGAGAAGGGGATGACAGAGGATGAGATGGTTGGATGGCATCACCAACTCAATGGACATGAGTTTGAGTAAACTCCGGGAGTTGGTGATGGACAGAAAGGCCTGGCATGCTGCAGTCCATGGGGTCACAAAGAGTCAGACATGACTAAGGGACTAAACTGAGAAAAACACAGATTGTCCATATTTGAGTCTTCTGTACAAATTATAAGGAAAAATAAAATTTGTAAATTTATTAAATACATATGAAAATTAAAACATAAAGAAGATGTGGGCCAAGAAAAAGAATTGGAATAATGACATTTGCAGCAATGTGGATTGACCTAGAGATTGTCACATTAGGTGAAGTAAGTCAGAAAGAGAAAGACAAGTATCGTATGATATCACATATATGGAAACTAAAATATAACACAAATGAACTTATCTATGAAATAGAAAGAGACTCACAGACATAGAGAATATACTTGTGGTTGCCAAGGAGGAGGGGACTGATGGAGAGGGATAGACTGGGAGTTTAAGGTTAGTAGATGTAAACTGTTATATAAAGGATGGATAAACAGCAAGGTCCTACTGTATAGCACAGGGAACTATATTCAGTAACCTGTGATAAACCATAATGGAAAAGAATATGAAAAAGAATACATACATATATATAAAAAACTGGAGTCACTTTGCAGTATAGCACAAATTACCACAACATTGTAAAACGACTATACTTCAATAAAACAAATTTAAAGAAAAAAATTTAAATGAAATACAAAGCATTTTAAGTCTAAGATCTTCAGCTAGTGCAGAGAGACTATTCAGTTTAGCATAGATGGAGACACCAGGCTTAGGAAAGTTTTTTTTGTTTGGGTTTTTTTGTGTGTTTGGGTTTTTGTGTGTTTGTCTGTGCCATTGGGGAAGGGGAGTCAGGAGGAAGTTCAGATCCATTCTAGAATACAAAGAAGCTACATTTTATTTGGCTATCTAAGCTCAGTGTGAGGAAATCAGTGATTCTGTTACCTTTTGACACATATATCTGATGAAATATTCACCTGCTGTTAAGTCCCAGACACATGCCTTTCTTATACAGCAAGATTTCTGAATTGCTGGACAGCCCAGCTGCAGTGTAATCGCCTGGGGAAACTTTAGGAAAACCCTGATGCCCGGGTCTCACTCCCACACATTGCCACTTGAGTAGTCTGGGGTGTAGCCTGACCTCAGACTTTTCTAAAGCCCCTAGGTGGTTCTAATGCACAGCCACGGTTAAGAACCACTATATAGGAAAACATCAGCCCCATTGCCCAGGACATGCTGTGTTCACCCTCTCTTTGAACACAGAAATAATAGAGTAAGGATGACTCCTTCTTACTGCAAATACAATTTTTCTGACACGATGGGTGGAAAATGACATCCAGAAATGAGAGCAGGCTGACTTTTCTGTGGTGCGTTTAGTACTCTTCATAGAAAAGCAGGTCCTCAAGGTATCTAGCTATTCAAATGTCTAGAGCAGTGCTGTCCAATATACCACGAACCACAGAAGCCAATCACATACAACACTTTACATTTCCTAATAGCCACACTAGTGACTCAGATGGTAAAGAATCTGCCTGCAGTGCAGGAAACCTGGGTTTGATCCCTGGGCCAGGAAAATCCCCTGGAGAATGAAATGTCTACCCACTCCAGTATTCTTGCTAGGGAAACCTCATGGACAGAGGAGCCTGGTGGGCTACAGTCCATGGGGCTGCAAACAGTTGGACACGACTTAGCGACTAACACTCTCAGTGCACAGCACAGGGAACTCTACTCAATGACCTATGTGGAAAAAGAATCTTAAAAAGATTGGAGATTATATTTATACACACACACACACACAATTGATTCACTTTGTTGTATACCTGGAACTAACACAACATTGTAAATCAACTCTATGCCAATAAATTTTTTTACAAAAAATTTTAAAAGTAGGGGCTTCCTTGGTGGCTCAGTGGTAAAAGATCTGCCTGCCAATGCAGGTAATGTGGGTTCGATCCCTGGACCAGGAAGATCCCACATGTGGAGGAGCAAGTAAGCCCATTCGCCACAACTATTGAGTAAGTGCTTTTGAGCTTGGGAGCCACAACTACTGAAGCCTGTGCACCCTTGGGTCTGTGCTCTGCAACAACAGAAGTCACTCCATGAAAAGCCTGTGCACCATAACTAGAGAAAAGCCCATGCAGCAATGAAGACACAGCACAGCCAAGAATAAATATTTATTTTTAAAAAATTTAAAAAGTAACTAGATGCTAGTACAGCGACTATGGAGAACAGTATGAAGATTCCTTAAAAAACTGGAAATAGAACTGCCTTATGATCCAGCAATCCCACTGCTGGGCATACACACTGAGGAAACCAGAATTGAAAGAGACACGTGTACCCCAATGTTCGTCGCAGCACTGTTTATAATAGCCAGGACATGGAAGCAACCTAGATGTCCATCAACAGATGAATGGATAAGAAAGCTGTGGTACATATACACAATGGAGTATTACTCAGCCATTAAAAAGAATACATTTGAATCAGTTCTAATGAGGTGGATGAAACTGGAGCCCATTATACAGAGTGAAGTAAGCCAGAAAGAAAAACACCAATACAGTATACTAACGCATATATATGGAATTTAGAGGGATGGTGACGATGACCCTGTGTACGGGACAGCAGGGGAGACACTGATGTATGGAACAGTCTTTTGGACTTTGTGGGAGAGGGAGAGGGTGGGATGATTTGGGAGAATGGCACTGAAATACGTATAATGTCATATATGGAACGAGTCGCCAGTCCAGGTTCGATGCACGATGCTGGATGCTTGGGGCTGGTGTACTGGGACGGCCCAGGGGGATGGTATGGGGAGGGAGGGGGGAGGAGGGTTCAGGATGGGGAACACGTGTATACCTGTGGTGGATTCATTTCGATGTTTGGCAAAACCAATACAATAGTGCAAAGTTTAAAAATAAAATAAAATTAAAAAAAAAAAAAACAAGAAAGGAAGAACAAAACTAAAAAAAATAAAATTAAATTAAAAAATAAATTAAAAATAAATTTAAAAAAGTAACTAGATGGGGTGAAATTCATTTTAATAAATTCTGTATTTAGTCCAATATATCCAAGATGTTATCATTGTAATATAATCAAACATAAAAATTATTAATATTTTCTTCTTTTTGGTACTAAGTCTTGGAAATGTGATGTGTGTTTTACATTTACAACACATCTCAACTCAGACTAGGAATATTTCAAGTGCTTAGTAATCACACATGGCTAATGCCTGCCATACTGGATAATGCTGGCTTAGACATCATGGCATTCACAAGTATTAGGATTGGCAGTCACACAAAATCAATGGCGTAGGTCTTGCAGTTTGCTGTTTAAGATATGTTACTTAAACCTTCCTAATGGGGGAAGAAGGATTTTTCTAGACGTGTCACACCAGCCAACTAGAGTTCTCCATCAGGGTTGGGGGAGATAACAAAAGGTCTTTCTTCTTTCTCTCAGGAAACACCATCCTTGGCCACTGTGAAGAAAGAAGTAGATGGTCTGGGTAGGGACTGAAGTCTTCCTTGGATCCGGGCCTGACACAATCACCTGTCCCATAACTATGACCCCTTAGCCAAACTCTCCCTGTACAATGTAAGCACTTAATAGTGTCCCTACTGAAAATCATTTTGAAGAAAATATATATTTTTTTCTCATTTATCTACTAAGGCAGTGTTAACTTCTTTGGTTCCAAAGAATAAGACTTGATCAACTGGGTTCTAGGTTCACCTGTGCTGAACTACACCTGTTGGCCTTGAGAAGTTCTATCAGTTTTTCTAGAAAAAGAGGACAGTGGCCCTGAGCAGATATATTGTAGAAGAACAGGACTTCAACCCGGAGGTCTTTCCCCTGGGACCCTCCTGGTTTCAGCCCAGTGTCCCCCTTATGGCTTCAGAGCAGGGCTCCAGTGCTGGGAGCTGTGGGGGGTGCCCTGCCTCAGCCCCCAGCCTGGGGTCTCAGCAGAAATGATCCCTCCCTACTGAGTAAGAGCTGCCTTCTATGTACTCTGCCCGTTCATTCCAGGCTACCCTGGGAAGTGCCACCAGGCTTGCTTCTTTCCTTGGTCTCTGATATCTGCCAAACTTAACCACATCTGCAATCTGGGCAAAGTTTAGGAGTCAGGAGAGCCTAGTGATTCAATGCTTGAGCTTTGGCATCAGACAATATTGAGCTGGAATACTAACTCTACTACTTACTGTGCAACCACAGGAAAATTCCTTTAGTTCACTACTCTCAGCTTTCTTTTCTGTAAAATGGAAATAATTGCAGCAATGGCTGCATAGGATTATTGTGAGGAATAAAAGTGATCACGTGGATACTGGTGCTTAGCAGAGGACCTGGCTTGTGTCAACACTATCATTTTTCCTCCCCCTCACAATGTGGCCAGTGATCCAACCTCACCTCTCTCCCATGCTCCATCAACAAAGACCTATAAGCTGTTCTCTGATTATAAGTATCCTTTTTTATTAATTCAGGCTTTTGCACATGGTGTTTTAGAACACCATGAAAATTCTTTCCACTGCCTCCGCCAGGTAAACACCTACTCATGCTTCAGATCACAAGCAGGGGCAGATCTAAGTTTAATGGGGCCTGAAACCTAGACAATTTGGTCTGGGGAGAAGCTTTGAAAAAGAGATAAAAAATATGAATTCAAAATTAGGTACAAAATGAAAGAATGTTCCAGATGAAAACCAGAACAAAGTACTGGCGCCTTGGAGATTCTGATCCCGTCCTGTGATCTCTTTGGACAGTGTGGCAGAAATGCATAGTAAATGTCCTTTCGAATTGTATCCAATTTCTCCTTGCTGTCTAGAAAGTGCTACACTCCCGGCATTCATTGGGGGCCTAAAGCTTAAGCGCTATAAACTTCAGGGTAAATCTCTGGTCTGGGATTTTATGTTACTTTCTCTTTGAATCTCTCTGGACCTCCAAGACCAGATCTGAACTCCTTCTGTCTGTCCCTCGGACCTCCTGGCTTATAGTCCCATCATAGCTCTTACCATAGTGCATTGAGATCACCAGGTTGGGTGTCTGACTCTTTGAAGGGACTGTGAGTTCTGGAAAGGAAGGTTGGTGTCTTAGTCACACTACCCTCAGTGTCTAGTCCAGCACCTGGCACAAGGGGGCGCACTTCAAATAGCTGTTGAACTAACGAATGAATATCCGGTTTCCCTCTCCAACCTCTAGGATTCCTAATTCTCCAGAGCTGAGAATTCTCTTTCCTGCTTCTCTTAGACGCCCGCAGATCCACAATTCCACTCCAAGGACACAAACACAATCCCACTAATGGGCATTCTAACAAGATAATTGGATGTAATTGTTCCTATTTTTTTCAACATATGACTTCTTCCTGCTGCTGCTGCTGCTGCTAAGTCACTTAAGTCGTGTCTGACTGTGTGACCCCACAGATGGCAGCCCACCAGGCTCCCCCATCCCTGCGATTCTCCAGGCAAGCAGCCCACCAGGCTCCCCCATCACTGGGATTCCCCAGGCAAGCAGCCCACCAGGCTCCCCTGTCCCTGGGATTCTCCAGGCAAGAACACTGGAGTGGGTTGCCATTTCCTTCTCCAGTGCATGAAAGTGAAAAGTGAAAGTGAAGTCGCTCAGTTGTGTCCGACTCTAGTGACCCCATGGACTGCAGCCCACCAGGCTCCTCCATCCATGAGACTTTCCAGGCAAGAGTACTGGAGTGGGGTGCCATTGCCTTCTCCCTGAGAGTTTCTTAATCAGGGACATATAATGCAAAAGGAGATAAGTACAGGACTTTGTTTTTGGAGGGGAGACAGGGAGCTTTCATATTCTTCATATTCTTCCCAAATTCATCATCTTAGCTGAATTTTTTTTTTTTTTTGGCCGTGCCACCTTAAGATTAATGTGGAATCTTAATTCCCCAACCAGGGATCAAACTTGTGCCCTCTGCATTAGAAGCATGGACTCATAAACACTGGACCACTAGGGAAGTCTTTGAATCTTTAATTTTAAAAATGACAGGGCTTCCCTGGTGGCTCAGCAGTAAAGAATTCACCTGCCAATGCAGGAGACATGGGTTTGATCCTTGATCCAGAAAGATCCCACATGCCATGGAGCAGCTAAGCCTGTGTACCTCAACTACTGAAGACCACATGCCCTAGAACCCATACTCCACAAGAGAAGCCACCGCAACGAGAAGCCTGAGCACTGCAACTTGAGAGGAGTCCCTGCTCACCACAACTAGAGAAAAGCCTGTGCAAAAACGAAGCCCCAGCACAGCCATAAATAAATAAATAAATGAGAGTGAAATGTCAGATTGCCCAGCAAATGGCCATTTCCCCAACTTGTTGCTGTTTGCAGAATCCTATTTTTGTGGATATCCTTCCTCCCATAAGCTAAAGGATAGTGGCCTCTTTGCCAGCCCCAAGGAATGACTGCTGTGTAGTCAAACGAAACCATGACAACATCATTCTGTTTGCCAGAGACAGCTTTAGAGGTAGGGATATGACAACTCCAGCCAATAAGAAACTTATGGAATTCTGCTGAAGGGGATAGGTGGCTTCTAGGAAAGATTTCCCCCTGAAAGAAGGAAAATCCTTTTTCTAATTTTGGTTCAGTTGTGTAACTGTGACTCCTGGAGCCCAGGCTGTCATGTTGCAATCATAAGGAGGCAAACGTGAAGATGAAGCAGCAAAATTTCTTAGGTCAGATAACAAAATCTTATTGTTTAAGCCACTTCTAATCAGGTGTTCTTCAATTTAGAAGACTTAAATTGAAGAAAGTTGGGAAAACCACTAGACCATTCAGGTATGACCTAAATCAAATCCCTTATACAGTGGAAGTGAGAAATAGATTTAAGGGACTAGATGTGATAGACAGAGTGCCTGATGAACTATGGACGGAGGTTCATGACATTGTACAGGAGACAGGAATCAAGACCATCCCCAAGAAAAAGAAATGCAAAAAAGCAAAATGGCTGTCTGAGGAGGCCTTATAAATAGCTGTGAAAAGAAGAGAAGTGAAAAGCAAAGGAGAAAAGGAAAGATATAACCATTTGAATGCAGAATTCCAAAGAATAGCAAGGAGAGATAAGAAAGCCTTCCTCAGTGGTCAATGCAAAGAAATAGAGGAAAACAATGAATGGGAAAGACTAGACATCTCTTTAAGAAAATTAGAGATACCAAGGGAACATTTCATGCAAAGATGGGCTCAATAAAGGACAGAAATGGTATGGACCTAACAGAAGCAGAAGATATTAACAAGAGGTGGCAAGAATACACAGAACTGTACAAAAAAGATCTTCATGACCCAGATAATCATGATGGTGTGATCACTCACACTCACCTAGAGCCAGACATCGTGGAATGTGAAGTCAAGTGGGCCTTAGGAAGCATCACTATGAACAAAGCTAGTGGAGGTGATGGAATTCCAGTTGAGCTATTTCAAATCCTAAAAGATGATGCTGTGAAAGTGCTGCACTCAATATGTCAGCAAATTTGGAAACTCAGCAGTGGCCACAGGACTGGAAAAGGTCAGTTTTCATTCCATTCCCAAAGAAAGGCAATGCGAAAGAATGCTCAAACTACTGCACAATTGCACTCATCTCACATTCTAGTAAAGTAATGCTCAAAGTTCTCCAAGCCAGGCTTCAGCAATATGTGAACTGTGAACTTCCAGATGTTTAAGGTGGTTTTAGAAAAGGCACAGGAACCAGAGATCAAATTGCCAACATCTGCTGGATCATGGAAAAAGCAAGAGAGTTCCAGAAAAACATCTATTTCCGCTTTATTGACTATGCCAAAGCCTTTGACTGTGTGGATCACAATAAACTGTGGAAAATTCTGAAGGAGATGGGAATACCAGACCACTTGATCTGCCTCTTGAGAAACCTGTATATAGGTCAGGAAGCAACAGTTGGAAGTGGACATGGAATAACAGACTGGTTCCAAATAGGAAAAGGAGTACGTTAAGGCTGTATATTGTCACCCTGCTTATTTAACTTATATGCAGAGTACATCATGAGAAATACTGAGCTGGAGGAAGCACAAGCTAGAATCAAGATTGCAGGGAGAAATATCAGTAACCTCAGATATGCAAATGACACCACCCTTATGGCAGAAAGTGAAGAAGAACTAAAGAGCCTCTTGATGAAAGTAAAACAGGAGAGTGAAAAAGTTGGCTTAAAGCTCAACATTCAGAAAACGAAGATCATGGTATCCAGTCCCATCACTTCATGGCAAATAGATGGGGAAACAGTGGCTGACTTAATTTTACTGGGCTCCAAAATCACTGCAGATGGTGACTGCAGCCATGAAATTAAAAGACGCTTTTCCTTGGAAGGAAAGTTATGACCAACCTAGACAGCATATTTAAAAGCACAGACATTTCTTTGTCAACAAAGGTCTGTCTAGTCAAGGCTATGGTTTCTCCAGTAGTATGTATGGATGTGAGAGTTGGACTATAAAGAAAGCTGAGCGCCGAGGAATTGATGCTTTTGAAGTGTGGTGTTGGAGAAGACTCTTCAGAGTCCCTTGGACTGCAAGGAGATCCAACCAGTCCATCCTAAAGGAGATTGGTCTTTGGTGTTCATTGGAAGGACTAATGTTGAAGCTGAAACTCCAATACTTTGGCCACCTGATGCAAAGAGCTAACTCATTTGAAAAGACCCTGATGCTGCGAAAGATTGAGGGCAGGAGAAGGGGACAGAGGGGACGACAAAGGATGAGATGGTTGGATGGCATCACTGACTCAATGGACATGAGTTTGGGTAAACTCTGGGAGTTGCTGATGGACAGGGAGGCCTGGCGTGCTGCGGTTCATGGGGTCGCAAAGAGTCGGACACGACTGAGTGACTGAACTGAACTGAATCAGGTGTTCTATGAATTGTAGCTGAAAGCACCTTGATAGAATTTCTCATGAATCCAAGGAAGTGAACTGAAGAATGTGTCGAAATCTCATTATTTTGATGGTTATCATTATAAATAATACACATCTTTTTAGTACTTTGAAATTGTAATAGAATTTCACCTTGATGACACACTTTGTGTAAAGGTAAATAATTTACTTCTTGAAAATAGAATACTCACAAAGTCACATTACATTTTAAAAATAAAAAATATATATTTTCTTGTCTCTTGAATCAAGCTGGAAATGAGAGAAGCCAAGTGATTTGTGTGTGAACAACTTTCATTTCAAAGGAAAAAAGTAGACTTTAAGTACACATGAGAAGATATTCCATTAGTGAAAAAACTTTCTAGAGTAGTAATTCCCAACAGGGAGGGATAAATTTGGAGAATGGGACTGACATACCCACAGTACTATATATAAAATAGATAACTAATAAAGACCTACTGTATAGCACAGTGAATTATACTCAATACTCTGTAATGGCCTATATGGGGAAAGAAACTGAAAAAGAATGCATACATGTGTACAATATAAAAGATTCACTTTGCTGTTCACTTGAAACTAACACAACATTGTAAATCAATTATATACCCCCCAAAATTAAAGAAAAAATAATAATTCCCCACACTCTCAATTACAAAGGAGGTCTTTTAAGGTCACCTCCCATATGATGGTGGTGGAATTTTTAACAACTGTTCAAGGTAGGGACTTGGGGGGGTAATGACAAAGTTACTTTAAATACAGTGACACTTTTAATCAGTCTTGTTCTATCGCTCACAACAGCATCCTCATAGGTGTGACAAACAATTGTACACATGTGTGCCAGACATCTCTGAATAGTGTCAAACATCCCTTGTCAGTGGAGAGCAGCACAATGCTTCTGCAATTGGTGGAGGTCTGCAGCTCTACAGCTGAGCACTGTTGTTCTAAAAAATTCTGCCGCTCTACTTCAGAAGGTCACCTTGTCGGGAGAAGGCAACACCAGGGCCGCAGTTTCCTGTGCAGTGGACAGGGCGGAGGGGTGAGGTGGGAGGGGGAGGGGGTGGTGATGGTGGTGGGGTGAGGACAGTCCTGCAGCCCCACTCCAAAATAGAATTTCTAAATCCTATTTTTTTTTCTTGAGTGCTATTGCTCCTGAGAACCCGATTCATTAACTGTCAAATTTAGGTAATTAAAATAGGGAGCTGAGTGATAAGAAATGAAACCAGTATGCATAATGCAGACGTCTATGGAGGAAGATATTCCCAGGGCTCTAGGAAGCAGGCTAATCAGGAACTTCAATCAGGAACTCATCATTTGGAGACAGACAATTAATTCAGGACAGGAGGCAGGGAGGGAGCAGAAGCACAGGCAGAATCTCAAAATCTCTCTGGATAAATCTCTCGTTGGGAGGAGGCAGATGCGGAAACCTCACATGGGGGAGCCTGGATGAGAAGTTTTCTGAAAAAACCCACTGCAAAGAGATGCTGCTGCATCCTGCTGTATACTTCTCAGGGATGCTAGGGGTACAAAACCCAGCTTAAAACAGCACTGTTTTAGACCTCCTTGGTCTAGACCTCCAGAGCATTTCTAGAGAAACAACCACACAGAGAGGGTGACAGGGAGCCATAAGGCATCCCCTTAGGTAGGCTTCTGCAGTGGACACACACATTCTTAGCAGGTTAGAGGCCTAGTCTGATGGGGTTTCTTGTGCCCCGGGAAAGAAGGGATTGGGAATATTTCTGAATTCCCAGCTCTCTTCATATCATATGCTGATATGAAGTGCCTTTTTTGAAAAAAAGAAAAAAGGCTCAAAACATCACTCATTATAGTGTTGGAGTTGGTATTTCTGAGCTGTTTCCCAGTTGGAAAGTTGTTCACAGAGAATATAGTCTCCTGGAATGGGGCACCCGGAAAAATGTGGTCATGGAGGAATAATATATACTGTACTTCCCTCACCTGCTTCCAAATCTTTAGAAACTTGGGCCTAAAAACTGTAAAATGAACTATCACAGTGGGACGGGGGCAGGGTATGAACTACATGTTCATGTATTAAGCAGCCAACCCTTGATAGTTAAGATGGGGATCCATGAAAAAGCATCACCCACAGTTTGCATATTAAAAAGCAGAGACATTACTTTGCCGACAAAAGTCCCTATAGTCAAACCTGTGGTTTTTCCTGTAGTCATGTACGGATGTAATAGACCATAAAGAAGGCTAAGTGCTGAAGAATCGATGCTTTCGAACTGTGGTGCTGGAGAAGACTCTTGAGAGTTCCTTGGACTTCAATGAGATCAAGCCAGTCAATCCTAAAGAAATCAACCCTGAATATTCATTGGAAGGACTGATGCTGAAACTGAAGCTCCAATACTTTGGCCACCTGGTGTGAAGAGACGGTTTATTAGAAAAGACCCTGATGCTGGGAAAGATTGAAGGCGAAAGGAGAAGGGAGAGGCAGAGGATGAGATGGGTAGATAGCATCACCAACTCAATGGACTTGAATTTGAGCAAATTCTGGGGACAGTGCAGGACAGAAGAGCCTGGTGAGATGCAGTCCATGGGGTCACAAAGAGTCAGATGCAACTTACCAACTGAACAACACAGTTTGCCAGTAAACATCCCAAATTTATGCCATTAAGCTATTAGTATTGATAAAATGCATGTTTTCTTCAAATAGATTTTCAAAGTCTGCTCTAGTTTTCCCAGCTTTCACAGGGAAGTTAAAATTTCATCATAACTTTAAACAAAGAGAACTCATAGAAGAGAACTGAGTAGATATTCACATTGTTAAGGAAGGTTTCTGGAAACAAATGAATTGATCCAATTGTTAAATGGAATATGAACTCTAGATTAGATACCAGTATCATAATCATGTTGAATTTCCAGAATTTGATCACTGTTCTATAGCTATGTAAGAAAATGACTTTAATACACAGTGAAGTGTTTAGGAATAAAGGGGAAAAAGAATGAAAGTAAGAATTATAAAGTAAACATGACAAAATATTAATACATGAAACTGAGTGAAGGATAAAGGAATTCGTTGCACCATTCCTAAGGCTTTTCTATTAGCTTGAAATTATTTCAAAATAAATGAAGTAATTTTAGAATGACCTACTTAAACACTACTCTTGTTGACCTTCTGTTTTCTCAAGGGGTTGACTTAACACCAGGAGATCTCTTCCAAAAGACTTATCCTGTAGCTAAGTCTTTCCAAATTGCAAGGCTACCTTCAGAGGCAAAGAAATGACTGCAACAATCCTTGTCTAGTTCATGCTCCAAAAATGACCCCTTTAATAACTGACAGTTTTGTTTTTTAGATTCCACATATAGGTAAAATAATACAGTATTTATCTTTCTTAAAATAAAGAAACAAAAAACCTCTCATAGATATAGAGGTCTTCCCTGGTGGCTCAGATGGTAAAAGCATCTGCCCGCAATGTGGGAGACCCGGGTTTGATACCTGGGTCAGG
Source organism: Bos taurus (assembly GCF_002263795.3). Classification (NCBI taxonomy): domain Eukaryota; kingdom Metazoa; phylum Chordata; class Mammalia; order Artiodactyla; family Bovidae; genus Bos; species Bos taurus. Next base: position 105,673,983 of record NC_037357.1, read on the forward strand.
AAGAACTCGTGGAGAAGGAAATGGCAACCCACTCCAGTACTCTTGCCTGGAAAATTTCATGGATGGGAGAGCCTAGTGGGCTACAGTCCATGGGGTCGGAAAGAGTCAGACATGACTGAGCAACTTCACATGCTGCTGCTGCTGCTAAGTTGCTTCAGTTGTGTCCGACTCTGTGCGACCCCATAGATGGCAGCCCACCAGGCACCCCCATCCCTGGGATTCTCCAGGGAAGAACACTGGAGTGGGTTGCCATTTCCTTCTCCAATGCATGAAAGTGAAAAGTGAAAGTGAAGTCGCTCAGTCGTGTCCGACTCTTAGCGACCCCATGGACTGCAGCCTACCAGGCTCTTCCGTCCGTGGGATTTTCCAGGCAAGAGTACTGGAGTGGGGTGCCATTGCCTTCTCCAACTTCACATAGATATAGGTAATACATTAGTGGTTGCCAGTTGGGGGTGGGTGGGTAAAATCCATGGAGGGGATCAAGAGGCACAAATTTCTAGTCCTAAGTAAGTCACAGGATATAATAAACAGCATGGTGACCAGAGTCAACAATATTGTACTGCATATTTCAAAGTTGCTAAGAGAGTAAATCTTAAAATAAAACTTATCACAAGAAAAAAGTTTTGTAATTTTGTATGGTGACAGATGGTAAGTAGAATTATTGGTTATCATTTTGCAGTTTATACAAATATTGAATCATTATACATGTACATCTGAACCTAATATGTCAAGTATACCTCAATAGAAAAAATAATGCATTTTGACATGTAGAAAAAACCTGATTTTTTTTTCCAACCACAGATCATCATTTACAATTTGACTATTTGCTTATGTAACTATTAAGTCACTCATTTGATATCTTATATTTCTGGATCAGTATACCACTTATGTTTGAGCAGAATTTTAGGATTTAGCAGTGTAGCTTTAAAAAATGGGATAAAGGCTTATAAAACAATCAGAGGAATTTTATGGACTGTTGGTGTCTTGCCAGGCAGAGCACTAGCACTCTCAAATTTCTCATCCTACAGACAAAATTTCTAGATGAGATTACAAAATCATAATTAATCACACAAAAAAAAACAGTTTCAATTTTGTTTCTAAAATAGTCCCTGAAGTAAAAAAGCCATGCAAGGACTCTAAGGAATGAAAAGCAAGGAGAAATTGAAAAATTAATTTATTATATGAAGAAACATGAACAATATTTATTAGAGTGAATGGCTGCTGAGAAGCAGCCTGCAAAAGCTCTCATCCACAATGTACAGGCTGAGAAGTACTGATACATACACTCATAACCATAGCAATAATGTTCTGAGGAGGCTTCCAAGGAAATGCTGCATTTAACAATCAATTTTAAAGTTTATTTTTCCCATTTACAAGGCTGAAAAGATTATATCCACATTCAATTAAAGTCTAGCAGGATCAGGCATTCAAATTGTAAAGCAAATTAACAAAAGATGCTGTTACATCCTTTATGAAACATGACAGATACAAAAATGATAAGCTCATCTGCTATCAAAAGCAATTTCGCAGATTTCAGTGGGTCTTTTTCCTCCAAGTACTATATGTTTGAGTGCTAATTTTTTACGTAACTGATGGTAAGAGAAAAGGCAACTGCTGAGTTCTCTCCAAGAGTAAAAGACCATTTATTTACACTTGTCCTTCCATAAAGTCAAAGGCCGACATATTCCCTGAAGACACTCACGTAAATGATGTTGTTTCTTTTCTAACAGTAAAACAAAAACAATAACCTGTTTTGGGATTTGAGTAACTATAAAAACAACTCCTTTAAACATGCATGGCACTTTAAAAACATTTTCAAAGCATTTTCACAGCTATTATTTAAATTTGTTCTGCTGACAACCTTGTGAGGTAGGCTGGGCAAGAATATCATGCAAATCTGACGGGTGAGGAAACTGAGGCAGAGATCAAGTAAGTAATTTGCTGGGTTATCAGGGTGATGCCAACCTCTATACTGCACTGTCTCCAGTAATGAAGAAAGTCTAAACATGTTTCATGACCTTGTTTCAATATATTTGGAGGAAAAACTTCACTTCCATCCAGTCAAATGGTAGTGATTCAGTTGGTGCATCTCTTATGACAAGTTAAGGCATGTAATTAGACAAAGCACTGAGAGTTTTAAAAATTGGAATTATAACTGAAAAAGATGTTTTAACTCTCAAGATAGGAGATTTGCTGGTTTGTTTGTCTTTAGGGCAACCTAGTTCTGCATAATTTTGCCTTTTCAGAGGTATAATATAAATCATTAAAAAAAATTTCTCAGTTCACTAGGATTTAAATTTTTGCCATGAAAAAAGCAGTGGTTTCTTTCCCCAAAGTGACTACATGGTCACTTTGTGGTCCCAAAGTGGGGGTATCTTCATATCAAGAGTTAAAGACGACAAAATGTCCAATTTAGTTACCAAACCTTATAATTATCCTTATAAATGTGGCTTAAAACTGGGCTTTGGGAGTGTGGCAGACCATCACTGTTAGATTGATTTGGGGTCACTCAATATGCTTACCTACATGCTACATTAAAATGATTTTAAATGTATTTGAAGGCCCAGATTTTGTAACGGTTCTTGAGACAGGCTTCCAAATGAAGGCTGGGGAAGTACTAGTCTCTCCATGCTGGTCTAATTCTGACCACAACTCCTGCTTAAACTCACCATTTTAACCTGTTCTCCGACAAACTAGCTATTAGAAACTGGATGGTTCTGAAAGTTCAGCCATTAGGGTCCTAAGACTGTCAACCCTGACTGACCTGCAATGTCCAGTCTTGTCAGTGACAGGTCACCTGCTCCCAGGTATTTCATTATCAAGGTTTTTATGGTAGAAATAATGGCACTAGATCAAGGCATTTTCCCTGGACAACTGAGGAGATTCTACAGATCCTTTTACAAAAGAAACAGGGTTCCAAATTAAAGGAGAAATTATACTGAAGATAGGAGAGTGTAGGAGGATAAAATTGAAGTTCTTATTCAAATTAACTCATAATCATACCAAATCAAGGTACATTCAGTTAAAGATAAAAATCTTCTGGTCATACCATCTCTTTGTAAAATTTAAGTTTCTAAAGTCTGTATCTAACTGAAGGGGGGAACTCTGCTCCTTCAAATAATGAAACTTATAATGCCCTATATACCTGTGCTAGGTGAGAAATTTCTACGGAGTTTTCTACTAGAAATTTCCAAAACTGTAGGATGGGACTGAATCTTGAAGAGGTTAAGCCTACCTTCTAGCAGAGTCATATCTTCAGCCATCACAAGAAGGTAAGAATTCTGCTTATAAAAGCCAAAATCATTTTGATATTTTAACAACCCCCTCGATTCAGAGTTTCTCCAACATATTGAAGGAACACAACTTCTCTAAAACTCTACACTTCCATAACCAAATTAAGAATTCAATTTTGCATCCATGGATTCTTAAGAATAGATTTTGCAAATCCAGACTTTTGAGTCAATGAGAAATAGGAGGCCAAGGTTGCTATGACTGGTTATGTACAAAGAGCCCTAGTGAGATGAAAATGGAACATCTGCCTATTCAAAAACCAAACTGGAACAGCCTTCTCTGAAAACTCTGACAGGAATGATGTGGCTGATGGCAAAAACCCCAGTGATCATCTCTGGTCATCAGACAGCTCTTAGGTGAGAACTCTTCTCAGGGATAATAAAACATTAGGCTACCTAAACCAGTAGTCCAGAAAACTAGAACATAAGAAATCCCCTGTCCTCATTCTATGTGATGGCTCTCAACAGCCAACTCAGATATCATGGGTACTTTGTCAATGACAAGGCGGGTAATGTCTGGTCAACTGTGAAAGGTGGTGCTTTAGGCTGCCACTGCAACACTCACGGGTTCCCCTGACTCCTCTCCATGGTTCCCACTCACCTGACCGACAGCTCTCTAAAGGGGAGCAACTCACAAGGAGTCGAGAGCTAAATTCCTGCTTTGTTAATTGTGCAGGGCCCATCACTTGCTTCTGAAGAACAGGGATCAACCCAGCAAACACTATATCTGGGCCTCAAGAGACTCAGGTCCCATTAAGCAGAAGAGAGCTCATCAGTATTCAAGATCTGGCTAGGCATGGAACTTATTTTACTGCTAGAAGGGGTCTCCTCTCTGTCTGTGGGTGACCTTAGGTCTGTATTTTCTGCAGACTCGCAGGATTCCCGCCGCCTGCGGTTACAACAGGCACACTTTAGCCACTCCTGAAAGCTTTCAGAAGCATTGGGGGAAAAGAGCTTTTTGCAAGGGTGGAAGAACTGATAGAACACAACCATGAACAGAATGGCCGTGCAGTACCCAATGAGCAACTGCAGCATCAGCAGGGGTGCACACACATACATATAGATGTCAGTCTTGTAAAGATACCACATGAGGAGGAGGAAGGCGTTCTCGATGAACCTCACCATGTAGTACACCAGGAGCCGGTACCAGTTCTGAGACTTGCTGATGAGGTCGGGGTTGTTGATTTTCAGCTGCACCGCCGACCAGCAGAACATGTTGATCCCGGCGTAGAGGAGGGTGAGGAAGCACAGCACAATGGTGGTGCCCAGCCGACTGAAGGCCTTCTCAAAGTTCTCAGGGAAGGGGGAGCCACTGCACCAGAAGAGGATCCAGGGGTAGAAGAGGAAGCCGAGGAAGTTGATGAGTATGTCTATGACCACCCAGGCCTTCAGGACAGAGGTAAAGAGGACCAGGACAATGACTCGGGTGACAATCTCAAAGCTCCTCCAGAGGAAGATACAGACATAGGCCAGGGGCTTCACCTTGACATCATATTCATCGTATTTGATCTTGATGGCTAGGATGTTACAGCGCAAGGCTCCGTACACAATGGACAATAGGGAAAGGACCATGAACAGACCTGAGGAGAGAAGAGAAAGAGTGCTCTCAAGTCCCACCTCCACCAAGAATCCTCCTGTGGTGGCCATGGTCACTCCCCTACCCGCGTTCCTTGGACCCTTCTGTTTTATGTGCACAGGCAGACTTCCACTGTCAGGGCTGTGCCTGAGGGCTTTTTTTCAGGGTTGCAGAAGCCTGCTGTGCCCAGGCGCCAGGCAGGCAGAAGTGCCCTGGAATTAATACCCCTGGGATTAACCCTTCAATACCCCAACCCTAGCCCTGAGAAGAGCTGGAATATAACAAACCAAATTTCCCTACCCTTTGGGTAGAATAACTCAGAGGTGTGTGTTCTGTACTCTTGGGGTTGGCCAGAAAGTCCCTTTCTGTTTTTCCATAGCATTTTAAGGAAACGCCAAGTGAGCTTTTTGGCTAACTCAGTATTTATGGGTGTTTCCTCACAGGATTATTTTCTAGTCACCCACAGAAACTGTTGTTTAATAATGCTCCCTTTATTGGCCACTTTCTCTTCCCTGTCTCACTACCCTTCTCCCACGGTTCTTAGAAAGACCTGTGCTCAGATTCCTTGTCTTGGTCTACTTCACGGTCAACTGAAACTAAAACACCTTTGGACCCCATCTTGCTCTGTCTGAATATATAGAGTCCTTTACATGATCCCCAAGAAAAAGAAAGGCAAAATGGTTGTCTGAGGAGGCCTTACAATAGCTGAGAAAAGAAGAGAAGTGAAAGGCAAAGGAGAAAAAGGAAAGATATACCCATCTGAATGCAGAGTTCCAAAGAATAGCAAGGAGAGATAAGAAAGCCTTCCTCGGTGATCAATGCAAAGAAATAGAGGAAAACAACAGAATGGGAAAGACTAGAGATCTCCTCAAGAAAATTAGAGATACCAAGGGGACATTTCATGCAAAGATGGGCTCAATAAAGGACAGAAATGGTATGGACCTAACAGAAGCAGAAGATATTAAGAAGAAGTGGCAAGAATACACAGAAGAACCGTACAAAAAAGATCTTCATGACCCAGATAACCATGATGGTGTGATCACTCACCTAGAGCCAGACATCGTGGAATGTGAAGTCAAGTGGGCCTTAGGAAGCATCACTACAAACAAAGCTAGTGGATGTGATGGAATTCCAGCTGAGCTATTTCAAATCATAAAAGACAATGCTGTGAAAGTCCTGCACTCAATATGCCAGCAAATTTGAAAAATTCAGCACTGTCCACAGGACTGGAAAAGGTCAGTTTTCATTCCAATCCCAAAGAAAGGCAATGCCAAAGAATGCTCAAACTACCACACAATTGCACTCATCTCACATACTAGCAAAGTAATGTTCAAAATTCTCCAGGCTATGCTTCAATAGTACGTGAACTGAGAACTTCCAGATGTTCTAGTTGGATTTAGAAAAGGCAGAGGAACCAGAGATCAAATTGTCAACATCCATTGGATTATAGAAAAAGCAAGAGAGTTCCAGGAAAACATCTGCTACTGCTTCACTGACTACACTAAAGCCTTTGAGCGTGTGGACCACAACAAACTGTGGAAAACTGTTCAAGAGATGGGAATACCAGACCACCTTACCTGCCTCCTGAGAAATCTGTATGCAGGTCAAGCAGCAGCAGTTAGAACCAGACGTGGAACAATGTACTGGGTCCAAATTGGGAAAGGCGTATGCCAAGGCTGTATATTGTCACCCTGTTTATTTAACTTATATGCAGAGTACATCATGAGAAATGCTGGGCTGGAGGAAGCACAAGCTGGAATCAAGATTGCAGGGAGAAATATATGCAAATGACACCACCCTTATGGCAGAAAGTGAAGAGGAACTAAAGAGCCTCTTCATGAAAAGTGAAAGAGGAGAGTAAAAAAGCTTGCTTAAAACTTAATATTCAAAAACCAAAGATCATGGCATCTGGTCCCATCACTTCATGGCAAACAGATGGGCAAACAATGGAAACAGTTTTCTTGGGCTCCAAAATCACTGGAGATGGTAACTGCAGCCATGAAATTAAAAGATGCTTGCTCCTTGGAAGAAAAGCTATGACCAACGCAGAGAGCATATTAAAAAAAAGAGACATTACTTTGCTGACAAAGGTCCATCTAGTCAAAGCTATGGTTTTTGCAGTAGTCAGGTATGGATGTGAGAGTTGGACCACAAAGAAAGCTGAGCACCAAAGAATGGATGCTTCTGAACAGTGGTGTTGGAGAAGATTCTTGGGAGTCCCTTGGACTGCAAAGAAATCAGTCCTGAATATTCACTGGAAGGACTGTGAAAGTCCTGCACTCAATATGCCAGCAAATTTGGAAAACTCGACAGTGGCCACAGGACTGGAAAAGGTCAGTTTTCATTCCAATTCCAAAGAAAGACAATACCAAAGAATGTTCAAACTACCACACAATTGCACTCATCTTACAAATTGAAGCTGAAGCTCCAATACTTTGGCCACCTGATGTGAAGAACTGACTCATTTGAAAAGACCCTGTTGCTGGGAAAGATTGAAGGAAGGAGAAGGGGACGACAGAGGATGAGATAGATGGATGGCATCACTGACTTATGGACATGAGTTTGAGCAAGATCTGGGAGTTGGTGATGGACAGGGAAGCCCGGTGTGCTGCAGTCCATGGGGTTGCAAAGAGTTGGACACGACCAAGCAACTGAACTGAACTTTACATGGTGTGTTTTGTTTCCTTGATCAACTTATAAGCTCCTGAGGAGTCAAGAGTGACCTGGTTAGATATTTCTTCTTGAGAACCTCAACATATAGCAGTATAGAAACCGAAACAGAGAACATGCCATAATATACTGCTCATGAGTTCCTCTCTATCTGTAGGATCTTTTAAAAATATATACTGACTATTGATTGCTCACTTTTCTTTGGTCTTCAGTTATTTTCTTAAATTCTGTACATTGCTAAAGAAGTGAGGACCTCACTGTTGCCAAGAATCTGCCTGTCTTAGGCTAAAACACCTTAATACTTCAAGAAATCTCAACCCTACTTATTTATTTCTTAAAATGACTTATGGCTAATGGGCTTACCCAGTTTATATAGAGCAGGGTAGGGGTGGGGTCAAGATGTGGCTCATTGAATGGCCCATGGTACTATGTCTGAGAGCACCACACTGCTGGCTGTGAGTTCTATTATCTTAAAAATGTTGTGCTAACCCATGAGCATTACATGATGTTGAAGCTGAAACTGCAATACTTTGGCCACTTGATGCGAAGAACTGGCTCATCTGAAAAGACCCTGATGCTGGGAAAGATTGAGGGCAGGAGGAGAAGGGGACGACAGAGGATGAGATGGTTGGATGGCATCATCAACTCGATGGACATGGGTTTGGGTGGACTCCAGGAGTTGGTGTTGGACAGGGAGACCTGGCGTACTGCGGTTCATAGGGTTGCAAAAAGCCAGACACGACTGAGCGACTGAACTGAACTGGACCCATGAGCACACACTGTGTGGTCAAAACTGGAATACAGTCACTTATTTTAGTCTGCCACCACCTCCAAATATTGGAGAAGGGAGGGACAGGAGGTGGGGTTTGAAGTTAGGAACCGAGAGTCTCGCTCTGGTTTTACTCTGGTCTCTCCACGCCTCAATGGGGAAATGGTAATCTCCTTGGGTTTTTTTTCTTGCCCACAAAATTGCTCTGTATAAACTGAAGCCTCTTAAAATGCAATGTTCCTATAACAAAATTGTCTTTACTTATAATTTAAAATGTGTGGAAATAAAGGGTTCTTTTTCTTGAGCTCTGAATCAATGAAGCTTTGGTAGTTAAGTTTCCTGGAAGAAGTTCAGTTTTACTTAAAGCATCTGTTTCTCTCACAGTCTTGTTGCACAGATTTAAAGCACTGATATCACTCTCTGGAAAGACTGTCATCTACTGATCAAATTTAAAAGACAGAAATACTATCACAGGAGTATACTGGGAAGTAATTGTACTGAGTTATTTTTCCTGAGAGGTTAGTTCAATGGAGCATTAAAAGCAGTACATACTGCTGATACACTTTTTGTTTTTATTGAAGTATAGTTGATTTACAATGTTTATTAATCTGTGCAGTACAGCAAAGTGACTCAGTTGTACATATACATACATTCTTATAGTCTTTTCATCATGGTTTATCCCAGGTAATATACTCTTATATGTGCTTGTGCTCAGTCACTAAGTTGTGTCCAACTTTTTGCAATCCCATGGATTGTAGCGCACCAGGTTCCTCTGTCCATGGGATTTCCCAGACAAGAATACTGGAGCGGGTTGCCATTTCCTCCTTCATGGGATCTTCCCAACCCAGGGATGGAACTGTATCTCTTGCATTGGCAGGCTGATTCTTTACCACTGTGCCACCTGGGAAGTCCATAGTTTTATATGTATGGTTACAAATTTCTACAGATCTTAAGAATCTAGTATTGGATCCATTTCTTTTAGTCCTTATGTTTTTTCCACTATAAGAAAAATAACATCAAATGTAGAAGATGAGCTAAGGATAAATTATCATGTTAATTATATATTCATAGGTCAGGAAGCAACAGTTAGAACTGGACATGGAACAACAGACTGGTTCCAAATAGGAAAAGGAGTTCGTCAAGGCTGTATATTGTCACCCTGTTTATTTAACTTATATGCAGAGTACATCATGAGAAACGCTGGACTGGAAGAAACACAAGCTGGGATCAAGACTGCCGGGAGAAATATCAATAACCTCAGATATGCAGATGACACCACCCTTATGGCAGAAAGTGAAGAGGAACTCAAAAGCCTCTTGATGAAAGTGAAAGTGGAGAGTGAAAAAGTTGGCTTAAAGCTCAACATTCAGAAAACGAAGATCATGGCATCTGGTCCCATCACTTCATGGGAAATAGATGGGGAAACAGTGTCAGACTTTAATTTTCTGGGCTCCAAAATGACTGCAGATGGTGACTGCAGCCATGAAGTTAAAAGACGCTTACTCCTTGGAAGGAAAGTTATGACCAACCTAGATAGCATATTCAAAAGCAGAGACATTACTTTGCCAACAAAGGTTCGTCTACTCAAGGCTATGGTTTTTCCAGTGGTCATGTATGGATGTGAGAGTTGGACTGTGAAGGCTGAGCGCAAAAGAATTGATGCTTTTGAACTGTGGTGTTGGAGAAGACTCTTGAGAGTCCCTTGGACTGCAAGGAGATCCAACCAGTTCATTCTGAAGGAGATCAGCCCTGGGTGTTCTTTGGAAGGAATGATGCTAAAGCTGAAACTCCAGTACTTTGGCCACCTCATGCGAAGAGTTGACTCATTGGAAAAGACTCTGATGCTGGGAGGGATTGGGGGCAGGAGGAGAAGGGGACGACAGAGGATGAGATGGCTGGATGGCATCACTGACTCGATGGACGTGAATCTGAGTGAACTCCGGGAGTTGGTGATGGACAGGGAGGCCTGGCGTGCTGCGATTCATGGGGTCGCAAAGAGTCGGACACGACTGGGCAACTGATCTGATCTGATCTGATATATGTATGTATATGAAGCGACTGAAGCGACTCAGCAGCAGCAGTCTTTATCTTTGGAGAAGGCAATGGCGCCCCACTCCAGTACTCTTGCCTGGAAAATTCCATGGATGGAGAAGCCTGGAAGGCTGCAGTCCATGGGGTCGCTGAGGGTCGGACACGACTGAGCGACTTCACTTTCACTTTTCACTTTCATGCATTGGAGAAAGAAATGGCAACCCACTCCAGTGTTCTTGCCTGGACAATCCCAGGGACGGGGGAGCCTGGTGGGCTGCCGTCTATGGGGTCACACAGAATCGGACACGACTGAAGCGACTTAGCAGCAGCAGCAGGCTTCCTATGCAAATATATCTGCTTTATGTGCCTTTCTCAATCATGAAGTTGCACCTGTTTCCAACACTTTCAGAAAAGTAGGATCCAAATTAGAAAAAGTCTTTGAGATCTAAGTTTAGACTCTAAAGAATCTCTTTTAGGTACATGAGAGACTTGCAAAACAAGGTTAGGAACAGAGCAATTTCTGATCCCAGGAAGAACTAAGGAAGCTAAGTACTGCTTCAGGATGTGGGGCCCAACCAGGATTAAGACAAGTCTGGATTATCTCAGCAGTGGTATCACCCTGGTCTGTTATCCAGATCACTGTTCTTGCTGGAAACCATGGCTTACTCTTACTTGAGTTATTTTTGACCACTTATTATAGGACCCTGTGTTCTGCTTTAACTCCACCCCAGGCCCTGACAACTACAAATTGCTAATGAAAAGATTGAAAATGAGTGAGATCATCATCACTTTGAGCTCACACCCATATCTGCCACTTTCGCTCTCCAACTGCTATCACAAATATTGTTTTGGTCCTTTATTTCAACAGCTTCATTGAGACAAATTTACATACCGTACAATTCACAATTTAAACTGTATAATTCACTGCTTCTTTAAAAGTAGATTCACAGATATGTGCACCTGTCATCAGAGTCACTTTTAGTATGTTTTCATCACTTCAAAAAGAAATCCTGTGCCCTTTAACTCTCATTTCTCTATCCCTTACCCCACCCAGTCATGAACAACCACTAACTACTTTCTGTCTCTATAGATTTCCCCATTCTGGACTTCCATATGAATAAAATCACCTAATGTGTGGTCTTTTGTGACTGGTTTCTTTCACTTAACATAATGTTTTCAACATTCATCTATACTGTAACATGCATCAGTCCTTCATTCATTTCATGGTCAAATAATATTCCATTGTATGGATATACTACATTTTGTTTATCCATTCATCAGTTGATAAAAATTTGGGTTGTTTCCACCTTTTGGCTATTGTGAAGAGTGCTGCTCCAAACATTTGCATATGAACATATTTTTACTTGGGTCTATAGGAGTAGAACTGCCTGGTCATATGGTAACTTTATGTTTAATTATTTGAGGAATGGCCAGACTGTATTCCAAAGTTACATTCCCACCAGCAGTATATGAAGATTATAATTTCTCCATAAACTCACCAATGTTTGCTATTATTATTAACTTAAATTTTTATTGACCATTTCTGTAATGGCTGCTTCCTTGAAGTAGGCGCTGTCACGTGGAATCTCTTAGCCTCTGCACCGGAGCTGCTGGAAGGGAGTCAGATAGAATTCAGTACCGCTTTCTTTGAGATCATCCTTCAAGAACCAGCCACATCATGATCTCAGTTTCAACACAGTTGTTCCTAGTCCTCTTTTCATTGCTTTTGGTGCTGCCTGTTGTTGAAGCAGTAGAAGCCGGAGATGCAATTGCTCTCTTGTTAGGTGTGATTCTCAGTATTACAGGCATTTGTGCTTGTTTGGGGGTGTATGCACAAAAAAGAAATGGACAAATATGACTTTGAAGGGCCTCCTGAATCAAACCTTCCTCTGAAAACCTTTGTGCTATTGAGTTTCAGAACTGAGCTTTGGTGTCTGAAAGTTCCCAAGAAACAGTTAATAGAGAAGTTTCAATTTATTGGGTATTTTCCTATAAAAAGGAACAAATTGATATACTGTGTTAAAGGTAAAACAACATGTTTTTGTCACAACAGATAATGCACTGGAAAATGCCATCTGTAATTTGCATTTGCTGAAATTTGCATAAGTAATATTTCATAGTTTCAGAATTCTCAGTAGGAAGAAAGAAACTCTTGCCCAGAATCCTAGGAAATTGCCACTGTTCAGTTATAATCACTGCCTCCTGCATCATTGAGGAATTTTTCTCCATATTTTTATTGGATTTTTGTTTTGTTATCTCCAAGTTAGTACTGTACCTAGACATTAAATACAGTTGGTCAGAAATTAAAACTTATCTCTGTGTGGGAAAAAGTTCAGAAAATGTATTCAATGTATCTAACATTGAAATGGAGAGAAGATTTAATGTAAAAAAAATACTTTATATTGACATTGAAATGGAGAAGAGATTTATTGTTTAACAAAAACAAAAAATGTTTATATTAATTAAGTAACATCTCCATGGTGAGAAATACTATGTTAAGTATAAACCTATTATGTAAGTTAAAAAAAAAATTTTTATTATTAACTTTTTGATTCTAGTCATGCCAGTGGGTGTGAAGTGGTAACCTTTTCTGATTTAAGTTTCTATTTTCCTAATGACTAATGACATAGAGTATCTTTTCATGATACCATAAGGAATGCTGAGTGCTGAAGAACTGATGCTTTTGAATTATGGTGCTGGAGAAGACTCTTGAGAATCCCTAGGACAGCAAGGAGATCAAATCAGTCAATCTTAAAGGAAATCAACCCTGAATATTCACTGAAGGACTGATACTGAAGCTGAAGCTCCAATACTTTGGCCACCTGACATGAAGAGCTGACTCGTTGAGAGAGACCCTGATGCTGGGAAAGACTGAGGGCAGGAGAAGGGGGCGACAGAGGGAGATGGATGGAAGACAACATAGACTCAATGGACATGAGTTTGAGCAAACTCTGGGAGATAGAGAAAGACAGGGAAGCCTGGCGTGTTGCAGTCCAAGGGGTTGCAAAGACTCAGACATAACTTAGTGACTGAACAATAGTCTTTTCATGTGCTTATTGGTATTTGCATATCTTCCTTATTTGCTTTGGTTCTTAGCTATAGCACAAACTCATAATAATTTCACATCATCTCATATGTATCCCCAAAACTCTGCCAGAATTCAAAGGCCAGTTTTGCACAGACTGACTTAAGAACAATATATTAGCTTTATCAACAGCTGTCAATGAGCATTTAAAATAAAAAAAAGTATAATTTGATCTTCTCATACTTTTAAAATTCCCTTTAAAATGCATTAAAAAGCAAAAAAGAGGATTTCCATGCTGGCAATAGCAGATTAGTTTGTTCTGGTCCAATATTTCTGCCAAGAACAACTGTACAAACACCTGTTCAAAGGCATCAGAGATCTACCAAAGCCCTCAGTACTTTGGAGCTAAGATATTAAAGAAAAATCCTAAGAGAAAATTCTGAAGCTGCTTTTCCCCTTGAGACATTTGCCTATATGATAGTAGTGGTTATACTATTACAGAATCTGAACACAGCTTTCAGCAGTCTCTCAAATCTGGTGAATGTGGGAGCAACTATTCACATTCTAGCTCTATAGTGGTCCTGGATACAGCCAAAGCTTTCTGGTGGGAACCCCAAAGACTAGACACTAGGAGTAAGGGTGACCAGAAATAGATAATCCCTCATAACAGCTGAAGTACAGATTTTAACTAACTCAAGTTATGACTGAATCAGTTCAACCTGTATCTAATTCAATATTTGCAACAAACAAAAGTAAAATCTTCCTGGAGAAAGACAACTCATCCAGAGTCTCAAATTATCTCTATTTTTTACTACAGATATCTGACATTTGTTAAAAGTACCATGGCATCTCAACAACAAAAACAAAAGAAATGATCAAAATCCAAAAACTGAAATATACCCATAAGAAATAGATTCTGTAATTATCTGACATGGACTTAAAATATTCATAATTAATATATGCTCAAGAAATTATGACAAGATAGAGAATTTATCAGAGACTAGAAACTATTCTAAAAACTGGAATAGTTGCTATGAAATGAAATGAAAATTCTAGAACTGAAAAATAAAATAAGTGCAATTAAGAAATCAACAGTGGCTCTAATATATTAGAAACAGCTATAAAGATAAATAGTACTAAGTAGAAGGCAAGCCAGAAGAAAATGGAGAAACAAAAAGCATGAGAGACCTACAGAAAAGTAAAAATGTTGGCGAGAAAGACAGAGATAGGAAAAAGAATGGGTCAGAGGCCATAAGAATTTCCCCAAACTGCTAAAATATCAAACTAAACTCCAAGTAGGATAAATACAAAGAAAACCTCAATAAGCACACATATCATGTTAAAATTGCTGAACATCAAAGTCTAAATGAAAACCTTAAAAAGCAGTTAAAAACAAACAAAAATGAGATAAACTTCAAAGGAGCAACAATAATAATGGCTGGCATCTCAACCGAAATAATGGAAGCCAGAAGACAAAAGAATGGTAGCATCAAAGTGGGAAGAAAATAACCACTAACTTAAGTTTCCCATATACAGAGGTCAAGGGAAAAGAAAGGTATTTTATGACAAAACAAAAATGAGGGTATTTGTCAGTAGACCTGCTCTGAAGAAAATATTAAAGGTAGCATTACAGACCAAATGAAAATGATCCCACATGGAAGCATGGAGATACATGAAGGTCTTAACAGGGACCGAAAGGATACATGTGGCTGTTGTTTAGTTTCTTAGTTGTGTTCGACTCTTTGAGACTCTATGGACTATAGCCCACCAGGCTCCTCTGTCCATAGGATTTCCCAGGCAAGAATACTGGAGTGGGCTGCCGTTTCCTCCTCCAGGGGATCTTCCTGACCCAAGGATCAAACCCACATCTTTTGCATAGACAGGCAGATTCTTTATCGCTGAACCATCAGAGAAGCCCCAGTAATACAAATCAATTTTTATAATGACTTGAACAATCACTTTACACACACACACACACACACACACACCCACAAAATGGTCACTAAAAACATCAAAAGGAAGTTAAGCTCATTAGTCATCAGTTCAGTTCAGTCGCTCAGTTGTGTCCGACTCTTTGCGACCCCATGAACCGCACTACGCCAGGCCTCCCTGTCCATCACCAACTTCCGGAGTCCACCCAAACCCATGTCCACTGTGTCAATGATGCCATCCAACCATCTCATCCTCTGTCGTTCCCTTCTTCTCCTGTCCTCAATTTTTCCCAGCATCAGGGTCTTTTCAAATGAGTCAGCTCTTCACATCAGGTGGCCAAACTATTGGAGTTTCAGCTTCAACATCAGTCCCTCCAATGAACACCCAGGACTGATCTCCTTTAGGATGGACTGGTTGGATCTCCTTGCAGTCCAAGGGACCCTCAAGAGTCTTCTCCAACACCACAGTTCAAAAGCATCAATTCTTCTGCACTCAGCTTTCTTCACAGTCCAACTCTCACATCCATACATGACCAACGGAAAAACCATACCCTTGAGTAGACTGACCTTTGTTGGCAGAGTAATGTCTCTGCTTTTTAATATGCTATCTAGGTTGGTCATAACTTTCCTTCCAAGGACTAAGTGTCTTTTAATTTCATGGCTGCAGTCACCATCTGCAGTGATTTTGGAGCCCAGCAAAATTAAGTCAGCCACTGTTTCCACTGTTTCCCCATCTATTTCCCATGAAGTGATGGGACCAGATGCCATGATCTTCGTTTTCTGAATGTTGAACTTTAAGCCAACTTTTTCACTCTCCTCTTTCACTTTCATCAAGAGGCTCTTTAGTTCTTCTTCACTTTCTGCCATAAGGGTGGTGTCACCTGCATATCTGAGGTTATTGATATTTCTCCTGGCAATCATGATTCCAGCTTGCGCTTCCTCCAGCCTGGCATTTCGCATGATGTACTCTGCATATAAGTTAAATAAGCAGGGTGACAATATACAGCCTTGACGTACTCCTTTTCCTATTTGGAACCAGTCTGTTGTTCCATGTCCAGTTCTAACTGTTACTTCATGACCTGTATACAGGTTTCTCAAGAGGCAGGTCAGGTGGTCTGGTATTCCCATCTCTTTCAGAATTTTCCACAGTTTATTGTGATCCACACAGTCATAGGCTTTGGCATAGTCATCAGGAAATGCAAATTCAAACTAAAATGAGACACTACTACACACCCACTGTATTACTGAAAGTAAAATCAAGTGTTGGCAAGATGTGGGGCAACTGCAACTCTTATACACGGCTTGTGGGAGTGTAAAGTGATATAACCACTTTTGTAGTTTCTATAGGAGCTAAACACAGGCATTTCCTGTGGCCACTTACTCCTTGGAAGAAAAGTTATGACCAACCTAGATAGCACATTGAAAAGCAGAGACATTACTTTGCCAACAAAGGTCTGTCTAGTCAAGGCTGTGGTTTTTCCAGTGGTCATGTATGGATGTGAGAGTTGGACTGTGAAGAAAGCTGAGCACCGAAGAATTGATGCTTTTGAACTGTGGTGTTGGAGAAGACTCTTGAGAGTCCCTTGGACTGCAAGGAGATCCAACCAGTCCATCCTAAAGGAGATCAGTCCTGGGTGTTCATTGGAAGGAATGATGCTAAAGCTGAAACTCCAATACTTTGGCCACCTCATGTGAAGAGTTGACTCATTGGAAAAGACTCTGATGCTGGGAAGGATTGGGGGCAGAGGAGAAGGGGACAGCAGAGGATGAGATGGCTGGATGTTATCCCCAACTTGATGGACGTGAGTCTGAGTGAACTCCGGGAGTTGGTGATGGACAGGGAGGCCTGGTGTGCTGCGATTCATGGGGTCACAAAGAGTCAGACACGACTGAGCGACTGAACTGACTGACTAAACTGACAGATGTAACAGAACTGCATATATATGTATACAAAAAGGCATGTATGAGGATATTTTAGCAGCATTATTTTTAATAATCCCAATCTGAAAATAATCTAATAAGAGAGGAAAGTATCATGTGGTATATTCATATAATGGAATACTACACAGCAATGCTAAAAAGCAAACTTCTGCTACAAGCCACCATGGATAACTCTCATAAATATTATGTTGAATGAAAGATGCTAGACCTGATTCCACTTGTATAAAATTTTTACAAAACAGTAAAAATTAATCTGTGATGTTAGAAGTCAGCTGTCTTTTTAATTTTTTTTTTATATTGGAGAATAGTTGATCTATAATTTTGTGTTAGTTTCAGGTATATGGAAAAATGATTCACTTATACCTATATATACATCTATTCTTCTTGAGATTCCTTTCCCATATAGGTTACTACAGAGTACTGAGTATAATTCTTTGTACTATACAGTAGGTCCTCAGTGATTATCTATTTCATACACAGTAGTGTGCATAACCCCAACTTCTAATTTATCCCTCCCCTCCTACCTTTCCCCTTTGGTAACCATAAGTTTGTTTTCTAACTCTGTGAGTCTGTTCCTCTTTTGTAAATAAATTCACCTGTATTATTTTTCAAGATTCCACATATAAGTGATTCCATATGGTATTTGTCTTTCTCTGACTTACTTCACTTAGCATGACAATCTCTTGGTCCATCCATGTTGTGCAAATGGTATTATTTCATTCTTTTTATGGCTGAATAATATTCCATTGTATTTATATACTACATATTTATCCATTCATCTGTCAGTGGACATTTAGGTTGCTTTCATGTCTTGGCTATTGTAAATGGTGTTGCAATGAACAGTGGGGTGCATGTATCTTTTCAAATTAGAGTTTTCACCAGATATATGCAAAGCAGTGGGATTGTGGGGTCATACGGTGACTCTATTTTTAGTCATTTAAGGAACCACCATACTGTTCTCCACAGTGGGTGCACCAATTTACATTCCCACCAAACATGAGGATTCCCTTTTTTCTACACCTACTTCAGAATTTATTGTTTGTAGACTTTTTGATGATGACCATTCTGACTGGTGTGAGGTGAAACCTCCAATAGTTTTGATTTGCATTTCTCTAATAATTAGTGCTGTTGAGCATCTTCTCATGTGCCTGTAGGCCATCTGTATGTCTTCTTTGGAGAAATTTTTATTTAGGTCTTCTGCCCATTTTTTGATTGGGTTGTTTGCTTTTTTGATATAGAGCTGGAAGAGGTGTTTACGTATTTTAGAAATTAATCCCTTCTTGGCTGCTTCACTTGCAAATATCTTCTCTCATTCTGTGGGTTGTCTTTTTGTTTTATTTATGGTTTCCTTTGCTATGCAAAAGCTTTTCAGTTTAATCAGGTACCATTTGTTTATTTTTATTACTCTAGGAGGTGGGTCCAAAAAGATATTGCTGCATTTTATGTCAAAGAGTGTTCTGCCTATGTCTTCCTCTGAGTTTTATACTAGCCACTCTTACATTGATGTTTTTAATCCATTTTGAGTTTACTTTTGTGTATGGTATTAGAGAATGTTCTAACTTCACTCTTTCACATGTAGTTATCCAGTTTTCCCAGCACCACATACTGAAGAGGCTACCTTTTCTCCATTGTACATTCATGCCTCCTCTGTCATAGATTAATTGACCACAGGCTCCTGGGTTTCTTTCTGGGTAGAAGTCAGCTTTTTGCTTAGTGGTCACCCCTGGGAAGAAGGGCTGGCAAAAGTGACTGAGAAGAGACAAAGACATGCTTCTAGGAGTGCAGATACTCTTTTGTTTCTTGACCTGCCAAGAGGGCTACATATGTTAGGGGAAGCACACTGATTGAAACCGCCCACCCTGGCCAGGCTCTCTAGTGACCATTTGCATGAGTTGTTTTACGACAGGTAGTCCTGGAAAGGAACATGGAACTAATAAGCCACCACCAATTGGAAGAGTTCAGGAAAGGTCAAAAGGAAACACTACGTGTCCATCCACCTCCCAGAATCCCTCTCACTAGCATCCATCTTGGCTGAGCCATGAGTGTGCCAAGAGGAAGGACTGAGTCAGAATGACTGGCCAAAGACAACCTAGAAACTAATCCAATCAACATAAAACCCGAGACTGTAAGCCACATGGCAGAGAAGTTCTCCTGGGTTCCCTTACCCTGCTGCTGTCTGCCTGGGTGCCTTCTTCCAATAAAATCTCTTGCTTTGTCAGCATGTGTCTCCTTGGACAATTCTTTTCTGAATGTTAGACGAGAGCCCACTCTTGGGGCCCTGGAGGGGGCCCCGCTTCCTACAACACATAGGTGTGTTTACTTTTTGATAACTCATCAGATTTCACCCATATGAGTATAATTTTCTATATACATTTTATACCCCAATAACATTTTTTATTTAAAAATATTTAGGTGTATTAATACTATTCCTAGGTAGTGCTAGTGGTAAAGAACTGGCCTGCCAATGCAAGAGATGTAAGAGATGCAGGTTCAATCCCTGGGTCAGGAAGATCCCCTCAAGGAGGGCATGGCAACCCACTCCAGGATTCTTGCCTGGAGAATCCCATGGACAGAAGAGCCTGGTAGGCTACAGTCCATAGGGTCGCAAAGAGCTGGACATGACTGAGCAACTTAGTACACAGCACAACTAGGCAAGTCAATAAATGTTTATTAAGTAGACTTTTTTAAAGGCAAAATACTACCCTTTCATTACTGTAATGAAATTATTTCATGAATAGTTTCCTTCCCTACCCTGGCAAAATGCCAAGTAGAAAACAAACATAAACCCCTACCTGAATCACAATAGCAAAACCTGTTCTACAGATGTAACCAGAACAACATCCTAATACCATAAAACACATTTTAAAGTTCTAGTGACTAAGACCTTACGGTTACCAAGATGCTTCTTGAACATCTGCCAGTTTACCAGCTGTTTAGTCAGAACTTGAGGATTTTCCTTTTAATACATATTTGTATCTTGGTTAATATTCAGAATTGTCAGAACAAATATTATGGCATGTCATTCACAGCACATATGATGTGAATGCTTTTGCCATTTTTCTCCAGATATATTTCAATTTCTTAACTAAGCAAACTAGATGATAAGATCCGTTCCAGCTCATCTGTCTTATGCTCAAAAAAACTACTATACTCAACTCATGTCAGGGACTATTGTAAACACTTTACAAGTACTAATCACTTAATCTTAACAATGATCCTATAAAGTAGACACTGTTATTATCCTCATTACACAGATGGGAAAACACGAACTCAAAGGTGCTAAACAACTTTCCAGAAAAAACTCAGCTAGCAGAGCTGGAATTCATACCTAAGCAGTCTTGCTCTTGAGTCTTGGTCTTAACCAACAGGAAAATCTGCCTAAATAAATATTAAATATAACGAGGCCTAGCAGTGGTCTTAGCTCTACTCTTTATCTCCTTTATCAATGGGCGGCAAGAAGCAGGAGTCTGCTAACCTTAAAACTGTCCAGGGCCTCAAAAAGTCTGGAGAATCCCCTCTTGCCTACAGCATTGTGGAGAATTGTCCAATTCTTCTTTTTTTTCCCCACTGAGCCCAAATTTTATGCCTATTTCCTATTGTATGAGTATTCTATATATAAAAGCTTCTTGAAATCATGCTATTGGTAAGCCTCACTGCAGGAACTTTGTTTCTGGGAATCGCCTCCCAAGGCATAACCAATGATCAGAAGCAAGAGGGACAGGCTCCTCTATCTGCCTACCGACTTTCTTATCAATCTGCCTCAGGCAGAGAGAAGAGCCATCAGCGTGTTGAACTAGAGAAAGGAACACCCTTGCTCTCCATAGCCACACAAAGGAAGTTAGTACCTGACCCATGCGCAAGACCCTCTATTAGGTTTTCTAACAACAAAACGGTCAGCAGGTCCACTTAGAACCCTGCATTCTGCTGCAGATTCTCACCTCTGGCAAGGCACAGCAAAGCTTCTTAAAACACAGTTACTCATGTTTAGTGAACTTTGTAAACAATCAGGCACAGCCACTTGACCCTCCAAAACTGAAATAAGCTTTTGCATTTTCTACCTTTGACACCACTTGAACCAAAGATGCTCACAAACATTTGCACACACATCCTTACCTGCACTAGTCATTTCAAGTATATTTTGATTTTTCCTTCCCTCTTTTTTCAAATACTTTATTCCATTATCTTATTTAATGGTCTTGTTTTATATGTGCTTACGGCTATAAACCTTTTAGAAATATATAAGAAATAAAAAAAAATTTTTAATGGATATATAGGGGCTTCCCTGGTAGCTTAAAGGTAAAGAATCCGCCTGTCCATACAAGAGACACTGGTTCCATCCCTGATCTGGGAAGATCCCACACGCCAAGGAGCAACTAAGGCCGTGCACCACAACTACTGAGCCTGTGCTCTAAAGCCCGGAAGCCACAACTACTGAAGCCTGTGCTCCACAACAAGAGAAGCCACCACAGTGAGAAGCCTGCACACCGCACTGAAGAGTAGCCCCTGCTTGCCACAGCTAGAGAAAAGCCCATGCAGCAGCAAAGATCCAGCACAGCCAAAATAAATAAATAAACACAATTATTTTTTAAAAAGCCTTTGCCTTGCGAAGGTTAAAAAAAATGGATAAATAAATGGCTTGGACCTTGCAAAGAAAACGTCAGTTCTCCTGTGTATGACTGCACCTGTTCAACACGCCTGATTCTAAGCTATACCACCAGGCCTATCAATACTTTACAGAGACATGAGTGAGGAATCAGAAGGTCCTATGCTAGATTCTTCAAACGTAGGCTCTAGAAGGAAAACTGAGAGGCTACATAAGCAACATTGCCAGGCTCCAGTGAACTCAAATACAGCCTTGACATGAGGGGTGGGGAGGAGTGTGTATTTCCCCAGCAAGTAGCATTAAGTAACTTCCACCGGCTTGTGGCCACAGACTCCAGAAAAGAAAATTGGAATCCATATCCAGGCAAAAGCCAAGCCTGAATGAAAAGTCTTGGTGGTACATAGAAGCACGTTTCCTCCAGCTCATTTGGGGTGAGTTTAATTTTGGAGGAATGGATATGAACTCACCCTCAACTCCTACACACTTCATATTGTCTTACACATTGACATTCACTATTACACAATCATTTAGACCATTGTTTAGACGGCTATAGCAGTTATATATACTATACTGAGTATGGCTGAAAACGCTCTTTGGTGTAGAAAAATATAAATAAATAAATAGTTAACACCCATGTATGTGTTAGTCACTCAGTCGTGTCCAACTCTTTGCAACCCCATGGACTCCTATGTCCATGGAATTCTCTATTGGAGTGGGTTGCCATTTCCTTCTCCAGTTAATACCTCTCTCTCTCCATATATATATAAGTTATATATCACTTACTGGATTTGCAATAGTCAAATTCATCTGGTATAGGTAGTTGAGAGTAATGTGGGATCCAAATCACAGATGTCTAACATGAAGTATTAATAGAAGTCTGAGAAACTTTCATACTGGAGAAGTCAATACAATACAGCTCAATCAACCTTAGGGTAAGAAGAAAACAAACTAGAGTAAATGTTTTACTGCTTTACTGATGAATAATTTATATATAAATAACTGCACATATTTAATGGGTACAGTTTGATGATTTTGGACACATGCATGTAAAATTTTCAGAAATTAAAAATAAATACAAACTTCAATTTGCCCAAAAGAAAAATATTCATATAGAATATTTAGATAGAATAGAATATAAGTTCAATAAAACAGATTTTGTTTTATTCACTGCTGTCTGGGACGGAGTATAGTGCCTGGCACACAGTGGGCCTTTAATAGTTATTTGTTGAATAAATTAATTGATAACAAGGATTTATTATCATTAAAAAAAAAACAAAACACTGTATCCGAGTCAGTGCTACATAGCTTTTTCATTTATCAAACCATATGCTATTAATACAAACATGTTCCAAACGGTACACCTCAATCCTTGAAGAACATTTCTAAAATGTATAGGATCTTCTCCAAAGAAAGGTATAAAAATAACAAATATAAGGCTGAAAAACACACAAGCAAAATATATTTCTGGGTGGCCCACGTTTACCAGAAAGACAGATGTCCAGAAATCTCCATTCCCTTTGGATTGTTTAACTGAGTTTCATGGCACATTTGACACATCTGTTCTGCCAGGCACTCTTACTTTGAAAGAGAAGAAATTGGATAACCAACTCTGCTCAACATATTTTCATTCTTTTTACTAAGCATTGACTAAAACAATTCAAATGAGCTTCTAAAAGGTTTAAAAATGAATAGAAAACTTTGAAATCAAAGTTTCCTAGATTCTTCGTAGATATTCATCACTTTACACACACACACACACACACACACACACACACACACTTCCTTTAATTAACCTTGACATTTGGATCCTGGTCCACATATGAAAGAACAACTCAGAAAATGTTACAGAAGCAAATGGTAAGAACTGCTTTGTCCATAAGTAGCTAATTCTCACCAAGTCTACAGTCATGAATTTTACTGTCTTACTTTTTCCTGAACATAGTGGACATATACCATTGTAATAACCTTGTTACACGTTGCTTTGCATTTATGTTTAATATTATCTTCCCTAGAGAAAATTCAATTTCATTCTATCCACTGAGCCCAAATTACTTTTTGGTCTCTTGAGGCATAATCAGAAATACCAGAAATAGCTTTCAACTTGAAGTCAGCATTAAAAACTACTTATCTCTGGAAATATAAAGACTGGCTATCTCAATCTTCTTCCTCAGGCTCCTACATGTGGAAAAACTGCAGAATCAGCCTTAATAAGGAAAGGCCAGCAACACCAATGACTATTACGCATATAATCATATAGCTGTGAGAGTTGGTCTGACCCTTTCTACAGGCTCCTCTTGCCCATGTTTAAATCTCCAACCCTCAGCCAATCTAAGAGTAAGGTGATCTTTAACTGCAGAGTATGTGGAAGGATTGAGTATGTCATACCTGAGAAATAAAAATGTGAATTCAGTTCAACTTTTTAAAGAAGTCTTTAGTACATCCACATACCTGTCAGCAGGCTAGGTACTATTAACTATGTGTTTAAGGCATTTAAAGGAGAAGGCAATGACACCCCACTCTAGTACTCTTGCCTGGAAAATCCCATGGACAGAGGAGCCTGGTAGGCTGCAGTCCATGAAGTTGCTAAGAGTTGGACACAACTGAGCGACTTCACTTTCACTTTTCACTTTCATGTATTGCAGAAGGAAATGGCAACCCACTCCAGTGTTCTTGTCTGGACAATCCCAGGGAAGGGGGAGCCTGGTGGGCTGCCGTCTATGGGGTCGCACAGAGTCAGACACGACTGAAGCGACTTAGCAGCAGCAAGGCATTTAAAAAAAGGTGTTTGTAGTAACAGATGAAGGACACTATTATTTTTCTCAAATTAAAGTTCCCATTTTGAGATAGTTTTTAAAGTAGACATACAAAAGTTGGTTATTTGAAAAGATCAACAAAATTGATAAACTCCTAGATGGACTGATTAAGAAACAAAAGATACAAAATGAATTATGAATATCAGAAATGAGGAAATAGCATTACAGTCCTACAAACATTAAATCATATAAGAGAATATTACTAACAACAGTTGCCAATAAATTCAGCAACATAGGTGCAATGGACAAATTGGTAGAAAAATACAACATACCAAAAGTGACACATGATGAAGTTAAAAATCTGAATAGCTATCTGCCCATTAAAGAAATTAAATTACTAATATATCTTTTCCACAAAGAAAAATTCATTCATCATTGTTTTGCATCAAGACCAGAGAAGGTGCTGAAATACCTAATCCAAGCTCACCTTACTCACTTTTTGAAAAGTTACAAATTTTATTAAAATCCATTAAAGCTACCAGTGCTATACAAAAAAAAAAAGAAAAGTAGGCACATACCCTTTGTGGACTTGCTGTCTAGTGCAGTGATCCTAAAGGAGGACCCTCTATAAGTAAACAATAAAGCATAGTAATTAACCTCCATAGGTAAAAATATAGCAAATTAACCTCTAATAAGCATTTCACCAAGGGCCTGCACCACACACTAACATTTTAAGCTTATCTTGTTTAATTTTCAAAACAATCTTGTGAAACCTGTGTTGACAGATGCAGTTGACAGATGAAGAGCCAAAAGGCCTGTGAGGTGAGACTGGTCACACAGCTATTTGGTGGCAGAACAGGCCATCAGCCCAGACCTTAGACCAAGCACATTTAAACAAAGTAACAGCTGTGTTCTGCTAACAGGCTGCCTAGAATGAGCGTGCCTCCTGAATTTCCCAGCCACTGATGTCCCAGAGCTGCAGAGAAACCACCAGCAAGAACGTAACACTATATATACACTTTGGGTGCAGGTCTTCCCAACCCCCCACTGCCCAACAGTGTCTACCTATGTGTCTCAGTCATCTACATTTCTCAATGAGCTCCCATATTTCTTCATGGAATATGAAGAAGCAAAAAAGGAAGGAGAGAGGAAAAAAAGAAAAAGGAAGTGAAAAGAGAGAGAAGGCATAAAAAAGCATTAAAAAAAACTCAAAACATTTCAGGGACTTCCCTGATGGTCCAGTGGTTAGGATTCTGCACCTCTACTGCAGGGGTCATGGGTCTGATCCCTGGTTGGGGAATTAAGATACTACATGCTGTGCAGAGTGGGAAAAAGCAACATTTCCAAGCACTTTCATATCTATCATCTGCCTTATCTTCCTACTCTCTTGAGGAGGTAGGCAAGGCAGTCATTCTGTTTTATAGAAAGGGAACGTACGATGCAGGAAGCCATGTAAATCAAAAGGAGGATGGAGAAACGGTGTGAGTCAGACAGGACAGGAGAACAGAGGTTGGCAATCTAAACCCTATTTTTGTACAGTATGAGAGTTAATAGTGCTTTGAATACTGTTAAAGGGTTATAAAAACAGACAAAAACCAAGAAGACTATGTGACACTGACCATTTATTGTTTAGTCGCTCAGTCATGTCTGACTCTTGAGACCCCATGGACTATAGCCCACCAGGCTCCTCTGTCCAAGGGATTTCTCAGGTAAGAATACTGGAGTGGGTTGCCATTTTCTTTTCCAGGGGATCTTCCTGACCCCTGGATCGAACCCGCATCTCCTGCATTGGCATGTGGATTCTTTACTGTTAATCGAAAACATTTATTATCTATCTCTTAGAAAATTGTTCCCTGCAATAGAATACTTAGCCATAAGAAAGAACAAACTAGCACTACATTCATCAGCATGTCAGCATGTATACTTCTTGAAATACTATGTTGAGCAAACAATGCAAGTTACATGATATCTACAGTATGATAAAGTTTAAAGACCTACAAAACCAATACATAATAGTCATAGAGACAGTGTAAATGCAGTTAAGTTATAAATCATGCATGAGAATGATAAACTCTGAAATTATGACAAGGAAGCATCATGGGGTGCCCCAATTGTACTAGTATTATTTTATTTTTTAAACAGAAAAAAAAAATTCTGAAGCAAACATGTCATGTGAATAATCAATAAAGCAGACAAGTAGGTACATGGGTGTTATAATATTCTTTACTCCTATCTACATGCACAAAGAAAAGATATCTGCAGCTAATAAGTGGGTGTGTATTACAGATATTGTGTATGGTTTTCAGCAAGGCCTCCAGAAAAAGCCCCATAAAACAGAAGAAGCCCACTCATGACGTCCTTGTGGACAAGTTAGAGAAAATGCATATGCTACTACGAGTGCAGTGCAAATGGATTTTCAATCAGATATGCAATCTCTACTCATATGCTTTACTACTTCCTTCCAGGCCAAAGGGCAATTGTCAAGGAGTGCACAGGGCTGTAGCTTTGGGGCTGTCCTAGCCTCATTGTCTTGTCAACTGCTGCATGAAGACATAAACTTATAGCCAGGACAAAACTGGGAAGACAAAAGAAGCATGATTCACAATTATCTGAACAGACTGATATCCTGGGCTTGAATCCAAGAAAAGGAAATAGAACAAGAAAAAAATATATATCAAACCCTAACTTTATATATGTAAAATTATATTGAGCAAGTACAAGATGGGTAAATCTTGATTTAGCTGCTCTCAGTATGGAAAAAGAACTAGGACAATTTATCAGATCATCTATCAGTATAAACCAATTGTGTGATTGAGCTCTCCCAAAAGCTACATTTGGGCACATCAATCAAATCACAGAGTTCAGATTAAAGCAAAAATAAAATAAAACACAGTTTCACTGCTATAAGCTCATCATATATGCCTACAATGTCACATGCAGTTATGAATGCCATGTGTTAAGAGTGACAAGTCAGATGAACCAGACTATACTTCAGGTAGAGACCTTGATGGCTACCAAGCATGCCATTAGAGAAATGACTGGAGAGTTTGGAGAACAGAAAAGAAAAGGAAGACAGGACACTTGTGAAAATGTGAAGACCTGCCATGTCGTAAGGGAAGTAGTTGTGTTAGCGTTGCTTCAGCAGGGAAAAATCAGGTCTAACCAACAGGCTAAAAATTATAAGAGGCTAATTTCCATATAATACAAGTGAAAATGCTCTACTGAGTAGTGTCAACTTAGTGGCGTATTATCATGAAAGGGATTTCATTTTCTCTCCTGATCTCCTCTCGATTGTGCTAAGTGGAAACAGAATCTGGAAGAAGTGACAATGTCCCAGTTCTGAGCCTAGACCACAAGAGGCTGCACACTCTTTGACTCTCTCAGAGCCCTGCCACCACCAGGCCAGCCTGCTCAGGAAGTAAACACATGGAAGAGAGCCATTCCAAGTGCTGCCATCCTAGACCGATTATTCCCATTGACCCCCAGACTGCATGTGAATTCATGGGCAAGCTTACTCAACATCAGCCTAGCCAAGCCCAGACCAGAACTGCCCAGTGGACCTGTAGACTACTGAGCAACAATAAATGCTAACTGTTTAAACCACTAAGTCTTGGGTAGTTTGTTATTCACAATAGCTAGCTGGTACAGTGGAGACCTTTTGTCCCCTTTCCAGGCATATTACTCCATAGTCTCTCCTTGCCCCAGGCTATTCCCTCAAGTGGCCCTCCATCAGAAACCTACAACAAGCTCTGAAATCAAATGAATCCTCTATTTTCCCTCATCCAGCTATGAATCCCTGGGGCACAATTTCAGCCTATCTCTTATACAAACCTCTCTATTCCTACCCCTCTACTCTTTCACAGCCTCCATCAGAACGTGTGCCCTTGAAGAACTTAACTTCCTTTTCCACAGCTGCACATGCCTGGCCCGCTTTGACTGAAAAGACCACCTCCATTCAGATGACAGCACTAATGGCAGAGCCTGAGACAAGCATCTGGATGCAGGCAGTTCACTGGGAGGGGAGCCTAGGAAACAGAGCGAAGGAGGGAAGGAAGTAAGGCTCATAAAGACTACATAACACTGTCAAGCTGGTTACCACTGTGGCCCATGGACATCATTTCCACTGGGGATCCACCATATGTATTGGATCCCAAATTATTCATCTTAAGGACAGAGGCCAAAGCTTTATTCATTCACTACCATCTTCCTTAGTTTGCAGGTGGCCCAACAAGCGTTACCTTGCCCACACTTTCCAGCATTAACTGAACTGTGTTCCATGGCATAGAAGAAAATCCTAAGACAGAATAGAAGAAAAATACCTCTCATGGTGTGCTGGGACACAGGCTGGACAGGGGATGTTAGCAATGTCCATGGAACTTTTCACCACAGCTATGCTAAAATCAAAAGGGCCAAGGACAAGTGGCTCAGAGTACAGAAGAGCCTGTTACAGGCCCTACATTCAGCTCTCCAGGCTATGAGTCCATTCATTTCTCCTGACTAAACCCATCAACTCCATGAGCTCTCTCCTTTCAGATATCCCACAGACACTTTCAACTCACAATGACAGAAACTGAGAAGAGTCTGGAGCACACCCATGGATCCAAACTCTAGTTGCATTTGCTGATAGCAGCAGCATGGGCTCCCTCAACTGTGAGTGGGTTAGCCAGTGGATGAGACTCTGAAGGCCCCTGCCAGGCTCTGGAAGCAATTCTTCCTGAATTGGGACATGAATTAGAGAGATGGTCACATCCATAAAGAAGAGGTGGAGCTCAGGATTGGGCACTGCCCTTTCCCCATGTTGGGGGCAATGCACCTCCTATGGTGGTCATGGGCCTGTCGCTTGCTGGCTCCAAGATCCAGGCTATCAGGTCACAGATACCTGTCAAAATGCATCGTCCAGCAGAGGTTCAACTGTCGCTCCTCCCCCCACCCACACACAATGCAATAAAAGTCTTGCTTCCAATTACACACTTCTTTCAATATTCCTGCTCAATATTCCTTTGTTTTCTTTTGAATTCGTTTTAACATCTGTAAATTCCCTCATGAATAATAAAATCTTTTAATGTGTCCAGATCTATATGAGTGACAAGATTTCATTCTTTTTGAAAAATATCTTTTAACCACTTTGGAGCTCACGGTGAGATGCCCAACAGACTCACCTGTCAGAGCCAGGTAAACACTGTTCATGGAGAAGTGCGCCTGGTGTGTGGTGAAAGCCCAGGTGTGTCTTTTCTTATCTCTCCTGGGTGAAGCCAGAACACCAACAAAACTATGTGGACTCTGTGTTCTTCTAATTTAAAATTGCCTCTCTACTAATGTTTTATTTCGGTTTATTTTTGGCTGTTAAGTTATTCCCTATCATTGGCAGAAATGGATGGGGATTTGGTACGAGGATCTGACCATCCAGAGCTCTCTCTAAATGGGTTCATGGTCTATAGATATTCAAGTCTATATGATTCAGGTCCCTGCCCACAAAAGAGAATCTGGTTTGTCAGCCTTTTTATTTTTAGTCCATTTTTTATCTCAAATCAATTCAAAATGTCATGCCCTTTGGGAAGAAAACAGCTATTTGAAATCTGGACTAGGGAGATTTTCTGCTTGTGTTTACACTTAACCCATGACTGAAATTGTAGAACTGAAGCTATGTCTCTGTGGCTATATGTACTTGTGTCTATAGTTCAGAAATTCCTTCATCTCTGATTATGTGAGGATGTAATGTGTTCCTACCTTTGGATACATGTCAATGTTCATCGCAGCACTGTTTACAACAGCCAAGGAAGCAACCTAAATGTCCACTGACAGAGGAATGGATAAAGAAGATGTGGCATATATATACAATTGAATATTACTAAGCCATTAAAAAGAATGAAATAATGCCATTTGCAGCAATATGGACAGACCTACAGTGTAATATTGTAAGTCAGACAGAGAAGGAGAAATATTGTATGACTTCCCTTTTATGTGGAATCTAAAAAGAAACGATACAAATGAATTTACTTATAAAACAGAAAGACTCATAGACTTAGAAAATGAACTTATGGTTGCCAGTGGTGGGGGGTAAGTGATATGAAGTTTGGGAAGGTCATGTACACACTGCCATATTCAACATGGATAACCAACAAGGACCTATGGTATAGCACGTGGAACTCTACTCAATGTTTGGTGCCAGCCTGGATGGGAGGGAGGTTTGGGGGGAAAATGGATAAATGTATATGTATGGCTGAGTCCCTTCACTGTTTACCTAAAACTACCATAACATTGTTAATCGGCTATATCCCAATACAAAAAAAAAAAAAAAAAGTTTAAAATTTGAAAAAAAATACAGGACCTCTATTCTGATTGGCATATCTAAATAAATAATTGCTTATATAGACTGAATATAACTAAAATTTCCTACAATATAAAAATGAACTACTAATACTTTAAAAGTGCTAGATTTTAAAATATTCAGATGTTATTTATGTTCACCAAAATTATTAATATGAAATCTTTACTTCTAATGTTATTTTATTAATAAATATTTTGTTAACCTATCAAAAAAAAAATAAAAGTTCAAATTGACATAATTCATGTTAATCTTTGACTATGATGACAAATATAATATTTTGGTTTTAATGACAACTAGGTCTTCTCTGAGTCATCAGTGTTAATTATAATACAAGCATACATTTTTAAGCCTCTTGAGTATATTTTTCCTAAATATGTAAAGGTTTATGATCAAAAGAACTAGAATTACTCCTACTGAAGGTCTAAGATTATAGGAAAAAAAATCAATTTATATTCAAGCAAATAGAATGAGTCACTGTTCTGATAAACCTGTGTTTTCCACAGTAATGAGATTTTGGAGTATGTTCTGTTGAAGAACATTTCTAAAATCTTTAGACAACTGAAGGCTCTGCAGTGATATTATGAGATAATTAATAGAAATTCAATGGATGCCTAGAAAATGTCTCAGAAAGAATACTAAAACATTGATTGTTAAGCATGATTTGAGTTGATATACTTTTGCTACACTACAGAGGCTGTATCTTTGTATTTGTAAATGAGTATGTTCATTTCTGCCAGGATGTGAAACTACAGAAAGCAATTGCATGGCTGAATAAAGCTGGCTTAAATGTATGCAAAAGCTCTGCTAAAATGACAGAAATTTACATGATCCACCCCCCTGGTTTTCTCCATGAAATACCTGTGACTGCTTAAAAGTTATAATTTATGTAAATGAGACTCTACAAGAATGAGTCTCCACTATGAGTCTGAAGATAATGAGACATTTTAAAAATTAAGGGCAGAAAAAGTGTTTTTGGGCTGAAGTAAAATGACTTGTTCCAGAATGGGAAAGAGGAAGTATGGTGAAGGAAAAAAAACTGAATGAATGCAGAAAGCATTAAGTTTGTGGAAGAATCTGAAAAGTGACACAAATCTGTGTTAAACTTTGCCAAATCTGGCTCAGTTTATGGGTTTACTTGTAAGTTTGTCAAAAAGAGATTGTGGGTCCTTTAGAATCAAATAATACATTGTAGCAAATCTAGAATTTATTTGCTCTCTGTGAAAATGAGAGTTTTTTTGGAGTATTGGTCTGCTCCTAATAAGAGATTGTAAAAGGTTACTCTGCACCTGTTATTAGTTTCCTATGGCTCCTGTGATAACAAATTATCACCAACTTGGTGGCCTAAAACAACACACCTTTATTCTCTTACAGCTTTTGGGGCCAGGAGTCTCAAATTAGTTTCTCTGGGTTAAAATCAAGGTGCCAATAAGGGCCATGGTCCCTCCAGAGGCCCTAGAGAAGAATCCATTTCCTTGACTTTCTAGCTTGCATTCCTTGCCTAGTGGCCCCATCCTCCATCTTCAAAGCAAGCATATAGCATCTTTCTCCAGTCCTCACATTATCATCTCACTCTGTAATCAAATCTCTTCCTGACTCTCTCTTATAAAGACATTTGTCAAATGTGAGCTGTGTATCAGTCATGAATTATAGGACTTCCTATCAGTTCATAAGGAATTAGAACAAGAAAAACAGATAATATTGACTGTACACTGAAGATAGTATGAGAAGCCCTGTACTATAATACATCATTAAAAGAGAAAATTGATCCTTATGAACACTGTGAACTTAGAATTAATTTGTGGTGTGAGTAACAAGTTCAAGTCTCTATAGTGTCCAGACTATAGTGGCCACTATGAGTAAAGTGGGTGAGACATGAAATGCAAAAGAGAAAAGTGGCAAACCAAAGGCCAACCTTAATAGGATAGTATCTTGTATCTGCAGCTGACTGCAACCACATGGACACCCAGACATTTTGATTTCACGAAAGAAGTCAGAAATCCAGATACTTAGGTTAAAAGTTTGTGATTCTAACTGTCAGCACTTATGAATTTTTTTTTAAGATGTCTGCGGAGGACTAACAAACACCATCCAGATTAGGTTTGTGAGCTGCCACTTTGCAATTTATACTTTAGGAAAGAATGTATTCAGTTCAGTTGCTCAGTCGTGTCTGACTCTGCGACCCCATGAATGGCAGCATGCCAGGCCTCCCTATCCATCACCAACTCCCAGAGTTCACTCAGATTCACGTCCATTGAGTCAGTGATGCCATCCAGCCATCTCATCCTCTGTCGTCCCCTTCTCCTCCTGCCCCCAATCCCTCCCAGCATCAGAGTCTTTTCCAATGAGTCAACTCTTCGCATGAGGTGGCCAAAGTACTGGAGTTTCAGCTTTAGCATCATTCCTTCCAAAGAAATCCCAGGGCTGATCTCCTTCAGAATGGACTGGTTGGATCTCCTTGCAGTCCAAGGGACTCTCAAGAGTCTTCTCCAATACCACAGTTCAAAAGCATCAATTCTTTGGTGCTCAGCTTTCTTCACAGTCCAATTCTCACATCCATACATGACCACTGAAAAAACCATAGCCTTGACTAGACGGACTTTTGTTGGCAAAGTAATGTCTCTGCTTTTCAATGTGCTATCTAGGTTGGTCATAACTTTCCTTCCAAGGAGTCAAGAATGTATTAGAGATTACTAAATGGTCCCTCATTTAGAGATTCTATTATGGGGATCTAGAGACCTATTCTAAGAGTTACAGCTACATGACTGCAGGACCTGTCAGATTCAGGGACCAGGGGAGCCTGGGCCCTCAAAACACCTCTTCTCAGAGGCTGTCTTCAGAGGGAGGCCAGCCTTATTCCCAGGCCTTGTGTTCACGCCAACAGCAATCTGACATCACTCTCCAAGGTCTTTCCAGGCTGGACTCTTGGCTCATGTCATCTCACAAGTGATGTTTTCACCTGTGCTGACCTGTGTCTGGTGTCTGACCCTGGCCTGCCCTGACACTGCCTTTGGTCACAGACCTGGTTTGGCAGGCACGCCCTCCCTAGCCCTTGTTCCCACTCACACTGGTTTTAGTTTTCCCACTCCCAACAGGGCACTGGTTGTCACTGGTCTCTGCAGGGCTCAAGTTAGAACAAATCCTCCCTCACCAGTCCCCTTCCGTCTTTTCAAAATGCACAAAAAGCCTAACCTTGGGTGACTCATGCTTTCCCAAGGGCAGTGGTTCTCAGCCTCTGCCTGCCTTACTCCCCTGGTGGAGGACCCCTGGTCCTGGGGAGGAGAGAGGTGTGGCAGGGTGCCTCAGTTAGACAGAGGATAAGCTGCCCGGGGCCCCCATGTCTGCTGTAAACCCACAGGCACAGCTGGAACACAATTCTTAAAGCAACAGTGGTACAGCTCTGCCTGATTCTCCCCTGTCCACGTGACTCTGCACATGGCCTGCCCACATGAGGTCAGAAAAGCTCAACCTCCAAACCTAGTCATCAAACAGAGTCTAAAGAGCCCAGGAAGCCTGGCTCCCTGCAGGTGTCACAGGGCCACTAGTGCTGACACAGCATGGACTGTAAGGTGACCCTGAACACACAGACCTGCTAACCTGACACAGTTTATCCACCTACTATAACTTCTCTGGTCCTCAATGGATCCTCTGGTGTGACTTCCGGTGAGGTATCCTGGAGACCAGGTCTCATGCTACAACAAGTCATGGTGTGACTTCCAGTGAGGTATCCTGGAGACTACATTCAGTGTTAAACATGCCACAGCCATAAGCCAAAATCAACCACTTTCAGCAACCATACAACTATTTAACCAACCTGGCAGGATGTGAGTACGATGATTGAGTCCCTGGCACCACCCACCCTGGAGGCACTCCCTGTTGTCTGAAAGTCAGTGGAAGATGAGGTACCATGCCCTGGACATAAAGATGCTCCACTTCAGGGATAGGGTGGCATGGCTGGTGTCCTCATGTGACCAGCTGAAGGACACTCTCCACCTGCCATTGCTGGGGAGAAGCCTGCTGGCCACTCAAATAAGCAGGAGGGTAAGAGGGAGGCTTGCCTGAGTCCAGAAGGGCTTTATGGCTCTTGTAATGATCCACAAATTTGTGCGGTGAACATCTTGACAGTGAGGCATCTGGTTGAAGGAGCACCAGGTGTTAAGAAAGGTTTCTTGGATTAAACAAGCACCCGCTCCACCGAGCTGTACGCACACCCAACATGGTTACTCTCAGACACTCCTGAGAAGCCAGCAAAGGCTAAGCCAGTGCCAAGCTTCCATCAGTGGAGGAAGGAGGGAGATAGAGGGTGTCACTAGACAGAGGGGAGCAGAGAGGGAACCAAGGTGAGGACTGTGTGGTTCCTGGATGTAGCCCTGGCTTCCTCCTCTGCACAGCACTCTACCCCCACAGGGTGCAGCAGGCCAGGCCAGGGCTCTCACAGCCAGAGGCCCAAGCATCTAGCAATCACATGAGAACCAGGCCTGGCCGCCCCTTGGGGGACCTGTCCAAGCAGCTGGGTAGGGAGACACAGGCAGCCATCTGTTAAGGGTGTGGCCTGTGCCAGGCTCTGTGTTAAGTCACAGTTTATAGGCACATGATGACTTCATCTCTGGGAAAACCCCAAGATGGAGGAACTCTTGATTATCCCAGTTTTACAGGTGAGGAAGCTGCTGCTCACAGGAGACAGATGGATGTCCAAGATCACACAGCCAGAAAGTGGTGAACTGGGATGGTGAACCCAGGTCCACTGACCCCACTGTTGAAGCTAACTGGGCAGCCTCTGACCAGTCCTGTATGACAGGCCAGGAGCAGCAGAGGGGGGCCCTTCGGCATCTGATGAACAGGAGAAAATGTCAGCTAATAGGAGAGTAATTAGTTTCCTTCTTCACTTGATGTGACAACTTTTTTTCCAACCTAACACAGCACGTAGAGTGTTTATAAGAACTGTGTATACATCTGAGTCTATCACTTGGGACAGAATTTATGTATTTGTACATCTTAAAACATGTATTCGGCCACTGATAACTTTGTTCCTCCCTCAAATAAATGGTGTTAGACAGGTTAGGTATTTCATGTGAGAGTGAGATTTTTAATTGTGTTTACACTGAGACACATTCATAAGTTAAGTTCAGTAATCTTTAGTAATCATATGAACTGCTTGAATTGCATGTTTCAGTCCAGATGTGTTTATATAATATTACCATTTAATTTACCAGTTTCCACAAGAGCAGACAGAAGGGTATATTCCACAGAGAGTATCACAGCACTAATAAGCCCTGTTGCCAAGTCCATTTTTGGAATGAGGCAGGGTATAAATCAACAGTATATGTCAGGAACTTGGGAACTATGTCTGACATCTGCCTTTGTCCCACCTTCCCATTCAATCAATCATCACCTTGTTCAACTTCTGCACCAGTAATATTGCTCCAATAACCCATTTCTACCATTACAGCCTAAGCCATTATTGTTCTCAACTTGACAACAGTAGCAGCCCACTTCTGGGCCTCCTTGTTTCTCCCCTCACTCCCTTCCAATCCATTTTCCAGAGTAATCAGCTTCTAAAACAAAATCTGATCATGACACTGTGACGTTTAAAACTCACCAGTGACCTCCTAGTGCCTCTGGGATAAAGTCTGAAATCCTGGGATACCCTTTCCTTCTTTTACTTCACTTGATTCATCTACCAGATTTTACTTTATACTTAAGTTCCCCTGGGAAATTTTCCCTTATCTCCCAGACTCGGTTAGAGTCCCCCAACAGACTTTTACTTTGCAGGATTTACCTGAAATAAAATAAATATATGATTAATTATTTGTATCCTATTTGCTTATCCTGTTCCAGAAGGATACAGCCCTGTCCACCTTATTTACCACTTAATCCTTGGAGCCCAGCACAAGGTCAGGAACACAGAATATATTCAATACATATTCATTGACTTCAATGAGTGAATTCACATAAATCTAATCCTATGTCCTGCCTCCTCTGGTATACTAGGAGTACAATTTTCATCCTTAAGAAGATGGAAGTAATCAGATCTACCTCACAGGGGTGCTGTGAACGTGAAACAAAATCATAACAATCACAGTGCCTGGCACAAAGCAAGGATCTGAGAAGCAGTCATCATTACTGCCAACATTACCGCCTTGACTGGAAGAGAGCAGGGCACTTGGAGATCCAGGCAGGCCAAGTGGCATGCTGCAGAGGCCTTCACAGAACACAGAAACCTTGGTGTACTCACCTGGGCCTAAGACCAACCTATCCTCCAAGGTCCAGAGACTTAATCAAGTCCCCTGAGAGCTAACTAGTCTCACTCAAAGGCTGAGGGTCATAGACAGTGTCCATTATTCACTGACTATGGGGGAAGAAACTCTCCAAAAGTATATGATACCATTTATATGAAGTATACACAATAGACAAATTCATAGAGACAGAAAGTAGATTAGTGATTGCCAGGGTCTGGAGAGGGGAAATGAGCAGTGACTGCTACTAAGTATGGGATTTCTTTTCGATGTATCAAAAATATTCTAAAATTAGATAGTGATGATGATGACACAACATACTGAATATCCTAAAATCCACTAAATTGTACATTTAAAATGGTGAACCTATTGTTGTATGAATTGTACTGCAATTAACAAAAACCTCTCCAGTGGACCATGTGGCTGGCTCCACCTCCCATCCAAGCTCTGCCAAGGCCAAATTCATCAGCATTTGCTAAGTGAGCATAGGATAAGAGAGAAAAGAAAGCTATACAGAGCTTGAATGTTGAATGGGATCAGGTTTGGATGGACTTCGTGTCCTCTCCTGTCAAGAATGGATATTTTTATTGGTCTCAACATATGGTATGGCAGACAGTGTCTTCCTCCTATATTTTAAGAAAACATAATTTTGTTGTGGGTGGCAATGGGCCCAGCCCTAGGCAGGCTGTGACTTATCTAGTCCAGTGTTCCCAAACTTTGCTAAACATAAAAATTACCAGGAGCACTTGTTTAGAAAACAAAAGAGAAAAAAGATCAAAAGACCTATCTGAGGCTACCATCCCATACCTAGCAAATCACAATTTCCGAGAATGAAGCCTGGTTTTCTGTAGATTTTTTAACAAACTCCCTGGCTCCCACCTCTGGTCACATCATCACCAGAGAAGTTGAAGGAATGCTGTTCAAAGCCACTGGTTTTAACTGTCCTATGCCCAGCTTCTCTAGCATTTCTTGAACCAAGGTGATAACATGACCAATCCTGGTCAATGAGACCTAAATGAGGTTTATTAGGGAGGTTTCTGGGAAAGCTTTTACTTACTAATAATCGGGAAAGGAGTACATCAAAGCTGTATACTGTCACCCTGCTTATTTAACTTATATGCAAAGTACATCATGAGAAACAGTGGGCTGGATGAAGCACAAGCTGGAATCAAGACTGCCAGGAGAAATATCAATAACCTCAGATATGCAGATGACACCACCTCTATGGCAGAAAGTGAAGAAGAACTAAAGAGCCTTTATATGAAAGTGAAAGAGGAGAGTGAAAAGTTGGCTTAAACCTCAACATTCAGAAAACGAAGATCATGGCATCTGGTCCCATCACTTCATGGCAAATAGATGGGAAGTGATGGAAACAGTGGCTGACTTTACTTTTGGGGGCTCCAAAATCACTGCAGATGGTGACTGCAGCCATGAAATTAAAAGATGCTTGCTCCTTGGAAGGAAAGTTATGACCAACCTAGACAGCATAATAAAAAGCAGAGACATTACTTTGCCAACAAAGGTCTGTTCAGTCAAAGCTATGGTTTTTCCAGTAGTCATGAATGGATGTGAAAGTTGGACTATAAAGAAAGCTGAGTGCTGAAGAATTGATGCTTTTGAGCTGTGGTGTTGGAGAAGACTCTTGAGAGTCCCTTGGACTGCAAGGAGATCCAACCAGTCCATCCTAAAGGAAATCAGTCCTGAATATTCATTGGAAGGACTGATGCTGAAGCTGAAACTCCAATACTTTGAATACCTAATGTGAAGAACTGACTCATTTGAAAAGACCCTGATGCTGGGAAAGATTGAAGGCAGGAAGAGAAGGGGACGACAGAGAATGAGATGGTTGGATGGCATCAACTCTATGGACATGAGTGTAAGTAAATTCCGGGAGTTGGTAAAGGATAGGGAGGCCTGGCATGCTGCAGTCCGTGGGGTCGCAAAGAGTCGGACACAACTGAGTGACTGAACTAAAGGAAGAAAGACATTCCCCCTTCTGCTTCATGCTTTTCTTCCTACCTTGAATGAAGCCATGATGGATTCTATGCAGTATCAACCCAAAAGAAAGGCCAATGGAACTGTAGGGACATCAACTTTATCAGTGTGAGCAGCTGATATAATGCCAGCAATGGCCTAACTCCAATTTCTTCTTAGATGAGCAAAATAATTGGTTGTCTAACCTTGTAGTCAGGTGTTTGTTTCTTGCACCAAATGCATTCCTAATCATATGACAGATACTGCCCATGTTGGCCTCCATGACACACCCTAGCCTGTGCTCTAATTATAACTACCTTTCCCCTTCCTCAGATATGCTAAGGCAGTGATTAGGATTAGTCAAAACCTATATAAATGGCAGTTATCTGTATTTTTAAGAGGACCATGCCCACTTCCTTTCTCTATACATATTTGAATTTTCATTTAATTCTCAGGGGACTCTCAAGGTGCATGTTACAGATATTCTTTGTGACACTGACATTTTATGAGATAGGTTTCATTTTCCCGAATAGAATTCCATCTGAAAAACTGTAATGTGGGTTGGCAAACTTTCTGTAAGGAGCCCGACAGTAAATACTTTATGCTCTGTGGACCACTTATTTTCTGTTGCAACTATGCAACTACTCAACTCTGCTCAAAGGAAAAAAAAAAGGCAGACATAGACAATGGGTAAATCAAAGGGCATGGCTGCATTCTAATAAAATTTTATTTACAAAAACAAGCACCCCCTGATTACATCCATGGGCTGCTATTTGCCAACCTCTGAGCTAAAAGACAACTTCATTTTCAGTAACTTGAGAAAAAAAATTGAACTGACATGTAAAAATCAAATTGGCTATGACCATATCTGGTCTCTTGCTGTGTTCCTGCCACATAGAAAAACAATGAACTGGGTAAAGGGTATATTGGCATGCAGAGGGCTCACCTTGGTCAATGCCCATTCTAGTTATAAGTCCCTAGAAAACAAGGATGCTGCTGCATTTATTGAGCATCTACTGTCTACCTGGGGTTGTGGAAGGTGTTTTCACAGGTGTTAATCCACCAAGGTCCAAGATGTCAACTTAAAGTTCTGATATATCTTAAGAATCATAATCATTCTTACGTAATCTGGATAAGGGAGACTGTGATATACAAATAACCTGTGACTCAGCCATAAATTAAAGACATTTTACCATCCAGCCTAGATTAGAGGCAGAAAGAAGACTGAGGGAAGTTAAATTAATAAGGGTGATTTATTTTAAAATATTCCAATTTCAGTGTTATCTTAAATATGTATTTTTAAACTTAAGGCTTTTAACTCACTTTTGCTTATCTGTATAGTAAAACTTACCAGAATATCTGGTTTTCATTTACTTAACAATATTAATATTTTCAAAGGATTATTTCCTCTTTTCATATGAAGGTTTTTCACTTGTGTCCAATGCATGTGCAGTTTTTTTTTTAATCTGGCTTAATCAAAACCTGCCCTCAATTTGATGATGTGAGACTAGTCCAAAGGTTAGAGAAGTATGTTTATTTTAAAGATGAGATATCTATTAGAACTTCAAGAAGACAGGAAGAACTCCTGATGCCCTCATTCACCACAAAGAAGCTGTTACAACTGTCTCAGCTGCTTTACAACTACCGCTGAGTGACAGAGGCACAATCTGAAGAGGCCCAGCCCCTGGCAACCATCCTTTCGGCCTATGTACAGCAAGTTGTATTTTCCACAGTGATCACAGCTGTGAACCTCTAGACTGTGGCCATTCCCCAACAAAAGTCAGTTTCCTTTCTTCCCTTTGGCTTGAACCTCGACAGGATTCCTGGCTGTATCAACAAAGAAAATGGCAGCAAAAGTAATGTTGCATGACTTCAAAATCGGATCACAAAAGGGATACCCTTCCACCTGGCCCTCTCTCCCTCTTAGGATATTCGCTCTTGAAAGCAGCCACCATGCTGTGAGGAGGCTCAAACTAGCCCACACGGAGAGACAAAGTGGGAAAGATCTGAGGCCCCAGCAACAGCCAGCACCGACCGTAAGAATTGTGAGTGGATAAGCCCTCAGTGGATTCCAACTCCCCATCTTTGAGCCACCCCAGTTAACGCACAGTGGAGCTGAGGTGAGCCCTTTTGACAGCTGCCTAAACTTCAGATTCATAAGCAAAAGAAACACTATTATTTTAACTCACTACGTTTTGAGCTTAGTAACTGCAACACAGACTTCGGATGGAAGGCGCATAGAAATGAATTTCACCTGAAACAAAACAGACCTTATGTTTTGCTCTCCACGCTTCCCAAATGCAAACAGAAATAAAAAATATACATACATCGTCCGATACTGACATCCTGCTGCAAGACACTTATGTACAGCTGCAGGGTCAGCTGTGGGGCTGAGCCCAGGAAAGCCTGGATCACCGATGCCCGGCTGAATGCAGATCGGTGGGTGAATAGCTTGCCCTCTGCCTGGCCCACTTCCTTCTCAATTTCCTCTGAGTGGCCATTTTTTGGTATCTGCCGCTTCTTGGTGATGCTGACATAAGGTTCTTCAATGTGGTTTGACTGACAATAGATGCAGAAGACTTCAAAACACCTGGAAACAAACCAGCAAGTCATGATCATCAAAGGCAGACAGGATCCTGTCTTTCCTTAGTTACCCCGCTTTCTCTTAGCTTTCTCAAAGCCCTGGCTTGGTTACTCTGGACTGCAACTCGCCCCCGACCCCTGCCACTAAAATCATCCTCTCTAAGGACCAGTTGTAAGCATGCAGTCTTCTTGAGGCCCTCCAGCAGGCCAACTGGCC
The DNA here is from genome assembly GCF_002263795.3 of Bos taurus. Classification (NCBI taxonomy): domain Eukaryota; kingdom Metazoa; phylum Chordata; class Mammalia; order Artiodactyla; family Bovidae; genus Bos; species Bos taurus. The sequence goes on from NC_037357.1 coordinate 105,715,907, forward strand.
TGAGCATGAACCACATTGAGAAGTGACACCGAGGGCCACTGAGGCAAGGAAACCAAGCCGAGAATGGCATGGGAAGTGGTTCAGGCTCCAGAAAAAAAAAGTTCCATTTCCCTTCCTAACACTTATTAGCTGTGCAGCCTTGGACATGTCTTTTAACCCAAGTTCTGTCCCTGAATTATAAAGCAGAGATAAGACCTACTTTGCTACACTGTCATGGAGATAATGCAGTATATGGGGGTGTGTGTGCACACGTGTGCATATATATACAACACCCACCCCCACACACATATTTTAGATCCAATAGATGCTCCAAATTACTTCAGTTAAAACAGCAGTTGTGGTTGGGAGATCCCCCAGCACAGAGCAGCCTCCCACCTAGAATTCCCCTGGAAGTCCACATTACCTATTTCTGCTCTCTTAAGCCTTTTCAGAACAGGACTAAAGTCAATCATACCTGGAAGCCTGCCAGCTCTGTCTTATCTATGGAGTTTCAAGCTTGCCTGAGGATGGAGCCTGAACCAGTCACCTTTCTAGACTGATAGAGTAGTTGGCTTTTAAAACTGGATTTTCCTCTATAGGTAATGATATGAATAGCGAAGAGAGGAAGAGTACTGATATATACAATTTACACACACACACACACACTTTCAAGTGGATTGAGGGATTGATAGAGGGATGGATAGACGTGTGAAATAAAATGTTAACTGTAGAATCTAGGTGGCAAGTACTTGGGTGTTCTTTGTACAATTCTTTCAAGTTGTCTTCTGTATGTTCAAAAATTTTCATAACAAAATATTGGGGAAAATGTTTTTTTCTTAGTAATAAAAAATGTTCATGGCTTTAGGTTTCAAAATTGTTAAAGGACGTTTTTCCCCAAATGTGCATTTTTATAACAACCTTATAATGCTGCCAGAAGATTTTATGGCTTCATTTATTTTATTGAGTGTTGTTAACTTTGTACTCTCACCTGGAGGCAACCAAGGAAATGAGAATACATGTATAATTCGAAATACTAAAATAAAACCTAAAGTAAGAAAGGAAATGCAGGAACTTCTTTCTTTAGTGAGTACAAAGTGGATATATTTTGTGATTATCTTTGTTCATTTGTTCCTGGGAGAAAAAGAGGTACACAGTAGTGTGTGTGTGCAAGGGGGTGGGGAGGGAGAGGCAATTGTCTGCTACATTTTGTCCACTGGGGTCATAGATACTTTAATGTATTAGTTGTGTTTGACACTTTGCAACCCATGGACTGTTTAGTCCATGGAATTCTCCAGGCCAGAATACTGGAGTGGGTAGCCTTTCCCTTATCCAGGGGCTCTTCCCAACCCAGGGATAAAACCCAGGCCTCCCACACTGCAGGTGGATTCTTTACCAGCTGAGCCACAAGGGAAACCCAAGAATACTGGAGTGGTAGCCTATCCATTCTCCAGCGTATCTTCCTGACCCAGGAATCAAACTGGGGTCTCCTGCATTGCAGGCAGATTCTTACCAACTGAACTATCAGGGAAGCCCCAATATATTACATGAAAACATGTAAAACAATGTGGGATCAACTTGTTTAGCTGAAAACAATGAAGTTCAAGGTTTTGAGCTAAGTCTAGCTGATCCAACTGAATCTGCTCTGAGGAAAAACTCAGATCTATGACTGAGGGCTGTATGAGGCCTTGTAACTTGACACAGGTGGACCACTGATCACAAGCACTAGAAGACGGAATAAACTGACCATTGTCTTTATTCTCAAATATGTAATGAATGTGGATGCACTTTGCTAAGTGCTGTGGGGAATGCAAAGATAGTTGCACACCACTGTCTCATTCAGAGATGTACATAATCTAAACAAGAAAACAGGACCTAATTAATATAAGTAATATTTATATAGCACTTTCAGTTTGTAAGATATTTTTCATAGATTAACTCACTTAGAAAGAAAGGAAAGGAAAGGAAAGTGAAGTCGCTCAGTCGTGTCCAACTCTTTGCGACCCCATGGACTGTAGCCTACCAGGCTCCTCCCTTCATGGGATTCTCCAAGCAAGAGTACTGGAGTGGGTTGCCATTTCCTTCTCCAGGGGATCTTCCCGACCCAGGGATCAAACCTGGGTCTCCTGCATTCCAGGCAGACGCTTTAACCTCTGAACCACCACAGGGAAGCCCTTAGAAAGAAAGGTTACTGCAAAAATTTGAATACCATTATTTTTAATGGCAAAGTTCTGGGAAAACTCTGCTGCTAAGTCGCTTCAGTCACTCTGTGCGACCCCAGAGACGGCAGCCCACCAGGCTCTCCCGTCCCTGGGATTCTCCAGGCAAGAACACTGGAGTGGGTTGCCATTTCCTTCTCCAATGCATGAAAGTGGAAAGTGAAAGTGAAGTGGCTCAGTCGTATCCGACTCTTAGCAACCCCATGGACTGCAGCCCATCTGGCTCTTCCATCCATGGGATTTTCCAGGCAAGAGTACTGGAGTGGGGTGCCATTGCCTTCTCTGGGGAAAACTCTAAAGGTCCCTAAACAAAACAATGATTAAATAAATCCTAATATGTATATTCAATGAAATATTATCCAGTCCTTAAAATTGACAGTATATACACACATATACTGACATACAAAAAAATTTTATCATGTTTGGTAAGCAAAAGGAGTAATGTATTACAATGGAAAATACACAGAAAATTCCACATTTAATAAAAAGAAAATTACATATATATATGGATACACACACATATACACATAAACAGTGGAGTGCTTCAGCTGGCTCATACTGACTCATGAGACAGTTAAATGGTTAGGAATTTTGTGAGGCAGTTCTTAAACAACTCAGTAGCTTGAAATAGGCCACAATGGAAATCTTTAAATCACAGAAATCAGCAAAGATTGTAAATCAGGGTCTTCCTTCCTACACCCCCTCCCTCCCCCTAGATGGTTCATGGTTTACCAGCTTAATGACTGTAAAAATATTGGTGAGGATATATAACAAAATATTAAGAATTGTTCCCTTTAGTTAGTCAAATTAGAGCTTTTAAATTTTTTTAGTTGTGCTTATCTGTTTTCTGCCCTTCTGTCGTTCCAGCAACAAATATGTTTTACCTGAATAGTAAAATCAAGCTCAGAATTTTTAATAACAAAACAAGCAAATGAAACAGCAGCACATATTAAGAGCTGAATGAATAAAATGAAGGTCCAGAGGAAAATGCAAGTCTCTGGATGCTGAGGAGAAGGCTGTGTTTAACGGAAGTATTTGCAGAATTACAGACAAATGACACTTCTTTGTCTACAGTGGAAACGAAGGAAGGTCCCCCAATGAACTAATCACAGAAGTGGCCCTGAAACCCAGGTGTGTGTGTTAGTTGCTCAGTCACGTCCAACTCTTTGCGACCCCATGGACTGTAGGTCACCAGGCTCCTCTGTCCATGGAATTCTCCAGGCAAGAATACTGGAATGGGTTACCATTTCCTTCTCCAGGAAACCCAGGTGTGCTGCTGCTGCTGCTAAGCCACTTCAGTCATGTCCGACTCTGTGCGACCCCATAGACGGCAGCCCACCAGGCTCCCACGTCCCTGGGATTCTCCAGGCAAGAACACTGGAGTGGGTTGCCATTTCCTTCTCTAATGCATGAAAGTGAAAAGTGAAAGTGAAGTCACTCAGTCGTGTCCAACTCCTAGCGACCCCATAGACTGCAGCCCACCAGGACCCTCCATCCATGGGATTTTCCAGGCAAGAGCACTGGAGTGGGTTGCCATTGCCTTCTCCGAGGAAATCCAGGTGTACCCTCCTGTAATTCACTGTTTTTCTCAACTAATAAAAATCTTAGCACAGAAGTTTACATGTAGTAGGTATTTAATGAATTTGTGAAAGGCCCTAAGACTTCCACTATTTGTTTCCAAATGTTTTGTTGTTGTTGTTGTTGTTTTTACTTAAGAAGTTGCCTAAATGTAGCCATAAATTAAGTATTTTTATCACAATCATTCAAGATAGTTTTTCAGTTTGACCAAGGGTTGGCAAACATTTTGTGTATCTACAAAGAATAAATATTTTAGGCTTTGCAGGTCATGGTCTCTATTGCAACTACTCAGCTCTGCCACTGTAATGCAAAAGCAGCCACAGACAACACAGAAGTGAATGGGCATGCCTGTGTTCCAATAAAACTTTACAAAAACAGGCAGTAAGGGGATTTCAATGTGGGGCATGGTTTGCTAATCCCCAATGTAGGTAATCAGCAGGTTGATCCTTTTTTATTTTCATTTTATCCCATTTTCAAACATCATAGTGGAAGCAGTTTATTAATTAGCTGAAACCATGCATGTTGGTGTCAGCATAAATAATCTGTGGTACCAGAGACCCTCTGAGGTAGTTACTAAAAACACATTTTCAAAAGAAATACTGATTATGATTTCCTCTATGCAATGTTATCTTCCTATGACATACATGCTCTGTGAAGCTACCCAAGAACCAAACTGGTTAAATAGAAAGCTCCCTGTGACCTCTGAAAAGCCACTTGCATAATCTCACTGAGCCTCAATTCTCAACTGTAAAAAAAAGATAATGACAGTTAGCTCACAAGGTTTTATAGTGGATGGAATTATATACTGTATGTGAAAGCACTTTGCAAGCAACAACAAAAAAGCTCTTGATATTTAGGCTATCGTTATTTTTAAAATCTTCTCAAAGTTTACAGAAGAGAGAAATACTATGGTATTTTGCAATGTTTTTCATTGCAATGAATCATTTTGTAATGTTCTGTCAAAAATACTAGACTCACAGATCCAGAGAACACATTAGTGGTTACCAATAGGGAGCAGGAAGGGAGAAAGGCGATTAAGGGGTACAAACTCAGGTATAAAATAAGCTACAAGAATATACTGTATAACATGGGGAATATAGCCAATATTTTGTAATAACTATAAATGGGGCATTACCTTTAAAATTGTGAATCACCATATTGTACAACTGTAACATATAACACTGTACATCAACTATACTTGAATAAAAAAATTACTAGAATGTCTTAGCATTTATTTTATAAAGCTAGATTTTTGGGTACCATTTTTCCTTCATTATACCAATAAATAAGAATGGGGGCAAATTCCTTGAACCTGTAACTCATTCATATTTATTCCTTCTCCCAATTAATTTATAAAATGAACATAATTGTAAAAGAATGAGAAATAAATTTTGTTTGTTGTTAAGAGGTGCTTTCCCCCCACTCTGGTTATCCAGAATGTCTATTATCATTCACAATAAGATTGTCCTTATAATAGAAAAAAAGAAATTCAAGACATTATTTAATGTTCCTATCATCCCAACCTAGCCTTCATGAGGAAACAATTCTTCAAACTGCAACTACAGTTTTAAATATGAGGCTGATATAAATGAAACACGGTGCTCTCCCAAAGCCTCCCTACAAGAAAGAAGGAGCAAGACCTAGTCTGTAGTGTTTAGTCCACCATCATTACAATGTAATGAAATCCGACTGAGCTGAGTGAATCCAAAACCAACATCTCACCTAAACAGAACAGGAGTTTGGCTAGTTAGGACCCATCCCGAATTAAAGAGAGCGAAACTTTCCCCAAACAGTTTAAAAATATTACTAAGTCCAATCGATAAGAAGGGCAGAGAGACTCTCCTTTGTTTGGGGGAAATAATTTTGATCTTTATGTAAAGCTGACGTCTTAGAGTTAGAATAAAATCAAACAGCAGGAATAACTTTCAGTAAGATATTAACGCATGCTAACACACAACATCAAATTGCTTTTCTTTTCATCTGGAAGATAAGAGGCTTGGAATCACATTTTGTGTATCTCAGCATGGTTCCAGCATCTTCTTGAAAGAAATCAGCTGCGTTAGAATGAAAGTGCCCTTGTTGAAGGAAGTAGGTTGTTTGTTTCTTTTTTTTTAATGTGTTATTCTGTTTTTTCCCCCAAAGCACAATGACCTATTCAGAATTTTCTGGAAATAGGTCTCTTTGGAGAAGGAAATGGCAACCCACTCCAGTGTTCTTGCCTGGAGAATCCCAGGGACAGAGGAGTCTGGTGGGCTGCAGTCTATGGGGTCACACAGAGTCACACACGACTGAAGTGACTTAGCAGCAGTAGCAGCAGTATAGTGTTGAAACTTTATATATACATACATATATATGTGTGTATATATATATATATATATATATCAGTTGAGAAGTTATTGCTCCAAAGTACCAAACTTTTTCTTTTTTTAAATAAAGTTAAAATATTTTTACGGTAAAAACCAAAAAATGTAGAGAAGTATAATATAATAAAGGAGTAAATGATGTACTTTTCTATATTTTTCAGAAAAAAATGAAAACTACCCCATAACTCCATCATTCCGAAATTACCACTCTTAACAAATTGGTATATTTCTCTGAGCTTAGGTCTATGAGTACCATCCTGTTTTTATACATACTATTATGTCATTAGTTTTGTCTTGGGTCACTCAGTACTTAGAAACATTTTAAATGTTAGTACTGATAAGGTATTCTCATTTACCAAGATGGCAACTTAGGTTGTGTTTTTTCAATTTTGCCAAGATGACCAAACTTTATTAAGATGGAACTATGGATAAAACACATTCCACACTCCTCAGACTTCTTTCACATAATTAAGCCAATTCCACTTGTAAGAAGCCTTGTGAATGTGGTCATCTATAAAATGGGAACAATTATATCTACTTTATGGTAAGGAGTCAATGAACTGAGAGAGAGAAACTACCACCTACCAAACCATTTAGCACAAGAAGCATTTAAGAACTGTCAGTTTCCCTTTCTCTGTCACTTTACTCAAATAGCATGGGCAATGAACTTTCTTTTCACAAGATGGAGCTAAGAAATGATGAGTGCCCGTCCAAGTAGAGCGCATTGATCCCACTGAGTGGGCACACAATCAGGTTGCTGCGGCCTACTTGGCCACGGAGGACTCGCTCCTCATTCTCTGGCCCCAGGCTGCAGGGCTTTTAAAATTCCCCTCACTTTCTTTCTCTCTCTCTGTTCCCCTCCCCCCCAACTCTTCCTTTGCTCTCATGAGGTTGGTAGCAACTTCTTACTCCTGCCAGTGCACCTGTTTCTCTTCCTCTGTAGGAGTCTGTAGCTTTCGAGCTTGGGAAACTTGTTCACCTGGTTTGTTTTGACACTGTGTAAACTACAAGTCAGTATTCTGAGTGTCAGCTGGGATGACTGTCTCTGATATGAAACGCAAAGTTTTATAATAGGGCCCTGTAAAATCTAGTTTACTACTCGACTGTGTGTGTATATAGGGCTCTGTAAAATCTATTTTGCTACTCGAATGTGTGTGTTGGTGGGGGAGATATTTTGCTGTGTGTGTGTTTGTGATGTGTTGGCTGGGGAGATATTTCCTGGTAGGAAAGATTCCCAGCTGGCTGAATTTTCTGGCAGCTGAGTGTCTGGCCTTTCTACCTCTTCCCCTTTCTCTCCCACCTATATCTAAAGTTCATTATTATAAATTTGTTTATAATCCAGATAGAAACCCTTTATTTCGCTTTTCCTACAGAGAGGTATCAAAACAACACATTTTAAACTCTCTTCATGGTCCTCAGATAAACCAAACTCTACTTCATTACCAGAAAATTTACTTGTTTTGTGTTCCTACGATGTCCAGAAATGTCGCTAATAATTTTTTTTTTCTCTTTACACAATAAGAGTTGGGGTCTCCGTGGCACTTGTGCTCCAGTTTCATCGGCTAAGTTTACAAGTCAGGCAGGGCTGAGTTTAGAAGTCAGGCAGGGCCCTGAAGATATTTCTACTCTGCTTCCCCCCTACCGCCCTCTCCCCTCCATGTTTCCACATCGGACAGAAAAGACGGATGCGTGGATTTTTAGGGTCGTGTATAAGAATTACGTAAGTTAGTATTTGTAACTGAGCTCAGAACAGTGCCTAGTACAGTCCACTCCCCACGTGTTTGTTCAATTTCAATTCAATTCAATCAACTGTGCCCACTTCGATTCTAACGGCCATTTAGAACCCTCTTCCTAAGGCCCAGTCGCGACACGAGCTCATCCTGCCAGAGCCCACCAGGTCGCGTTGAGGATTGAGGGGCCCAAATTGGCCCTTTCCGTTGGTCAAATTCAGTCGACTGTCGGCAATTTCCATCGCTAGCCCCTAACAGGAAGGCGGTACGCCCCGGCTCCATTCCCACCCTCCCAGGTTCCTGTCGCATTCCTGTGACAGGGACGGTGGTGGAGCGGAGGAGCAGGGCGGGCCGGCCTGGGCCCCCGTCCCCGACGCCGGCCCCCTCCCCTGGGAGGCCCGGCCCCCGCCGCCGGGGGTCCCGCACGCACCTGAAGAGGGGCCCAAGCTGCAGCAGGTGCAGCAGCAGCACGAGCGGCCGGTCGCGGGTGAAGTCGCGGTGCACGAAGAGCAGCGTGAGCTGCACCAGAGCGCAGGGCAGCAGCGAGAAAAGCAGCGTCAGCGCCTGCCACATGCCGTCCCCGCCCGAGCGGTAGGTGCTGCTCAGGTACAGCGCCGCCGACGTCTCGGCCACGAACAGGAACACGGACGCCAGCACCGAGCCCGGGAATTTCATCTCCGCGCGTCAGCGGCGCGCACCGGCGGCGGACGCGGTGGCGGTGGCGGTAGCGGTGGCGGTGGCGGCGGCGGCTGCCCCGGGGGCTCCCGGCATGCCCGGCCCCAACTGCTCCCGCGCTCTGCGCTGCCCGCCGAGGGCGCGGGGCCCGGGCGCTGGAGCTGGGCCTGGGGGCGAGCGACCCGGCGGGGCTGGGGCGGGGCGCGCGGCCGGGGCGGGACACGCCCACGCGCACCGAGCGCCGCCCGCGCGCCTCAGCGCCCGTCGCGTCTCTGCGGCGACGAGCCGCGGGCGGGCCGCGAACCCGCGCCCGGCGACCGCCCGCGCCGAGCCGCACAGGAGGCGGCGGGCCCCGCCGGCCCCGCGCGCAGCCGCTGGGTCCTAAAGCCCTTTTCTCGACGCTTCTGTGGAAAACCTTCACATCCCTTCAAAAATCTGCAGCCCCGCGGGACCCGGAATTGGGATCAGGATGCCTTTCCAGCCCGGGCTCTGTTTTCTGGACCTAAATAACGCCGAATCCCTCAAAGGATCAGCGTTTCCGGTCACTTAAAAAAAACAAGCAGAGCCCGCAGATGCTTTTCAAAGTGCAAGTATATCGTCACGCACCCGGAATGTACCTTTTCATCCGACCAAGTCTGAAGCATTGCTTCCAAGGTGAAAGAGCATCATGGTAATCACGAAGAGCTAACGCTTTCCTTCCCAGAAAATCTGCTTTCAAAAATATTGATATATTCCTCCATAACTGACTAATTCAGCCTGCCGAAGACCAAGCCCTAATAAGGAAATGATTTTTTAGGCCACACCATACCTCTCTCTGCTTGCTGCTTTGTGCCAGCCCCAAGACTAACACAATGCCCTTTAACTCATTGGATCGGTGACAGCCTTCTGGACATCAGGATGGGCTCAGCCACTCCTCCCTTTGTCACTCAGAACTTGAGCCTTCATTAAATCTCTACAATTCGAGTTCTAACCTGTTCCATAAGAGATTGGACTTGAATAATTGTGAGATTCCTTTCCCCACTGAAGTTAGGTGATATCATCCATCTTCAGGCATCTCTGGCATTTTTCTCTTTAGGAATATGATGGCAACACAAATAGAATGTGAAGATTCAAGAGGAATGAAGACAAAAAATGTAGAGAACATGAAGGACTGTTTTTCTTCATTCTTCTGTGGCATGGGAAAATCTATTTATAAGGGTTAAGGGGAGGTATTCAGCCCATAGCTGAGAAGTGCCAGGCCCATTCTCTAAAAGGATTACTAATATCTATTTATAGCACCCAGCAGGTCATCATGTTCTGGATCAAGATACACACACTGTCACAAGTACAGAAGAGGCAGCCACACTCCATAAACTATTCATTTGATATTTTATTTGACACCATCTTAACTTTTAAAGGAAAAATTAACTTGTAGCTTAAAATTATGTTAGAGCACACTCAATATTTAGCATTAGATTTTATTTTTAAGGCAAAGGATTATCACAGGTTTTATATTAAGTAGACTGTACATAAACAGGCAGGGGGTGATAAGCCAATAAATAACATTGCTTTAAACACTATAGAGTCCAGTTTATGGCATATTATTTTCTAACAGTACAAAACTAATACAGAAAATACATTTGAAAGATCACAGTGTTCAGAACATTGTATAACAGCAGTTTTAAAGACAGTAAGGTGCATCTCTAAGCTTCTGACTCAACCCTGCTTCCAGAGAATTCATTATACCATGCACTGGCTGTAAGCAAATCCCCCACACGAAGGGGAGGCGACATCAACTGACCTGTAGCACTTCCCCCGCCAGGAACAACCAAGAACAAAAGCTAAAATCCGATGAGCATTGATTGGCAAGTTGATCCTGTTCAGCCAGGCAGCAGCTAACTTGCCCCAGTGACCATGTCTTTGTGTATTAAGTGTTTGCCATTTTGTCCTTGAGAATGTATGCATTCGAGCTTGTGATTGCTAGTTTCTTTGTCAAATACCTAAATGGATTGTGACTAAAGATCAATTGAATGTCATGTATTGCATTATACTTTCTTGCTCTGACTGAAATACCCATTATTTTCTTGAAATATTAAGTACAGAATAACAGAGTTCTAGAAAGTGATTTTTTTGGCATAATAATATGTAATATACCAGAATACTTGATAACTTGGTTTTATTATAAAATACAGTACTACAACATTTTGTGATATAGCAAAATATCTGACACAATGTTCTGCTCTAATTTAGATGTAACTGCTACAAATACGTCTTTGAAAGCGCCTCAAAGTACCCCTAAAGGAATATAATAATTAGCAATGAGTTGTAGAACCTTTTTTGGCAAAAAGAAAAAAAAAGGCATTTTTTAATAAGTCTCTCATTTTGTGTGCAAGGCTTTCAAAATTTTAGTTATATACAACATATAACTGGTGTTGGATTTAATGCTATTGGAAATTAGGCTTTTAAAATCATAATAACTAATCTGTGTTATTTGGTGTATTTTAAAATAAATTTATGTTTTTAACTCTGCATGTGTGCTGAGGCAAATGCATTGTAAAAAGAGTACAATTTTATTAATACTACTAATTTATTGAGCAGTTCTTCAAAATTCAGTAATACCTTAAATCATGCATGCATGCGAAATCACTTCAGTCATGTCTGACTCTTTGCAACCCCATGGACTGTAGCCCACCAGGCTCCTCTTTCCATGGGATTCTCCAGGCAAAAATACTGGAGTGGGTTGCCATGCTCCCCTCTAGGGGATCTTCCCTACCCAGGGATTGAACCCAAGTCTCTTGAATTATAGTATGTATTCATTCCTAAATACAGTTAGGAATAAGCAGTTCTATTCTATTGACAGATTATTCTTTTGTATCCCCCCAAATAATTAAGGAATTACACTGATTTACTAGTGAATGTGAAATGTAGCATTTACAGAGGTGAGCTTTTTTCTCCAATGATACAATCATATTTCTCTAAGTATCATGAATTGTGTAAAATCTTTTTGGTGAAGTAATTTCTATTCACTTGGGAAATGCACATTCCAAAACTAGCACGTGGTGTTTGACTATTCTCTAGTATATGGCTTTGCAACCAAGTGACTTCCTCTAATAATTGGATTCTACTACAAAATCCATTTGAAAAATGTTAAGTTAGCGCCATTAAATCCATGAGACTAATTCAGACTTCCTTTCCAAGTAGAGCTCCCACACATGTTCAAAATTGGGAAGGCTGCTACCCTTTTAGAGAATGGACTGCTCTTCCGAATCAGATTCTAAAACCAAACTTTTGCACTTAGAGTGTCCCCCTCCTACATCTGGAAAGTCTATATAAAACCTCATGGTATATAATCTTCATTTTCAAGAGCAAAGGGATTCTACTGCTACTAGAGTCTTCAGAAGACATCTCTAATATTGAAATACTAAAGTCCTAAAAAAAAAAAAAGAGGCAAAACGGATCATTTAATCTTATTTAAATACATCCATATAGAAGGATTACTACAGTCAACTTGGACCAAATTAAGCAGCAGAAGTTATTTAATTGGTAATTTCCATTTAAGCACAGATCGTAAAACAAAACTTATAGGGGCAGCATCAGACTTCCCACTCAAACAAAGGCAGAAAGATCACTTGCTGAAGGTTGACAGTTGTCAAGTATAGTGTATATCTTCTTCAAACTGATTGCTAAGTCACAACTACTTCACACACTTTACGATAACAGCACACACTAAAGCAAGTAAATGAACACCACACACAAAATATTTTTAAAGAAAGTATTAGCAGAAACAGTATTACTCTACTTATGAAACTGTATTCTATGTTTACACATATACACATTCTGATGTTTCTCCCTTCATCTTGGTAGAGCTCATCATTTCTGAAAGAATGAGGGGAAGGTATGTATTGGGGTACTTTCTGAAGATCTGTGTCCACGTGCAAGACATTACAGCCATATGCTGGTTTCACATTAGGAGGTGGTTCTAGAACAAGAAGACATATCTTAGCTCTTGGGTGATTCTGAATACAAAGAATAAGTAGAGATAGGCTCCAAAGAGAATGGAGAAGGAAGGGAAGACACAAAGTTTTTCTCATGCAAAGACCTTGTGGCAATTTCCAGAATTCTTTTTTCCCAGAAGTATACTAAAGAATGACCTTACATCTTTGTGAGGGCAAGATAATTAGTAGGGATTAATACTCAGGGACATTGTTCTGGTATCTTTAATGTGATGTGGGGAGGGGGAGGGGTGTTAAAACACCTCTGCAGAAAAATAAATACTATAAGCATACCATAAACGTATGATGCCAGACTAACCATGTTTTTATAGTGGTAGCTGGGTAACCACCACCATCCAGAGGTGGAACCTTATAAACACAGAACTCAACAGCTGCACACCAGTTTCTTTATCCAGAAGAGTTTTTTCAGACATGTTAGCGTACCATGGTAATCTCCAAAAAGGGGATAAAAGAATAGAACTTCCCTAACTTATTTCATCACCGAATCTATTTTTTTACAGGGCAGCTCTTGGTCCTAGTGTCCTGCACACGGGGAAACACTGCAATACTCAAGTAACATGTAGTGTTTGGTTTCCATTTTCTCTTATAACAACAAAAACACACATGCGCTCTAGGAGGACCTTCTCAATCCTGAGGGACAGCAGTGGGATGCTAACCCTACTGTCCAATGCAACAGCCAACCCACATGTGGTTCTTGAGCACTTGAAATGTGGCCAGTCTGATTTGAGGTGTACAGTAAGTGTCCAACACACACTACGTTTTTAAAAGTTAATACCCCCAAATGTTAAGTATCTCATTAATAACTATATTGATTACATGTTGAAATGATAATATTTTGGGTAGGCTGAGTTGAATCAACTACACCATTAAAATTAATTTCACCCTTTCTTTTGCATTTTTAATGGAGCTACTAGAAAATTTTAAAACTACATATGTGGCTCACACTTGTGGCTCTGTTTGTGAAACTCACATCTGTTCTCATCTACGAGATGGCTACTAACGCCTTTAACTGGGCAGCAGAAGTTGTATGAAAGTGGTGCTCAAGATAGACACTCAAATATAACTAGGGCCCTCGTTAATTATGGGCTAATTGATTAGAGAGCAGTTAACACACAATGAAGAGCCACTCATTAGTCAGTTTATGCTTGCATATATCTGTTCACTCAGATACACCTTAGAGCTAAATGTTGGGTTTTATTTCATATGTGATTTTCATTCTCCGTCAGTCTCTCGCTCTCTTACATACACACACACAACACAGACAGACACACACACAAACTATTTTCTACACAGACTAAGAAAAGCCAAACAGGAAACACACAAGGAAGTCCTTGAAAACTGTGTTTTTAAAGAGTGTGACAGTCAAGCCTCGTGTATCTTTTCTCCCTTTCTCTCTCTCCTTCCTGAATATTCTACATGGAGAAGAAAGGCAAGAAAAGAAAGGGCCATCTGCTTTTTAAACTGTGCTATTCACCACCACCACCCCTCCCCACAAAGAATAAAAACATGGATGATTTAGTTTTCATTTTAAAGGATTTTTTTTTCAAATTCAGTTCAGAGGGGTAATAGGTACACACAAAGGCCAAAGGTGCAGGAAGTTCTGCAGATAAGGGACTTTGGCATTTGTGGAGAAGTCCATGTGCAAACGACAAGGTTCAGGACTTTAAAGAAAAACAAGTATATCTTCCACCCCAAAGGCATCGTCCATCAGGTATCAGTTCATCAACACTTGTAATTAAAGAAACAAGGAGAGAGAGGGCATCCCTAGTATGAGATTTATGATCATGTGGGAGGCCCAGATGTTTAATGTAGCATGAACTTTGTTGTTGTTTTTTCCCAGAGCAGTACAAATAAAATGACCAGGTTTCTTTATGGAGGAGAGGCAGGATAAACGCAGTCACCCTTCTCCTCCCATAAACAGCTCTACCTGGGGTGGGCTATCTCAGACTGCAGAATGGGCCCAACTCCTTCTGCTGCTGACCTTGAGGTCAGTCCTTCCATCCAGAGGGGACTCCAGCCTTCCTGGGCCTGGAGCTCTTAGCTACCAACTGACATGGATGGAAGAGATAAGGAAAAAGCTGCCCTCTCAGGCGAAAGGACATCACATGATTAAGCAGACGCAGAAAAAAAAAAAAAAACCCAACACATCAGAATGTACTATTTAAAGAGAAGGAGGACAAGAAGTTGCTGGATCGGGGTGGTATGGGATTAGAGGTCCCAGGAAGCAATAAAACCCATGAGTAAGATGACTGGTTTTTAGCAGCACTAAACATGCCTCCACAACTCACACTGAGATGCTAAGCTTTCTCCCACCCAATCTTTGCCTGCCTTCTCATTGGCTTTCCTTGCCAAGTTTATGCCATAACCACCCAGCCTTGGTGAATATGAGGCTTAGTCATTTTGCTCTTGATTTAGGATAGCACTGAATAAATAACCCAGGCCCCTAAAGGAAGGCCTTCTATGCCATGAGAGTATATTTCTATCGCTCTATGTCATGCAATACTGAGGCCTGAATTAAAGTGCAAACCAGACTCAACTCCAAATTACCTTACCCCCAGTTCATGTTTGCTCTGCAGACCTAACCGGTAGCTCCTTTTCTTGAGTTACTGGCACTGTAATCCTTTGTTTCCAGAGAGCAAAATAAATATTTGCCTTAAAAGGAGCTCCCTCTGAACCAGCCTATTCCTATGTACTCAGCCCAGTGAATCAGAACTTTCTGAGGCACAAATGCTATTGACAGGACTGGTTCTAGAATATAAAAAACATACTTTGCTTTTACCCAGCAAGTGATCCAGACTCTGAGCACTGCATCACAAGGAGATTCCATTTGGCCGAAGTGCTCACTTGAAGTCATAATTGAGCATGATTTTCTATGCTCTTAGTAGGTACTTAAAATATAGCTTCCATTTTAAACATATAAAGGACCTGCCTATTATAAAACTCTCTTGCGTGCGTGCTCAGTCACTTCAGTCATGTCCAACTCTTTCTGACCCCATGAACTGTAGACCACCAGGTTCCTCGGTCCATGGGATTCTCCTGGCAAGAATGCTAGAATGGGTTGTCGTGTCCTCCTCCAGGGTATCTTCTCAACCCAGGGATCAAATCTGCGTCTTCTGCATTGCAGGCAGATTCTTTACCGCTGAACTACTGGGGAAGCCCATAAAACTCATATCCATTTTATCATTGACCACCCTGTGAGGTGGAAAGGATGATGGTGATGATTATAGTGGCCCATGGAGCAAGAGTTTGAAATTTCCAAAATAGGGCTCTTTGCATTACTAATGTTTTTTTTTTCTTTTAATCATTGTTCCCTTAAATGGTAATAAATCACAAACAAATTTGTTGCACTAAAATTTTTGAGATTTGCTCTCTACAGAAGTTGAACAATTTGAGCACAATCTTGATTAAAATCTTAAATGTGTCAAAAGAAAGTTAAAGATCCAAATTGCCAAGGAAAAGTTCAAATGTAGGATGGGCTAAAAAAATGACTATTTCTTGAGTTATCAGAAAGTAAATACTATTATCTTAATAGCATAGTCAATTACCTAAAGCACGGTGGAATATATGCTGTCAAACCTCTGCTCTCCGTTACCAAGTTACAAATGGAAAGAAAAAGTAAAATCTGATGACTAAAATGTGATTAGGCAAAATAAAAATACATTGGGGAGGTGTGAAAGAGAAGGTACATAATTGTGTTAATGAAACAAAACACAGAGAGTTGAAATATTTTCTGATGCTTCCTGTTTGCCAAGTATTGGGTTGGCCAAAAAGTTAAAAAACCCAAACGAACTTTTTGGCCAACCCAGTATAAGGCAGTCTCTCCCATTGTTGCAAGATTCTTTTAATCTATCCTTAAATATTTCCACAGTTACCTTCAAGATTTATAATTATTAATGCCCACATATAGTAAATAATATTAAAGTAATGCTAGTGGTGGTGAAAATACCCCTGTAGCCTTCAAGAGGTGACACACTTTAGCATTATTCAAAAAAGACTGTTACTACATAGACGGGAACACATTGGTTAGTTAAATAAGAAGTGACATGCCACACTTTTCTACAGCAACACTAAAGTGTATCTTTCCTCCTTGGGAAAACAAGATAGAAGAGGACCTTCCCAAACCCTTAATTCTACTTTCTCAGGAAAATGAAAACTTTCCACAAGTTTAAGTGCTAAATAAGTTTATCTTTGTCTCTAATTTACTGAGGCATCAACTCATAAAGACACAAACATGGCCTCTTCTTGGATTTGATACACAAAAATGTTGCCTTTTCACAACGACAACACAGTTACCCTACTGGACCTCCAAAGGGTGGGTGAGCAGAAATGTGTCCAGTTTTTCTGAAGTTCCTAGAAATGAAACTGGCATGTCGAGCTAGATTACCACTTCTTAGACCTCAGGTTTTAGGTCTTAAGGATGAAGGGTGGAAGGATCAGCAAACAGAAACAGAAGCTAACTTCTAGGGTATTTTGTTCACCACTGTATCCCCAGGTTCAAGTCTAGAATATGGAATAAATACACATGGGAAGTGAAACCCTGAATCCAAATTCTTATTCTGCCCCTTTCTAACTGTGAGACTTTGAATCAGTTATGTAAATCACCTCCAAGGGTTGCTAGATGATGAAAAAAAGCACGCATTACTAAAGCCCTGTATATTGCATGCTTATTATTGTTAGCCTATAGGGGTCAAATGAAATGAATTTACATCCAAATGGTGAAAAGCAGGTACCACTATCACTTCAAAAGGAGACTACTGTGTAGAAGGCATTTTGTCTTAAGGCTTTCTCAGAGGTCCTTGACCATTCAATTCTTGAAAGAACATCTAGAACCCAACTTTGGGGGTCACCTGCAAGCTGCTATTTATGTGGTACTGCCCCAATCTGAGTATCTTCAAAGATGAACAACTGAGGGCAGTTTTATATACTTACATATGAGGATGGGAAAAGGAAACAATGAGCTGAAAAGGTATGTGCTTTTCAAAATCACTTTGTCTTAGCTTGCTCTGATGAACACACACATAACAAAGTCATAAAATATACAAAGACAGCTCTTACCGTTCTTCAGTCCCAGATTCTTTGAGAATCTTGTAAATGCTAGAGATCTTCTTTCCAGAAACAAGTGTGTGCATGTGCACGTGCACACACACATTTTTAGGCAACAGAATATTCCCCAACTCCTCCCAAAGTTCATCTATAAATCAAGAAGTTGGAAGTACTGAACAAAGTAAGTGCTTAAATTTACATGGGGACAGATGTATTGTCGTTGTTCAGTCACTCAATCATGTCTGACTCTTTGAGACCCTATAGACTGGAGCCCGCCAGGCTCCTCTGTCCATGGAATTTCCCAGGCAAGAATACTGGAGTGGGTTGCCATTTCCTTCTCCGGATGTATATATACATCTATCCCCCTGTAAACCAAAGTGCCTATTGATACATATATATTCTACATTTATCACGTATATCCAAATACTTAATGATTATTTAAATAACTGTGAAATCTTACAATGCATTCAATTTCCTCCTCATTCTGATATAGGAAATTGCGAGTGACCAAATTCTAGGAAACGGATAGACTCGTGTTCTGAGTATTGAAGTGACAGATGTTCCCACAGTGTTCTGGAAACCACTACTTATTTGAAATAGTTTTACAGCTTCTATGTGTTTACAGCAGGGCTGAATTTAATATGACAGCTTGACTCAATGGATATTGTAGACAAATTCTAGTGGAGCCTGTGTCTTGGAGAATATGATGATCAGCTGGGGAATTCACGCATAGTATAAAATTGAGCAATGCTCTTTTCACAATCACTGGTCCCTTTCTAGGCCAGTGTGTGTCCCAGGGGACACAGTATTCCACCCAAGGCAGAAACGACCCACCTCCTTGGTGTTTACCCTCATCTTTGAGATGAGAGATTTTTGCCACAAGTATATTTTACAGTTCCGCTAATAGCTTCATTGAGATTACATAGGCATTTAAAAAATTACTAACAATAGACAGTACATAGCTTATGCTTCAAATTGAGAAAAACACTTGACAGCAACACCTGCTATGGTATTTGCTAGCCTGTGAATTTTGTTATTCTAATTGAGCTTTCGGAAAGAAGAAGGAACCAGGAAAAGATATGCTCTAAGACCTAAGGGAACTTGGAATTTGGGGGTTGAAGCTAAGTTATGGTATGATTTCTTTAAAGTGCCCAGGGTAATGATAAAAATAGATTCATAGGCAAATTTCTCCATTAATTAAAAATCATGAATTTCAGTAAGTAAAGGCAAAGGACAACCAAGAGTTTCCCTTTTTGTCCTTTGGCAACCTGACCCATCCTTCCTAGCAGTTTTCAGCTGGGCAATGACTTTAGTTTTCTGATGGTCTTTATTTCTGAATTTAGGGGTGGAGGGCACCCACAAGTGGTCAAATTCTCTTTCCAATTGCAAAAATATTTTTGGCATTTCATTGCCATAATCCACATCTCAATGTTGGTTTAAGTGAGACAGATGATTTTTCCTTCCCTTTTTCCTCTGATCTTTGGTGTCACATCCATTCCCTGAACTGTTCCATCTCTAGGGGTTTTAGAAGAGTTGTGGTGTCTTTATGTTTGCACGTTCTCATGCTGTTCTCCCTTCAACCTGGAATCATGTTGCCTTCTTCACCTGCCTGCTCCCTTCCTTCCTTCTGGCAGCAATGTTAAGGCTCATGGTTGTGATACCATTGAATGTGGCTTATGTGGAAACTGCCTCAGGTAGTAGGCTCAGGAAATCTTGGGAACCTTCTGCAGGGCCATGATGGGACATGGAGCCTTCTAAACAAAGACGCTGAAGAGAGGGAACTCAGCCTGGTTGGGCTGCAGCAGATCGATCAGAAAGCACACGGTCCCAGAGAAGCCTTCATACAAGCTGTATATACTTTCAAGGACCCGGGAACCAGCCTTGAATTCCTCCGTAAATAAAAATTCAGCAAACCTAAAAGAAGAAGATATGAACAGTTTTCATATGAGTGTCTCCATATTATTGACCCTGGGTTGCTTCATCCTCTTCTCTGATAAGTTCAAGTTTTAGCAGCATTCTCTTTACAGATGTATATAAGATTTTAAGAAGGCCTTCTTCTCTGTTAAGAAATGGAGACACCATTATGCCATTGTATATGTTCATAGCCTAGGTTGGCAAGCAAACTTGACTATTTTCGGCATTTGCAAAGCAAAGCACTTTCTGAGGATTTCATTCCTTCTGCCATCCAATAATTGAAAGTAAAAAAGACAGATAAGTAGCCATACTTTTATTTATCTTGAGTAGAAGCAAGCTGATATATGCCTGTGCCTTTAAAAAAGTAAATATGCTGTGTTTCTGCAGGCATATTATTTCTGAGCTAGGTTTCATTTATATGTGACAGAGAGCAGAGACTATGAAAATAAATGGGCAAGATATTATACGATCTCTGCTTTGGGCAAACAAAAGAATAAGATGAATGGGAAAAGGCAAGCAACATTTTATAATCATGACATCAAACAGCAAACTCAGCTACAAGATAGATTATTTTTAGGATATCTGCCTTAAAAACAAATCACTGATCTCTAACTTCTCAATGAGAGATCTTTTTTTCTTTTACCTGTATTTGTCACAAAGCCTATTCAAACCATTTCTAATGAGTACCATTTTTAGCAGTTTACAGGTTTTAAAGTGCTGTCACCTCTTTACAGACTTGCTCTACTGATTCCCACCAACAACAAAAATAATCACTCGTTCAGAGGCTAGAGCTCACAGGTTGAAAAGGCCTGACAGCTGATTCTGCCATAAATTTAGATTATTGCTACTACATAGGGGGTCCTATGAAGAGTAATTACTTATCTGATCTTTTTCAGGCTCTTGGAATTATTGACAGTAGCTTAAAAT
Source organism: Bos taurus (assembly GCF_002263795.3). Taxonomy (NCBI): domain Eukaryota; kingdom Metazoa; phylum Chordata; class Mammalia; order Artiodactyla; family Bovidae; genus Bos; species Bos taurus. The sequence continues at coordinate 105,736,324 of NC_037357.1, forward strand.
AAATGAGCAGGAAACATATGGCGATTTTGTTTGGGCTAATTTTTCTCTCAACTGTTTTCCTGAATATGCAACAATTTTTAATAGAAGTTAAAAACAGTAGAATAATGATGCATCTTAAGAGTTAACTCAAAATTTATAATTAACACACTGAAACTTCCTGGTATAGCTACCTTTTAGTGTTCTGTATCATTTGGCAATCTGGATTCATTATCAGAAAAAAAAAGTCTCCATATACATAAAGTAAAATACACAGGATTTCCAAGGAAATTAATTATAAGTTAGCAGAATTTTTTAAACCAAATTTGTGATACAATGATAAACGGATTCTTAATTAGAACATTAAATAACAAGATCCAGTAGTGGATCTAATAACTGCTGACATTTCTAACTAGTGATTGGAGCAAAATACATTTCACAGTTTCTGCAACAATAGGAATAACATGAGAATATCTATGACTTCTACTGGTGACAGAGTCATGTCTACTGCAGACTCAGAACTGAAGGAAATGCTACCTTTCAGTGTAAAATGTAATACTTTTCTCAAGTAAATTCACAAACCCTAGATTACAAAGTCCTGGGGCTTCCCTGGTGGCTCAGATTGTAAAGAATCTGCCTGCAATGTGGGAGACCTGGGTTCAACCCCTGGGTTGGGAAGATCTCCTGGAGAAAGGAATGGCAGCTCACTTCAGTACTCTTGCCTGGAGAATTCCACGGACAGAGGAACCCGGCAAGCTATAGTACACGGGGTCACAAAGAGTCAGACATGACTGAGTGACTAACACACATACACAAACACACAGACACACACACACACACACACACACACAAAGCCCTGGTGTGGTAGAAAGAGGAAGGGCTTTGGGGTTGCAATACCTAACTCTGATAATTTCAAGTTAGATGAACTTTAGCAAACTTCTTAATCTGATTTTAAAATGATGAAGTTGCACAGTTGCATAAGATTATCTGTATAGATTAAAGACACCATATATTAGGGATCTGGGCAAAGAGCAAGCATTCAATACATGGTAAATATGCATTTTTTCAAAAAACATAGTATAGCAGAATATTTGTAAGATAGACAACCATTCCACTATATTTTAAGAGAAATGCACAGTTAATTTTGCTTCCTCATCTGACCTTTCCCCGCCAGGGTTTGATTTATTTATTATACTACTGAAATCATACTTTGTATAATATTTAATATCCTATATTTTTTAACCTAAAAATAACATGATAAATATTTTTGTGCTTTTCAAAATAACTTCTAAATGATATACAGCAATTTACAAAAGTCAGCAATGTGTGAGAGTTGCAGTTTCACTGCACTCTGACCTATACTGCATGTTATCATATTAAAGTGAAAATGATTGTTTCCAAAATATACCCAATGGTGCAAAATTCAAACTAACCAATTCATTTTTCTAAGAAATTCTGTAAAAATAAAAGTCAGAATGGTAATTATGGAACTAAAAAGAATTACAGATACATAGCATTACATATCAAAACCTATTGATTATGACTAAAATAGAACTCAGAGGAAAAGTCATTGATCTGAGCTGTTGTTATAAAGTTGGAAGGTATTCTAATTAAGCACTTTTTAAAAACTGTAGAGAATAACAAAGTAAAGGGAATGAACATTGGAAAATAAAAAATAAAGGCAGAAAACAATTAATTAGGAAGCAAAAGAGGAAAACAAAAAGAATTAATAAAAACCAAAAGCCAGTTTCTTTAAAGGATAAACCACATAGACAAAATGCTGGTGCGTCTGGGGAAAAACAGGGCTTCCCTAGTAGCTCAGTTGGTCAAGAATCTGCCTATAATGAAGGAGACCACCGGTTGGGATTCCTGGGTTGGGAAGATTCCCTGGAGAAGGGAAGGGCAACCTACTCCAGTATTCTTGCCTGGAGAATCCCCATGGACAGCGGAGCCAGGCAGGCTACAGTCCATGGGGTCGCAAGAATCTGACATGACTTAGAGACTCAACCACCACTGGGGAAAAACAAAAGCATTAGAAATGCGAAAGGGCATGTAATCACAGACATGGGAAATTTTAAATACCATGGAACTGTACTTTTTGATCTTTACATCAAAGATTCAAAAAAAAATCCATATTAACTAGATGCTTTTATAAGAGTTTGTGTGTGTTAGTTGCTCAGTCATGTCCAACTCTTTGAAACTCCATGGACTATAGCCCACCAGGCTCGTCTGTCCATGGAATTCTCCAGGCAAGAATATTGGAGTGGGTTGCCATTCCCTTCTCCAGGGGATTTTCCCAACCCAGGGATCGAACCCAGGTCTTCTGCATTGTAGGCAGAATCTTTCATTGAAATCCCAATCAAATGTCCACAGGCTTTTTTAACTTCTGAAAAACTGATTCTAAAATACAATTGGAAGAATAAAAGAGAGAGTACAGCTAAGAAAAACTAGAAATAAATGAATAACGAAATAAGGTCCAGAAACAAACTCATACATTTATATAAATTCAGTTTGTGATAAATTTGGAATTTCAAATCATTGGAGTCAACAGACATTATGGGGAAATTTCGTTTTTTTATTAAAAAACACACAAAAAAGATTTTTAAAAAACACAAAGATAGACACCCATCTGACACTATTTTATTTTTTATTTTTTTTTTGACACTATTTTAAAAAGTAAGCTCTAAGCTAATCAAAGATTTAAAAGTTAAAGTAACTTTTAAATTGGTGGGAGAAATGGACAAAGGGGTATAAATTTATTTTAAAAATTAAAATAAAATAATGAAAGTACTAAAAGCTCAGTCGTGTCTAACTCTTTGCAACCCCATGGACTGTAGCCTGCCAGGCTTCTCTGTCCAAGGAATTCTCCAGGCAAGAATACTGGAGTGGGTAGCCGTTCCCTTTTCCAAGGGATCTTCCTAACCCAGGAATTACACCCAGATCTCCTGTATTGCAGGCAGCCTCTTTACCATCTGAGCCACCAGGGAAGCCCCAAAGTACTAAAGGTCCATGTAAATTAACATTATTTTTTAATCTTAGAGTGGGAAAGGTTTCTTTAAGTATAACACAAAATCTGGAAATTTAAAAAATTTGACAACTTTTTCAAGAGAGATACATAAAAATTTTGGTCTGACAAAAGACCATGAACTAAGCTGAAAGAAAAATGGCAAAGTAGAAAAATATTTATAGCATACACTGACAAAGAGTTACAGTACTCAAAATAAGCATCATAACAGAAAAAAAAATGTGCAAAGACAAAGACAATTTAAAAATACTTCTGGATTTAATGACTTCAATTTAAAAATTTTTCTGACAAGTGTACCAAAAGATATGTATTGGATATTTGGGAAAATTTTGTTTGTTTTAGTAAAGACTGCACATACACTAAGTGTCCATTACTTAAAGATTGGTTAAATTAATCATGGTACAACTATAATAAATAACTATATAGTCATTAAAAAATTGAGCTAGATCTACATAAACTGAAATAAAGGGTGTCCCTTAACAATTGTTTATTTAAAATTATAAACTGCAAACAGTTATGTATAGTACAGTTACACATACATAATTGTAGGTTTTTATTAAAATATATATACATAGATATAAGAACATACATTTATGCATAGAGAAATGTCTGGAATGATATAACTCAAATTTTTAGTGATGATAACATTGAATACATACACTGCAGATACTCTGTGACAGGCACTGTTCTAAATGATAAATGAGGACATTATGCTAAGTGAAATAAGTCAGGCACAAAAAGACAAATACTCCACGATAACACATGAGAAATCTATAACAGTTAAACTCGTAGAAGTAGAGAATAGAATGAAGGTTGCCAAGGGTCAGGGTGTAGGAGGGGAAATGGGGAGTTTTTGCTCAGTGGGTAGAAAGTTTCTGTTATTGAAGTTGAGTAAGTTTCAGAGATCTGTTGTATAATACTGTGCCTGTAGCTAACAATATGGTACATTTAAAAATATGCTAAGAGAATAGAGCTCATATTAAGTGTTCTTACCACAATAAAAAAATCACAAATAGACATACCCCTTGGCCCAGTAATTCCACTTCTAGGGATTTACCTTACTGATATGGTGGCTAGGATGGTAAAGAATCTGCCTGCAATGTAGGAGACCCAGGTTTGATCCCTGGGTCGGGAAGATCCCCTGGAGAAGGGAATGGCAACCCACTCCAGTATTCTTGCCTGGAAAATCCCACGGACAGAGGAGCCTGGCAGGCTGCAGTACATGGGGTTGCAAAGAGTCAGACACGACTGAGCAACTAACACACTTTCATACCCATAGGTGAACAGCATGATATATGTACAAGATTATTTATCATAGCATTTTAAGTAATGCAAAACACTGGAAAGAATCCAAACTGCCCTCCATATGGCTTATTCATAAGATGTAATACTGCTGCTGCTGCTGCTGCTGCTAAGTCGCTTCAGTCGTGTCCGACTCTGTGCGACCCCAGAGATGGCAGCCCACAAGGCCCGCCCCTGTCCCTGGGATTCTCCAGGCAGATGTAATACTACACAATAACAAAGATGAAAAGTCCTTTATTTACTGATTGAGGGTGATCACTATGATAGCAAAATGCTACCATTTGTATCAAAAAGAGGGACAAAATTTTACATATACACTTATCTGCTCATATATATATATACACACACACACACACACACACACACACACACACACACATACAGATATGTATAGCTCTGAGAAGGTAACTAAGATACTGGTAACCATCTCCTGGGAAGTGAACTAAATTGCTAAAATGCACCATGGAAGTATCTGTGTTTACACTTTTAAAACTATGTGACTATTACTTGTTCTGAACATTAACTGGATTAATATTTAGAAAAACAAAAAAACATGCAAAGAAAGGCTGACCTTTGGGCTCGGTAGATGTATTTAGAGTTTCCGGTGAGCCGGTAGAGCAGCAGGAAGACATAGGCACTGCCAGCCACCCCGTGGCAGATCCCTGGGCCCTTCTTTAGCAAGCCCTTCTGCCATGTGAGTTCCCCACACCGGATACATGTGTCCAGGTACTGTGGTTTCTTGGAAACCAGATAAGCTTTGGCAAACAGATAGGCAATTCCTGTAAAAACATCACAGATATTAGAGGTGATTTTCAAGGCTTAATACTATAGAGTGAAACTTCTCAAACTGGAAGAGGCCCACACATCAGGGTACTGGTAAAATATCCATTCTAATCAAGTAGGTCTAAGGTGGGGCCAGGGTACTACATTTCTAACAATGACCCTTCCAGGGGCCACATTTTAAGTAGCAAGGCTATAGAATCTTCCCCAAGGGAGTCTTATTGTACCTGTGAGATTTAAATTGTTTGAATTGTATGGTGATTATCAGTACTGAAAGAAAGAGCAACAAGCATCTAGTCAGATAAAATCCATAATTTGCAAATGGGTTAATATTTGATGACAAATACGCTGGTAAGCATTACCCATGTCTTGCTATTTTGGAAAGGCTAAATGTTTATACAGTTTGCCCATCCCCCCACGGACGTTCAGAATTTGTCATGTTAAAAGTATTTAAAACTATACACCTTTTCTTAAGAGACAAACTGGGAGTCCTTCCAAAAACAACAATGATTCCAAGTGACTTGGCCAAGACTCTGGCTTCAGCTGTGAAGTGAGGCCCTGCCATCTTGACTGTTCCAAAGAAAGATTGTTCCTTCAACACTGCTCAACCAAGGCAATCTCCATTACACAGGCAGGAACGGAAACAAGAGAAGTGATAGCTATTAATAGAAACCATTTCCCCCACATTCCAGGTGCTCATATTGGGAGAGGAGATTAGTAGCCCAAGATTACTCTCTCTTGCCTCGCCAGAGAGGGACAGACTGGAATTTAGTAGATATTTGGACTAGCTCATCCATCAGGGTTATCTCTGCCTTCGTCTGTGACTGGCCTATTTTACAACTGTGTAGAGACAGAAATTACCTTGTAGAAAACTGACAATAATGTAAATAATACCTGTCTCTAGAAACTTCACATTCTGTCTGATAGATGTTGAGTTGACTTCCCTCAGTCTTTGTGGAAGCAGCTAGTTTTTGCATGTATTAAGCAAACTCATGTCAGCCTTCTTACTGGCCTAGAGATACATCTGCTCTTTGGAGATTCCTTTGAGCCAGTTATAACACTTTTCTCTGGTTCCCTCATTAATTTATGAGTTAAATAAAATTGTTGACATGTTTATTTTATATTTGTCTGAGAGTCATGATTTTATTCTCTTTTAAATATGTATCTTTGGGGACTTCCCTGGAAGACCATGCTTAAGACTCCATGCTTCCAATGCAGGGGGCATGGGTTTGATCCCTGGTTGGGGAACCAACATCCCACATGCTTCACCATGTCGCAAAAAAGGGGAAAAAAAAGGTATTCTTTAACACTCTATGATGAACGTGAAGAGGAACTAAAAAGCCTCTTGATGAAAGTGAAAGTGGAGAGTGAAAAAGTTGGCTTAAAGCTCAACATTCAGAAAACTAAGATCATGGCATCCGGTCCCATCACTTCATGGCAAATAGATGGGGAAACAGTGGAAACAGTGTCAGACTTTATTTTTCTGGGCTCCAAAATCACTACAGATGGTGACTGCAGCCATGAAATTAAAAGACGCTTACTCCTTGGAAGGAAAGTTATGACCAACCTAGATAGCAATTTCAAAAGCAGAGACATTACTTTGCCAACAAAGGTTCGTCTAGTCAAGGCTATGGTTTTTCCTGTGGTCATGTATGGATGTGAGAGTTGGACTGTGAAGAAGGCTGAGCGCCGAAGAACTGATGCTTTTGAAGTGTGGTGTTGGAGAAGACTCTTGAGAGTCCCTTGGACTGCAAGGAGATCCAACCAGTCCATTCTGAAGGAGATCAGCCTTGGGATTTCTTTGGAAGGAATGATGCTAAAGCTGAAACTCCAGTACTTTGGCCACCTCATGCGAAGAGTTGACTCATTGGAAAAGACTCTGATGCTGGGAGGGATTGGGGGCAGGAGGAGAAGGGGACGACAGAGGATGAGATGGCTGGATGGCATCACTGACTCGATGGACGTGAGTCTCAGTGAACTCCGGGAGTTGGTGATGGACAGGGAGACCTGGCGTGCTGCGATTCATGGGGTCGCAAAGAGTCGGACACAACTGAGCGACTGATCTGATCTGATCTGATGAACATCCAACAACGGGCTCTCCTCAGCCAGTGCTTTCTAGACAACCACTGACAATGGTCACCTATAGCACTATCCTCCTTCAGCTTTAGGAAGAAAGTGTCATTTTCACAAAGAATGATTTTTAAAAGAATTTCACTTAGTTAATTACGCATTCATTCATTCACTGTATCCATTCATTTGAAAGTGTGCATTGATGATCTGCTGTATTTACAGCACGAGGCAGGGCCAACGCTTCATGGGCGGGTGACCTGTACAGCCTCACAAAGGACCTCCAGGAGGGCCCCACACTGTACTGAAGGCTCTGATGTTGCCATCTTGAATTTCTTAATCCTTTTTCAAAAAGGGGTCTGCGTGTTTATTTTGTATTGGGTCCTCCAAATTATGTAGCCAGTTCTGGCCCTGGGTAATATAAAATAAATGATAACTCAACACAATGCCTGCCCTTCAGGAAGGCACTATCTAGAAAGGGAGAAAATAATATGTACTTGTGACAGATACATAAGACATGCAGTTTACGATGATGTTGGAACATAAAATGAATGGCACTGAAAATCATACTAGAGGGATCAGAAAAGTCTAAATTCCCTGAGGGAGACTGTCAAGGGAAGCTTTGCTAGAAGTCAGGCTTTCTCCAGAACTATGTAGGATACATAGGAAACTGCAGGCTGGAGGAGAAGGGGAGAGAGCATTCTAGGATTCAAATCAGCAAGGGCAAAGATTCTAAGCCACGATAAACAAGTCACATGGAGACCAGTGGGGCAGAGTGTTCTAAGCAACAGGATAAAGGAAGGGTAGATTGCATTCACATTTGGGATGATTTTACAAGTCCAATTGGGCACCTTGGAATGTATTTGTGGGTGGTAGGGAACCAGTGGGAGTGTTTTGTTGTGAATATTTTCGTTTATCTTTTTAATGACGATTACTGTTATAGACAAAATGCCCCACTGTGCAGTCAACCAAGACCTGAAGAACGGCAATAGGGTAGCTATGAGCTGAGCGTGTCGGCAGAAAGATGACAAAGAGGCTAATGAAAGAGACAGCTCACAGGCTTGGTGGCTGCTTAGATATTAATTATCTACTATATTCCAGGACAGTAGTAGGTACTGAGATTTTTAAAAGCCCCTCCTTTCATAGTCTTTACAACCTAACTGGGTGCATTCATTAGGCCATGTGAGGGGAAAGCAAGGCATTGTGGAAGCACACAGGAAGGCTCCTAACCCACATGTGAAGGGAGGAAAGACCCACGAGGAATGTGACACCATCTAACACGGGTACTGAGGGTGAACCGGAAGCCCTTGGTGCTTTATCAGATCCCTTTTCTTTACCAGCAGGTGCCCCATCTCCCAGCTGCTGTGAGTTGGCTGCTGACAAAACTCACAGTTTCCCTCTTCTTGGAGGATATGCCCTCAGTCAAATGGGAGGCTATGCAATGCACCCCCACCCCCAAGCAATTTTGGCCAATAACAGACATATAGGTCAGCTCCCTCTGCTTTAAGGTGGACCAACTCTGCAGTGTAATTTGTGGTTCTTAGCTCCCCACCTCCAGAATCCAGGTGAAGCTCCTGTCTAGGTGAGACAGAGAGCCCTTGGCCACCCAGCTTCTACTCTGTCCCCTGGCCACTCCTCCCCTTCTCCCTCTGTGGAGCTTTTCATTTCAGTAAAACCAAATCACCCCCACGGTTCCCTTCCTTCACCATGTTGGCTCCATGCCTCTGACTTTTCTTGGAATAAACTTCTCACCTTTCTTGGTCTGGCCAATTTATCCCAGGCATCACCTCCTTCAGGAAGCCTTCCTGGAATCTGGAGAAGGACCCTAAGAGATGCCTCCTCTGAGCTCCCATCAGTCCTACAACTCTGAGCACTTATACAGTTATCATATTTAAATTACTTGTTTTTAAACATAATAACTTTCTTTTAAATTGAAGTATAGTTGATTTATAATATTATATTCATTTCGGGTGTACAGGATAGAGATTTGGTATTTTTACAGACTGCTGCTGTTGCTGCTAAGTCGCTTCAGTCGTGTCCGACTCTGTGGGACCCCACAGATGGCAGCCCACCAGGCTCCCCTGTCCCTGGGATTCTCCAGGCAAGAACACTGGAGTAGGTTGCCATTGCCTTCTCCATTTACAGACTAAACTCCATTAAAAGTTATTATAAGAAAATTGTAATTCCCTGTGCTGTACAACATATGGGCTTCCCTGGTGGCTCAGATGGTAAAGAGTCTGCCTGCAATGCAGGAGACCCGGTTGGATCCCTGAGTCACGAAGATCCCCTGGAGAAGGGAATAGCAATGCACTCCAGTATTCTTGCCTAGAGAATCCCATGGACAGAGGAGCCTGGCAGGCTACAGTCCATGGGGTCGCAAAGAGTAAGACACAACTTAGCAACTGAACAACATACAACATATCGTTGTTGCTTAGCAATTTTATACATGGTGGTTTGTATCTCCTAATCCCCTAGCCCTATCTTGCCCCTCTTCCCTTCTGCCCACCCTCTGGTACCCACTGTGCTCATGTTCAGTCGCTCAGTTGTGTCCAACTCTTTGTAACCCCATAGACTGTAGTCTGCCAGGCTCCTCTGTCAATGGGATTCTCCAGGCAAGAATACTGGAGTGGGTTGCCATTTCCTTCTCCAGGGGATCTTCCCAACCCAGGGATCGAACCCATGTTTCCTCCATTGGCAGGCAGATTCTTTACCACTGAGCCACCAGGGAAGCCCTCTGGTACCCCATTGGTACCCACTAGTTTGTTTTCTGTATCGGTAAATCTGTTAAAATTACCTGTTCTCATGTCTGCCGCCCCTCATATTGTGCCAGCTAACTAAGGGCAGGTACTCTGTCATGTTCATTTTTGTTCTCCAATCTATGTCATGGTGTTTGACCCATGTCAAGGCCTCCACAAATGCCTGCTGACCCTGTAATGTCTCATTTCTCACCCCAGTGCAGGCGGATGCTGAAGTGGAGATGAGATATGTGGAAGGAAGATGGGCTGAGATGGTCCCATTGCTAAACCAGGCCACTAGCCCCTGGCAGCTTAATGGATATTGATCCTGGGGTTCTGGTCAGAGAGAAAGGGCCTCTTCCTGCAGCTCAGATCAAAGAATGGTACATGGAAGGGACCTTGAAAAACTCCTAAACCTATTGTCTTCTTACATAACCTAGAGAAGTCCACAATCAGGTGGCTTAATCTAAAAGGAAAGGATGTTGGCTTTCTTTGCTTTTGCTGGGAACACTGTCATGTCATCATGGAAACACTGATTATTGTCCACTGACATGAAACTGCCAGGCAGCAATGATATATGTCTTTGCCAAGTATTAATACAACTAGGAAAAGGAATTATTACTTAAGAAATATGGTTTGGGAGACTGAATCTTTGAAAACATGTGATCTAGCAGAGCCTCATAATAGTCAGACTTGGTACATATTATTTCAACATCCTGTAGAATCAGCACACAGGTCCATTCTGGGATCTGTGATTGCACTGAAGCAGGCACTGTACAGTGTACACTACAAAGCTTAGTGGTCAAAGACACCCGCATGTACAAATCCCTGCTGTTATCTATTCAAAGTCACCCTTGTAATTCACTATACTTCAATAAAAAAACAAACAACAAAGAAAAAAGTCACCTATCCAGGAGCCCTCATGAAATGATTAAAAAAAAAAAAAAAAGCTACAGCTGTGTTTCACCCAGAGTAAAGGAAATGAACTGTCAGTGTGACCACAATAATGATGTAACATAATGCCATCCAGACTTTATTTTAGCCATGGCATTTGTTTTAATGATTTTGTAAATAGTTTTCATCTTGTATTTCAGAATCACTAAGGTGAGGAAGGGGTCAGGTGAATCTGCCTGCATCTAGTGAGAAAAACTCGACGTTTCACTAGGTATTTATAAATGTGAGTGTCTGCAAATTGTTGGGGCCATATCCCTCAGGAACGGCAAGGGACCACAGGATAAAAGGTTTCTGTCGTGATTTAAAAAAAAAAAAAAAGTTTTCCTACTCCATCTCCACCTACTCCTTTCACAGATGAAGAAACAAAAAAGCACAAAAGAAACAAAGTGGTTTTCTCAAGGTTACTTAACTGGTTAGTGTTGGAGCTACAATTGGAATCCAGAGTTATTAACTTAAGAGCCCAGAAGTATATTCACACTGCATAAATGATAACTAAGGCTGTCACCTGTAGAGGTGGGTTGAAGGAAATTCAACAGGAAACAATTATAGTGGGAGATAAGATATCATTGAAGAAATTCCACATTGTGGACTATATCTGGCAGGTTTTTAATCACAGAATCAGCCTGCTGCCCCAAACCATCTGTACTGTTCATAAATCTACTCTCAAATAAAATGCTTTCCTCATACAAGTGAGAATTATTTTTCTAGGTCATCTCCTGCTTTAGAATTTTTGGAGAGCTTACTGTTGCCAACTTCAGAGGAATCTTGATTTTTAACCTGCACTTACCAGATTCGTAATCCCTCTTGGTGCTATTTTTACCACATCTCTTAAAAGGAAGACCGATACCCTTGAGAATGGAAGTGGTAGCAGACATAATGGGCTCCATTTGGTTGTTTATTCATTTGTGAACTGGCTTATTTTTGGCAGTCTGGTGAATACGTGGGTTGAATGCTTTTGCTTTGCAACCTACATTTAATCTTACCAAGACACTGAACATGAATGATATATGAGAATAAAGTCCTCAGGGTAATGAATCCTATGCTGTACTGTTATGGTCCATGATTTACAAAGACAGATGGGATGTACAGTAAGAATGGAGTAACTATCTTTCAAGACCCCTATATCAATTAAGTGACCCAGCCACTTATTTTAGCAGACAATCTGCCCACTCTTTACAGGGCTTTTACTATACATTGGATCCTTTTAAAATAGGCTGTATTTAATTTGGGACATTTCCAAAATTCAAGGATCCTGGGGTGCTTGAAGGATATCCAATGGCCACCATTGCTAATGATCAAAGGGAATAGGAAATGAGAGTGTTGAGCATAACATGAAGAAATATCATTTCCAGAATGGTAAATAAGTGCTGTTTTTCTTCAAGAAAAAGTTCAAAGCCAGAAAAAAAAATGGACTCAAATGATCACTGGTGGGAATTAGCCTGGACATAATGTACAATGCCCTGGTGGTGGTACAAGCACACACAGGAGCCTTTGAAGTCCTCCCTTAAGTAAAAGTGGCAGGCAGAGAAAATCTAGCCAATGGACTAAGACTTCTATTATTTGTCATCTCAGACTGTATGGAAATAAAAAATGAAATTCCACTTGGATTAAAGAACATTACATAGGTAAGGAGGGGAAAGGAAGTAATAAAAATCAGGTAACAAACTAAAGACAAATTAAATATATTTTAAAGCTGTATTCACTCATGGCATTGAAGCATAGCCTTGAAAATTAAATACACTGCTAATCAAAAATGTGCATTATTTCAGTATTTTAAGTCTCTCCTCTGGCCAATAGACCAAAATTAATTGTTTTCTCTGAATTTAATTTATTTTGAATTGCATCTTCTCTAAGGCCTAATTAGTGGTATAATGGGGTTAAAAAGAAAGAAAGAAAGTGAAAAGATGGGGTCTGATAAGTTTCTAGGCTCAATTCCAGAGAGTTCACCCCAAATGGCTTCTCATTTCTCTAGACTTTTCATTAGGTGATAATGGAAACTGTCATTTGAAGACGAATTACAGAACAGTCCATCTTAAACCTTATTGTGCATACAAATCGACTAGGGACCTTGTTGAAATGTGGATTGGGAATCCCTGGGGCTGGGGTGGGGCCTGAGATTCTCGATATCCAACAAGTGTCCAGGTGGCCCATACCACTGGTCCAGGGACCACGTTTTGAACTGTGAGGTTCCAGACCTGCACTGTCCCATGAAACCCCTGAGCACCTGCAACATGGCTAGTCTGAATCAGGATGGGTTGTAAGTCTAACATATACACGGGATTTCAAAGACAATATTTCAAAACTGTGAAATCCTACTAGATTTTTAAATTGGCTGCATGTTGAAATAACATTTGGGGTGTACTGAAAGTGTTAGTCACTCAGTCGTGTTCAACTCTTTGCGACCCCATGGACTATAGCCTGCCAGGCTTCTCTGGCCATGGAATTTCCCAGGCAAGAAATATAGGAATGTGTTGCCGTTTCCTACTCCAGGGGATCTTCCTGACCCAGGGATCGAACTCCAGTCTCTTGCATTGCAGGCAGATTCTTTACTGTCTGAGCTACCAGGGAAGCCCCTTGGGGTATATCTATTATGATAATTAATTTCACCTGTTTCTGTGGTTTTACTAGGGCTACTAAACAGTTATTTCATTTGTGGCTCATATTATATTTTATTGGAGAACACTAGTTTAATTTGTATGCAAATAGATACTGATCATTTATATTTTAAACACAGGATCATTTCTAGAGATCTTTAACTGATGGAGACTTTTCTGCCTTTGAAAAGTTTCCTCTTGACCTTTTCACCTCCTGTGGTAATGGTGTAAGGTGAGAAATACCCTCACTTCTCAGAAAAGGCATGTGTGTTTGGCTAAGCCCGCTGAAAGGCAATGTTTTCAGATAAGAATGGGAGTGAGACCTGGGGCTCCATGGCACCAGTGCACCAGCTCATTCTCCCTCTCGATGGCCTCGCCGAGCTCAGGGGGCCAGTTGCAGTTCTGTTCCTGCTCCATAAGGAAGTCCACGCTCTGCCACACCAGCTCCTGGTCCGAGGGCTTGAGGTGCTCATGGTAAGAAAGAAGCATCTGGAGGATGGACGATAGGCCATGAGCTGCTCCTATACAGACAAGAGAAGCATTGTTAATTCAATTGGGAAGAGGACCAGTTTGAAGTTAATCCATTAATATTAAAAACTTGAAGATGTCAGTGGCTGAATCCTGTTTCCCTGTGCACAGGTACTACTGGCAGTGATTGTATAAGCTGTTCAACTTTCAGCAAAAATAGGCCAATGAATTCACAATCAAGAATAAAGTATTTTAGTCTTGAGTGAAATTCCCTGGTGGATCAGTGGTAAAGAATCCGCCTGCCAATGCAGGAGACCTGGCTTTGATCCCTGGGTCAGGAAGATCCCCTGGAGAAGGGAAGGGCTACCCACTCTAGTATTCTTGCCTGGGAAATCCCATGGACAGAGGAGTCTGGTGGACTACAGTCCATGGGGTGGGTTGCATAGAGTCAGACATGACTGACTGACTCTCTCTCACACACACATACACACACTTGTTAAAACAGTTACCTTTCTGACAGGTAGATTCTGAAAATAAATATGAAATTATGCTTTGAAGTATCCATCAATATTTATTTTCAAATGGCTTTTTAAAAGGTTCCCAGTGATAGTGATGACCTATGTAAAAGCGGCTATTAGAGACTGCCTTCCTCCTCCAGGCCTTGGCCAAAACCTTCACTCACCCAAGTATTCGGTTCCATAGTAAGAATACATCAGCGGGAATGGCTTCCTCTTTTTCATGGCATACTGTTTCCCAGAGTCCAGGATGGCCTGACAAATTGATTTGATCTGGGCTGGGGTCAGCACCTGAGTAAGGAAATCAAGAAGCAGAAGTAAAGTCATGATCTTCATTATTCCTCTGACACCACATTTTCTTGCTTAAATAGTCCATCAGCATAAACCCCCCACACTCCTCTTCTTCTTTGTAAATAAGCTCAGCCCACCACACCTTTTTTTTTTTTTTAAACCACTGATTCTCTCTCTGCTGTCAAGTTTATCTCCCCTCTTCAGAAAATTTGCTGTTCTGATGGCAAACACAAATCTTTACTGCTATAGGCTTTTGTAAAAGGCAAAGACCACCTTACAGCTGTTATGTCATTAATCCTTGTCACAAGAACAAGCAGTTGCTCAGAAAAGAACAAAGACTGGTCCTAAGTGACCATGCTTAACAAAGCTGTTACTCCTGATATATGGCATGGGTCTGGCTCAGACAATGGGCCTTCAGTTTGTGTCATTTTGATTGTGCTTATAAAGCCACAATTCTATGACAACTGCTACACGACAGACTCAACAGAGCCTGCTTTTGCAGTCTCTGAAGGGCTTCCTAGGTGCCTGCCAAGGCAGGAGACACAAGATACATGGGTTCTATCCCTGCGTGGGGAAGATCTCCTGGAGGAGGAAATGGCAACTCGTTCAAGTATTCTTGCCTGGAGATTCCCATGGACAGAGGAGCCTGGTGGGCTATAGTCCATAGGGTTGCAAAAAGTGAGACGCGTCTGAGCACAGCACAGCAGAGCAGAAGGAAACCAAGGTCCAGTAAGGACCAATACAAAAGAACTTTCACTATCAAAATGACTCTGGGCACTTCCCTTTGGTCCAGCGGTTAAGACTCCCTGCTTCCACTGCAAGGGGCAGGGGTTCCAGCCCTGGTTGGGGAATGAAGATCCCACATCAAAAACAAAATGACTGAATAGAGAATGGCCAAAAGGCAATGCATGACATGCCGTCTCCCATATTTTATTCAATTTCCCCACTGTAAGTTGGAGGGCTATAGAGATTAAAATGTTCTCAAGCCTACAAAGCATCACTGCAATTATTAGGGTTCCGCTCAGGTATGCAATGTTCTCTGCCACCCACTCAGCCTCAGGGCTGACTGGATACTCCATTTAGCACCCTCTCATGTCCCCGTTACTCTTGGCACAGCACCCACTGTGTTCTTTCTCTCTTTCTCTCTAGTGGATGATCAGATGCAAAGACCCTGACATCTCATCTTTTTGGTATCCTTGGTTCCTAATGCTGAGCCTGAGGGGGCCTTTGGTAACTGATGAGTGAGTAAGAGCCAGGTGTACTGGCATGAAAAGCAGAGTCCTCCCTCTCCTCTTTCCTTTACTCCACCCCGCCCACCCCCCAGCTGTTTCCCCTTCCTTCCAAATTATTTCCTAAGCCCTTAGTATCACATGGCAGGAAAGCCTGTCCCAGATGCTGGAGACATAACAGTAAACAGGATGACAAGACCTTTACTCTCATGAAGCCAACCTTCCAAAAAGGCAAACCTATGTAAGAAAAGTACTAGTCAGAGTAACCAAAAAAAAAAGAAAAACCACCTACAGTTCAGCCTTGGCCTGAATGAATGAATCTGGAATCAAGTCTATTGGGTTTTGTTTTTTCTCTAAAGACTCACACATCAAATTTTCCTATGTGGTATCTGCCATCTGACTCACCCAATCCTTTAGAAATAACTAATGATTTCTTAAATCATGATTTACCCAACATTAGAAGGGGCTGATTTACCCAACATTAGAAGGGCTTCCCAGGTGGCGCTAGTGGTAAAGAACCCACCTGCCAATGCAGGAGACTAAGAGACACAGGTTAGATTCCAGGGTTGGGGAGATCCCTGGAGAAGGAAATGGCAACCCACTCCAGTATTTTTGCCTAGAGAATCCCCAGGACAGAGGATCCTGGTGGACTATGGTCCATAGGGTTGCAAAGAGTCAGACATGACTGAAGCAACTTAGCATCCATGCACGCACAGAAGGGCAAACTATAATCCAAGATTTGGCCTCTTCAAATCTAGCATTTAATTTGGAAAAATAATTACATAAAAAGGAAGTTGTTCATTAATTTGCCAATTACCATTACTGAGCTACTAGTCCAGTGAGGCCCTCTATTAGGTATTGTGGGGGAACTCTAGAAAGCCTGGGAAACATTTTTTTTAGACAAAAGTCTATAATAGAGCAATCAAAGTTCACAAGCCCACCTCACGTCAGAATGACCATCATCAAAAAGTCTGCAAATAATAAATGCTGGAGAGGGTGTGGAGAAAATGGAACCAACCCTCTTAGACAGTTGGTGGAATATAAATTGGTATAGCCACTATGGAGAACAGCGTGGAGGTTCCTTCAGAAACTCAAAATAGAAATACCATATACGTCTGGAGAAAACTCTAATTTGAAAAGATACATGCACCCCAATGTTCACAGCAGCACTGTTCACGACAGCCAAGACAAGGAAGCAACCTAAATGTTTATTGGCAGAGGAATGTATAAAGATGTGGTTTATATATATAATGAAATATTTCTCAGCCATAAAAAAATGAAGCAATGTCATTTGCAGCAACATGGATGGACCTAGAGATTATCATACTAAGTGAAGAAAGTCAGACAGAGAAAAACAAATATCATATGATATAATTTATATGCACAATCTAAAAAATGACATAAATGAACTTGTTTACAAAACAGAAATAGACTCACTGACAGAGTAAACAAACTTATTGTTACCAAAGGGGAAAGGGGGGGCAGATGAATTAGGAATTTGGGATTAACAGATATATATTACTATATATAAAATAGATAACCAACAAGGATCTACTGTATAGCACAAGGAACTATCTTCAGTATTTTTTAATAACCTATAAGAGAAAATAATCTGAAAAAAGGAATACATATATATATATATAAAATATAACTGAATCACTTTGCTGTACATCTGAAACATTGTAAAACAACTTAAATTTTTTCTTTAATTAAAAAAGAAAAGTTCATGAGCCCAGGCAGGCGTGGAAAGAAGCTGTAGTGCAGAGCATGTAACACATCAGCTTCATTAAGACTTTGGGTCCCCATTTTCCATTTGGTTGCTCAGAAACAATTACAGGTATGCCATGAGTTTCAACTTAAATTTCTCTTTTTATTAGGTACCTATTTTTGCCTCTTGGGTTTACTCCTTCCTAACATTCCCAAAGACCTATCTTCTGACACCTTCCCACCATCATTTCAAGGCTTAGCCCCAGGTCTTTCCTTAGCTGAATAGCCCATTTCTCTTATATTTTCCACTCTGCATCTATCAAATTGCTACCAAAATTTCAATTTGCCACTAAAAACATCTTTCTCTGTGCCTTTATTGGCATCAACTGATCTCACATTTGGTCTGACTCTACCTAATATCTTGCATTATCAGTCTCATATCAACCCCACCATCCTGGCTCACTCTCAGAAACTTGCCAAGAGCCTCAAAAGGCATGAACTTAAAAGGAGTCTATTCTGGTACCATCCATAATTCCCTGGGAGTATATTTGGCTCTTCACCTGAACTAAGGTCCTGTTTGCCTCTTCTGGTCTTGAATCCATACAACAGAGACAATTTTTGTGACAGGAAAAGGCCACGGAGTTTCAGGGTATGTGCTCATTTGAATGACCAAAGTTTTCCCTATTTGACTTCTGTGCCGATAACTGAAAACTGGATTACTTTTTCCTCCGTTGAACATATATTCATGTCTCCTTTTCCTCCACCTGCTTGTTTTTCTTTTTTTTCCTCTATTTTTTGACCACACAGTGCCGCATAGGAGATCTTAGTTCTCTGACCAGGGATTGAACCTTTGCCCCCTGCAGTGAAAGTGTGGTGTCCTAACCACACTGGACCACCAAGGGAAGTCCCATCCACCTGCTTGTTTTTAACCTAGGAAAAAAAAAATCAACTTTGGTTCTATGTGGTGCCCTCTCTTTTCCTTTCCACCCCTAATCCACAGCTCCCAATAGAGAATGAGTTTATAAAATATTGCAAAACCTCCCCGGTCATGCATCATGTCTGGGCGGTTTCCTCTTATCTCTCAGAAACACTGTGAAAAACAAAGAGAAACGGCGCTTGTTGGGCTGGATAAAGACCAGTTAGTTATGCGTGCAGTTCTTTATCGCTGGGAACAGGCAAGACCTACCCTTGGCTTTATTGATCAGCAAATAAAAAGTGAAGAGTGCTCGTGAAAAGTGTGCAGAGGAGACCATCGAGGAAGAGGGTCCTGGTCTCACTGTCCTTCCCCCCAGTGCACAGTACATTAGGAAGGAAGGAGATGACATGGTGGAGGGGTGGGGGTGGACAGTGGCTGCTTCATGTTCTCTCATAGGTCTGCCCTCTCCAATATCCCTTCAGGTCCCATTCCCAGCTCAGAGTAATACATTAGCACACATACCGCGAAGAAGACGGCCTCCCAGCTTCTGAAACCTGCTGAAGCCTTAGGAATGAGGAAACAGCATTTCCACTGGGGAGAAAGGAGTGACTGCGGGTGGCAGAGAGGGGCTCCCTGCCCATTAGGCCTTTATCAGAACACACCCAAATTCCCTCTCCTGTATTTGTAGCATATAATAAGGTTATTTACGTACTGATGTTTTGGATGGATTTGGTTCTCTTTTCTAATTATTATTATTATTATTTTTTTTTACTATAGTTGATTTCCAGTGTTGTGTTAATTTCTGCTGTATAGCAAAGGGACTCAGTTATATACATATATACATTCTTTTTATATTCTTTTCCATTACAGTAATCACAGGATATTGAACATAGTTCCCTGTGCTACCACAGTAGGACTTTGCTGATTATCCATTCTGTATGTGGTCGTTTGCATTTGCTAATCCCACACTCCCAGTCCACCCTCCCGCAACCCAGCCCTGCCTTGGCAACCACAAGTCTGTTGTCTATGTCCGTGAATCTCTGTTTCAAAGACACATTCATTTGTGACACATTTTAGATTCTACATATAAGTGACAGCATATGGTATTTGGATTTGGTTCTTTAAATAAATTTTTTACACTGAATTGAAATAAATTAAGATATGTCAAACATGCAAAGCAAGTCTCTGGTGGTTTGGTGTAAATAGTTTGATTAGTTTAGCTGATTGCCTTCGCTGGTCCTTGAACAGAGGTGTCTGTTGTGAAAGAGTCCTATGGGGCTGGGCTGTGAGCATGAAGAGATGAGAGCACAATAAAGCTCATGCTATGTTGCTTGGCCCCAACCTAAAGGTCGAGCTCTGATGCAACCACCTCCCTACTGAGGATACATGATCTTTCTTAAGGAAATAAACAAAATGGGCTAAGCCACAGAAAGCCTGCCTCACCACAGACCCCTTTTCAGAGTGAAGTGTCCTGCTCACAGGCCCTCTGAAGTGGAGGTCTTTGCTAGCTTACTATCAACCACGGCCAGCATGAGCAAGTAACCGTCCAAAATGCCCTGAGTAGGTGACTGTCCAGCCAGATGGAATGCAAAAGGTCACTCCAATATCATGCCAAACACACATGTAACAGAGCAAGAATCTAATGCAGTTAATGTCAGGTTAGCTGACACGTGGTGATTTCCTTCAGCAATGTATTTCACCCACTCATTTGCCCCACCATTCTGGTGGTAGCACAAATTTCTGCTTTGAGAAAGAAAAAAGCCATTTGATGATCAATGAACACAAAAATGACTTTTTTTTAGGTTTTAAAAAAAATTATTGGAGTAGAGTTGATTTACAATGTCATGTTAGTTTCAAGTATACAGCAAAGTGATTTGATTATACATATACATATATTCATTCTTTAAATTTTTTTTTTTTTTTTTTGCTGCACTGCTCAGCATGTGGCATCTTAGCTCCCTGGCAAGGGACTGAACCCACATCCCCTGCACTGGAAGTGTGGAGTCTTAACTACTGGACCGCCAGGGAAGTCTCCCTCTTCCTTCTTTTTATGATACCCATGGAGATAATAGCTCTGAGGAAAAATGGCTTTTGAGTTATTAAGATCCTGGGTATTTTAGTACTTAAAGCTGATAAGATAAACAACAGACTTGAAGGCTATATAGAGTCAGGATGGAGCTAAAGCTGTTCAAGGCGGGCAGAGGTGACATGGAATAGAAACCAGGAAGTTGAAAGTCAGTGTGGAGTTCCTGTTGTCCTAGCTCTACTCCCTTGCAATAGGCATTACGAAAGATCCTATAATCTCCTGAAAAGGTTTGGAAAATTATAGGTAGTTAGGATGCGTGCCCCCCTCCCACCTGGAATTTGGGGAGATGGCAGACTCAGAGATGTGGCTCTTGTCTCAGGGTCTGGGGCCAGTAACAGAGATACTGCTACATAGCATGTCCACAAGAGAGACAGAAGCAATCCCAAGTTTCCTGTGGGTACCATGGTGGAGCAGAAAAACATCCCATATCCAAAAAAGTAAATTTTTCTAACAAAATTCCCTGTCCAAATTTAGAAGTTAGGGATTTTTTTTTGGTACAAAGTCAAAATACAAACAAATGGTTAGAGGCCTCTTTCAGGCTTTGATTCAGTTGAAAGCCACTAAGTTACAGATAAGAGCCAGGCCTGCAGGAAATCTCTGGAGTGGGTGGAGATGTATGTAAGGTGTTGAGAAGACAAAAACTTATAGGAGTTTCTTTGATGCAGAAGAAGCGTAAAGAGATAAGGTACAGCTAAGGGAGGCAGGCTTTCCTCGTGGTGCAGTGGTAAAGAATCTGCCTGCCAATGCAGGAGACATGGGTTTGATCCCTGATTCAGGAAGACCCTTGGAGAAGGAAATGGCAACTCACTCCAGTGTTTTTGCCTGGAGAATTCCATGGACAGAGGAGCTTGGTGGGCTACAGTCTATGGGGTCGCACAGAGTTGGACATGACTCAGCAACTGAGCATGCACAACTAAGGGAAGGCTTTCAAACAGGAAACAGATACTGACGAATCAGACAATTTACATTATGTGCTTGGCCTGTGCTGGGCACTTTGAGAGAACATATATTTTTCTTTCTTTTTTTGATGTGGACCATTGTTTAAAGTCTTTATTGAACTTGTTGCAGTATTGCTTCTGTTTATGTTTTGGTTTTTTGATTGTGAGGCATGTGAGATCTTGGCTCCTTGATTAGGGATTGAGCCAGCACCCCCTGCAATGGAAGCCGAAATCTTAACCACTGGCCCACCAGGGAAGTCCCAAGACAAGATATAATCTCAATAAATAGACTTAACACCTGAATCATTTAAATAGTGAAATATTTTGCATTTGTTTAAATTCTCAAAGTCATGATCTATAGGGATAAGGTGGAGGGAGAGAATATTGAGGGCTTCACAGAGAGAAAGGGATATGAGCTAAGCTTTGAAGGACAGTTAGGAAGTGAATAAATGAAAGGAGATGGGGGGACGGAGAGAAGGTATTTTAAGTGGTGGGATGGAGAAAAGCCTGTGTATTATGGCCAGGCTTCTCAAATTGCAGTGTGCACACAGATTACCTGGTGCTCTTGTTAAAATGCAGATTCTGATTCCGTGAGTCCGGGATGGGACCAGGACTCTATAGTTCTAACAAGCTCCCAGGCGAGGTTGCTGACCTCACCTAGACCACACCTGAAGCAGGAAGGGGTTATGGGAGCAGGGAGGCTGACTGCAGTAGAGGATTTCTCTTGAAAAGGGTGAGAACTTAGATGGAACTGTAGAAAGTTCCCAAAGAATGTTCGAGGAAGCAAGAGTGTGCCCCAGAGGCAAGAACACTGCAGCTGTAATTTCAAAGACCAGAACCCAGGAAAGAGAAGCGATAACAATGGTAAATTCTCTTCCATTTTGCCATGTGGAGGAAAAGTCCCTCCAAAATCTGCAAACCCCAGTGGGGAGCTCTCTTAGCCAATGTGGCCAGGTTTGTTATTTAACTTAATTAGTCTCCAAATAGGGCACGTGTGCTGGTGCAGAAGGAGCAAGTCCCTTGCATCTAGTTTTCCTGATGCTCTATGACCATTATTATGCTGGGCGATGAGGAACCGGAGGCAGGTTACTCTAGTTAATGATTATCTTCCAATCATCAAAGGGATTCAGCAGGGAATTTCACGTACAAACATTTGGTCCTAGACACCGTTTCAAACTTGTTTCTTTTCCCTTCTCATGTTGAGACACCCAAGCCAGGAAAACACTGGGAACGAGAAAAGCAAAACAGGTTTTACCCCATTCCTGCAAACTGACTGCCGGTTTGAAAGAATTATTATAAGTACCTGGTAACCCAATCTGCAGTAAGTGTCACTAGATGATTTTGTTCTGTTTCCTCCAAGAGATGAAATGTCTCAGAGCCTGAGCTGCCCTTTCTACAAAAATAGGCTCACAATGATTTGCCCCTTCTACCCCCTCAGGTGACAGTGAGACCTATTTTTAAAAAGCAGTTCCCATTTGGGGTTAGCAGATGTAAACTGGTATATATAGAATGGATAAATAGCAAGATTCTACTGTATAGCACAGAGAACTATACTCAATATCCTGTGATAGACCAGAATGGAAAAGAATTTGAAAAAGAATGTGTGTGTGTGTGTGTGTGTGTGTGTGTATATAAAATGGAGTCACTTTCTGTACAGCAGAAATTAACACAACACTGTAAGTTAACTATACTTTAAATTTTTATAAAAGCAAAAAAAAAAAAAAAAAAAGCAGTTCCCATTAGCAAATTCCGATTTTGTTAAGCTTACAATCGTATCTAGCTCTAGGTCACAGTGAATATCAGCCTTAGTCAATCGTGTCAGTTGTCCCCACTGTCCCTTGCCAGATATCCAGTTCTCAGCAGTCCGTGAAGCTAGAGTTGGCTATGTGACTTCATTTTGATCAATGGGGAAATCTGCTGAGGTGGGAGCTTCCTGCAAAGCTCTTGATTTCAGCATAAATGGAAGTAAAATGGACACACTTGGCTTTTCTTGCCTTTCCTCTTTTTGGCGCCTTGAATGTTTATGTGAGGCCTGGAGCTATAGCAGCCATTTTGTATCCTGAGGCAATAAGCTTGTGGATGACATGCCAACATTCAAAGAACAATAGATGAGAAAGATCCTGGGGGTTTTGGACATCACTGGGCATCTGTACCACAACCAGGACCACCTATCTCCATAAGTCTTTTGTTATGAGAGAAAAAGTATTTCCTTTCTTAAAGTCACTGTTCATTGGATTACTTACAAACTCACATCAACTAGGCAGCCATAAAGTGCCAATCTAACGGCACTGCTAACATTCATTTCCCTGTAAAGCAATTTTTGCCCACATACTCCTCTGTTTCCATGGAAACCTCTAGCTCCAGAGCTCTTTATAGTGAAACTGACTGCCTGAGTGGACAAATTCAAATGCAGTTTTTAGTGCTGGCAGTACTCACAAGGTTGTGATTGATTTTTCTTGTTAAGTGCTATCCTAGAGCCCAAAGACAAAGCCTAGCAAACACACTGTCACCTTGCTGCCACTGCCCTGTGTGACCTCCCGACTCCTTGCACTTATCTTGCTCCAGGTCAGGGACAGGGGACACTCTTGAAGCTGCCCCAGGACAGTAGATCCTCAAACCCTCAAAGTTGATGTGGGGAGACAGTGAGGAGACTTGTGGGAGCCTCAGAAACAAGTTCTGTGAAGCAATCACCTTCTATACCAGGAACCACTGTCACCTCAACTTAAGTAACTGTATTATGTACTATCTGTCCTGTCACTTGAGAGAGAGCTATTCATGAAAATGGTCCTAGAAGAACAGTATCTGAACCATTTGTGACATTTTAAGGCTTAATAACTCTTTTGCCTAGATATTTTGGACAGAATAAGCTGAAAGGATTTATTTTCCATGGGCCTGTGGGAATGACAGGTGCCTTGAAGGTCAGAGTCGGGGAGAGAAGGCAGAGATGCTTTAAAACAGTTTAAATGTTTTAGTCTTCTTTTTCCCCCAATACCTTAAAATACATTTTTAATAAATGTGTTCCTAGGGTCTAAAGGAAGCTAAGGCCATAAATGGTACCTTCTCTGCATGCAAAATAAAACCTAAAGGTATTGGGGTGGTGGGGTGGATTGGATGACCATGGTGGGGAAATTTGGAATTTTTGGTTTTGTGGTTATATGGCCCTGAGTGAGTGATACAACCTCTCTGCTTGCACAGTCTTCATTGGTAAAATGAGGTAGCTGGGGCTGCCCTGGTGGCTCAGAGGTAAAGAGTCCACCTGCCAGTTCAGGAGACACGGGTTCGATTCCTGCTCCAGAGACTCCACATACCATGAAGCAGGTAAACCAGTGTGCTCTAGAGCCCGGGGTCCACAACCACTGAAGCCAGAGTGCCTAGAGTCTGTGATCCACAACAAGAGAAGCCACCGAAATGAAAAGGCCATGCACTGCAACTAGAGAGTACCCCTGGCTCGCTGCAACTAGAGAAGAGCTTGCATAGCAATGCAGACTCAGCATAGCCAACAATTAAAAAAAATTTTTTAATTTAAAAAATGAGGTAGTTGACCAAATAAGTTCCTGGGGCCAATCTGGTTCCTGACGGTTTATAAATATGCATCTAACTTTCCTTCTTTCCCATGTATCATTGAGGCACTGGAAGGAATTCTCTGCATGATCGTGTTTGAAGTGGTTCCATCATGGTGACACACTGTGCTTTCAGATACTTTGAAGGGAAAATGATTCTGGTTTCTTGTTTTCTGGTATCTTTTCAGAAACAGTTTTAGCCAGGGATCTTTAGGAAAGCTATATGCTAAGATTCCAAAAGAATCCCTTTCTACATAAACAGCACATTAAAAAGGGAGATTTGGGTGAGATGTATGGAGAGAGTAACATGGAAACTTAAATTACCATAAGTAAAATAGATAGCCAATGGGAATTTGCTGTATGACTCAGGGAACTCAATCTGGGGGTCTGGAAAAACCTAGAGGGGTGGGATGGGGAGGAAGGTGGGAGGGAGAGGGAGGGGACATGGGTGTACCTATGGCTGATTTGTGTTGATGTTTGGCAGAAGCCAACACAATACTGTAATGCAGTTATTCTTCAATTTATTTTTTTTTTCAATTTAAAAAAATTTAAAAAGGAGATCTGGGGTGACTTGGGCATGCAAGTATGCTGGAGGGAGATGCCAGCCCTCCCACCTCTTTAGGGGCCAGGAAGCCAGGATGAACACAAGCATCTCTGTGGCTGCTTTCAATTTTCATTTTAGGGCCAGGGGAAGGAGGAGGAGGAAGAATGAATCTCAGGAGGGCCTGGTTCTGAGGCTGAAGACGAGAGGAGAGTCAAATATTAGATCAACACCTTTACTCTGTTAAGTACACTCCCCAGAGCCACCTCCTTAGATTTCAGCATCTGCAAATTCCATGTGGTTGCTGTGCAATGAACACAGCCAGGGGCTCCATCCTGGTCCTTACAAAGGCTTGGGGATAGTGAACCACCAGGATGTATAACCAGTACTAAGCAAAGCAGGATTTATAACCTTGTAAGTTAGTAAGGTCTTTGTCATACAAACCATTTATCCTGTAAATATTTATGGAGCCCTACACTTGGAGAACATCTGTCAACAAAAGAGAGAAAAATCCCTGCCATTGTGGAGATGACATTTCACTTTGAATACATGCATACTATGCTCTATATTTTATTACCCCCAATATGTCTTGTGCAGCCACTCTCCATCATTTGTTATTATTTTAATGGGGCTGTCTTCAGAAAGAAATCAATGTTAAGTAAATTGTGTGCCTCATCTCAGGTTGCCTGGGGAACATTTTAACAGGAGATGAAATCCATTCATAGGTTCCAATGTCCAATGGAGGGTAATCACCAAAAGTGTAAGTATGGACACAGGAGAGAAATGGCCAGCTGGCCAGTTGCTGTAGCAGATAATTCCCATGAAATGTTTAAAAACAGAGGCCCCGCTCTATACTAAGACTGTAAAGGAGGTAGAACTGAACACTTATCTTTCTTTTTTTTTTTTTAAAAAAAAAGGTCCACTCAGGATGCTGGGGCACAGACACTTCTTTACAGGGCTTTGCATTGCAAATCCAGCATGATTTAGTATTGCAAATATCACAGGTGGTTAGAACAAGGAACTCGGCTTAATCTTATCTGGTTCACATAAGCTGGGCTGTTTTTACTCCTGGTCACAAAGTAGACTCTTAATTATAAGCTTAATGCCAGGTATGTCTCTGTAAATATCTTTCATTGGTTGTAACACAAAATATTACTGACCATTTACCAATTATTCTGCCAATGCAGGAGAAGCAAGAGACATGGGTTCAATTCCTGGGTCGGGAAGATGCCCTGGAGATGGAAATGGCAACCCACTCCAGTATTCTTGCCTGAAAAATCTCATGTACAGAGGAGCCTGGTGGGCTACAGTCCATGGGGTCGCAAAGAGTTGGACACAACTGAGCATGCACACACACACACAAAAGCATGCATCTCCAGGATACTGAAAGAGCAGCTCAATGTTTAATATGTGAAGCATGAAGATATAATAAATATAGAATTACTAGGCTGGTGCAAATGTAATTGTGGTTTCAGATAGTGAATTTTAAATCATTGTAACTAGGCTCACAATTGCACTCATCTCACATGCTAGTAAAGTAATGCTCAAAATTCTCCAAGCTATGCTTCAGCAATATGTGAACCGTGAACTTCCAGATGTTCAAGCTGGTTTTAGAAAAGGCACAGGAACCAGAGATCAAATTGCCAACATCTGCTGGATCATCGAAAAAGCAAGAGAGTTCCAAAAAAAAATCTATTTCTGCTTTATTGACTATGCCAAAGCCTTTGACTGTGTGGATCACAATAAACTGTGGAAAATTCTGAAGGAGATGGGAATACCAAACCACCTGACCTGCCTCTCGAGAAACCTGTATGCAGGTCAGGAAGCAACAGTTAGAACTGGACATGGAACAACAGACTGGTTCCAAATAGGAAAAGGAGTTCGTCAAGGCTGTATATTGTCACCCTGCTTATTTAACTTATATGCAGAGTACATCATGAGGAATGCTGGGCTGGAGGAAGCACAAGCTGGAATCAAGATTGTTGGGAGAAATATCAATAACCTCAGATATGCAGATGACACCACCCTTACGGCAGAAAGTGAAGAACTAAAGAATCTCCTGATGAAAGTGAAAGAGGAGAGTGAAAAGGTTGGCTTAAAGCTCAACGTTCAGAAAATTAAGATCATGGCATCCAGTTGCATCACTTCATGGCAAATAGATGGGGAAACAGTGAAAACAGTGGCAGACTTTATTTTTCTGGGCTCCAAAATCACTGCAGATGGTGACTGCAGCCATGAAATTAAAAGATGCTTACTCCTTGGAAGGAAAGTTATGACCAACCTAGATGGCATATTAAAAAGCAGAGATATTACTTTGCCAACCAAGGTCCATCTAGTCAAGGCTATGGTTTTTCCAGTGGTCATGTATGGATGTGAGAGTTGGACTGTGAAGAAAGCTGAGCGCCGAAGAATTGATGCTTTTGAACTGTGGTGCTGGAGAAGACTCTTGCGAGTCCCTTGTACTGCAAGGAGATCCAACCAGTCCATTCTAAAGGAGACCAGTCCTGGGTATTCATTGGAAGGACTGATGCTGAGGCTGAAACTCCAATACTTTGGCCACCTCATGCGAAGAGTTGACTCACTGGAAAAGACCCTGACGTTGGGAGGGACTGGGGGCACGAGGAGAAGGGGACGGCAGAGGATGAGATGGCTGGATGGCATCACTGACTCAATGGACATGAGTTTGGGTGAACTCTGGGATTTGGTGATGGACAGGGAGGCCTGGCATGCTGCGATTCATGGGGTCACAAAGAGTCGGACACGACTGAGCGACTGAACTGAACTGAACTGAAATAGGCTCAAACACATCTTTATTAATCAAAATTCGAACCATTACAATCAACACATTTTTGCCAATGAGAAAGAAGTTTGTTTATTCCCAAAGCATAAAAATCCATGCTTCAGGATTCAACAAACTTTTGGAAAGCATTTTCTGCGTCTTGCTGGTTGTGGAAGCGTTTTCCCTGCAGAAAGTTGTCAAGATGCTTGAAGAAGTGGTAGGTAGTTAGTGAGAGGTCAGGTGAATATGGCGGATGAGGCAAAACCTCATAGCCTAATTCGTTCAACTTTTGAAGCACTGGTTGTAGGACATGTGGTCGCATGATGTTGTGGAGAAGAACTGGACCCATTATGTTGACCAATTCCGACTGCAGGCATTGCAATTTTTGCTGCATCTCACTGATTTGCTGAGCCTACTTCTCAGATGTAATGGTTTCGCCAGGATTCAGAGAGCTGTAGTGGATCAGACTGGCAGCAGATCACCAAACAGTGACCATGACTTTTTTTTGGTACAAGTTTGGCTTTGGGAAGTGCTTTGGAGCTTATTCTCGGTCCAACCACTGAGCTGGTCATCACTGGTTTTCATATAAAATCCACTTTTTGTTGCACATCCAATCTGATCAAGAAATGGTTTGTTATTATTGCCCAGAATAAGAGAAGATGACACTTCAAAACAATGATTTTCTTGATTTGCGGTCAGCTCATGAGGCACCCACTTATCGAGAGCCTTTTCACCTTTCCAATTTGCTTCAAAGGCCACATGACTGTAGAATGGTTCATGTTGAGTTCTTCAGCATCTTCTCATGTAGTTGTAAGAGGATCAGCTTCGATGATTGCTAACAGTTGGTCATTGTCACTTTCCGATGGCTGGTCACTGCACTCCTCATCTTCAAGGTTCTCTTCTCCTTTATAAAACTCCTTGAACCACCACTGCACTGTACGTTAGTTAGCAGTTCCTGGGTCAAATGCGTTGTTGATACTGCAAGCTGTCTCCGCTGCTTTATGACCCATTTTGAACTTGAATAAGAAAATTGCTCAAATTTGCTTTTTGTCTAACATCAATTCTATAGTCTAAGTATGAAATAAATAGCAAGTAATAAGTCATTAGCAAAAAAACATACAGCAAGAAATGCACATTAAAGTGATGGATAACATAACCACATTTAAGAATATATTCTAATATCAAAGGCAAATTTCAACAATGCAAAAACTACAATTACTTTTGCACCAACCTAAAATAGTAATGAAGAGGCACTTACAAAATAAAGTATCCCAAGTACATGATGAAAGAACTCCAGACAAAATTGATCCAGGTGATAGATGCATGTGAGATATACAGATTTACTGTGAGAAGTGGAGAATTTGGACTTCTACTATAGTACATCAGTTTCCAAGGGAAAGAAGTATCTAGGGCCACTAGTTAGGATGTCCACAGCACCTTAATTCCTATTCATAAGCTTTATTAATAAGGCCTGGAAATATCCTAATCATCCATAGTTAGAATGAACAAATTTGAAATACTCACACAATGGAATACTACTCAACAATAAAGATAACAAATTACTGATACCTATAACAGGGATGGAGCTCACAAACATACTGAACTAAAGGAGCCAGGCATGTAAGAGTACACTAGATGATTCCATTTATTTGAAATTCAGGAATAGGCAAAATCAAACTATGGTGATAGAGGTCAAAAGAGTGGTTACCTCCAGAATCTTTTGTGTGTGTGTCGGCGAGGGGGGCAGGGCAAGTGGTACTAACTGGGATAAAGGAACTTTTGGGGATGATGGAAACATTCTTTTCCTTAAGCTGGGTAATGTATATTTGACAGTGAAATCACTGAACTATGCACTTAAGATTTATACATTTTTCTATATGTAAACTATACTTCAACTTTTACAAAGCAAAATAAATCAAGGTATTGAACAGTTTACTTATCGAATGATAGAACAAACAGTCTAGCTGTTCGTTAACACATTTTGTCTGAGCATCAAGGTCCTTTGCATGGAAGATACCAACAGCGCTAGGTTGGTGAAGAAGGGCATGAAGAAGGGCCTTTCTTAGTCTTGTGTGAAATTTAAGGAAAAAAAGAAAAGCAGGCTCCCTTCTGGGCAGACGAATTGCATAAAGTAGCACATCACCTCTGGGCTGATGCAGTGCCAGGCCAAGGCTTTGTGACCAAAACACAGAGGCTGGGTTTCACGTCCCTTGCCCTTCTGACCAGATGCCCTTGTGTAGGCAACCTTGACAATCATAGGGCTGCCCAGTTTTCTGGAAGGAAACCAGAGATCTGGGAGCAGCCAAGCATGAAAAAGGACTCACACTTGAATCCAGAAAGCTGCCAGACCCCAGGCAGTGTTGTCTCTTTTGGTGATACAGGTCTCTGCCTCTGTCATCTTCTACAGACCCATTTTCTTGACTTCTGTATGGCTGAAGGTCACCTCCACCACACCATAATACACAACAGCTTCCAAGGTTTATAATGTACCTCAGTTTCAGTCATACTTGTGGATCACCTAGAACCACTGAAACCTAATGTTGAATTCCTGAGAGAAAATCTGATTGGCTCACCCTTGGTCAGGTGCATTTACCCTGAATGCATCAATATGGGTGCAAAAACCCACCCAGGTAGGGAGTGGGATGGTGTTTCATAAAGAACTAGGATTATTTTGAGCTAAGCAGACTTTTCCCAAAGTCTACTACACTCACAAATTATTAGAAAACTTGACAACCCAGTGGCTTAATCCAATAAAAGGTTATTTTTTTTTTTTTTTGCATTAAAAAAATAGTCTAGAAGTAGCTGGCTGCTGGCTGATATTGTTTACTTGTGATGTCAGAGCCAGGATGTCACAATTCTCTCTTCCTTCCCTCATGTTGGCCCATGGGCACAAAATTGGCTGCTGTAACTCCAGGTGTCATGTTTACATTCAAGGCAGGAAGAAATGGGGAAGGGCAGCACCAGTCACGCCCGTTTTCTCAGGAAAGCAAAATGCTTCCCCAAACTCCAAGCAGACTTCTATTGACATGTCATTAGCTAGTACTGTTTGACATAGCTACCCTGACAGAGAGGTTGGAAAACCAAATAATTATCTGAGAACATCGCTATGCCAAACAAGATTAGGCTTCTGTTAGTAAAGACAACGTGGAAAATGAGTATTTGGGAGGTAGCAGTGTTTGCCACCAGACAGAACCATAGGAATCCACCTTTTCTGAAAAATTTATGTTAGTCATTCACGACCATGTCCAAACACGGGTGATGGAAAGCACTCTTAATTCCTTTTAAAAAAAAATCCATTGCCTCTCGTCACACACTAAGCCACTCAATTTTGCACTGCACCACCTAGGATCCTTCAGCTAGGGTTTGCATTCTCTCTCAAAAGCTGTCAGGGAGGAAACTGGTCAGGGCAGGTTTATCAACTCCCAGTCTAATGGTCCAAGTGCTATACAAATGCCTTTTTGGTACCAAAAGACAATACAGGATTTTAGGAAGCATGATCAAAAGAGCTCTGCTTTCTCTAATTATACTGCTATTTCAGAAGTGATCTCAAAGGTATTTCAATATATGCAAATAGATCCTATTCCCTTTTAAAATCTGTTCCGTAGTAGAAGCAGGTGTAGGAGTTGAGGGGAGAGGGAATAGCCAACCATAGGCAGGCTCACCTTTCAAAGGCAGGGGTGGGACTAGATGGCTCCCAGGCATCCCTACATGCACAATATTGATATTGTGCTTTCTAAATCAGTCTCTTCAAATCATGAGGGACATTTACAAGAAACAAATGTAGATTAGCATTACCTTTTAACTGAGAGATGATGTATTCTATGAGGTGAGAAAAAGGCCATGGAGAAAGACAAAGTGTACCTACCCATGTGGTAAGCCATGGTAAGCGAAGAAATTCTAATCTTCTAGCTGATTTTAACATACAAATAAAATCATCTTCAAAGACAATGGCACTGCTTTTTATATTTAAATATGTAGTTATCATATATACATTTAATGACAAAAGTGGGGGAGAACCCTGTTAATGGGGGGAGATCTTGTTTAGACAGTTGTTCATAAAACCTAGGTTCTTGTTATTTTTGAATACTTACATATGTTAATCTTGTTCTTACTTCAACTCATATCCTAACTTCAAAGTGGAAGGAAAAGAATAAATGCTGGGGATTAAATTATAAACCAATATGAGGAAGAATCCTAAAAGTCTACAGATGGAAACTGAAATAATTATCTGTGATTCCCTGGGCAAATTACTTCTACTGTGTGGATCTCAGTTTTTTCACCCATGAAATGGAGATATTAAAGAACCTTAAAAGCCCTTTCTTGCTTTAAATTCACTTTGTTAAAGAAGTTTACTGAGGTCAGAGTTTGCTCTGGTGGTTTCAAGTCTTCAAGTTCCCAAGATCCCCAGACTACCCTAGTCTGACATTTGTTCACTTAATTCTGTAAAGTTCCCCAGTATTCTGTTTTTTTTCCCCCCCAGTATTCTGTTAATGTAACCCACTTTCAATTTTTTATTTTTGTAAATGATTAGTATAGAATTCCAAAGGATTATAAGAGTGGTACAAAATTTCCCATATACCATTTACCCATAGTCATCTTTTCTTAACATTTGCTTTACCGTTGCTTATTTTCAAAGGGGGAATTTTAGAGTAAGTTGCAGATATGATGCTCCTTTACCCAAAAATTGTTGTTGTTTAGTTGCTAATTCATGTCTGACTCTTCCCTACCCAGGGATCGAACCCATGTTTCCTGAATTGGCGGGTAGATTCTTTACCACTGAGCCACCAGGGAAGCCCTCACCTTAAAATACTTCAGTGTATATTTCTTATAAACAAGGACATTCTCTTACCTAACTACAGTGTAATTATAAAAAATCGGGAAATTTAATATTGATGCAGTATTATTATGTAATCTATAGTCTATATTTACAATTCCCCAATAATCCCAATAATGCCCCTGAAAGATATATCTATATATTTCTATCTATCTATCCATCTTTCTATCTGGACTTCCCTGGTGGCTTAGCAGTAAAGAATCTGCCTGCCAATGCAGGAGATGTGGGTTTGATCTCTGAGTTGGGAAGATCTCCTGGCGAAGGAAATGGCAACCCAATCCAGTATTATTCCCTGGAAAATTCCATGGACAGAGGAGCCTGGCGGGCTATAGTCATGGGGTCACAAAAAGATTTGGATACGACTGAATGCCTAAACAACAACTATATGTATATATACATACTCACACACACATATATATATACATACATAAATACATATATGCGTGTTTTCTGTTACAGGATCCAATTCAAAATCACACATTGGACTTAGTTGTCATGCCCTTTAGACTTCATTAGTCTGTAACAGATTCTCAGCCTTTCTTTGTCTTTGACATTTTGGAAAAATATGGACAATTTATTTCATAGGATGCCCCTCCGTTTGGATACGTACCATGTTCCTCACAATCAGATTATAGTTATGCATTTGGGTAGAAAGCTCCCAGAAGTGATGTCATATTTGACCCATACAGGTGCCCATCTTCCGCCTTTTAAAGTTAAGCTACTTCAACTTGAATTTCTATCATCTAGACTTTTTAAAGTTATGACTAATTTACAGCTTGAGTTGCTGAAGATCCCCCAGGTTCTTTTAACATCATCTCCACAGTAAGGTGTCATCACTTAAGGCCTGGCTATATCCCAGTTGGAAAGCACCAGAACTTAGGAGTTTGGGCCAAAGCAGAACAGCTATTAAATAGACTCTGAGAGTCAATGAGTCAGCTGAGTGGGTGGAGAGCAGACAGGTAGGTCCCGGAAGTCAGAGCCCACTGAGGTCAAAGCGCCAGTCAAAAAGGATCGTAAATACTGATTGCAGGGCAGGGTTACGGGTTCACTGCCTGGCTTTATAAAGCTGATGGGTGGAGCCAGCCCACCAGCTCCGGGGGTGTTAGTCACAGACCTCAGAGGCAGGCAAGAGTAAGGTGTTTCTGGCTTTGGCAGCTCCTGAGGTGCCCGTACTCTCTCACATACCTCAGGCGTGGCATTACACTGAGACTTCCCATTACCCCAGACCAATGCTTCTCACATTTTAATATGTATCTGGATGCCTGTGGATCTTGTCAATGTGCCGAGTCTGGAGTGAGGACTGAAGTTTTGCATTTCTAATGAATCCACAGGTGATGCCAGTGGTGCTGGTTCAAGCAGCACTTGGAGTTCTAGAACTGTCAGAGAACACGGTTTTGTGCTGTGGCAGAAATGGAGGTGCTAACACTTCCACAGGTACCTTGGAGTTGCCATTACTGTGACATTCCCCTCTCCTCTAAATACCATCGCCCAGGAGCTCCTATGAGCCTATTGATTCAGAATTCACTGAATACTCTCCTAAGTCATTTAAATCCCAAAAGTGACTCCTAAAAGATAGAGAGGTGAAAAAGGAAAAGATGACACATCTGGCACATTGCAAAGCCAGAAATAAAGTGGAACTCCATAAATGGGAAGTAGTGAACAATGGAGCTTCCCAGGTGGCTTAGTGGTAAAAAATTCGACTGCCAAAGTGGGAGATGCTGGTTTGATCCCTGGGTCAGGAAGATCACCTGAAGAAGGAAATGGAAAGCAAATACCTATTCCAGTATTCTTGCCTGGAGAATCCCATGGACAGAGGAACCTTGTGGGCTACAGTCCATAGGGTCGCTAAGAATCGGACACAACTTGGCAAACTAAACAACAACAACACAAGTGAACAATGGCCTTATAAAAAATGAATTCACGTGAAGTCTCATGTTGATGGTCCTGAAAAACTGTGTGTCCTGAAAAGGGGTGGCTCCCCCTGGCAGCGGAAGTGTTGACTTTACAGCAATCCTCACTTTTTCTACACACAATTATAGTCTACCTTCATCATAACAATAATATGAGGGCTTGCCTCATAGTTCAGTTGGTAAAGAATCTGCCTGCAATGCAGGAGACCCAGGTTCAATCCCTGGGTCAGGAAGATCCCCTGGAGAAGGAAATGGCAACCCACTCCAGTATTCTTGCCAGGAGAATCCTATGGACAGAAGAGCCTGGCAGACCACAATCCTTAGGGTCGCAATAGTTGGACACGACTTAGGGACTACACCACCACATCCATAACATAACAGACCTGGTGACTCAGGCTAATTTCCTTTCAGCAAGCACCTCTAAATAGGCTTGTCACAGCCTTCCCATAATACTCCCAGATGTTCTCAAACTGAGAAGGTTAGAATGGAAGTAGCAAGGGCATTACTCACAGGAAACAAGAACCTGGTTATTATTAACAATTCACAAGTCTGGCAAATTCTTTAAAGTCAGTCTCTTGTAAGGCTCTGTTTTGAAAAGGCAAGAATGTCAGTTGGGTATTACAGCTCTGTGGAAGGTAAATTGAGGACATGGCAGGAGAAACACTATGTGAAAAGCCAGTCTAACCATGCAGCAAATTGTTGATTACATTTGCTTTCAATTAAAGGGAAAGGATGTTCAAATCTTGAGGACCAAACAGGACATTTTACTCCAGCAGAGGGAGCCTATGAAACAGCCAAAAAGCAACCCTAAATACCAATGTTCCTTCGCTCTTGTCAGAGTGAATTAAGGATCATTTGCCAAAAAAAGAAAAACACAGTGACAGTCTATTGAAGCATGAAAGCATGACAATGACCTTGAAATGGTCAAGTGTTCAGGAAATGTGTGCTTAGTGAATAGTGCCGCCTCCCTGTTAGCCACTCATCAATCCCAGGGGGAAGCCAACATTAAATCATGAGCCATACCTGACTTTGGGGAGGAACTCATTTAGTAAACAGAATTCGGTTGTGGGGATGGAGGGCTAACTTTCCTTAAGGTCCACCTATGCTTCATGGTTTATGTTTAACCTTCAAATGCATCCAGAGAAAAGAGCTCAGTGCTATCTTGAAAATGAAGAAACAGGTTTTAATAAGCTGCTGCTGCTGCTAAGTCGCTTCAGTCATGTCCGACTCTGTGTGACCCCAGAGACGGCAGCCCACCAGGCTCCCCCTTCCCTGGGATTCTCCAGGCAAGAACACTGGAGTGGGTTGCCATTTCCTTCTCCAATGCATGAAAGTGAAAAGTGAAAGGGAAGTCGCTCAGATGTGTCCGACTCTTTGTGACCCAGGGACTGCAGCCTACCAGGCTCCTTCGTCCATGGGATTTTCCAGGCAAGAATACTGGAGTGGGGCGCCATTACCTTCTCTGTTTTAAGAAGCTAGTGATTTGTTAATGCTCACACAGCTAGGAAGTGCAGGAGGTTGGGTTCTTATTCTAAATTTTCATTCTACTCATATAGGATTATACATCCACACCTTTGCCATGTAACTGCAGTACTTCCCATGGTGGGGAGGGCATATTTTGCTGCCTTATTTATTGATGGTCTTGGCCATGTGAACTAGTTTGGTCAAAGAAGTGCTAATGACATAAGCAGGTGCTTTAAATATGCTTGCATAGTTTGTCATGTTCTGAAACACATGAAATGGGGCTAAATCCTACCCATGGCCTAAAGCAGAGCCACCCTACCCCCTCCAGAAAACCTGCAGACCATTAGCAAGAAAAAAATCAATATATATTATTTATTGTAAGTTACCTAGATGTGGGATTATCTCTTACAAAGTAAATCTGA
Source organism: Bos taurus (assembly GCF_002263795.3). Taxonomy (NCBI): domain Eukaryota; kingdom Metazoa; phylum Chordata; class Mammalia; order Artiodactyla; family Bovidae; genus Bos; species Bos taurus. Next base: position 105,773,417 of record NC_037357.1, read on the forward strand.
CTAATACAGAAACTCTGTGGAATATATCTAGCCCCAACTAGAAGATGAGAATACCAGGGAGATGAGGAATTAAGTGGATGATTCAAACAGGAAAATAATTCCCAGGGGCATCCAGCAGGGTTCTCCTAATGTCTGACTGGCCAAAACTGTGTAACATGGCTACCTATAGCTGCAAGAGAGGCTAGAAAAGTATCTGGCATTATAAGTCCCTATTATGGGGACTAGTGTCCATCAGCATAGAAGAGGAGATAAATGTTTTTGAGCAGACACTCAACAGTGTCTGCTGTCCCAGTATCGTCAGGCTCCAATGTCCATTATCTTTACCAGTTCCCTATACTGTGTTCTGTCAGAGGTAGGCAGAACCTACTTTGAAGTCCCTTCAACTTGACCACAGTGAGCTCAATATGGTAACATGATTTGGCCCCTTCTTTGGCACTTGCCATGAGAAGAACACCCTCCAGGTAAATGATGGCCCAAGGAGAATGAGGACACACATGGAGCCAAGCTGAACCCACACAGAGCTTCCCCAGGAGTGAGGGAACATAAATATTTGTTGTTGTAAGCCACTGAGATTTAGGGGTGTTTGTAAGAAATTTTAAAATGGTAACAGTGTTTTGAAGCTCACTCAGATGCATATCGGAGAAGGCAATGGCACCCCACTCCAGTACTCTTGCCTGGAAAATCCCATGGTCGCTAAGAGTCAGGCACGACTGAGCGACTTCACTTTCACTTTTCATTTTCATGCATTGGAGAAGGAAATGGCAACCCACTCCAGTGTTCTTGCCTGGAGAATCCTAGGGATGGCGGAGCCTAATGGGCTGCCGTCTCTGGGGTCGCACAGAGTCGGACACGACTGAAGTGACTTAGCAGCAGCAGCAGCAGCAGATCCATATGGCTACCAGTTTTAGATAACCACTCAGGGATGTCTGCACATGGCACTTCATGTAGCTACCTTAGTCAAAGAGCATTCCAAAGAATCTTCTAAAACACCGCCCTCTCCCCACTGCCCTCAGTTTGACTGGTATACAGTTCTATGGGTTTTCTCCTACTCAGAGGCAGTTGAAAGATGACCAAAACTCACATGGGAGAGTTGGAAAGGTTCTGAATGTGGGATGATGCACTTTTGGGGGCTACCCAAGGCCCATCATGAGGAGGAAGCAATGGAGGCCAGGGTGGAGGTTGATTCCTTAACCATCACCTCCACCACTACTGCCCAACTGCTGATATTTCAGTAAAATATGTAGTGTGGTATGGCTTATCCCTCCCAAACTTCAGCTCAGAGAATCTTTTGAGAGAAAGTTGTTTAAAAGAGCAAAGAAAATGCCAGAAATGTGCTACCCATTATATTCTGGCCACAATTGGTATTTTAAAAATGTGTCAGTATTAGGTATGCAACAGCTAATTAAAAACTTGGCCTCTATTCCCATGGAACTTAAATTTATTTAGTATAATAAAATAATTTTCCCATGGATAAAATATTTAAACAATATTTTAAAAGTAATCATAAAATTTGTAGAAGAAAACATGTTAGAAATGATGTTACATATGTTGGTAAGACATGATGGATGATATTAACATTTAAAATTTCACAAAACAATCAGAGAAACAATTTACAGGAAAAAAGAAAAGGACATGAGCAAGGAATCTGCATATAATGATATGCAAAAACGTATGCAAAGATCATCATCACACATAATTAGAGAGAAGCAATTTAAAATTAGATACCATGTTTAATCTAGCAGAGGGGTAGAAATGGGTAAGTAAAATTTGTAGCACACAAAACTTTTGTGGAAAAAAGCTCATATACTATTAAGCAGGGAGCTAAATAGCTGCTGCCTCTTGGAAAGGAATTTCTCAACACTGATCAAAAACTGTCTTATCAATTTCAACAAACATTTGTTCCCAAGTGTACAAAGATATATGTACATATATGCACTACAGCATTATAAACAATGGCAAAAGACTAGAAGCAATGGCTGTTATGAGAGTACTAGTTAAATGAAGTGTGGTACCACCCACACAATGAAATACTCAGTAATGAAAGGTATAAAGTAGATCTATATGTGCTGATATGGAAATTCTCCAACACATCTGGTTGTATTTAAAAAATAGTATATAACAGTGTTTGTAGCACGTTCCACTGACAAACACATGTGTGTGGTGGAGATGTAAAAATATCCCTTGGAAGATATACAAGGAATAGGTAATATTGTTCACCTATGGAGATAGCTGGAGATTGGGAATCTAAGGTGAGAGGAAGACTTACTTCTTGTTTTATGTAGCTGTCCCTCAGTATCTGCAGGGAATTGGTTCCAGGACCCTCTCAGACACCAAAATCCTTGAATGCTCAAGATCCTTATATAAGAGTGTGTAGTACAATAAATACAGTCAGCCATCTGTAACTGTGGGTTTCCCATCCCCTGATTCAACCAATGGGCTTCCCAGGTGGTATAGTGGTAAAGAATCCACCTGCCAGTGCAGGAGACACAGGAGACAGAGGTTTGATCCCTGGGTAGGGACGATCCTAGGAGAAAATGGCAACCCACTCTAAGTTGGTCTCATCTTCCTTTGTCTTTCTGAGGACATCATTGTCTGGAGAATCCCATGGACAGAGGAGCCTGGCGGGCTACAGTCCATAGCGTTGCAAAAGAATCAGACACGACTTAGTGACTAAGCACAGTGTGTGTAGATGCACATGCGTGTGAGTGCACACACACACACATACGATTCAACTAACAGATCTGCAAAGCTGTGGATTCGAAACCTGGGGATACAGAGGGCCCAACGAATACACTTTGTACACTTGGATGTGTGTGTGTTTACCAAGCACATGCCATACTTTTAAAAATGAAAATCCAGTTAATAAAAACAAAAATTGAACAGCCCCTAAAGGTGTAAAGGAAAAACAAAAACAAAACCTAACTGCCTTTCTATTCCTCCAGAAAAAAAAAAAAAAATCAATGCATTTAAAATGATAACCTTTGGTTTTTTAAAAACAATGATCTAGTGATTAGACTGCAGAAGGTTGAATTTCCAAGGACTATTGAATTTCATTCAATAGACACAGAGTGACCTGAAAAAGCAAACTAATGACAGTTTTTCCGTCAGTAAGGAAGGTAGGGTTATTTACATAACTCTGAGGACACAGGAAAGATAATGTCTGCATTATCTTCACGGCTCATCTTCTGCTGCAGAGAGGAGGAAGGGCCAGCACCCGTAAGTTGCCACAATGGCATGACTGGTCCAGGAGAATCAAAATGTTTCTTAGGCACTGAGCCATTATGAAATTTCTAAGCCATCACTTCTGTTAAATTGGGGGGAGGGGAACCCCATAACATTCATTCTCTCCTTCCTTAAAATAAAAGTACAAATAAGTGTGCTGGACTTTCACAGGGGTAAAGGCAGGGTAGCTATGTTCTCAGGAAGAACTGAACTCTACATGGTTAACAAAACCACACTCAATGCCCCCAAAAGTGGAGATAAAAAGGTGCTACTTCTATGGTATCTGGCTATCCATCAGTCAATGAAGAGGTGTTATTTTTTTTTATATTCTCAAAAGAAGCAAAGGAAAAACTGTGCAGTTGGACATGTTATGATCATGCCTAATGAGAATGTACAGGTTTGTGGTAGGGTCAGAATCAGGCTTTAACTGGTGTAGGACCGGAGACAAAGTATATTGGCAAAAGCGGTGTTGGCAGTTGGAGAAGCTGGAGAAGGCTTCACAGGGGATTTGGAACATAGGTTGTGCCTAAGGGCAAGGACATTCAGGTAGGTAAAAGGCATGAGCAAAGGCCTAGAGGTGGATTACCAGCAACTGGTGAAAATGGCCCCTGGTGGCATAGACATCATGTTGTGAAGACGAGACAGGATGTTCGGGCTGATGAACGAAGCTCAGTCAAGTTTGCAGCAGGCTTGGAAACCATGTAGAAATCTGCAACTCGTGTTACCCTAGTGTTTGCAAAATTCTGTCCTACTCAATGATAACAGATGATCTACGGGGTGGGGGCGGAGGGAGGGCGAGGGGCACAGTCCTGGTCCTTGTGGTTAAATATTTGAGAAGTGTTAAGTTTAAAAAAAGTGGGTTTTATTCCTCCAATGTAGAATTCCTCAGTGTAGTATGAATCTCCAAGAGTGGGTTAGAGTTTGTGAAGGAAATATTTGACAAAGCTTTTTACACTACCTCCAATAATATCATATTGGAGAAGGAAATGGCAACCCACTCCAGTATTCTTGCCTGGAGAATCCTGTGGACAGAGGAGCCTGGTGGGCTGCCGTCCATGGGGTCACACAGAGTCGGACACGACTGAAGCGACTTAGCATGCATGCATGGATTGGAGAAGGAAATAGCAACCCACTCCAGTATTCTTGCCTGGAGAATCCCAGGGATGGAGGAGCCTGGTGGGCTGCCATCTATGGTGTCGCACAGAGTCAGACATGACTGAAGCAACTTAGCAACAGCAGCAGCAATAATATCATGACTCTGAGGAATACCAGGGAGGCAATGGGGAAACCCATTCTGGAGAAGGGAAGAGATCTAAGGACAGACAAGGTCTATAAACTATGGCTTGTATTAGGTTGGCCAAAAAATTATTTTGTGCTTTTCTGTAACATTGTACTGAAAAACCCAAAAGAACCTTTTGGCCCACCCAATAAAATGGTTAAAGTATGGACATGGAAACACTGGAATCTCTCTGTGATGAGTACACAGGTTTCTCCAACTTGAGTTTCCCTCTCATGTACATACAATTCTGATACCTTTTCACTACCCTAAGAACTGGTGAGATGCCATATGAGAGGTCTATCCTGTGTGGGGGAGGTGGTCTGAGAATAAAGAAGAAGATGAGAATTAGGAGGTAAAATAGTGAAGAGCAGTAGGGGCTCTTGCAATGATGTCCTCAGAAAGACAAAGGAAGATGAGACCAACCTAGACCTCAGAACCGAAAACTCGCATTGGAGAGACGTGTGTGAGAGAAGCTGATGGCAGGTGCTCTGCCTTGGGCTGTGGAGGTGGGTCTGAGGGGATTCCTGCCAGTGAAGGGGAGTTCAGGCAGGAGCTGAGCCATCCCAACATGGCTTATTCCATCTCAAGCTTCCAAGTGCCTCTCCAACCCTAGGATACAGTGGTTCCCTAAGGTGGACCACTAGTCCTAAAATCAGAAGGACTGAAATGCTGGACATGGGATGAGACACAGGCCAAAAGTGGCTTTTCATACATGAATATTTTCTGCAACAAAGCACACAATTTTATTACAATTGGAGAGAAAGCAAATTCTCATGCAAGCTGAGGAAAATAGGGGAAAAATTACCAAATGTTAATTAAAGGTGATAAGATGTTATTGGTATTCTATTTACAATGCTGCTTTTAATGCGAAAATATCTGTAATGGGTTGCTGTTGATCCACCACCCTTACTTCTTACGTAAAGATGACCTTGAACCAGGATTTCCTTTAACCTCTGGGTTTTCTGGAACTGAATGCCTACAGTTAGAGAAAGACAACATAATTCATCTTCAGAATCAACCAAACACCTTGAATTTTAGATGTTAAGCAACAGTATCTCACATGCTCGGTAAACGCTGTGTCAAGCTAATAAAGGACATAGTGTGTGACCTCGAAGTATGTATAACTGGACAAAAGGGGCAGGGTTACACAAATACTGTAGTACCCGCTGGAGTTACAGACACTGCCTCAGGAGCCAAATAATGGGCTGAAAAGGACAAAGGTGTTTGTTACTGAGATATCCAAAGGCAGACTGATCCAATAATAGAAACAATGAAATCCTGTATTAAGACTTTCTCTCAGGTCTGGGGAAATAGGGACCAGCTCCAGAGTCTGGTCAACTGCTGGGGCCAGTTGCAGAGAAATTCCAGGGACTTAAGTCCAGTATAGCCTGATTTGGGTACCACCCAAACACAAACTCTTCCCAGCGCATGCAGTTCTTAATCTCTGTTGGCCCCACATCCAAAAGAGATCCCAGCATTCCTATGGCCATTTTGAGCCCCAGTGCCACAGGGCATTTGCAAATGGGGCCAAGACTGTAGAACTAACCATGAGACTAGGGCCAAAACTGAGGGGTTCAGCTATATTCCTCAAGACCTTCGGAGCCTTGATAGCAACTGTCGAAAACTGACAAATGAGATCTTGTCTCCAGTACAATCATTTGGATCCTTGGCGGTTCTTTAACATTGAATCCCACATGCAGGGAGAGTGGAATGGAGGTTCTGTGCAGCTGTTTTACATTTCCAGGGAAAATGGGGCAATAGGAAATTTCCACTGCATAAGAGGAAACCATCTTAACATCTGACAACATGGCTGAATGTAAGAAAGTTGAGAGACCACAGCCAGTGTTGTAACTTCACCTTTTTGCTTCCCCGATCAAGGGCAGATTTTGTCACTGGTAACTAGTGTTTCGTGAGCAAGTTTCCAACTTTAAAAAGAAAGCACATTGCCAAATTAGAACCATATAATCTAAAAAGAATTGGCACTTAACCAAATTTTGACCCCACTTTTGTCAGTGCCCTGACCAACAAAAAGAGAGAGATTTTTCTATAAATTCCATTTTATATTTCTTCAGTGTCTCATTTACTATCTCTCTCCATCTTCCCTTACTTGGGTTTCAGCTCTGCTAAATTTAGGAAGATCCGGTTACATCTTTAAATACAGGGTTTTCTGCAGACAATCCTGCCAGAAAACATCCTCAAGGAGAATTTATTATGAGGTTAAAGGGGATGGGAACAAAGGATCTTCATTACTGGCAAAAAAAAAAGGACTGTGCTTCCAGATGAGACTCTGTGTGAAAATGTTATATAAATGATAATAGTGGTAAAATTATAATAATTATTATTCAGTCTTTTGATTTCATTCTTTTCTATTCAAACTTAGGATCCCATGCACAAGATTGAACATAGGTATATAATTTAGTCCAGAGTTTCTTCTCACATTCTACACAATTATCCCTTCAAGCAGAACAGTGAGGGTAAAATATTCCTTGAAGTCACCCATCTTCCTCTGCCAAATTTCACTGGTATAAGAGTTAGGTGACTAGACTGGCCACTGGGATCAAGAGTGGGAGGAGTAGGCCCCAGAGAAAGGGAAGTGGAGGTTTGCAATGTGGGATGTGTTATGGACTAAGTGACATTGTTCCAAAGAAGAGAGGTTGAGGTCCTAACCTCCAGTATCTATGGATGTTACTTTAGAAATTGATGATTAAGCTGAGGTCATTATGGTGGGCCTGAATCTCATTTGACTGTGTTTTTATAAAAAGTGGAAACTTGTTACTGTAGCACTAGTCACAAAAGCCAAGACATGGAAACAATGTACATGTCCACTGAAAGGTGAAGGGATAAAGAAGCTGTGGTCCATATATACAATGGAATACTACTCAGCCATAAAAAGAATGAAATAATGCCATTTGCAGGGACATAGACATACCTAGAGATGATAGTAATAAAGTAAGTCAAAGACAAATATCATATGATATCATTCATATATGGAATATGTTTTTAAAAAATGATATAAACAAACTTATTTACAGAACTGAAGCAGACTCACAGAGTTAGAAAACAAACTTATGGTTACCAAAGGGGGAATGGGGGGGTTAATTAGAAGTTGGGGATTAATATACACACACTGCTATATATAAAATAGATAACCAACAAGGACCTACTATATAGCACAGGGAACTGTACTCAGTATTCTGTAATAACCTATATGGGAAAAGAATTTGAAAAGGATGAATATAAATAAATTACTATGCTGCATGCAGGAAAGTAACACAACATTGTAAATCAACTATGGTCTGATACATTTTTTTCTTTAAAAAGTGGAAATTCGCACACAGATGGACATGCACACAGGGAAGACAATGTGAAGGCATAGAAGGAACACACCACATGATGATGAAGGCAGAGATCTACAAGCCAAGGGATGCCAACGACTGCCAGCGAAGCACCAAACGCTAAAGCAGAGGCCTGGGACAGACTCTACTCACCCTCAGAAGGAACCACTCCTGCCCCCACCTTGGTCTTGGATATCTGACCTCCAGAATGGGGAGACAATACATTTCAGTTGTTTAAGCCATCAAGTTCATAGTATTTTGTGACAACAGAGCTGGGCATCTAGTACAGGGTGGAACGGGCAGGGTGTGAGGATGCAGACCACTTCTCATGAGGCTCTCCCTCACTCCTGTTTTAGTGATACAGGGTCAGGAATAGGATTAAGAGGTGCGGGGCCCCACGTGGCATTTTCAAAGCCCACTGCCAAGAAAACACAGCACACGGACCCAGGCTGGATCACTATATTGGGCTGGCCAAAAAGTTCACTTGGAGTTTTCTTAAGATGCTATGGAAAAACCCAAACAAACCCAATCTCTTTTCCCTATATACCTGTGAAGTTCCTGTTTGAGGCCAGATGGGGGGCATTGCTAATTGTGCCTCACAGCCTCCTTCAAAGAGACGGCCCCAGGGAACCTTGGGTGTGGCAGGGGTCAAAGGAGCAGGGCCTGGGGCATTGTTTTTCAGTCTGGTCTTAAAGAAACCCTTTTGTTACAGCATGATGACTATAGTTAACTCTACTGTATGGTATATCTGAAAGCTTCTAAGAGAGGTGAATCCCAAAATTTCTCATGACAAGGAAACAAAAATTTTTTTAACTACGTGAGGTGATGGATGTTAGTAACTATACATATGGTGGTAATCATTTCACCATACATGTAAGTCAAATGATTATGCTGTTGCTGTTTAGTCTCTAAGTCATGCCTGACTCTTTGCAACCCCATGTATGCAGCCCACCAGGCTCCTCTGTCCATGGGATTTCTCAGGCAAGAATACTGGAGTGGGCTGTCATTTCCTTCTCCAGGGGATCTTCCCGACCCAGGGATCGAATCCAGGTCTTGTGCATTGGCAGATGGGTTCTTTACCATTGAGCCACTGGAAAGCCCTCAAATCATTATGCTGGACATAGGAAACACTGTGTGTGTCAATTATACCCTAACAAAACTGGGGAAAAAACATAGAAGCAGCAGCCCTCTTTCAGCTAGGGTAAGGCAGACGCCAAGTAGGCCAGCTCCAGGCCTCCCATCCTGCTGCTGCTGCTGCTAAGTCGCTTCAGTCGTGTCCGACTCTGTGCGACCCCATAGACGGCAGCCCACCAGGCTCCCCCGTCCCTGGGATTCTCCAGGCAAGAACACTGGAGGGGGTTGCCATTTCCTTCTCCAATGCATGAAAGTGAAAAGTGAAAGTGAAGACACTCAGTCGTGTCTGACTCGCAGCAACCCCATGGACTGCAGCCTACCAGGCTCCTCCATCCATGGCATTTTCCAGGCTACTTCTGACCAAAGCAGTGATGCTGTCCTTTCTTCTGTGAATTGAGTTTCCACAGAGTAAAGATAAATGTCTGGAAATCCTTTTGTAAGACCCTATGCTTCAGTCAAACTTATAGGGTGTAACCATTCTTTACACACCCTCTACCCATCCCCACCCCCCCCACCTCCCACCTGCCCTAGGATTTTGTTAACACCTCTCCCTCTCCAGGGAACACCCTTATTCCTGACTCCACCCACTGAAGTCCTCCTGAGCCTTACAGTGTTGGTGGAGTACTCCAAAGCTCTGCCACTTAAAAACAGTTATTCCCTAGGGACTGCCCTGATGGTCCAGTGGTTAAGCTTTTGCCTTCCACTGCAGGGGGCATGGGTTTGATCCCTGGTTAGGAAGCCAAAATCCTACCTGCCTCCTGGCCAAGAAACCAAAATATAAAACAGAAGCAATACTGTAACAAAGTCAATAAAGACTTTAAAAATGGTCCACGTCAAACAAACAAACAAAAAAACCTTAAAAAAGAACCCCCAAAACATATTCTCTGCTTATAAGAATCCCAGTTCTACTTAAATATTAGGCTAGGATTCCTAGAAGCCATGGATGGTAGAGCAACCCCCGGTGGTCATATGTCCCAGGCTCAGTTCAAGGGGTGAGGGGGGAGTTTGCTAGGAGGTCTCTAGGAAATAGCTGCCTCCTTGATAAGAAAGCAGGAGAATTCTTTGTCCCCTACCCCTCAGCATCTTGCATTTGAATACAGTCAGCAGAGGATGCGATTCTCAGAGCTACCACAGCCATCTTGTGATTGTGAGGGGAGAAAGAAGAGGGCTGACATGCTCAGATATCTGAATCAGCGCCGGAGGCCATCTACCGCCAGGCTACTTCTTGTGTAAGAAAGAACCAGTCCTCTTCCTTTAAACCACTTTGAAGGAAAGTTACAGGGCTCAAAATAGCCTGGAGTTAAAATTCCCCTCTGGGTCCTCCCCACCATTCTATGCAAAACAAAGAACTCTCTCACCCGAAGGCAAGAAAAATGGACATTAAGGTTGATTATGCCTAGCTCCCAGCCAGTCCAGCCTCTGGCCGATCTCCAGAATTCCTTGCCCCAGCCATTTAAGAGATAACTGCTCCGAACAACCTTGGAGAAGAATAGACCCCCTTAAGACAGTAGATTTCCACATATATACTTACTCTTTTCTTGGGTTAGGGCAGCAGCTCGGTGGCTCAGACGGTAAAAGCATCTGCCTACAATGTGGGAGACCAGGTTCCATCCCTGGGTCGGGAAGATCCCCTGGAAAAGGAAATGGCAACCCACTCCAGTAGTCTTGCCTAGAAAATCCCATGGATGGAGAAGCCTGGGAGGCTACAGTCCGTGGGGTCACAAAGAGTTTGACACGACTGAGTGACTTCACTTTCACTTTCACTGATCTGACTGCTGTCCCTTTTCGCCTCATTAAAGGTTATCTGTTCCTGTGAAGTGTCCGTCTTGTTCTTTTTCTGAACCTCGCCTTCTCTAACTCCCTTACCCTACATTTTTTGGTGCCGAAACCCGGGAGGGTTGAGATTCCTTCTCGTTCTCCACAGCCAGCTCTTCTGAGTGTGGAAGCCTGCCGACGAGCTCACTTCCCACCTGGGCTTTCAAGACCTCCTCAAGAGGACGCCCTGTACCTTTGTGAGCGGTACAAGTCCTGTGTAAGGGCTTTATTGGTTTTCCACGTAACCAGAGGAATATTGGTCTCTCTCTCTTCCTCTTTCTCTACATTTTCTTTTCCGCGAGACCAACCAACTCCAGGACAGAGGCCTTTTGCCATTCGACCTCCCTCCATCCACCACGAATTCTCGCCTGACCCAGTAGCCCAGGTAAGCTTGGACGGTATTCTAGGGCACCACAGACTATCGTCCTTTCTGGGTTCCCAGGGAACCCTCCAGCTAATAGGCCCTCTGGGGAGGTACTTGGGGGATACCTCTCCCTCCTTCAGATTCTCTCTCTCTTTGCCCGGTCAAAAGATTAGGTGATGACCTTTTCTCTCCACTGGACAGTCAGAGCCATTTGCTATGGGGTCAAGCCAATCTGTCCCATGGGACTCTCCCTTGGCCTGCATAAAATGAAACCTCAAACCTCTACTCTTGACCAATCTCGAGGTTTATAAACTCAAATCACTTTGCACTCAAATTTGGCCTCAATACAAACTGGATAACCAAAACCATTGGCCTGAGTTTGTGACTTTTGATTTCAATATTTTATAAGATCTCACTAACCTCCTCAAATGGAATGGCAAATGGTCGGAGGTCCCATATGCCCAAGCCTTTTGGGCCCTCCCTATGCAAGGCCTGCTCCACCCATGAGGTCCTTCTATGCACCTTGCCTCCCAAGCAAAAGGGCTTTTCTTCAACTAACCGCTGGTCACGACCTTCTGCACCCCCGGAGTTCGACCCTGCGGACGGGCCCCCTGCCTATCTGCCACCCTGCCAACCCTCTCCTTCCCCCTCATCCAACTCACTTACTAACCCCGAAACCTCTCCTGACTCCCCCTCAACACTGCTACCCTATCTCCCCGACTCCCCCTCCCCGCTTCCCTCCTCTCCTGCCACACAGTCACTACCCAACATGTTTCCCCTGAGAGAGGTGGCAGGACCAGAGGGCCCCACCCGAGTCCATGTGCCATTTTCATTGTCAGACATGAGCCAGATAGAAGAAAAGTTAGGATCATTTTCTGGAAATCCTACCAGATACAGAAAAGAATTCCTGAGACTCTCCCAGGCCTATAACCTCACATGGAGTGACGTATATTATATCCTAAATGCCACTCTCACCCCGGATGAAAAAGACCATATCTGGCAAGCGGCAAAAACCCATGCTGATCACTTACATAACCAAGACCAGGATAGCCCAGTTGCTGATGAGGCTGTGCCTCAATTAGATCCCCACTGGACTTAAACCAGCCCGGTGACCCAGGTATCAGGAGACTCTATCATATGATTACCTGACTTCTAGAAGGAATGCAGAAAAATACTCATATCCATGTCAATTATGATAAAGTCAGGGAAATCACCCAAGGGGCAGACGAAAATCCAGCCTTATTCTTGACACACCTAATAGAGGCAGTCCAGAAGTATACCAACCTAGATATCACCACCCCAGCTGAGTTGCTCTACCTTCATGTTCAATTCATCAGCCAGTCTGCCCCTGACATTAGACAACTAGAGAAGGGCCCTGAGACCCCCTCAAAGAGACCTTCTAGAAGTAGCCTTCAAGGTGTTCAATAACAGACAGGAGGAGGCTAAGAGAGAAAAAGACCATGAGAGAAAAGCTAAATATACCTTTTTGGCAGTAGCAATTAAGGGAAGAGATCAGCCCAGCCCAAGTCATCCCAGACTGGGACTTAAGACCCACCCTCCCCCGGACCCTGCTTCCGATGCAACCAGTCAGGACACTGGACAAAGGCATGCCCAAACCCGCGGCCCCCCACAAAAGCATGCCCAACCTGTGGTCAATGGGGACACTGGAAGATGGACTGTCCCCAGGGACGCCCTGACACCCTTGGGGAAGTCCCCACCTACCAGACCTGGAGAGTGAAATGTCCACAGGGATGCCCTGGTGCCCCTGGGGAGATCCCCACTTCTCCCCAGAACCTCAGCCCAACCCTACGAGAGTTGTTCCAATGACGGGCCTGGGTTCCAGCCCCCCGGCCCGTGTCCCAGACATGAGCTCAGGACTTAGGGTAGACGGGGTAGTGGCCGGGAAAAAGACCTCCTTTATAGCAGACACTGGAGCCGCTTTCTCTCTCTTAACTTCCTACTCTGGCCCAACTCAAGACTCAGAACTCACAATCAAGGGGGTCTCTGGAGTTCCCTTAAGGCCAAAAATCAGCCCTCCATTACTCTGTCAATTTGAAAAATCGACTGTCATACACTCATTCCTCATAATGCCTAAGTGCCCAATGGCACTCCTAGGGAGAGATCTGTTATCCAAATTGGGGGTCTTTATTACCATATCCCCCCTTGATACAGTCTCTATATTCTGCATGCAGATGGCACCTGGACCGTCCCTCTCCCTCACCCCTGACCTTCCCTTGGATCTACCCACCTTAGACCCCCAAGTCTGGGACACTGATCACCCACCCATCCATAGCCAAACATCATCCCCCAGTGCACATTACTCTAAAAGACCCCTCGACTATAATCACCCAACAACAGTACTCTCTCACCCCGAAGGCCCACAAGGGACTTAGTCTATCATAAACTGTCTTCTTCAAGCCTCTATCCTAATTCCTACCCATTCACCACACAACACCCCTATTCTGGCAGTAAGCAAGGGACCAAACTCTTGGAGACTGGTCCAGGATCGGCAAAAAATCAATGAGGCTATCACGCCAACATTCTCAGTAGTCCCTAACCCTTACACCCTTCTGTCTGCCATACCCCTGACTGCAACCCACTTCACAGTATTAGATCTCAAAGATGCCTTTTTCACCATCCCCCTCCACCCCCTCTCCCAACCCCTTTTTGCCTTCACCTGGCAAGACCCCAAGACTCATGTTTCCCAATAACTAACATGGACAGTTCTCCCCCAGGGGTTCAGAGACAGTCCCCACTTTTTTGGTCCTTTTTTTTTTTAACAAAAGGACCTACAGACACTCGACCTAGCCCCAAGTCATCTCCTCCAATATGTAGATGACCTCCTCCTTTGTAGCCCAAACCCAAAAACTCTGTCTCCAACATGCTGCCAGACTCCTTGGGGTCCTGGGATCCTGGGGTTATTGGGTGTCCCGATCCAAGGCCCAAATAGCCCAGACAAACGTCACCTACCTGGGGCTCCCCATATCCCATCAACAAAGAACTATTCCCCCAGATATAATCCAGGCCTTAATTAACTGTCCACTTCCAAAAACAAAAAGGGAACTCCTGCCTATCCTCGGCCTCCTCAACTTTTTCCGTATCTGGATCCCTAATGTCTCCCTCATTGCAAAGCTGCTCTATGAGGCTACTAAAGGATGTCTGGATGAGCCCCTCTTTAACTCCTCCTCACTGGCCAGTCCTATTCACCAGCTCACCCGGAGCCTCCTCCGAGTGCCAACTCTCCACCTGCCAGATCACACCAGACCATTCTTTCTCTTTGTCCATTCCAACCAAGGACAGGCCCTGGGACTTCTATGTCAGTGGGCCCGAGACACCTGGGCTCCCAAAGCCTATCTGTCAAAACAGCTTGACATGTTGACCAAGGGGTGGCCTCCCTGCATACAGGCCATGGCTGCTATCGCAGCCCTCGTACCCAAAGCAAATAAACTCTCTAGGCATGCCCCTTTAACAGTCTGTTCTCCACACACCTTCTGAGACTTACCATCACCTCGGGCTTTCCTCTCTCTTCCCCCTTCCAAGGTACAGGTCCTACATGCCTTTCTCCTCAACCCTCGGCTCTCATTTTCCCTCTGCTCTCCCCTTAACCCTGCCAGCTTATTACCCACATCCTCTACAACAGACCCTCTCCTACATAGCTGCAGCCTAACAGTAGATCTTACCCAAAACCCCTTTTAATATTTAACAGATCAGCCTATCCTAGATCCAGACACTCCACACTGGTTCATTGATGGCAGCTCTCAAAAATATCCACCCTTCGTGGCAGGATATGCCATCATCCAGGGGGACCTTTGCTACAATCACAGGACCCAGACAATTGAAGCTTTACCTCTGCCACTTCACACCACCTCCTAACAGACAGAACTGATAGCTCTCACCAGAGCTTTAACTGTGGCTAAAAATCTAGGAGTTAACATCCACACAGACTCCAAATATGCCTATAACATACTTCACTCAAACACCCTAATATGGAGAGAAAGAGGTTTCCTAACCCCAAAGGGATCCCCATTATTAATTCAGACCTGATCCACAAACTTCTAGAGGCAGCACTCTTACCAAACAAAGTTGCCATCCTCCACTGTAGGGGACATCCAAAGGGAAGTCTCATATCAGCCTACAACAATGCTGCAGACCAGAAGGCAAAGGAGATAGCCCTGTCCCATCCCTCCCTCCAGTCCCCTGTCATCTTAGCTCTGACTCCATCCGACCCTCCCAACCCCAGAGAAATCCTCTCTTATCTACACTCACTCTTTCATCCCTCATCCAAGACACTCCAACAGTTCCTCCATAACCACTTCCCCATATCCACTGCTGACCAACAATATTTAGAGACTTCCCTGGTGGCTCAGATGGTCTGCAATACAGGAGAGCCCGGGTTTGAGCCCTGGGTTGGGAAGATCCCCTGGAGAAGGAAATGGCAATCCACTCCAGTACTCTTGCCTGGAGAATCCCATGGACAGAGGAGCCTGGTAGGCTATAGTCTATGGGGTCACAAAGAGTTGGACACGACTGAGTGACTTCACTTTCACCCACTCCTGTCAAACATGTCAACCTACTAATCCCAATTGCAACCTTAAACCTACCTCCTTTTCAACCCATCAAATGCAAGGCAGCCTCCCAGCACAGGATTGGCAGATAGACTTTACTCATATGCTCCCAGTTCGGAGAGTCAGATACCTCCTGGTCCTTGTGGACACCTTTTTGGGATGGGTAGAAGCATTTCCCACTACAAACAAAAGAGCCCACACCGTGGCCCAAATCCTCCTCACAGAAATTATTCCCAGGTTTGGCCTGCCTTCATCCCTACAGTCTGATGATGGCCTGGAATTTACATCCAAGGTCACCCAACAACTTGTTCAATTCACCCTGGAAATTTCACATTCCATATCATCCCCAGTCCTCAGGAAAGGTAGAAAGGATGAATAGAATAATCAAAGAAACTCTTACCAACCTAACCCTTGAGGTACATCTGGATTGGACTAAACTTTTGCTGACTGTTCTCCTCAAAGTGTGGGCTTTGCCCAGAAAGCCCCTAGGGCTGAGCCCCTTTGAGATGATGTACGGAAGGCCCGTGCTCCCTCCTGGACTCCCCCCGGAAGCGCCTCCCATACCGAGCTTCCTACACTCCCCTCTGCTGGTGGAAGTCCGCAGTGCCCTCTGGAAATATATCAACCACAATTTGCCTGCCCCTGACCCCCAAGCCCTCTGCCCCCTTTACAAATTGGGGACATGGTCTACCTGTCTGATAATCCCCAGGGTGACCTAACCCCAAAATGGCAGGGACCATTCAAAATTATTCTCCTTACCCTGACTGCAGCTAAACTCGAGAAGGTCACCTCCTGGGTACACCTCTCTCACCTAACATGGGTCACCTCCGATCCTGTGCTGCTCTCCTTAACTGACCCCTATCAGGTCTCCCTCACAGGGCCTACCTCCTTGAAATTCACCCGGCGACAACCTCTGTCAACCATCCAAGAAGACACGGAATGACCTGGACACTCTTCAAGCTACAACTGTTCCTGACCCAACTATTACAAGACCTCTGGACCAGCGCTCCGACAGGAACCTCCTTCGAAGACCTGACCACGCTGGTGTCTCAACTGTGGCTTCAGGGAACCTTCTACAACCTGACTCCAGATGAAATTGATTTCTTTACTTTCATTCTCTACATCATTCTTCATCCTAATGAACACTGTTCCTCCTCAGATTCAAGCAACCACCAACTTGGGGCCTTCCACCCCTCGCCCTGACTGGCCTCTCCCTGTCTCTCTAACGATAACTGCACTCTTAATCTTAGTCCTTGCTATAGGCCTAATAACTGTCTTCCCTCAGGACTGGCCACCTATCCTTTGTCTCTTCATCGGTATCGCCTGCATTGTTAGCTGTGTTCTACTCCTAGGTGCTATTTCCTCCACACTGCCTAACTAACAGACCCATGACTCCCCTGTTCCTTATCCTTGCTGCACTCCCCAGCCTTCTGGCTAGTCTCTGTCCCTGCTCAGACATTTATCCCTATGTTCATTCCTCATGTTACATAATACGGCTACAAGACCATGCACCATGAACCTCAGGGCGGCAGGTGGTGGGAGGGAAGTCCAAATCCCTACTCACTGTTAAAAGTACAAAAGAGAGGGAGTTTCGTGAGCACCTGCCATAAGTCAAATGGAAGAAACATATGTTTCTATCCCATTACCCACCGCTGCTGCTGCTGCTAAGTCACTTCAGTCGTGTCCAACTCTGTGTGACCCCATAGACGGCAGCCCACCAGGCTCCCCTGTCCCTGGGTTTCTCCAGGCAAGAACACTGGAGTGGGTTGCCATCTCCTTCTCCAATATAAAAATGAAAAGTGAAAGTGAAGTCGCTCAGTCATGTCCGACTCTTAGTGACCCCATGGACTGCAGCCCACCACACTCTTCCATCCATGGGATTTTCCAGGCAAGAGCACTGGAGTGGGGTGCCATTGCCTTCTCTGCCATTATCCACTGGAGGTACTCAAATGGGGCAGGGTTCTAAATCAAAATTGGGAAAAGAAACAAGAACAAGTTATAAAGAACATCATTTCCTGGTTACAGGTGACCCCTGAGCCTTATAAACGCCTAGACCTCCTTTCCCAATTACAGCCCCTCCTAAAACCTCCCTCTGGCAACCAACACCTTGCCTGCCTTCTCAACTCTTCCTTCCAATTCTTCCAGTACACACAACACACATCCCAGTGTTGGATATGCATGTCACTGTCTCCCTCACCACATAGCAATTCCTTTACCCTCAACCTGGTTTTCACAGGGCAACTATACCTCCCCTTCCCAACAAAAAACTACACAACTCATTGGGCCAGTCTCTGACAATGTCCTACTCTCAGCCTCTTCAAACCTAACCTGTATCAACTACTCTAGTCCCAACTACACTGGTCTTACAAACTCCGCTCCCTCCTTCTGTTCCACTTGGGTTCTCTGGAACAGCACAAATAATTGCACCAACCTGGAAATCTTCATTCTCTGCGGGACCTATGCATATTCATGTCTCCCCCTTGACCCCCCTGGACTTTGCATCTTGGTCTTCCTGACGCCGAGAACAAATAGTCTACCCCTGGGGAACTTTCCCACAGGAAAAGATGAGCTGTCATAGCCCCCCTCCTGATTGGGACCAGCATAGCAGCAGCCCTAGGCACTGGGATTGGGGGCATCTCGACCTCGGCCCATTTTTACTACGACAAGCTGTCCCAAGAACTTAATAAGGATATTCATTTCCGTCCAAAGACAAATTAACTCATTAGCTTCTGTGGCCCTACAAAATACGCAAGCCCTGGATATTCTCACCACAAAAAAAGGGAGGGACCTGCCTTTTCCTAGGCAAGGACTGCTGCTATTTTGTTAATGAAATAGGCATAGTCCAGGGCAGAGTCAAAGAACTTAGAGACAAAATTGAACGCTGAAGAAAAGAGTTACAAAACCTTTACACTCCCCAAAACCTGTTCCAACAGGCCCTCCCTTGGTTGCTCCCTTTCTTGGGACCACTGGTACTTATTTTATTCCTCTTATTTGGACCCTGTCTCTTCAATCTCTTTCAAAGGTTTCTCCAAGAATGGATTCGGGCCATCTCTCAAGACCAAGTCAAGACTGTTCTTTTGCTTGAAACCCTGATGCGTGGAATAAAAAATCAACACTACGGGCCTTAGGCTTCCTTCCTCCCAGACCACAAACCCCTGATCCTCACTTATCAGCACGAAGAAGCCCTGAACATTAACAGCGCCCACCTCTCTCTTTTTGTATATATTCCTTAGGGTCTGGAATGAAGGAACGTTACATGGCTCAAAATAGCCTGGAGTTAAAACTCTGCTCCTAGTCCTCCCCACCGTCTACGCAAAACAAAGAACAAAGAACTCTCTCACTGGAAGAAAAAAAAAAAAGGACACTAAGGTTGATTACGCCCAGCTCCAGCCAGTCCAGCCTCTGGCCAATCTCCAGAATTCCTTGCCCCAGCCGTTTAAGAGATAACTATTTCCAACAACCTTGGAGAAGAACAGGCCCCCTTAAGACAATATATGCCTATACACATATGCCTATATATACTTTTTTCTTGGGTTAGGGCAGCAGCTCACTAATCTGACTGCTGCCGCTTCTTGCCTCATTAAAGGTGATCTGTTCCTGTAAAGTGCCGGTCTCGTTTTTCTGAACCTTGCCTTCTCTAACTCCCTTACCCTACGCACTCTCCATCAGGTTTTGTTACTCATAGCCACGGGCCTGCCTAACTGATACATTTCCTATCCTCCAAGGTCCTCTCCAGCTTCCCTGGTGGCTCAGTCGGTAAAATATCTGCCTGCAATGTGGTAGACCTGGGTTCAATCCCTGGGTTGGGAAGATCCCCTGGAGGAGGGCATGGCAACCCACTCCAGCATTCTTGCCTGGAGAATCCCCATGGACAGAGGAGCCTGACGGGCTGCAGTCCATGGGATCACAAAGTTGGACACAACTGAATGACTCAGCACACAAGACCCTCTCCAGCATACAGAGATTTCCCTCCCTGCCACACCCCTCCCAGCAAGCTCTGCACCTCCCCTCCTTCTTTGCTCCCACAGTCATATCTGTTCATGTTCTTTATCCCACTTGATTATTCATATTCAAATCTCATCTTTCCTTTCGCGTCACCAGCCCTTGAGGACAAGACCTTAGTGTGTTCTTCCTCTGATACAAGTGATCTTTTAAAAGTGCTTCTGAAACTTTAATGTGCTTACAAATCACCTTAGGATCTTGTTTAAAATGCAGATCCCTGGGCCCCAACCACAGAGCTTATGATTCAGTGGGCCTGGGGGTGGGGGCAATAATCTGCATCTCAAATAAGCTCCCAGATGATGCTGAAGCACAACCCAGGTCTGCTTTTTGAGGAAATACTGCTCTGTGGCACTGTGTACCTTTTGTATTATACTTGTCACACATTAGTTCTTATTGTTAACCTTCGTATTGCATTCTTAGTAGTTTTGTGAACCTCCTGAGGATAGGCACCTTGTTTTAAGCTCCATGAGACCTCCAGAGCACCTAACACAGTGGGACTCCACAACTTCTATTGAGAAACTGAATGGAATGAATGAGTGATGGAGTGAAGTGAATACAGCTGTTCATCTTCAGGTCTGGTTTCTCACTCCCAGCAGTGATAAATATGAGACAAGCTAGTACCTTAACTGACATTTCTGCAGAAAGAATCACAGCTTCAGAATTCTAATCAATAAAATACAGCTAAGAGTGTTTTCTTTAACATTGGACCCCATGACAATGTGGAGGTGCCAGGATTTCACCCCTGATTTCTGTTGCATGAAGTCATATATTTTTATGAGTCACATATTTTCCATTACACAGTCTGACCCCTTCAGTTCTCTGAGGCAAGAAGTACCTCTTAAAATAATCTAATAAGTAAATAAATTTTATTCCAAGCAAAGCCTCTCTGTCACACATACAGATATCCCTCAATATTCATGGGGAATCGACTCTAGGACCTCCCACGGCTACCAAAATCCAAGGATGATCAAGTCCCTTACTGTCAGCTCTCCTTAAAAGCAGACATGGAGGCTGTGGATACACAAGGCTCACTGGATGCACTATCTAGCTGGAAAACAGTGTCCAGAGGGGTGGGAGTGCTTAGAGATTTCTTCCTGGAACCTATAATTGTTGAATTGTTGCAAGGAACATGAACATGAACATTCTGATTTTGTTCTCATGGCCTTGTTCTCAGTAAGTCCCTCAGGGAGTAAATCTCTGGTATCAGGACAGAGTGGGCAGATGAGAGCTTGAATCTCATCCACCACACAATTGCACTGAGCCTGGGGCGGGGGCAGGGGTGGGGGCGTCAAGGCTATTTGTGGAAATATTTTCTTTCCTCCAAAGAGTAGAAAACGATCTCTTTGCTGACGTCAAAAGCTTAACTAGTGGCATTATTTCTGAATGCGCATTGCTTCTGCATCTCTTAATTCTGCTGTCAGTTTAAGAACCAGCATTCATGTCACCAGGATGCCAGGTCTGTGTCGCTTCTTCCAAAGTAAAGGTGACGGCAAACAGACACATGGCAAGGTATCCCTCACGAACGCTCACTGAGCTGCTTCCTTTATGATTCATCAACAGCAATGGTGGAAGGACCTGTCTAGGCCATGAGAAGAAAATATGAAGATAAAAACTGATACTAGATTCATTTCCTAGCTGTAAAAAGCACAGATGAAAGACATGTGATTACCTAGGTTCTATTCATTACTTTCCAACCTCCGGCTACACAGTGGTGACCTGTCAGACCCAGCATTTGGTGGCAGTTTACTCATGCACTCAACAGCCATACACCAAGCACCCAAGCATAGTGATTAAACCATCACCTTTGAGACCCTCATTGCAGGAATTCTAATCATAGCTTCACTGTATATTTTCTGCAAGAAGCTGGTGAAACTGGTCTCCTCTCTGAGCCTCTGAATTGTTTGTTGTTATCTAGTCGCTCAGTCGTGTGCAACTCTGCGACCCCATGGACTGTAGCCCTCTAGGCTCCTCTGTCCGTGGGATGCTCCAGGCAAGAATACTGGAGTGGGTTGCCATTTCCTTCTCCAGGGGATCTTCCCGACCCAGGGATCGAACTCTCGTCTCCTGCATTGATAGGTGGATTCTTTACCACTGAGCCACTCGGGAAGCCCCAAGCCTCAGAATGCTCACCTGAAAATGGGGACAGGAAAAGAAATAATCTCACAGGGCATGTCCTTGCTACTCAAAATGCAGATCATGAATGCAGTGCCTATCACACTGACACCACCTGAGAGCTTGTTGCTGCTGCTGCTGCTAAGTCGCTTCAGTCGTGTCCGACTCTGTGTGACCCCATAGACGGCAGCCCACCAGGCTTCCCTGTCCCTGGGATTCTCCAGGCAAGAACACTGGAGTGGGAAATGCAGAATCTTGGGCCTTACCCCAGATCTAGTGAGCCAGAACCTGCATTTTTTATAAGATTCCGAGGTGATTCCTATGCATGTTAAAATTTGAGAAGCACTGGGTAGATGATAAGGAAACAGTCTCTGAACCCAAAGTGCTTGAATCCTAGCTCTATTGGTTATCAGCTGTGAGCCCTTGGTAAGGAACTGAACCAATCTGTGCCTCAGTTTCTTGTCCATAAAATGGAGATGATAATAACTCCACTCCTAGGGCTGTTGAGAAGAGTAGATGAATGAATGCATGTAAAGAGCTTAGAAAAGGGGACAGTGCCTAAGTGTTCATTAGGGCTGTTGTGATAGCTGATGACTAATTAAGTTTTAAACACCGAGTACAATAAATAACAATTGTTAGCTGTACTGGACAAAACACTGTTGGCTACTGGCAGGAAGGTGAAGGTGAAGTCGCTCAGTCGTGTCCAACTCTTTGCGACCCCGTGGACTGTAGCCTACCAGACTTCTCCATCCATGGGATTCTCCAGGCAAGAATACTGGAGTGGGCTACCATTTCCTTCTCCAGGGGATCTTCCCGACCCAGGGATCGAACCTGGGTCTCCTGCATTGGAGGCAGACGCTTTAACCTGTGAGCCACCAGGAAAGACCACTGGCAGGAAACAGATGATTAAAAAATTGACCCTGACCTCATGACACTTCTGAAGTGGTGGTACTAATTCTATTTATATGTAGTACCCACTTAAACATATCACAAGTAACAGTCTTTCAGACAAATACCGTATGATATTACTTACATGTGGAAATCTAAGATATGATACAAATGAACTTCCCTACAAAGCAGAAACAGGCTCACAGACATAGAGAACAGACTTGTGGTTGCCAAGGGGGAAGGGATGGGGAAGGGAAGGACTGGGAATTTGGGGTTAGCAGATGCAAACTACTATATATACAATGGATAAACAACAAGGTCCTACTATATAGCACAGGGAACTATATTCAATATCCTGTGATAAACCAAAATGGAAAAGAATATGAGTAAGAATGAATATCTATGTATAATTGAATCACTTCACTGTAGAGCAGAAATTAACACAATATTTTAAATCAACTATACTTCAATAAAGCAAATTAAAAAAAAAAGGAACTGTCTTTCAGAAGTGCCCATCCAATGGTAGTCAAGGCATCTCTGCTCTCTGCTACAGCCTGGAGTTTAAATGATGGATCTCAATTGTAATACATGAGTCAAACTTGAATTAATACTGCTCCAGACACCATGGAGTTACTAATATGGTGGGAAAAAAAGCCATATTCCTTGACTTCCTCATTTTAAGCCATTCCCATAAAAATTTCTCCCTGCAATTTATAAAGCTGACAGCATGTGAAAGAGCCCTAGCTAGTAAGTCCTGTGGGAACAAGTTGATTCTGCCTCATGTGGGGAAAGGGGCTGAGCTGATTCTACATATCTGCACCATCTCCTAGGATGTTTCCCGTGTGTGTGTGTGTGTGTGTGTGTGTGTGCTCAGTTGCTCAGGCATGTCGGACTCTTTGCAACCCCATGAACTGTAGCCTGCCAGGCTCCTCTGTCTACGGAATTTCCCAGGCAAGAATACTGGAGTGTGTAGCCATTTCCTCCTCCAGGGGATCTTCTCAAGCCAGGGATGGAACCCATATCTCCTGCATTGGCTGGTAGATTCTGTACCACTGAGCTACCTCAGAAGCCCCAAGATGTGTCCTGTAATGGTTCTCAAACTTAGCTGTCTCTTAGAATCATCTGAAAAGTATTTCCAAAACACTGATACCCAGACACCACCCCAGAGAATCTGATTTAATTGCTCTGGAGTGTAGCTCAGGCATGATGCTATTTAACGTTCCCCAAGTGGTCATAATGTGCAGCAATGGTTGATAACACCTATTATGACATACATGCAGCCCAAAGGTGTCCTCAGTCAGTGGAGGGAATTAGCATAAAGTGAACAAGAATCAAGGACAACAGAGGAAGAGAAGGGATGGTCACTATGAGGGAATAGCTAATAGCGTTTTGCTTCTGTGTCTTGGGAATGAAACACCAGGAATGTGGCTTTGCTCCAGCAGGCCAACTAAGGGTTTTTAAATTTGACTGAGTTCCAGGCAGACCACACAAGTCCAAGCATAAATCAGAACCCTGAAGGAGTATGAAGAGGGGGAGGGTTCCAGAAATGGAGGACTAAGAAAATGGGTAACAAGTAAACCGTCCAAAAAAGTTGCCATGACATTCATGCCCTTTAACTCATAGAGCCTTGCATGACCATTCTCGAAACTCATTTTCCTTATCAGCCAGACCTGGAAACAATCCACATGTGAGTAAAAGGGGTGACATTTATTACAGCAAATTCAGCCTGAACATTACAAGCAATGAAATAAAGCATGAAGTGCCATTCCATTCAACAGCATGGATGAACCTCATAGGCACAGTGTTGAAAAGGTTGACACAGAAGAAAAAACACTACATGATTACACTTATGAAATTCAAGAATGAGCAGAACTAATTAATGATGGTAGAAGTCAGAAGAATGAGTACCTTCTGGAGGAGGTATGGGCTGGGAGGGTTCTGAGGGACCTGCTGGGTGGCTGCCAGCAAGGCTCTGTATCCTGCTCTAGGTAGAGTTACAATGTGTGCACACACGTGCCTGTGTTGGTTAAGCTGAACACATAAGATGGGTGCATTTTACTGAGTGCAAGTTATTTGTTGTTGTTTAACTGCTAAGTCATGTCAGACTCTTTGTGACCCCATAGGTTATAGCCCGCCAGGCTCCTCTCTCCATGGAATTCACAGGCAAGAATACTAGAGTGGGTTGCCATCATTCCCTTCTCCAGGGGATCTTCCTGACTGGGATCAAACCTATGTCTCCTGTGCTGGGCAGACAGATTCTTTACTGCTGAGCCACCGAGTACAAGTAAAACATTGACAAAAAAAGAAAATGAAATTTATCTATTACTATTGTTCACTCACTCAATATTTAGGCTTCCCAGGTAGAGCAGTGGTAAAGAATCTGCCAGCCAATGCAGGAGACCCTGGTTCGATCCCTGGATTGGGAAGATCCCCTGGAGAAGGGCATGGCAACCCACTCCAGTATTGTTGCCTGGAGAATTCCATGGGCAGAAGAGCCTGGCGGGCTACAGTCCATGGGGTTGCAAAGAGTCGAACATGACTGAGCATGCACACACTCAATATTTATTCAAAACCTATTCTGAGTCAGGTCAGGTACCAGGTACTGGACACAGAGGTGGACTAAGTGTCCTCTTGGCACTTATAACCTAGTGAAGAAGGCAAACCATCAGATATAAATGCAGACAGGTAACATCAGGAGGTGATACATGCTACGGGAGAAAGTCAAGCTGGGTAAGAGGTTGCAGACCATGTGTGGGGGCAGGGAGGGTGGTGGGAGTGGAGCACTATTTTAGATGGCAAGGTCAGAGAAGGCCTTTCTGAGAGGGCAGTGTTCCAGCAAGTTCAGGGTATCCAGTTTCCAGCCCACAGCAGATTAGAAGCAGTGCATTTGATGAGGACAGGAATGTCATTTGAAGGCAGACAAATTGACAGGAGTGAGGAGTGTCAACTGACAGCCAGGCAGGATGCAGCAGCCATCAAACAAGCAGCCCAAGCACTCAGAGGGCCCAGCATGAGGGCCACCCTCCCACACTTCTGTAGCCTTTAGGACATCCCTGTGACAAAGCTCAAAACAGCCTTCTGTTCTGTCACCTCTCTTACTGCATCAGCGCCATCTCCTGGCCTTTCCTTCACTAGCCGGTAAGCCTCTTGAAGGCAGGGTTTGCGTCGTGTTTGTCATTGTACTTTCAGTGCCCACCACAATAAGGGGACACAACAAGGGAGTCTATAAATATTTACTATCTGTGACTGTCTTGATGACACTGAATCACCTTCCCAAATACTGCTAATACCACCACTATTTTCTAGAATTCTCTGTGCAAGCATATAATAGACTTTAGACTTTAGAATGAATAATTGATCAAGTTTTAACTTTGATGACTGGGTGTTTAAAACAAGAGAAAAGTGTCAGCCATCTGGAGGACTGACTTACAGGAAAATCCTCATTTCCCCAAATTGCTGGGAAGTGAGATGCTCCTGGGCTAGTCCATCTTGCCTTGACATCACCTGATTGCTCTCTTGGCCTGAGCGGTGGTGTTCACACTTGGGGACGTATATGAATCACACAGGAGGGGGCTGATTAGAAATGAAGGTTTCCAGGCTCTCTCTTTGGAGATTATGATTCATGAAGGGATATGGACAAGCACAATAATAAAAACTACAACAAGCATCACTGAGCACTAAGTAATTGCCAGGTGTTGTTCTAGATGCATTCCAGGGTCTCTCCCATCTAAACAACAAAACTATTTGGTGACACCCTTTATAGATGAGGTGAAAGAGGAACAGAAGTCTCAGGTAATTTGCCCGGGGTCACACAACTAGTGAGAAGTTACAGGATTCAAACTCAAGCCGCTGGACCCAAAGCTCTGAAGCAGCACCCCGGTCTATCGCCACTCAGCCTATATTCTCATCAAGCAGGCCAGATATGTGGGTGGTGGAGGAGCATCACTTTAAGAACCCTGGCCTGTATCAGTCTTCTCCTTCAATTCCTGTATCTTCTAGCTATGTTTATTAATACTATGACTGTGACCCTGGCCTTTGAAGAACCTCTTCCATTTCCCACATGGGAAGGGGACCACAGGCCCAATCCTCGTTTTAAATGAGAGGATGTCTCGGATATATAAAACAAACTTGTGGTTACCAGGGGGAAAGGGTGAAAGGGATAAACTGGGAAACTGGGATTGACACAGACACACCACTCTATATTGGGTTGGCCAAAATGTTCATTCAGGTTTTTCCACACCATTGTATGAAAACACCCAAACGAACTTTTTGGTTAACCCAATATAAAATTGATAACTAATAAGGACCTACTGTATAGCACTGGAGCTTCCCAGGTAGTGCTAGTGGTAAAGAACTCGCCTGCCAATGCAGGAGATAGAAGAGATGCGGCTTCGATCCCTGGGTTGGGAAGATCCCCTGGAGGAGGGCATGGCAACCCACTCTAGTATTCTTGCCCAGAGAATCCCATGGACAGAGGAGCCTGGCAAGCTATAGTCCATAGGATTACAAAGAGTCAGACACGACTGAGCAACTGACACTTTCCCTTTTCATGCAAGGAAGCCCAAGCAGTCCAGAGAAAGGCCAATGGGGCAAGAAACCAAGGCTCCCGACCCCAGGTGAGCTCCCAGTAGAGAACCAGCACCAACTCTCCACCCATCTTGAAAATGGTTTCACTAGCCCCAAAGTGAGCCTTCCTAGTGGACAAAAGAAGAAAAAACAAACCCTCCCTGCTGAACCTTATCTAATTTGCAGATTTTTTAATATTTATTTTATGTATTTGGCTGTACCAAGTCCTAATTGTGGCACATGGGATCTAGTTCCCTGACCAGGGATCGAACCTGGGCCTCCTGCATCGTGAGCATTGAGTCTTAGCCACTAGATCACCAGGGAAGTCCCCCAAATTGCAGATTTTTGAGCAAAATAAAAGACTTATTTTGAACTACTGAGTTTTGAGGCTGTTTATAATGCAGTGATGGATAACTGATGGAGAGTTTTTATCAGAATCTTTTTTTTTTTTTAAAGCCACAGTATATTTTTCCCTTTTGGGGGCCTGCCGTCTCAAGTTCTCCCCTGTATCTCCATCTCTTCTAGCACTTTCACTGGAGCAGTAGGGAATGCTTCCCTTCTCACCAACAGCAAGAGACTTCATGTGACTGTAAATATTTGTTAATTGACAGAAAGGCCTAATCTTCCTCTTATCCCATCCAAGCTGGTTTCCTTGGAAACCTAATTTTCCATGGATTCCCTTGATTCCCTCTTGCAAACAAATGTTATTAGAGCAGAGATTGAATTGTAGGCACTTTGAGTAAACTTAATAAATCCAAGGACCCATGTGGTCCAATCTTGGAGCACTATCTCTTTTAGGAGTTACAGACCATCAAAAAAGCAGCTCTTTTTGATGTTCAAAACAATGTAATAGAGATCCCTTCATAACCCATGCAACACTTCCTCAACCCCTTCCCCGATCTCCAATTCCTTTGTCCCTCACAGCTGCTTCGGAAACTTTTACACACAAAAGATTTTTCAAGTCTTGATCTGGGCTTCCCTGGAGGCTGTGTCTGCAATGAAGGAGACACAGGACATGCGGGTTTGATCCCTGGGTCGGGAAGATCCCCTGGAGAAGGAAATGGCAACCCACTCCAGTATTCTTGCCTGGAGAATCTCAGGACAGAGAAGACAGGGCTATAGTCCATAGGGTCGCAAAGAGTCAAACTGGGCACAGAATCCATCTTGATCCTTTTCCTCCACTCTCTCTTTTCTCTCCCCTTCTCCCCAAACCATGGTTTAGTTTTTGGCCAGCAAGGAATAAGTTTTTCCTACTCTAGGAAGGTGAAAGGAACAATTTAGAGGGATTCTGAGCAGGTAAACATGGGTTTCTTTTAATCAGGTAGATTTCTGAAAAGAGGAGGGAAGGAAGTTTGCAACCACTGATTGTGATTTTGTCTTAATATATTACATAGCATCCATTTCAATTTAGTTAATGATTACTGATGAAAAGGTAAAAAGAAGAAATAAACTTTATGTTAATGAAAAGACTCTGTGATTTTTACATATCATCTTTATATCAGGTGGTCTTCCCATGCTGTGGCACCATGGAAAACATAAAGCACATTTCTGGCAAGCAGTTTGTTAACTGGTCCAGAAAAAACAGTATTTGGAGGGATACAATTCCTGCTTTAAGTTCAATTCTCTTTGTCAACTCAATTAACCAACTTTTCTGTCTGTCTGCAGTCACCGTTTCTGGCTCTCTTTTTTTCCCCCACTTTAATGGAAATGTTCAAAATGAATAAAGGCAATCTGATGATTTCCTGGTAGTGATTTTGATTCTGAAGAGGTTTTACAATCAGCCATTGTTCTGTATTTTAAAAATACCTCTTAGGGATTTTCTTTTCCTTAGCAATGATTTGCTGTGGTCCCCTTTACCCATTATCCAGGCCCTCAGTGGGTCACAATTCTGACTCAGGAAAGAAATTTACCAGGTACTGGGGCTAATAGTAGAAACCTTATTTAACAATAATTACAAGTACAAGAGGAAAAGTACAATTACTAACAGATCTTCTATTCTCTGAGTACAAAGATACTCAAGAATAGCTAAAATCAGTCAATTATTTCCTTTCCCCTGCAGAAAAGTGCACATTTATTCTTAGCTTCCTGACTATCTCCTCCAACCCTTAGCTCAGGGGTTTTCCAAGTGTGGTCCCTGGACAAGAACCAAGAGCATCACCTGAGAACTTGAGAGAAATGCAAATTCCCTGTCCTGACACCACACCTATAGAAACAATCTCTGAAGTAGGGTCCAGAAAGCTGTGTATGAACAAGCTCTCCAGGCAATTCTGAGCCTCCCAGATTTTGAGAACCACTGCCTTAGTCAAGTGGTCCCTAACCTTTTTGGCACCAGGGACTGATTTTGTGGAAGACAATTTTTCCACAGATCAGGGGAGGGGATGGTTTTGGGATAATTCAAGTGCATTACATTTATTGTGCACTTTCTCTTCTTTAAATTGGAGGATAATTGCTTTACAATGTTGTGGTAGTCTCTGCTGTACATCAACTCAAATCAGTCATATATATATATATATATATATATATATATATATATATATATATATATCTATATCTATCCCCTCCCTCTTGATCCTCCCTCCTCCCCAATTCCACCCTAGTAGGTCATCAAAGAGCAACCAGGCTGGGCTCCCTGTGGTATACAGCAGCTTCCCACTAGCTATCTATTTGACACATGATAGTGGATATATGTCAATGCTACTCTCTCAATTTCTCCCAGCCTCTCCTCCCCCTGCCATGTCCACAAGTTCGCTCTCTACATCTTCAAATCTATTTCTTCTCTGTAAATAGGTTCATCAGTATTATTTTTCTAGATTCCTATAGTGCATATATAGGAATATATATATAGTGCATATATAGGAAAAACTAATGATATTTGTTTTTCTCTTTCTGACTTACTTCACTCTGTATAACAGGCTCTAGTGTGCACTTTATTTCTAACCTAATGCTGCTGTTGATCTGATATAGAGGTTGGGGGCCCTGCCTCCGATCATATAATTAATTGGATGAGAAAGGCACAGCAACCTGAAAGTGAAAGAACCTGAGTTCTGTTCTGTGCTCTGCTTCAGTTTACTGTGTGGCCTCTGTCAAGTTGCTGCACCTCTCTGGACCTCAGTTTTCTCATCTATACAATGAAGAACACAGTTCAGAAATTCTTTTCGGTTCCTACAAGCTCCAGAAAGTAAAAAGCCACTGCCCTCAAGAACACTAGCCGAGGACTCTGATATCCTGCCAGGTGATTCTCTTTTTTCTAACATATCAGTTTTCTTTCTTTCTTTCTTTTTTAAAGTTAGGAAAGGCAAACCCACTCTTGTCAACATGACTAAATACTTTAAACATCTAGAAGCTGTATTTAAAACATTTCTGTCAAGACCAAGTCATTTATTAAAGTTGCTGGTGAATGCTCCCTGACAGTTTTCTCCCTCAGAATTTATCATTTCTCAGCCAGAAATATTAATTCATCTCATCAGTCTGGGAATCTTGATGGGCAATCATTTTTTATTTGCCCTAAGAATAGATTCATAATTCTTTTCATTCAGAAGAATATTCTCCCTGTACAAAAGTGACTCAGCATTAGTTAGAATTAATATTAATATGCCAACTTAGCATATTCTATGGGTCGAAATGATGGATCAACATATTCTTGAAATAATATTAAAACTTAATTTTGATGACAAATGTTACATAAGATTTATATTCTCAGATGGTACTATGATATGCATTTTTAAAACCTTTTATTTTTTTCCCCTGCTGATAAATTCAACTGAGTATTTTTGAGCTGAGACCAATCTTAAGCCAAGACAGAGAATACGGGGCTGGGCACTCTGTTGAATTTCAACCAATGATTCATTGCATCCATTTGTCAAAATTCAGAATGTGACAAACAAGCCTTTGATGAAATAGATAAGACTTTCCAGATGGAATGAAATCCTGACATAAGTAGTTTTGAAATTAGCTTAATCTTTCTATTACTGAAGGAACAGAGAATGAAAAAATGAGATTTTTACCCTGAGGAGTCACTGATCACAGGTAAAGAGCTTACACAGTCACAGTGAAAAATGGTTTTGGATCTGAAAACAGAGGAGGAAATATATACTATGTAAGGGGAAAGTCCTTTCAAATGGTCTTTTTGCCTTTAAAAATAAACATTAGAAGAAGAAACAAAGACATTGCTGGTATAAAGATCACAATCAGATGCAGGTCAAATCAAATGGTCTGCACCTAGGCCAGGATTCAGTTCAACCCCAAGCACTGAGGGAAGGTGAAAAACAAACAGGCTGAAGAGGAAAATCAGGATCAAGAGATGTGGACGCCCTGGCTAAAAAAATATATTAAAAAAAAAAAGGAAAAGTCAGTGATTCCTGCATGTAACAATACAGTATACTTTATTGTATTATTTTTTTTTTTTTTTTAAAAGAGAGAGACCTGTAGCCTCACCAAGCAACTAACTAGGTTACTCTGGACACACTGCTCCTGTGTCCAGATGGCCTTGAGAGGGTGTGGAAGCCAGGCTTGTTTCAGGTTCCCTGGACAAGGGGCTGCCTGGATGGGAGTTGTATACAGGCCTGCTGCTTCAGGGAAAGTCTAGGTGGGGGAAATCAAGAGACTGTTCTTCCTTTGGGCGTTATTTCTGTCATAGGGAAAAGTCCACCTGAGGGCCGGCATTCCCTCTCTTCATTCAATAAATATTTGTTCGGCACTTGTGTGTCACACACTGTTCTAGGAGGCACATCACAACACAAAGATCTTGGCCCTCAAGGAGCTTAGATTCTTGCGTGGTGTGGAGAAAAAGGGTAGCATAACAGGCCAGAGACTGCCATCCTTAGATAGGCCTGTTGGCAAGGCTGGCCTTGGCTGGCATTTGAGAACTTGGATTTCTGGACAACCAAGCCCAGGACTAGTAAGGGTGCGCCTCAACTGTTTGTGTGAACAATATAGTTGATTCTGAACACTGGCTTTCCTCCTGGGAGTCTGGAATTTTGTATATGTGCTGGGCAGAGGGAGCCTATATGACTAGGGTAGGGTAAATAAACAAAAATATGTGCCCCATGGACTTTCATGTTGGTATGAGGGGGAAAATCTCAGGTGTTGAGTAACTGTATTTCAACCTTAAGGCAAAAACTATGGCAAAAGTAATCATATTGGATTGACACTTGGACAACATGGGTTTGGATTGTGCAGGTCTGATATTGTTTTCCAATAAATATTTGCTTTAGTACTACATAATCCGAGCTTCTTTGATCCCACAGATGCGAAACTGTGGATATTGAGGGCTGACTGTAAAGTTCTATGCAGAGTTTTGGCTACACAGAGGCTCACTGCCCCCAACCTCCCAGTTGTTCAAGGATCAACTGTAATCACTTAATAATTTAGTTAAATAAACACTATTTATTTTTGACTTTTCATATGAATGCTGCTGCTGCTGCTGCTAAGTTGCTTCAGTCATGTCTGACTCTATGGCAACCCCATAGATGGTAGCCCACCAGGCTCCCCTGTCCCTGGGATTCTCCAGGCAAGAACACTGGAGTGGGTTGCCATTTCCTTCTCCAATGCGTGAAAGTGAAAAGTGAAAGTGAAGTCACTCAGTCGTGTCCGACTCTTCCCGACCCCATGGACTGCAGCCTACCAGGCTCCTCCATCCATGGGATTTTCCAGGCAAGAGTACTGGAGTGGGGTGCCATTGCCTTCTCTAATTTAATACCTAGTATTGGCTTTATTAAGGCTTCCCAGGTGGCTCAGTGGTAAAGAACCTGCCTGCCAATGCAGGAGATGCAAGAGACCCAGGTTCAATCTCTGGGTTGGGAAGATCCCCTGGAGGAGGGCATGGCAACCCACTCCAGTATTCTTGCCTGGAGAATCCCATGCAAAGAGGAGACTGATGGGCTACAGTCCCTGGGGTCACAGAGTCAGACATGATTGAGGTACTGAGCACACACATCGGCTTTATTGGAAGGGCAGGAAGATAAAGGATCTATGATACTTGTGAGGTGAAGGAAGCTCTTGTGGCCTATTTATGGCAGACCTAATGAAAGATGCTGAAGGCCAAAGGGATGTATAAAGCTCCTCAGCATCTGCTCTACCGCCTCTCCAGCACACCCATCCCCCCAAATCTCCCCAAAGCCTAAACCCTGAGAATATACACCCACACCTGACACACAACTTCACGCTGCCCCTGACATCATAGGCTGCCATGGACTGCAAGGCCAGCCACAAAGTCTTTCCCCCTGTGCATCCAGGCACTTTTAGTTTTACTTTGTAGTTCCTCTCATCAAGACGTGAAATTCAGCTAGCTACCCTTTGACACTGGAACGTCTACATGACTTTGCTTCAGTCAACATGTGTGAAAGTGGTGATTCAGTGATTCCGAATCAAAGCCTCCAGAGGCCTTGTGTGCCTCTGTCCCCAGTCTTGGAGTTCAGTCATCCCAATGGCCCCAGCCAATAGCTGGCCAATGGAAAGATATATGAGCAAGGCCACCCAGACCAGCCAGTTCCAGTCGACCTTCCCTCTCAGCGCCGACACACTGGCAATCCCAGCCATGATCAGCCAAGACTGGCCCTGACCAGCCGAGCCACTAGATGGGAGTCAGGAGTGATAATCACAACCCAAACAGAAGCCAGGAGGGTTTAATGTTGTTTGGCAGCCAGAGGTGACCGAGATGCGTGCCCAAGCTTGAGTGTCTCAGCCAAAGCTGTACAGGTGCCTCCTGACAGGGGCTCCAAAGTTGAAATCACTGCAGTGTCTCTCAGGGGCTCTCTCAGGACAAACGCAGGGCTGATGACCACTTCAAAGCCAGAAGGACTCGGAGGGAGACTGCTCACTTCAAAGATGGGATAGCTTCAGAGAACTCTTGCATTTTGGCTTGAGAGTCAAACAATTGTCACACGGCTTCTCCCTCTCCCTCTCTCTCTGGCTCCCCAGGAGAAGAGCAATTGAAACGCTGGAAACAGTCTCCCCTCAAGTACAACAAAGGGCAGATTCTCTCAGCTCAGGGAGGCTGGCCTTTGGCGGAAAGGGAACAGCAGGAAGGGCAGATTTCAGAGCAGCTGAGAAAGAACTCCGGGCCTGGGTGAAATGCAGGCAGTCTGCCCAGTGGGGAGACTGGCAGCATTTCAATATCACCACAGTCTCATTTTGTAGAGCTGAGAGAATAGTCTCATCTCCCAAGAATGACAGAGCTGCCCATTTTATTGTATGCTTCTTAGGCAGCAACATGGCGAGTTAATTGAAAACCTGAATGTATCCATGCCCATCAACCTCCATGCTTTTTTCACTCTCCTCGACTCCCCACATTTTTTGTTTTTTGGCTTGACAGCTACACCAGGTATCCCCTGTAATCATTGTGCCCTGAAAAGAAAAAGTCAAGATATTTCAAGTGCCTTTTATTTTTTAATATAAATTTATTTATTTTAATTGGAGGCTAATTACTTTACAATATTGTATTGGTTTTGCTATACATTGACATGAATCCGCCACAGGTGTACATGTGTTCCCCATCCTGAACCCCGCTCTCACCTCCCTCCCCATACCATCCCTCTGGGTCATCCCACTGCACCAGCCGTGAGCATCCTGTCTCATGCATTGAACCTGGACTGGCGAATCATTTCTTATATGATATTATACATGTTTAAATGCCATTCTTCGAAATCATCCCACCCTCGCCCTCTCCCACAGAGTCCAAAAGTCTGTTCTATACATCTGTGTCTCTTTTGCTGTCTCGCATACAGGGTTATCATTACCATCTTTCTAAATTCCATATATATGCATTATTATACTGTATTGGTGTTTTTCTTTCTGTCTTACTTCACTCAGGATAATAGGCTGCAGTTTAATCCACCTCCTTGGAACTGATTCAAATGTATTCTTTTTAATGGCTGAGTAATACTCCATTGTGTATATGTACCACAGCTTTCTTATCCATTCATCTGCTGATGGACATCTAGGTTGCTTCCATGTCCTGGCTATTATAAACAGTGCTGTGATGAATGTTGGGGTACATGTGTCTCTTTCAATTCTAGTTTCCTCGGTGTGTATGCCCAGCAGTGGGATTGTTGGGTGGTATGGCCGTTCTATTTCCAGTTTTTTAAGGAATCTCCACACTGTTCTCCATAGTGGCTGTACTAGTTTGCATTCCCACCAACAGTGTAAGAGGGTTCCCTTTTCTCCACACCCTCTCCAGCATTTATTGCTTGTAGACTTTGGATAGCAGCCATTCTGGCTGGCATGAAATGGTACCTTATTGTGGTTTTGATTTGCATTTCTCTGATAATGAGTGATGTTGAGCATCTTTTCATGTGTTTGTTAGCCATCTGTATGTCTTCTTTGGAGAAATGTCTGTTTAGGTCTTTGGCCCATTTTTTAATTGGGTCATTTATTTTTCTGGAATTGAGCTGCAGGAGTCGCTTGTATATTTTTGAGACTAATTCTTTGTCAGTTGTTTCATTTGCTATTATTTTCTCCCATTCTGAAGGTTGTCTTTTCACCTTTCTTATAGTTTCCTTTTTTGTGCAGAAGCTTTTAAGTTTAATTAGGTCCCATTTGTTTATTTTTGCTTTTATTTCCAATATCCTGGGAGGTGGGTCACAGAGGATCCTGCTGTGATGTATGTCGGAGAGTGTTTTGCCTATGTTTTCCTCTAGGAGTTTTATAGTTTCTGGTCTTACGTTTAGATCTTTAATCCATTTTGAGTTTATTTTTGTGTATGGTGTTAGAAAGTGTTCCAGTTTCATTCTTTTACAAGTGGTTGACCAGTTTTCCCAGCACCACTTGTTAAACAGATTGTCTTTTCTCCATTGTATATTCTTGCCTCCTTTGTCAAAGATAAGGTGTCCATGCTGCTGCTGCTAAGTCGCGTCAGTCATGTCCGACTCTGTGCGACCCCATAGATGGCAGCCCACCAGGCTCCCCCGTCCCTGGGATTCTCCAGGCAAGAACACTGGAGTGGGTTGCCATTTTCTTCTCCAATGCATGACAGTGAAAAGAGAAAGTGAAGTCTCTCAGTCATGTCTGACTCTTTGCGACCCCATGGACTGTAGCCCACTAGGCTCCTCCGTCCATGGGATTTTCCAGGCAAGAGTACTGGAGTAGGGTGCCATTGCTTTCTCCGAAGGTGTCCATAGATACGTGGATTTATCTCTGGGCTTTCTATTTTGTTCCATTGATCTATATTTTTCTGTCTTTGTGCCAGTACCATACTGTCTTGATGACTTTGGCTTTGTAGTAGAGCCTGAAGTCAGGCAGATTGATTCCTACAGTTCCATTCTTCTTTCTCAAGATTGCTTTGGCTATTTGAGTTTTTTTGGATTTCCATACAAATTGTGAAATTATTTGTTCTAGCTCTGTGGTAGCTTGATAGGGATTGCATTGAATCTATAGATTACTTTGGGTAGTATACTCATTTTCACTATATTGATTCTTCCGATCCATGAACACAGTATATTTCTCCATCTATTAGTGTCCTCTTTGATTTCTTTCACCAGTGTTTTATAGTTTTCTATATATAGGTCTTTTGTTTCTTTAGGTAGATATATCCCTAAGTATTTTTTTCTTCTTGTTGCAATGGTGAATGGAATTGTTTCCTTAATTTCTCTATTTTCTCATTATTCATGTATAGGAATGCAAGGGATTTCTGTGCGTTGATTTTATATCCTGCAGCTTTACTATATTCATTGATTAGGTCTAGTAATTTTCTGGTGGTCTTTAGGGTTTTCTATGTAGAGGATCATGTCATCTGCAAACAGTGAGAGTTTTATTTCTTCTTTTCCAATTTGGATTTCTTTTCTTTTTCTGCTCTGATTGCTGTAGCCAAAACTTCCAAAACTATGTTGAATAGTAGTGGTGAGAGTGGGCACTCTTGTCTTGTTCCTGACTTTAGGGGAAGTGCTTTCAATTTTTCACCATTGAGGATAATGTTTGCTGTGGGTTTGTCATATATAGCTTTTATTATGTTGAGGTATGTTCCTTCTATTCCTGCTTTCTGGAGGGTTTTTATCATAAATGGATGTTGAATTTTTTCAGAGGCTTTCTCTGCATCTATTGAGATAATCATATGGCTTTTATTTTTCAATTTGTTAATGGCGTATTACATTGATTCATTTGCAGATATTGAAGAATCCTTGAATCCCTGGGATAAAGCCCACTTGGTCATGATGTATGATCTTTTTAATGTGTTGTTGGATTCTGATTGCTAGAATTTTGTTAAGCATTTTTGCATCTATGTTCATCAGTGATATTGGTCTGTAGTTTTCTTTTTTTGTGGCATCTTTGTCAGGTTTTGGTATTAGGGTGATGGTGGCCTCATAGAATGAGTTTGGAAGTTTACCTTCCTCTGCAATTTTCTGGAAGAGTTTGAGCAGGATAGGTGTTAGCTCTTCTCTAAATTTTTGGTAGAATTCAGCTGCGAAGCCGTCTGGACCTGGGCTTTTGTTTGCTGGAAGCTTTCTGATTACAGTTTCAATTTCTGTGCTTGTGATGGGTCTTTTATGATTTTCTATTTCTTCCTGGTTCAGTTTTGGAAAGTTGTACTTTTCTAAGAATTTGTCCATTTCTTCCACGTTGTCCATTTTATTGGCATATAATCGCTGATAGTTGTCTCTTATGATCCTTTGTATTTCTGTGTTGTCTGTTGTGATCTCTCCATTTCATTTCTAATTTTATTGATTTAATTTTTCTCCCTTTGTTTCTTGATGAGTCTGGCTAATGGTTTGTCAATTTTATTTATCCTCTCAAAGAACCAGCTTTTGGCTTTGTTGATTTTTGCTATGGTCTCTTTTGTTTCTTTTGCATTTATTTCTGCCCTAATTTTTAAGATTTCTTTCTTTCTACTAAGCCTGGGGTTCTTCATTTCTTCCTTTTCTAGTTGCTTTAGGTGTAGAGTTAGGTTATTTATTTGACTTTTTTCTTGTTTCTTGAGTTATGCCTGTATTGCTATGAACTTTCCCCTTAGCACTGCTTTTACAGTGTCCCACAGGATTTGGGTTGTTGTGTTTTTGTTTTCATTCATTTCTATGCATACTTTGATTTCTTTTTTGATTTCTTCTGTGATTTGTTGGTTATTCAGCAGCGTGTTGTTCAGCCTCCATATGTTGGAATTTTTAATAGTTTTTCTCCTGTAAGAGATCTAATCTGCATTGTGGTCAGAAAAGATGCTTGGAATGATTTCAATTTTTTTGAATTTACCAAGGCTAGATTTATGGCCCAGAATGTGATCTATCCTGGAGAAGGTTCCGTGTTCGCTTGGGGAAAAGGTGAAATTCATTGTGTTGGGGTGAAATGTCCTATAGATATCAATTAGATCTAACTGGCCTATTGTATCATTTAAAGTTTGTGTTTCCTTGTTAATTTTCTGTTTAGTTGATCTATCCATAGGTGTGAGTGGGGTATTAAAGTCTCCCACTATTATTGTGTTATTGTTAATTTCCCCTTTCATACTTGTTATCATTTGTCTTACATATTATGGTGCTCCTATGTTGGGTAAATATATATTTATAATTGTTATATCTTCTTCTTGGATTGATCTTTTGATCATTATGTAGTGTCCTTCTTTGTCTCTTTTCAGAGCCTTTGTTTTAAAGTCTATTTTATCTGATATGAGTATTGCTACTCCTGCTTTCTTTTGGTCTCTATTTGCGTGGAATATCTTTTTCCAGCCCTTCATTTTCAGTCTGTATGTGTCCCTTGTTTCAAGGTGGGTCTCTTGTAGACAACATATATAGGGTTCTTGTTTCCATTTCCATTCAGCCAGTCTTTGTCTTTTGGTTGGGGCATTCAACCCATTTACATTTAAGGTAATTATTGATAAGTATAGCACCGAAGAATTGATGCTTTTGAACTGTGGTGTTGGAGAAGACTCTTGAGAGTCCCTTGGACTGCAAGGAGATCCAACCAGTCCATTCTGAAGGAGATCAGCCCTGGGATTTCTTTGGAAGGAATGATGCTAAAGCTGAAACTCCAGTACTTTGGCCACCTCACGCGAAGAGTTGACTCATTGGAAAAGACTCTGATGCTGGGAGGGATTGGGGGCAGGAGGAGAAGGGGACGACAGAGGATGAGATGGCTGGATGGCATCACTGACTCGATGGACGTGAGTCTGAGTGAACTCTGGGAGTTGGTGATGGATAAGGAGGCCTGGTGTGCTGCAATTTATGGGGTTGCAAAGAGTCGGACACGACTGACTGACTGATCTGATCTGATCTGATGATCCCATTGCCATTTACTTTATTGTTTTGGGTTCGAGTTTATACACCCTTTCTGTGTTTCCTGTCTAGAGAAGATCCTTTAGCATTTGTTGGAGAGCTGGTTTGGTGGTGGTGAATTCTCTCAGCTTTTGCTTGTCTGTAAAGCTTTTGATTTCTCCCTCATATTTCAATGAGATCCTTTCTGGGTACAGTAATCTGGGCTGTAGGTTATTTTCTTTCATCACTTTAAGTATGTCCTGCCATTCCCTCCTGGCCTGAAGAGTTTCTATTGAAAGATCAACTGTTATCCTTATGGGAATCCTCTTGTGTGTTATTTGCTGTTTTTCCCTTGCTGCTTTTTAATATTTGTTGTTTGTGTTTGATCTTTATTAATTTGATTAATATGTGTCTTGGGGTGTTTTGCCTTGGGTTTATCCTGTTTGGGACTCTCTGGGTTTCTTGGACTTGGGTGATTATTTCCTTCCCCATTTTAGGGAAGTTTTCAACTATTATCTCCTCAAGTATTTTCTCATGGTCTTTCTTTTTGTCTTCTTCTTCTGGGATTCCTATGATTCGAATGTTGGGGCATTTAACATTGTCCCAGAGGTCTCTGAGATTGTCCTGATTTCTTTTAATTCGTTTTTCTTTTTTCCTCTCTGTTTCATTTATTTCTACCATTCTTCTACCTCACTTATCCTATCTTCTGCCTCCGTTTTCTACTGTTGGTTCCCTGCAGAGTGTTTTTGACCTCACTTATTGCACTATTCATTATATATTGACTCTTTTTTATTTCTTCTAGGTCCTTGTTAAACCTTTCTCGCATCTTCTCAATCCTTGTCTCCAGGCTATTTATCTGTAACTCCATTTTGTTTTCAGTATTTTGGATCATTTTCACTATCATCATTTGGAATTATTTATCAGGTAGATTCCCTATCTCTTCCTCTTTTGTTTGCTTTGGTGGGCATTTACCCTGTTCTTTTACCTGCTGGGTATTTCTCTGCCTCTTCATCTTGTGTTGGGGTGGCCTTTCCATATTCTGGCAGTTTTTGGAGTTCTCTTTATTGTGGAGTTTCCTGGCTGTGGGTATGGTTGGACGGGTGGCTTGTCAAGGTTTCCTGGTTAGGGAACCTTGTTTCGGTGTTCTGGTGGGTGGAGCTGGATTTCTTCTTTCTGGAGTACAATGAAGTGTCCAGTAATGAGTTATGAGATGTCAATGGGTTTGGAGTGACTTTGGGCAGCCTGTATATTGAAGCTCAGGGCTATGTTCCTGTGTTGCTGGAGAATTTGCGTGGTATGTCTTGCTCTGGAACTTGTTGGCCCTTGGGTGGTGCTTGGTTTCAGTGTAGGTATGGAGGCGTTTGATGAGCTCCTATCGATTAATGTTCCCTGGAGTCAGGAGTTTTCTGGTGTTCTCATGATTTGGACTTAAGCCTTCTGCCTCTGGTTTTCAGTCTTATTCTTACAGTAGCCTCAAGACTTCTCCATCTGTCACTTCCAAAGTAGTTCCCTGTTTTAGATTCTGCTGTTTGCTGGTCTCTTCAGTGTCTGATTTCCACCCTGACACAAGGAGGCGGTGGTGGACACTTTTTTAGGCTCACTTGCTCAGTTGTGCCGTGGGGAGGGAGAGACGCTGCAAACAAATAACACTGGCATCTGTGGGGAGAGCTCGCAGTGTCTCAGCCACACTGGGTTTGCCCCCACTCACGGCATGTATGCTTTCCCTGTCTACACTGCTTAGGCTCTAGGTTGCTCTACTGGGAACTGTCTGAGGCTGACCCTGGGCTGCATGCACTTCCCAGGTCTAAGCCGCTCAGGTTCAGGT
This sequence comes from Bos taurus, assembly GCF_002263795.3. Classification (NCBI taxonomy): domain Eukaryota; kingdom Metazoa; phylum Chordata; class Mammalia; order Artiodactyla; family Bovidae; genus Bos; species Bos taurus. The sequence goes on from NC_037357.1 coordinate 105,814,694, forward strand.
ACTCAGGTACTCCTCAGAGGCACAGACTCGGTTGGGCCAGCGTTTTGAGCCCTTCCCAGGTCTGAGCAGCTCAGGTGACCAGTTGTTTGGTGAGCACAGTTGCTGCGACTTATCGCCTCCTGCTTTCCTGCCACTCAGTTTTCTGGGTGTACAACCAGTGCACCTTCTCAGGTGGATGTCAACCGTCCAGAATCCCAAGAAGTCTTGGTTAGCAACGAAGGCTGCTTGCAGTTTGGTAGATAATCACAGCCGCCCCCTTCTGGCTCTGGCTGCCCTCGCCTGCCTGTCTCCAGAGGGGGATGTGCCAGTCCGCAGCCGGCTAGCTCTGCTCAGTCCTTTGTTCTGTGAGTGGGCCTGGAGGTGTCTTAGGTTAGGGCTTTTCGCAGGGTAACTATCCCACAGTCTGGTTTGCTATCTCAAGTTAGTTCCCTCAGATTGCCCTCAGGGCATTCAGGCCCAGTCCTTACTGTAAGCAATGCAGCCTGTGCCTCACTGTTCAGCCCCTGCTTGCTAGTGGCGGATGCGGGCGTCTGCGGGTGTCTGTGCTGCTTCTCTACTGGGAGTTATCGTTGGGCACGTAATCTGTGGGTTTTAATTATTTATTTATTTTTTCTCCCAGTTATGTTGCCCTCTGTGGTTCCAAGGCTCACCACAGACTTGCCAGTGAGAGTGTTTCCTGGTGTTTGGAAACTTCTCTCTTTTTTAAGACTCCCTTCCTGGGACAGATCTCCATCCCTATCTCTTCTGTCTCTCTTTTTATCTTTTATATTTTTCCTACCTCCTTTAGAAGACAATGGGCTGCTTTTCTGGGTGCCTGATATCCTCTGCCGGCATTCAGAAGTTGTTCTGTGGAATTTATTCAGCGTTCAAATGTTCTTTTGATGAATTTATGGGGGAGAAAGTGGTCTCCCATCCTATTCCTCCACTCTTAGGACCGCCCCCCTCAAGTGCCTTTTAAATCCATACCAAGAACTCTCTAGACACCAAAGAAGTACAGTGAAAGCAGACCTAATGTCCCCATGAAAATGAGGATCATGAAATGAGAGACAAACTCACATTGAAACACTGCAGTGGGCTGCTTCAATCTTGCATCCATTTACTTGGTACCATGTACTGTGAAAAGCAAGACAGAACACACTCCTTGTCCTCTGGAGTCTGAGGTCTTTGTCTGCCCTCAAAGAGCTCTCAGGGACTTCTCTGGGGGTCCAGTGGTTAAAACTTTCCCTCCACTGCAGGGAGTGTGGGTTCGATCCCTGGTCAGGGAGCTAGGATCCCACGTGCCTCAGGGCCAAAAATCCAAAACAGAAAACAGAAGCAATATTGTAACAAATTCAATAAAGACTTCAAAAATGGTCCACATCAAAAAAAGAAAATCTTAACAAAAAAGAAAGAAAGAAATCTTCTCAGCCCCGTCAGAGCTCAGGACACAAAGTGTCAAATGCTACGATGGAAGCAGGTTCCAAATTCTAGGCCAACACAAAAGAGAGAGTCATGCTTACAAGTCTGTCAATAAGGTTAGAGGCACCCATGTGAAGTGAGTGCCCAGCACTGTGATGTTCACTTCTCCAAGGGTGAGTGAGTTCAGGCCATCTACCAGGAGGTTCTTGTGAAAAATCCTAAAACTCTACTTTGTCTCATCTCTGCCACACAATCCCACCAGGACCCCAACCGGCCTTTAGACCCTGACACAAGCTATTCTGCATTCATTTTGGAAAGGGCGAAGGGAAATTCTCTGGAAGAACTAATCTCCTGTTTTAAGACACAGCGAAAGAAGCCCATCCATCTCTCTTCCCAACCTCCATCTTCTGCCAGACTTTCTATGGGAATCCATGAAACACTTCTATATCTTTTACGCATATGAAACAAAATGCAAAGTTGTCTTTTATCACACTTTTTCCCTCCAAATTCTGAAATCTGCACAACGGAGAAATCATCATTCCCTTTCATCCAGTGACCAGGTTACAGATAAAAATGTACGAGCTAATTCAGAGGCATAAAGCAGAGTCAGAGGATTAAACAAAGCAATCACCTTCAAAATGTTACAAAGCCAAGCTGAAAAGCCTGATCTTGGCCATACACACACAGTTTTTAATCAAGAAAGAGAAATACATCATTCTGTCACCTACCAAACTGTATTTTCTTTCCTCTTTAAAAGAAGAATGAACTCCTAGCAACTAAATTATTTTAATAAGGTTAAATGAAGAAGCAGCAGCAAAAAGCAGTTACCCAGCTCCACAGTGGGCAAAACCCTAATCTAATGCAGGTCTAATTAACTCTAATTGATGCAAAACGTCATCTAAAAATCAACAGGAAGTATATAGTAATAACATTGGAAAGACCCTCATTATTTAAGAATCAATGTCTAAAGGGCATTTTTAAAAGGAATGTAATACCCCCAAGATGTTCACGTTCCATGTTGCTTCATTCTTTATCAAAAGACCTTATCAACTGCTCCTTATCAAGAATCTGGGTATCCAGAGAGGCAGACTAATGATAATTAATACTACAAGGTCTTCTTTCAAAATCATTAGGGATTCACTAAGCTGACAACACAAGCTGTTTAACACTTGAACTGTCTAATGACATTGCAGGATAAGGGGTACCACCATATTTATGACTTTGGAAATTCCGTTGTTGCATTTCCAAACTACTCTGCGTGCACAGTGTGATGTCCGTTTACCTTTCCTTTTGATTTTAGGTGCAGTTTGTGCCTTCAAAACCCAATCTGTATACTTATCTCACTGGGGGGAAATGGAGTTTGGACATTGAAAGGCTGACCTTTGCTTCTTCCCTCTGCCAAACCCATCCCCTACTGGCAGCAGACACTCGCTCTCTTTCCTAGTACTGAATATTGGATTCTGCAGGGGGAAAAAAAAGAGCAAAGTTGAATAATTGAGGCAGGGAAATTTAGTTAGTTGCCTACCCAATATCCATTTCTCCCTTCAGAACCCCAGCAGTTTTCAAGGTGGCCTAGATAAAGGCAAGCTTTCCTAGTCTCCCATGTGTGGCCATACAACAGTCCTGGTCAACAGATACAAGGAGAAATTTGGAAATGTCTTGGACAGCTTTTGCTTCCCTGATCAGTGGAGACATACTCAGCACAGCCTTTTCTCTGCTTCCTATCTTGAATGTAAACATGGTATCTGGACCTTACCCACGGATTCTGTAACCATGACCTGGGAAAGTCCCTGACATCACCAACTCACTGTACCAATACCAGCAGCCATCTGATGTTAGATGGCTATATGTTAGAATATGTTATGTTAGAATACAGTGTATTAAAAAGCACAGACATCATTTTGCCAACAAAGGTCCATATAGTCAAATCTACGGTTTTTCTAGTAGTCATGTACAGATGTGAGAGTTGGACCATAAAGAAGGCTGAGCACTGAAGAAATGATGCTTTCAAACTGTGGTGTTGGAGAAGACTCCTGAGAGTCCCTTGGACTGCAAGGAGATCCAACTAGTCAATCCTAAAGGAAATCAACGCCGACTCACTGGAAAAGACCCTGAGGCTGGGAAAGATTGAAGGCAGGAAGAGAAGCGGGTGACAGAGGATGCGATGGCTGGACGCCATCACCGACTCAATGGACATGTGTTTGAGCAAACTCTGGGAGACGGCGAAGGTCAGGGAAGACTGGCATGCTGCAGTCTATGGCATCACAAAGAGTTGGACATGACTGAATGACAGAACAACAACAACAATCTGTTGAAACCACCATAGTCAGGTTTTCAATCAGCTACAGCTAACAGCACTGGTAACAGATATATTAAGCCAGGAAAGGAATCCAGCTTCCACCCTCAGATCTGAGCAGATTTCATTGTTTAAAATAATCTCTGTTAGGTTACGGTAATTTGTCTGTTCCTTGGGAATAGAACCATTTGAGTGATGGCTCCATACAGGCTCTAACAGTATCTTTCATCACTCCTGTTTCGCCCAAGACCAAAGCCAGCAATGAAACCATTTTATTAAAGCTGTACTTGGCGTCATGCACCAGTGATCACTGATCACAAGCTGAAGTTTACAAAGGAAAGCTATGGTCTTCTGAGAACATCATTAAATGGCATAGCACAGAGTTTGCATCATAAGTCTCTCCTTGGAACTTGGGGTTTGCCTCTCTCATACAATCCTATGCGGCCTCCCTGGTGGCTCAGTGGTAAAGAATCTGCCTGAAATGCAGGAGACCTGAGTTTGATCCCTGGGTCGGGAAGATCCCCTGGAGAGGGGAATGGCAACCCACTCTACTACTCTTGCCTGGGAAATCCCATGGACAGAAGAGCCTGGTGGGCTAAAGTCCATGGGGTTGCCACAGAAGAGTTGGACACACCTTAACAACTAAACAACAACACAGTGTTATGGAATTACCTTTAATCGGACATTCATGACAACTCTTCCCCCAACAGCAATTTTTTTTTTTTTTTGGCAGCACTGTGAGGCTTGCAGGATCTTAGTTCCTTGACCAGAGATGAAATCTGTGCTCCTAACCACTGGAAAATCAAGGAATTCCCCCAACAGCATTTTCTGATGAAAATGAAGTTGACCTTTCTAACACCAAGGTAAAAAGTTCTTAAAGGACACAGACATAAAAGCAATAGTTGCCGATATGAATCTTGTCCACAGAGTAAGCAGAAATGTTTTTACTAAAAGAACATCAAGAAGAGGGAAATGTGTTTAGGTGACCAGACTGAGCTTCTGGGTGAAGAGCTATACCAGTACTGGACTTGCTGCTGCTGCTGCTAAGTCACTTCAGTCACGTCCGACTCTATGCAGCCCACCAGGCTCCCCCATCCCTGGGATTCTCCAGGCAAGAACACTGGAGTGGGTTGCCATTACCTTCTCCAATGCATGAAAGTGAAGAGTGAAAGTGAAGTCACTCAGTCGTGTCTGACTCTTAGTGACCCCATGGACTGGAGCCTACCAGGCTCCTCTAACCATGGGATTTTCCAGGCAAGAGTACTGGAGTGGGTTGCCATTGCCTTCTCCGACCGGACTTGCTAGGCTATAAGAAAGGAATGCTCTATGAAAGCAGGTGGTTCAAAAGTGTTGAGCAAAGGACCACTCAGTGGAACACTGGCACCATCTACAATTTCTAAGAAATGCAGAATCTTAGGTCTCATCCCACATATTATTTTTGGCCGTGCTGGGTCTTTGCTGCTGCATGCAGGCTTTCTCTAGTGGCAGCGAGTGTGGGCTAATCTTCACTGTGGGTGCGTGGGCTTCTCTTGTTGTGGATCATGGGCTCAGTGGGATCTTCCTCGACCAGGGATTGAACCACGTCCCCTGCACTGGCAGGTGGATTCTTAACTGCAGGACCACCAGGGAAAGCCCCAGATCTTCAATAGGTTCTCCAGGTGATTCAGGTACATTACAACTTGAGAAGCACTGATTTTGACAATTTTCCTAACATGTTAGAACACCTGAGGTCAGGAGATGTTACTTACTCCCATTCCAGTGAATGGCAGGCATTGCTCAGTATTTAGAAGGCCATAAATGTTGCCTGTGGACCTTGCAAGGATTTACAGTATTTGCCACAGCAGCAAGAAGGAAATTTAACTCTGTCCGTGGCACCAATGATTAATATATTTGACTCGCCTAAAGATATTAATTTCCCCCTAAAGGGTCATTTATCAAGGTCTCTGAGGTTAATATATATTCTTCAAGATGACAGTGATAACAAGAGTTGTTGCTGTGACTACACAATGGATATACGATAGCGATTTTTCATAAAGATGCTTCCCTCTGTCACCTCAACAAGGCAACACAAATAACTCAGAAGTCTGGTGTGTGGTCTGGTTTATATCACTGGAAAGGGTTATTCTGGGCATTGGTGCTATTTGATCAGACCCAAGAATGCTGTCAATGGATTGTCAATGGCATTATCCAAAGAACTGGGAGCTTATTTACACCTAATCATAGCACCAATTTACTTAAAAAAGAAAATGTCCATTTGCTCTTGTAAGGAGAGGGTGAATATCAAACATGATTACATATATCAGTATCTTGCCATCTACACTGAATGTGACAGCCCTGAAAGCCAGTGATGTTCTGAACAGTGCACCACGGAATGGAGATTAAACAAATGAAGTTTAGACAAGTTACACAGAATTCACTTAAAACAAAAGTGTAATTCCCTCCCACACTGAATATCAATGAGATACTGCAGAAATAACAGAATACGACTTACAAAGTGAAATCATGAAAGATATTGTGAACTAAGAGTGACCAAAATGTAAACTACGGACTTTGGGTGATTATGATGTGGCAATGTTGTTTCATCAGTTGTAACAAATGCACCATTCAAGTGAGGAATGTTGATAATGCGGGAGGCTATGCATGTGAGGGCAGGGAGTATGTGCAGAAATCTGTATTTTCCTCTCAATTTTCCAGTGAAACTAAAACTTCTCTAAACAAATACAATCTTCAAAAAAAAAAAAAAAAAAAAGTGGGACTTCCCTGGAAAACCAGCAGTTAAGAATTCACCTTTCAATGCAGTGGGTGCAGGTTTGATTCCTGATGGGGAAGCTAAGATCCCACATACCTTAGGGCCCAACATAAAAGAGCAGAAGCAATACTGTAACTAATTCAATAAAGGCTTCAAAACTGGTCCCCATCCAAAAAAAAAAAAAAAAGAAATGAAAAAAAGCTTTCCGGCAATGACAACCTCCCCATGAGAACATGCCTCTCCCAAAGGATCTCCTGTATCCCTCTCCAAAAGAGAACAGGAAACATAAGAAGAGCCTGTTGCAGAGCCCCAATTCCTGTTTCATGGATGTGAAATGCCCAGCCATGCACAAACAGCAGTTTTGTGTGTTGGCTGCTCTGCTGTCCTCTGCCAGCCTACAGGAGGAAAAGCAAGGCTACAAAGGATACTCCTTCAGACAGAAGCAGCACTAAAAGTACTCTGTATCAAGAAGAATGCGGAACTATCCCAATAAACACGTTTTGGATACAAAAAAAAAAAAAAAAAAAACACGTTTTGGATACAAAAAAGAAAAAAAAGAGGGAGAGAGAGAGAGACAAATCTTAAAAGTTATCACTGGAAGCAGGAACTTTCCAAAAGACCATCAGGATTTTTCATCCTACAGACCAAGCTGAAAATCCTTGGTGACAAGTTTTCTGCTTCCAGCAATATGGTGGTCTAGAGCAATGGTTCTGGAATTGTGGTCCCTAGAATGGCAGCATCAGCATCATCTGGGAACTTTTTAGAAGTGCAAATTCTCTCACTCTACCCCAGACCCACGTAAAGCACAATGACCCATGTTTTAATAAGGTTTCCAAGGTGATTCCGCTGGAAGCTAAATTTCAGTTCAGTTCAATCACTTAGTCATGTCCGACTCTGCAATCCCATAGACTGCAGCACCCCAGGCCTCCCTGTCCATCACCAACTCTCGGAGTTTACTCAAACTCATCTCCATTGAGTCGGTGATGCCATCCAACCATCTCATCCTCTGTTGTCCCCTTCTCCTCCCACCTTCAAACTTTCCTAGCCAGCAGGGTCTTTTCAAATGAGTCAGCTCTTCGCATCAGGTGGCCAAAGTATTGGAGTTTCAGCTTCAACATCAGTCCTTCCAATGAACATTCAGGACTGATTTCCTTTAGGATGGACTGGTTGGATCTCTTTGCAGTCCAAGGAACTCTCAAAAGTCTTCTCCAATACCACAGTTCAAAAGCATCAATTCTTTGGCACTCAGCCTTCTTTATACTCCGTCTCACATCCATACATGACTACTGGAAAAACCATAGCCTTGACTAGACGGACCTCTGTTGGCAAAGTAATGTCTCTGCTTTTCAATATGCTGTCTAGGTTGGTCATAACTTTCCTTTCAAGGAGTAAGTATCTTTAATTTCTGCAGTCACCATCCATAGTGATTTTGGAGCCCCCCAAAAATAAAGTCTCTCATGGTTTCCATTGTTTCCCCATCTATTTGCCATGAAGTGACAGGACCAGATGCCATGATCTTAGTTTTCTGAATAGGAAGCTTTAAGCCAAATTTTTCACTCTTCTCTTTCACTTTCATCAAGAGGCTCTTTAGTTCTTCTCTTTCTGCCATTAGGGTGGTGTCATCTACATATCTGAGGTAATTGAGATTTCTCCCGGCAATCTTGATTCCAGCTTGTGCTTCTTCCAGCCCAGTGTTTCTCATGATGCACTCTGCATATAAGTTAAATAAGCAGGATGACAATATACAGCCTTGACGTACTCCTTTTCCTATTTGGAACCAGTCTGTTGTTCCATGTCAAGTTCTAACTGTTGCTTCCTGACTTGCACACAGATTTCTCAAGAGCCAGGTCAGGTGGTCTGGCATTAACATCTCTTGAAGAATTTTCCAGTTTGTGGTGATCCACACAGTCAAAGGCTTTGGCATAGTCAATAAAGCAGAAATAGATGTTTTTATGGAATTCTCTTGCTTTTTCAATAATCTAATAGATGTTGCCAATTTGATCTCTGGTTCCTCTGCCTTTTCTAAAACCAGCTTGATCATCTGAAAGTTCATGGTTCACATACTGTTGAAGCCTGGCTTGGAGAATTTTGAGGATTACTTTACTAGCGTGTGAGATGAGTGCAATTATGTGGTAGTTTGAGCATTCTTTGGCATTGCCTTTCTTTGGCATTGGAATGATAACTGACCTTTTCCAGTCCTGTGGCCACTGCTGAGTTTTCCAAATTTGCTGGCATATTGAGTGCAGCACTTTCACAGCATCATCTTTTAGGATTTGAAACAGCTCAACTGGAACTCGATCACCTCCACTAGCTTTGTTTGTAGTGATGATTCCTAAGGCCCACTTGACTTCATATTCCAGGATGTCTGGCTCTAGGTGAGTGATCATACCATCATGATTATCTGGGTCATGAAGATCTTTTTTGTATTGGTCTCCTGTGTATTTTTGCCACCTCTTCTTAATGTCTTCTGCTTTTGTTAGGTCCATACCACTTCTGTCCTTTATTGAGCCCATCTTTGCATGAAATATCCCCTTGGTATCTCTGATTTTCTTGAAGAGATGTCTACTCTTTCCCATTCTATTATTTTCCTCTATTTCTTTGCATTGATCACTGAAGAAGGCTTTCTTATCTCTCCTTGATATTCTGTGGAACTCTGCATTCAAATGGGTATATATTTCCTTTTCTCCTTTGCTTTTTGGTTTTCTTCTTTTCATAGCTATTTGTCAGGCCTCCTCAGACACCCATTTTGCTTTTTTGCATTTCTTTTCCATGGGGATGATCTTGATCCCTGTCTCCTGTACAATGTCATGAACTTCCCTCCATAGTTCATCAGGCACTGTGTCTATCAGATCTAATCCCTTGAATCTATTTGTCACTTCCACTGTATAATCGTAAGGGATTTGATTTAGGTCATACCTGAATGGTCTAGTGGTTTCCCCTACTTTCTTCAATTTAAGTCTGAATTTGGCAATAAGGAGTTCATGATCTGAGCCACAGTCAGCTCCTGGTCTTGTTTTTGCTGACTGTATACTGCTTTTCCATCTTTGGTTGCAAAGAATATAATCAGTCTGATTTCAGTACTGACCATCTGGTGATGTCCATGTGTAGAGTCCTCTCTTGTGTTGTTGGAAGAGGGTGTTTGCTATGACCAATGCATTCTCTGCAAAGCTCTATTAGCCTTTGCCCTGCTTCATTCTGTACTCCAAGGCCAAATTTGCCCGTTACTCCAGGTGTTTCTTGACCTCCTACTTTTGCATTCCAGTCCCCTATAATTAAAAGGGCATCTTTTTTTGGGTTTTAGTTCTAAAAGGTCTTGTAGGTCTTCACAGAACCGTTCAACTTCAGCTTCTTCAGCATTACTGGTTGGGGCATAGACTTGGATTACCGTCATATTGAATGGTTTGTAGAACACAGCTTGCCTGATGAAAAAAATGCCTCAAGCTTGAAAGCTAAATGTCAAAAGCCATTTACATAGTAGTTTTAGTTAGAATCTCTAATAAGTTACCTGCACCAAGAACTGGGGGCTTTCCTCTGACTGCTAAAAAAACTGATAGGGAGTTGTTTATATGTTGGTCAATATTCAATAGTATGAGTCAGAAACAGCTGTCCCATACTGTGTACCACCTAATTAAGAGCTCATGCTATCTAAAATGAAAAGAAATATTAAATCATTGTACGCTGTAAACAAATTCTGAGGGTACATCTTCCTTCTAATTTCTGATTTAATTATCTCTTCAGGTATCTGTTTATTCACTCTAGGAAGGACGTGATGAGGTACTCATTTCTTAGCTGTAGTAAAAGCATACTTACTGTAAACTGGCTTTGATTCTTCTATTCCTCTACATATTTTTATTCATAAATATTTAACAGTTTTTTGAGGAATAGTATTTTAATATGTAATTAAAGGAGCGGTTTTCTACATTAAGTTCTTATTTGTAGGACAGCGTAATTCCTTCCAAACAAAAAAGGAATTCTTAACAACTGATTATCTATATCTGTCAGTGTTTAATTTATCAAAAGTGAATATAAGTTTTCAACAGATGGAGATAAAGATTGAGAAACATACACAAGACTTTATCAGCTGCATGAATATAAAAGTAACAGATTACTTTAAAAACAAAAATCATTTCAGATGTCTGAAACTATACAAGTCCAAACATAGAGTTTCCTAAAGGGTCTCTTAAATGTTAACAATGAGAGAGTTCTGTGTGTCAGCACAGAAATGCACAAGCAGATCATTTTGACCTGTCATCAGCTGGGCACATTTTTCACTTTGTAACATAAAAGTGGTAGAATTTTACCATCCACTGGCTGTCATGAGGCTGATGGTGAATGAAAATGTGACAGAATTCATGACCAACCAAGTAACCTGTCGACCAAATATTTCATCCCAAGATCCTAAGTAGCTCTGCTGTCAGACCCAGAAAAGCTAAAACACATTTTGATAGGAGCTCCTTTTAAAACATGGGCTGTCCCTTCTTGAGACTCCAATAAAGGGGATTATTTAGTTTTGTGAAATTAAAAACAGTTCATGTGCATCCCTTCCTCTCTTCTGTAAATATGTATTAGGAATCTTCTGTTTGCCAGGTCTGCCTATTATTCAGATCAGTATTAGTGAAAAGGGAGTGGAGATGAAGAGCTTAGAGCTGCTGCAGTCTTGCTGCAAGCAAGGCTCTCTGGGAAATGTGTAGGATGGAAACAAACATGAAATGTGCAGTGAACAGTACACCCAAAAGGGCAGCCAGAAGTGCTGAGGAAAGGGATCCCTTGAGAAAAAAGGCTTGTGAGAAAAGTAACAAAAGAAACTCAGGGAACAAAGGTGGTATTAGGCACTTCCTGCTAAGGATCCTTCTCACAGTTGGCCATCCACTTCCATCCTCATGCTTAATTGTCCATGCTTGTCTCCAATTCTCTATCATATTCTATTTGGGAACTTGTCAACTGTGTCTGAATGCCTTCCAGACACTTCCTCTCTTTGAGTTTTCGGGCTACTGAGTGGCATCTTGGGTGGGAATCAGCAACAGATTCGGTCCTGAAACTCCAGAATGGATATGCAGACAGTCTACCCACTGCCTCGAGGGTTCTCTCAATGAACAGAAACAACTATTTGCCACTCATCAGTTAACATTTATTGGTATATTTAGGGAATGGGGAATTTCATTTAACAGGAAGGGTACCACCCTTGTACAGCCAAGAGATCAAAGCCCGTCAATCCTAAAGGATTGAACATTCATTGGAAGGACTGATGCTGAAGCTAAAGCTCCAACACTTTGGCCATAAAAAAAAATTTGCCTGCAATGCAGGAGACCCAGGTTCAATCCCTCAGTTGGGAAGATGCCCTGGAGAAGGAAATGGCAACCCATTCCAGAGTTCTTGCCTGGAGAATTTCAAGGACAGAGGAGCCTGGCAGGCTACAATCCATGGGATCGCAAAGAGTCAGACATGACTGAGCACCTAATACTTCACTTTTCACTTTCACCTGATGCAAAGAGCTGACTCATTGAAAAGACCCTAATGCTGTGAAAGATTGAGGGCAGGAGGAGAAAGGGGTGAAAAAGAATGAGCTGGTTGGATGGCATCACCGACTATGGACATGAGTTTGAGCAAACTCCAGGAGATGGTGAAGGACAGGGAAGCCTGGTGTGCCACAGTCCATGGGGTTGCAGAGTCAGATACAACTGAGCAACTGAACAACAAAGGGTACCACTAGCCCAAGGTAGCAGAAAGAGCACAAATTTGCAGAAAAACCTGAGTTCTGGACAAGATTCAATCCCTTATCAACTGGGGATCATAAATCCCACAGGTAAGTCTTGGTTTCTCTCTCTTGTCTTAGAATCTTAACTGGCTGGTTCCCACCGAAAGTATCCTGCTTGGGCAATAAATGTTATCATTATCCTACTTCTCAACCCTACATCCTTGGGGAAGTTACTCAACCTCTCTGCAATGTTTTCTATTTTCTGTTCTGAAAATGTAGTATTAGTAATAGTATCTAACTTGAAGAGAGATTGTGATAATTAAACGAGACAGCTTATGTAACAAGTAGTTAGTCTACTTAATGTTCTATATAATTATTAGTTACCACTGGTTGCAATGACTTGGAAGCATTATAGAATCTTGGAGCATCTTAGAGCCACTGTCATGAAAAACAAACAAAACTATATTCTTATTCTGCTTTATATATGTGATTCCACCAATCTTCACTGTATTCTAACCATCTATCTTTTTACTTTTAATTATTTTAACTGGAATCTCCCCTCCTTTCTGGGTAGAAGTTTAATAAATATAGCTCTGATATTCATTATTTTACTGAATATTTTTAAAGGCACAACTATTTAAATTACACCATATGAAGATTTTAAATGACACAGAGCTATTCGGCCAAACTAATGTCATTAAATCCTAATTTAGTATTACTTATTAGAATATAAGGAATGTATCAAGCCACACTTTTGATGAGGAAATATGCTGACAAAATTTATCTATAAATGACATTATTTCTATCATTAGGTAATATTCCATAGATGTTCTCTAAGAACATTTGTTAATCACTAAGCAGGAATAAGACTATGAAGAAGAGAATATGGTGAAATCACAGCTAAAAAGCACAGGTGAGATTAAGAAAAATAGCTCTTATGTTCTTGGTATTTATATTTCTCAAAGAAATATTAGGTTGGTCAAAAAATTTGTTCAGGCATTTCCATAACACATTACGGGAAAACCCAAATGAGCTTTCTGGTCAACCCAATACATGTATATAACTTAAAAAGTGGAGTTCCTTAAAATAACATCAAGCTCCGGTCCCACCCCTCCTCATCCACAGAAAAAGCTGAAAATATTTTTTTGCCTTTTTTTAAGCTATTCATCTTAATATTAGATGACACACTTTTACAGCTATTTCTTGACTTTTCCATTAAAGGTGTTATCTATTCATCTCCTAACATGGAAGATGAAGACTTAGCTCTCTTATAATCTCTCCACACATATGTTTCCTTTCCCAAACACCCAAGATAATTGTATCATTTTTTTTTACCAAAACAGTATCAGGTTAAATCAATATTCATTAAGCAAAACCATGTTCAATGATTAGTATTTCCTTTCTCCCTCTACTTCCCCCTGCAAGATAACTTCCTTTTCTTTCTATATTGTTTGGTTTTCTATTTTGTCTATACCAAATTCACACCTTAACTTTCCGACAAACTTGCATAACTCCTCTAGGTACAGCCAAGCATATCAGGTAATTCACCCATTCTATTTTATTATTTTTCTCTTAGCATCATCCTGGCTATAGCTCTGCTTCAGTACTTAGGCTTCCTTCAAGATTTGATACCCAGCTTCACTCTGGGCTGTCCTTTACCATCACTCTTGAAGTTTTCTGATCTCATCTGCACTGGAGCTCCAGGTTTTGAAATCTCATACTTCCCTATTTCTTGGTTCATTCCACCAACACCATGGACCTCCCTCAAAAATGTTTTACCAGCTCCTGCAGTGTTCCAGACAGTGGTTGCTTCATTTGGAACGTCTGGTCTGTAAGTTCTTTAAATACATTCTGTGAAGCAAAATTACCTATGCCTTACACTTTTGAAAGAAAAAAAAAAAAGTGTGTTTTTTTTTTTTTTTGAGAACTTGCAAAGATTTTTTTTCTATTCTCACAGTTGATTGATAATTTTAGCTGCTACAGAATTCTAGTTGATAATTTTCTCTGTGAACTTAGGAGGCCTTGCTCCACTGTTGGGTAGCTTAAGTTGCTACTGAAAGTCCAATGCAAATCCTTTTAAGGAAGCAGTTTTATTTTTCTTCTTAGAAGCCTTTAGAATCTTTTCTTTATTCTTTTTCTATCTAACATTGCTGGGGAGGGGGTCCCTTAAATCTAGAAAGTTCTGTTTTTCACATTTGCCCCACAATTCCAGAAGTCTGGAAGTACCAGGAAGATTACACCTCCATCTAGTAGTGAAATGCTGGTGGGAGTGCTTGACTCAAGTCAGGACAAACTATGAGATGCTATCTCCCCTCTGGGGTTCTTTAAAGAATGAGATGGAAGCTGTAACTCAGCCTAAAAATCACACCTTTGCTTGGCTTCCCACTCTTCACTGTTTGCCCTACTCCTATACTGGTTTCTCTGAGAGTCCTTCCTGAATGAAGTATATCCACACCTCACTGGAGAGCCTAGCCTAAGAGTATCACCGAGTTGCTCAGGTCTGCGAAAAGACCTATCAAAGTTGCAACTGACAAAGTTGAGCTGAGACTAACTGGCTTCTGGAACTTCAGAATCCATGCAGAGCACTTTCCTGTACCACCATTTTTATTCACTCTTAAGTTAAACTTCAAAAACACCTTGAAGTTCAGAGAGTCAAGTTCAAACTATCATTCCAGGTGTCTTGGGGTACAACTCGCTCTCCTCTTGGCCATGAATACCTCAGTAGAAAAACATGCAGAAGTCTTATCTGACTTAAATCTCCAGAAGCAGCTCTGTAATCAGGAAGATGTGGGTTCAACTACTTGCCCAGCTGTGTATGCCAGGCAAGTTCCTGAACCTAAGTTCCAGTATTCTCCCCTGAAATGGATATAATATGTTTATCACAGTACCTGTCATAGTCAGTCCTATCTTTTGAGTTATTTTCTGGTGGTGGTAAGTTTGTGGTACTACCACTGTACAGCCTTCACTCAGTTCCCACATTTCAGAGATGTCTGGCCAAGGTTAAGGGTATAGTATAAGGCAGTGGTTCTAAAAATGTAGTCTCCAGACAAGCAGCAGCATCAGTGGAAACTTGTTCATAGT
The DNA here is from genome assembly GCF_002263795.3 of Bos taurus. NCBI lineage: Eukaryota > Metazoa > Chordata > Mammalia > Artiodactyla > Bovidae > Bos > Bos taurus. Next base: position 105,829,913 of record NC_037357.1, read on the forward strand.
GCAAAGTCTCAAGTCTGACTCCAGATCCAATGAATCAGAAACTTTGGGGCTGGAACAAGTCCTCCAAGGAATTCTCATAAACTTTCAAGTGTGAGAAACACTGACCTATGTCCACAGATCTGGGAAAGATATTATGGACCCCCATGGAGACAAAGGCCACAGACCTAGAGACAGCTGTTGGGGTATTGGAGATTTTAGGCAGAACTAATGGCTATACTTTATTTTCTTGGGTTCCAAAATCACTGCAGATGGTGACTGCAGCCATGAAATTAAAAGACGCTTGCTCCTTGCAAGAAAAGTTATGACCAACCTAGACAACGTATTAAAAAGCAGAGACATTACTTTGCTGACAAAGGTCCGTCTAGTCAAAGCTATGGTTTTTCCTGTAGTCATGTATGAATGTGAGAGTTAGACTATAAAGAAAGCTGAGTGCTGAAGAATTGATGCTTTTGAACTGTGGTGTTGGAGAAGACTCTTGAGAGTCCCCTGGGCTGCAAGGAGATCAAATCAGTCAATCCTAAAGGAAATCAGTCCTGAATATTCATTGGAAGGACTGATGCTGAAGCTGAAACTCCAATACTTTGGGCCCCTGATGCGATGAACTGACTCATTGGAAAAGACTCTGATGTTGGGAAAGATTGAAGGCAGAAGAAGGGGACGACAGAGGATAAGATGGTTGGATGGCATCACCAAATCAATGGACATGAGTCTGAGTAAGTTCCGGGAGTCAGTGATGGACAGGGAAGCCTGGCATGCTTCAGTCTATGGGGTTGCAAAGAGTCAGACATGACTGAGCGACTGAAATGACTAAATGGGTATACACAACAACTCAGTTATTAGGGATAAGAAGAAATCATAATGATGCCTTTACTATTAGAGTATGTGTTCAGTTACTCAGTCATACCTGACTCTTTGTGACCCCATGGACTGTAGCCTGTCAGGCTCCTCTGTTCATGGGGTTGTCCAGGCAAGAATACTGGAGTGGGTTGCCATTTGCTACTCCATTACTATTAGAGTAGTGTAGTTGTAAATGTCAAGATCATGTCATAAATGAATATGAATAGAAGCTAAAGAGTAGATTTAAGTTTGTAAAACTGACAGTGAGTCTATACGTATGACACAGCCTTGAAATGCAAATAGAAAAGTTCACTAATGCAAGAAAAAACATAATTTCTGGGCCCAGAAGCTGAAGAAACACTTGGAAGAATCCTTAATTGTATTAATCCTTTGCTGAGACAAGCTACTGACTGTACATGATCTGGAACATTTGCTGAGGAAAACTCATTTGAAACTGTCACTTCACCAGAGAGGCAACTACTGAAATTTGCCTGAAATTCTGAATTAGTGCCATATAAGCAAATGATCTTTAGAAGCACAGATGAGGATTTAAGAGCAGGAAAGAGCTCCTTGAATCTCCCCCTCAGATTCTGGGGGGAAGAGAGCAAAAAAACAAACATTCCAACATAACCTGCATAGCAAATCTCTGCTGATAAAGCCAATTAGGTGATTTACTCTGAGAAGCACAAATCAGACACAGGAAAACCACTTCCTAGATTAAGTCTTCAAAGAGCTTGAACTTAGCAAAAAGAGAAAAGAACACCCTCTTCCTGGAGGAACCAAAGTGCAGAGGGCAACTTGAACAGGTTCGGGTTCCAGGGGTGATGACCAGCCACTCAATTTACTTTGACACATAATCTCTCTGAGCAGCTCAGCTTAATCTCCCATGTGGCAGAGAAAAGAATATTTCTGTCCAGCACTTTATGGCCTCTCTGAAGATCTCAAAGCTTTGCTGTTGTGATCAGGGGCATAGCAGCTCTGAATACCATCACAGGGAATATTACATGGGCTAAACTTCCCCCTAAAACACACCTGTATCATTTAGTCCACAGAGGATCTCACTTCACATTAATGACAATATTCAAAATACTAATAAAACAAGGACTGACTTACACAGAGTCTTTACTATGTGCCTAGCAGACCCCTCTGCTAAGTGTGTTACACACATATTCTCAGTGGATCTTCCTACCACACCTAAGAAGGGGGTGCTCACCTTACCTTTTGCAGATGAGGAAATCAAACTTTAAAGATGATAAAGTAATTATGGCTAAGGTCAACCAGGATGGAGCCACGATTCAACACCAGGGCTATGGGACTCTGAAAGCCCTGTTCTTAACCATCATCTTTTAATGCCTTCATTGAGATGCTAAACTATTTCAATAGCTGCAATGGGTGATAACTCATGCAATTCTCTTTGCCTCACAAAGAAAGAAGAAACATTTTAAATAGCAAAATTATGTTACTGAAATGTGCACGAGAACAATACTTCCTTTCTGGTGGATCACTGGAACTCTTCAGCCTTAGATAGTTGTAAAGTCTGTTAGGGATGTGGCTCCCTTCTAAAGTCATTGTAGGAGTGGAGATTCAGCTGGTCCCCACAGTGCTTGCTTTGGATTGGTGATGCTTTGGTTGCCATGGACACCAGATTTCAATATACCACTGAGCATAAGGAATCCATTCCATGCAAAGCAATGGAACCAGCAGATGGGCACAGTAACAGCTAGCTGCACATAATGCTATGACCAATATTTGTTTTGCCACCTCTCATTTAGATGATGTTCTCAGCCATGAAGCTTTTATGACTGCCTCTCATCTGAGAACCAGCTTCTTTATGGCCCAGGTAGCAACACTCACACTTCAATGTGTCAAAGGCGTTCATTTGTTTGGGTTGTTGAATGGGTAAAGCTGTTCAGAAAAGGAAATGTGACCTTACACAAAACACTTCTTTGTTCAGCTTTCTAAAAGAAAGAATGGATCAAATGACTTCTTGAAAATTCCATTTGTTCAAGTGGCTAGCACCCCAGGAATAATAAGGCTGTTAACTTGGTAAGTTTCCTTAGTAACTAAATCCATACAGAAAATAACTAGGAAAAGATAAGAGGTACTTTGATATATGTAAATAATGCATGAGAAAAACATGTTTTTCTGTGACTCAAACCAACATCCAAGGCACTGTACTTAATTAGTGAATGTAGGTCAGAGAGTAATCAGTAAAATTTGGACACATCATGGACTGCTGGCCAGTTTACCAAGAGACCATCTCCACATGGGGATATTAAAGGACGCTCTTCCTCTGCTACACAGAGGAAATCTGTGCATTGTGTAGGAGCCAGTCAAGAGACAAACATCTTTCATTAACCAGTGAAAAGGAAATTAGCCAAATTAATAAGAAATTAATACAATCTGTCATTTTCACATTCAGAAGTCATAAATACAGTGCAGTTCCATTAAAACCACCTTCTCATGGAACACTGGGAGGTCAGGTCACTAGCAAAACAAATAATTCAGAACATTTAAAGGAACTTTTATTATCCACATTTCCCCAATTTATTCAGTAATAAGAAAATTATGAACCATGCTCTCCAAATAATTACAAGTAATAAGTTTAGTTTTTAGTGGAATGTATATTAGTGGACTAATTAAAAAGGATAAGTTATCTCTAAGGAAATCAAGTTTATTCTGAGTGTTAAATCATTATATCAGAAAAAAAAACCCCATGAAATGTCTAAGCATCTTCCATTTAATTTAGAGTTGGGGCAACACTCCTTTATGTCAGATTGGTAAATTTAACTGAATGATTCTAAAACAGGAGTGGTTCCATTCATGCCCTGAAAAATGATCAGAGCATCATGTTTTCAATCTGATGTGGGAATGATAAAGTGTCTCTTATTATGAAATAATTTAAAAATGCTGGAACATGGTCTATTTGGGCCTTTAAAGGAATTCTAAAAAAAGAAAACATATTTGTATATAGAGTGTAAAATTACATTTATCAGAAAAAAAGGAAATCCACACATTCACTCATAGATGTTAACAGAGTTCTTAAACCTGCAAAAAGTCCTTCAGCAGCACCTATGAATTGGAGAGCTGATATTCTGGCATTTGTGGAAGAAGTCACTTTCAGTAAAAAGGCCAACTGATGAACATCATGAAGTGGCGGGTGGTGGGCGGGGGGCAGGGCAGGGATCAGTGAAATCTGTCGACAGGCAATCCCATAAAATTGACAAAAAATTAATGATTTCAAGGTTTTTACTCAAATCTGCTCAATGAACCAGCAGCAGCAGCATCTGGGAGCTTGTTGAGATACAGTATCTTGGGCCTCACCCCAGATCTGCTGAATCAAAACCTGATTTTTAACAGGATCGCCAGGAGATCTGAGTGCACATTGAAGTGTGAAGAGTGCTCATTGAAAGCACAGATTTGGCGACCAGCCTGTGTTGAATGGAACCCCACCTCTGCCGCTGACTAGCGGTGGAACCTGGAACAAGTCCCACAGCCTCTCTGTGCCTCAGTTCCCTCACTGGGGAGGAGGAGGATGATATGGTGCCTAGTCTTAAGTATTGGTACTAAATGACATAATATATGGAAAGGGTTCATGACAGGGTGGACACTAAGTGATCAAGTAGTGCTAGTTCTTATGTCCTTTTAGCCATCACAGGGTTCCGGATCAAGAGTAACAAAGGATCTAAGCTACAGCCCATGGAAGTGCCCCATTTCCTGATATGTCTATAATCAAGCAATTATGAACTGGACTCAGCTTACAAAAATCTAGCTTCCCCAACCTGCTGTCATTTCAAGCCAAACTTCCGGGTTTACTTGCGCAATGCACAACACACTGCTGCTTACAAACCAGGGACCACTCAGATTTAGACTGGGTAAAATCCTGTATATGCATTTTGTTCAGTGAGTATTGAATGAAAAGATAAGGGGACACATTTTCTATCCGAGAAATCTCCATCTTCATTTTTTTTTTAACCTGTCAGTCTGTCGTATGTTAAAAAGTCTGATGAAACCAAGTATTGACAATAATGTGGGAATGCAGGCACCCCCGAATGCTCCTGGAGGGAATGGAAATTGATGTAACCTTTCTGGATAGCAGCTTGATAATCTCCATCAAGTGAAAAACAGCTATAAACTTTGACTCAGCAATTGGGTTTTAAAAATTTATCCTACATATATACTTGTAACAGAAGGCAAAGATACAGACACATATATGTATATATTACATGTAAATGTCATATACGTATATATGTACATTATATGTATTACTGTGTATACTTGACAGCATTAATTCTGACAGCAAAAAAGGAAAAAAATTGAATGTCTATAATGGTTAAATTGTGGTATAGCCATTAAATCAAACCAGTATAAAGAATGAGACCTCTCTATGCTGTGCTGTGCTTAGTCGCTCTGTTGTGTCCAACTTTTTGAGACTACAGGTACTATAGCCCACCAGGCTCCTCTGTCCATAGGGATTCTCCAGGCAAGAATACTGGAGTGGGTTGCCATGCCCTTCTCCAGGGGATCTTCCCAACCCAGGGATTGGACCCAGGTCTCCTGCATTGCATGAGGATTCTTTACTGTCTGAGCCACCAGGGAAGCACAAGAATACTGGAGTGGGTAGCCTATCCCTTCTCCAGGGGAACTTCCTGACCCAGGAATCGAACTGGGGTCTCATGCATTGCAGGCAGATTCTTTACCATCTACCAGTGGAGAAGGCAATGGCACCCCACTCCAGTACTCTTGCCTGGAAAATCCCATGGACGGAGGAGCCTGGTAGGCTGTAGTCCATGGGGTCGCTAAGAGTCGGACACGACTGAGCGACTTCACTTTCACTTTTCTCTTTCATGCAGTGGAGAAGGAAATGGCAACCCACTCCAGTATTCTTGCCTGGAGAATCCCAAGGACGACGGAGCCTGGGGGGCTGCCATCTATGGGGTCGCACAGAGTTGGACACAACTGAAGCGACTTAGCATAGCATAGCATAGGGAAGGCACATATGAAAACAAGGTGTGTCACATTTATATGCACACACACATACACACACACAAGTATGACATAAATGGGCAAAAATACAGGTAGTTTACATAACCAGAATATTTCTTAAAAAGAAAATGTTTTATGTTCAAAGAGGACTTTTAAAACAAGCATACCTTGTTTTATGCTCTCTGCTTTATTGTGTTTTGTAGACATTCCATTTTTATTTTTATTTATTATTTTACAAATTGAAGGTTTGTGGCAACACTCTGTCGAGCAAATCAGAGTCATTTTTCCAGCAGCATTTGTTCACTCTGTCTTTGAGTCACATTTTGGTAATTCTCCCAACATTTCAGACTTTTTCATTATTATTATATTTGTTATGATGGTCTGTATCAGTGATCTTTGATGTTAGCACCATGACTAATGGTAAGCTGAGAGGGTTAGCATTTTTTAGCAATAAAGTATTTTTTAATTAAGGTGTGCACTTTGTTTTTTTAGACATAATGATTACACACTTAACAGACTAAAGTATAAGTGTAAATGTAACTTATCTGCACTGGGAAATCAAAATATTCATGTGGGTTGCTTTATTGAGATATTCACTTTATTCTAGTGGTCTGGAACCGAATCCACAGTATCTTTGAAATATGCCTCTATATCTTCCTGGATCCTCTTACTGTTTGTGTTTACCCTGTATGACAGTAATAATTTTAAAGAAAAACTTGGGGAAAAGAAACTCTCAAAACAATCTAACATTTATACCTTCAGGAACTGGGGTCCAGGGCAGGGGGAACCTAAGCCTAAAGTTGGCAGAAGAAAGGAAATTATAAACAAACATTAGAGCCAAAGTAAATGAAATGGAGAACAGGAAAACAGGAGAAAAGAATCAATGAAATTAAGAATTGGTTCTCTGAAATGACAAAACACCAACTTTAGCTAGACTAAGACAAAAAGAAAATTCAAAATCAGAAACTAAAGAGGGGACATTAAAAATGATACCACAGAAATACAAAATATCATAAGAGACTACTGTGAACAAGTAATTATATGCCAACAAGTTGGAAAACCAGAAGAAATTGATAAATTCCTAAAAACATGCAACTTACCAAGAGTTAATTATGATGAAACAGAAATCTAAACAAACCAATAATGAGTAAGGATGCTGAATCACTAATAAAACATCTCCCAACAAAGGAAAGTCCAGGACCAGATGGTTTCACTAGAGAATACTACCAAACATTGAAAGAAAAATTAGTGTCAATCCTTCCCAAACTCTTCCAAAAGAAGAGGAGGGGCCACTTCCAACTTCATTTTATGAGGCCAGAATTACTCTCATACTAAAAAGTCAGAAAAGGACACCACAAGAAAAGAATACTATAGGCCAATATTCCTGATGAACATAAATGTAAAATTTTAACAAAATACTAGCAAACTGAATTCAAGAGCACATTAATGGGATCATACCCAAGGACTTAATCCTTGGGATATAAGGATGGTTCAACATATGCAAATATGTGAGGCAATGGATGTGTTAATTAACTATATGGTGAGAATTCTTTTACAAAGTATACATACATCAAACCACCACAATGCACACTTTAAATATCTTACAATTTTGTCAATTATACCTCAGTACAGTTGAAAAAATGAAAATAAAAATGTATACATAGTACAAAGGACACTGCATGCCACATAGTCTGTTCAATAAGTGATGGAAGGAATAAAAAAAAATGTTTTCCTTTAAAAATGTGATACATCACATTAATATGGAAGTGGAAGTGTTAGTTGGTCAGTCTTGTCCAACTCTTTGAGACCCCATGGACTATTGCCTTCCAGGTTCTTCTGTCCAGGGAATTCTCCAGCAAGAATACTAGAGTGGGTTGCCATTCCCTTCTCCAGGGGATCTTTCTGACCCAGAGTTCGAAACCGGGTCTCCTTCACTGCAGGAAGATTCTTTACCATCTGAGTTACCAGGGAATCCCTCACATTAATATAATGAAAGATAAAAATCATTACTGTCTCAATAGATGCAGACAAAGAATTTGACAAAATTCAACATCCTTTCATGATAAAAAGTGAACAAATTGGGTATAAAAGGGATATACCTCAACGTAATAAATGCCATATATGACAAGCCCACAGCTAACATCATACTCAGTGGTAAAAGGTTGAAAACTTTTACTCCAAGATCAGGAACAAGATAAGGCTGCCCACTCTCACTCTTATTCAACATACTACTGAAGTTTTAGCCAAAGCAATCAGGCAATACAAAGAAATAAAAGATGTCCAGATCAGAAAGGAAGAAGTAAAACTTTGCTGATATAATCTTACATACAGAAAATTCTCAAGACTCTACCAAAAAATTGATGGAACTAGTAATTCAGTAAAGTTGCAGTTATAGCATCAACATACAAAAATCAGTTATGATTCTATATGCTAAAAAAACAACAAACTATCTGAAAAATAAAGAAATCCCACTATAATATCAAAAATAAAATACTTGAAGAGTAAGTTTAACAAAGGAGGTGAAAATTTTGTACACTGAAAACTGTAAGACTTTGATGAAAGAAATTAAAGATAAATAAGTGGAAAGACATTCTGTGTTCATGGATCAGAAGGACTGATATTATTAAGATGTTCGTACTACTAAGGGCTTCCTTGGTGGCTCAGATGGTAGAGAATCGTGAAGTCGCTCAGTCGTGTCTGACTCTTTATAACCCCATGAACGGTAGCCTACCAGGCTCTGCAGTCCATGGGATTTTCCAGGCAAGAATACTGGAGTGGGCTGCCATTTCCTTCTCCAGGGGATCTTCCCAACCCAGGAATTGAACCTGGGTCTCTTGCACTGCAGACAGACGCTTTACCATCTGAGCCACAGAATCTGCCTGCAATGCAGGAGACCTGGGTTTGATCCCTGGGTTGGGAAGATCCCCTGAAGGAAGGAATGGCAACCCACTCCAGTGTTCTTGCCTGGAGAATTCCATGAACAGAGGAGCCTGGTGGGCTACAGTCCATGGGTCTCAAAGAATCAGACACAATTGATCCTTTACCATAACATGACTGTAGTAATCATACTGGGCTTTCCTGGTGGCTCAGTCAGTAAGAATCTGCCTGCAATGCAAGAGACCACCTGCAGTGCAAGAGGCCAGGGTTGGATACCTGAAGATCCCCTGGAGAAGGAAATGGCAACCCACTCCAGTATTCTTGCTTGGGAAATCCCATGGACAGAGGAGCCTGGCAGGCTACAGTGCATGGGATGGCAAGAGTTGGACACGACTTAGTGACTAACCACCACCACTACTCAAAGCTATCTATGGATTCAATGCAATTGCTCTGAAATTTGTAATGTCATTTTTCACAGAAAGAAAAACAGAGTCCTAAAATTCATACAGAACCAAAAAAGATCCCAAAGAGCCAAATAAATCTTGAGAAAGAGATCAGAGCTAGAGGTACCATACTTCCTGATTTCAAACTGTATTACAAAGTTATATTATCAAAACAGTATGGTACTGACATAAAAACAGTTCAATGGAACAGAATCAAGAGCCCATAAATATAGTCCCACATATATGGTCAACTAAAATCTGATATGAGAGCCAAGAATACTTAATGGGGAAAGAATATTCTCAATAATAAGCAGTATTGAGAAAACTGGATAACTACATGCAGAAAAATGAAACTGGACCCCATCTTACACAACTCACAAAAATGAGCTTGAAATGGATTAAAGACAAACACAAGATCTGAAAATGTAAAACTCCTAGAAGAAAGCATAGGGGAAAAGTTCCTTTACATTGGTCTTGGCAATGATTTTCTAGATATAACACCAGTAGCACAAGCAACACAAGCAAAAAATAAGTGGAACTACATCAAACTAAAATGCTTCTGCACAGCCAAAGGAAACAATTAACAAAAAGAACAAGCAACCTACACTGTAGGAGAAAATACCTGTAAACCACATTTTGATAAGAGGTTAAAATTCAAAATATATAAAGAACTCATACAAATATAAAGCAAACAACTCATTTTTAAAAATGGGCAGAGGTAACGATAACCCTGTATACGAGACAGCAAAAGAGACACTGATGTATAGAACAGGCTTATGGACTCTGTGGGAGAGGGAGAGGGTGGGAAGATTTGGGAGAATGGCATTGAAACATGTGAAATGTCATGTATGAAACGAGATGCCAGTCCAGGTTCAATGCACGATGCTGGATGCTTGGGGCTGGTGCACTGGGACGACCCAGAGGGATGGTATGGGGAGGGAGGAGGGAGGAGGGTTCAGGATGGGGAACACATGTTTTAAAATTATTAAATTTAAGAATTTAAAAAAAAAATGCCAAAAAAAAAAAATGGGCAGAGGAACTGCATAGACATCTCTCTGAAGATGAAATACAAACAGCCAACAGTTGGATGAAAAGGTATTCTGTATCACTAACCATTAGAGAAATGCAAATCAAAAGCACAATGAGGTATATTCTCACATCTCTCAGAATGCTGCTGCTGCTGCTGCTAAGTCGCTTCAATCGTGTCCGACTCTGTGCGACCCCATAGACAGCGGCCCACCAGGCTCCCCCGTCCCTGGGATTCTCCAGGCAAGAACACTGGAGTGGGTTGCCATTTCCTTCTCCAATGCATGAAAGTGAAAAGTGAAAGTGAAGTCACTCAGTCGTGTCTGATTCTTCGAGACCCCATGGTCTGCAGCCTACCAGGCTCCTCCGTCCATGGGATTTTCCAGGCAAGAGTACTGGAGTGGGGTGCCACTGCCTTCTCCATCTCTCAGAATGGCTATCATCAAAAAGTGTTAGCAAGGATGCAGAGAAAAGAGAACCCTGTACACTGTTGGTAGTAACCTAAATTGGTATAACAACTACCGACAGCAGTATGGATATTCCTCAAAAAAGTAAAAAAGAGAACTAGCATATGATCCATCATTCCCACTTCTGGGTATTTATCCAAACAAAATCAAAACAGGATCTGGAGGAGGTGTAATATTGTTGACAAGTCAAGGAAGTGGGAAGTCATGAGACAGACCTTGGTAAGTGAGCCAAAAGGCAGACACTTTGGTAACCACCCAACAGCCATTCCCTCTTCCTTTCTTGAAAGAATCTGCATCCGCTGATAAGAGGCTGGAAATAAAGAATACGAGCCGTTCTGGCCTCCCCAGAAACCAGGAGTGGTCAGAGCTGGGTTGCTGACCAAGTGCTGGGCAATGAGGCAGAATGGAAATTCTTTAAGGACAGACTGTTCCATATGATAAGAAAAAAATTCAAGGAAAAAAAAAAAAAAAAAAACCCAGCCTCAGTTATATGAGAACACAATGCTTGGAAAGGCAGTAGCCATCTTGCAATCCTGAAGAGTGCTACAGCTCACCAAGGCTTCCCTGGTGGCTCAGTGGTACAGAATGCGCCTGCAATGCAGGAGGCGCAGGAGCCACCAGTTCGATCCCTGGGTCACGAAGATCCCCTGGAAGAGGGCATGACAACCCACTCCAGTATTCTTGCCTGGAGAATCCCATGGACAGAGGAGCCTGTCCTTAGGGTCGAAGAGAGTTGGACATGATTAAATCAGCTTAGCATGCACAGCTCACACACCCAGAACAGCAGAGAAAAAGGTTGGAGAGGGCTTGGGTTCTGATGATTTTCCTGAGTTACTTAACCAATCCTGGAATGACCTAGCTCTACAATCCTTGTCAAGTGAGGTCATAAGTGTTCCCGTTATTTATAAATCACTTTCTATCAGACATTCTATTATATCCAGCTAAGGGCATCCCCATTTAGCTGCCAACCACATGCTTAGGAATGAGTTAAGGACCCAGTGAACAATCTAGCAAAAGGCTTTTTCCTTTAATCATGGCAGGAAGATAGATTCCTTGGGCATAATTGTCTATGTGATGCTCAGAATCACTTTTGATTTTTTGTTAGTAGGGGCATAACATGGATTTCATTAAGCAGCTACCCTGTGCCAAGCACTACACTAGGCACTTTATCTTGGGTGAGTCATCGCAGCCACCTCCAGACCAGTCCCCTTTGGCCAAGAAAAGAAAATCACATCTCTATTTTCTCCAACCTTATTTAAACAGCTTGGCATTTCCTTTTATTACAAACGCAGACCACGAAACACCAGGAGTACTCGTGACTTTGCCACCTATAGAAATCACAGATACGATCATGTCACACTGCAGTTGTTGAAGACATCTCGAAATATCACTGCCCCTCATCACTGCTGCAGAAGTACCATACTCCTTAGGTCCCACTGCAAAACCGCGTTGAATGTGTTAATCAAGCAGCACATATGCTAGTGCATCACACGTTTTGAAAATGTTTTGGTAACTGAATGTTAAGATAATTGGCTTCCTTTGTAATCCTGCGTGTTTTATTTTCTGCATCTTAAAACGTTCTTCTCGAAAGAAGTACTGGAGGTTTTACCAGATTTACAAAGGAGTCCTTGGCACGAAAGGGGTTTTTAGATTCCCTCTAAAAAGTCCTCCTGTGACCTTTCTTAATACTGTTCAATCCACTGTCTATACAGAATACCAATCTGTATCATTGTTTTATAAGGTGAATCAGATGAAGACATTGCCCTATTTCCAACTGAAACAAATGCCCAACTCCTAACTTTACCCGGCCAGACCTGCCTTTCCCCTGCTCACAGCTCCTCCCTGGCCTCTAGCTCTCTAGCCTTTGCTCACTCTTCTTCATCCGGGCCACCACCTTCCTTTTCTTGGAAATCTCCAAGCAGTTTCCTGCCTTGGGGGCTTTGTCCTTGCCATCCCCTCAGCCTGGAATGCCTGCTTTTAAGGCAGCTGCTTCATTCTCATGCTTCAGTGATGAGCCAGGACGTCACCTCCACCGAGAATCCTTCCCCGCTAATGTATGCCAGGCAGCACCCTGCCCGCTCCCACCCCGCCAGCACTTCCTGTTTACTTCCTTCTGAGAGCACTTCTGACAACATAACTGTATTGATTTTTGTTCACTGCTCAACCCTGGCATCTAGCAAGGTTCCGGGCATACAGAGAAACCTGACATTCACTGAGTGAGTGAATGACAGAATAAGCGAAGGAGGAAGCTGTCATTTGTCCATTTTACAAGTGAGGAAATTTAGGCTCCAAGGTGTTAAAATTATTTGTCCAAGGTCACCAAGGAGCAAAAGTTATTATTTTAACTGTGGTTCCCCAGGCCTCCCCTTTACCCCACCACCATTCTCACTTCCTTTTCCCTGCTACATTTCCACCAATCTGGAAAGCAGAACAAACCAATGCAAGTGTTTACAGTGTGATTTCTTAAGACTTCAGTGCTCCATTTCTTAAGGATATCTGCCTACCAAACCCTCTAAGGCAGCAGTCCCCAACCTTTCTGGCACCAGGGACCAGTTTCCTGGAAGACAATTTTCCCATGGATGGGGGGTGGGGATGGCTTCAGGAGGATTCAAGCACATTACATTCACTGTGCACTTAATATTTTTATTATCATCACATCAGCTCTACCTCAGATCATCAGGCATTAGATCCTGGAGGTTGGGGACCCCTGCTCTAAGCTATTTCCCTGGAGTATTTCCAGGAAGGCCAAATTAATAAAAAATATATTACCTGGAGAGAATGGTTCTGTCTCTATGTCTGTCTACATACACACACTTTTTTCCATCTCTGAATCTTCTAAACAAATACAAACAATAAAATCAGATGTAAGGAAGAAAGTTCAGAAAAGGGTAAATGAAGGAAGAAAAAAAATACAGATAAACAGAATGTAAATTTTAGTATATAAGAATACAGGTGATACAGTATTGTACACAAGCTATGTGGACCATAGTTCTGACCATATGCTTCCTAGGAGTCAACATAAAGTGAGCAACATGATCAGTTATACAACTCATCCTGGAGATTTAAAAAGATTCAATTCATTTCCAGGAGGAGCACAACTCTTCCTGTTTCAAAGCCCTGACAGAAATTCCTCTTGCAGGTTGTTAAAACAAAAGTATGGTAGGATACAGTAATCAGTATTCTAAACTACAACTTTATAAATAAATATACAAGCCTCACAAAATAACATCTTAATAGACGGGGCTGGTATAATGCCAAAATCCATGTAGTAATGTATTACTGCCTTGCTATTCAGAGCATGATCCCTGGACTGTCAGCAGCACCTTGACAGAAATTCAGAGTCTCAAGCCTAATATCAGGTCTGCTGAAAGAAAATCTGCATTTTATTAACATGATCTGTAGGTGATGCCTATAATGTTAAAGTTTAACAAACACTGGTCTAGTGGTTAAGCTTGCTTTGAGGTCAAATTTGTAAGAAAGTAGTGTTCATTCACACATTCAACAAATACTTACTGATACCTTGGCAGTAGGAAAGGATTTTTTAAGCTCTTACGGAAACAGGAAAGGATTATTTTAAACATAATATCAAAGGCACCACCATAAAGGAAAATACTGGTAAATGGGATGCTATTAGAACTGAGAGATGAAGCAAAGCATCGAAAATATTTCCACCACAACCAAAACAAGGAAAGTTGAGAACCCACATATGTACCAGGTACAATCTTAATGCTTAAGTCCATCAATGAAATGGAAACCCTTTTTTATGGAGCTACATTCTAAGTTAAGAAGACGTAAAGAAAATAAGTTAAATGAAGCAAGAAAAGGGCCTAAGTCAGGGGACAGGTGGCAGTCTTAAATCGGGTGGATAGGGAAGGACTCATTTAGGAGATAACCCAGACAAGGTCAGAGAGCTAACTATAAAAAGAGATAGGGGGAGAGTATTCCAAGCAGAGGGAAGAGCGAGTACAAACACCCTGAGACAATAAATGCCTGAAACAGCAAGAAGGCCCGTGTGGTTGAAGCAGAGTGAGCAAAAAGTAGAGTAGGTAAGCTGGGGTCAGATCACATGGCGCTTTGTCAGCCATTTTAAGGATCTTGGCTTTCACTGTGAGATGAGCAGCCACTGGAGAAAAGGAAATAGGGAGCCATTGCAGGACGTTGAGCAGGGTAGTGACATAATGAAAAGTGTTTATAAGCAGCCTGGTTTCTCAGAGGTACATGGAATGGCTGGAGTGAGAGAAACTAGCTGAGAGTACTAATCCCAGTACAGGGTGATTCACTCATTCAACTATTTATTAGGTAGCAGAGATGTGTCAAGTAGGGTGGGGAGGAGTTAGACCAGGGTGATAACCGAGGGCACTGCCAAGAGGAAAGTGAATATAAATGACATTGGAGAGAAAGAAACCCAGGGCAGAATGACAGATTATTCATAGAGAAATGACAGAAGTTTGCAATTCAATTTAATCAAGGTTTATGGATCATCTACCGAGGGCAAAGCCATATGCAGGCTAGGACATGGGGGTGGGGATGGTGCAGAAGACTTGTATTTTCCCCTCAAAGGGCTTCAATCCTGGCATGCTTAGCATCTGTCCTTTCATGCCTGAACTTTTTGGATGACCACAGCTGAGGCTGCCACTGAGACTAGCTGATTTACTCAGGTTAAGAGCTTTTCTTTGCTTTAAAAAAAAAAAAAAAAAAAAAAACAGCCTTCGAATTTGTTCTGTCTCCTGGGAGCAGGGGCTAGAGCACCTCAACTTGATTAGTATAAAAAGATAGATCCAGTTTGGCAGCAGGGCACAAGAGAGGTCTTAAGAAATGTCTTTGTGCATCAGCACTGCAGACTGGCCCTGGGCCACCAGTCTTCAGGCAAGGAGTCCTTCTGATCGGTTGCCACCTGCGCATGACCTGATAGTTCTCCCACTCTGCCATTCCATTCTGGAGAAAAGCATAGAAAGGGAAAGCACCATGTGTAAGGAAAACAACTAGGGGGAGAAATCCCCACAAACCTGAAAATCGCCTGCTACCAGACTGCAAGGTCTGAGGAGCAGATGCAAATATAATGCAAATGATATGTAAATAGCCTGGTGGCCTTCTCAGAGGTTTTCTACAACTGGAAAGGCCCTTGGGAAACTGCTAGCTGGTAACAGTGACTCCAAAGCAGAGTGAACTATTTCAAGACAACTTTGTCACACAACCCTTTGCTTCCCTGCTAGCACAGTGCACAGTCTTTGGTAATCTTTCTCACTTGAATTAACCTCATCTGCTATAAATTAAAAAAAAAAAATCAAGACTGCCTATGTAGAGGTTATCTAAGTTAATTACACTTTAAAAACACTGTGTACCTTTAATTTGTCTTCAAACGCTTCTCTCACCCAAATGGAGCCAAGTTAAATGTGTCACTTCCTCCCTAAACAGTATTTGGCTCCAGTGGATTATGAATGAAGTGCTTCTCTTTCAGTTCTAGTTACTATGATCCTTTGGAGGACTTTTTTTTTTTTTCCCTACACCACAGAAACTGGCACTCTCTCTTCTAATATCCACGCGCTGTATTCAAAGTGAATCCAGGAAAAAAAAAAAATAAATAAACAACAACAAAAAAAAGCAAACACATATAGTTGTGAAATCCGATTCACTTCAAGGAGCCCCTGGAAAGCTATTCATTAAGAAAACCTGCCCTGTCAAGTATGCTGTCGTCTTGACAATCCTAACGATTCATTTTAAAATGGGGGGGGGGGGCACTTTCGATTACAATAGTGTAGAATTCTGTCTACATTTATGTATTTAAAAGAGGACACTCCCCTCAGAGATGCATTTTATAAGACCCGTGCAATTTACTGAATAGAAAGCAACACAGGAAGCACATACAGACCCGGGGGTCGCAGAAACAATTTACCTTCACCTTAATGATGGAAACAGTACTAGCATAGATCAGCCCATTCCCAAACTTCTATGAGTTTCTAGTACTCTGACATGCGAGGGTACTTCAGCTTTTGACAGGAGGGTTTAAAGGAAGGGAAATCTCTTTCATTTGGGATATTAAAAAATCTCACTTGAAAGGACCTCCAGACAACACCTGGGCAAAGAGGCATTTGGGGAGATGCCATGTCTCAGTAAAACACGAACAAAGAGCAAAGGCGCATAATCCCAACTGAGAGACTGAAAGCAGTGGGGGGAGGGTGGGGCGGGGGGAGACGGACAAAAGCAGGGGATAAACCTCAAGAGCCTCAAGAAACCAGAGTCAAAAGAGTAACAAAGAGAGATGGAGAACAGCCCGGGCGCCGCTCCCGGAGCCGGGAGCCGGGTGGTAGGGTGGCACGCGCCCCCTTGCGGCCGGGGTGGCCTCTTACCTCCTGGGCGAGTTTCTGCTTGAGAACGAGTGCGGCGCACAAGTAGCCCGCGCGGCCCACGAATAGCTCGTCGGAGCCGCACTCGAGGAAGGAGACGGGCGCGCAGACGGCGCACAGAGCCCGGAACTTGCCCAGCGGCTGCACGTAGTCGGGCCGGCCCAGGGCGTGGTACACTAGCGTGGCCACGGCGTACACGCCCGCGCCCCCGAGCAGGAAGGCGGCGCGGGTGTCGGCGTCCGGCTCGCCCCACTCCTCAGCGCGGGCGCACGCGTCGATGAGGCGCTTGGCCAAGCGCAGGTAGCGCTCCCGAGCCCCGGCGAAGAGCGGGCTCTGAGAGACGTGGTAGAGCATGTAGGCCACCCCGGCCACGCCGCCGTACAGTCCCCACTGGCAGCTGCTGGCCGCGGCTGCCGCCCCCCGGCCCTCCGGGCCGCCCCCGAGCGGGGGCAGCTCCTGGAGGATGCGCTCGATGGTGGCGGTGACCAAGGGCGCCACCGCCTCCTCGCACTGGCCCGCCAGCAGGCTGCCCTGGTAGTCATCGAAGCGATTGGCAAAGCAGCGTTTGGTGTCCATGCTACCGCCCGTGCCCCCACCAAGGCCGAGCCGGGGTCCGCTGGAGGACGCGCCTTGCGGTCCCGCGCACCACCTCTCGCTCTTTGAGGCACTCGGATGGCGGTGGATACAGCCGGGATGGAGCGAGGAGGCTGAGACGGGAGGTGACAAGAGGAGGCGGGCGCGAGGAAGCAGCGCGGAGCGGATTGCCAAGTGGGGCACCGGACTGCCGCGAGGCTCCCTAGTGGCCCGGGCGAGCGCGGGGGATGTGCGTCGTGCGCCCCCCTCCCAGAGGCCGCGCCCTCGCCGAACCCGCCCCCTCCTGCGCCGCCGCAGCTTGGCTTCCTCGCCAAGGGGCCGAGGTGATCTCCGGCAGGACCCACGCGGGGGCCGCGCCACTCCTCCCGCTCCGCCCCCGACTCCTCCCCTCTCGGCGGAAGGCCAGGGACGCGCGGGACAGCGAGCCGGAAAGCCGAGGCTGGGCATATGCACACCTGGCCGGGAGGTGAAGACCTCGAGTCCCTCGTGTACTCCGAGGGTCAGCAGATCAGCATCACCTGGAGCGCGTTAAAAATGCAGAGGCTCCTACTTCGCCTCCGACCTAATGAATCACAGTCAGCATATTTAGCAAGAGCCCCAGGTGATTCGCATGCACAGAAAAGGTTGAGAAGCCGCCGAACTTGTAGAGGCTTCTGGGAAAAAAAGCTAAGCGCCCTCCTGAAAGTTGTGTTTTCGTCTCGGTCACTTTGGCGTTCTCAGTCTTCTGAGTGTTTCATCCCAAAGGCTGAGGGATTTGAATGCAGTAAAACAATGAAGTGCCCCATAGGGAAACTTTTCCTCAGCCTTGGCTGTCGGGTTGTTTTTTTCGGAATCCCCAGGAGTAGAAGTTCAGAGAACCACACCAGGATAAGGTAAGGAATGGAGATTCTGTCTTCTAGAGACCAGCCCCCCAAACCTATTCAGGCACCTTGTGGACCCCATAAATGACCTGAGGTCATTAACCAGTGAAGTTAAGGGTAAATGCTGCTGAGAATTTTAATTCGGCATTTTGAACCATTTTCTGTGTGTCCTTAGTTATTTCCTTCACTCTTTTCTTTCTTTCCCATGTTTTTTTCCTTCTGTCGCCCTACCCCCAACTCGTCCCACCTCAGGCATGTTTGAAGAGGAAAAGTTAAAATTTTACATAACCTCCTGCTCCTTCTGTCTAACTCAGCTTGCTCCTTGCAAAGTCTGGATCACGTAGGTCATGTAGTGTCAGAAAGTGGGGACTTATAATACTAGGAACTGGGGTTTATCTCACTCACCCTTGTCCTGCTCTTTGCAATTGCCCAGCCCCTACAAACCTGCTTAATCATGCTTGTCCGTGTAAAGGTCAGGGATCCCCCTCCCCATCTTGACTACTGTTCCCAGTTGCGGGAAACCCCTTAGTTTAAACCAGCCTGTTAGCAGCTAGTGTTGCCCACTATGGTAGGTCTATAAAAACTCTGTAACCCCTTTGTTCGGGGCTCAGAGCTTGGAGTGTTAACTCCTCTGAGCCCACTGGCGTAATAAACCTGAGCTCCAACTCTCCGAGTGTGGTGCTTGGTTTCTTGAGAAGTCGTTTCTGCAACATTTTCAGTGTCTCCTGTGGGTCTCAAACCCTGAAAATAGATGGATAAACAAAATAGACATGGTCCTAGATGTTGGGGAGGTTACAGTCCAGTGGCAAACACAGAAAGTGAACAATGACACAAATGAATTGCCTTTCTTTTGCTCAGCTGTTTTGAAATGACTCTTCCTTTCCCAAAGTGTTGGCCAGTGAAGGCCAAAGAGGTCATCTTTTCCAGGGGTATTTGCATTTTTATAGGGACCGAGCAAGCCACGAAAGAATAAGTGACTCATGGAAAAGTTTCTGACACTCTGGGGAGAGCAACTGCTTCACTGACTTGAAAGGCCAGTTTTGCTTGGAGGTAATTTTTTTCCTCAAAAGTGTTAATAGTCACAGTGATTTTGGAAGCAGAGATTAAATAGCCTGCTGCTCTGTCCTTGCTTGATATGCTCTGGGGAGGGAGTTCAGTTGGCCATGATGATTGCCAGGACTGACATCCAAAGAATGGATGGTATGGCCTCCATTCTCCTGTGAGTGCCAGAACAGGTTCATTTTTCATTATAATAATAAAAAGCTAAGTCCACTTGTAGGCAGGGAGTTCATTGTTGAGCTAAGGGTGTCAAAGGAGCAACTGGAATGTTTGATTTGTTCTGGCTTCTTCCTCCTCCATCAGCTGTAGTAGGCCTTAGGAGTGATTTCTACCCCTTTAGGTGCAGAGACATTGTTGTAGCTGCTAAGTTGCTTCAGTCGTGTCCGACTCTATGCGACCCCATAGACACCAGCCCACCAGGCTTCCCCGTCCCTGGGATTCTCCAGGCAAGAACACTGGAGTGGGTTGCCATTTCCTTCTCCGATAAGTGAAAGTGAAGTTGCTCAGTCCTGTCAGACTCTTAGCGACCCCATGGACTGCAGCCCACCAGGCTCCTCTGTCTATGGGATTTTCCAGGCAAGAGTACTGGAGTGGGGTGCCATTGCCTTCTGTGACATTGTTGCAGGGAGGAAGCCAATTCTGACTCCATGTTGGAACTGTTCCTTTGACTTGCTTTTAGTTGCTTTTGTTATTATAATCATACAGAATGGTTTGCCTCAGAGGATCCTGCCCCTTTGCCTGACTCTTAAAGTGCCTTTGTTCAGAACCCTGTCCACCTGTGGATGGCAGTAAGAAAGAAATTAACACATCCCCTGCCTGAAACTTGCCATGCTAGGAGGTGTTTGCCAGATTAATGGCCTTTTTACTTTGCTTCCTCACTTTCCCTCACCTCTGACCTATAAAAGAACCTGACATCCAGACCCCATAAGATGGTTATTTTGAGGCACTTGCCTGCCATCTTCTCGGGCTGCCGACTCCCCAATTAAAGTCTCTTCCTCACCCCAACACCTCGTCTCTTGGATTCATTGGTGTATCATGTGACAAGCAGAGCAAGCTTGGACTCGGTAACAACATCAAATGGAAACCTTCATAGGCAGAAAGGAAGCCATATTCCACTTTATCCCCCCCTCACCCTTGTCATGAATCTCCAGGCAACTCTGTTAATTCTGACTGATTATCCTTCCACACTGCCCAGCACCAAGGTAGTGCCAAGAGCAATGACAGGGACATGGGCTGATTGCTTTCAAAATAATACTGGAAGCAGGTATCCAAGAGAAGGAGCTCTGCTTTTTTACCAGTTGTGTCCCCCTGCCACCCTTGTGCCCTGCCTTGCCCCCAAATGCTGCATTTCAAGCAACCACAAAATCTTGTGGCATAGGACAATAAGTGGATTGCTCATGGGCCTGGGATCGTGGCGAGGTTCTGGGAGTGGGCTGACTGTTGCTTGGGGAGACTGGGTCGACTAGGCTCTGGTCCATGTCTCTCATCCTCAGTGCTTCAGCCCCAGCATGCCTGCCTTGTGATGGCAGAGAAACAAGATTCGAGGGGGAACAGGCAGGACTTCTGTAGGGCTGGTCTCAGAGCTGACACATTGTTGTCTGCCTTATTCAACTGGAAAATCACACCAGGAAATACATGGTGTCTTTATGGAACTCCACAGCTACATGAGTACATGTGTACAGGGTAGGGTGAAGTATTAGGGTTCCAAGGAGTTTCTTTTGGACAGTGATACCCCCAAGTAGAACAAAGGTCATCAGATGATTGAGAAACAGTCTGGTTTTAATGCAGGAAGGGAGAACCCCTTCCAGGGCCCAAAAGTGGGCTCTTGTCTTACACTCGGATATGAATTGTTCGAGGAGACACATGTGCTGACAAAGCAAGAGACTACTGGGAAGAGTCGCCCGGGCAGAGAGCAGTAGGGTAAGGGAAACAAGGAGAACTCCTCTGGCATGTGGCTCCCAGTCTCAGGTTTTATGGCGATGGGATTAGTTTCCGGGTTATCTTTAGCCAGTCATTCTGACTCAGAGTCCTTCTTGGTGGTGCACACCTTGTTTAGCCCAGAGGGATACCAGCGAGAAGGATTCTGGGAGGTGGTTGGACATGTGGTGTCACTTTTTGACCTTTCCTGAACTCTCCCAGTTGATGGTGGCTTATTAGTTCCGTGTTCCTTACCAGGACCTCCTGTCATAAAATAATGCATGCAAATGGTTTCTATGGTGCCTGGCCAGAGTGGGTGGTTTCAGTCAGTGTGCTTCCCCTAACAGTTTGGGAGAAGCAAGAGATGGGTGGTATCCAGTAGCCCTCTTAAACTCACAGGACAGATGAACCCTTTTACCTGTAAACCTCTTTCCCAAAGACCTCACCACTTGTGGCTGTTGGACAATTACCTGGCAAAACTTAGCCTAGAATATTCTTTAGGGCAGAGTTAGCTAGTTAGACCATGTGCAGTTTTGCCTCTAATGGTGATTTAGTTAATTTGCAAATAGTGTTGTTTATTTTTTATTAATATGCATCCATTAGAATACACCATCCACAAGGGTACGGCTTGTTGCTATATTTGCTTACTCATCTGTGCAAAGAACCTGGACTACTCCCTGGCACATGTAGTAGGCACTCACCAGAAGTTTGTGAAAGGATGAATGAATTGCCATAAGAGCACCACTGACAAAGTCAGCTGGGGTGTAGCAGGCAGAGTGAAGCCTGTATTGAATCTTGACTTGATTAAACTCCCACTGTTTTCCTGGATCCTTCTGTTCTTGTGAATGTGTGAATGTAAACATTTTGCAGTTTCTGCCTCCATACTTTGTTTCTCCACCAAGTCTGGTGACCTCTATACTTTACCTTGAATTCAGTGACTTCACACATGCTATTTTTAATAACTAGCCCTGTGTAGCAGGTTATATTTTCCAAATATGGCCCCAGCAATATCTGCTCTGCCACATGCTTCCCTGCAACATGACCTTGACACTCTTCTCATCAGGAGGTAAGGTATGTACCCCTCCTCTTGAATCTGAGTGGGCTTATGATTTACTTGTAACCAATGGAATGTGATCAAAATGACACAGCATGCCATACTAGGCTAGGTAATAAAAAAGATTCAGCTTCCATGTTACATGCTGGCACGCTCCTATTTGGAGCATTGAGCCGCCTTGTAAGAATCTAAGTGAAGCTGCCATTTTGTAAGTAAGTGCAAGACAACATGGAGAGGCCATTTGTAGGTGCTTGGATCAACACCCCAACTGAGCGCATCAACTGACAGTTATGTGAATGAACCACCTTGGATATACAGCCTAGTTGAGCCTTCAGATGACCACAGCTCCATCAGAATCCTAGGCACTCAGAAAAGACAGTATTCCAAAATAATTATTCTACTTGAACTCTTTAGAAGTATCAATGACTCTGCAAGAAATATGCAGCCTATACAAACCAGCCAAAGCCATTTATTTCACCCTTACCTGCAAGATTTTTCCTGATACTTATAGAATCTCTAGTAGCATTTGCTGACAGGCAGCTCCCTACACGTGGTTTCTGTGATCTTGCTGAATTGCTCAGTTCTGAGCTCTTCCTCAGTATTTCCTTAGTAGGCAGATTATGCAAAACTATGGACAGAAAATAGTTTTAGTGGGTTTATCAAGGAACTCACGTAAAAATTATGCAAAGCTATCAGGAAAAATGTTAAAGGGTTCCTCTAATACAAATCCTTGCTTTCTAAGGGTGACCATGAAAATAAAAACAGTCATTGTATAACTGTCAAGCCTCAACACATAAGTTTAGTACATTTTATGGGATAAACCATCTGAAAAATACTTTCAGAGTTTTCCAAAGTTTTGCTCAAAGTGTGCATCCTGGAAATGGTTTTGATAATTGAATCAGTGCAATGTCCAGTTCTTATAGCACATTTTCTTTGGAGATGCATCTCTGATTTTTTAAAAAAATTTTGCACTGTATTTGAATATGATTTACAATGTATTGGTTTCAGGTGTACAGCAAAGTGATTCAGATATATATATATATATATAGAGAGAGAGAGAGAGAGAGAGAGAGTGCGCGCGCATGTATGCTCACCAAGTTGCTTCAGTCATGTCTGACTCTTTGAGACCCCATGGACTGTTGCTCGCCAGGCTTATCTGTCCATGGGATTCTCTAAGCAAGAATACTGGAATGGGTTGCCATGCTCTTCTCCAGGGGATCTTCCCAACCCAGGGATCAAACCCATGTCTCTTATGACTCCCACGCCACCTGGGAAGCCATATATGGTAATCTCCAGGTCCATCCATGTTGCTGCAAATGGCATTATTTCATTCATTTTTATGGCTGAGTAATATTCTATGGCAAATACATACAACATCTTCTTTATCCATTCATCTGTCAGTGGACATTTAGATTGCTTTTATGTGTTGGCTATTATAAACTACACTATAGTTAACATAGGAGTTACTGTATCCTTTCAAATCATGTTTTTTCCTGGATATATGCCCAGGAGTGAGATTGCTGGATCATATGGTAGCTCTGCTTATAGTTTTTTAAGGAACCTCCATGCTCTTCTTCACAGTGGCTTAACCAATTTACATTCCTGCCAACAGTGTAGGAGGGTCCCCCTTTCTCCACACCCTCTCCAGAATTTGTTCACAGACTTTTTGATGATGGCCATTCTGATTGGTGTGAGATAATATCTCACTATAGTTTTGATTTGCATTTCTCTGATAATCAGTGATGTTGAGCATCTTTTCATGTGCTTTTTGGCTATCTTTATGTCTTTGGAGAAATGTGTATTTAGGTCTTCTGCCCATTTTTTGATTGGGTTGTTTGTGTGTGTGTGTGTGTGTGTTTATGTTGAGCTGCATGAGCTGTTTGTAAATTTTGAACATGAATCCCCTGTCAGTCACATCACTGGCAAATATTTTTTCCCATTCTGTGGGTTGTCTTTTCATTGTGTTTACAGTTTCCTTTGCTGTGCAAAAGCTTTTGAGTTTAATTAGATGCCATTTGTTTTTTGTTTTGTTTTAATGTATGTTGCTCTAGGAGATTGAAAAATGTTGATGCAATTTATGTCAGTGTTCTGCCTATGTTTTCCTCAGAGTTTTATAGTATCTGGTCTTACATTTAGGTCTTTAATACATTTTGAGTTTATTTTTGAATATGGTATGAAAAAATGTTCTAATTTCATTTTTTACATGTAGCTGTACCATTTTCCTAACACCATTTATTGAAGAGATTGTCTTTTCTCCATTGTATAGCCTTGCCTCTTTTGTCATAGATTAACTGACCAAAGTTGCATGGGTTTATTTCTGGGCTTTCTATTCTGTTCTATTGTTCTATATTTCTTTTTTCTGCCAGTACCATACTGTTTTGATGAGTGTAACTTTGTAGTATAGACAGAAGTCATAGAGCCTGATTTCTCCAGCTCCGTTTTTCTTTCTCAAGATTGCTTTGGCTATTAGGGGTCTTTTGTGTTCCCATACAGATGGTAAACTTTTTGTTCCAGTCCTGTGAAAAATGTCATTGGTAATTTGATAAAGATTGCATTGACTCTGTAGATTGTCTTATGAGTATATTCATTTTGACAAGACTGATTCTTGCAATCCAAGAATGTGGTATATCTTTTCATCTGTTTGTGTCATCTTCAATTTCTTTCATCAGCATCTTATTTTCAGAGTAGAGGTCTTTTGCCTCCCTGGTTAGGTTTATTCCTAGGTATTTTATTCTATTTGATGCAATGGTAAATGAGATTGTTGCTTTAATTTCTCCTTCTGATCTCTCGTTAGTATATAGAAATGCAGCAGCTTTCTGTGTATTAACTTTGTATCCTTCAACTTTACTGAATTCATTGACGAGCTCTAATAGTTTTCTAGTAGCATCTTTAGGATTTTCAATGTATAGTATCCTTGCAATCTACAGTGACAGTTTTACCTATTTTACATTTTGGATTCCCCTTATTTCTTCTCTGATTGCCATGGCTAGGACTTCCAAAACTATGTTGAATAGAAGTGGCAAGAGTGGACATTCTTGGCCTGCTCATGATTTTAGAAGAATTGTTTTCAGATTTTCATTGTTGAGTATGATGTTAGCTGTAGGCCTGTATTATGTTGAGGTGTATTCCCTCTATGCTGATTTTCTGGAGAGTTTTTATCATAAATGAGGGTTGAATTTTGTCAAAAGCTCTTTATGCATCTATTTAGATGATCATATGGTTTTTATTCTTCAGTTTGTTAATGTGGTATATCACTGATTGATTTGCATATATTAAAAAATCCTTGCATCTCTGGGATAAATCCCACTTGTTCGTGGTGTATGATCCCTTTAATGTATTGTTGGATTTGGTTTGCTAGTCTTTTTTTTTGCTTTTGCTTTTAAATTTTATTTGTTTTTGGCTGTACTGGGTCTTAGTTGCTGCCTGCAGGCTTTCTCTAGTTGCAGTGAGCAGGGGCTACTGTTCATTGTGGTACGTGGGCTTCTCATTGCAGTGGCTTCTCTTGCTGCAGAGCACAGGCTCTAGGGCACATGCAGGCTCAGTAATTGTGGTGTGTGGGCTCTGGTAGTTGTGGCACATGAGCTTAGTTGCCCCCTAGCATGTGGAATCTTCCCATAGCAGGGATCAAACTTGTGTCCTCTGTACTGGCAGGAGAATTCTTAACCACTGGACCATCAGGGAAATCCAGTTTGCTAGTCTTTTGTTGAGGATTTTTGAGTCTACGTTGGAGAAGGCAGTGGCACCCCACTCCAGTACTCTTGCCTGGATAATCCCGTGGACGGAGGAGCCTGGTAGGCTGCAGTCCATGGGGTTGCTAAGAGTCGGACACGACTGAGCGACTTCACTTTCACTTTTCACTTTCATGCATTGGAGAAGGAAATGGCAACCCACTCCATTGTTCTTGCCTGGAAAATCCCAGGGACGGGGGAGCCTGGTGGGCTGCCGTCTAAGGGGTCGCAGAGTCGGACACAACTGAAGCGACTTAGCAGCAGCAGCAGCAGAGTCTACGTTCATCAGCCTGTACTTTTTTTTCAGTTGTATATTTGTATATTTGTCTGGTTTTGATATCAGGGTGATGGTGGCCTTATAGAATGAGTTTGGGAGTGTTCCTTCCTCTTCAATTTTTTGGAATAGTTTCAGAAGGATATGTATTCACTCTTTTCTAAATGTTTGATAGAATTTGCCTGTGAAGCCATCTGGTCTTGGACTTTGGTTCATTGGAAGTTTTTTTTTTTTTAATATCTATATATGTATTTATTTATTTTGGTTATAGGAAAGACAGATTTTATATCTGTGTATAGTTGATTAACAATATTGTATTAATTTCAAGTGTACAGAAAGTGATTCAGTTATACATACATGTGTATCCATTCTTTTTCAAATTCTTTGATTCATTGGAAGTTTTTAAACCATGGTTTCAATTTCAGTACTTGTGATTGGTATGTTCATATTTTTTATTTCTTCTTGGTTCAGTCTTGGGAGATTGTACCTTTTTAAGAATTTGTTCATTTCTTCTAGGTTGTCCATTTTATTGGCATATGGTTGCTTGTAGCATCTTATGATCCATTGTATTTCTCTCGTATCCATCATAACTTCTCCATTTTCATTTCTAAATTTATTGATTTGAGCCCTTTTCCTTTTTTCCCTTAATGAATCTGGCTAAGGTTTATCCATTTTGTTTATCTTTTCAAAGATGCAGAAAAGGCTTTCAGTTTCACTGAGCTTTTCTTTTTTCTATGTCTCTCTTTCATGTATTTCTGCTCTAATCTTTATGATCTCTTCTAACTTTGGATTTTGTTTGTTCTTTTTCTAGTTGCCTCAAGTGTAAGGTTAGGTTGTTTATTTTATATTTTTCTTATTTCCTGAGGTAAGATTCAGATCAGATCATGTTGCTATATAAACTTGCCTCTTAGAAGTGCTTTTACTGCAACCCTTAGTATTTAGATTGTCATGCTTTCCTTTTCATTTGTCTCTAGATGTTTTTTATTTCTTCAGTGATCCATTGGTGGTTTCTTAGCATATTGTTTAGTTTCCACATGATTTTATCACAGCTGCACCCCTCCTACCTTCTCATTGTGGTTTCTTCTTTGTCTTTGGAGGATGTCTTTTTTTGGTAGGTTTCAGCATTTCTTTTTAATTGATGGTTGTTCAGCAGTTAGTGATTTTGATGATGTTTCCATGAGACAGACTGAGCTCACATCCTTCTACTCTGCGATCTTGTCTCCACCATCAGGTCAAGTGGTTTGTTCAGATATGCATCTTCTGGCCTCCAAGAGCCAAGCAGCATGATGTGGCTGCCTTACTGGTTCTCCGTTCTCCCATAATGCACCAACAGTAGCCGCCTAGGACAGCTCAGTTGGGACCTCAAGGCTGCCTCCACAAGTTGAAACCAGATACCACATCTCTGTTTTTTTTTTTTTTTTTTTTTAAGCTCAGAAACCTTATTGGAAATTTCTCCTGCTTCTACTCTTTCTGTCCTCTATAGGCTGTTCTCAAAATAGCAGCTAGAACGATGTAGGCCATATCATCTAACTGATGATGTCAGTGTTTCACAAGGTCCTTGAAAGTAAAATTGTGCATTGGACGGCCTAAAAGGCTCACAGGCATCTCACCCACATCATTTCCCTGACTTCTCCTCTTTTTCCTTTTCTTGCTCCTTCAGTTCCAGCTACACTGGCTGCCTTGATGTTCCTCAAACATATTAGTTATAGCCTTAACTTAGAAAGTTTCCTTTGAAGTTTCCCCTTCCTGGTATACTCTTCAAATGAAATGCTCATGGATTTGCCCCTTCACATCTCTCTCAATGAATAGGTCTCTCCCTGACTTGTTATTTTAAGTTACAACCCTTCCCCCAATCATTAGTGTCTAGAAACTATATACTTTCTTTTCTTTTCTGTCTGCCTGCACTAGAATGTAATCCCCATGAGGACAGGAATTTTTGTCTCTCTTGTTGCCTGTTTTATCCCCAGCATCTGGATTAATGGTGTGACACACAGTATTTGCTTAACAGATATTTATTGATGTCTGTAATACCCTTCAGAATATTGAAAACTTCCACCAGTCCCTAACTGATGGCTGATCTTTGCTGTGTGCTTTGATGACCAGTTTCCTGGTTGTGCTCCTCTGCACAGGCAGCCATAAAAATGTGCATTTTTGACATACGATTTGATTCTTGTCTCTCTTTCTATACCTCCAGTATTAATCTCTACTTCCAGTATTATCAATGTGAAGCTTTTTTTAGCCATTATAAGCCAAACATAATCATGGCAGAATCAGACACCGGGTGCAGTAAGTAAATGAACTGGTGCCCTTCACTCCATCTGAAGGAGGGGCAGCCCAGTTTGATCAGTCACATTGACCAAGAGCAGATAATAATGCACACCCTACTGTATTGGATGTGAGAAAGATATATTTACTATTTTTCTATGGGTACTATAATGTGTGTGTATGGATATAGGATTTGAATGTACTATAGTAAATCATTGTTGTATGACAGTGCTAAAACCGATATGCCTCTATTTTGTTTATTTTTATTTTATATGGGAGTATAGTTGATTTACAGTGTTGTGTTGGTCCCAGGTGTACAGTAAATATTTGCCTCTATTTTAAATTGATGAATCTGTGTCATTACCTTAAGTCAACAAGTGCAGATGGAAGTGTTCATTTGGTTAGAGTAAATCCTTTAGCTTGAATATTATAACAGTTTCCTACATGTAGTCATTTCCAAGGTTTTCTCCAGTATTCAGGATATTAAGAGGAAAGGAGTGGTTAAGGATCTCTATGGTACTATAGCTCAACAGCTGTCAAATAATAATGTAGTAATGAATAATGCACTAATACTCCTGCTTTTCATCTTATGGTAAAGCAATATTTCTACTTCTACATCTATAGTTCTCATTGTTGGAAGAAGTTTCAATATCAAAAATACAGTTTATTCTCTAATACGGTCACTCTCTAGATATTTGCATGAATGAGAAGGCGATGGCACCCCACTCCAGTACTCTTGCCTGGAAAATCCCATGGATGGAGGAGCCTGGTAGGCTGCAGTCCATGGGGTCGTGAAGAGTCGGACATGACTGAGTGACTTCCCTTTCACTTTTCACTTTCATGCATTGGAGAAGGAAATGGCAACCCACTCCAGTGTTCTTGCCTGGAGAATCCCAGGGATGGGGGAGCCTGGTGGGCTGCTGTCTATGGGGTCACACAGAGTTGGACACGACTGAAGCGACTTAGCAGCAGCAGCGGCAGCAAGACATAGTTAAAGGATCAGATATGTCTCAAATAATTGATAATTGATTATGACTTTGAAATGTCAATGCTCACACTTTTCCAACTGTTCTCAGTGTGAGATTACTTCTGAAGATAGCTTGACCCTGTGTTCCTATGAGGTACAATAAGGAGTGATATGCAGAAAGAACCTGGATCTTAGCCCATAATCCACAAGGCAGAAAAACCCATTACCAGATGGCCAAAGAAAGATAACTGCTTTAGGTTAGCAGAGATGAAAAGAATTATGGTGCTGGAAGAATCCAAGAGATAATTAATGTAATCCGTTGCTTAACAATGAGGAAACTGAGACCTCTGGCAGTCATAAAATAGGAAGTTACTGAATAGTTTTAAAGAGGAGAGAGATGGAATCATATCTGTGATTTAGAAAGCTTATTTTTCTGGAAAACTGGAAAATACGCTTGAAAGGAGTAAGATGTATTGGGATGATAAGTAAAATAATCAAGAAGTGAGGAAATCTGATCTAGGTCTATAGCAGGAAAGATGGACAGACTTAGAAGGACTCGAGATATTAAGCAGATGGGATTTACAGGGTTTGATTAAGACTAGAAATGGGAGTAATATAGGATAAGAGTCAAAGATTATGGCTGTTTTCTGCTCTGGACAGTCGGGCCAGTGGGGATGCTGTACACCAAGCCAAAGGATACAGGCAGTAGAATAGGTATGGAGTAGGAGGCAAAGGAGAGTGGCTAATACAGTTTTGAAGCTGCCACGTATGACTCTATAGTCATTATGGGAGTGTGTGTGTGTACAAAATTTCAGTACTCAAGTCCTGAAAATGCACTCAAATTTCAGGAAGACTGGCTAAAGGAGGCTGATGGAGGTCAGCTTTGAAAATGCGATATAGTGATGATACAGAATGAGGCGTGTGGCTAGACTTCAGAATGAGGTCTGTTGTGCTTGCTAACCCAGCTTCCATTACATCCTATCAATAACATCTTGAGTTTCCTTTAAAAGACAACCATCCCCCATTACCATAACATGTGATCTGAGAGGAGCTAAACCATTTCCATGTTCCCAAGGGGAAGCATATATCCCAGGCCTGCCCTAGGAGAAGTAATTCTGAGCTTTCTTGGCTAGAAACATTGGGAAAGCTGGGGTTGCTAAACTGAAAGGATTAAACATACAGTTTCTGGTGGCCATCCTGTGATGGCAAGGAGAAGGCAAGCTGAGGATCAGGCCATACAGTGGAAAGCAGAACTGAGTAACAGATGAAAAGTGTGACCTGATAACATTGTTGGCATGCCTGCACATGGCCTTTGCTGAAGAACTCTTCAGTTATAAGGCTCAGTACTTTTCTGCTTTTGCTCAAGGTGGTGACTGTCATTTGCAAAAGAAAGATGGCCGGACTGATTTGTGTTTTTGATCATTTGAAGTACTTTGCCATGATTGTTTAGAAAAGCTGGGTATACAGGGAGAGGAGCAAGGAAAATGTTTGAAACAGTTGTGGAGGCATGTTTGAGGGAATCATTGAGAACAAGAATTGACTGAGAACAGCTCTCGAGCAGTGATTTAGTGGAGGTGTTTAATTGAGACCTAATGTCAAATTCTTCACCAGATCTAACCGTGTGGCCTTGGGGAAGTTATTTAACCTCTCTGAACGTCAATTTTCTCATCTGTAAGTTGGTAATGATAATAGAATCTTTCTCACAGAATGTTTAGGGTGATAATTATAAAGGGTATAACTTGTTGTCTAACACTGAATAAATGTTAGCCTTTGTCTAAAATCATCATTTTTCTGCATGTAGTTGTTTCAAGCAATGAATTCCCATTGCCTGCTTACCACCTTCCCTTTCTCTTTTTCTAAACTGGTTCTCCTTACAGAGGAGTCATGGATGGGGCAGGGGAGAGGGTTTGCTTATTCTTTCTCAATGATTCCTAAATCAAATGTGTTCCATTTACAAGCCTAAATAATTTTCTTTTTTTAGTGTGACAAATTCAACTTCTAAGGTGAAAAGAGAAATCATGCTGTGTTTTTCAGCTTTAATGTGATCACCGATAATAAAGATTCAAGTTGACAAAATTTGTTGTTAATGCATGATACAGAATAAAAGCAATCTTTTTCTAGGTTTTTCTGGTTCTACAGTGGTAAGAGTAGGCAGGAAAGTAAAAGCATGCGACATAAAGCCATACAGGTGAGCATGTCTGCAAAGACAGCATAGGCATGTACTACATGAGGTGGATATTTGACTCTGGTTTTCAGTTTCTTAAACACAATGGAAGCTTTCCATAATTTCTCTATCCTCTATCACTGTCTCACAATTTTGAAGAGAAAACCTGCAAGATATCTTTGGCGTGTTGGTTATTTGAGCTGCTTCTGGAAAGATTGATAGAGAAATCTAGTTTTATTAGTGGCTGGAAGTTGTACAAGACAAACTTAAGAAATCAGTATATTCAGTCTTTTCTTTCTTTTATCTATAAATGTATTATGGGCTTCCCTGGTGGCTCAGAGGTTATATTAAATGTATTTATATAAATTTTATTTATGTAAGCTTTAAATTAAATTTAGTTATATAAATTTTCTATAGATCTATTCATTTTTTGCTGGATGTTGCTCTGTGTGGGGTTTCTCTAGTTGTGGCAAGCAGGGCTACTCTCTCATTGCTGTGCACAGCTTCTCATTGCAGTGGCTTCTCTTGTTGTGGAGCATGGGCTATAGTGTGTGCAGGCTTCCATAGTTGCTGCTCTTGGGCAGTAGACCACATTCTCTATAGTTGTGGCACACAGGCCTAGCTACTCTGAGGCATGTGGGATCTTCCTGGATCAGGGATCAAACCTGTGTCTCTTGCATTTGCAGGCCAATTCTTTGCCAGTCATCCACCAGGGAAGTCCTGTTTTTTTTTTTTTTTTTTTTTTCAATTAAGATGTCTATAAAATCATCAATATTATCTTTCTATTGAACGTGCAGGTAAGTGGCTCACATGTGATCACTTGAAATTCACAGTTAGAACCTCCACATAACTGAATCTTCAGTAAAGTTGGTTTTTATTCAGATGGGGACATTAAGCCTTTTTTCCTGTCAAGAACTTTGTGCATTTGGACTTTGAGTTTCATATTAGACATACAAAAATGGAACTCAGATATAGAATACTAGTGAATGCAGAAAAGATAAATAGGTAAGTACGTATAAATGATGAGTATAAAAGCATCTGAAAGATTGGCCTTCTATAAAAGGGAGCCTGGCAATAAGTCAAAGGAATAGAACATCATGACAGTCTAATAGGTTCCTGCTGCCAGATAAATGTCATGGAAAAGCAGAGATATTTATCTCATCCTAACATTTATTTTAAAATCTGAGGTCTATTATCTCTCCTAATGGCTTTATTTCATTTACCAAATGGTTAAATATAAATAAAATGAGACCATTTATTTAATACAAGCTGACGTGGGTTTCTGATGCAGACTTCATATCCAGACCAAAGAAAGATGTGTAAAAGAGACTAGCTAAGGGGTTAACATCTGGATGTCTGTTCTGGTCTTTCTAATTAACCAAAACAGCATGAAAGTCATTGTTTTCCTATGGGTAAAATAGAAATAAATAAAAGAGGAGGACTTGCTTTACTGGGAACTATAAGTTTATGCATTTTAATCGTTTCTTTATTTTTTATTGAACTATGGTTGAATTACAATGTTGCATTAATTACTATTGTACAGCAAAGTGATGCAGTTATATATATATACACACACACACGCACACATTCTTTTTCATATTTATTTCCCTTACGGTTTATCACAGGATATTGAATATAGTTCCCTTTGCTCTATAGTAAGACCTTGTTATTTATCCATTCTATATGTACCAATTTGCATCTACTAATCCCAAACTCCCAATCCAACCCTCTCACACCCCCTCCCTCTTTGCAACCAGCAGCCTAATATCTATGTCCCTGATTCTGTTTCATAGATAGATTCATTTGTGTCATATTTTAGATCCCACATATAAGTGATTTATGGTGTTTGTCTTTCTCTTTCTGACTGATTTCACTTAGTATGATAATCTCTAGTTATATCCATGTTGCTGCAAATGGCATTATTCCTTGTTTGTGGCTGAATAGTATTCCATTGTATATATTGATGGACATTTAGATTGTTTCCATGACTTGGCTATTGTGAAGACCGCTGCTGTGAACATAGCGGTGCATGTATCTTTTGAATTACAGTTGTGTCTGGATGTAGGATCCAGCAATCCTACTCTTTGCCCAAGAGTAGGATTGATGGATCATATGGTAATTCCATTTTTAGTTTCTGAGAAACATTCATACTGTTTTCCACAGTAACCACACCAACTTACATTGCCATCAACAGTGTAGGAGTGTTCCCTTTTCTCCACACCCTCTCCAGCATTTATTTGTAGACTACTTAATGATGGCCCTTCTGATTGGTGTGATGTGAAATTTCATTGTAGTTTTGATTGGCATTTTTCAAATAATTAACAATGTTGAGCATCTTTTCATGGACCTATTGGCCATCTGTATTTCTTTTTTGGAGAAATATCTATTTAGGTCTTCTGCCTATTTTTTAATTGGGTTTGTCAAGTTGTAAGAGCTGTTTGTATATTTTGGAAATTAAGCCCTTGTTGGTCACATTATTTGTAAATATTTTCTCCCATTCTGTAGATTGTCTTTTCATTTTGTTGATGGTTATCTTTGCTGTGCAAAAGCTTGCGAGTTTTATTAGGCCCCTTTTGTTTATTTTCATTTTTATTTCTTTTGCCTGGGGATCAGTTCACTTCAGTTGCTCAGTTGTGTCCAACTCTTTGCGACCTCATGGATTGCAGCATGCCAGGCTTCCCTGTCCATCACCAACTCCTAGAGCTTGTTCAAACTCATGTCCATTGAGTCAGTGATGCCATCCAACCATCTCATACTCTGCCATCCCCTTCTCCTCCTGCCTTCAATCATTCCCAGCATCGGGGTCTTTTCGAATGAGTCAGTTATTCGCATCAGGTGGCCAAAGTATTGGAGTTTCAGCTTCAGCATCAGTCCTTCCAATGAATATTCAGGACTGATCTCCTTTAGGATGGACTGGTTGGATCTCTTTGCTGTCCAAGAGACTCTCAAGAGTCTTCTCCGACACCACAGTTTGAAAGCATCGATTCTCTGATGCTCAGCTTTCTTTATGGTCCAGCTCTCACATCCATACATGACTACTGGAAAAACCACAGCTTTGACTAGATGGACCTTTGTTGGCAAAGTAATGTCTCTGCTTTTTAATAATGCTGTCTAAGTTGGTTATAGCTTTTCTTCCAAGGAGCAAGCATCATTTAATTGCATGGCTGCAGTCACCATCTTCAGTGATTTTGGAGCTCAAGAAAATAAAGTCTGTCACCGTTTCCATTGTTTCCCCATTTATTTGTCATGCAGTGATGGGACAGAATGCCATGATCTTTGTTTTTTTGAATGTTGAGTTTTAAGCCAGATTTTTCACTCTACTCTTTCACTTTCATCAAGAGGCTGTTTAGTTCTTCTTTGCTTTCGGCCGTAAGGGTGGTGTCATCTGCATATCTGAGGTTATTGATATTTCTCCCAGCAGTCTTGATTCCAGCTTGTGCTTCATCCAGCATGACATTTCACATGATGTACTCCGCATATAAGTTAAATAAACAGGGTGACAGTATATAGCCTTGACGTACTCCTTTCCCAATTTGGAACTAGTCTGTTATTCCATGTCCGGTTCTAACTGTTGCTGCTTGACTTGCATACAGATTTCTCAGGAGGCAGATGAGGTGGTCTTATTCTCATCTCTTTCAGAATTTTTCACAGTTTTTTGTGATCCACACAGTCAAAGGCTTTGGCATAGTCAATAAAGCAGAAATAGATGTTTTTCTGGAACTCTTTTGCTTTTTCTATGATGCAACAGATGTTGGCAATTTCATCTCTGGTTTTTCTGCCTTTTCTAAATCCAGCTTGAACATCTGGAAGTTCTCAGTTCACGTACTGTTGAAGCCTAGCTTGGAGAATCTTGAGCATTACTTTGCTAGCATGTGAGATGACGGCAATTGTGTGGTAGTTTGACTTCCCTGGTGGCTCTGCCTACAATGCAGGAGACCCGGGTTCAATCCCTGGATCGGGAAGATCTCCTGAAGAAGGAAATGGCAACCCACTCCAGTATTCTTGCCTGGAAAATCCCTTGGATGGAGGAACCTGGTAGGCTACAGTCCGTGGGGTCACAAAGAGTCGGACACAACTGAGCGACTTCACTTTATTTTTTCACTTTCATGCATTGGAGAAGGAAATGGCAACCCACTCCAGTGTTCTTGCCTGGAGAATCCCAGGGACGGGGGAGCCTGGTGGGCTGCTGTCTATGGGGTCGCACAGGGTCGGACACGACTGAAGCGACTTAGCAGCAGCAGCAGCAGCATGCTGCTGCTTCAGAGGGCCTGCAGTACAGGAGACAGACAACAGAGGGAGCAAGAGATTACAAACCACTGGGAAAAAACCCAGCAAGTCCCTCTAATTAACAATTTACATGCACAAGTTCAGAGAAGACACATCCACAGAAAAGGTTTGAGAGGCCCCCAGAATCTTTAACTGGGTTTATTGGTAAAGGTATTTCCCTGTATTCAGATGGTCCATAAAGACTGGAAGAGTTGACTCCTTTTTCAACTGTGGAGATACCAACACAAAGTTACAAGGAACACAAAGAAGCAAGGAAGAATGGCCCAGTCAAAGCAATAAAATAAATCTCAAGAAACTGACAATAAAGAAACAGGAGTATGTGAATTACCTGGCAAAGAATTCAAAATAACTACCATAAAGATGCTCAAGGATTTCAGGAAAAGTATTCATGAACATACAGGTGGTTGACAGGCACATGAAAAGATGCCCAAGATCACTATTTAGAGAAATGCAAATCAAAACCACAATCATATATCACCTCATACCTATCAGAGTGGCTATCATCAAAAAATCTACAAATAACAAATATTAGTTTGCCTGCCCACAGTAAAGCCAATATACTTACACCAGGTTATGGTAAAGAAAAGCACAGCATTTACTGTAGGGCACCAAGCAAGGAGTAAGGGCAAGTCATGCTTAAAAGACTTGAACTCCCCAAAGTATTTCAGGGAAAGGTTTTAAAAGCGAGAGAGGGAAGGTTGCAGAGTGTGTAATCAGTTCATGGACAGTCTTTTGATTGGTTGGTGATGAAGTAATAAGGAGTCAACATCATAAGCCTTCTGGTTCCAACTGGTCTGAAGTCTCTATGCTTATGCTCCTTCTTCCACCTCTTGGGGATTTCAGTAACTTCAAAACAGCTCAAAGGATTTGGCTCAGAATATTACCTGAGCTCTTGAGGAGGAGCTAAAGGTCCTTGACTTTGTTTAATGGCTAAAATATTATTTTCTCTTGTTTTCCTGTGTTACTGTATTTTCTTCTCTGATTAAATTTGTTGGCATTTGGGGAAGACTTAGGGGGCTAAAGTTCTTCTACAAACAAGAGGCAGGCAGAGAACATGGTCGGGGGGTGTTCTTTCCCAGGAAGGCCCCATGGAGTCCTCAGTTACAAAATTAAACCCAAAAATAACAAAAGGGAGGATATTATAAAGATTAAAGTGAAAATAAATGGAATGGAGAACAGGAACTAAAAACCACAAAAGTAAGATTTTGTTTTTTGAAGAGAACAACAAAATTAACAAAACTTTAGCTAGACTAAGAAACAGAGGACTTGAAATCAGAAATTAAAGAGGAGACATTACAACAATGCCACAGTAAAATAATGGTTTATGAGACTAATAGCAAGTATACACTAAGAAATTGGATAACCTAGAAGCAATGGATAAATTCCTAGAAACATAATTTACCAAAAGCTGAATTATAAAGAAATAAATCTGAAAAAAATTCTTAGTGCAACTAGTAAGAATATTAAATCCATAATCAAAAACTTCCCAATAAATAAAAGCCCAGGATCAGGTGGCTTCATGAATGAATTCTGCCAAACAATTTAAAGAATAAATAATGCCAATCCTTTTCAACTCTTCCAAAACAATTGAACCAGAGGGAAGACTTCCAAACTCTCTTTATGAGACCAGTATTACCCTGATAACAAAGGTAGAAGAAAATACTTCAAGAAAACTACAGATTGATATCCCTGATAAGCATAGATTAAAAAAAATTCTCAAAGAAGTACTAGCAAACTGAATTCAACAGCACATTAAAAGGATCGCACACTATGATCAGGTGGGATTTAATCCCTGGGATGGAACATACCCAAATTCATAAATGTGATACAGCATATTAACAGAGTTAAGGATATAAATCACATTATTATCTCAATATATGCACAAAAAGCATTTTACAAACTACAACGCCCTTTCATGGTAAAGACTCTGAAAAAGCTACATATAGAAAGGATGTTAACACATCAATAAGTATATATGAAAAAATTGAGGAGTTCACACTTTGTAAGTTTTAGTGAGAAGCAGAGTCTACCTCCTCTTAGAGAATAGGGAAATACCACACTGATTTTTCCCAGCCTCCCTGTAGCTAGGACGTAAGTACATAAGTCTGTTTTGGTACTCAGATACACTTGTCATTCCATTCAGACTTTGGGCTGGAGCCAACTTTGCATAAAATCCATAGCTGTGGCGATTCATCTTGGGTGGAAAGTATGGTTGTGTCAAGATAGAGTTCCCAGGGCAGCAGAGACAGAATTCTAGTGGCAGTGTGTAATGTCTGACACTGTGGTAGCTATGGCACAAACTATAGTATCCACTGCCCAGAGATGGTGGTAGCTGATTTCTCAATAGGCTGTTCTGCTGGGTCATTTAGGTCACTGTCCCTGCTTTAATAATCTCTGAGCTTAGCTCTCCACTTCTCTCAGAGTTGCTATGAGCTACCCAATTTCCTGTAACTAAATCACTTTTGTGTTCAAATCAGCCAAAGTTGTTTTCAGACTGAAATAACCTCCAATCTCTGTAAGTGTTCCTGGGTTCTGTTTTCTCCTGATCTTCCTTGTTCCGACACTTTCAATTTGAAAATAATTTCCCTCAGTGGAAAAGCAATAGAAACAGAAGAGCAATCATTTTGACTTTGCTTCTATCCTCTGTTATGACCCAACAAATACTCCTATAGTTTCCTATATCTTCTTGCTGAGAAAATAGTTTTTTAAAGAAGACTGTATCTTATTTTTGCACACTTAATGGCTTAAACTCTGTCTTCTTAATGCTTCCCCTAGATCTTCATACTACTCCTCCTCCTATTTGGTTAGTTGCACTGTCTTGCCTTTGTCTTTCTGAAATCTTTGTTGCTCAGCAAATACCCTATGCAACTACATTAGATCCTTTAGATGCCTAAATTAGGCAGAATTCAACTCAATTTCTCTACCTGGGTTTTGCCAAAAGGGAACTTACAGGCTCATAACCAAAATATCCTGCCTTGGCTGGAATCAAGTGCTAAAATAATGATGTTAATATATCTCCTTTCTTTCTCTCCCTCCCTCCCCATCCCTCTCCCTTAGATCTGGTGTAACCAAATAACTAAATATATATTTTTTAAACAAGGGAGAGGCTTTACAATCCTGGTTATACTTACTAGAATTCTTTTGGTTGCAAGTGACAGAAACCCAAATCAAACAAGTTTGGACAATCAATTCAGCAATTTATTGGTTCACAAAACAGGGAGATAGTTAAACCTCTCTTCTTCTCTCCCTGTCTCTTCTGCATATGTTGGATTCCTTGTTAATTTCTTCCTCTTATACTGACAAAATAGCCAGCATTAGACAGTGGAGACAGCCTTAAGCGTTAACACCCTAATGGGCCTCTCTGGTGGCTCTGATGGTTAAGAATCTGCCTGCAATGCAGGAGACCTGGGTTCAGTTCCTGGGTCAGGAAGATCCACTCCAGTATTCTTGCCTGGAAAATCCCATGGAGGGAGGAGCCTGGTAGGCTGCAGTCCATGGGGTCGCTAAGAGTCAGACACAACTGAGCGACTTCACTTTCACCTTTCACTTTCATGCACTGGAGAAGGAAATGGCAACCCACTCCAGTGTTCTTGCCTGGAGAATCCCAGGGACGGCAGAGCCTGGTGGGCTTCCGTCTATGGGGTCGCACAGAGTCAGACACGACTGAAGAGACTTAGCAGCAGCAGTAGCCGTGGTGTAATTATTATTATATTTTCACCATTTCTTACTTAAAAACCCTTTTGATGAATTTATTTTAAGGAAAACGTCACTTGCTTATTTACATATTTATTTATTTTTGGCCGTGCTGGGTCCTTGCTGCTGTGCGTGGACTCTCTAGTTGTGGCAAGTGGGGGCTACTCTTAGTGGTGGTGCGTGGCCTTCTCATTGTGGTGGCTTCTCTTGTTGTGGAGCACGGGCTCTAGGTGTGTGGCTCAGTAGTTGCAGCATCTAGGCTCTAGAGCACAGGCTCAGTAGTTGAGGTGCACAGGCTTAATTGCTCCAGGGCATGTGGGGTCTTCCTGGACCAGGGATCAAACCCATGTCCCCTGCATTGGCAGGTAGATTCTTATCCACTGGGCCACCAGGGAAAGTCCCTCACTTGGCTATTTTCAAGTCATAAGACTTTTAAAAATATGTTCTGCCTGCCTAGAAAAATGGTCTTTTAATAACATATGGTTTAAGTTCTTTGACTCTTTTTAATTAATGTACACGTCTATAAAGTGTATGTGTATCCTCTCAGGTTTGAAAAAACACAACATTATTGAGCACATATTCTGTATGGGTGGTCTGTGGGGTGTTGTGGGTGGTAAGGAGGGAAGAGATAAGGGGACACAGAGGGAATAAAGCTTTCACATTCTCAAGAACCCAGAGAAAGTTTGTTGTTGTTCAGTTGCCAAGTCATGTCAGATTCTGTGAACCCTTGGACTGCAGCACACCAGGCTCCTCTGTCTTCTAATATCTCTCGGAGTTTGCTCAAACTCATGTCCATTGAATCAGTATGCTATCTAACCATCTTATCCTCTGCCGCCCCCTTCTCCTTTGGCCTTCAATCTTTCCCAGCCTTAGGGTGTTTTCCAGTGAGTTGGGTCTTCGCATCAGGTGGCCAAAGTATTAGAACTTCAGCAACAATCCTTCCAGTGAATATTCAGGGTTGATTTCCTTTAGGACAGAGAGAAGTACAGGTATATAAATAATATAAATTACTAATTGATAAAGGCAGAATAAAATACATGCTAAAGAGTGCCCAACTAAAGCTCTGTGTGTATGTGTTTATATAGAAATACAGTGTTAAAAACTGCCTTAGGTCATGAATCTCAGAGGCAGACCCTGAGAGGAGGCTTTGCATGCAAGTGATTTATTAAGGACACATTACCATGATCTGATCTGATCTGACCTGACCATGATAAAGTGGTGGATGAAGTAGGGGAGCTGGGGGAAGGCTCTAATACTGGGAGTAGAAGGAGCAGAAAGAGAAAAGGGAGAAAGCCAAGTTCCATTTTAGGCCACATTTCATGAAGTGTAGCTTTAATGTATTTTCATGAGGGAACTCTGGAGTTTAAGTTACACTTCAGTCATCCCCGCCTGATGTGTTTCATACTTCCATATCCACAGTGAGTACCAAGCAGTGCCAGTAGCCTCAGGGAAGTCTCCTTCCAGAAGAAGAGCTGCAGGTATTGGCCTGGCTGTTGAAAGCCCACCAAAGTTGAGGCAGGGACACACACAAACCCATAAAAAGGGATCATTATGCCTTCTATAGCAAGTGTGGCCCGTTTTGCCTGATAGTAAACTATACATCATCTCTGATCATAACACTTATGATATGATGATACTATTTCTACTTAATCCTGCTAAGAGGTGATACATTCTAATTGTTGCACCCTTCTCAGTTCAATTCAGTTGCTCAGTTGTGTCTGACTCTTTGTGACCCCATGGACTGCAGCATGCCAGGCTTCCCTCTCCATCACTAACTCCCAGAGCTTACTCAAACTCATGTCCATCGAGTTGGTGATGCCATCCAACCGTCTCTTTCTCTGCACCCTTCTGTAGGCAGTTAAAATATATAACGCCTTGGAGTAGATATTTAAAATGACTTCCTGTTGAATCAATGAGGCAATGAATTAATTACTGGACAAAGAGCAGATAAAATCCAATTTTCATAATGTAAAATTTTTCTTGGAAACCCTGCACATGAAATAAGAGACTATAGTTCAAGACTTAAGGAATGCAATCTTAATTTTTTTCGCCTTAAACAATAAATACCTCATGAAAAATACATCTCATAACCCTATCATTTTCAAAACTGGATGCTTTCTAGTGGTTTTCTTTCCTGCCTGAATAGAACCTCACCAGGTACTTGGCAAATCTCCCTGAGGAGAATGGTTCTTTCTTTTAATTATTGATTCATTACATGCATATTTTTGGAGGGTCTGGGAGCCTTAGGAGTTCAAGGACATCTGCTCCCTCCCCTGAAGGAGCACACAGAGTAGCAGGAGCTACAGCCTCACTGCAGATTATAATCACAGGCCACACACAGGAGGGTCTCTTTATTTAAGGTGTTGCTGCTGCTGTTGCTGCTAAGTCGCTTCAGTCGTGTCCGACTCTGTGCAACCTCATAGACGGAAGCCCACCAGGCTCCTCCATCCTTGGGATTCTCCAGGCAAGAACACTAGAGTGGGTTGCCATTTCCTTCTCCAATGCAGGAAAGTGAAAAGTGAAAGTGAAGTCGCTCAGTTGTGTCCAACTCTAGCGACCCCATGGACTGCAGCCTACCAGGCTCCTCCATCCATGGGATTTTCCAGGCAAGAGTACTGGGGTGGGGTGCCATTGCCTTCTCCGATTTAAGGTGTTAGGGAGATGCTACACAGAAAATGTGTGTTGGGGTTTGTATGCTAAGTTTGCATATGCCAGTTGAGGAGGGAGGGGATGGGGATTCTAGTCAGTGTTATTGCCCACTTGAAGGCAAGAATAACAATGTTGTTCTGTTTAGTCGCTCAGTTGTGTCCGACTGTTTGCGACCCGATGGACTGTAGCCCTCCAGGCTCCTCTGTCCATGGGATTCTCCAGGCAAGAATACTGGAGTGGGTTGCCATTTCCTTCTCCAGTGGACCACGTTTTGTCAGAATTCTTCACTACAACCCCTCCTGTGAATCAACATACTGAAAGGTGTCCAGCAGGAGTGTAACTGAGGAGGTAGAATCTGATTGTGAAAACTCTTGTGTGATGAGGTTCATAAATGTTGTCAGAGTACTTAAGTCATTATCTGATTTCTGGGTGTCACCAAACAAATCCATGCACTGGGATGGTGAAGCCCAACAAATGGAAACATTGGAGTTTGGAGCAGCGGAAGTTTTATTGCAGGGCCATCCAAAGAGACCGGTGACTTGTGCTCAAAAACCTTGAACTCCCTGATAGTTTGTAGAAGATTTTATAGATTTTGAGATGAGCGCTGCAGGCATGACTTTCTTCTGGTTGGTGGTGAGGTAACAGGCGGTGCTCCAGGAATCTTGTGCTCAGCCTGAAGTCATTATACCATCCTCCACCTGGGTGGGGTCTTAGTCTGGGCAGAAGAACTCAAAGATATTGTTACCTATCTTCTTTGAGCAGGAACCAGGACCTTGCTTTAATCGTTTCACTATTGTCTCTTGATTATTCTTCCTTTGTCTCCGCATTTCCTTACTTCCCTGATTAGCAACTGTTTGAATTTCCTGTTTTGAACTTGGGGAAGGTCTAGGAGGCTGATGACTTTTTCCTTCAAACTAGAAACAGGGACAAGATAATCATTTGTACTTGGCGAGGGCTCCACAGGGTCCTGCTTGGTTTCACTGGTTTACCAAAGAACTTTGAACAAGGAACAGAATATCCTTTACTCTGGGAGGTCATTACAATCATGCATGTATCCATGGATACAAAAGACTATCCATGTGCAGGATCTTAACATCAGAAAATATTAAACATAAATGCTAGGGATTACCTGTCTCAAACATAGCCTAACTGAAACAGGAGGGAAGGGAACAGGGCACAACCTTTGAAAGAATGATATAGACCAAGGGCACAACATAAACTGATTAGAACAAAATGGGTCCAAGTTAGCAGACTAGTCAACTTGGCTAGACCTTTATCCTCAGTATACGTACATTGAAACACATCAGCAAGCTAAATGACACACCTAGAGGCACCATGACAGCTCCAAGGTCGACCATCAAAGACCAAAAGGTGGGCTGTGGTCCAACCCCTGGAAATCCCCACCCCTTCCCCAAAATAGGTGGAATAAACCTCCCACTCATTCAGTTCAGTTCAGTCGCTCAACTCTTTGCGACCCCATGGACTGCAGCACGCCAGGCCTCCCTGTCCATCACCAACTCCTGAAGCTTGCTCAAACTCATGTCCATTGAGTTGATGATGCCAAAGCAAACCATCTCATCCTCTGTCATCCCCTCCTCCTCCTGCCTTCAGTCTTTCCCAGCATCAGGATCTTTTCAAATGAGTCAGTTCTTTGCATCAGGTGGCCAAAGTATTGGAGTTTCAGCTTCAGCATCAGTCCTCTCAGTGAATATTCAGGAATGATTTCCTTTAGGATGGATTGGTTGGATCTCCTTGGTGTCCAAGGGACTCTCAAGAGTCTTCTCTAACACCGCAGTTCCCACTCATTAGCCTATGAAATTACCCGGCCCATAAAAGCTAACCACACCACATTTCGAGGCTGCACTCACCCTCTGTGAAGGCCCACACTCCGTGAGGTGTTTCTCTCTGAATAAATCCACTTCTCATTCATCACTTTGTTTCTCACTGAATCCTTTCTGAGATGAGACATCAAAAACCTGAGCTTCATTATGTTCTGAAACTAAAGGAG
Organism: Bos taurus; assembly: GCF_002263795.3. Lineage (NCBI taxonomy): Eukaryota > Metazoa > Chordata > Mammalia > Artiodactyla > Bovidae > Bos > Bos taurus. Next base: position 105,874,412 of record NC_037357.1, read on the forward strand.
GAAACAGAACAGGCTCTATCTTGAAAGCAGGACTCCATCTTGGGCTGGACTGTGGACTTTTAGCTATATGCTCAGTATCTATGGAAACGACATACCAACTGGAAAACCAGGCCCCTGGAAGGAAGAGCCCCAAGGCTCATACCTAGACTCTCTACCACCTAAAAGAACACCCTAATTATCTGTGTAACTGAATAGAATCATACATTCTATTATGCTTATTTGGGTATGACCACACGCTTATTGATAATTGTCCACTGTTAACTACCTAGGCTTAAGGCATATGGATCACAGGTTAACTTTTATTGTATCTTTCTTTTCCTTTGTTCAGACTAGTTTCAGGAAATTTGGGGAGGTGGGTTTGGGCATGTACACTTAGGGTATATAACGTTTTCACAAAAACTGGTTGGGGTCCCTGGCTAAGAGGAGACTCTGCCTTGGGCCCACTGGTGTAATAAACAGCACTCCACTATCTGCATTGTCCTTCTGAGTGAGTTTGTTTCCTGGAACGCGTGGCTACAACAAAACCAGGTCTGTGATCTCAGTTGGAAGACTGTGAATTTGGGCTGGGTTCAAGTCACAGCCACGTAGGTTAAGTCTCAAACTGAGTTTTGGCTGAGTGTGAGTTCTGACACATGAGTTCAAGTCCCAATCTGATGTGTATAGTTTCAAAACTACTGACTAGAACATGGGTCACACTCATAACCTTAATCTTATCTCAGTCACTTGTTTGAGGACTCTATAACAGCCCTTTCAACCTTTAACATACATATGAATAGTCTAAGGATCATATCTAAATACAGATTCTGATTTAGTAGGTTTGGGGTGGAGCCAAAGATTCTATACTTCTAATAAATTCTTAAGTAATGCCAGTGCTTCTGGTCCTTGTACCACACTTTGAGTAACAAGACTAGTTCACTGCTTCTCAGCAATGACTGTACACTGCAATCACTTGGGAAACTCTTGAAACTGCTAGTACCTGGATTCCATCCACATAAATTCTGATTTAATGTGTCAGGGGTGTGGCCTGAGCATTAGAAGCTTTTAGAATTCCCAAGGTGATTCCAATAAACAGCACAAACTGAGAGCCATCCCAGCTAGATATAAATGCACACACAAATGACCAGGGGTTATTTGTGACATGTAGGCAAAGTACCATTTAGAGGAAGAAAAAAAAAAATCTTGAAGAGATGATTTTGGAAAGTGGAAGAACTATTGTTTCTGTTTGGAATAGAACACTTAATGTTTTGTTCTAATGAACAAAAATTGCCAAGACATGCAAATGAAGTTTCATACTGCAGTAGTCAACCATTTAGGCTTTCTATTAATAACTCAGCAATTAGGATTGAAAGTGTATCCTTTAAACACTTACCTACATTATAATACTGAATTCTCAGTAAAAAAAAAAATTCCATTTAGAAAAGCAATATGTATTCATGGTAGGAATTTTGAAAAATAAAACCCAACACCTAAGGAGATATAACATTTTCATATATTCCTTCCATAATTTTATGCATTTACACAGGTGTCTTAAGTTTTTAACTGTGAAAGTGCTGTATTTTCTATTAAAAGTACCATAAAATACAGTTTTTTTAAAAAAAATAGTGGCCCCTTAAAAAATCTTTATTATAGTATAGTTGGTTTATAATGTTGTATTAGTTTCAAGTGCACAGCAAAGTGAACCAGTTATACACATACACATATCCACTCTTTCTTAGATTCTTTTCCCATATAGTTCATTACAGAGTATTGAATAGAGTTCTCTGTGCTATACAGTAGGTCCATATTAGATATCTATAATGGCTACATTTATAGACTGTTGTTTATCTAGTATTTAATTACTTTTTATAAATCAGCATGAGACATAATATCCTTACCCTTCTTTGACAGAGTGGTTCATCATAGTATATGTCACAGCAGAACTTAAATGTTGTTGTTTAGTTCCTCAGTTATATCTGACTGTGACTCCCTGGACTGTAGCCCACCAGGCTCCTCTGTCCATGGGATTCCTAGGCAAGAATACTGGAGTGGGTTGCCATTTCCTGCTTCAGGGGATCTCCCTGACTCAGGGATGGAACCCGACTCTCCTGTATTGGCAAGCAGATTCTTTACCACTGACCTACCTGCAAAGCCCTGAACTTAAATAATTAAATAACTTTTACTAGACTGGCACACTCTCATTTTTATTTTTTCATACTCTCTCATTTCTAAAAGCAAAGACCTATAGTGAAGTTTCACATTAAAATTATGTAACTATAAATGACAACACAACTAAATTATGTTACAGGGATATTTCTGTTAATGAGTTGGATTCTACCTTCCCTTTGAACAAATGGGGCTTAGCTTAAAAGCACACAGCACTTTCTTATCTTGCTTGGTTATTCATACCTCTAGTTGCTAATTTGGGTGTTGGGACTTCTGCCAAAGAGAGATATAGAAATTGCTCAAGACTTGACATACTTAAAATAGCTCAAGCCAACCAATGGAAATAGCCTTTGGCAGAGAAGGTGCAATCAGCTTTGCTCTGAGTTGTCTGAAGGAGGAATAGTCATATTTCTTATTATAGCAATGATTGAACAGTAACTCTCATTATTCAATTTCTCAGAGTGCTGGTGATGGCATTTTAGATTTACTCAGGGGCTTCCCAGATGGCACTAGTGGTAAATAATGCACCTGCCGATGCAGGAGACATAAGAGACTCGGGTTCAATCTCTAGATCAGGAAGGTTCCCTGGAGGAGGGCACGGCAACCCATTCCAGTATGCTTGCCTAAAGAATCCCAATGACAGAGGAGTCTGGAAGGCTACATTCCATAGGGTTGCAAAGAATCAGACACTTCTGAAGTGACTTAGCACTCACACATGCAGCTAGCACTTTATTACTGAATTAAAGTTCCCTGAATACTTCATGTACATAAAGTAATCGGTGGTGAGACTTTGAAAATGGTATATAATCATGCTCTTATTATTTTTTAATTGGATGATATTAAAACTGTATCCTTATTGGACACTATGTATCCTCCCACTCTGGAGGTTACCACAATCCTAAATTCGCTATTTTTATTCATATCTTTATAGTTTATGCCCTAATATATATATATTTTTTTATTTATTTATTTATATAATCTATATATGTATATATTGTTCAGTTACTAAGTCGCTTCTGACTCTTTGCAATCTCATGGACTGCAGCACGCCAGGCTTCCCTGTCCTTCACTGTCTCCCAGAGTTTGCTCAGATTCATGTCCATTGAGTCAGTAATGCTATATAGCCATCTCATCCTCTGTCGTCCCCTTCTTGTCCTGCCCTCAATTTTTTCCAGTATCAGGGTCTTTTCCCATGAGTCAGTTCTTCGCATCAGCTGGCCAAAGTATTGGAGCTTCAGCTCCAGCACAGTCCTTCCAATGAATATTTAGGACTGATTTCCTTTAGGAGTGGTTTGATCTCCTTGCAGTCCAAGGGACTCTTAAGAGTCTTCTCCAGCACCACTGTTCAAAATTCTTTGGTGCTCAGCCTTCTTTATGGTCCAACTCTAATATCCATACGTGAGTACTACAAAAATCATAGCTTTGGCTATATAGATCTTTGTCAGCAAAGTGATGTCTCTGCTTTTTAATGCATGTGTATATATATGTGTGGGTGGGTGTGTGTTTGTGTATATATATATAATATGTATATATACATGTTGATAAGCTATACACAAATGGTATATTGTGCATACCTTTTTACCTGACTTTTCTGATCACATAGGGTTTTGAGGTCTATCTCTATTGATGCATGTAGTTGTAGTTCATTATTTTTCTTCATTGTATGGTATTTCATTATATGACTGTGGTATGCCATCTTATACTTACCCATTTTACATTGATGGATATTAGAGCTGTTTTACTCTTTTTCCTACCAAAATAATGCTGTAGACATCTAATCATTTTTATGTATGAGAGTTTCTTTAGGGAGTATACCTAGGATCTGAATTCCTGGGTCATAAAATATACATGTCATATATTTTACTAGGTAATGCTGAATTAAAAAAAAATGAGGCAACTTATCCTTACAAGCAGTAACTGAGAGGTTGCAATGATTTACACTCTCATCAACCCACAATATTATCAAAACTTTTAAATTTTTGTCAATATAGTTAATATGAAATAGTATCTCATGATTGCTCTAATATTCATCTCCCACATTGCATCATTGCTCTGTTCATTGGTCAGTGAGTCTTTCTGGTCTGTGAATTGATTGTTCATATCTTTTGCCCACTTTTGATTGGTTTGTCTTTCTTACATTTATAGTAGCTTTTATTATATTCTTATTAATTCTGTCAGTTATATGTGTTCTAAAATTCTCATAGTCTGTATCTTGTCATTGTTTTCTGGTATCTTTTGATGAATAGACATTTTTAATTTTAATATAAACTTTTCCAACTTCTCGGTCTTTTCCAATATGGTTGATACTTTTAATGTCTGTTTAAGAACCCCTTCCCAGGGACTTCTCTGGCAGTCCAGTGGTTAAGACTACATGCTTCCACTGCAGAGGGTGCAGGTTTGGTCCCTGGTTGGGGAACTAAGATCACATATGCCATGTGGCCAAAAAAGAAAGAAAGAAAAAGAACCCCGTCTCTACCTCAAATCAGGGTTTTCAAATGAGTCAGTTCTTCCCAACCCTGATGTTGGGAAAGATTGAAGGCAGAAGAAGAAGGGGACGACAGAGAATGAGATGGTTGGATGGCATCACGGACTCAATGGACGTGAGTTTGGGTAAACTCTGGGAGTTGGTGATGGACAGGGAGGCCTGGCGTGCTGCAGTTCATGGGGTCGCAAAGAGTCAGACATGACTGAGCAACCGAACTGAACCTCAAATCATAGATAAAAATTTGTTTTATTAACTTCTAATTTCCTTCTCAAAATTTTAAAGTTTTAATTATCACAATCTATCCAAATTGTTTTTCTTGTATGCCATGAAGTATTGATTCAATTTTTTATCTATTGTTAACCAATTACCCCACCCCACTTATTAAGCCATTTATCCTTTCTGAATTGCAATACCACTTCTATCACATGTAAGGTTTCTATATATACACAGATCTGTTTTCTGAATTTTCTAGTCAGTCCATTTGTCTATTTATCTCTGCATCAATACTACTGTGTATTAGATACTATAGCTTTCTAATGAATCTTGGTATCTGACAAAGCAATGCCTTCTCTCTAGCTCTTTTCAAAGTAATTCCAGCTATTCTTGGTCCTTTGTTCTCCCATATTAATCTTAAAATCAGCTTCTAAAGTCCCATAAAAATGTGATTGAAAGTCTCACTGAAATTGCATAGAATGTATTGATATGTGGAGTGGACATCTTTAAAATATTGAGTGTTCTTATCCATTGATATGATTTATCTCTACATTTGTTTAGACCTTTATCATCTTTGAATCGTTTAAAATTTTTTGGCATAGAAGTTTTCCTGAACTTTTGTTAGATTTATCCCTTCCATATATATAAAGGTATATTTTTATTGGTAATGTTGATCATCATCCATCTTGGAAATTACCTTTTCTAACTATTTATTGCAGGTGTATAAGACTGCACTTGATTTTTGGGTATTGCCCATACATCCAGAAACATTGCTGAAGTCTTTTTTATTCATTCTAATAATATATCAAATTAGCATTTTAAGGTGTGAATAAATTTTAATAATTTTTCTGAATACTAAGTATAATATATGGTCATTCTTTAAAAAATCAGAACGCCCCTAAAGAAAATCCTTGTAAATGGTTTGTCTTTTTTTTAATTTATTTCATGTTGGTTGTCTTCTTACCTTTCTTTCTTCCTTCCTTAAAAAAAAAACAAAAAAACAAAAAAAACTTTGACTACAGAAAATTGCCAACATATATAAAAGTAAACAGAAGAATATAATGAACATTCATGTTTTAATCTTCCAGTATCCACAAGTAACAACTCATGGTTTATCTTTACAGTGCATTCCCTAACCCACTCTTTGCTCTGCTTCCCAGATTATTTTGAAACAAATCTCAAATATCATATAATTACATCTGTAAATATTTCACTATGTATCTCTGAAACAGTGGTTCTCAGTTTGTGGTCCCCATATCAGCAGATTCAGCATCATCTGGGAACTCGTCTTAAATGCAAATTCTTCAGTTCAGTTCAGTCGCTCAGTTTTGTCTGACTCTTTGCGATGCTATGAACTGCACTACTCCAGGCTTCCCTGTCCATCACCAACTCCCAGAGTTTACTCAAACTCATTTCCATCGAGGCAGTGATGCCATCTAACCATCTCATCCTCTCTTGTCCCCTTTTCCCCCTGCCTCCAATCTTTCCCAGCATCAGGGTCTTTTCCAGTGAGTCCTTCGCATCAGGTGGCCAAAGTATTGGAGTTTCAGCTTCAGCATCAGTCCTTCCAATGAATATTCAGGACTGATTTCCTTTAGGATAGACAGGTTGGATCTCCTTGCAGTCCAAGGGACTCTCAAGAGTCTTTTCCAACACCACAGATCCACCGATTCAAAAGCTCTGGGGGTGGGGTCTCAGCAGTGTTTTGTTTTGTTTTATTAACTCATCTTAATTGGAGGCTAATTACTTTACAATATTGTGGTGGTTTCTGCCATACATTGACATGAATCAGCCATGGGTGTACGTGTGTCCCCCTGTCCCAAACCCCCCTCCTACCTCCCTCCCCATCCCATTCCTCTGGGTTGTCCCGGTGCACTGGCTCTGAGTGCCCTGTTTCATGCATGGAACTTGGACTGGTTATCTATTTCACGTATGGTAATATACATGTTTGGGCATTCTTTGGCATTGCCTTTCTTTGGGATTGGAATGAAAACTGACCTTTTCCAGTCCTGTGGCCACTGCTGAGTTTTCCAAATTTGCTGGCATATTGAATGCAGCACTTTCACAGCATCATCTTTCAGGATTTGAAATAGCTCAACTGGAATTCCATCACCTCCACTAGCTTTGTTCATAGTGATGCTTTCTAAGGCCCACTTGACTTCACATTCCAGGATGTCTGGCTCTAGGTGAGTGATCACACCATCATGATTATCTTGGTCGTGAAGATCTTTTTTGTATAGTTCTTCTGTGTATTCTTGTCACCTGTTTTTAATATCTTCTGCTTCTGTTAGGTCCATACCATTTCTGTCCTTTATCGAGCCCATCTTTGCATTAAATGTTCCCTTGGTATCTCTAATTTTCTTGAAGAGATCTCTAGTCTTTCCCATTCTGTTGTTTTCCTCTATTTCTTTGCACTGATCGCTGAGGAAGGCTTTCTTATCTCTCCTTGCTATTCTTTGGAACTCTGCATTCAGATGTTTATATCTTTCCTTTTCTCCTTTGCTTTTCTTTTTTTTAAATTTTTTAAAAAATTTTATTTTATTTTTAAACTTTACAATATTGTATTGGTTCTGCCATACATCGAAATGAATCCGCCACAGGCACACACGCGTTCCCCATCCTGAACCCTCCTCCCTCCTCCCTCCCCACACCATCCCCCTGGGTCATCCCAGTGCACCAGCGCCAAGCATCCAGCATCGTGCATCAAACCTGGACTGGCGACTCATTTCATATATGATATTATACATATTTCAATGCCATTCTCCCAAATCATCCCACCCTCTCCCTCTCCCACAGAGTCCAAAAGACTGGTTTTTGTTTCTCTTATTTTCTCAGCTATTTGTAAGGCCTCCCCAGTCAGCCATTTTGCTTTTTTGAATTTCTTTTTCTTGGGGATGGTCTTGATCCCTGTCTCCTGTACAATGTCATGAACCTCCGTCCATAGTTCATCAGGCACTCTGTCTATCAGATCTACTCCCTTAAATCTATTTCTCACTTCCACTGTAGAGTCATAAGGAATTTGATTTAGGTCATACCTGAATGGTCTAGTGGTTTTCCCTACTTTCTTTGATTTAAGTCTGAATTTGGCAATAAGGAGCTTATGATCTGAGCCATAGTCAGCTCCCAGTCTTGTTTTTGCTGACTGTATAGAGTTTCTCCATCTTTGGCTGCAAAGAATATAATCAGTCTCATTTGGGTGTTGACCATCTGGTGATGTCCGTGTGTAGAGTCCTGTCTTGTGTTGTTGGAAGAGGGTGTTTGCAATGACCAGTGTGTTCTCTTGGCAAAACTCTATTAGCCTTTGCCCTGCTTCATTCCGTATTCCAAGGCCAAATTTGCCTGTTACCCCAGGTGTTTCTTGACCTACTTTTGCATTCCAGTCCCCTATAATGAAAAGGACATCTTTTTTGGGTGTGAGTGCTAAAAGGTCTTGTAGGTTTTCATAGAACCGCTCAACTTCAGCTTTTTCAGCGATACTGGTTGGGACATAGGCTTGGATTACTATGATATTGAGTGGTTTGCCTTGGAAAGGAACAGAGATCATTCTGTCATTTTTGAGATTGCATCCAAGTCCTGCTTTTCAGACTCTTTTGTTGACCACGATGGCTACTCCATTTCTTCTAAGGGATTCCTGCCCACAGTAGTAGATATAATGGTCATCTGAGTTAAATTCACCCATTCCAGTCCACTTTAGTTCACTGATTCCTAGAATGTCAACGTTCACTCTTGCCATCTCCTGTTTGACCACTTTCAGTTTGCCTTGATTCACGGACCTAACATTCCAGGTTCCTATGCAATATTGCTCTTTACAGCATCAGGCCTTGCTTCTATCACCAGTCACATCCACAGCTGGGTATTCTTTTTGCTTTGGCTCCATCCCTTCATTCTTTCTGGAGTTATTTCTCCACTGATCTCCAGTAGCATATTGGGCACCTATGCTCCTCTTTCAGTATCCTATCATTTTGCCTTTTCATACTGTTCATGGGGTTCTCAAGGCAAGAATACTGAAGTGGTTTGCCATTCCCTTCTCCAGTGGACCACATTCTGTCAGACCTCTCCACCATGACCCTGCACTCATCTGACATACTCAAAATTCTCCAAGCCAGGCTTCAGCAATATGTGAACTGTGAACTTCCAGATGTTCAAGCTGGGTTTAGAAAAGGCAGAGGAACCAGAGATCAAATTGCCAACATCTGCTGGATCATGGAAAAAGCAAGAGAGTTCCAGAAAAACATCTATTTCTGCTTTATTGACTATGCCAAAGCCTTTGACTATGTGGATCACAATAAACTGTGGAAAATTCTTCAAGAAATGGGAATACCAGACCACCTGACTTGCCTCTTGAGAAACCTATGTGCAGGTCAGGAAGCAACAGTTAGAACTGGACATGGAACAACAGACTGGTTCCAAATAGGAAAAGGAGAAAGTCAAGGCTGTATATTGTTACCCTGTTTATTAAACTTATATGCAGAGTACATCATGAGAAACGCTGGGCTGGAAGAAGCACAAGCTGGAATCAAGATTGCCAGGAGAAATATCAATAACCTCAGATATGCAGATGACACCACCCTTATGATAGAAAGTGAAGAGGAACTAAAAAGCCTCTTGATGAAAATGAAAGAGAGTGAAAAAGTTGACTTTAAGCTCAACATTCAAAAAATGAAGATCATGGCATCTGGTCCCATCACTTCATGGGAAATAGATGGGGAAACAATGGAAACAGTGTCAGACTTTATTTTGGGGGGCTCCAAAATCACTGCAGATTGTGATTGCATCCATGAAATTAAAAGACCCTTACTCCTTGGAAGGAAAGTTATGACCAACCTAGATAGCATATTGAAAAGCAGAGACATTACTTTGTCAACAAAGGTCCGTCTAGTCAAGGCTATGGTTTTTCCAGTGGTCATGTATGGATGTGAGAGTTGGACTGTGAAGAAAGCTGAGTGCGGAAGAATTTATGCTTTTAAACTGTGGTGTTGGAGAGGACTCTTGAGGGTCCCTTGGACTGCAAGGAGATCCAACCAGTCCATCCTAAAGGAGATCAGTCCTGGGTGTTCTTTGGAAGGACTGATACTGAGACTAAAACTCCAGTACTTTGGCCACCTCATGTGAAGAGTTGACTCATTGGAAAAGACTCTGATGCTGGGAGGGATTGGGGGCAAGAGGAGAAGGGGACGACAGAGGATGAGATGGCTGGATGTCATCCCTGACTCGATGGGCATGAGTTTGAGTCAACTCCGGGAGTTGGTGATGGACAGGGAGGCCTTGCGTGCTGCGATTCATGGGGTGGCGAAGAGTCAGACACGACTGAGCGACTGAACTGAGCATACATGTTTCGATGCTGTTCTCTCAAATCATCCCACCCTCACCTTCTCCCAAAGAGTCCAGAAGTTTGTTCTTTATATCTATATCTCTTTTTCTGTCTTGAACATAGGGTTGTCATTACCATCTTTCTAAATCCCACATATATGTGTTAATATACTGTATTGGTGTTTTTCTATCTGACTTACTTCACTCTGTATAATAGGCTCCAGTTTCATCCACTTCATTAGAACTGACTCAGATGCATTCTTTTTAATTGCAATCTGTTTTTTAAATTAACCAGTTTTTTATTTATCTTGCTGATGTACATTCAAGTTTGAGAACCCCTCTACTAAAACAGAACACTTAGGGAAAATAATATCAATGAAATATTTAAATAACAATTCCTTTAAATCATCAGTCAGTGTTCAAATTTCTCTAAAGGTTTGTTTTGCTTAATTTGAATTTTTGACAATACATCATATGTGGGTTGTGTACTTCCATCATCAGGCTTGTAATGTTTCCTTGCTTTTTTGTATAATTAGCAGACACTGATGGTCATGTTCCAGATTCATTATTTTACTAGGGTCACAAAATGGTAATATTCTAACTCTATTGTTTTGCCTTCATTTATCGTTGGAGTACTTCTAAAACAGAAGACAGCTTTCAAAACAATGATTTGTTTTCCTTACATAATTTAAAACATAATTGATGTGCATTCATTATTTTTAGTCTTGTTGATATCCTCTTTCTTATAATTGAGTTTTTATTTATAGTGAAGCTCTGCACAGAGTATAAAAATTCAAGCCTCTTCCACATTTCCCCTTCCAATGGCAATAATTGTCAGTGATTTTTACCTAATTAGTTTGATATCTTTAAATAATATACTTATCTCTTTCTTTGTTTTCAGTTTTCAGCCTTATCTATTGACTTCTCATTACTAACAATTTAGCTCCCTTTCATCCTTCCAGCCCTCATCATGCACCTGCTCTCATCATCCACCATCTTTATATAGTAACAGCATAATTATGGTGAGTTCAGTTGACTATGTAAATTCTAGTCACAACTGAGCTCCATAAAATACTGTGGTTAGTTTTTTTTTTTATTATTTTTGTACAACTATTTATTTTACCTGGAGTGAATGATCACCAGTGTTTGTTTGCTTGTTTGATTTTCTACATTCGTATTTCCATTTCAACCCCTGACACTCTATCTATTGTCTAAATCTATTCTTAACAATTTTGATCCATCAGGTGTTCTCTCCATTTCAAATATCTTAAATAATAAAGCTAAAGTCTTCTGACCACCTCCAACCTGGACTGCTGGGTCTCTCTACTCCTGGTACACAGGTGCCATTGTGTGAACCTCCCACCCGCTTCAGCCTGTGAATTTCTGTGGCCCCTTGACTTGCATCCACTGTTGCCTGGTTCCTTTCCTCCCTTTTCATTGATTTGTTTGTTCCTTTTGATGAAGCTCATCCTCTAGGAGTTTCCTGGGAAAGAACTTAAAAGAAGCAAACTTGGGGGGACTTAACTTGTACAAAAATATTTTCATTGCACTCTGAAACTTCATTGGTAATTAAATAGTAGTCTAGCTTGAGAGTCATTTTCCTTCAGAATCTTGAAGGCATTTCCCCATTACCTTGGTACTGTGCTGTTGTTTAGAGGACTGGAGTCATTCTAATATGTGGCCTTTTGAATAGAAACGTTTATTCTGCTCTCTGGAAGCATATAGGATCATCTCTTTTTTTCCCCCTCGAGTTCTGAAAATTAGTTATGATATGTCTTGTTGTAGGTCTATTTTTATGAATTTTGCTGGGCACTTAATAGGTTCTTTAAAAACTCTTGTCCTTCAGTTGTGGGGCATTTTATTGCTAGTTCTTTAAAAATTTCTTCTCTCCATTTTCTTCTGCTTTTCTTCAATTCTTGTTAACTGGCTGTTGGACTATCTGGATTGGGCTTTGAGTTTTCTTATCTTTTCCATACAGTCTGTCTTTTGTCTCTGCTTTATGGAAGATTTCTTCAACTTAATATGCCACACAGTTTATTTCTCTATCATAGTTTTCATTTCTATAATACCTATTATTTTTGGAGGGTAGTTCTCTGAATATTCCTTTTACTAGCACCCTCTTCTCATCTCATGGATGCAGTATTCTGTTTTCTCTTTAAGGACATTAATGGAATGCTCTGACGTTTTCTTCTCCTTGCAAATTCATTTCCTCCCACACATACTCCTTTTTCTCTTAGCATGCATGTTTTGTTCTGTTCGACTTCAGTCTTTTCAGGTTAGAGGTGTTCCTGAGAAGGTCTCTCTCTTCAGTTCATACTTGAGAATGAAGTATTTAAAAGCTGACTGGAAGTAGGTTGGTCTTATTGAATGTGGGTGACATGGTAAAGTGGTGACATGACTGACATATTCCCGTGGGGAACGTTTGATGTCTACATCCACAAAGAAGGATTATCCAATGACCTGCCTGGAAGGCATAAGTCTAGCTGTCATTGCAATAGGATCTGAGTGGAAGAGGGCTAAGAGAAGTAGTATATCAAATTTAGTATATACTTGTTGACTTCATCCCTATTTTTCATACAATACTCCTGACTTCAATTGTACCTGGTGTTCTCCAGGCCAGAAGTCTCCTGTCCTGTTTTCTCCAAAGACTTACACCCCAGTTGCTGCCAGAGTAATAGATAGTACAGCCAAATGCTGCACATAGAGAAATAGGGTATCTGGAATCTAGTCTTCATGAAAATAGTTTGACCTGACCATCCTACTTTCAGGCCCACCCTCATCCCCAGCTTCCACAATTAGTTGTTATTACCAATTTATAAGCTTTTCAAGGTGCTCTGGGTAGATCAGATTGGTTCTCAGCTTCCCCTGCTGCCACTTTAGGATTCAGATTCCTCAAGTTTTCTAAATCATTTACTGCTTTCCAGTTTCCAGATTTTGTTTGGAAAGTTGTCAAATTGATGCCAAAACCTCAGCTTCTCTGCACAATGGTGCCGAATCGAATCTTGGAGACAGAGTTTTGGGTGAAGTAAAAAAGAGTAGCTTTATTGCTTTGCCAGGTAAAGGGGGCCACTGCAGGCCCACAAAACCTTGTGTCCTACTTGGAGAAGATACTGAGAAGTTTTATAGTAATGGTTCACAAGGGTGTGATCAGCTCGTGGACATTCTCCTGATGGGTTTGTGCTGAGGTAAGTAGGAGTCAGTATCATCAAACTTCAGGTCCAAGGGTCTGGGGTCTACATGCTTGTGGGCAGCATACCATTATTAATCATTAACTTCTCCCACCTGGGGGTGGGGGGTTCAGTATCTGCAGAATAGTCCAGAGATACTGTTGCGTATATCCATGGATGGGGAAACAGGACATTCAGTTCAGTTAGTCATTCAGTTGTGTCCGACACTTTGTGACCTCATGAATCGCAGCATGCCAGGCCTCCTTGTCCATCACCAACTCCCAGAGTTTACCCAGACCTATGTCTATTGAGTCGGTGATGCTATCCAACCATCTCAACCTCTGTCGTCCCCTTCTGCTCCTGCCCTAAATCTTTGCCAGCATCAGGGTCTTTTCCAATGAGTCAGCTCTTTGTGTCAGGTGGTCAAAGTATTGGAGTTTCAGCTTCAACATCTGTCCTACCAAAGAACACGCAGGACTGATCTCCTTTAGGATGGACTGGTTGGATATCTTGGTGTCCAAGGGACTCTCAAGAGTCTTCTCCAACACCACAGTTCAAAAGCATCAATTCTTCAGCACTCAGCTTTGTTCACAGTCCAACTCTCACATCCATACATGACCACTGGAAAAACCATAGCCTTGACCAGACGGACCTTTGTTGACAAAGTAATGTCTCTGCTTTTTAATATGTTATCTAGGTTGGTCATAACTTTCCTTCCAAGGAGTAAGTGTCTTTTAATTTCATGGATGCAATCACCATCTGCAGTGATTTTGGAGCCCCCCAAAATAAAGTCTGACACTGTTTCCACTGTTTCCCCATCTATTTCCCATGAAGTGATGGGACCAGATGCCATGCTCTTTGTTTTCTGAATGTTGAGCTTTAAGCCAACTTTTTCACTCTCACTTTCATCAAGAGGCTTTTTAGTTCCTCTTCACTTTCTACCATAAGGGTGGTGTCATCTGCATATCTGAGGTTATTGATATTTCTCCTGGCAATCTTGATTCCAGCTTGTGCTTCTTCCAGCCCAGCGTTTCTCATGATGTACTCTGCATATAAGTTAAATAAGCAGGGTGACAATATACAGCCTTGACGTACTCCTGTTACTTGGGGTAACAGGACATTACCCCAAGGCTGTTCTTGACTGTTTCTCCCTGGTCTCCTATCTTCTCCGTTCCCTAATTAACTGCTCGAATCTACCCATTGAAACTCGGGGAAGGTCATAGAGGCTGAATGAAGGTGGTTTCCTAAAATCAAGGAAATGGAGGACACAAAGACCTAATGCCCAGGAGCCCCACAGGGCCCTGCAGTATCATTATCTTATATTAAGACTTATCCTTTCAGGTTTCTCCCTTTAGAAAATTTCCTTTCTGTTGTTTTGGTGGAGCTTTGGGAAGAATAAAGGAAAGTCCTAGATTTTTGGCTTCAAAATTCCTTACAAGTAAGACCTCTATGTTCTCTTTAGCAGATAGTTAGTTGTTGATCTTCAAGACATAAAATGATATCCCCATTTTACAGTTAGAATATTTTGGGGACAGAGAAGTCAAGTCACTTTTTCCAAGATGACAGCATTCGCAGGGAGGTAGTGGCTCAGTGCATTCATGTTGAAGGAAAAAACAGTGCTGTGACACTAGGCAGTTGTCACTTTCCTGACATGTTACGCTGTCCTGCCTGCTCAGTGCTTTGCAGTTGACCTCTAGCAATGTCACCATCACCAATAAAAGCCAGCGTTAGTTGCTGAATACAAAATGACCAGGCTAAACAGCCACACGTTACTCTTCTGCAAAAAATGGAACTAACATGACCTAGTATTTTTCATGATAATGACTGTAATTAACTAACCAAGCTGAACGAGCCTTGGAATTCATCTGGAAAAAAGCCTACCATTGCCAATTTTCTGAAACTGAAGGCCTGACAGATTTGTGAGTTGGGTCTTTTAGAGACAGGAAAAAAAAAAGCTGAGGCCATCTAAAATTGAATTTAGTACCTGAAAGTAGGTCTCAAAATGAAAATGATGCTTTACCCTTTACAGGCAGAGTTTTCTGGATCCTTACGCCTCCCAAAGCGATTTACTGCATGGATTTCTGTCAGGTCAGCAGGTTGGTTAGCCCAGGTTTAAACCAAGAACATTTTGCAATCAATTTTTGCTCAGATTCATTACTCATATAACTGACTGTCAGGCTTATATTGTATCAGTAAGCGTCAGACTAATATTGCCAGCAGATAACATCATAATCTGTTGATGAGACTATTCATTTTTTTTGTCATTGCTTTATTGAGTTGCCAACTGTGTCTTCCCTGTTAAAATGTGTCCAATGAGCTGACTTTTATATACCTCAATTATGTTCTCTTGACTCTATGGATGAAGTGAACTTATACCAAAAACCCAGGGTTACTCTAAAAGAATGCCTCTGAGTTAATTATACTGCCTGTGAGTGCACTTCTATTTAAAAATGCATTAAATTGCATTTGCAGGCCATTTATATTGAAACTGGTTACTGTTGCCGGTTTGTGGCTTTGCTTTCAGGAAGAAGGCTGCTATATTTAAATAAATCAATAAAGAATAAATATACTCAAGTTTATGACGTGGTATTGTTATAGGGAAGATGTGGAGAGAGGAGTCTTGGGAAGTGTGAGAACAAGAACTCATCCCATAGATTATCTCGAGCAGCTCTTTCATTTTATAGAAAACTGAGTCATGAAGGGATTTAGTGACTTTCTCCCAAAATGTTCAGTTATTTATTGGTAGAACTCTGAGTAATGAGTACTCAGGGTGTCCCGGCCCATTCTCTTTCCACTTTACTGTGGCATCAAGGTATTTATTTATTTTTTCTCTGTTATTTATTTTTAATAAAAGAATCATAAAGTGGGCCTTTAAAAATTTATATTGAGAAAATCTTACAACTTACAGAAGAATTGCATATATCATACACATACCTCCCTAGCTTTAATTTTGTTTATTAACTTTTGGCTGTGCTGGGTTTTCATTGCTGCACAGGCTTTTCTCTAGTTGTAGCAAGTGGAGGCTATTCTCTTCTGACAGTGCACGGGCTCCAGGTACGCGGGCTTCAGTAGCTCTGGTTCCCAGGCTCTAGAGCAGGCTCAGTAGTTATGGTGCATGGGTTTAGTTGCTCCTTGGCCTGTGGAATCTTCCTGGATCAGGGATTGAACCCATGTCTCCTGCATTGGCAGGCAGATTCTTTACCACTGAGCCACCAGGGAATCCTCCTAACTTAACCTTTTATTTAAATATGTCAATTGTTAACATTTTTTCATGTTGTATATGTCCATATATACACATATATGCATATATGTACATATATAAATGCTTATTTATTTCAAGTTGAGGCAGATGGCTGCAGCTAACACCACTTCATTTAGCTTAAGAACAAACAATTCTCTTAGAAAACTATAGGGACTTCCATGGGGCTACAGCAGTTGACTCCGTGCTTCCAATGCAGGGGACATGAGTTTGATCTCTGGTTGGGGAAATAGGATCCCACATGCTGCAGGGCCCCCCAAAAATAAATAAATGAAATTAAAAACAAAATTATACTGTAAGTATTCAAATTTCTACTGAGCGGCTAAGCACCGCACACAGTACATACTATATAATATAGCCCACACTCAGTTTTCACCAAGTGAAAGTCGCTCAGCTGTATCTGACTCTCTGCAACCCCATGGACTAGTCCATGGAATTCTCCAGGCCAGAGTCCTGGAGTGGGTAGCCTTTCCCTTCTCCTGGGGATCTTCCCAACCCGGGATTGAACCCAGGTCTCCTGCATCGCAGGCAGATTCTTTATCAGCTGAGCCACAAGGGAAACTCAAGAAAACTGGAGTGGGTAGCCTATGCCTTCTTCAGGGGATCTTCCTGACCCAGGAATCGAACTGGGGTCTCCTGCATTGCAGGCAGATTCTTTACCAACTGAGCTCTCAGGGAGGCCCATACTATAGTCTGCATTCAGTTTTCAACAATTGTCACAACAGTGTTATCCTGGCAATTTCCCACCCCCCCCCCCAAGATCTAATCCTGGTATATGTGTTTTGTGTTTAACTACCATGTCTCTCTAGCCTCCTTTTTTTTTTTTTTTAAATTTTCATTTGGCCCCACTGCATGGCATGAGAGATCTTAGTTCCTCAACCAGGGATTGAATCCATGTCCTCTGCATTGGAAGGCAAAGTCTTAACCCCTGGACCACCAGGGAAATCCCTAACCTCCTTTGACGTGGGCCAGCTCTTAGCCTCTCTTTGTCGTTCATGACACAGATATTCTTAGAGATTACATGCTAGCTGTTGTGGAGGAGTCTCTCAGTTTGGGTTTGTCTGATGTTTCCCCATGAATAGATTTGGTTTATGTGCTCTTCTGGCAGAAACACTACATAAATGAGTCTGTGTCCTTAGAGCACCATGTCAGGAAGCATGTGATGTTAGTTTATCTGCTGTTGGTAATAACATCTTTGACATTTGGTTAAGTGGGGGTCTTTGAGTTTTGTTAGCAGGGTATCTTGAGCACAGCATGATAAGCAAGTTGTGGTGCATATACACAATGGGATATTCAGTTCAGTTCAGTCACTCAGTCGTGTCTGACTCTGCAACCCCATGAATTGCAGCACACCAGGCCTCCCTGTCCATCACCATCTCCCGGAGTTCACTCAAACTCACGTCCATCGAGTCGGTGATGCCATCCAGCCATCTCATCCTCTGTTGTCCTCTTCTCCTCCTGCCCCCAATCCCTCCCAGCATCAGAGTCTTTTCCAATGAGTCAACTCTTCACATGAGGTGGCCAAAGTACTGGAGTTTCAGCTTTAGCACCATTCCTTCCAAAGAAATCCCAGGGCTGGTCTCCTTTAGAATGGACTGGTTGGATCTCCTTGCAGTCCAAGGGACTCTCAAGAGTCTTCTCCAACACCACAGTTCAAAAGCATCAATTCTTTGGTGCTCAGCTCTCTTCACAGCCCAACTCTCACATCCATACATGACCACTGGAAAAACCATAGCCTTGACTAGATGGACCTTTGTTGGCAAAGTAATGTCTCTGCTTTTCAATATGCTATCTAGGTTGGTCATAACTTTTCTTCCAAGGAGTGTCTTTTAATTTCATGGCGGCAGTCACCATCTGCCGTGATTTTGGAGCCCCCAAAAATAAAGTCTAACACTGTTTCCACTGTTTCTCCATCTATTTCCCATGAAGTGATGGGACCAGATGTCATGCTCTTAGTTTTCTGAATGTTGAGCTTTAAGCCAACTTTTTCCACTCTCCTCTTTCACTTTCATCAAGAGGCTTTTTAGTTCCTCTTCACTTTCTGCCATAAAGGTGGTGTCATCTGCATATCTGAGGTTATTTATATTTCTCCCGGCAATCTTGATTCCAGCTATGCTTCATCCAGCCCAGCATTTTGCATGATGTACTCTGCATATAAGTTAAATAAGCAGGGTGACAATTTACAGCCTTGACTTTCTCCTTTTCCTATTTGGAACCAGTCTGTTGTTCCATGTCCAGTTCTAACTGTTCCTTCCTGACCTGCATACAGGTTTCTCAAGAGGCAGGTCAGGTCGTCTGGTATTCCCATCTCTTTCAGAATTTTCCACAGTTTATTGTGATCCACACAGCCAAAGGCTTTGGCATAGTCAATAAAGCAGAAATAGATGTTTTTCTGGAACTCTCTTGCTTTTTCCATGATCCAGCAGATGTTGGCAATTTGATCTCTGGTTCCTTACTCAGCTATAAAAAGGAACACATTAGAGTCAGTTCTAATGAGGTAGATGAACCTGGCGCCTATTATACAGAGTGAAGTAAGTCAGAAAGAGAAAGGCAAATACTGTATATTATTGCATATATATGGAGTTTAGAAAGATGGTACCAATAATCCTACATGCAGGGCAGCAAAGGAGACACAGGCATAAAGAACAGAGTTTTGGGCTCAGTGTGAGAAGGCGAGGGTGGGATGATTTGAGAGAATAGCTTAGAAGCATGTACATTACCATATGTAAAATAGATGACCTGTGCGAGTTCGATGCATGATGCAGGGCACCCAGAGCTGATGCTCTGGGACAGCCTAGGGGGAGGGGGTGGGGAAGTAGGTAGGAAAGAAAGTCTGCACAGCAGGAGGTACCTAAAATCCCTCTGTGACCTGGACTAGATACAAACTTGGCAAGAGTTAGGGTTAAGTATGGTTCCTTGTGGTGCTGGCCATTGTGGTTTAGTGCTGCAGCTGAGGGACCTCACCAAAGATCTCAGCTTACAGAGTTTCTCCAGACCTCCTCCTGCCAAACCCTACCATCTGCAATACTTACACAGTAACCCCTGAGGGGGCCTGCTGAGTCTCTTTCCTAGGAAGGCACACTATGTAGATAGCTCTTTAGAGGAAGGGAACTCATAAAGCATTCTCTCAAAATCCAAAACTACACTAGCTGAAAACCATGTTCTTCAGAACCTGAGTCCTGTATTGATTGGTTGCAGAGAGGTTTGGTTTAACAAACCTGACTTTATCTATTTGGACTTACTTCTGAACTAGGCAGTGATAAGGACTCCAAGGAATGTATTTCTCAAAGCTGACTGTGGTTGCAGGGACCTTCTTTCCCCACTCAATCCCTAACTTCAGAATGATTTAATAACCAGCTGCCATTGGGCCTGGAGCTTCTACAACATCTTTTAGAGTGTGATGGTTTAAAAGGACTGTTGTTTATGATGAATGTGCTGGTGATCTCAGCTTCTGCATTGCAAATGAGAGTAACCTGATCCGAAGAGACATATTGGGAGCAAGCTTGTAGTTACTTGGCCTTCTGGTCGAGTCAAGGCTGTTTAACCTGCAAGGAACAGAAACAGACTTAGTCGGGCAGCAGGTGACCTCATGGACACGGAACTGAGCCTCACGGGAGCTGAAACCCAAGAGGGCTTCTGTAATCTGTGGTTGAGACCTTTCCAGAAACCATCACTGCAGGAGTTCCTGGTCCTTCACATGGAAGTGCCACAGTTCCTGTGATTTGACTGCACTCACCATGTCTGCTGCTTCCTGTTTTCTCACCAACTCGCTCTTTCTTCTAATTTCCTGGAAAAAGTCTGATAGGCTCTAGGAGGTGTCTGAGTTTGCATCTTCCCCTAGAATATATACTAAGAAAAGGGTTGAATGCAAGCAGTGTAGTTTTGGAGTGAAAACAGGAAGCACAGAGAGGGAAAAGCGAGAGAAAGGGTGGAAGTTCAGTAAGAGAGGAAGTAAGTTAATGCTTTGGAGCTTCATTCTCCAAGGGACCCTCTGAGAGAATGGGGATCATGCTGCAGAACTGTCCCTCCAAGAGGGTGAGGAAACGGGATGTACCCAGTTCCGCCCGTCACCCTGCTAAATATTCATCACCTTTTAAGATCATGCCTTTGAATTTTAAAAATATTTATTTTATTTATTTGACTCTGCCAGGTCTTAGTTGTAGTATGTGGAATCTAGTTCCCTGATCAGGGATTGAACCTGGGGCCCCCTGTGTTGGGAGTGCAGAGTCTTAGCCACTGAACCACCAGGGAAGTCCCTGATGAACTTTTTTTTTTTTGGCTTGTCTGAGAATTTCTTTATTTCTCCTTACATTGTATTTTTTCCTTTTCCTGATGAACTTTTTTTTAATGAACTCATTACAAAAGAGTAGAAGAAATGCCCTATATGGCCTCCAGGAAATCATTCAAATATTCCAATTACATGTAAGAGTTTCTTTTTTTTTTTCCTATTCATGCTGGAGTTGAAAATAAATCAACTCTGTTTCCCTCCTTGAGCCCAAAACCAATTGAGACATGAGACATAAGAATCAAATGGATGAGATAAAAATATCAGCTCTGTCTCTCTTAAGATTGAATTACAGAATGAAACTGAATGTATGGCCATAAGGAGTCTCCCAGAACCTCCCTTCCTGACAGTGAATGAGAAAATGTAGCCTCTCACTTGTGGGGGAAAATCTTTCCTGGTGAACTTACTACATGGAGTTTGTGAGGGGTGGGGGGAGACACATACAGACAGAGACAGCGAGAGACAGAGAGACACACATAGATACACAGAGAGAGAGAGAGAGAGAGAGACATACACACACACAGAGACACAGACACACAGAGAGACAACACAGAGGTACACAGAGAAACAGAGGAGAGGAGGAGGGATGGGGAAGGGGTAAAGCTGGGTCTTCTGAGAGGCAGACTCTGAGACCCAGGAGTGCAAAACTTTTATTGAGAGTTTACGTTTTGAAAGATAAAAAAGGAAGAAAGCACAATAGGGCAGGAGAGCCTGGGATCTCAAAGCACATTTGACAAAACCCCTGCCAACCCATGGGGACCTCCAAAGCAAACCTTGTCTCTTAAAGGGGTACCACCTTAGGCAGAAATGGCCAGGCCTTGGCACTCCCACTGTGTTTAGTCATGGGTTGGGGCTGCCCAAGGAGAAGAACATGGTTTTCAAAATCTGGAGGCTGTCAACTAACTTGACTTGTTGCAACTCACTGGCAAGTTCTTTCTTGAAGGCGGATCTGAGCGGCACCCTCCAGGGCTGCCATGTAGACCTACTGTGTTTGCTTTCTTAGTGTCTTTGTTTAGAAAAGTTATTCCTTCACCCTTGAAGAGAAGTGGGCCAGAGAGCAGAGAGAAGCAGGAAATGGTGCTCTCGTGTGCTGCTTTCTCAAGGAATGAAGTGGAAACCCAGAAAGAAATACCAATGAAGGGGAAGTCCTTGAGACATAAGAAAGAATTCCCTCTGCTTCTTGCAACTAATACCATATAACCCCACTTGCCTTCTCAGAAGGTCCTGTTACATGGTGAAGTTTTTATGTTGCTGAGCTGGAGATCTGGAGGGGACTCAGCGGTGTAGCAAGATAGAAGAGAAAATAAATAGGGATAAGGTTGACAAGAATGGAGTCAGTGATGCTGGACACTATATGAAGGACAGAGAGAAGATCATTATATCAGGGAAGGCTAAGAAGGAATTTGGGAGATGATAAATGTCAGAGATACTAACATTGATTACTTTGGGTGGCATGATACGGATTCGTTCTTGATTTCTACTGTGGAATCTTAAGTCTACATTGGCCTCAAATGCTATTGCGAGAGTGCATTTTTCACAGGGTCCTCGATGAGTTATGGACATGTATGTCTGGATGAATATACCATGCAGCAGCACTGAGTAGCTGAGACATGGTCAATATAAGGTCTGCATGATGCCAAAACCTATGCTCTCAACTGCTAGGCTTACTGTTGTTGGTTGACTTCCAAAGAGGGTGGTGGTGGTTCACAAAGTCAGTGAAACAGCTGGAAAATTGTTTTGTCCCAAATACGCCAGAACTGTGGAGATCCTTCTTACATGGGCTTCCCTAGTAGCTCAGCTGGTAAAGAATATGCTTGCAATGCAGGAGACCCTGGTTCGATTCCTGGGTCAGGAAGATCCACTGGAGAAGGGATAGGCTACCCATTCCAGTATTCTCAGGTTTCCCTGGTGGCTCAGCTGGTAAAGAATCTGCCTGCAGTGTGGGAGACCTGGGTTCGATCCCTAGGTTGGAAAGATCCCCTGGAGAAGGGAAAGGCTATCCACTCCTTTACTATCTACTCCAGTATTCTGGCCTGGAGAATTCCATGGACTACGTAGTCCATGGGATAACAAAGAGTCGGATGCGACTAAGCGACTTTCACTTACTTTTATGGGCTTGTGTTCCAAAACCCGGGGTGTGGACCCAGAAAGTACAGACCCACTCTTGTTCTCCATAGTTGCTCCAGAGTAACTACCTGGTTAGTCAACCCCTGAGGGTTCACACGACCTGACAAAGAAGATAGCCATGATCATCCATATCCTTGCATTCAGCTGTTACTATTGTGTTGATCCTGGATCCCCTGGAATAGGTTACAGGTGATCAGAAGCAGTGACTCTGGGTGGAACTACAAGCCCAAACAGCCAAACCAGAAGAAAATGCAGTCTCTGGTGAAGAGCAATGGAGAGAAGCGGAAAGCACAAATGCTGGATACATAAGATGAATACTCTCAAACCCTCCCATCACCACCACTATTACTACTAGTAACAGATTGATCTCAGGAGTCAGAAGAGGTCTGTTTCTATCTCTTCCTTTCCCCCTAGGCTGCAGTGATTATTGTTCACCCTACTTCTGTCTAAACCCCACTGCTTCTGGTTCTCTCTGGTCCTCGTCCTCTGGCCTCATTGCCCACTTTTCTTCTTCCACTGCTAGTCCACTTTCTGCTCTTCCATAGACCAGCCTTTGGTCTCCTCTTATAATAACCATGGCAGTACAGGGCACATAGTGTCCTGAACCACTGTAGACAGAAGCAAAACAAGAATAGGACAAGTGTTGACCTCACCTCAGGTTAGCAAGCCCCATGTTTCCTTTTTTCATTATATATGTGTGTATATATATATATATATATATATTTAATTCTTATATAATATATACATAAATACTGTTGATTTACAGTCTTTTGATTTCTGCTGTGCATACATACATAATTTTTAGAAGTGTTCTTTTCCATTATGATTTATTATAAAAGATTGAATATAGTTCCCTGTGCTATACACTAGGACCTTGTTATTTATCCATTCTATGTATAAAAGTTTACATCTGCTAACTTTAACCTTCCACTCCACTCCTTCCCCACCCCTTCCCCTTGGCAAGCAGTCTGTTGTCTATGTCCCCGATTCTGTTTCTATTTCATAGATAGGTTCCTTTGTATGATATTTTAGATTCCACATTTAAATGATATCATATGATATTTGTCTTTCTCTATCTGACTTACTTCACTCAGTATGACAATCTCTAGGTCCATTCATGTTGCTGCAAATGGCATTATTTTGTTCTCTTTTATGGCTGAGTAATACTCCATGGTATATGTATCTTCTTTACCCATTCATCTGTCAATCAGTGGACATTTATGTTGCTTCCATGCCTTGGCTGTTGTGAATAGTGCTGCAATGAACATTGGGGTGCATGTATCTTTCTGAATTGCAATTCGAGGTGTGTTCTATCAAGAAGTTGTTCTTAGTGATCCTTCTCATCTATGCAGATTTTACTGGCTTCCTTCCATTCCCTGCTTTACTTTTGTGCTTCCTTACTGGTAGTTCCAGGGATTATCTGCCAAGTAAACACTTGCATTTAAACCATTTTCTCAGGATCACTTCTGGAAGAACAAAACCTGAGAAAACGGTTTAATTTGCCTGACTCACTGCTTACTAAGCAGTCTTCTGATTTATATTTAGTTACATTAATGGCTAATTTCTGGTAGGATGTTCTTTGCAGATAATCTGTCTTGGTTATATGTGAGTCTTATCTGGCTGATTAGTGACTCTTTGAAATCCTGTTGATATAAGTCAGTCTTCTAGAACAGGGATTGGCAAACGACAACCTGTGTGTCAAATGTGACCAGCCACTTGTTCTTTAAAAGTTTTATTGGGACTACAGCCACACTTACTTATTTACATATTCTCTGTGGCTGCTTTCACATTACAGTAAGACTTGAGGAGCTGTGACAAAGACCATAGGTCTGTAAATTCTAAAATATATATGCCTTATAGGAAAAGGTTGCTGACCCCTCACAGAAACTGTTCATCTTTCTCAGTGGGTTCACTGAGAAAAAGGAAGCCATGAATTACATTTGTGAGTACAAGGGCCAGAACTTGGACCAATGATATTTCACTAAGAGGCAACATCCTAGCCTAAAGCCAGGCTGATCAGCACCCACTCAGTTTGTCCCAGTGTTTGGTTATATCATGTCCAGAATCATGTCTTGAGAATTCACAAGTAAACATGAGTAGGAGGGCATGGGTTAGAAGGGAATGTTGAAAACGTGTCTTAAAATGAGGTTCATAAGTGCACTTAAACATTTCTCTCCAAAAGATGTTCTTTCTTGACTGATCGATGCTTGCTTATCATCCCATTGTACTTCACCCTCTTGATTCTTACAGGCTCAGCATTAATTATTAATCAGTTTGAAAATGGTTGATGGAGGTCCTCTGTATGTGATCCTACTTCTCGGATGCCATGATTCTAGCTATCTTGAGCTCCTTCTACATGGAGATACTTTCTATTCTTTGTTGTCAATGGTCTAGCCCCCAACAATTGATGAAATATATATATATATATATATATATATATATATATAATAAATGCTCAGTAAACATTATCTCATATCCATCACACACAGACTCCTACTCTTGAACCAACATGGTAATAAAACTGGAATCATTTGCCAAATTCAAAGTAATTGTGCATAATAGGTGAGTGATAAGGAACATAGGCTTCAAAAATGCAAACACAGTGGGTGAAATCCTTCATTCTGGCCATCCAGAATGGCCATCCATTCTGGCCATTCATATTTTCAGACATTCGAATGGAACAGATTGCCAAGCCACAAAATTTTAAACTTGAACCCCTCCTGAGTAGGTAATGATGAAACTAGCAAAGAAAGAAAGAATACATCTTACCCAGTTGGGAAATTAACCAGATTGCATAAACCTTGTCTTGTTATGAAATCCTTTTGATCAGAGATTAATTACCAAAAACTTGCTTTTGCTCTATCATCCACAGTCTAGTAGGAGGATAAAAATAGGTAAGCCAATAGTGACATTTAGACATTAGACAGAATAGCCTACCTTTATTGTTTCCACTATCTCATTTCTATTCATTTTTAAATTCACTGTGATCAGGCCTTTATTTTCAATTAAGTTCAGTTTACTATTTTTTAAGGTTTCTATTACATGTATGCCAGGGTTTAAGGAGGGGGGTAAAAAACACATAATCCTTGCACTCAAGGATTCTGTAGTCTATTAAGAAATATAGGCATGTGAAGAAAAAAAATTGTCATAAGAGTGGTAAATGTCATTAAAAGAAGTAGGAGTTGTGTTGTTTAAGGGTGGATTTTTAGGTTGAGTTTCCTGTAAACAGAGCTGGAGACAGGGATTTATTGAAGGAATACACTCAGAGGAAAACTGTACAGAAGGAAGGGAGGCCGAATAGAGCAGAAGAAAGAATCAAGGATGTGATCTCAGGCTGAGTCTAACATGACAGATTCTGGAGTGCAAGTCTCACTGCAGAGATGGGGCAAAACGGTCCAGGCTTTTGTGTACTTGTCATTGGCTCTTCTGATTAGCCAAGGGCAATGCTGAGAACATCACAGACATAAGCTGTCAGCTCCAGTCTGGGGCTGAAGTGACTGGGGCTTTAGCTGTCCTGGCTGGTCAAGTTGATGTGGGCAGATCACCAGTAACGTCTGCTAAAAGAGGGTTAGAAAAAGCTAGATGATATGTTTATCACTTTGGGCAGCCCAACATCTGAGTACCCTTCCTGTTGAGGGAGAAATGTCAAGACAGATGGAAGACAGGGCTCCACTCCATGTGATGCTTTGCATTTTCTCAGCAAAGTTCTCAGTCCTTCCCCAGAGGCCACTAGACATCCTTCTAAAAATGCCTTTTCTGTTTTGATTAGCCAGAGTCTAGCATTGTGGTTTGGAGAAGGCGATGGCACCCCACTCCAGTACTCTTGCCTGGAAACTCCCATGGACAGAGGAGCCTGGTGGGCTGCAGTCCATGGGGTCACTAAGAGTCAGACACTACTGAGCGACTTCACTTTCACTTTTCACTTTCCTGCATTGGAGAAGGAAACGGCAACCCACTCCAGTGTTCTTGCCTGGAGAATTCCAGGGACAGGGGAGCCTGGTGGGCTGCCGTCTATGGGGTCGCACAGAGTCGGACATGACTGGAGTGACTTAGCAGCAGCAGCAGCAGCAGCAGCAGCATTGTGGTTTGCCACCAAGAACCCTGACAGGTTCAGAGATGATGGAAATTGTTAGGTCCTAGATGATTAGACCCTGAAAAAGATGAGGGTATCTGGTAAGAGAAGAGCCCAAGGAGAGGACAGAGACATTTCAGACTAAACGCCAGAAGCCTAGGGTTGACTCTGAATTTTTTTTACTTGTGAGACTACAAGAAGGCGTGGCACAACTAGAATGAGTTTAGAGAAAAGACAGTGGGTTCGTCTGTGGACTTGTTGAGTCTGAGTTTTCTGGGGGGCATTCAGAAGGAGATGTTTCACAGATGACTGTGCAAATTTCATGGTCAAGAGGAGTGTCTGGGAGGAGAAAGAGACAGACAGACAAAGATCAGCTCATGGATGTGGCTGAATTGGAGAGGAAATATGTATAGAACAAGAGTTGAAGAGGCCAACAGCAGAATCCAGGGAATGGTTAGGTCTATATACTTCTCTATAAACAAACCTTAGGTAACCATGAAAAGACAAGGGAGGCAAGGAAAGAAGGACATTATTAAGAACTACAGAATGATCAAGCAGGACAGGTGCTGAAGAGAGACCCCTGGTAATGTGAAGTAGAAAGCCAGTAGTTACCTTTGAGAGAAGAGTTTTGGTAGAGTTCCTTTAAGGGAAAAACTTCCCCATCTCCTGTGTCACGTAAATCCTCCACCTCCCCTGTCTTTTCTGGATCTTCTTTAGTTAACTATCCCAGACCACTCCTGAATTTGTAACCTTTCCCTCTCTACTGGCTCCTCTGCAGCAAATAAACATCATTAAAATATCCTTCCCTCTCTTTTACACTTGTAGGGCTCCAGTTCCTCTTTGAAGACCCAATGTCACCTTAGTGGATGTAAGATTCAGACCTTTTTCCTCTCATGCATTCACTTTATACCTTGTAAGCCTCCTCTTTTATTTATTTATTTTTTAATATTTTTGTCTGTTGATTTGGCTGCACCGAGATTTAGTTGCATCATGTGGAATCTTTAGTTGTGACATATGAACCCTTAGTTGCGGCGTGTGGGATGTAGTTCCCTGACTAGGGATTGAACCTGGGCCTGCTGCATTGGGAGCGTGAAGCCTTAGCCACTGAACCACCAGGGAAGTCCCAAGCCGCCTCTTTTAGATCCTACTCAAATAGACTTGAGGTATCTTCCTTAATCTTTTCCACCTCAATTGGGAGCAGTAACTATACCCTGTTGCTGCTGCTGCTAAGTCGCTTCAGTCGTGTCCGACTCTGTGCGCCCCCATAGTCATCTTATATTCTTAGTGCCAAGCATAGCGAAGAACACTTCACAGAATCTAGGATCATTTGTTGAAAGAACTGGCTACTTGGTTACCAATTTCCCAAGCTGCATGAATGCTCCCTCCTAGAATGCTTTATTTTAGGTTTATTTCTTGAGTTGTGATTCTAAAAATATTTTACATTGGAACTTTTACTTCTCCATGAACTTTATGGGTAAATTAAACTTTGGGGAGAAAAAAATCATGCCCAGGGAATTACTCCACAGGAAAAAAAAAGAAAATAAATCTCCTTTGTGCACATGGTATAGTTAGTTAATATCAGATATAATGCATTGTAAACCAGAAGAAATGTGACCAAAAAATAAACGTTAAAATACACATTAAAGGGAAGAAGTCTATTCTTCCTCAGGCAGAGCAGTAGCTTTGCATATTAATGAAATTTAAATGTCTCACAGTAAGAAAAGTGATTGGAATAGACTGCAATAACTTCAAAATGAGTGCACTTTAAACAGCATCTGTGAATAATGTGTGATTATGGAGAATCAGTCAAAAAGGCTAGTCCCACTCTAATGCTCCCAGAAGACAGATGACTAATGGCCCTCAATTAACAAAGCTAGAGTATGGGCCTAGGGAAACTGAAGATAAAGAAAGTCAACAGGTTGACTTGCTGAAATACACAAAGATGTCAGTCTGAAAGGTGGCCATGACAATTCTGGGCAGTGTGAGGGTTAGGGATGTGTAAAAAATATTATAAACAGCTAAGCCATTCTAGTATAGTCATTGAAAGTGAGGAAAAATGAAACAGGAAAAGCCAAAGAGCTGCACAAAGACTGGTGAAAAGTTTAAAATATGTGACAGCTTGAGATGACTTCAGGGCTGTGGCCAATTACTGTCAAACATGGATTGGCAGAGATTTCCTGTAAACCTTCTAGGCTTTGCGGACCATACGGTCTTTGTTGCAGTGACTGACTCTGCTGTTGTAGGTGGATATGGCCTCAGACAATAGGTAATTGAATGGGTGTAGCTGTGTTCCAGTAAAACTTTGTTTCAAAACCAGCTGGGGCCAGACTTGGCTTGCAGACTGTAGTTGGCCAACCCACACTCGAAAAACACCATTTGGAGACAAAACAGCAGATTGTGCAAAAGCCACTATTTGAATATGTGTGTGTAATCAATAATTGTTGGTTCACTTATTGTTGTTGGAGCTTTTATTGTGCTTGGTATGTTTTTATTGTTCTTGGTCCAGTACTTACATGAGAGTATGACTGAGTGAGTTGGTTAAATCGAACCATTGGTATTACTTTCCAGCACCCCAGGTGATTCCAAGGTGCCGCCATGTTTGACAAATAGAATGCTAAAGACTGCTACTCAACATTGAAACATATATATTATCACATGTAAAATAGATAGCCAGTAGGAATTTGCTGTGTGAGGTGGGGAACTTAAATCCCGTGCTCTGTGACAACTTAGAAGAGTGGGATGGGGTGGGAGGTAGAGGGAGGTTTAAGAGGGAGGGGACATATGTATACTGATGGCTGATTCGTGTTGATTTATGGCAGAAACCAACACAATACTGTAAAGCAATTATCCTCCAATTAAAAATAAATAAGTTTATTAAAAAAAAGAATGCTACTCAAAATTCAGTGTGCATATGTATCACCTAGGATCTTGTTAAAATGCAGATTCTGATTCAGTAGGTCTGAGGTTGAGCTTGGGATTTGGCATTTCTAACAAGCTGTCAGATGACACTGACCTGTTGGTCCATGGACCACATTTTGTGTAGCAAGATGCTTTCACGAATTTTCAATGCCTGGGATGTCTAGGGCCTGCCCCCAACACTGATGTAATTGGTCTGGGAGGTGGCCTGGGCATTGAGAACTCTAAAAGCTCCACAGGTGATGCTAAGGTGCAGCACAGCTTGAGAACTTCTGTGCTAGATCAAGTGTGTGGTGACTTGTCAGTGTCACTTACTGTGTTATCAGGAGCCCTTTTGCCCATCTCCCCTTTCCCTCCATCCATTTCTCTCCTTTTCAGACCCAAACATCCAGAAAACAGTGGGTTCAGGCTTAGCTCTTCATCCTTTCCATCTTCCCCACCTCTGAGGAGTGGACTGTAGTTCAGGAAGGAAAGAGGATGCTCAGGGAACCTGAGTTGGGGAAGGAGAAGCAAAAAATTGTTCTAGGGGCCGATATAAAGGGAAGGCTGATTGAGATGAATGGGGGATTACCAGAAAGAGTTGTCACAGCAAAACTCAGCTCCAGGCTTGGGCCCGAGTTTGGGGCACTGGAAATAGCAATCTACTCTCCTGAAGCCTGGCAGCAACTGACAGCCAAGCAGTTAGGGAGGCTTTCTCCTTCTTGATATGGAGAGAGACACAGTTGGTAGAAATGCAAGAGAGACCCCCAGTGGCAAAGTATAGATGTGAAATCCTTTCATAAACAAATCATAAACACCTCAGAGGGACTTAGAAATTAAGCGGATGATGATGATGATAATGATGATAAATGATGGCTTACAAGTAATATATGTACTATATGTGCCAGGCACTGTTGTGAGCATTTAAAAATATTAACTCATTTCTTCTTCTTTGCAACCCAGTGGGGTTGACACTTCTTTTAAAAATTGAAGTATAGTTGATTTACTATATGTTAGTTTCTGGTATCCAGCAAAGCAGTTCATTTATAAATAAACATGTTCTTTTTCATACTCTTTTTTTTCTTATTATTTATTATAAGATTTTGAATATAGTTGTACCATACAGTAGGATGCTGTTTATTCTATTTATAGTGGTATGTGTCCACTGATCCCAAACTCCTAATCTATTCCTTCCTCACTTCCCTTTAACTTTGGTAACCATAAGTTTGTTTTCTATATCTTTGAGCCTTCTTGTGTTTTGTAAATAAGTTCATTTGTGTCATATTTTAGATTCCACATATGATATCATATGATGTTTATTTTTCTCTGATTTATTTCACTTAGTATATTCATCTCTAGATCCATCCGTGTTGCTGCAAATGGCATTCTTTCATTCTTTTTATGGCTAATAGTCCACTTTGTGTGTATGTGTATCCCCCATATTCTTTACCCATTCATCTGTCAATGGATACTTAGGTTGCTTCCGTGTCTTGGCTATTGTAAAGAGTGTTGCTGTGAGCATTGAGGTGCATGTATCTTTTTGAATTTTAGTTTTGTTTGGATATATACCAGGGAGTGGGATTGCTAGATCATGTGGTAGTTCTGTGTTTAGTGTTTTAAGGAACCTCCCATACTGTTCTCCATAGTGGCTATACCAATTTACATTCCCACCAACAGTGTAGGAGGGTTCCCTTTTTTCTGCACCCTCTCGAGCACTTATTATTTGTAGATTTTTTGATGATGGCCATTCTGATCAATATGAGGTGATACCTTATTGTAGTTTTGATTTGCATTTCTCTAATTAGTGATCTTGAGCATCTTTTCTTGTAATTTTTGGCCATCTGTAACTTATATGCAGAGAACATCATGAGAAATGCTGGGCTAGAAGAAGCACAAGCTGGAATCAAGATTGCCAGGAGAAATATCAATAACCTCAGATGTGCAGATGACACCACCCTTATGGCAGAAAGTGAAGAGGAACTAAAAACCCTCTTGATGAAAGTAAAAAAGGAGTGTGAAAAAGTTGGCTTAAAGCTCAACATTCAGAAAACTAAGATTGTGGCATCTGGTCCCATCACTTCATGGGAAATAGATGGAGAAACAGTGGAAACAGTGTCAGACTTTATTTTGGGGGGCTCCAAAATCACTGCAGATGGTGACTACAGCCATGAAATTAAAAGACGCTTGCTCCTTGGAAGGGAAGTTATGACCAACCTAGATAGCATATTAAAAAGCAGAGACATAACTGTGCCAACAAAGGTCCATCTAGTCAAGGCTATGGTTTTTCCAGTGGTCATGTATGGATGTGAGAGTTGGACTGTGAAGAAAGCTGAGTGCCGAAGAATTGATGCTTTTGAACTGTGGTGTTGGAGAAGACTCTTGCGAGTCCCTTGGACTGCAAGGAAATCCAACCAGTCCATCCTAAAGGAGATCAGTCCTGGGTGTTCATTGGAAGGACTGATGCTAAAGCTGAAACTCCAATACTTTGGCCACCTCATGTGAAGAATTGACTCATTGGAAAAGACTCTGATGCTGGAAGGGATTGGGGGCAGGAAGAGAAGGGGACGACAGAGGATGAGATGGCTGGATGGCATCACTGACTCGATGGACATGAGTCTGAGTGAACTCCGGGAGTTGGTGATGGACAGGGAGGCCTGGCATGCTGTGATTCATGGGGTTGCAGAGAGTTAGACATGAATGAGCAACTGAACTGAACTGAATGTCTTCTTTGGAGAAATGTCTATTTAGGTCTTCTGCCCATTTTTTGATTGGGTTTTGTTGTTGTTATTCATGTATATAAGCTGTGTATTTTGGAAATTAATCCCTTGTTGTTTGCGTCATTTAAAATATTTTCTCTGGTGGGGCTGATGCTTTTATTATCCCTATTTTACATGCAAGGCCCAGAGAAATAAAATAAATTTCCCAAGTTCCCCCAATTTTGTAAGTAGTTTAACTGGCATTTGAACTCAGGGCATCTGTGTTCAAAAATCCATGACACTAAACTGCTTCTCCAAAATAAGAGAAGAAGGATTTATATTATAGTTACAGACAAACAGCTGCTCATCCTGTGCTTCTTCATATCTAGAGGAGAACATGAATATATATATATATACATATATATATATAGGCTTCCCAGGTGGCTGGTGGTAAAGAATTTGCCTGCCAGTGAAGGAGACCTGGGTTCAGTCCCTGGGCCTGGAAGATCCCCTGGAGGAGGATTTGGCAACCCACTCCAGTATTCTTGCCTGGAGAATCCTATGGACAGAGGAGCCTGGTGAGCTACAGTCCATGGAGTTGAAAAGTGTTGGACACGACTTAATGACTAAACAACAACTATATATGTGTGTGTGTGTGTATATTAATCTCAAATATATGTACATATATATGTGTGTGTATATATATGTTTGACTAAACATATTTGAACAAATTTGACTAAAAAGAGTAAAAGGGCAAATACCATTCACTATCATTTTCTGGAAACTAAAAGGGCTATAATCTTCATTTTTAAGAAAGTATTAAAGCACAATTATGAGGCAATATAGAAAGAAAGTACTGTTTAGCTAAACTTGTTCATAGTTTAGTGAATGTTAAAAGCAATCTATTATCTCAAAAATGGCTCAAGCTATCCATGTGGCTTTGCAAATAGGATACAAAGTCTGCAAATTTCTAACTTTGATCTTTGAACACCATACATGACACAGAAGAAATAATACTGTATGTTCTGAGTATTTTTTCTCAGACACAGCCAGCCTTAGGGTTTACATGGGAACAGATTTTATCTGGTAAATAAAGAACAAATTGAAAGAACAGAAGAGTTTTAAAAGAACAGAAAAAAAGAAAAACAACAGAAAATCAGGTCTACTTTTTCCTTGGGAAACCTTTTTGCTGGGAAATAATGTCTACCCATTGTCAAGAAGATAAGGTAATAGGATCACGCCTCTCCACATCTACAGAGGAGGAGCCTGAGGCCACACTGAGGTTAGGAAGAAGCTGATTTTGAGATCAACTGAGTAGACATAGGTGGCCACAATCTGGAATGAGGTAACGATCCAGGTGGGCCCAGCAGCCCTCTAGGTGTTCCAGCACCTCATCCCATCCTCTGAAGCTTGGCTGCCCTGGGTTTGGAGCTGCCTATGCCATAATCTCCTTACTTCCCTTCTGGTCAGCTTAATCTACTCCATGACCTCAACCCATCTATGTATACGCTAATATATCCCATATGTGTCTTTCCAAACCTGATCTCCCACCCGAGTGTCAGATTCATTTTTATGGCTGCCTGCATGACAGTTCTACTTGGGTATCTAATAGGCATCTCAGATTTTACATGACATGTCTTCCCAGCTCCTCGAGTCCCCCTGAAGACATCCCCAGCTTCATAAATAGCACGACCATCAGCCAGGGTGTTCAAATCCAAACTGGATCCTAGGTTATTTTCACCATTTCCCATTCATCACCTCTGGTCCATAAAGCAAACATTATAGACTCATGAAATTCATCTGAAATTTGTCTACATCTCTTCCTCTGCCAATGCCACAGTTTAAGCCACCATTGTTTCTCTAGGCCTGCTATAGTCTCTCAATTGGTCTTCCATCTTCAACTCTCTTCACTCTCTGCATTCTTCAAAGCAGCCAGAGTCAGAGTCAGAATCTTAACATTCAGAGAGATTTATGCTGCTTGATACTTAATACTACAAATTGACCTTCAATCTTGGCCTTATGTTTTTCAGTCCTTCTATTGAGGTAATTTGGGGCTTGGGGTGCCATGTAACCTTAATGGAAGGAAGGGCACAATAAAAATAACTTTTGCATGTTTTGTAAGGACAACATGCATGTCCAGCATGGTGACCTAGGGAGTCACCCCTTTGTCTGTGGACAGTCCAGCCTAAGGCTCAGTTACCTTTGTCACCATCGCCCAGGGTGAGCTTGTCAAAGAGGGTCTCCACCAGTCTGGCTTCTGTGATCTCCATCCTGCTTCCCAGAATCAACAAACACTAACATTTACATATTTTAGTAAACTCAGAGTTTTCAGGTAAAATTTAGGAACCCTTTATTTTAATCCATGAACCATGCCATTCCCTTCATTCTTCCTCCAGAGGCACCATTGTTGTGATTTTCATACTTCTACTATTCACGGGCACCCACATTCACCAGAGCCTCACCTCACCCCCCCCCCATATACCACATTGCTTATTAGGGGGAAATGGATTTTGTATTTTCCAGGGTCCCATGGAACCCCTTCTCCCTCCCTCTGTGGAAATCCCAACCTGTCTGTGGACAGGGCACTGGTAGCTGGAGAGACTCCTGGATACCTGTTTTAAAACTTGAAAAGTTAGGAGTTTGCACACACACATCAACCAGAGACCTTTATTTCTTTAGGAACCAATAACTTTATTGCAAGGAATGGCAAAATTGAAAGAAGAAAAACTTCAGTGAACTTTTCTGCAAGGGCAATACTGGGGACTGCATAGCAGACAGAGTGACCTTGTACAATCACCCCTCACTCTGGGAAAAGTCCACTTTTGAACTTAGAGTCCAGGTATCAGTTTTTCTTGTCACCATCACCCAGGGTAAGCTTGTCAAAGAGGTACTCTGCCAGGCCGTCTTCCGGGGACCCCATCTTACTCAGGATGCTGACATGGCCCGCCAGCTCCTTGGTGAACTCTGCCTGCTGGTTCAGGTAGCCGGTCTCCAGGAAGTGGCACAGGTGGGGGTCGCGCTTTTCGGTGGCCAGCTGGTGCAGGTCGAGCAGGCTCTGGTTGATGTGCTCCTCTACGTTCAGAGCATCTTGCATGGCTTTGAGACCACTCTCCCACTCTTGGGTCTCCAGCTTCCTGATGTTGTGGAAGGAGACGCGGCCCCCGCGCTGGTTCTGCAGGAACATCAGGCTCTCAGCCCTCTTGTTATGCTCGTGGGAGTGGAGCAGGAAGAAGCGGGAGAAGTGCTTTAAGGCCACATCATCACGGTCGAGGTAGAAGGCCACTGCCAGGCACTGGAAGGAGGCATGGAGCTCCAGGGTGGCGTGGCTGTTGACCGCAGCCTCACACTCTGGGTGGTAGTTCTGGCGTACCTGCGAGGGCGGTGCGGGCTGCATAACTCGCACCGCAGGTGTGGGAGGTGAGAACGCCAGAGTGACCGTGAAGCCACGGCGCCGGTACCGGTGGCCTGGGAGAGTACCCAGGGTGGACTATTAAGGTGGCCTGAGACAGGCGGCTCAAATCAGGGCGGCAGCTCTGGGATGAACTGGAAGAGGATTCCGTTACCAGGTTTACGAGGGGGACAGACGTTCCATTTCTGTTGGAGAGGGGGCGTGCTGGTGGGCGGAGCCCGAGCCCAGTGTTCCAGGTTCCACCAGAGCCTGGGTGGGGCAAGACTGAGCTGAGCACCTGGCATCTATTATATTTTAAATTTTGCTGTAATATTTCTGTTTTTCAAGGACTTTCTCTTGTTCTCTAATTGCTCCCTTTTACAGCACCCTATTCTCATTTTATAAACCCGCTGGCTTCCTTAGAGGATATGAATTTGCATTTTTTGGTAATGTTCTTTTCTTTTCCTGTATTATATATTTTTTCCTCTAGAAATAGTTCTGTTTGTTCATCATGATCCTCTCGTTCACTTCCCTCAAATATCTGGCAAGCATTTATCCATCCATATTTGGGAATAAAGGATTCATTGGATTAGCCTCAGAATCAAATGATTAGCATGGATCTGATGTACAGTTATGACGTCCATTTCATCAACATGCATCTCCTTTGTATGGTAGGGGGGAGTGTGTCAGTTCCTTTGGGTGTATGTGGCATAAAACTTTTAAGGTAGTATAGGGACCCTTCCAAATGCTAAAAGCATGGCATTTCTCTGACATCAGAAAACTTAAGTGGATTGCTCTTCAGATAGATGTGTCCTGTTTTGCCTCATGTCTGCTCTAATTTGGGTTCCTTTCCTGGTCAAGTAATTCACTGTCTTTGGAGTGTAGTTTTGGGAGATTAAGCTGATCAAATGCCACTTTGGCTTTGTCCAATGTAAGGAAGATTGGGGTAGGGTCAGAGCTTGGGTGTGGAAAACAGAACTGTTGTTCAGAGAGGAACTCTTCAACCTCACAGTCTACCAGGACCTTCTGCACTGCTTGGATTTTATCAGCTCTGTTCTTGAACTTTCTTTGAATGTGCTTGACTTTCTACTACAGGCATATTATTTTATTGTTCTTTATTTTTTTTAATGAAGTATGGTTTATTTATACTATGTTAGTTTCAGGTGTACAACTTAGTGATTCAATATTTCTATAGACTATACTCTATTCAAAGTTACTATAAAAATAACTGGTTCTATTCCCTGTGCTCTATAACATATCTTTGTAGCTTATTTATTTTATACAGAATAGTTTGTACCTCTTAATCCCCTACTCCTGTCTTGTACCTCTTCCTTCCTTTCTCCTTCTCCCTTCTGCCTTTCTGTCTCCCCTTCCCTACTAGTGGAACCTGTTAACCATTAGTTTGTTATCTAAATCTGTAAATCTCTTTCTGTTTTGTTACATTCATTTGCTCTATTTTTTAGATTCTAAATATAAGTGATAACATACAGTATATGTCTTTCTTTGTCTGACATTTCATGAAGCATAATATCCTCCAGGTTCATTCGTGTTGTTGCAAGTGGCAGATTTTGTCTTTTTATGGCTGAATAGTATTCCATTATAGTATTCTGTACACCACATCTTTATCCATTCATCTGTTGATGGATACTTGGGCTATTGTAAATAATGTTGCTATGAACATTGGGTTACATGCATCTTTTCAAATTAGTGTTTTTATTTTATTTTCTTTGGATATATGCCCAGGAGTGGAATTCCTGGGTCATATGGTAGTCCTATTTTTCGTTTTCTGAGAATTCTCCATACTGTTTTCTACAGTAGCTTCACCAATTTACATTCCCACCAACAGAGTACTAGGGTTCTCTTTTCTTCACATCCTTGCCAACACTTGCTATTTGTGGTCTTCTTGATGATAGCCATTCTGACAGGTATGAGGAGATTTCTCAAGTGTTTTTGATTTGCATTTCTCTAACTAGTGATGTTGAATATCTTTTCATGTGCCTTTTGGCCATCTGTATGTCCTCCCTGGAAAAATGTCCACTCACGCATTCTGCCCATTTTTCAGTTGGGTGGTTTGGGTTCTTTTTTTTTTTTTTTTGAGTTGTATGAGCTGGTTACATATTTTTCATATTAACCCATCATTCATATCATTTGAAAATATTTTTTCCCATTCAGTTGGTTGTCTTTTTGTTTTGTTGATGGCTTCCTTTGATGTGCAAAAGTTTTAAATTTACTTATGTCCCATTTGTTTATTTTTTCTTTTATTTCCTTTGCTTAGGAGACAGGTCTAAAATACTGCTACCTTTTATGTCAAATAGTGTTTTTTCTTCTAGGAGTTCTATGGTTTCTGGTCTAACATGTAGGTCTTTAATCCAGTTTTAGTTTGTTTTTGTATATGGTGTGGAAATGTTCTAATCTCATTCTTTTACATATAGCTGTCCAGTTTTCCCAGCACCACTTATTGAAGAGACTGTCTTTTTTCTGTTGTATATTCTTGCTTTCCTTTGTGGTAGATTAACTGACCATAATGTACATGGCTTTATTTCTGGGCACTCTATTCTGTTCACCTGATCTATGCATCTGTTTTGTGCCTTTTTTAGCTACTGTTTTGATACTGTAGCTTTGTAGCATAGTCTGAAATCACCGTGCATGATAGCTCCAGCTTTGTTCTTTTTTTCTTAACATTGCTTTGTCTTTGTGGTTCCATATGAATTTTAGGATTATTTGTTCTAAGTTTTGTGGAAAATGTCATGGGTATTTTGAGAGGGATTGCATTAAATCTGTAGATTGCTTTGGACAATATGGACATTTTAACAGTATTCTTCTCATCCATGAAGGTGCCATAGCTTTCCCCTTCTTTGTATCATCTTCAGTTTCCTTCATCAGTGTTTTATAGTTTTCAGAGTATAAGTCTTTCACTTCCTTGGTTAAGTTTATTCCTATATATTTTTTGATGTGATTTTAAATGAGGTTGTTTTCTTGCTTTCCCTTTCTGATAGCTCATTTATTACTAATTGAACTTTACTACTAGTAAACAGTCTGTTCAGATTTTTTGTTTCTTCCAGATTCAGTCTTGGAAATTTTTGTATTTACAGAAATTTATCCATTTTTTCTAGGTTGTCCAATTTGTTGGCATATAACTGTTCATAATATTCTTTTATGATTTTTGTACCTTTGTGATATTAATTATAATTTCTCCTCTTTCATTTCTTATTGGGTTTACTTTGGTCCTCTCTCTTTTTGTCTCTAGGCTTTTGGGTTTGTTTATCTTAAATTATTTTTTCTTTTAATTTTTAGTTGGATGATAATTACAATATTGTGATAGCTTCTGCCATCCATCAACATGAATCAGCCATAGGTATACATATGTCCCCTCCCTCTCAAACCTCCCATCCCACCCCCTAGGTTGTCACAGAGCACTGGCTTTGGGTTCCCTGCATCATACAGCAAATTCCCATTGGCTATCTATTTTACATATGGTAATGTATATGTTTCAGTACTACTTTCTCAAGTCATCTCACCCTCTCCCTCCCTCTCAGTGACCCTAAGTCTGTTCTTTATGTCTGTATCTCCTTTGCTGCCCTGCAAATAGGATCATCAGTACCTTCTTTCTAGATTCCATATATACGCATTAATATATGATATTTGTCTTCTCTTTTAAACTTAGCTTCACCTTGTGCAATAGGCTCTAGGTTCATCTGCCTCATTAGAACTGATTCAGATGTGTTCCTTTTTATGGCTGAGTAATATTCCATTGCTTACATATAGCACAATTTCTTTATCCATTCATCTGCCCATAGAGATCTAGGTTGCTTCCATGTCCTAGCTATTGTACCTAGTGCTGCAATGAACATTGGGATACGTGTGTCTTTTTCAATAATGCTTTCCTCAGAGTATATGCCCAGTGGTGAGATTGCTGGGTCATATGATGGTCTTAATCCTAGTTTTTTGTTGTGTTTTTAAGGAATCTCCATACTGTTCTCCATAGTGGCTGTATCAATTTGCATTCCTACCAACAGTGCAGGAGGATTCCCTTTTCTCCACACCTTCTCCAGCATTTATTTTTTGTAGACTTTTTGATGATGGTGATTCTGACCAGTGTAAGGTGATATCTCATTGTAGTTTTTATTTGCATGTCTCTAATAATAAGTGATGTTGAGCATCTTTTCTTGTGTTTATTAGCCATCTGTATGTCTTCTTTGGAGAAATGTCTGTTTAGGTCTGCCCACTTTTTGATTGGGTTTTTTGTTTTTCTGGTATTGAGCTGCATGAGCTGCTTGTATATTTTGGAGATTAATCCTTTGTCAGTTGTTTCATTTGCTATTATTTTCTCCCATTCTGAGAGTTGTCTTTTCATCTTACTTCTAGTTTCCTTCATTGTGCAAAAGCTTTTAAGTTTAATTAGGTCCCACTTGTTTATTTTTGTTTTTATTTTCTTTACTCTAGGAGATAGGTCATAGAAGATCTTGCTGTGATTTATGTCAAAGAGTGTTCTGCCTATGTTTTCCTCTAAGAGTTTTACAGTTTCTGATCTTACATTTAGGTCTTTAATGCATTTTAAGTTTTTTCTGTTTGTGTGTGTGTGTGTGTGTGTGTGTGTGTGTGTGTGTGTGTGTGTGGTGTTAGGAAACACTCTAATTCCATTCTTTTCCATGTAGGTGCCTAATTTTCCCAGCACCATTTATTGAAGAGACTGTCTTTTCTCTGGT
The DNA here is from genome assembly GCF_002263795.3 of Bos taurus. NCBI lineage: Eukaryota > Metazoa > Chordata > Mammalia > Artiodactyla > Bovidae > Bos > Bos taurus. The sequence goes on from NC_037357.1 coordinate 105,915,157, forward strand.
GTATGTTTTTGCCTCTTTTGTCGAAGATAAGGTGCCCATAGGTGCATGGATTTATCTCTGGGCTTTCTATCTATACAAATGTAGACCAATGGAACACATTGGTCCATATTGCTGTTTTTGTGCCAGTACCATAGTGCCTTAATGCCTATAGCTTTATAATATGATCTGAAGTCAGGGAAGTTGATTCCTCCAACTCCATTCTTCTTAAGATTGCTTTGGCTGTTTGGGGACTTTTGTGTCTCCATACAAATTTTGAAATTATTTGTTCTAGTTCTGTGAAGAATACCATTGGTAGTTTGGGATCACATTGAATCTATAGATTGCTTTGAGTAATATGGTCATTTAAGACAAGGGTGCCCACACTCACCACTGTTATTCAACATAGTTTGGGAAGTCCTAGCCATAGCAATCAGAGAAGAAAAAGAAATGAAATGAATCCAGATTGGAAAAGAAGTAAAACTCTCACTGTTGGAAGATAACATGATTCTTTCATAGAAAACCCTAAAGATGACACCAGAAAATTACTAGCCCTAATCATTGAGTATAGAAAAGTGACAGAGTATAAAATTAATACACGGAAATCCTTTGCACCCCTATACACTAACAAAGAAAAGTCAGAAAGTGAAATTAAGAAAACAATCCCATTCACCATTGCAACAAAAATAATAAAATATTTAGGAATAAGTTTACCTAAAGAGACAAAAGACCTGTATACAGAAAACTATAAGACACTGATGAAAGAAATTAAAGATGACACAAACAGATGGAGAGGTATACCACATTCTTGGATTGGAATAATCAATATTGTGGTTTTATTCTTTTCAAAAAAAAAAAAAACTCTTGGTTTCATTGATCTTTTCTATGGGTTTTTGAATCTCTCTTATTTTCTCTCTGCTGTTTATAATTTCCTTCCTTCTACTAACTTTGTTCTTATTTTTCTAATTCTCACAGATGGTAGGTTAGGTTGTTTGAGATTTTTGTTTCTTGAGGTATGCTTGTATCACTATAATGTTCCCTCTTAGAACTGCTGTTGTTGGGACCCATAGATTTTGGGTTTATTCTGTGGGTGTTGTTTTTTTTTTTTGGTGGTGGTGGTTTGGAGAGGGGACCATACCATACAGCATGTGAGATCTTATTAATAGTTCCCCAACCAGATTTGAACCCACACCTCCTGCATTGAAAGTGCAGAGTCTTAACCACTGAACTGCCATAGAAGTCCCCTTATCTCACAGATTTTGGAAAGTTGTGTTTCCATTGTCATTTGTCTTGAGGTATTTTCTAATATCCTCTTTGATTTCTTCATTGACCCACTGGTTTTTGTAGTGTTTTCCCATTTTTCTTCCTGTAATTAATTTCTGGTTTTATACCATTGTGGTCTGAAAAAATGCTTAATATGCTTTCTATCCTCTTAAATTTGTTGAGACTGGTGTTTTGGCCTTAGTATGTGATCCAACCTGGAGAATATTCCATGTATACTTGAATATGTATCCTGCTGTTTTGGGATAGAATGTCTTATAGATATCTATGAAGTCCAGCTGGTGTATTGTGTCATTTAAGATTTCTGTTCCCTTATTTGATTTTCTCTCTGGATGATCTGTCCATTGATATAAGTGAGGTGTTAATGTTCCCTACTATTATTGTATTATTGTCTGTTTCTCCTGTTATGTCTGATAATATTTGCTTTATATATTTAGATGTTCCTATCGGAAAAGGCAATGGCACCCCACTCCAATACTCTTGCTTGGAAAATCCCATGGACGGAGGAGCCTGTTAGGCTGCAATCCACGGGGTCGCTAAGAGTCGGACACAACTGAGTGACTTCACTTTGACTTTTCACTTTCATGCATTGGAGAAGGAAATGGCAACCCACTCCAGTGTTCTTGCCTGGAGAATCTCAGGGACAGGGGAGCCTGGTGGGCTGCCATCTATGGGGTCGCACAGAGTCAGACACGACTGAAGTGACTTAACATAGCATAATAGATGCATATATGATAACAAATGTTATATCCTCTTCTGGTATTGATCCCTTTATCATTATATGATGCCTTTCTTTGTCTTTTGTTATAGACTTTGTTTTAACATCTATTTTGTCTCATATGAGTATTGCCACCTCTGCTTTTTTGTCATTTCCATTTGCATGAGAAATCTTTTTCCATCCTTTCACTTTAAGCCTATCCTTGTCTTTAGCTCTTAAATAAGTCTCTTGTAGGTGGCATATAGATGGTCTTTTTTTTTCTATCCAGTAATATTGTTTTTTTTTCTATCCAGTCATCCACCTTTTTTCTTCAGATTGGATCATTAAGTCCATTGACCTTTAAAGTGATTATTGATGTGTATTGTACTTACTACCAGTTTGTTATTTATTTTCTGGTTGTTTTTGTAGTGACTCTGTTCTTTTCTTCTTTTAATTTCTTCCCTGATGATTGGATGATTTTCTTTAGTGGCATAGTTGTGTTCCTTTCTGTCTAGTTTTTGTGAATCTGTTGTAGGTTTTTGATTTGTGGTTACCTTGGGATTCAGATATGGTGACTTATAACTATAATTGTTTTAAACTGGTAGTCATTTAAATTCAAACATATTGTAAAAGGTCTTCATTATTTTAGCTCCCCTCCTTCACATTTTGTGTTTTTGATGTCATATTTTACATCTTCATATTTATGCCTTAACTATTATTGTATTTATAGTTGATTTTTCAGTTTTTTGTCTTTTAATATCTATACTAGCTTATTTAAATGGTTACTCCATAACTTTTACTATATATTTGCCTTTACTAGTGGGGTTTTTCCTTTTCTGTAGATTCTTAGTTCTTGTTGTAGTCTTTGCTTTTCTATGCAGAGGAGATTCTTTACTATTTTCTTTAGGATTGATTTAGTATTGATGGACTCTTAGTTTTTGCTTCTCTGGAAAGTTCCTTATCTCTTTTTCAATTCTGAATGATAATTTTGCTGGGTAGGGTATCTTAGGTTATAGGATTTTCCCTTTAATCACTTTAAAAATACCATGCCTCTACCTTCTGGCTTGCAAAGTTTCTGCTATCAGTCAGCTGATAGCATTATGGGTGTTCCCTTGTATATGATTCTATTTTTCTCTTGTTGCCTTTAGAATTCTGTTTAATTTTTGCCACTTTAATTATGATAAGTTCTGGTGTAGGTCTTTTTGCTTTCATTTTATTTTGGAACTTCTCTGCTTCCTATGCCTGGATAAAAATTTCCTTCAGGTTTGGGAATTTTTCATCCATAAATCTATCAAATTTATTTTTGACCTCTTTTTTTTTTTATTAACTATACTCCTTTATGACTTCTATAATACAAATGTTAGTATTATTTGATGTTGTCCTAGAGGTCCCTTCAGTTGTTCTCATTTTTTGAACTGGACTGTTTTTTTTCTTTTTGCTGTTCTGATTGAGTGGTTTTCATTATTTTATGTTTCAGATCACTTATGCATGCTTCTGTATCACTTAGTCTGCTGTTAATCCCTCATAGTGTTTTGTTTTGTTTTGTTTTTCCGTTTAACTTATTGTATTCTTCAGCTCTGACTGGTTCTTTTTTATATTTTCTAGTTCCTTGTTAAAATTCTTGCTATATTCATCTATTCTTTTCCCTAGTTCACTTAGCATTCTTATTACTAATTATTTGAACTCATTATCTAGTAAATTAATCACCTGTTTCAGTATTTTTTTCAGAGTTTTTTCGTGTGTGTGTGTGTGTGAAATAAATTCCTTCATCTTCTCATTTTGTTTAACTTTGTCTGTCTCTATGAAATTAGGTAAAACAGTTACCAATCCCATTCTTGAAGGGGTGTCCTTTTGTGGGAGCATCCTTATACAATTTGTGTGTGCCCAGTAGCTTTGGTAGTAGAGCTGAATCTGAAGTGAGCATGAATCATATCTTCCCCAAGGATTTCCTGGCAACTATCACCTTGGTGAGCAGTAGGGCTGGAGATGGAGAAGCTAGAGTCAGAGCCAGGTATGAGATGGGGCTTCTCCTATGCTGAGTGGCAAATGCCACTCTATTAGGGGTGGGATTGAGTCCCAAAGTGCTGGAGCAGAAGCCTAGAGGGTTGGGTCTAAGCTGGTTATGTTTCCTCTAAATGTATGTTCTCCCTTCTCCCAGCATCAACATTTTGACCCTGGAAGGGAGCAGCACTGGAGCAAGAGGGGCCAGAGTGGGTTCCTTGTGTGGGTCTGGGCTTGTGCTTGGTTCGTCCCAGCACCCAGTCTGAGTTCCAGATATTCCTGACCTGCTGCCTCCCTAGAGTGCCATCATTGGCTGCCCTTGCCCCATTTAGATGTAGTGCTGGGTCTGAGCCAGCTCCATACCCCACAACTGTGCATTCTCTTCAGCAATGGCAGCCTTTGCCTTAGTGGGGAGCTGTGTGATGGAGCAAGACGGGCCAGATCATGCACTTGGAATGGACTGGGGTATGCACTAGGGTGGTTGCAGGAAACTGGTTAGAGTCCCATTCAGTCTCAATCTTATTCCTCTACAAGTGTGTACATGAGTGGTGTCTAGGTTTCTCACAGCACCCTTGCCAGTGCTGTTGGTCTTCAAGCCAGCCAAGGGACTCATCTTACCCGGATCAGACCCCAGATCTGGGGTGCCCAGTATGTGGTTTGAACCACTCACCCCCCAGGGAAGATTCCAAGCACATGTGATCTCCCTCGTCTGTGTTCCCTGCTAGGAGCGCAGGTCCCAATCCTATTGCTTCTCCTCCCTCCCTCCCTTCCTTCCTTCCTATGTGTATCTTCCAGTCTTCATTGTAGAATAGAAGAGCCTTCTTGTAAGTCTCCATTTTGTTTTCAGTGATAAATTACTCCAAGTGTAGATGTATTTTTGATCTGTTCATGAGGGGACGTAAGCTCAGCATCCTCCTCCTTTGGTATCTTGATCTCCCAGTAGTCTGCTGCAGTTACTTTTAATTCTCTGGTTTTATAATTGTGAAAGCATATCATGGTTTTATCTTTCATGCATGCCTCAAAATCTCTGGTTTGCTAACTATATCCTTTCTCATTTAGATAATTGTTTTTGTTTCTAGTCTGCCAGTATGAGTCAACTATCACTTTTTACTATTTGAAAATAAAATGCTTGTTTTTTAAAAAGTTAATACATTTGCATGGCTTAAAAACCACATAGTTTTCTCTCTGTAGTCAATCAGTATTATTAGAATAAGAAAAAAGAAAGAGAAAGAAAAACAAATAATACTCATGTGAAGAAAAATCATAGACACATAAGAGAGGAATCTTTAGAAACTTATTCTTTAGAATCATATAATTTTTGAGTATACATGGAGCATTTACCTAGACAGAATAAATTCTGGGCCACACAACAGGTCTCTGTAAATTTTAACAGATATAAATCATGCAAGATATGTTCTCTGACCACAGTGGGATTAAACTAGAAATCATTAACAGTAAGATATTTGATAAATCCCCAAATATTTGAAAGCTAATAATAAAATATACTTCTAAACAATCCAAAAGTCAAAGAATAATGGGTGTATTAAAATTATTTGGAATGGACCCATGGGCAGAGGAGCCTGGAGGGCCACAGTCCATAGGGTCACAAAGAGTCAGACACAACTGGAGTGACTTGGCAGGCAGTAAGTAAAATACAACATATCAACATTTGTGAAATGTGGCTAAATCATTGCTTAGGTGGAAATGTATAAGAACCAAACGCCGGTATTAAAAAACAAAAAGAAGTCTCAAATTATCGAACTTCCCATCTTAAGAAATGGAAAGAATGAGGAACAAAAGAAATCTAAATCAAGCAGAGGGAAGAGTTTGTTGCAAGCCAAGCAGTGTCTTATAACCTGGGACAAAGCTAAGATGTTGAGGAGCATGTCTACTATTATTGGGGACTGGCCCCAGGGAGAGACCAGTGGGTCAACTTTAGGGTCTGTGGTTGAACTGGCCATTTGGAACAGACGTCTAAGTGAGAACTCTTTCTACTGTGTGATGATGAAAGATACTGAAACAAAGACTGGGGACAGACTGAGAGTTCCTTTTAGGCTCTGGGCCGAGGAAAATTGAGGCTTGGTCCTTTGAATGACCTTTGTGCCTGGAAGCAAGTGACTGGAGAAAAAGAGCCAATTCAGAATCATATATCCTTCTTGTCAGTTATCTAACTTCCTGCCCCTAGGGAAAAAGATGGAAATCCAACCTTCATGCTAAGATTGCCCTTGAAGCATGACACATCTCCTTTCTTGATTTTCCTTGACGTGTTTTAAAATTTTTATTTTAATCTGTATCAAAAGGCTGTATACGGCACGGTTCCGTTTATGTGAAATGTCTAGAATGGACAAACCTATAGAGAAAAAAATGTAGATTAGTATTTGCCAGGGGCTAGAGGGAAGGGGAATGGGGAGTGACTGCTAATGGGTATGAATGGGTACATGGCTTCTTTGGGGGATAATGAAAATGCCTTGAAGTGATGTAGTCGTGTGATTGTTGCATTACTCTTCAAATGTACTAAAAAACATTGAGTGGTATACTTGGAATCGTATGGTATGCAATCATATCTTGATGAGGCTGTTATTTTTTTTTTAAAAAAAGGAACAGTGTGTCAGCCAAAGATCAGGCTGTGCAACAGAGATGAAATTCAGAGTAGGCTGTGCAGCTCATTTGTCATGAAATGTTACTAGTTTCATCATTTGGCAATATTGAAGGAAGCAAATTTTCATGTTAATGATGGCTTCTTTTCTACCACCCAGCAGTAGAATAAGATGAATAAAACATTCAGAAAAAAGGATTTAATACTCCTTATGGGAAAAGGAAACTGGTAAAATTGAATCGATCAATGAAGTGAAGTGAAGTGAAGTCGCTCAGTCGTGTCTGACTCTTTGCAACACCATGGGCTGTAGCCTACCAGGCTCCTCCGCCCATGGGATTTTCCAGGCAAGAGTACTGGGGTGGGCTGCCATTTCCCTTCTCCAGAGGATCCTCCCAACCCAGGGTTTGAACCCAGGTCTCCCACATTGCAGACAGATGCTTTACCATCTGAGCCACCAGGGAAGCCATGTACACATTCACACCCATTACCAGTCACTTCCCAATCCCCTTCCCTCCAGCCCCTGGCAAATACTAAGCCCTATTATTGAATCCATCAATAATTACTGGTTAATTTCTGTGTGTGAAACTGTTCTAGGTATACTACAGAAGAAAGAAATCCTTGAGAAACAAGTTCCTGGCCTATAAATACTCTGTCTTTTAACATCTATTGAATTTGACTTTTCAGCCTCACCCATACTAAATGTATAGGGCATTTTTGTTTGTTTTCACTTTTGTTCTGCCTTTAACATGCTTTATTCAGCATCCATCTTGAGCAGATGCTCTTGATGGCCACTAGATGGAAGCCTAACAACATCTACATTTTCAAATGCTAGTTTTTTGCGATCACTTGATGTATTCAAACTGGATTTGTGGCATGAACAAAAGCTGTCACCAGATTTTTCTTTAAGCTGTCATTGGTTTTTAAAGTCTGAATTGTCATCTGGGTTTATTGCATAATTGCCCAGTCTGAGTAATTTATTGATGTTGCTGTCAGTCATTACAGTCATCCAAACCATAAGTGAGTCTAGTCTTGCCACCTGTTTGGAGACCCAAGATGGACTGAGATTGGACTCTTACCATTCACCTTCTCCCTGCCACTCCAAGAATTCCCTTTCCTTGTGGTAGATTTCATTATTTACTCAAATTCTTTCTTCCCTCCCTGTCCTAATCATGGCTTCATTGATGGTGGTAAATACTCCTCTCTTCTCTGACTTGTGCTGTTCCAACCCAATTGTTTTGGTCAGTGATATATGAGAAGACCTAAGGTTTGTCTGGAGAAGGCAATGGCACTCCACTCCAGCACTCTTGCCTGGAAAATCCCATGGACGCAGGAGCTTGGTGGGTCGCAGTCCATGGGGTCGCTAAGAGTTGGACACGACTGAGCGACTTCCTTTCACTTTTCACTTTCATGCATTGGAGAAGGAAATGGCAACCCACTCCAGTATTCTTGCCTGGAGAATCCCAGGGATAGGGGAGCCTGGTGGGCTGCCGTCTCTGGGGTCGCACAGAGTCAGACACGACTGAAGCGACTTAGTAGTCATAGTAAGATTTGTCAAATTTGACCAAAAGATGTAAATGTGCTTGCATGGTTGGGCATGGCCTCTTAGGTTTCTTCCATCCACCATTTGAAGAACGTGTCCTAGGCAGGTTGTAGAAAAATGAGACATGTAGAAGAGAAGGGAATCTAGCTCAACCAAACTCAACCTATAGCCAAGCCTAGCACGTAGAACCTGACTCCTGAAAATGTCATTCTACAGACCTGCGAATGTGATTTTGAGGTTCCTTGTTAGACAGCTTTACTGCAGCAAAATTGCCTAAGGCAACTCCGTACGGAAGAGTTTCATACCTAGGTATTTTACGAATGTGTTTCCCCTGTATGGAATGATAGCAGCCAGAATTTGGTTACTGTCAGTTATAAATATAGTGGCTGTTAGCCATTGCAAATTGGTACCTGTTAAAATCACTTTTATTGTCCTAATTCACTTCAGCAAGTCCTTGAATGCAAATCTGTTGAAGAGGATAAGTTTACCCTTATGTTGTGTCTTTCATGCATTGGAGAAGGAAATGGCAACCCACTCCAGTGTTCTTGCCTGGAGAATACCATGGACGGAGAAGCCTGATAGGCTGCAGTCCATGGGGTCGCACAGAATCGGACACGACTGAAGTGACTTAGCAGCAGCAGCAGCAGCAGCAGTGTCTTAAGACTGTTACCATGAAAACCAGTAAGCTCAAGGAGCACATGACCCTGTATTCTACATGCAAAGAAAAAAGTGTTTCCTAGGTGACAGTTATTTGGCTTTGGTTCCTTACAGAGTAGGTACGATAAGTTTCTTTTATAAAGTAGCATATGGTGGAGATGGCTGACAGGTATAGAAAAAGATGCTCAACATCATTAATCATCAGGGAGATGCAGATCAAAACCACAATGAGATATCACCTCACCTCTGACATCAAAAAGAACACAAATAATAAATGTTGGAGAGGATGTGGAGGAAAGAACCCTTTTTTACACTGTTGGTTGGAAAGGAAATTGGTGAAGCCACTATGGAAAACAGTATGGAAGTTTCTCAGAAAACTAAAAACAGAGCTACCATATGACCTAGCAATTCCACTGTTAAGTGTATATTGGGGAAATAAAAATAAAAACACCACTTTGAAGAGATATAGGCACCCCATTGTTCATAGTAGCATTACTTATGATAGCCAAGATACCAAAGCAACTCAAGTGCCCATCAACAGATGAATGGATAAAGAAGATGTAGTGTATGAGTGCAGCAGTGCAGGGGACCTTTTGAAGGAGGTCGCCATTATCTTCTTTACCTCCACCATAGTTTGGTCTCAGGTCAAACAACAGGGAGGGAACACAGCCCGCCCATCAACAGAAAACTGGATTAAAGATTTACTGAGCATGGCCCCACCCATCAGAGCAAGACCCAGTTTCCCCCTCAGTCACTCTATGCCATCAGGAAGCCTCTTACCTTATCCATCAGAGGGCAGACAGACTGAAAACCACAGTCACAGAAAACTAATCAAACTGATCACATGGACCCCAACCTTGTCTAACTCAATGAAACTATGATCCATGCCGTGTAGGGCCACCCAAGACGGATGGGTCATGGTGGAGAGTTCTGACAAAATGTGGTCCACTGGAGAAGGGAATGGCAAATCATTTCAGTATTCTTGCCTTGAGAACCCCATGAGAGGTATGAAAAGGCCAAAAGATAGGACACTGAAAGACGAACTCCTCAGGTCGGTAGGTAGGTGCCCAATATGCTACTGGAGAAGAGTGGAGAAATAACTCCAGAAAGAATAAAGAGACAGAGCCAAAGCAAGAACAACACCCAGTTGTGGATGTGACTGGTGATGGAAGTAAAGTCTGATGCTGTAAAGAACAGTATTGCATAGGAACCTGGAATGTTAGCTCCATGAATCAAGGTAAATTGAAAGTGGTCAAACAGGAGATGGCAAGAGTGAACATCGACATTTTAGGAGTCAGCAAACTAAAATGGACTGGAATGGGTGAATTTAATTCAGATGACCGTTATATCTAGTACTGTGGGCAAGAATCCCTTAGAAGAAATGGAGTAGCCCTCAGAGTCAACAGAAGAGTCCAAAATGCAGTTCTTAGGTGCAGTCTCAAAAATGACAGAATGATCTCTGTTTGTTTCCAACACAAACCATTCAGTATCACAGTAATCCAAGTCTGTGCCACAACCAGTAATGGTGAAATAGCTGAAGTTGAACGGTTCTATGAAGACCTACAAGACCTTCTAGAACGAACACCCCCAAAAGATGTCCTTTTCATTACAGGGGACTGGAATGCAAAAGTAGGAAGTCAAGAAACACCTGGAGTAACAGGCAAATTTGGCCTTGGAGTACAAAATGAAGCAGGGCAAAGGCTAATAGAATTTTGCCAAGAGAACACACTGGTCATAGCAAGCACCCTCTTCCAACAACACGAGAGAAGACTCTACACATGGACATCACCAGATGGTCAATAGCGAAATCAGATTGATTATATTCTTTGCAGCCAAAGATGGAGAAGCTATATACAGTCAGAAAAAAACAAGACCAGGAGCTGACTGTGGCTCAGATCATGACTCCTTATTGCAAAATTCAGACTTCAGTTGAAAAAAGGAGGGAAAACCACTAGACCATCCAGGTATGACCTAAATCAAATCCCTTATGATTATACAATAGAAGTGAGAAATAGATTCAAGGGATTAGCTCTGATAGAGTGCCTGAAGAACTATGGACGGAGGTTCATGACATTGGACAGGAGGCAGGGATCAAGACCATCCCCAAGAAAAAGAAATGCAAAAAGGCAAAATGGCCATCTGAGGAGGCCTTACAAATAGCTGAGAAAAGAAGAGAAGCTAAAGGCAAAGGAGAAAAGGAAAGATATACCCATCTGAATGCAGAGTTCCAAAGAATAGCAAGGAGAGATAAGAAAGCCTTCCTCAGTGATCAATGCAAAGAAATAGAGGAAAACAACAGAATGGGAAAGACTAGAGATCTCTTCAAGAAAATTAGAGATACCAAGGGAACATTTCATGCAAAGATGGGCACAGTAAAGGACAGAAATGGTATGGACCTAACAGAAGCAGAAGATATTAAGAAGATGTGGCAAGAACACACAGAAGAACTATACAAAAAAAAGATCTTCATGACCCAGATAACCACAGTGGTGTGATCACTCACCTAGACCCAGTTGTCCTGGAATGTGAAGTCCAGTGGGCCTTAGGAAGCATCACTATGAACAAAGCTAGGGGAGGTGACGGAATTCCAGTTGAGCTATTTCAAATCCTAAAAGATGATGCTGTGAAAGTGCTGCACTCAATATGCCAGCAAATTTGGAAAACTCAGCAGTCGTCACAGGACTGGAAAAGGTCAGTTTTCATTCCAATCCCAAAGAAAGGCAATGCCAAAGAATGTTCAAACTACCACACAATTTTACTCATCTCACACTCTAGCAAAGTAATCCTCAAAATTCTCCAAGCCAGGCTTCAGCAGTTCATGAACCATGAACTTCTTGATGTTTAAACTGGATTTACCTGTTTTTCAGTGTTAGCCAAATTAAATTTCCTTTTAGGAAGATAAAGACTATGCATATTGTGATTGCCATGAGGGCACAATCACCATTGTACCAACAATACCCCAACCAGGCATGGCAGACAGTTATTATTAGATAATTATTATTTTTACAAAATGAATGATTTAACAATTGAACAAATCAACCAACCAATGAATGCAATCATATGCTCTGGTTTGGGGGGCAGTCTGAGAAAGGCAGTAACTGTCTCAAGGTATAAGTTGTCAAATGTCATGGCACCCAGCAGAAATCCACACTGATCTTTTTTTAACATGCAGATTTCCTTGTTCAGCTCTGGCTACAGAGTGCAGGTGGAACACTAGCAGTGCTGGAAACATTTTCAGTGATAGCAGTTTATATAGTTGAGGGGCTGGAGAACTTTACAGAGGGAAATTTTCTAAGAAAGAGCTCTTCAGTCTTCAAAAGCAGATACTAACAAGAATGTGAGATTGAAGCATATAAAATCTGAATGTATATAGAGAAAATTAATGTAAATTTGTTTTTTAAAATTCCAGGATGAATAGTCACTCTTTGGAGGTTGAAAAAAATAGTTTAGGTCAAATTAAAGACACCAGTGCATACTTTACAAAGTACAGACTGGATGTGAAGGACATGTTTCACCCATAGGGTGTATAGCCTCAAAATATTCATGAGGTTAATAAAGTATTAGATGCACTCATGGAATATAAGAGTTTGCAAGACAATTAAGAGGGGTTTCCAGCATGATCTTTAGCTTTTAAAGTCAGTAAAGAGAGAAAAGTACCAAATAGGGTAAAAATTTGGTGCTATTAATGTCATCTGAAATACTGATTGGACAGTGGGTGGTATTTCATATGTTCCATTGCTGTGTTCTGATGAAAGTGATTAATAATATACACTGTTTTAAAAACATACAAAAGACTGTGAACAGTATGTAAAGAATGAGATAATTAAGGGCTTGTGTGAACGTATCTGTAAATCTGTGGGCCCAGAGTGCTGGAAGTGAGCCACACTAATGGATCACATACCAAAGCCTTGGTATCAACTGCCCCCGCTCTCTTCAGTCATCACCATCAAACTATACTGTAGAATCCAAACTTCTGGTCTGGGATTATGTGGGAAAATGTCACATGAGTGCGTCTGCTGGGGGAGAGGAAGGGATGGAGGAGATGGTGGTGGTGGTGGTTGAGGGCCCTGAGTAATAATACTGTCTCTGAGGAGAGAAGAGATACTTACATGGGAGAAAAACTGTTTAGGGTCTGAAGTCATGATTCACATGTTGTCATTTGGATCCCTTAATCATGTTTACAGTTTAGAAACAACACATTTTGTAGACTCCTCCATGTTAGGAAATGAGAGGGTAACAGGCAGGAAGGCCAGGGGTCTCCAAACAGAGGAAATAGCCTGCAATTGTCAGACATTTTTATCTCTCTTAAGCGGCAGGAGGAAACAAACTAGCGATATTTTTTCCTTCTCTATACAAATTTAAAAGGAGGTTTCTCTTAAAATACTGTGTTGCCTTAATGACACCTGGCTTCACCTGAAGTTAACTATTCTCAAACTTAGAGATAACTAATGCCTTTTTCTTATGGAAATGTTTGTCTTAAGCTATGCTAATGTACTATGCATTTACCCCAAACTCTGTCTTCAAGTCGATTCTGCCTCTTGGCTCAGAACCTACTTGACAAACCAGTATGTTATACTCAGATATTATTCCTCTAATCTATGTAAACAAAACTATTTGTATGGTGATCTTCCCTTCTTCAAGATTCAAGTTAATCATTTTATGGCCCAGGATGAGCCATTTGGTGCCAAGATTATCCCAAAATGCATCTTATGGGTGAGGGGCCTGGTGCCATTCTGAGTTTTAAGACATTCCTTTCTTTCATTAACAGACTGCTAGTGACTATATAACATCCACCTGAAGACTAGCATGGGGGTACTCTTTCTGCCCCCTTCTGATGCCTATGTCAGAAGCTTTCTCTATCTCCTTTATACTTTAATAAAACTTTATTACACAAAAGCTCTGAGCGATCAAGCCTCGTCTCTGGCCCCGGATTAAATTCTTTTCCTCCGGGGGCCAAGAATCCCGGCATCTTTGCGTGATTCAACAACAGCCTTTCAGAAACAAGCTTCAAATCATATTTCAATGTTTCCAAAATCTGTGCTAATCCTTTTCATCAGTGGTGCTGAATAAAATTGTTGCTTTGTCAAACTGGGAAATAGTTCAAGTGGCCATGACCTACACATTAGATTAGTTGTTCAATGTAATAATTTGTAAAGCTACATTTTGTAAATGGGACATCAAATCATTGCCTTTCATCTGCTTTTGAAATCTTAATTGCCAAAGGGAATTTTTTTGAGTTAAGTTAATTTTGGAAGTTAAATATAAATAATTTTTCCATATTGTCCATCAACAATTTCAAAAAAAAGCATAACCATATGTTTCTTATACATAAAAACAAAACTACACATTCTCCTATTTTCTTCATATCTCTTTGTGTGCAGTGAAAGATTTATGCATTGGTTTTGTCAGGAATGAAAAATATTTTCTCAAGGTTAAGTTATCCAAGAATATTGGTATATAAATAATAAAAAATGTTACCATGGAAGGTTCTAGAATATATTATAAAAATGGTATAAATACTAGAAACTCATCTCATGAGATATATGAATGTGAAGGAGAACTAACTAGATTTTATTCAAGTTATTTTGGTTATTATTTTAAACAAGATTTACCTTAAACAGTGCTATAAATTTCACATTAAACCATTAAAATTACTGTTTTTGCAATACTTTGTAACAAAACTATACTGGTGTGTTTTGGAAGGTATGAGTTATCTCTAGATTGTGGTCAGTTTCAAATGTATAAAAAGTAGACAGAATATTACAATAAATTCCCATATTCCCATTGTTACCAAACCAAACTTGGGTCTACTTGCCCTCATGCAGTAAAGCCAATCTATTGCTCTGAGTTTTGGTGCAAAGAAATGCAGCATTTACTGCAGGGAACCAAGCAAGGAATTCAGGATAGCTAATGCTCAAAACACCCAAACTCCCTGATGGGTTTCAAAAGCATTTTGAAAGGCAAGTTGAGGAAGGGGCATCTCAGGGTATGTGATCGGTTTGTGCATAGTTCTTTGATTGATTGATGGTAAGGTACCAGGGCGATGTCACTGGGGTCAACATTATCAGTCCTTAGGCACCAGTAAGTCTGGAGGGAGGTACATGCTCAGATCATCAAGTAGTTAAATTTCTTCTGTTTGGTGGTGTTTAATTAAAAAACAAAACAAAACAAAACATTATTTTGACCATGCCATGTGGCTTGAGGGATCTTAGTTCTCTGACCAGGTGACCAGGGCTTGAATCTGGGCCCCTGACAATAAAAGCCCCAAGTCCTAACCACGGGACTGCCAGAGAATTCTCTGGTGATGGTTTTAACATCTGTAAAACAACTCAGGAAATGTACATAAAGGTATTATTATTTAGGTACTTCAGAGAGGAGCTAAGGCAGAGGATATGGGGGAGGGGTCTCTCCTAGAAAGGACCCACAGTGTCAAGCTCAGTTATACCATCTCCCACCTTCAACAGTTACTGACTCCTGGCAATATTTCCTCACCCATTATTACTTTGAAGAAATGCTAAGATATTTTATGCATAAATATTTCAGTGTGCATCTATATAACAGAACTCTTTTTTAAATCAAATAATACCACACTACCTTTAAATGTGCTTTGAAAAGTTTTGTATTTATAACTGGAAAGGCAAAGCAGTTTCAAAGATGAGAACTTTGCTCTCAAAGTGTCTTGCATTGTAGGAGTGAATGTCGCCAAGGGACCATTTCATGTAAATTGGCAGTTATGTGAGCTATAGCTCTGAAGAACAGTGCACTTCAGTCAACAAAAGTTCATGAGCTATGCTTTCCCCATCTGACTGGAAAAATAAAACTGCAGAATTACATCCAGCAAATATGGAGATACTGAAGTGCTTTCTCAAGTCTTATGTTTACTGTGTTAGAAGGAAAAAAAAAAAAAAAAAAAGCAACTTGTTGGTCCCCTTTGTAATATTAAGAAGGCATCTTGCAATCCTGCTCCAGTCATAAATATAACCTGGGAAGACTGGTTTTTAAAAATTTCATATTTCCAGCCCAGGTACACTAGAGGTTTACAAGAGTGATTCCTAACAGTCTGTGGTTTGTGAAAAAAGTACTGTGAACAAGTCAGTTCTTTATTTTTCTTGAGATGGTCATACTTAAAGTATGATGATCAGAAATGCTATATCATAATTATTCTTAGGTATTTGACATACTCTATGTAATGTATATGAATATGTTGAGAAAGGAATGTTTCCTGCCATATCAATAAATCAGATATTTTTTATATCATATTTTTCAGCCCTTCTATTGAGGTAAATTTTGAGTGGTATCATGCTACTTTATCGCAGGGTGGTACAGTTCAAGTAAAAAAATCACACATTGATATTTTGTAAGGGCAGCATCCATGCTCAACAGTGGTGACTACAGGAAGTGTGTCTCTAGGAAAGCCAGCCCTGCTACACTTAGATTGTCACTGAAGCCCAGGGTGAGCTTGTCAGAAAGAAACTGTGCTATGTCAGCATCCAGGGCCCCCATCTTGCTACCCAGAAGTCTGCTCCAAACAAAATGAAGACCCCTTTATTTCGTTCCCTTCCCAATCCCTTTCCCTTCACTCTCTCTGGAGATCAACCCCAGTCATGATGTTCAGGCCATGTTTTTATGTCTTGTCTACTCACAGGCACCCACATTCACCAGGGCCTCACCTCACCCACGCCCACCCCATATACCACATTGTTTATTAGGGGAAGGTATGTTTTGTATTGTTCAGGGTCCCATGGATCCCCTTCTTCCCTCCCTCCTGTGCAGATCTTGAGCGGCCTGTGGACAGGGCATTGGTAGCTCAAGAGACTCCTGGATACCTGTTTTAAAACTTGAAAGGTTAAGGGTTTGCACGCATGTATCTACAAGGGGCCTTTATTTTTTTAGGAAGCAATTTATTGGAAGAACTGGCAACATTGAAAGATGGAAAACTTAAGTGAACTTTTTCTGCAAGGGCAATACTGTGGTCTGTATGGCAGGCAGGGTGACCTTGGGCAGTCTCCTGGGACTTGGTGCAAGTCCAGTCCAGGCTCAATCCTTGTCGCCGTCACCCAGGATGAGCTTATCAAAGACATACTCTGCCAGGCCGCCTTCCAGGGACCCCTTGTTGCTCAGGATGCTGACATGGTCTCCCAGCTCCTTGATGAACTCCACCTGCTGGTCCCAGTGGTGGGTCTTCAGGAAGTAGCACAGGTGGGTGTCGCTGCTGTCAGTGGGCAGCTGGTGCAGGTTGAGCAGGCTCTGGTTGACACACTTCTCCAGGTGCAGGGTGTCCTGCATGGCCTGGAGACCACTCTCCCACTCTTGGGTCTCAGAGTTTCTCATGTCCAGGAAGGAGAAGCTACCCCCACGCCGGTTCTGCAGCAACATCAGGCTCTTGGCAGTCTCGCTGTGCTCCTGGGAGCGGAGCAGGAAGAAGCAGGAGCAGCTCTGCAAGGCCACGTTGTGGTAATGGTGGTGCAGGGAGCAGGCCCTGGCCAGGCACTGGAAGGAGGCATGGAGCTCCAGGGCGGCGTGGCTGTTGCACTCGTGGTGGTAGCCCTGGCACACCTGCGAGGCAACTGCAAACAGCATGGCGGGCGGCGGCAAGACCATCCGGAAGGCGTCTCAGATGAGGGAGGTGCGGCAAGGGCAGCAGCGGGTGCAGACATGCTGGCTGCCTTCTCGGAGCCTTCTTACGGTGACACATGACAGAGGACAGAGGTGGGTTCTGGGCCACAGGGCAGGTGGCTGGGTGTGGGCTCTGGGATGGACAGGAAATGGCAACCATTATGCACGGTGAGTGCCTGAGAAGATTCTGTAGATCAGTGCTTCTCAAACTTTACCTTGCACATGAATCACTAGGGATTCCATTCAAGTATAGATTCTGATTTACTTGGTCTGGGGTCCAGCTAGGAACCTGCATTTCTAGAAAACTCCCAAATGAAGCCAGTATTCTTGGTGTCAGGGAAATTACTTTGAGTAGCGGGAATTTAGAGCCCTCGGCATGGAATCCACTGGATGAGCAGATGGAGAGATGAGGAAGGGATGGGACAGTGAGAAGAGAGGACAGGTGTGGATCCTGTTGAGACAAGCAAGATGTGGAAGACTTTCCTCTCTATCATGTAGCATCCCTTCCTCTCGACTTGGCAAGTTGTTGAGATTGTTTATCAGTCACTAAGGCATGTCCAACTCTTTGCAACCCCGTGGCCTGCAGCAGGATCAGCTTCCCTGTCCTTCACTATCTCCTGGTGTTTGCTCAAACTCATGTCCATTGAGTCAGTGATGCCATCCAACCGTCTCATCCTATGTCATCCCCTTCTCCTCCAGCCTTCAATCGTTCCCAGCATCAGAGTCTTTTCCAATGAGTCAGCTCTTCCCATCAGGTGACTGAAGTATTGGAGCTTCCGCATCAGTCTTTCCAGTGAATATTCAGGACTGATTTCCTTTAGGATTGACTGGTTTGATCTCTCTCCTGTCCAAGCAATTCTCAAGAGTCTTCTCCAACACCACAATTTGAAAGTATGAATTCTTCAGCACTCAGCCTTCTTTATGGTTCAACTCTCACATCCATACATGACTACTGCAAAGACCATAGCTTTGACTATAGAGACCTGTACTACAGAGCAACCCACGTAGCCCTGCATCACATAAGCTGCTTCCTGTACACAGACAGTGGGCAGCACTTGTTAATTAGATGAACTGGTTAAGTAGGCCTAGGTTGGTTAAATGAGCTCATGATACATTAGATACCATATAAACTACTTCAGTACCAAAGATATCTAACTAGAAAGCGTAGGTGGCCTGACCTTTGTGATCTCTCATTTAATCTTCCAGGACTCTGCTTATCTTCTTGTCCAATAGTTAGTTTATCCAGTCCTGTGAGTCCAGCACTCTCAAGATGTTGGCTCTTCTATGTTTATTTTCAGTACTGTTATCTCACCTTGTTACTCAACCACCCTGGGGTTCACTCCCCCAAAACACAGTGAAACCAATCTACTGGCACAGGTTGTATAAGGGAGAGTACAGCCTTTGTTGCAGGCCAGGCAAAGAGAACCAGCAGCTCATGCTGAGAAGACCCCAGCTCTCCAGCTGCTTTCACGAGGCTTTTAACAACAGTGTGAGGCAAAGGGTCTCAGCGTGCCTGATCACCTTGTACTCAATTCTCTGATCCATTGATGGCGAGGTAACAGGGTGATGTTTTCAGGAATCTCAGTCATGAACCTTCTGGTTTCAGCAGGTCTGGGTTTTACATTCTTGTGGTCAGCATGTAGTTAACTCTTTCTACATGGTGGGGTTTTAGTAACTGCAAGACAAGTCAAGGACATATTTCAGAATATTATATAAAGCCCTTGAGAAGAAACTGAAGGTGTTTTAATGGCTAAACTATTATTTGTTCTTGGCTAAGTGTTTTCATTTGTTTCTGTACATTTTCACTTCTCTGATTAAATTTGCTGCAAGCTTTTTCAGGAACAAGAGGTGGGAGGGGCACACAGGGATCTAACCCCAGAAACGTGCTCAGAGCAGTGTTTGATTTCCACATGAGCTTCAGATTCAGTTTTCTGGCTGCCTGCAAGGCATTTCCACTTTCGAATCTAATAGGCATCTGAGACTTACATGACATGCCTTCCCACATCCTTTTGGTCTCCCTGTTAACATTCCCAGATTAATTAATAGAAATACTTTCAACCCAGATGATCAAGTGCAAAACCTGGAATGGAGATTATTTCTCACCATTTCCCATTTTTCTCCTCTGTCCCTTAAGCAAATCTTGTCTCCAAAATCCATCTGGAACATGTGAAGATCTCATTTCCTCAGTGACCACTCATTTCCAGCCACCACTGTCTGTCTGCCCTGCTACCATGTCTCCTAATTTGTCTCCTAGCCTCAACTCACCATCACTCACCTACTTTCTTTAAAGGAGCCAAAATCACTGGCTTAATATTTGGGGAGTCTTATTTTATTTTTTATTCGGAAAGAAACATTTGACCTTAACCTTGACCACATATTTTTCAGCCCTTCTCCTGAGGTAGTTTGAGTTTTCTGGTATGATTACTTTAATGGAAGAAAGGGTACAATGGAAGGGGGAGAAATATGTGTGTATGTGTGAGAGAGAGAGAGAGAGAGAGTTGGACCATAAATTGCCGAGTGCCAAAGAAATTGATGCTTTTGAACTGTGGTGCTGGAGAAGACTCTTGACAGTCCCTTGGACTGCAAGAAGATCAAACCAGTCAATCCTAAAGGCAATCAACCCTGAATATTCAGTGGGAAGACTGAACTTGAAGCCCCAATACTTTGGCCACCTGATGTGAAGAGCTGACTCATTAGAAAAGATCCTGATGCTGGGAAAGATTGAAGGCAGGAGGAGAAGAGGGTGGCAGATGATGGGATTGTTAGCATCACCAACTCAATGGACATGAAGTTGAGCAATCTCTGGGAGATAGTGGAGGACAGGGAAACCTGGCATGCTGTGGTCCATGGTGTTGTAAAGCTGGACATGACTTACAGACTGAACAACATATATGATGGATGTTTTTAAGGGTAATATGTATGACTAGCATGGTGAGCTAGGATATTACTCCTGTGTCTATAGGGAAGTCAGCCTATGGCTTAGTTACCAGTATCAGTGTTTTCCAGGGAGACACTGTTAAAGACGGACAGTACCATACCTGTTTAGGACCCCACATGCTACTCAGAAGCAATAGACTTCAACATTTGCATAATCTATTGAGCTAAAGGTTTTCAGGTAAAGTTGAAGACTCCTTTATTTTACTCCCTGTCTAATCTCCTTCACTTCTCACTAAGAGACAACCAGTATTTTAATGCTGTACTATGGTGTGTGTGTGTGTGTGTGTGTATGTGTGTGTATATATATATATATATATATATATATATATATATATAATTTTACCACATACAGGTACCCACATAGACTAGGTCCTCAGATGGCCCATCCCACCCTGTCCACCTACTTTGTTCATGGGGGTCCTGTGTTTTCCAGGATCTCAGGAACCCCTTTTCCATCCCTCTGCAGAGATCCTGAGCTATATATGGACCAGACCTGGGTAGCCGAGAAAGATTCCTGGATACCTGTTTTAAAGTTTAAAAGATGAGAGAGCTGCACACAAAAATCAAACAGAGACCTTTATTTATTGAGGAACCAAATAACTTTATGTGAAGAACTGGTAAAACTGCAAGAAAAAAACTTAGGTGAACTTATTCTGCAAGGGCAACACTGTGGTCTGCATGGCAGGCAGGGTGACCTTGGGCAGTCACCTGGGACTCGGGGGAAAGTCCAGTCCAGGCTCAGTCCTTGTCACTGGTGTCCAGGGTGAGCTTGTCAAAAGCGTACTCTGCCAGACCGCCTTCTGGCGCCCCCATCTTGCACACGTTGGTGAGATGGTCCGCCAGCTCCTTGATGAACTCGAGCTGCTGGTCCAAGTGGCGCGTCTCCAGGAAGTGGCACAGGTGGGCGTCGCTGCTCTCGGTGGCCAGGTGGTGCAGGTCGAGCAGGCTCTGGCTGACTCTCTTCTCCAGGTGCAGGGCGTCCTGCGTGGCTTGGAGGCCGCTCTCCCGCTCTTGGGTCTCGGGCATCCTGGTGTCCAGGAAGGAGACGCGGCCCCCACGCTGGTTCTGCAGGAACATCAGGCTCTCGGCCGTCTCGCTGTGCTCCTGGGAGCGGAGCAGGAAGACGTGGGAGAAGTGCTCCAGGGCCATGTCGTGGTGCTGGTGCAGGGAGCAGACCCTGGCCAGGCACTGGAAGGAGGCGTGGAGCTCCAGGGTGGCGCGGCTGTTGGCCGCGGCCTCGCACTCGGGGCGGTAGTGGTAGCGCCCCTGCCAGGCCGCTGCGGGCAACATGGCGGGCAGTGGCAAGACCATCCGGAAGGCGTCTCGGATGAGGGAGGTGCGGCGAGGGCAGCAGCGGGATGGGCAGCAGCGGGTGCGGAGGTGCTGGCCGCCTCCTCGGAGCCTTCTCACGGTGACCCATGACGGCGGCCAGAGGCGGGCTCTGGGCCCTGGGGCAGGT
This sequence comes from Bos taurus, assembly GCF_002263795.3. Lineage (NCBI taxonomy): Eukaryota > Metazoa > Chordata > Mammalia > Artiodactyla > Bovidae > Bos > Bos taurus. The sequence goes on from NC_037357.1 coordinate 105,936,917, forward strand.
GGCTGGGTGCGGGCTCTGGGATGGACAGGAAATGGTGACCGTTAGTGCAGGGTGAGCGCCTGGGCTTTGGGTCCCTTAAGGAAGAGGTCACCAGGTGGGCGGGGCCTGTGGGCGGGGCAAGAGCACTGAGTCCAAGTTCCATCAAAGCCTGGGTGAGGCACGAATGCTTTGACCTGAGCACCTGATGCTTAAATTTTTGCATTACTAATAATTTGGAAGAACTTTTTCTCGTTCTCTAATTCAGCATCCTTCAACATTTTTGAGACTTGGAACTGGTTTCCTGGAGGACAATTTTTCCCTTGGAGGGAGAGTATGTTTTCAGGATTATTCTCCTAAGGAGAGCACAACCTAGATCCCTCAGGTGCACAGTTCACAGTAGGGTCTGTTCTCCTTTGAGAATCTAATATCACTGCTGTGACAGGAGGTAGCACCCAGGTGGTAATATGAACGATCAGGAGTGAGTGTCAATACAGGTGAAGCTTTATGTGCCCAACACTCACTTTCTGCCATGTGGAGCCGTTCCCACCAGAGTGTTCGGGAGACCTGCTCTGATTGTTTCCTTCTACATTACGTTTCTGTATTTGAAGGTTGAATGATATTCTCTTCAGTTTTCTGTATTATGTCTGTGAGTTTTCCTCCAGAAATAGTTTGTTTTGTTCATCATGATCTTTTCTTTTACTTCCCTCAATATCTTACAAACCTTTCTCGACTTAAACTTAGGAATAAAGGACTCATTTGATTTGCCTGGCTAATTAGCATGGATCAACTCTAGAGCTGGGATGTCCATTTCATGTACAGTCCCATTTGTATTGGAGGGCAGAGTGTGTCAGTCATTCAGTGACCTTCTCCTTTGGGAAATGCATGGCATGGAGAATTCAGGTACGATAAGGACCCTCACTATCACCCTTTGATACCTAAGTAGCTATGGAGTCATCCACGGTGTGAAACAGCATCTGGGCTGCTGTCTGTAGTGAGGGGTGAAAGGTAACTATGGAATGTGAAACTGATAGATCCAACACCAGGGGAGTTGGCTTGCTCCTTCCCCTGACCGCTTTTAGCCTTGCAGGCTAACTGAAGAAAACTGTCCAAAAAGCCTTTGGTTTTTGTACTGCCTCCAGGATGCAGAAGAAAGGGCCCCCACGTTTCCAAAAAATAAGCTTGAGCAGGCGCAAAATGTTAAACGTTTACATTGTTCTGTCCTCCGAGTGCGAGGAAAATGGTTACATTCAATTCTCAGGACTGAAACAAAGCTTTAGATAAATCACAAACGGGAGAAAGGCAAGAGGGGAACTCCAGCCATTTCTTTGAGTTAGCTCTTATGGAAACTGCACTGCCCTTCTATGTCATATTCCAGACCAGATCTCCAGGATCTGTAATGTTAATATTGATTGATTGATCTATTTATCCATCCATCCAGCTATCTATGCATCTATCTGCACCAAGTCTTAGTTGCAGCACATGGGATCTTGGAGTTTTGGTGTGCCATGCAGGATCTTTAGTGACATGCAAACTCTTAGTTGCAGCATGTGGAATCTAGTTCTCTGAGCAAGAGTCGAACCCTGGCTGCCTGCATTGGGAGCTTGGAGTCTTAACCAGTGGACCACAAGGGTAGTCCCTAGGATCTGTAATATTAAACCCATACATTTTGAATTTCTTGTTACGGGTTTGAGTGAATAATTTGTGCTGAAGAATAAGCAAGAATCATAAAAAATGAGTTTGTACTTTGTGGCTAATTGCTTCTGGGTGTATGATGACATGGATATAAAATATTCTAATTATATAAATGTTGCAAGGGAAATCTGGGGGAAAAAAGCATTAGTGGACTATACTTTCCTTGCTCTTTGCCACTGCTGGGCTGATTGGAATTTGAACTCTTTGAATATTGAAAACTGTAAATCTTCATTGGCTTCCCTAGGGGCTTAGTGGTAAAAAAACAAAAAACAAAAAACCAAACACCTGCCTGCCAATTCAGAAAACACAGGAAATGTGCAGGTTTGATCCCTGAGTTGGCACTATCCCCTGGGGAAGGAAGGAAATGGCCACCCACTCCAGTATTCTTACCTGGGAAATCCCATGGACAGAGAAACCTGGCGGGCTACAGTGCATGGGGTCACAAACAGTTGGACATAATTTAGTGAGTAAACAACAACACATCTTGATAAGTGATGATTTTTGCTTATTTGGATCTCTGGAAAAAGGAAGGCAACATGATAGAGAAGCAATCTCCAGCTGGAGTTTTAAATACAGTTTTTTAAATTTTTTAAAATTAGTTTTATTGAAATATAGTTGATTTACAATGTTGTGTTAGTTCCAGGTGATGAGCAAGATGATTTATTTATACACATACATATATCCACTCTCTTTTAGATTATTTTCTCATATAGGTTATCACAGAATATTGAGTAGAGTTTCCTGTACTATACAGCAGAGCCTTGTTGGTTATCTATCTTATATAGTATAATGTGTGTATATTCATCCCAAGCTCCTGATTTATCCCTCTCCCCCATGTTTCCCCTTGGGTAACCATAAGTTTGTTTTTTATATATGTAAGTCTCTTTATGTTTTGTGAATAAGTTCATTTGTACCTTTTTTTTTTGAAAGAAAATGACTCTGCATTTGAATGATAACATATGGCATTTATCTTTCTCTGTCTGACTTAAGTATAATAATCTCTGGGTCCATCCTTGTTGCTGCAAATGGCATTATTTAGTTCTTTTTTTTCTGACCAAGTAATATTTCATTGTGGGCTTCCCTGTTGGCTCAGCCTTAAAGAATCAGCCTGCCAGTGCAGGAGACGTGGGTTTAATCCCTGGGTGAAGAAGATCCCCTGAACAAGGAAATGGCATCCCACTCCAGGATTCATGCCTGGGAAATCCCATGGACAGAGGGGCTTGGCAGGCTACAGTCCATGGGCTTGCAAAGAGTTTTACATTAGTTAGTGACTAAACAACAACAGTATTTCATTGTATATATGTACCACATCTTCTTTATGCATTCTTCTGTTGATGGACATATTGTTGCTTCCATGTCCTGATTATTAGGTTGCTTTCATGTCCTGCTTCAGTGAACAATGAGGTGCATGTGTCCTTTTGGATTATGGCTTTCTCCAATGCATACCCATGAGTGGGACTGCTGGATCATGTGGTAGTTCCTACCTTAAGTTTTTAAGAAACCGCCATACTGTTCTCCATAGTGGCTATACCAATTTTCATTCCCACCAACAGTGTAGGGGGTTTCCCTTCTCTCTACATTCTCTCCAGCATTTATTGTTTGCATATTTTTTGTTGATGGCCATTCTGACCAGTATGAGCTGATATCTCATTGTAGTTTTGATTTGCATTTATCTGATAATTAGTGATGTTGAGTATCTTTTCTTCTGCTTTGTGCTTTTTGGCCATCTATATGTCTTCTTTGAGGAAATGTCAATTTAGATCTGCTCATTGTTTGATTGTTTGCTTTTTTGACATACAGCTGCATGAGCTGTTTGTATATTTTGGAGATTAGTATCTTGTTGCTCACCTCACTTGAAAATATTTTCCCCCATTCTGTGGGCTCTTTTTGTTTTGTTTTTGATGGTTTCCTTTGCCCTGTAGAAGCTATTAAGTTTAATTAGGTCCTATTTGTTTATTTTTATTTTTATTATTCTAAGAAGTGTATCAAAAAAGATATTACTGTGATTTATGTTATAGAATGTTCTGCCTATGTTTTCCTCTAAGAGTTTTATAGTGTCCAGTCTTATATTTAGGTCTTTGATCCGTTTTGAGTTTATTTTTGTGTATGATGTTAGAGAATGTTTTAATGTATTTCTTTTATATGTAGCTGTGCAGTTTTCCCTAGAACCACATATTGAAGACATTGTCTTTTCTACATTGTATATTTTTGCCTCCTTTGTGGTAGATAAATTAACCATAGGTGTGTGAGTTTAAATGAAGTTTTCAGTTGTTAGTGAGCTCTTATGAAATCAGATGTCTGATCCTTAGAAGGGTGATGATTTTTCTGCCTCACGTGTCTATTTTTCAGTGGGTCAGTTTCAACTGTAAGACTAAGGCAAGTGAACTTAGGAAAACTCTACCATTGTAGTCTATAAACAGCCCGGTGCAAAAGAACCCCAATGACAGGGTGTCATCAAATGAGCATGGCTGTGTTCCAATAAAATTGTATTTATGGCTGTTGAAGGTTGAATTTTAGAAAAATTTTTGCGTGTCATCCATACTGTTCTTTTAACATTTTCTGATCATTTAAAAATACAAAAGCCATTTTAGCTTGTGTGCTGTACACAAATAGATGATGGGTCAGATTCAGCTTGTAAGCCATTGTTTGCTAACCTCTGTTTCAGATAACATGTATACTTTGAAAAACTGTAGAAATGAATTACTACAACTAAATAAAAAATTACAATTGAAAGTGACTGATGAACCTAGTAAAAAATAACAGATGGGACATCATCATGCAACTTAATATACTGCACACAGTTCCAAATCCTTATCTGACTCTCAGTTTATATATAACTGTCAATACCAGTTGCCGGTAGAGAATTTGTTCTCAAATTGAAAAATTATTCAACAAGATTTAAGGCCTACCAAATCACAAAAAATATAGTCTAACTCAGTGACCATTTCTATAGGATGAGACACAGATAAATATTGAGATTGCTGTAATTTGTTTGCTAAGGAAGAAATTCGTGTGTTAAATCACTCCATGATAATTGGTTGACATTTGTAACTTATTGAGTTTATATTTTTGAATTTTATATGATTTGGTGTTCAATAGTTTCATTTGTGAATTTTATAGAGAATGACTTTATGCTTTTTGTATTTGTTATGACTGAGAAAGAAGTACTACAGTGACAAAAAATTAACTCAAAATGGATCAACAGGCCTAGTGATAAAGTACAAAATTGGAGGTATTCTTACCTCTCCAGACTGGAAAAAATTAGGAGATTCACTCTTATGAAAGCATGTGGAGAGAAACCCAAGGCTGTCCCTGTGCAACAGAGAGAAGATGAAACAAAGGAATGTCACAAGGTTTTCAAATTCTACGCAGGAAACAGGCTACAACTACTCAGATACTAACATATGCTACCCTTTAAGAAAAATGAAGAATAACTTTCAGAGAAGAATCTGGGCTCAGAACATGGAGCCTTCAGCACAGAGGGGGAAATCTTGACCTGCAAGGAATTCCTCCTAAGCCTGGCAGCCTAATGAAATATCCATACTGGGCTTTGAAATCACTTGGAATCAGTGACCTCTTTGTTCTGATTTTTTTCCATTTTGGAATAGGAATTGGCTAAAGCTCTTATACTTGATTTGTTCTAACATTGTTTATTGGAAAGAGGTAACTTGTTTTCTGGGCTTCCCTGATTGCTCAATGGTAAGGAATCCACCTGCCAATATGGGAGACACAGGTTTGATCCCTGGTCTGGGAAGATCCCCTGGAGAAGGAAATGGCAACCCACTCCAGCATTCTGGCCGGGGAAATCCCATGGACAGAGGAGCCTGGTAGGTTACAGTCCTGGGTTCCAAAAGAGTCAGACACAACTAGACAACAACAACTTGTTTTCTAGTTTTACAGGTATAGAGATGGACAAGTATGTTGTCCTAAGATGGATCATATGCAGAGTCTCACTCTCTGATTTACATAATGCTGATAATTAGGTTTTGGACTTCTAAACTCATTATATGAAATTTTGGACTTGAGTTTAATTTACACTGTAAAGGATTAAGATTCAATGGGATGTTGGGATGGATGAATGTATTTCACATGTGATGTAGATGTGAACCTTTGGGGGCCAGAGGGAAGACTGTGGTAAGCTGAAAATTACACTACCAAAAAATAATCTACATATGAATCTCTGAAACCCATGAATGTAATCTTATATGGCAAAACTAAGACTGTCTTTAGATGTGGTTACTTTTAAGATCTTGAGATGGGAATATTATGCTGGATTATCTAGGTGGGCTCTAAATGCAGTCAGACACAACCACTTAAGAGGGAGATAGAGGTTTCACACTCAGAGAGGAAAATGTAAAGGGCAGATAGAACAAAGATTTGAAGATGATGGCCTTAAAGACTGGAGGGATGCAGGCAGAAGCCAAGGAAAGATAGCAGCAAACAGAAAGTGGAAGGAGAAAGGAAGATTCTACCCTGGATCCTCCAGAGGATATATATAGTAGCTGACACCTTGATTTGGGCCTAATGAACATATTTTGGTGCTTCTGGCCTCCAGACCTCTAAGAGAATAAGTATGTGGTTTTTGTTTTATGGCAGGGGTAGGGGGGGTGGTCATCAGTTCAAGGCAATTTGTTACCACAGCCCTGGGAGATTATTTAAATTGGAAGCAATCCAAATGCCCATCAAATGATGAATGGATATAGAAAGTGTGATATTACCATCTAACAGAATATTATTCATTAATAAAAAGAATAAAGTAATAATGCGTTCTGCCACATGAATGGACCTTGAAAACATGCTAAGTGAAAGAAACCAAAAAGGAACACATATTGTATGGTTCCATTTATATGAAATGTTCAGAACAGACAAATCTATACTACACAGAAAGCAAATTAGTAATTGCCTAGGATTGGGCAGGTAGGGATATTGGGAAATGCTACCTAAGTGGAGTGAAGTTTATTTGGGGGACAATGAAAATATTCTAAAATTTATGATGGGTGTATAACTATGAATATACTAAAAGTTCTTGGATATAAATTCAGAGGGTGAATTATATGGTATATGAATGATGCCATAGTAAATTCATTTTTTCAAAAGAAGGCTCTAAAGTGTGGTGAGAAAAAGGCATGAAATTATATTGAGAAAGACAAGTCCCACTATCTGCAGTGTCAAGCAGGGGATCAAGGAGAGCTGATGGTATAGTTCCAGTGTAAGGGTCAGCAACCTCAGTACCCAGTAGGAGCTAATGGTTCAGTTCAAATCCAAAAGAAAGAAAAATCCCCCCTCATTTAAAGAAGGGTCAGCCTTTTTGTTCTAGTCAGACCTTCAATTGATTGGATGAGGCTCACCCCCGTTAGGGAAGTCAATCTGCTTTATTTATTTATTGTGATTCAAAGGTTAATCTTACCCAGAAACACCCTCAGGGACACACTCATAATGATATTTGCCCAAATATCTGGGCATCCCTTGGTCCAGTCAAGTTGACAAATAAAATTTAACGTTATGTAATTTCTTAGTCATAGATACATATTGTAATATTTTCCCATTTGCAATTTGTCTTTTAGTTTTTAATTTTAATCAAGTCCATTTGATCACCTTTTTTCTTTTCACTTGTATGTATTGGATCACTTGTATGTAATGGATCAGTATGTCCATTCCTGCAAAAATATAGTAGCCTTTTCCCAGTAGCCTTGGGAAATGGCTAAGTGGAATGAGGTTTATTTGGGGGACAGTGAAAATATTCCAAAATTTATTATGATACATTTTTTATTGGGATTTTGAGAGATTGCATTGAATCTGTGAACTCTTTGGGGGACTGTTACCATATTTAAAATATTAAATATTTCAGTAAATGAACAAGAGATGTCTTCTCATTCATATTGACCTAGTTTAAATTATGGAGAACAGTGTGGAGATTCCTTAAAAAACTGGAAATAGAACTGCCTTATGATCCAGCAATCCCACTGCTGGGCATACACACTGAGGAAACCAGAAGGGAAAGAGACACGTGTACCCCAATGTTCATCGCAGCACTGTTTATAATAGCCAGGACATGGAAGCAACCTAGATGTCCATCAGCAGATGAATGGATAAGAAAGCTGTGGTACATATACACAATGGAGTATTACTCAGCCATTAAAATGAATACATTTGAATCAGTTCTAATGAGGTGGATGAAACTGGAGCCTATTATACAGAGTGAAGTAAGCCAGAAGGAAAAACATAAATACAGTATACTAACGCATATATATGGAATTTAGAAAGATGGTAACAATAACCCGGTGTACGAGACAGCAAAAGAGACACTGATGTATAGAACAGTCTTATGGACTCTGTGGGAGAGGGAGAGGGTGGGATGATTTGGGAGAATGGCATTGAAACATGTAAAATATCATGCAAGAAACGAGTTGTCAGTCCAGGTTCGATGCACGATACTGGATGCTTGGGGCTAGTGCACTGGGACGATCCAGAGGGATGGTATGGGGAGGGAGGAGGGAGGAGAGTTCAGGATGGGGAACACATGTATACCTGTGGCAGATTCATTTTGATATTTGGCAAAACTAATACAATATTGTAAAGTTTAAAAATAAAATAAAATTAAAAAAAATTATTTGAGCAATGTTTGTAGTTTTCACAGTAAATGTCTTGCACCTCCTTGGTTAAACTTGAGTATTTTTTTCTTTCTGATGCTCTTAGTGGAGTTGTTTTCTTAATTTCCTTTTCAGATTATTCGTTGATCAGGTATACAGTACAATTTATTTTTGTGTGTTGAAGCTGTGCTCTGCAATTTTCCTGAAAGTATTATAATTTTTTGTTCTTCAGGATTCTCTTTATATAAGGTTGTGTCATCTGTGAATAGTTTTACTCCTTCCATTTCAACTAGGATGTCTTTTTCTCCATGCCTAAATGGTAAGGCTAGAATGTCTGGTTGAATGGAAATGGCAAAAGCAGGCATCCTTTTCTTTTTCCTGACCTTAGAGGGGAAGCTTTTGTTGTTTCATCATTGAATATGGTGTTAGCTTCTAGTTTTTAAAGCTGCCCTTTATCATATTGAGGAAGTTCCCTTCTCTTTATAGCTTGTTGAGTGTTTTAATATTGAAATGGTATTTAATTTTGTCAAATATTTTTGCGTTCGTTGAAATGATTGCATGCTTTTTCTCCCAATCATTCTGTTAGTATGATTAGTTGATTTTTGTGTATTGAATCAACCTTGCATTCCTAGGGAAAATTCTACTTGGCCTATAATATAGTATATAATACTATATATTATGCTGTATTATATAATACAATATATAGTACTTTTAATATACTGCTGCATTCAGTTTGCTAGTACTCTGTTGAGAGTGTTTATATCTGTACTCATAAGGGATATTGTTCTGTAGTTTTCCTTTGATGTCAATATCGGACTTTGGTATCAATTAATACTGGTCTTGTAGATTAAGTTAAGAAGTGTTCCTTTTATTTTTTGGAAGAATTTAGAAAGAATTGGTATTCGTCTTTAAATGTTCAGTAGGATTCATCCTGGACTTTTCTTTGAATCAATAATAAATAGCCTCTCAACAATCTCTTTACTGGTTACTGATCTTTGCAGATTATTTCTTCTTGATTAAATTGTGGTAGTTTGTGTTTCTAGTAATTTGTTTCATCTAGGTTATCCCACATTTGTTGACACAATTGTCCATTGCATTGTGTTAGATACTTTATTTTTTGTAAAATCAGTAGTGATGTCCCCATATTAATTCCAGGTTTTAGTTATTTGTTTCTCCTACTTCTTTAGTTTGTTACTGTTGTTGATATTTTTAAGGAGAGAACTATCAGTTTCATTGATTTGCTTCTTTGTTTTCCCATTCTCTACTTCATATATCTCCTCTCTAATCTTTATTATTTCCTTCTTTGTGCTAGCTCTTCTAGTTTCTTAAGGTGTAAAGTAATATTTGAAACCTTTATTTTTAAGTTTAGGCTCTTAAGTTATACATTTTCCTCTAAGCAAGGGTTTACATGCATTCTAATCATTCTTGTAATTAATAACAAGGGGAGACTTACTTCTGCTGTTTTTCTATTTATTTTCTATATATCTTATTTTTGTTCCTTGTTCCCTCTATTGTTAACTTCTTTCATGTTTCATTTTTTGTAGTGAACCATTCTGATTCCCTCTCAATTTTCTGTGTATATTTTTATTTACTTTTTAAATGATTACCTTGCAGATTGCAATTAATATCTTCAGTGTAGAGCAATGTATTTTGAATTAGTAGTAAATTAGCTTCAACAGTGCACAAAATATGCCACTACACAGTTCCATATTCCCCCCTTTATGTTGCTGTCACAAATTATATATATATATTGTGTTCCCATTAGTATACATTTATGACAAACTTTTATGACTTTTTAAATATCCTATAGGATACAAGGAGTTCTAAGTGAAATATACAATAATAGTGGCTTTTATATTTATTTATGTAGCGACTTTTAACAATATTCTTCATTTCTTCATATGAGTTCTAGTTATTAATAGTATCTATAAATAAATAAAGATATACTCAGCTCCATTAGTAATTAGAGAAATTTTTTAAAAAATCACAATAAGGTACTACTTAACACCTAGTAGAATGGCTGTGATTTAAAGTAAATAGGCAGTTTTGTGTATTTCCAAAACATTACAGAAATTGGATCCTCACACATTGCTAATAGAAATGAGAGATTATGTGGACATTTTGGGAAACAGATTGGCAGTTTCTTTTTTTTTAATTAATTTATTTTTCAATTGAAGGATAATTGCTTTACAGAATTTTTTTTTCTGTCAAATCTCAACATGAATCAGCAATAGGTATGCCTATGTCCCCTCCTTCTTGAACCTCCCTCCCCATCCCACCTCTCTAGGTTGATACAGAGCCCCTGTTTGAGTTCCTTGAGACATACAGCAAATTCCCATTGCCTATCTATTTTACATATGGTAATGTAAGTTTCCATGTGACTCTCTTCATACATCTCATCCTCTCCTTCCCTCTCCCCATGTCCACCAGTCTGTTCTCTATATGTTTCTCCATCGCTGCCTTGCAAATAAATTTATCAATACCATCTTTCTAGACTCCATATATATGCATCAGTATACAATATGTTTTCTTTCTCTTTCTTACTTATTTCACTCAGTATAATAGGCTCTAGGTTCATCCACCTCATTAGAACTAACTCAAATGTGTTCCTTTTTATGGCTGAATAATATTCAATTGTATATATGTACCACAACGTCTTTATCCATTTATCTGTTGATGGACATCTAGGTTGCTTTCATGTCCTAGCTATTGTAAATAGTGCTACAATGAACATTGGGGTACATGTGTCTTTTTCATTTTTGGTTTCCTCAGGGTATATGCCTAAGAGTGGGATTGCTGGGTCATATGGTGGTGTTATTCCTAGTTTTTTAAGGAAACTCCATTTGGTCTTCCATTGTGGCTGTATCAATTTACATTCCCACCAATGGTGCAAGAGGGGCCCCTTTTCTCCACACCCTCTCCAGCATTTATTGTTTGGAGACTTTTTGATGATGGCCATTCTGACCATTGTGAGGTGATATCTCTTTGTAGTTTTGATTTGCATTTCTGTAATAATGAGCTATATTGAGCATCTTTTCATGTGTTTTATCTGTATGTCTTCTTTCGATAAATGTCTGTTTAGGTCTTTTCCCCACTTTTTGATTGTGTTGTTTGTTTTTCTGATATTGAGTTGTATGAGCTGCTTGTATATTATGGAAGTTAATCCTTTGTCAGTTGTTTCATTTGCTATTATTTTCTCCCATTCTGAGTGTTGTCTTTTCACCTTGTTTATAGTTTCCTTTGCTATGCAAAAGCTTTTAAGTTTAACTAGGTCTCACTTGTTTACTTTTATTTTTATTTAGATTGGCAGTTTCTTATGAAGTTACATATATGTTCACCATAGGCCATTGCAATATCAATCCTAAAATATTTTGCCAGGAGAAGTTAAAATATTCTTTTAAATTATATGTGAATGTTTGCAGCAGCAATATTCACTAAAGCCTATAAGTAAAAACTCAAGTGTCTTCCAACTGGTGGGTGAACAGAAGTAGTATGTCCATGGAGTAGAATATTATTCAGCAATAAGAAAGAATGAAGTACCAATATATAAGACAGATAAACCTCAAAAACATTATGCCTAATGAAAGAAAGCAGACAGAAAAGAATGCATATTGCTATGTTTCCATTTATAGTAAATGTCTTAAAAAGCCAGATGTGCAGAGACCAAAAATAGATCATTGTTTGCCAGGGTCTGGGGGTGATATTACAGAGTGACTGTAAATGTCGTGAGGTATTTGGGGTGTGATGAAAATATTCTAAAATTAGTTGTGATGATGGTTGTACAGCTCTGTAAATATACTAAAGTCATTGAATTGGGTGATTTCAGCATCACTATCAAAGTAAGAAACCCCAAGGACATGTCTCTCCATAGAAACACCCATTGCCTAGAGACAATTGGGAGCCTGGGAACAGTGAAAGAATGAATAATTCACAATAAATCTTTTTATATACTTTGATTTCTGAATCTTATGGATGTATTACAACTTCTAAACTTAACAGAAAGAAATTCACTTTTCCAGGGAAGAAAAAAAAAATACAGAAAACTCTTTTAGGAAGCCCAATTTTGACCTAAAAATAGAGAGAGGCAGCTGAGGAGTAAGAGACCTCTGTGTTTAGTGAGCACCAAGTGTGAAATATGTCATTCAGGGCTGGGAACAACAGAGAACTTGGACTCAAGGTCTGAACACCTGAAAGAAACATACAAACACCACTTATAAACCTATCATTTAAAAAAAAATAAAACAGGGATAATGCCATTCATCCTACAGGAATATTGCCTAAAGGAAATCACCTATGTAATATTGATTACATAGCTCAAGGAAATGAGATTGCAACAGAGCAGAAAATAGGTAGTTTATTCCCTTCTGAGGCCAGATGATTCTAGCCTCCATTCACCAGGGCTTCTCTTCACTTTGAGCTTGTCAAAGAGGGATTTTGCCAAGCTGGCTTCTGGACCCCTCTTCTTGCTACGCAGAATTAAACATTAACATTTCAAATAAAGTGAAAACCCCCTTCATTTCAACCCTTGCCCAACCCTATTCCCTTCATTCTTTCTCCAGATTAACCCCAATTATGATTTTCAGGTCACTTTTTTTTTATTATACATTTTATTTTATTTATTTATTTTAGTTGGAGGCTAATTACTTTACAATAACTACCGCACAATTGCACTCATCTCACACGCCAGTAAAGTAATGCTCAAAATTCTCTAAGCCAGGCTTCAGCAATATGTGAACCGTGAACTTCCTGATGTTCAAGCTGGTTTTAGAAAAGGCAGAGGAACCAGAGATCAAATTGCCAACATCCGCTGGATCATGGAAAAAGCAAGAGAGTTCCAGAAAAGCATCTATTTCTGCTTTATTGACTATGGCAAAGCCTTTGACTGTGTGGATCACAATAAACTGTGGAAAATTCTGAACGAGATGGGAATACCAGACCACCTGATCTGCCTCTTGAGAAATTAGTATGCAGGTCAGGAAGCAACAGTTAGAACTGGACATGGAACAACAGACTGGTTCCAAATAGGAAAAGGAGTTCATCAAGGCTGTATATTGTCACCCTGTTTATTTAACTTATATGCAGAGTACATCATGAGAAACGCTGGACTGGAAGAAACACAAGCTGGAATCAAGATTGCCGGGAGAAATATCAATAACCTCAGATATGCAGATGACACCACCCTTATGGCAGAAAGTGAAGAGGAACTAAAAAGCCTCTTGATGAAAGTGAAAGTGGAGAGTGAAAAAGTTGGCTTAAAGCTCAAAATTCAGAAAACGAAGATCATGGCATCTGGTCCCATCACTTCATGGGAAATAGATGGGGAAACAGTGGAAACAGTGCCAGACTTTATTTTTCTGGGCTCCAAAATCACTGCAGATGGTGACTGCAGCCATGAAATTAAAAGACGCTTACTCCTTGGAAGGAAAGTTATGACCAACCTAGATAGCATATTGAAAAGCAGAGACATTACTTTGCCAAGCAAGGTCCATCTAGTCAAGGCTATGGTTTTTCCAGTGGTCATGTATGGATGTGAGAGTTGGACTGTGAAGAAGGCTGAGCACCGAAGAATTGATGCTTTTGAACTGTGGTGTTGGAGAAGACTCTTGAGAGTCCCTTGGACTGCAAGGAGATCCAACCAGTCCTTTCTGAAGGAGATCAGCCCTGGGATTTCTTTGGAAGGACTGATGCTAAAGCTGAAACTCCAGTCCTTTGGCCACCTCATGCGAAGAGTTGACTCATTGGAAAAGACTCTGATGCTGGGAGGGATTGGGGGCAAGAGGAGAAGGGGACGACAGAGGATGAGATGGCTGGATGGCATCACTGACTCGATGGACGTGAGTCTGAGTGAACTCCGGGAGTTGGTGATGGACAGGGAGGCCTGGCGTGCTGCAATTCATGGGGTCGCAAAGAGTCGGACACGACTGAGTGACTGATCTGATCTGATCTGATTGGTTTTGCCATACGTTGACATGAATCAGCCATGGGTTTACATGTGTTCCACATCCTGAACCCCCCTCCCACCTCCCTCCCTATCCCATCCCTCTGGGTCATCCCAGTGCACCAGCTCTGAGCACCCTGTCTCATTCATTGAACCTGGACTGGTTATCTGTTTCATATATAGTATACATGTTTCAATGTTATTCTCTCAGATCATCCCACCCTCGCCTTCTCCCACAGAGTCCAAAAGACTGTTGTATACATCTCTGTCTCATTTGCTGTCTTGCATATAGGGTATCATTACCATCTTTCTAAATTCCATATATATGTGTTAGTATACTGTATTGGTGTTTTTCTTTCTGGCTACTTCACTCTGTATAATAGGCTCCAGTTTCATCCACCTCATTAGAACTGATTCAAATGTATTCTTTGTAATGGCTGAGTGATATTCCATTGTGTATATGTACCTTATGCTTTATCTCTGCACAGGCACTCACACTCACCAGGGCCCCAGACCACCCCCCACCGGACATTGTTTACTAGTAGAGGAATGAGTTTGTGTTTTCCATGATCCCATGGAACACCTTCTCTCTCTGGTGGAGATCCTAAGCTGCACGTGGACAGGGCATGGGTAGCTGGAGAGACTCCTGGATATCTGTTTTAAGGTTTAAAAGGTGAGAGATTTGCACATACAAATCAAACAGACATTTATTGATGCATCAACTAATAACTTTATTTGAAGAACCAATAACTTTTTGTTTGTTTTTACTTAGGAATTAAGATTTATTTTTAATATAAATTTATTTATTTTAATTGGAGGCTAATTACTTTATAATATTACATTGGTTTTGCCATACATCAACATGAATCCGCCATGGGTGTGCACGTGTTCCCCAACCTGAATCCCCCACCCACTTCCCTCCCCGTACCCTCCCTCTGGGTCATCCCAGTGCACCAGCCCCAAGCATCCTGTATCATGCATTGAACCTGGACTGGCAATTTGTTTCATATATGATATTATACATGTTTCAATGCCATTCTCCCAAATCATCCCACTCTCGCCCTCTCCCACAGAGTCCAAAAGACTGTTCTATACATCTGTGTCTCTTTTGCTGTCTCACATACAGGGTTATTGTTACCATCTTTCTAAATTCCATATATATGCATTAGTATACTGTATTGGTGTTTTTCCTTCTGGCTTACTTCACTCTGTATAATAGGCTCCAGTTTCATCCACCTCAGTAGAACTGATTCAAATGTATTCTTTTTAATGGCTGAGTAATACTCCATTGTGTATATGTACCATAGCTTTCTTATCCATTCATCTGCCGATGGACATCTAGGTTGCTTCCGTGTCCTGGCTATTATAAACAGTGCTGCGATGAACATTGGGGTACACATGTCTCTTTCAATTCTGAGAACCAATAACTTTATGTGAAGAAATGGCAAAACTGGAGGGAAAAAACTTAGGTGAACTTTTTCTGCGAGGGCAATACTGTGGTCTGCATGGCAGGCAGGGTGACCTTGGGCACTCACCCGGGACTCGGGGGAAAGTCCAGTCCAGGCTTAGTCGTTCTTGTCGCCGTCACCCAGGGTGAGCTTGTCAAAGACGTACTCTGCCAGGCTGCCTTCCAGGGACTCCACGTTGCTCAGGTTGCTGACATACCCCAACTCCTTGATGAACTTGACCTGCTGGTCCAGGTGGTGGGTCTCCAGGAAGTGGCACAGGTGGGCATCACTGCTGTCAGTGGCCAGCTGGTACAGGTTGAGCAGGCTCTGGTTGACGCACTTCTCCAGGTGCAGGATGTCCTGCATGGCCTGGAGGCCACTTTCCCTCTGTTGGGTCTCAGGCTTTCTGATGTCGAGGAAGCAGGTGCGGCCACCACGCTGGTTCTGCAGGAACAGCAGGTTTTCAGCCCGCTCGCTGTGCTCATGGGAGCAGAGCAGGAAGAAGCGGGAGAAGTGCTTCAAGGCCATGTCATCACAGTCGAGGTAGAAGGCCATGGCCAGGCACTGGAAGGAGGCGTGGAACTCCAGGGCAGCGTGGCTGTTGACCGTGGCCTCACATTTGGGGCAGTAGTTCTGGCGTACTTAGTGAGGGCAGCACGGGCAGCATGGCGGGCGACACGGGTGCAGTGGGCAAGAAGGTGAATGCAAAGCTGCGGGGCCATTTCCACCAGCCTCAAAGAGTTCCCAGGGTGGACAATGCGGGTAGCCAGGAGCAGGCATCTCAGGTCAGGTCAGCAGTTCTGCAAGGGACTGAAAGTCAAGTCCCTTACTGGGCTTGGGAGGGTTGAGAGGAGGTTCCGGTTCCATAATGGGGGTGGGGTGGGAAGGTGGTGCATGTCAGTGGGCAGAGCATGAGTGCAGCGTCCCAGGTTCCTCCAAAACCTGGGTGATGCAGGGCAACTGCAATGAGCTTCTGGACGATATAATATTTTAAAGCATTATTCATGAATATTAGTGCATCCGTTTTGCGTTAATCATGTATGTGATTTCTTTGCACAACTTATTTGAATAGGGCCCTAATGTGATTGTTTTATTAAACAGTCCTCTTTTGGTATCGTGGTTATATTTACTATTACAGAGCTCTTTTTGAAGGCAGCTCTCCTCAGTGACTTCAATACCCATACTAATGACACTTCTAATAGGTTCTTCATTGGGTTTCTGGACCTCATTAACTCCAGTGATCTCTACTTTTCTGTTTCTGGTCAAGTTCACACTTGTCTGACAGTGGAGTGCCACCTCCAGAGTCTTAGTGAATCTTTGCACCTCTGCAGCTTTCACTCTTTTTGACCTTCATTTATGCTCCCTTTGTTCTCTCTCATCTCCTAATCTTTCAGCACAGTCCTAGAAACCCAGCCCTTTCACCTGACTTACCAATTTCCTTCCTCTTGGGTAAGTGCAAACTTCTCTTTTCTCTGTCAGAAAACAAAAGACTTAGATGCATTCTTAGAGAAAGCACTTAACCATGTGGATATATTCATCCCCTCCAGCCTCATTTGTCCTTTCGCTGCCACTCAGCAAACATTTTTTAACCCATCAATTATGGTGTTTGAAATGAGCCACAGTGGTAGGAAATACCATTGATCTCAAATTATCTTTCATTCATTCAGCAAATATTTATTGAATATTTAGTATCCCTACAATTTTACTCCATAATATCTTAATAATACTCTTGAATGGATATATTTGTCCCAAAGGGTGATAATGGTGTTTCTCAGATATTTTATACCTTATCATTAATCCTAAGTAAGTAGGTAATAGTAAAATATAAATTATAACTAAGGGAACCCTAAAACTTAACCAACATTTCTAAGGAATAATCAACAAAGAAGCATGGACTGGGACTCAAATTTCCAGAAAGGAAATGTGTGTGTGTGTGTTTGTTTGTTTGTTTGTGTATAAACCATTTCATTCAGTTTTTCATTAATGAAGAATATAAAACTAAGTACAAACACAAAATGAGAAAAATTCAGAGCAGAATGTGTTTTTTAAAAAATATGATTATGTTACAGAGTCCAATATTACTCTGCTCGCCACACAACAGGCCAGTGAATCTGAGTAATGGGGTGTTGAGGCAAGGAAAAGGACTTCAATCAGAGAGCTGGCAGACAGAGAAGATGGCAGGCTAGTGCCTCAAAATAATCATTGTATTGGGGCCTGGATGCCAGGTTCTTTTATAGATCAGAGAGAAGGAAGCAATAAGGAACTAAATTAAAAAGGCAGAATAAGAGAGAGAGAGAGAGAGAGAGAGAGAGAGGCATTAGGGAAGTAAAGTGAAAGGGTCTTCAGCCTTGCAAAACATCTCCAAGGGAATGGCCAGCCTTTGGAAGGGATGTGTTAATCTCTTCTACTCATGGATGAGCAGGAACAAACTCTCTCTCCAGGAACTGAACAAAGGCACTTTAGTTTACTGTCAAGCAGAGGGGCAGAGTCCTCCAGGCAAGCCATTGAGTATGATTATAATAACAAGAGCAACAGAAAAGCAAATCAAAGAAACAGTTTCCAACATGGAGTCAGAATTGGCTTCCTCCCTGCAACAATTATAGGACCATAAAATGAAATGTCTGTGGTCAGTATATGTATTATTCAGTGTTCTCTAGAGAAACAGAACCAATAGGATTGATTGATTTTAAGCATTGGCTCATGTAAATATTGAGGCGGGGCTTCCCTTGAAGCTCAGTTGGTAAAGAATCTGCCTGCAATTCAGGAGACCTGGGTTCGATTCCTGGGTTGGGAAGATCTCCTAAAGAAGGAAATGGCAACCCACTCCAGTATTCTTGCCTGGAGAATCCCATGGACAGAGGAGCCTGGTGGGCTATGGCCCATGGGGTTGCAAGCATTGGACACAATTTAGCTACTAAACCACCTCATTATGGAGGCTGGCAAGACCTGAGACTGACAGTCAGCTGAAGGCACAGGAGAGCCTGGATAGGGGGAGAACCAAGAGGAGCTGATGTGTCAGTTTAAGTTTGAAGGCAAGAAAATACTGATGTCCTAGGTTGAAGGCAGTCAGACAGGAGGAGTTCCCTCTTACTCAAAGGAGAGTCAGCCTTTTTGTTTTTTGAGGCTTTCAACTGATTAGTTGAGGCTTAGTCACACTAAGGAGGGCAGTCTGCTTTACTGAGTCTACCAATTCAAGTTATTTTCAGGCAAATGTCTTTTTCAAGTTGTTGTTCAGTAGCTAAGTCATGTCCAACTCTTTGCCACTCCATGGACTGCAGCATACCAGGCCTCCTGTCTTTTTCAAGTTGTTTTTTTTTTTTTTTTTTGAGATACAGTTGTCATATCACATTGTATTAGTCCGAGATGTACAATTTGGTATATACTGCAAAATGATTACTACAATAAATTTTCTTAATGTTAATCATCTCAGATAGTTACAGAATTTTTTTTCTAGTGATAAGAATTTTTGAGATCTACTCTCTAAGCAGCTTTCAAATATACAATACAGTATTGTTACTAAATGGGGCTTCCCAGGTGGCTCAGTAATAAAGAATCTGCCTGCCAATGCAGGAGTTGCAGGAGACATAGGAGACACAGGTTTGATCCTTGAATCCAGAAGGTCCCCTGGAGAATGAAATGGCAACCCACTCCAGTATTCTTGCCTGGAGAATTCCATGGACAGAGGAACCTGGTGGGCTACAGTCTATGGGGTTGCAAAAAGTCAGACACGACTAAGCAACTAACACACACATACACAAAGTGATATATCAATCTAAAATCAATCCTGTCTGTCACTGGGCTGTTCACTCTACCTTCTCTTATTACAGTTACTTTCTGAGTTTTCACTATTACTACCCATATTTTACAGTTAAAGAAATTGTGGATTATAGAGTATATAACACGTTAAAGCACATAACTTGTAAATAATAGAGAGTGACACTGTGAACTGGATTCCTCTATTGGTAATTTGGAAAGTTTGGCTGGACCATGAGGATTAGAACAAAGATTGCGTTTAACTTGTTTGATGCTAGATTTCACAAAGTAGGGGCTCAGAAACATGATTTAAAGACTGAGTGGCCTTTTAAAGTTTTAGTTTCATCTGTCCAAATTAAAAAACAAGGAGTGGAATTGGTATTAAATTTGTATTTAAACTTTCTGTTTTTAAATTTATTTATTTATTTTAATTGGAGGCTAATTACAATATTGTCATGAATCAGCCATGGGTGTACAAAAGGAAAACCAATCAAAGAGACTCAATTGTGACAAATTATTCTTATAATTTTACTTTAATATGCACAAACATATAGCTAGGTATAACGCTCTGTAGCTTTAAAATATGCTGTTAGAACTGTAAACCTAACAATTTGTGTGTGTGGACATATCTCTTGGAAGAGAAGCTGAACACCAAGACAAAGCCTAGCATTCCTTTACAGGACAGGAATTTCAGATGTGTTGTGAAGTAACTGGTGAATTTGGGAAGGGGTGAGGCCAAAGGGAGCCTTTTAGAAAGGGAAGAGGCTGTTAGAACTGCGAACTGAGGAGAAGAGAACTACTGACAAAGAGTTTTCAGGGATAACACACTTCCCTTTGTGTGTCTGTGTGGTAGAATCTGTGGCCTGGAGTACAATGAGAAAGATGTACTAGAGCAGCTTCTGGTGGCAGGAATATTATTTTCTTCTACATGCAGCTATGGAAACACTGCTTAATATTCCTCAGATCTTAACTGTCATGGACAAAAACAAAGTGATGATAATGGGAAATGTCAGTTCCAATTGCTTCCTTCTTTCATGAGTTCTCTTTCAAGTATACATGCTTTTATTTCCACCTAAATCATCACTTTGTTCCTTAATAACATGTATTCCTCAATGATGTAGTAGAAAACTGAAGTCTTCTCTTTGTGGCCCTTTCCCCTTAACTCTTTTTTGATTTTTGCACCAACAATCCCTAATTTTTAGAAAAAAAGACAATAGCACACAAGTGAATCAAGGTACAGAATTCCTTAAATTTTAAGAATCAATTCCTGGATCTTTATTAATTGCTAAATGTATTGATCACATCAACGTAAGTATTTTAATCAGTTTGTCTACAGAGATTGCAGCTACAAAATAAAATGCATAATTTGTTTATTCAGTTGTTACAAATGTAGGAAGGGGAAACGTAAATATAATTAACAAGATTTTTATGCAGAACCAAGAGTCTATCTCCTTTTCTTTCCAGAGAGACTGTTCTATAAACAGCGGTACTTATTTTCCTAGCCAGGCTATTAAACATGTTTGGTTAGATTATGTTTTGAATCAAAACAGGTTATTGGAGTAAATGTCTATGCGGGATGTTTGTACATGCTCAGTTGCTAAGTTGTGTAC
Organism: Bos taurus; assembly: GCF_002263795.3. NCBI lineage: Eukaryota > Metazoa > Chordata > Mammalia > Artiodactyla > Bovidae > Bos > Bos taurus. The sequence goes on from NC_037357.1 coordinate 105,957,927, forward strand.
AACTCTTTGTGACTCATGGACTGTAACCCACCAGGCTCCTCTGTCCATGGAATTTTCCAGGAAAGAAAACCAGGATGGGTTACCGTTTTCTCCTCCAGGGATCTTCCTGACCCAGGGATCAAACCCGCGTCTCCTGCATCTCCTGCATTGACAAGTGGATTCTTTACCACTGGGCCAACTGGCAAGCCCTTCTCTCTGGGACACTTGGATTTATAAAACTATTTCATAGCTAGATGACGTGGAGCATCCCTCAGACTGTGTTCTTGCAAAGGACTGCTTTTGAGTCAAATAAATAAGAGAAAGCAGGTAATAATATAATATTATAACTCTTTTTGCAAAAATATGACATCTCAATTCACATTTTGTGATAGCCTGAATAACATGTGAGAAAACCACAGTGTGTCTATGTGTGTATGGAATACATGTATTTGTATGATTTGTATGTGAATATTAGCCTTTGATTGCTAAGAGTTACTTTCGCTAAAATTTATACCTTACTGTGGATTGTGGTATGGATATATATTAGCCAGGTAAAGTAGACCTTAGTGGGAACATGCATCTTGGCCGACTGTGTGGGTGTGCATTATGTGAATTTTTAATTCTTTAATTTATTTTATTCATTTTTGGCTGTCCTGGGTCTTCATTGCTGCAAGTGGGCTTTTGTAGTTGCAGTGATCCAGAGCCACTCTCTAATCGCAGTGTGCAGGCTTCTCATTGCAACGGCCTCTTTTATTGCAGAGCACGGGCTCTAGGGCACGAGGGCTCAGGAGTTATGACTGACAGGCCCTGGAGCGCAGGCTTAGTAGTTGTGGCACAGGGGCTTAATTGCCCCACGGCATGTGGAATCTCCCCAAACCAGAGATCGAACCCATGTCTCTTACATTGGTAGGAGGATTCCCAACAACTGGGTCACTAGGAAAGTCCTTATTACTTTTAAAAAATACACATGTTGTACTAAATATCATGGATTGAGTCAGCATTGGTTGAAAACTGAGGTTATGAATTATTCTTCATTTTTCATATTTATTAATATGAAGTTGTTAGGGGAGGCACACTGACTGAAGCTGCCCACCCTGGCCAGGCACCATAGTAACCATTTGCATGAGTCGTTTTAAAACAGGAGATCCTGGTAAGGAACACGAAACTAATAAACCCCAACAAGTAGAAGAGTTCAGGAAAGATCAAAAGGAGATACCACATATCCGACCACCTCCCAGCATCCTTCTCTCTGGCATCCATCTTGGCTGAACAAGGCGTGCACCACCAGGAAGGACTCTGACTCAGAATGACTGGCTATAGACAACCGGGAAACTAATCCCATCACCATAAAACCCAAGACTGCGAGCCACGTGGCAGAGCAGTTCTCCTCGGTTCCCTTACCCTGCTGTTCTCCGCCTGGGTGCCCTCTTCCAGTCTCTTGCTTTGTCAGCACATGTGTCTCCTCAGACAATTCATTTCTGAGTGTTAGACAAGAGCCCAGTTTCGGGCCCTGGAAGGGGTCCCCTTCCTGCAACAAAGTGATTCAGGAAATTTTTTGCTAGCTACTAAAATGTAAACTTTTAAAATTTAATCTCTCAATAATTTCTGTGTAATGTACACTTCAATCTGGAGAATTTAGATGATTCATGTTCTATATTCGCTTCCCAGGTGGCACTAGTGATCAAGAACTTGCCTGCCAATGCAGGATATGTAAGAGACTCGGGTTCAATCCCTCATCGGGAAGATCCCTTGGAGTAGGAAATGGCAGCCCACTCCAGTATTCTTGCCTGGAGAATCCCATGGACAGAGGAGCCTGGCGGGCTACAGTCCATGGGTGGCAAAGAGTTGAACACGACTGAATGACTTAGAACACACGCATGTTCTGTATTCTCAGTATACTGCTGCATTATTTAAGGTACTCTTTCTTTACTCCCTTCTTAGGAGGTGGTGAAGGATGTGGGGTTTCGTGTCAAATAGTCATCAGCTGAAAGCCTGACTCTATGCCTTCCAAGCTGTCTGAACTTGCCTATAGTGTTTCACTCATCAGAAAAATGGTACTAATGATATGAGATGTTAAGAGGATTAGATGATGCATTTATGATTATGCTAATATTACACAGTTGATTGATTAAAGTCAATACACAGTAGCTTTTATTTTAGGAACTAGACTGACCCTGAGAAAGTAGTCTACTCACTATATAAAAAGTTCACCTTAATTTTTAAATTTTAGGCTCTTCTATTAAAATCCCGAAAATATAATGCTTTTTCTCTTCCCTCGTATTTTGTTCTTTCTCTTTTTTAGCTAGTCACTAAAATCTATTTTCAGAGAAGGCAATGGCACCCCACTCCAGTACTCTTGCCTGGAAAATCCCATGGACGGAGGAGCCTGGTGGGCTGCAGCCCATGGGGTTGCTAAGAGTCGGACACGACTGAGCAACTTCACTTTCACTTTTCACTTTCATGCATTGGAGAAGGAAATGGCAACCCACTCCAGTGTTCTTGCCTGGAGAATCCCAGCGATGGGGGAGCCTGGTGGGCTGCCGTGTATGGGGTCGCACAGAGTCAGACACGACTGAAGCGACTTAGCAGCAGCAGCAGCAAAATCTATTTTATGCTGTTTTTGCTGGAAAGGTTGGCAGATAATGCAGTTACAAAATATATGAATAGCTTTGGAATCAATAAATCCCAAAGATTAGTATGAGAAAGAGGAATTAATCTTCAAAACGTAGCTTATAAAAAGTATAGATTTATATAGCCTTTTGACATTTCTAATATTATTGTCCTGAGTTACTATTTAATTTCAAGTTTATCTGTCTTTGCACTCTAAGGAAATTGTAAAGTTCCTAAGGTCAGGGACATTAGATCATGTCTATTTATTTCTATTGCAGAGCTTTCTCTCACTTCAGTTCAGTTCAGTCGCCCAGTCGTGTCCAACTCTTTGTGACCCCATGAATTGCAGCACGCCAGGCTTCCCTGTCCATCACCAACTCCCGGAGTTCACCCAAACTCTTGTCCATCAAGTCAGTGATGCCATCCAGCCATCTCATCCTCTGTCATCCCCTTCTCCTCCTGCCACCAATCCCTCCCAGCATCAGAGTCTTTTCCAATGAGTCAACTCTTTGCATGAGGTGGCCAAAGTACTGGAGTTTCAGCTTTAGCATCATTCCTTCCAAAGAAATCCCAGGGCTGATCTCCTTCAGAATGAACTGGTTGGATCTCCTTGCAGTCCAAGGGACTCTCAAGAGTCTTCTCCAACACCACAGTTCAAAAGCATCCATTCTTCGGCACTCAGCCTTCTTCACAGTCCAACTCTCACATCCATACATGACCACTGGAAAAACCATAGCCTTGACTAGATGGACCTTTGTGGGCAAAGTAATGTCTCTGCTTTTTAATATGCTATCTAGGTTGGTCATAACTTTCCTTCCAAGGATCTTTCTGTACTTGGGGCTTAATAATGCAAAGAGTAGTAGATCTTATTTTAATCATGTTCTTTAAATTTATTTTAGTGTGGTAGTCATGTAGTAGATATTATTTTAAATTATTTCAAGAGTATAGGTATTTAGTCTATTGAATACAGACCATTAAACACTGATATTCTATACTGTGTTATGAAAAGCATGGTAGCTCATAAAGGTGAATATGTTTTTATGTAAGTATATTTAGGAAATAATGCAGATATGCCATGTGTAGCAGATTTGAGTGATTTTTAGAACTTAGTTACTTTCCACAGATGCTATAAAGAAAGTCTCATGAGGGGGTGGGTGGCAGTAAATGTGAAATCAGCAAGATGACAGAATCAGAGGCTCCTGGTTTTACTTTCCATTAAAGACAGACCAGCTAGCAACTATCCACAGACAAGAAGGCCTTTGAGGGGAGGGAGAGGGGGAAAAAAATCCCAGAACCCAGAGGTGAGGCTGAAGCACCCTCCTCTGGAGCACAAAGCAACTTCACTCTGACCACACAGCCCCTCCTGCAGGCCAGCACAGAGCCACACCAAAATATTTCTCCAGCAGGGAAAAGAGATCCCTATGTGAACTTCCAGGTTCCACAACATTCTGGGAAACTTCTCTTGAGATCCACTTCTTTCCATCTCACAGGGAACATTGGGAGAAAAGGGAGTGACTCCCTGGGATTAGCTTGAAATAAAAGGGAGGTGGGGCAGGGTTTACAGCATCCAGTGCACAGATTTTGATGGACTGTGTACCTGATGGCAGTGATACCCCTATCAGAGAGCACAGCAAGCAGTTCTGCCCACCTGTGGTGTGGAGCCAGTAACCTCATTTGGCCAGGGAGCATGAGAGCAGCTCTACCTACATGAGGTGCCCAGCCAGAAATCTGGCCAAGCCATTGGAATTTGTCCTGTATCCCTGCTTAGGCAGGGTCGCAAGCCAACAGCACCATCCAGATGCCTCATCCAGAGCACAGCCTGTAGGCTTGCCCAGCCAGGAAGTGCAAATAGTGACTCTGAGAAATCGTGGAACCCAGTGCACCTATCTGCCTGGCTTTGGAGCCCAGCATACAGCCCATCTGATGGCTGAGCAGATTTCCCATTATGTAAGCTATGCAGGAAACCCAGGTTCAGTCACTGGGTCAGGGCGATCCCCTGGAGAAGGAGATGGCTACCCACTCCAGTATTCTTGCCTAGAGAATTCCATGGACAGAGGAGCCTGATGGGCTACAGTCCATGGGGCCACAAAGAGTCAGACATGACTGAGCAACTAACACCTCTTCACTTCACTTCAAGCTATTGAACTACAAAAGGAGCTATTTCATTTATCTTTCAGTCTTTCCATGTGCTATCAATTTTCTTCCTCACAATGCAAAGATTTGTTGGGTATGCTAGAACTATTATGAACAGTGCTGTAGTTTCCTTATTTAAAGGCATAATTTTTATTTTACACACTGAAGATTCCTTAGTTGCTCTAATGATAGACCTCAAAGAGGATAGTATCCTTATCTTCTATTTAATTGTTAAGAGATCAGGAGAGCATGACATAGGTATCACTGGCCATGCTATATAGTTCTACTTGGTTTATGATTTTTGCATCCTCCCAGAGCTGAATTTCATTTCTCCCTGCTCCTGCCACACAACGGACAAAGCTGTGGTTGTTGTAACCAGCAAGATGGAAGAGTGGGGTACAGCTGGTTCCAGCAAATAAAAATACATCTTTATGTTTCCCTTATTTGAGGCTCCAGTGTTGTGTATGTTCTTCCTCCAGTTTCAGTGGTTGAGGGGTCCAAGGTTTCAAGGTAAATTGCTGAGTGTCAGTGTGGAAATAATACAATTAGAAGACTTTGACCTCCCACTTGACCTTAGATAACTCACTTTTTTTGAAGTATTCTCAGTTATAAGATGGAGATAATAATTCTTTGGGGTTTCTCTGTGTTGTCAATCTCAAAACAAACAAACAAACAAAAACTCACAAAGATTGTGAATGAGCATTTCGAAAAATTTTTAAGTAGCTATACTAACACAAATTTTTAAGTAGCTATACTAACATAATTATAACTAATCAAGCTCTCCTGAATTTCCTCTCCTTCTAAAAAGGCTTCTGTGGATTTGAAGTTGCACTGGTGTTAAGAAATCTAGATTCTGTTTGTGTCTATTTATGTCTGTATGACAACTAATACCAATGTGGATAATTGCTGCAGTGAAGAAACCCATACAATTTCACTGAAGAAACTTATTTTCACCAGTAAATGATAAGTGGCCTTATTCGTGACTCTTATTTTGAAAATGCATTTTCATCTTAAGCAAAAGCTAGAATTGAGTGAGGTTTTAGTTGAATGTTATCACCCTGGATAAACACCATCAAAAGTTTTTTTTTTCCTCTTGGCTTCTTTCCTATGTACCCTTTTCAAACCCTTCTTACTCCCTTCTCTTTCACAAATGTATGCTGTGTATCTCGTCTGTGATGTTGGTGGTATTAGGCACTTATATAAAGTGATCCTTTAATTTTCAGCAAAATCTGAGTTTGATAATATGGTCTCCATCTTATAGATGAGGAGACATGCTTCTTGAAGTACAAGGTCACGTAACCAAAATATGGAAAAGAAGGTATTCTAGGTGTGTCTTCTGACTATAAATATGTTGCTATTTCTGTGACATGTGCATATTCCTTAATGCACTTTTTAAAAAAAATTTATTTTATTTTTAAACTTTACATAATTGTATTAGTTTTGCCAAATATCAAAATGAATCCACCACAGATATACACGTGCTCCCCATCCTGAACCCTCCATTGAGGAAATTTTAGATAATTGATTCCAATTTTGGTTAAATGGAAGACTGAAATTTCCTTTCTTTTTTAAAAATTAAAAAAATGTGTTTATTTAGTTTTGGCTGCTTGCGGTCTTCCCTGGGACTCTTGTTGCTATGTGCAGTCTTCCTCTGGTTGCAGCAAACAGGGGCTCCACTCCAGTTGTGGTGTGCTGGCTTCTTCTTGTGGTGACTTCTCTTGTTGCTGAGCATGAACTCTCGGGCATGTGTGCCTCAGTGGTTGTGGTGTGCGGGCTTAGTTGCCCTGCAGCGTGTGAGGTCTTAATTCCTAGACCAGGGATTGATCAATGGAATCCTTGTCCCCTACATTGGTTGGCAGATTCTTAACCACCAGGGAAGCCCTACATCTCCTTTCTTACCTCCCCTGCACATCCTAGCTCTTCTAATGAACTACTGCCCATGGAGTCATTTAACACTACAGTTTGGTTTGCCGGAGTCATTTAACACTACAGTTTGGTTTGCCTGATTTATTTATGTCACAGAGAAATTCATTCAGTCATGTAGTTGAACATTTGAGTGTCTGTGGCTTCTCTGGTGGCTCAGAGGTTAAAGCGTCTGCCTCCAATGCAGGAGCCCCGGGTTTGATCCCTGGGTCGGGAGGATCCCCTGGAGAAGAATGGTAACCCACTCCAGTATTCTTGCCTGGAGAATCCCATGCACGGAGAAGCCTGGTAGGCTATAGTCCACGGGTCGCAAAGAGTCGGACATGACTGAGTGACTTCACTTTCCCTTTCCTTTGTTTAAAAAGGGGTGATTTGTGTTAAAATACAATGGGATGAAGCAGATAATTAGCACATTGAGTGCTTCATATAGTACTAACCTTAAATACAAAGGAAATGACAAATAGCCTTTGTTTTGCATGTGATTGCAGTGGAAAGTATGAGAAAGGCATGTATTATGATGCTGGAAACTGTGATAAATTCCGGTCAGTAAAAAAAGAAGGAAAATGAAGGAGACCTTTTGGGGAGGAAGAGACCACTTTGGATAGGGCTTATTTCACATTTTGGTTTAAAAAAAAAAACAGGAGATGAGGGTAGAACAGGGTTTGATTATTAAAATGTGAGGTAAATATTGTAAACTTTTGATAAATCCTGTTATTTAAAAAAGCTTCTCCTCTTTTCATCCATTCAACAAATGGTTATCGAGCATCTACTTTGTATCCTGCATTTTCTGTGTAGTGAGAACTTAGAGGCTAATTAAAAGTATCCTTATTTTCACAGGGTGTTAAGCCTGGAGAAGAGAGGAAATAAACAAATACATATATACATATATATATATATATGTGATTATATATATATACACACATACACATACACACACACCACATCTCATAGAGATACATATTATGAAATTAAAGATAAAGCAGGGGAAGGTGGGGTGGTAGAGAATGATCAATGATGATAATTGGAGTATGGTAATCTGAGGAGGACTCTCCAAAGAGGTGACATTTGAACTATACCTGAATAAAATGAACCATATGAGCATCTAGGAAGAAAACATTGCAGACAGAAGGAAGAACAAATTCAAAAGCTCTGAGATGGGGTATTTCTCACTCTCAATGGAGACTTGAGATTTTATCCCAAGTGTAATGGGAGACCTCTGAGCATTGTAGTTGGAGAGGAATATGACCTGAATTCGGTGTTTAAAAGATCACTCTGGTTTACTCCGTGGAAAATAATCTACAGTGTGAAAAGAACTGCAGTCAGAAGGTAAGGTGAGAGGCTTTTGCTATTGTGTGGCAAGATATGATGGCTCAGAGAAGAGCAGTAAGAGTAGAGATGGTAATAAGAGTAGAGGCTCTCCCTTTGGGAATACATTGTGAAGATATATCAAACTTCAGCATAGAATTGGAGAAGTCAAGGCTAGCCTGGCAACTCTGAGTGATGATGCTGTTTACCAAAATAGGGAACATGAGAAGATGAGCAAATTTAGAAGTAGGAAATTATGAGAGTTCTTATGATAATGCTCTTTCTTTTTATTGAAGAGTAGTTGATTTATAATGTATTAGTTTCAGGAATACAGCAACGTGATTCTGTTATACCTACGTGCATGTGTGCTCAGCCACTTCAGTTGTGTCCGACTCCTTGGCTTCTCTGTCCATGGAATTCTCCAGGGAAGAATACTGGAATGGGTTGTCATTTCCTCCTCCAAGGGATCTTCCCAGCCTGGGGAACGAACCTGCATCTCCTGAATTGCAGGCAGATTCTTTACCATTGAGCCACCAGGGGAGCCCTTATATGGTTATACCTACATAAATATATTCTTTATCAGATTTTTTCCATTATAGATTATTATAAAGATATTGAATATAGTTTGCTATGCTATGCAGTGTGTCCTTGTTTATTTTTTATATATAGTAGTGTGTATCTGTTAATACCTAACTCTTAATCCCTCCATCTTTTCCCTTTGGTAACCATAAATTTGCTTTCTATGTCTGAGAGTCTATTTCTGTTTTGTAAATAAGTTCATTTGTATCATTTTTTTTAGATTCCACATAAAAGTGATAAAGATGTATATATAAACAATGAAATATTACTCAGCCATAAAAAGGAATGAAATAATGCCATTTTTAGCAACATGAATGAACCTAGAGATTATCATACTAAGTGAAGTAAGTCACATAGAGAAAGACAAATTTCATATGATATTGCTTGTATGTGGAAGATAATGCTTTATTTTAAATTCCTATTACACATGCTAGTAGAGGTGTCATGTGGGCAATTGACTATATTGCAATCTGGAGTTCACCACTAAAAACTGGGGAGTGTGTGTGTGTGTGTATATATATGTGTGTATATATATATATATGTGTGTGTGTGTGTGTGTGAGAGAGAGAGAGAGAGAAAATCATGCTATTCAATTGAATTACCTGCAGAGTTAGTCCCAGGACTGATCTCTGGGTATATCCAGGTCAGAAACAGGAGAATTTCAAATTTAAGTCTCAGACTGGAGAAGGACCAGAACACAGGAATTGTCATGTTAGAAGAACAAAAAAAGGAGGGGATCCAAAAAGGAATGAGTTACTTATTAGGCCCAATGCTCTTGAATAAGATGAAAATACTAAATTTCGCCATGACACCTTATTGGTGACCTTGACAAGAACATGTCACTAGGAAATTAGAACAAAATTCTGATTGGAATGAATTCAAGAGACCCTAGGAGATGAAGACATGGAAACAATGATTTATAAACAACTCTTTGTGGTAATTTTTCTACAAAGTGGAGCAGAAAATATAGAGTGGTAACTGGAAAGAAAAAATACATCAAGAGAATTTTTATTTGGTTTGGTTATTTCACATGATGGGAGTTATAAAAGCCTTTTTGGTTTTGGTTTGTTTGTTTTTTAATGACAAGAATTATTCTTCCCCAAGACAGAACAATAATATAGGAAAGAAAGGAGAAAAATACAGGACAAATATTTAATTGGGCAAAATTTGACATCCAATGCACAAACGAAAGGCTTTGCCTTAGTAGAATAAAGAGTTCATCCTTTGTTTCAGAGGATGGAGAATATGGGTACAGATGTCAGTGGCCTGGTAGATGGAAGGAAAAGATGGTTCTCTTCTAAATGTTTTTTTTCCTCAGTGAAGTACAAAGCAGTGCTTTGAGAAGAAGGAATAGAAACAGGGATTTGGGCAACTGATTGTAGAAGTAAGATGATCATTAGAAAATGGGAAAATGTATTGATGAGGGAAATAAATGGAGCAGAATTTCAGCTAGTGTTGAAGGCACATTTAAGATTCATGCCATATGTAACCAGTCCCTGTGGTATGTGATTTTCTCTAGCCATGTATAACCATTTGGGTGCAGGTACAAGAATGGCAGAGATTAAGATTTAACCAGGATTGGGGTTTTATCAGAGGACTATAAGAGTCAAGGGAGTTAAAAGTATACTCAAAGAAGGGATAATAGTAGTCAGTGGAGCCTAAGCTGGGAAGGTAAGGAACTGAAGTAAGGCACAATTAATGCTGAAAAGGTGGTGAGGGTCATTGGATTGTTATAACATGTTGGAGTAGAAGAATTGGATGTTTGGGAATATTAAAAGGGCCTTATCCACAAGGTAAAAAGTAGGGATTGGAAGGTGGGATAACTGAAGTTGAGATTTGGAATTGGTATAAATATTGCCAGAAACAAAGGCTAGAGTCTGACTGTAGGGATCATCTTACCTACTGTCTGTAGTGAGATAAGGACAAGATGAATGGAGGTAGTGAGATCCAGTGCCAGGATGTGAATGGATAGTCTTTGTGAATATTTGAATCAAGAACTTTGAGAGTAGTTAAAGGGAGTAAGTCAGTAATTCAGATACTAAGTAACCTCACTGAAGATGGAGGAGTGAAAAGGGAGTAGTTGATTGCAGTAAGGACATTGGTGAACATTACAACCTGATGGCTCTGTTCCCTTCTCACATCAGTCCTGGGTATTCATTGGAAGGACTGATGTTGAAGCTGAAACTCCAATACTTTGGCCACCTGATGCGAAGAGCTGACTCATTGGAAAAGACCCTGATGCTGGGAAAGATTGAGGGCAGGAGGAGAAGGGGATGACAGAGGATGAGATGGTTGGATGGCATCACTGACTCGATGGACATGGGTTTGGGTGGACTCTGGGAGTTGGTGATGGACAGGGAGGCCTGGTGTGCTGTGGTTCATGGGGTCGCAAAGAGTTGGACATGACTGAGCGACTGAACTGACTGACTGACAACCTGATGGCTCTGTTCCCTTCTCACGAGGGTAAAGTATATGCACATACTTCCATTTACAGATGAATTCCTTCATTACCAGAAATAGAATTGCACTGCAGATCTGTGCTTCTAATCTTTCTCACTGCTGCTGCTGCTAAGTCACTTCAGTCATGTCTGACTCTGTGCAACCCCATAGACGGCAGCCCACCAGGCTCCCCCGTCCCTGGGATTCTCCAGGCAAGAACACTGGAGTGGGTTGCCATTTCCTTCTCCAATGCATGAAAGTGAAAAGTGAAAGTGAAGTCACTCAGTCGTGTCCGACTCCTAGCAGCCACGTGGACTGCAGCCTTCCAGGCTCCCCCGTCCATGGGATTTTCCAGGCAAGAGTACAGAATGGGTTGCCACTGCCTTCTCCAATCTTTCTCATTACCAATTTCCTATCCCAGACAATTTTACATGTTATTTTGGAAATGTAAAGAAGTTGCTTGACTTCTTTTAAATTCATGAGTGAGTTTTTAGTCACTATTCATGAAATGAAATGATTAATCTTACTTGAATAAATATGTGTGGATATTTGATGATGCTGTGTGTAGTTTTGCTTACTGTATTTTGCACACTAGATTTGCCAAGAACTTGAAGCTCCCTGCTATTCTGTACCTGTGTTATATGGAAATACTTTTTCTTGGTGAATTTTTTATGAGTATGGTTAAATTTTTTTAAGTATATTTAATTAAGAGGCATGACAAACCAGCATAACAAAGTTTCACCTATAATTTTGATAGTTTTCCATCTGTTTTGGGAGCTTGATGCAATCCTAATAAGGGGGATAGCAATTTCATTATTAAATGGGGCTAACATTATTTTGGCTACCAGTTGTACTTAAGAGTAATTGTCATAATTAACTCATTATGATTTTAATACAAATGGAACTGCATGTCTCCTTTTTCTCAACACAATTATTTTGAAATTGATCCCATTTTGTAGCTGACATAGCTAGATCATACTCTTAAAAAGTAATTATTTTTGTGGTTTGATTTTTACAAATAACTGATACAACTATGTGGTATTCACAATGCTATAAAATGTGAGAAGAGTATTTGTGAATATTGATTTCATAGGTGATAAAAGTGATAAAATATTGATAAACCCAAGCAGAAGGTCATTGAGAACTGTTGATAAGCATTAGGTATTAAATTTACAGATGTAGAATCAAAGTTGTACATACATGGTGGGATGGACACTCACCATGAATTCTGATGGGTGTTACAATGAGAGAGAAAAAAGCCAAGTTAAGTAGTAAATAGAAAAATGTCTAAGCATCTTCCCGTGCATCTTCTTCTCCCATTAAGTTGATTTTTATCACTTTGTGTATAGGAGTCTTAACAGAATCATATTTCCATCCCTTCCTGGTGAATAACCTCTCAAGGATGTCTGGCATCCGGTAGCCCTTGCTTAGAATGAAATCTTTAAATGCAATTGTTCCATAAAGATCTTCAAGAATGTCCTGTTCAGGAAACTTCCTTCCAAAAATCCCACCTCCAAGTAAGGCCTTGGGATCAATCAAAGGTTCGTCATTTATTAGCTTTTTCCACAACTTGGGCTGCAGGTACCATGCACCATACCTTATCTTCACCCAGTCAGGTTTATAAGGATTGTGTGGTTTCTGGAGTTTCCTCTCCCAGTTTGGTTCCTCCATGGAGAAATTTTTCGCCTCCATTTTACCTATCCTGATGCCGAACCTTACCTTTGAAGAAACCTGGGATATTTTCTTCATGCGGGCTTTGTCGTGGGTTGGTGGGCAGTCACAGCCAACCTCACACAGTTTCATGATGAACTGTTCGTCAATGTGCAAGTCTCCGAAAGTAGAAACCCATTTGCAGAATTTCTGAATTCCTTTTGGTACATTAGAAGACGAATCAGTGAGTGACTCCTTTCTGCTTGACTTCTCGTCTTCATAATATAAATTGGCTGGGTGTGACACGGGAGCCTCCTTGACAGGTTCCAGCTGGACCATCGCAGGGGATTTTTTACGAAGCTTTTTGGGGTACTTCTTTTTTCTCTTGGGACCCAGACAGTAAGCCCACAAGTCCTCCAGCTTTCTGTCAGGATCGAGCACTTCCAGCACCTTTAATAAGAGGTCTGCAGGTAGATCTTCCTTCAGCTTTGGGCAGAGCGCCAAGGGATGCCTGGTCAGGTGGGCTTCGATTTCCTCCACGAATGCCTTCCGTGCTTGCTGGGCTGATGAAAGCGTGGAGAACACCTCTGCTTCCGCTGGCAGCTTTTTCTTTGGGGGGGCATGCTGGGGAACTCTGTGAGCAATCACGGGGAGAAAGCCCTCATTAGGTCCTCGAGTGATCAGATCTTTACAAGGTGGGCAGCCCTTCCGGAAGTCGTCCAGCCCCTCTTTCACAAATACCCACTGCCGGCTGTCCAGGTATGTGGGGAATTTCAGGAGTGCCTTCTTGTGCTTTGCGAAACACTTGGAGGGTAACTTGTCTTTGTACCAGGGCTTGCAGTTCATGCCCAGGGGCATCGGTTCCAGTAACCCCGGCCCTAGCAGCCACTTCTTGTCTTCCATGGTTCCTCTGGCCTCGAGGGGGACTCACCACTTTAGTAGTTTGTTGTCCAGGCTTCTCCGGTTGCTAGGAGACCACGTAGCCAGGTGCCGCTAGATTCTTCCTGGAGGCGGATCAATGTAGGCGCCATGTGAAACCTGCATTCTCCCAGGATGCGCAGTGAAGGCACATTCTTTTTTGTTGTAGTTACTGTGTTGTTGTTACTAGTCCGTTGTATGGACATAGCATCACTTATTTATGCACTCATCTTTTGATGGACATTTGGATTATTTGCAGTTTGAGGCTATCACAAAGCTGCTGCAAATATTTGTGTTTCTGTCTTTGTATATCCATATACTTTCATTTCTCTTGGGTAAACTTTAACTGATGGAAAGCTGGGAGCAGATGAGGTTTTATGTTTTAGACTACCACCAAACTTTTCCAAACTGGTTGTACTAGTTAATATTTCTTCTAGTTGTGTATAGGGGCTTCCCAGGTGGCACTAGTGGTAAAGAATCTGCCTGCCAATGCAGGAAACTCAGGAGACATGGGTTTAATCCCTGGGTTGGGAAGGTCCCCTAGAGTAGGAAGAGGTAACCCAATCCAGTATTCTTGCCTGGACAATTCCATGGACAGAGGAGCCTGGAGAGCTATAGTCCATGGGGTCACAGAGAGTCGGACACAATTGAGCATGCACACACAAAAGTCTATTCAAATTTTTTGTACTTTTAAAAAGAGGTGGATGAAACTGGAGCCTATTATACAGAGTGAAGTAAGCCAGAAAGAAAAACACCAATACAGTATACTAACGCATATATATGGAATTTAGAAAGATGGTAACAATAACCCTGTATATGAGACAGCAAAAGAGACACTGATGTATAGAGCAATCTTTTGGACTCTGTGGGAGAGGGAGAGGGTGGGATGATTTGGGAGAATGGCATTGAAACATGTATAATATCATATATGAAACGAATCGCCAGTCCAGGTTCGATGCACGATACTGGATGCTTGGGGCTGGTGCACTGGGACGACCCAGAGGGATGGTACAGGGAGGGAGGAGGGGGGAGGGTTCAGGATGGGGAACACGTGTATACCTGTGGCAGATTCATGTTGATATATGGCAAAACCAATACAATATTGTAAAGTTAAAAAATAAAATAAAATAATTTTGATGGACGTCTCTTATTTTTAGAATTCTTTGTATATTCTGGATGTAATATATGATTTGTAAGCATTTTCTTCTCCACTTATGATTTTTCTTTTCATTGTCTTAAAACTGTCTTTTAACGAACAGTTTTTACATTTGATGAAGTCCAGTATATCAAGTATATATCCAGTATATGGCTTGTCTTTTTGTGTTGTATCTAAGAAAGCTTTGCCTATCCAAAGTTTGCCTATTCTGCTAAAATTTGTATAATCTTTAGGTTTTATGTTAAGATTTGTCATCTCTTTCAATTCTTTAGATGATGTAAGATATGGATCAAAGTTATTAATTTTATTTATTTATTTATGTTTGGCAGTACTGGGTCTTTGTTGCTGTGATCAGGCTTTCTCTAGTTGCAGTTAGCAGTGGCCACTCTCCAGTTGTGTGTGTGGCCTTTTCATTGTGGTGGTTTCTCTTGTTGCAGGAGCATAGGCTCTAGAGCATGGGCTCAGTAGTTGTGGCATTTGGGGAGCAACTTAATTGCTCCTCAGCATGTGGGATCTTCCCCTACCAGGGATCAAACCTGTGTCCCCTGCATTGGCAGATGGATTCTTATTCACTGCACCATGAGTTAAATCCCAAAGTTTTTTATTTTTATTCTTCCTGCGGATATCTAGTAGTTCCAAAATTTTTTATTTTTTTTTAAATTTTATTTTATTTTTAAACTTTACAATATTGTATTAGTTTTGCCAAATATCGAAATGAATCTGCCACAGGTATACCCGCGTTCCCCATCCTGAACCCTCCTCCCTCCTCCCTCCCCTACCCTCCCTCTGGGTCGTCCCAGTGCACCAGTCCCAAGCATCCAGTACCGTGCATCGAACCTGGACTGGCGACTCATTTCATACACGATATTATACATGTTTCAATGCTATTCTCCCAAATCATCCCACCCTCTCCCTCTCCCACAGAGTCCATAGACTGATCTATACATCGGTGTCTCTTTTGCTGTCTTGTACACAGGGTTATTGTTACCATCTTTCTAAATTCCATATATATGTGTTAGTATACTACTGTATTGGTGTTTTTCTTTCTGGCTTACTACAATCTGTATAATAGGTTCCAGTTTTATCCATCTCATTAGAACTGATTCAAATGTATTCTTTTTAATGGCTGAGTAATACTCCATTGTGTATACGTACCACAGCTTTCTTATCCATTCATCTGCTGATGGGCATCTAGGTTGCTTCCATGTCCTGGCTATTATAAACAGTGCTGCGATGAACATTGGGGTACACGTGTCTCTTTCCCTTCTGGTTTCCTCAGTGTGTATGCCCAGCAGTGGGATTGCTGGATCATAAGGCAGTTCTATTTCCAGTTTTTTAAGGAATCTCCACACTGTTCTCCATAGTGGCTGTACTAGTTTGCATTCCCACCAACAGTGTAAGAGAGTTCCCTTTTCTCCACATCCTCTCCAGCATTTATTGCTTGTAGACTTTTGGATCGCAGCCATTCTGACTGGCGTGAAATGGTACCTCATAGTGGTTTTGATTTGCATTTCTCTGGTAATGAGTGATGTTGAGCATCTTTTCATGTGTTTGTTAGCCATCTGTATGTCTTCTTTGGAGAAATGTCTATTTAGTTCTTTGGCCCATTTTTTGATTGGGTCATTTATTTTTCTGGAGTTGAGCTGCAGGAGTTGCTTGTATATTTTTGAGATTAGTTGTTTGTCAATTGCTTCATTTGCTATTATTTTCTCCCATTCTGAAGGCTGCCTTTTCACCTTGCTAATAGTTTCCTTTGTTGTGCAGAAGGTTTTAAGTTTAATTAGGTCCCATTTGTTTATTTTTGCTTTTATTTCCAATATTCTGGGAGGTGGGTCATAGAGGATCCTGCTGTGATGTATGTCGGAGAGTGTTTTGCCTATGTCCTCCTCTAGGAGTTTTATAGTTTCTGGTCTTACGTTTAGATCTTTAATCCATTTTGAGTTTATTTTTGTGTAGGGTGTTAGAAAGTGTTCTAGTTTCATTCTTTTACAAGTGGTTGACCAGTTTTCCCAGCACCACTTGTTAAAGAGATTGTCTTTTCTCCATTGTATATTCTTGCCTCCTTTGTCAAAGATAAGGTGTCCATATGTGCGTGGATTTATCTCTGGGCTTTCTATTTTGTTCCATTGATCAATATTTCTGTCTTTGTGCCAGTACCATACTGTCTTGATAACTGTGGCTTTGTAATAGAGTCTGAAGTCAGGTAGGTTGATTCCTCCAGTTCCATTCTTCTTTCTCAAGATAGCTTTGGCTATTCAAGGTTTTTTGGATTTCCATACAAATTGTGAAATTATTTGTTCTAGCTCTATGAAGAATACCGTTGGTAGCTTGATAGGGATTGCATTGAATCTATAAATTGCTTTGGGTAGTATACTCATTTTCACTATATTGATTCTTCCAATCCATGAACATGGTATATTTCTCCATCTATTAGTGTCCTCTTTGATTTCTTTCACCAGTGTTTTATAGTTTTCTATATATAGGTCTTTAGTTTCTTTAGGTAGATAAATTCCTAAGTATTTTATTCTTTCCGTTGCAATGGTGAATGGAATTGTTTCCTTAATTTCTCTTTCAGTTTTCTCATTATTAGTGTATAGGAATGCAAGGGATTTCTGTGTGTTGATTTTATATCCTGCAACTTTACTATAATCATTGATTAGTTCTAGTAATTTTCTGGTGGAGTCTTTAGGGTTTTCTATGTAAAGGATCATGTCATCTGCAAACAGTGAGAGTTTTACTTCTTCTTTTCCAATTTGGATTCCTTTTATTTCTTTTTCTGCTCTGATTGCTGTGGCCAAAACTTCCAAAACTATGTTGAATAGTAGTGGTGAAAGTGGGCACCCTTGTCTTGTTCCTGACTTTAGAGGAAATGCTTTCAATTTTTCCCCATTGAGAATAATGTTTGCTGTGGGTTTGTCATATATAGCTTTTATTATGTTGAGGTATGTTCCTTCTATTCCTGCTTTCTGGAGAGTTCTTATCATAAATGGATGTTGAATTTTGTCAAAGGCTTTCTCTGCATCTATTGAGATAATCATATGGTTTTTGTTTTTCAATTTGTTAATGTGGTGTATAACATTGATTGATTTGTGGATATTGAAGAATCCTTGCATGCCTGGGATAAAGCCCACTTGGTCATGGTGTATGATCTTTTTAATGTATTGTTGGATTCTGATTGCTAGAATTTTGTTAAGGATTTTTGCATCTATGTTCATCAGTGATATTGGCCTGTAGTTTTCTTTTTTTGTGGGATCTTTGTCAGGTTTTGGTATTAGGGTGATGGTGGCCTCATAGAATGAGTTTGGAAGTTTACCTTCCTCTGCAATTTTCTGGAAGCGTTTGAGCAGGATAGGTGTTAGCTCTTCTCTAAATTTTTGGTAGAATTCAGCTGTGAAGCCGTCTGGACCTGGGCTTTTGTTTGCTGGAAGATTTTTGATTACAGTTTCAATTTCCGTGCTTGTGATGGGTCTGTTAAAATTTTCTATTTCTTCCTGGTCGAGTTTTGGAAAGTTGTACTTTTCTAAGAATTTGTCCATTTCTTCCAAGTTGTCCATTTTATTGGCATATAACTGTTGATAGTAGTCTGTTATTGTCCTTGGTATTTCTGTGTTGTCTGTTGTGATCTCTCCATTTTCATTTCTAATTTTATTGATTTAATTTTTCTCCCTTTGTTTCTTGATGAGTCTGGCTAATGGTTTGTCAATTTTATTTATCCTTTCAAAGAACCAGCTTTTGGCTTTGTTGATTTTTGCTATGGTCTCCTTTGTTTCTTTTGCATTTATTTCTGCCCTAATTTTTAAGATTTCTTTCCTTCTACTAACCCTGGGGTTCTTCATTTCTTCCTTTTCTAGTTGCTTTAGGTGTAGAGTTAGGTTATTTATTTGACTTTTTTCTTGTTTCTTTAGGCATGCCTGTATTGCTATGAACTTTCCCCTTAGGACTGCTTTTAAAGTGTCCCACAGGTTTTGAGTTGTTGTGTTTTCATTTTCATTAGTTTCTATGCAAATTTTGATTTCTTTTTTGATTTCTTCTGTGATTTGTTGGTTATTCAGCAGCATGTTGTTCAGCCTCCATATGTTGGAATTTTTAATAGTTTTTCTCCTGTAATTGAGATCTAATCTTACTGCATTATGGTCAGAAAAGATGCTTGGAATGATTTCTATTTTTTTGAATTTACCAAGGCTAGATTTATGGCCCAGGATGTGATCTATCCTGGAGAAGGTTCCATGTGCGCTTGAGAAAAAGGTGAAATTCATTGTTTTGGGATGAAATGTCCTATAGATATCAATTAGGTCTAACTGGTCTATTGTATCATTTAACATTTGTGTTTCCTTGTTAATTTTCTGTTTAGTTGATCTATCCATAGGTGTGAGTGGGGTATTAAAGTCTCCCACTATTATTGTGTTATTGTTAATGTCTCCTTTCATACTTGTTAGCATTTGTCTTACATATTGTGGCGCTCCCGTGTTGGGTGCATATATATTTATAATTGTTAAATCTTCTTCTTGGATTGATCCTTTGATCATTAGGTAGTGACCATCTTTGTCTCTTTTCACAGCCTTTGTTTTAAAGTCTATTTTATCTGATATAAGTATTGCTACTCCTGCTTTCTTTTGGTCCCTATTTGCATGGAAAATCTTTTTCCAGCCCTTCACTTTCAGTCTGTATGTGTCCCCTGTTTTGAGGTGGTTCTCCTGTAGACAACATATGTAGGGGTCTTGTTTTTGTATCCATTCAGCCAGTCTTTGTCTTTTGGTCGGGGCATTCAACCCATTTACATTTAAGGTAATTACTGATTAAGTATGATACCGTTGCCATTTACTTTATTGTTTTGGGTTCGAGTTTATACACCATTTTTGTGTTTCCTGTCTAGAGAATATCCTTTAGTATTTGTTGGAGAGCTGGTTTGGTGGCGCTGAATTCTCTAAGCTTTTGCTTGTCTGAGAAGCTTTTGATTTCTCCTTCATATTTGAATGAGATCCTTGCTGGGTACAGTAATCTGGGCTGTAGGTTATTTTCTTTCATCACTTTAAATATGTCTTGCCATTCCCTCCTGGCCTGAACAGTTTCTATTGAAAGATCAGCTGTTATCCTAATGGGAATTTCCTTGTGTGTTATTTGTTGTTTTTCCCTTGCTGCCTTTAATATTTGTTCTTTGTGTTTGATCTTTGTTAATTTGATTAATATGTGTCTTGGGGTGTTTTGCCTTGGGTTTATCCTGTTTGGGATTCTCTGGGTTTCTTGGACTTGGGTGATTATTTCCTTCCCCATTTTAGGGAAGTTTTCAACTATTATCTCATCAAGTATTTTCTCATGGTCTTTCTTTTTGTCTTCTTCTTCTGGGACCCCTATGATTTGAATGTTGTAGTGTTTAATATTGTCTTGGAGGTCTCTGAAATTGTCCTCATTTTTTTAAATTCGTTTTTCTTTTATCCTCTCTGATTCATTTATTTCTACCATTCTATCTTCTAATTCACTTATCCTATCTTCTGCCTCTGTTATTCTACTATTTGTTGCCTCCAGAGTGTTTTTAATTTCATTTATTGCATTATTCATTTTATATTGACTCTCTTATTTCTTCTAGGTCCTTGTTAAACCTTTCTTGCATCTTCTCAATCTTTGTCTCCAAGCTATTTATCTGTGATTCCATTTTTGACTTCAAGATTTTGGATCAATTTCACTATCATTATTCGGAATTCTTTATCAGGTAGATTCCCTATCTCTTCCTCTTTTGTTTGGTTTGGTGGGCTTTTATCCTGTTCCTTTGTCTGCTGGGTATTCCTCTGTCTCTTCATCTTGTTTAAATTGCTGAGTTTGGGGTGTCTTTTCTGTATTCTGGCAGTTTGTGGAGTTCTCTTTATTGTGGCATTTCCTCGCTGTGTGTGGGTTTGTACCAGTGGCTTGTCAAGATTTCTTGGTTAGGGAAGCTTGTGTCGGTGTTCTGGTGAGTGGAGCTGTATTTCTTCTCTCTCCTTTCGAAGACTTGGGTTGCTTTTCTGGGTGCCTGATGTCCTCTGCCGGCTTTCAGAAGTTGTTTTGTGGAATTTACTCGGCGTTTAAATGCTCTTTTGATGAATTTGTGGGGGAGAAAGTGTTCTCCCCGTCCTACTCCTCCACCATCTTAGCTCCTCTCCAATTTTTATTTTTTTTTTAAAGAGAAAAATTTCTCCTTTGTAACTTTGTAGGTATGTGTTGTCCATATTTCTGTGGGTCCATGTCTAGACACACTTTTCTGTTTCATTGATTTCTCTGTCTTTACTCCAATTCTGCTCTGTGTTGATTACTTTGTATTTTACAATAAGCCTTGAAACTAGGCTGCATTAGTTCTCCAACCTCTTTCTTCTTTTACAAAGTTGGTTTGACTCTTACAGGTCTTTTGAATACATATGAGAATTTTAGAATCAACTCATCAATGTCTTTTAAAAGAAACCTGTTGGGATTTTGATAAGGATTTGTGGAATCTATTTTGAGATACTTGACAGCTTAACAATATTGAGTTTCCTGACCCATGACAAAGGTGCATGTTTTCATTTATGTATATATTCTTTCATTTATCTGAGCAATATTTTGTAGTTGTCAGTGTATACATCTTTCACATCTTTTTGTTGTTGTTGTTCATCTTCTCTGAACTTCTGTTTCATCTCCTCCTGTCTTTAGCTTCCATTATGGAAAGATCAAAGTTTGTTCTTACTAAACTGTCAAGAAAGCTCTTATTTTACTACTTAGTTAAATGAAAATAGTATGACAATGCAAATTTATATTATTTCCAGACTTGCAAAAGAAACCACAACCAGTATGATGCATTGTGTAAAGTATGTACAGCTTTAATAAAAGAAGCAAACCAGCCACTATAACAAACATCAGAAATGTTCTAGAATAGCAATAAACCAAATCTTTTAGTTAGGAGTTTTAGAAAGTAAAGAATTAAATAGCTGAAACTCAGCTTTAAACTATCAGGAGAGGTGCAAATTATTTCTTGTAATAATGCAATATATTTGGTATACGGAAGAATATCAAAGGATAAACTACCATTCCTGATTTCATGGAGGAGAAACATTTCACACTGGTACCTTGGTATCTGCCTGGGGTTAGCTCAAGGACTCTCCTTAGATACCCAAATCTGTGGATGTTCAAGTCCCTTATGTAAAATGGTACAGTATTTGCATATAATCTGTGTACATGCCTGTATACTTTAAATCATCTCTAGATTACTTATAATACCTCTTGCAATGTAAATGCTCTGTAAATAGATGCACCACAAATTCATGTTTTGCTTTTTGGATTTTTCTTTTTCTAAATGTTTTCCATCTGCATGTAGCTGGTTTCATGGATGTAGAACCTAAAGATATGGATGGCCAACTGTACTGCACCATTTCATACAAGGGACTTGAAATCTGCAGACATTGGTATCTGCAGGGGTCCTGAAACCAGTCTCCTTTGGCTGCTGACAGATGACTGTATTCTTCTTATGGCCTCTCTTCTTTCTAGCCTGTCTCCTCTGCTCCACACTGATGTGGATTCTTCCTTTTTGAAATTACAGCTTTATTGAGGTAGAACTTACATATTATCAATTCATTCTTTTAAAGTGTGCAGTCTAATGGTTTTTAGTGTATTAATAGGATTGTGCAACTATCAAAGCAATCGGTTTTGACACAGAGTCATTAATCTCAAAGGAACACCAAACCCATTGGCAGTCACCTCATCCATCCCCCAGACACCTCAGCACTTGGTGTCTAATCTACTTTCTGTCTTTTTAAATTTGCCTATTCTGGACATTTGATATAAATGTAATTATAGAATATGTGGTGACTTTTGACTGGCTTCTCTCATTTATCATACCGCTTTTGAGTTTCATCCATGGTGTAGCACGTATATGTACTTCATTTCTTTGTATTGCCAAATACGAATCAATTACGTAATATACCATATTTAATGTATCTGTTCATCTGTTGGTGAATATTTGGGTTTTTCCACTTTTTTGTTGTTATGAATAATGTTGCTACAAACCTTCATGTACAAGAGATTTTTTTCTATTTTTTTAAATTTTTTATTTTCTATTTTTTTCTATTCAGTCTTTTGAAATTTATTATAATCTTTTTTCCCAGCTGTCATGATGTATAATTGATAATTTAAAATTTCATATTTTTAAGGTATACAGCTTGATGATTTGATAAACATATAATAATGAAACAATCACCACAATCAAGCTAATCAACATATTCATCATCCCCCATACTGTCCATCTTACTTGGCTTAAGATCTACCCTCTTAGAAAATTTCAAATATATTGTTAACTATATTCACAGTGTTCTACATTAGGTTTTCAGAATTTATTCATCCTAAATGACTTAAAATTTGTACCCCTCGATCAACAACTTTCCCCGTCTACGAGTCTCTGACAACCAACTCTGTTGCTACTGCTGTTCTCTGCTTCTAGGAGTTTGACTCTTTTAGATTCAACATATAAGTGAAATCCTGCAGTATTTGATTTTCTGCATCTTGATTATTTCACTTAGCATGATGCCCTCCAGATTAACCCATGTTGCAAAAGGTAGGATTTCCTTCTCTTTGAAGGTTGAATAATATTCTTGTGTGTGTGTGTATCTCATATTTCCTTTATTCTTCTCTGGATAGATATTTAATTTGTTTGCATATCTGGACTATTGTGAATAATGCTACAGTGAACATGGGAGTGAATGTATCTCAGTATCCTGATTTCATTTTCTTTGGATGTATACCCAGAAGTGAGATTGCTAGATCATAAGGTGGTTCTGTTTGTAATATTTTGAGGAATCTCCATACTGTTTTAAAGAATGGTGATAAAAATTTACATTCCCACCAACAATGCACAAGGGTTCCGTTTTATCCCCTTCCTCAACAACATGTGTTATTTCTTGTCTTTTTGAAAATAGCTATTCTAAAGGGTATGAGATGACATCTCATTTTGATTTTGATTCACATTTCCTTGATAATTTGTGATGTCATGTACACTTTCATACCTTTTAGTCATTTGTATGTCTTCTTTGTAGAAATGTAGGTCTTCTGCCCATTTTTTTTTTTTTAAATTGAGGCATTGTTTTCAGCCATTGAGTTGTATGACTTACTTACATATATTGGATATTAAGCCTTATGAAAGATATGGTTTGAAAATATTTCCCCCATTCTGTGGGTTGCCTTTTCCCTCTGTTGGCTGTTCCGTTTGCTTTGCAGAAGCATTTTTATTTGATAAAATTTCTCTCGTCCACTTTTGCTTTTGTTATTTCTGCTTTTGCTGATATATCCAAAAAGTAATTGCCCAGACCAACATCAGGAAGCTTTTTCCCTATGTTATCTTCTAGTAGTGTTACAGTTTCAGTTTCATGTTTAAATCTTAATATGTTTTGAGTTTTTTTTTTTTTTTTTTTTAAGTGTGAGATAATCTCATTCTTCTGCATGTAGATACCAAGTTTTCCCAGCAGCATTTACTGAAGAGAGTATCTTTTCCTCATTGGGTGTTCTTTTCTGCTGCTGTGCTGTGCTCAGTTGCTCAGTTGTGTGTGACTCTTTGCAACTCATGGACTGTAGCCCACCAGACTCTTCTGTCCATGGATTTTTCCCTTAAAGAATATTGGAGTGGGCTGCCATTTCCTTCTCCAGGGGATCTTCCCCACCCAGGGATCAAACCTGGGTTTCCTGCATTGCAGGCAGAGTCTTTATCACTGAACCACCTGGGAAGCCCCATGGATTTATTTGGTATTTATGTCTGATTTTAATGCCAATATGATGCTATTTTAATTACTGTAGCCTCACAATATATTTTGAAATCAGGAAGCATGGTTTTTATTTCTCAGGATTGCTTTGGCTATTTGGGGTCTTCAATTTGTTACAGTTACTTTGTGACCTAATATGTGTTCTATCCTGGAACAAGTTCTCTGTGCACTCGAGGAGAATGTGAGTTCTTCTACACTTGGATAATAACTACTGTATATTTCTGTTATGTCATTTTAGTCTATTGTGTTCTCACATCAGTTGCTTCCTTCTTGATTTTCTGTCTGGATGTTCTATCCACTAAGTGAGGTATTGAAGTCTCGTACTATTATTGTACTGCTGTCACATTCTGCCTTTAGAACTGTCAGTATTTTTCCCACCTTTATTAATGTATGATTGACAAATAAAGAATTTTTATATATTTAAGACATATAATATGGAGATATATCAATATCTGCTTTATACATTTAGCTGTGTATTCATATAAATGTTATATAATCCTGTTGAACTGACCCTTTTATCATTATGCATTTACCTTCTTTGACTCCAAAGACAGTTTTAGACAAAATGTCTGTTTTGTGTGGTATAAGTGTAGTTACACTTGCCAGGCTGGAGAGGCTGAGCCAAGCTGGACAGGGCTAACTTTAGAGCATCCCTTTGGGGGCCTACCCTGTGACCCCCACCTTTTAAAATTATGGTGCTGCTCCTCCAGGGTCAAGGACAGGAACTTGGTACTCTTCATGCTTCTATGATACTCCACCTGGCACCAGGATCACATGAAAAAAAAAAAAAAAAGGCTGATGCGTGCAAAGAATTGACTCTTTTGTTCCCCTTCTATAGCAACCTAAACAATATATCCAATAAATACGTATCAATATCAGCCAACTGCGGGGAGCTGCCCGTGAGAACGGGGTCCTTTATCTAAAGGACACAGCTCTGGGAGCTGCCTCAGTCTTTGAGGGTTTGCTTGCAAACATAGCTGTCTGTCCCGCCACCCCAGAGATTAGGCGATTATTTACTGCAGACACCTGGAGTTCTGGACAAACTTCTCACGCACAGGGAAATGTTATCTGGTGTAAGAAATAATAACAGGGTGCCATTCCCATGCTCTCAAGATTTCTTGTGGCTTTTTGTAAGATGTATAGGTCAACCAAGAAAAAATGTTAACTGTCTTGTTTTTCTCTTGCTCTCCTGTAAAAATATAAGATGCTGAATAAAGTCGTGGTCAGACCGCTTCCCTTTGTGGAGACATGTCTGATCCTCTCGACCCCATCTTTGCTGTAGTATTCTTTTGCTGTAGTATTCTTTCTCAGCCGCATTGTGTGCGTTCTCGGGACCTGATCAACTTTGCCGGCTGGCTCCGGCAGCCAACTCTTATGGGAGCAATAACATGACCTGAGCAAAAGGTAATACTTGAGTTTTCTGCTAAGGAGGCTTGAGAAGCTAATAGGATTTTATGTGGGGATGTTTTTATTATTTTACTAATATGCTGACATCTACCTATGACTCCATGCAACTGGTATATGCCACAGAACCTAACAGCAGGAAGAATGTGCATTGCCAAAGAAAAATGGAGGTAGGGAAAAATGAGACTATCAGAGATATGAGTATGGACTTATCACAGTGTTTTGGGTTCAGAATCAGTGGATCAACTCAGAATTCAGTTCAAGGTTTGATACCTGGGCATTGTCCTATGTTGACCTTGGTTACTTAGGTATCAGGGCTTCTAGCACTCCAAACATGCTCATGATCCAAAAGATTTCTGAAAAAAGCTTGTATATACTGATAAGAAATGCTTTATGTGCTCACTTTTTAAGCATATGCTTAGTTGCTCAGTTGTGTCTGACTCTCTGAGATTCTTTGCAACCCCATGGACTATAGCCCACCAAGTCCTCTGTCCATGGGGTTTCCCGGGCAAGAATACTGGAGTGGATTGCCATTTCTTCCTCCAGGGGATCTTCCTGACTCAGGGATCGAACCTGTGTCTCTTACATCTCCTGGACTGACAGGCGGGTTCTTTACCACTAGCACTACCTTGGAAGCCCTAAAAATCTAGAGCTGTATCCTTGACCTTTGGGGAACTTTTCTCATGTGTAAAAATGAAGTAGTTGAAGCAGATTTTCTGACTTTATAGACCAAGAAAATTTAAATCAGGAAGATTTTGTTTTATAAATATCTGAAAAATCTGTGAGGAAAATATTAAAGTATCATCTTAATGATCTCGAACCAGAAACAGAGAGTTCTATCTTTTCATGTGGAACAAAATGAAATTCTTCTACCTTGGAGATAAGCAGAGCCCAAGGCCCTTAATCTCAGCAACACAGTGTATCCAAGACCAGTGCACTCAAGGAGTGTGGCACCTAAAGATGAAAAAGCAAAGTGCCATTCATCTATTGCTTTCTGCATCACTGCACAGCTTCTAGGTCTTAATACCTCTGACCTATGGCCTGAGATCCTTATCTGGTTGACTTCCCTTTAATCTCTTTCTCACCTCTCCAATAAATCCTCCATACTGACTCTGGTTGTGCATCTTTCCAGAACAAAGATCCATCATGACATTCTTCCTTCATTGGATTTTTGCATCGAGGGAAAAGAAAAAGAAAAAAAAAAAAAACTTGTCTGCTGGCCAATCATTTAAAACCTTCCACAGTCTTCTCTTGACCTGCCTTTTCAAATTTGTCTTCTTTACTCCCTGTGTTCTGTACAACTCCACAATGTTGTAGCTACTGTTCTGAATGCATTCTGCTTTCATACTTTCTGAGTCAAGCTCAAGCTTGCTTCTCAACCTCACCACTAACCCCATCCCTTTACTGCCATTCTGACAGTGGGGTCCTACCCACCCTCCATGACCTTGTTCAAATAATTCCCTACAGAACCCTCCTAGACCTCTGCAGTTGGAAATAATCTACCTTTGCTTTTATTCCCAGAGCACTTTGAACCTTTTCCAGAAAACTCTTATAACAGCTGGCTGCTTTGTCTGTTACCCTCACTGCCTGTCTCTCACAGGATGAAAAGCGTGTGTGCCTTAATCATCATCATGACCCCAATAATGCCTAGCATAGTGTGAATATTTGATGAGGATTCGGAAAACATTTGGTGACAACCAAAGGTAAGATTATAGCCAAAATATCATGCAAATGACATGCAGGAGGTAATACCAAACATTTTGTTAGTTTTAATGGTAACTTTATTTCTGGCCTTATTTGTAAGACTATTTGGCGATAAAGAACACGGTAGATAAAACATTTCTATCCCCTTTATTCAAGATAGCCATTCTATCTGTTTATACTAATAAAATAAAATCTTTATTAGAGGACTCGGAGTTAAATAGAAGCAGTTGATATTAGCATTTAAATAGAATTTGGTGTTACCCAGATATAACACAAATTTGTAGTATATGACAATTGAGAGTCAGTTCTCCTACCATAGTGTAATATATTTTTTAGCTCATTGACCAGGAGTCTTCCTTGTTTGCTTTTAGAACACTCTCTCCTGTACCACGGCCAACAGGCCAGAGAGAGTTGGTAAAGACTACTGGTAACTATCACTTATGTATCATTTTATCATGTTCTGAGCACTTAAATGTATTTTAGGTTATTTAATCTGTCTGAAATCTCTTCAAGGCAGGACTTGTTTCCTTTCTTAAGTGAGGAATCTCAGGCTTAAAATGTCGTGTATCACATCTAACATTCAACAAATAGCAGAACCAGGTTCAAATCCAGATTTTCTGACTTGGAACAGCCAAGCTACAAAGAATGTAGAAGAGCTGGTCTGTAGACCAAGAGAATGAAGAAGAGTTGGTCTTTAGAAACATTATTTGTGGTCCATCCCCCGACCTAGTCAATGTGTTGGTGTATTCCCAGAGTATAGCTAACCTTGAAAAAATCCTTATAATAATTCGATTTCTCTGTATTAACCAACTTATCTACTTGTGTTTCAGCAGTACCAATATTACACTAAAACATATCTATGACCATCTCCCAAGACTAGTGTAGTTTATTCTCTGAAAGAAAGAAAAAATTATCCCAGAGCTCACTAGAGCTACAAAATGGGGAATGTGGAGTTAATGTGAGTCTCTTCATAAATTATCAAATTATCTTGACCTTCAAGATAAGTTCAGGAGGTGCTTCCTTCATTCTCCTTGCCTTTCTAGTTTCTTTTTAATTTTATTTTTAAATTTTCTCCTCTGTCTGAATACCAAGGAAATGTTTCTAAGGAGCTCCACTCTGGAGAGCAACTTGTCCAGGTCCCTTTGCTCTGTCTTCTGTATTCAAAGCCATCCATATCTTTGCCTTCATGACCTTCAAATTCAGTGTTTCTTAGGTAGCCTTTGATTTGCTCTCTTCTGTTCTTCTCCTGACAGGACTAGCAAGTCATTAGATGCCCTCTCTGTGTATCTGTCAAGCTAGCTGTATTTCCCAAGTCCTAATTGGGCCATACGGTTTGACATGTATGCTTTTTGAGACAAGGGAAAAGGATGTTAAAATTGAGATTGTCCCAAATCTTCAGATGTATGGTCATCATACCTATCTATGTGTATTTTGTGTACTTTATTCTGTGGCTGTAACTTTCCTTCACATGAGAACAAAGGAGAGGGACTTGGATACCCCCCATTCCTGACTGGATATGCAACTTAATTCTGTTATGTCTTCTTATTCATGACACCTCTCCACAAATGTCCTTGAAAAAGAGAGACTAGTTCATTTAGAAGCATCTCAGGGATATGTTATCACTCTCTTTAGCATGACTTTTCTCCAAATTGTTGCACATAATATTCAGTAAATATTGTGGAATGAGTGAATAAACAAATTGAAATAAGGCTGATGTTTGTTTGTTTGTTTGTTTTCCAGCTGTAGCATACAACTACTCTTTGTGGTTGTTATTCTTCTGGTTTCCATTTTAGCTGTGAAAACTTAGTGACATTAGAGAGATGTAAAAGTCTTTTTTTTTTTTTAGGTCTCATAACATTTATTTATTGCTTACTGATTAATGCATTCAACATGAGTTTTGGTGTTCACCTAACATTCATACAGTATACCACAGGCTAGAAATAAAATGGTCAGTAAGCAGTGATTACCGTGCCCTCAAGTTTCAACTCTGTTTAGTGAGTGAAACTTTAAACAAATACTTATGATAATAAAGATTTTTTTTTATTTTTTTAATATTAATTTATTTTAATTGGAGGCTAATTAGTTTACAGTATTGTATTGGTTTTGCCATACATCAACATGAATCTGCCATGGGTGTACACGTGTTCCCCATCCTGAACCCCCCTCCCACCTCCTTCCCCATCCCATCCCTCTGGGTCATCCCAGTGCACCAGCCCCAAGCATCCTGTATCATGCATCAAACCTGGACCAGTGATTCGTTTCACATATTATACATGTTTCAATGCCATTCTCCCAAATCATCCCACCCTTGTCCTCTCCCACAGAGTCCAAAAGACTGTTCTATACATCTGTGTCTCTTTTGCTGTCTCGCATACAGGGTTATCATTACCATCTTTCTAAATTCCAAATATATGTGTTAGTATACTGTATTGGCAATGGCACCCCACTCCAGTACTCTTGCCTGGAAAATCCCATGGACGGAGGGGCCTGGTAGGCTGCAGTCCATGGGGTCGCTGAGCGTCGGACACGACTGACCGACTTCCCTTTCACTTTTCACTTTCATGCGTTGGAGAAGGAAATGGCAACCCACTCCAGTGTTCTTGGCTGGAGAATCCCAGGGACGGGGAAGCCTGGTGGGCTGCCGTCTATGCAGTCGCACAGAGTAGGACACGACTGAAGCAACTTAGTAGCAGCAGCAGCAGCATACTGTATTGGTGTTTTTCTTTCTGGCTTACTTCACTTTGTATAATAGGCTCCAGTTTCATCCACCTCATTAGAACTGATTCAAATGTATTCTTTATAATGGCAGAGTAATACTCCATTGTGTATATGTACCACAGCTTTCTTATCCATTCGTCTGCTGATGGACATCTAGGTTGCTTCCATATCCTGGCTATTTATTATAAACAGTGCTGCGATGAGCATCGGGGTACACATGTCTCTTTCAATTCTGGTTTCCTTAGTGTGTATGCCCAGCAGTGGGATTGCTGGGTCATATGGCAGTTCTATTTCCAGTTTTTTAAGGAATCTCCACACCGTTCTCCATAGTGGCTGTACTAGTTTGCATTCCCACCAACAGTGTAAGAGGGTTCCCTTTTTTCCATACCCTCTCCAGCATTTATTGCTTGTAAACTTTTGGATAGCAGCCATTCTGACTTGCATGAAATGGTACCTCATTGTGGTTTTGATTTGCATTTCTCTGGTAATGAGTGATGTTGAGCATCTTTTCATGTGTTTGTTAGCCATCTGTATGTCTTCTTTGGAGAAATGTCTGTTTAGGTCTTTGGCCCATTTTTTGATTGGGTCATTTATTTTTCTGGAGTTGAGCTGCAGGAGTTGCTTGTATATTTTTGAGACTAATTCTTTGTCAATTGCTTCATTTGCTATCATTTTCTCCCATTCTGAAGGCTGTCTTTTCACCTTGCTTATATTTTCCTTTGTTGTGCAGAAGCTTTTAATTTTAATTAGGTCCCATTTGTTTATTTTTGCTTTTATTTCCAATATTCTGGGAGGTGGGTAACAGGATCCTGCTGTGATGTATGTCAGAGAGTGTTTTGCCTATGTTCTCCTCTAGGAGTTTTATAGTTTCTGGTCTTACGTTTAGATCTTTAATCCATTTTGAGTTTATTTTTGTGTAGGGTGTTAGAAAGTGTTCTAGTTTCATTCTTTTACAAGTGGTTGACCAGCACCACTTGTTAAAGAGATTGTCTTTTCTCCATTGTATATTCTTGCCTCCTTTGTCAAAGATAAGGTGTTCATAGGTGTGTGGATTTATCTCTGGGCTCTCTATTTTGTTCCATTGATCTATATTTCTGTCTTTGTGCCAGTACCATACTGTCTTGATGACTGTGGCTTTGTAGTAGAGCCTGAATTCAGGCAGGTTGATTCCTCCAGTTCCATTCTTCTTTCTCAAGATAGCTTTGGCTATTCGAGGTTTTTTGGATTTCCATACAAATTGTGAAATTATTTGTTCTAGCTCTGTGGTAGCTTGATAGGGATTGCATTGAATCTATAGATTGCTTTGGGTAGTATACTCATTTTCACTGTATTGATTGTTCTGATCCATTAACATGGTATATTTCTCCATCTATTAGTATCCGCTTTGATTTCTTTCACCAGTGTTTTATAGTTTTTTATATATTGGTCTTTTGTTTCTTTAGGTAGATAAATTCCTAAGTATTTTATTATTTTCGTTGCAATGGTGAATGGAATTGTTTTCTTAATTTTTCTTTCTATTTTCTCATTGTTAGTGTATAGGAATGCAAGGGATTTCTATGTGTTGATTTTATGTCCTGTAACTTTACTATATTCATTGGTTAGCTCTTGTAATTTTCTGGTGGAGTCTTTAGGGTTTTCTATGTAGAGGATCATGTCATCTGCAAACAGTGAGAGCTTTACTTCTTCTTTACCAATTTGGATTCCTTTTATTTCTTTTTCTGCTCTGATTGCTGTGGCCAAAACTTCCAAAACTATGTTGAATAGTAGTGGTGAGAGTGGGCACCATTGTCTTGTTCCTGACTTTAGGGGAAATGCTTTCAATTTTTCACCATTGAGGATAATGTTTGCTGTGGGTTTGTCATATATAGCTTTTATTATGTTGAGGTATGTTCCTTCTATTCCTGCTTTCTGGAGGGTTTTTATCATAAATGGATGTTGAATTTTGTCAAAGGCTTTCTCTGCATCTATTGAGATAATCATATGGCTTTTATTTTTCAATTTGTTAATGGTGTATTACATTGATTCATTTGCAGATATTGAAGAATCCTTGCATGCCTGGGATAAAGCCCACTTGGTCGTGATGTATGATCTTTTTAATGTGTTGTTGGATTCTGATTGCTAGAATTTTGTTAAGGATTTTTGCATCTATGTTCATTAGTGATATTGGCCTGTAGTTTCCTTTTTTTGTGGCATCTTTGTCAGGTTTTGGTATTAGGGTGATGGTGGCCTCATAGAATGAGTTTGGAAGTTTACCTTCCTCTGCAATTTTCTGGAAGATTTTGAGTAGGATAGGTGTTAGCTCTTCTCTAAATTTTTGGTAGAATTCAGCTGTGAAGCCATCTGGTCCTGTGCTTTTGCTTGTTGGGAGATTTCTGATTACAGTTTCAATTTCTGTGCTTGTGATGGGTCTATTAAGATTTTCTATTTCTTCCTGGTTCAGTTTTGGAAAGTTGTACTTTTCTAAGAATTTGTCCATTTCTTCCAAGTTGTCCATTTTATTGGCATATAATTGCTGATAGTAGTCTCTTATGATCCTTGGTATTTCTGTGTTGTCTGTTGTGATCTCTCCATTTTCATTTCTAATTTTATTGATTTAATTTTTCTCCCTTTGTTTCTTGATGAGTCTGGCTAATAGTTTGTCAATTTTATTTATCCTTTCAAAGAACCAGCTTTTGGCTTTGTTGGTTTTTGCTATGGTCTCTTTTGTTTCTTTTGCATTTATTTCTGCCCTAATTTCTAAGATTTCTTTCCTTCTACTAACCCTGGGGTTCTTCATTTCTTCCTTTTCTAGTTGCTTTATGTGTAGAGTTAGGTTATTTATTTGACTTTTTTCTTGTTTCTTGAGTTACGCCTGTATTGCTATGAACCTTCCCCTTAGTGCTGCTTTTACAGTGTCCCAGAGGATTTGGGTTGTTGTGTTTTCATTTTCATTCGTTTCTATGCATATTTTGATTTCTTTTTTGATTTCTTCTGTGATTTGTTGGTTATTCAGCAGCGTGTTGTTCAGCCTCCATATGTTGGAATTTTTAATAGTTTTTCTCCTGTAAGAGATCTAATCTGCTTTGTGGTCAGAAAAGATGCTTGGAATGATTTCTATTTTTTTGAATTTACCAAGGCTAGATTTATGGCCCAGGATGTGATCTATCCTGGAGAAGGTTCCGTTTGTGCTTGAGAAAAAGGTGAAATTCATTGTATTGGGGTGAAATGTCCTATAGATATCAGTTAGATCTAACTGGCCTATTGTATCATTTAAAGTTTGTGTTTCCTTGTTAATTTTCTGTTTAGTTGATCTATCCATAGGTGTGACTGGGGTATTTAAAGTCTCCCACTATTATTCTGTTATTGTTAATTTCCCCTTTCATACTTGTTAGCATTTGTCTTACATATTGTGGTACTCCTATGTTGGGTGCATATATATTTATAATTGTTATATCTTCTTCTTGGACTGATCCTTTGATCATTATGTAGTGTCCTTCTTTGTCTCTTTTCACAGCCTTTGTTTTAAAGTCTATTTTATCTGATATGAGTATTGCTACTCCTGCTTTCTTTTGGTCTCTATTTGCATGGAACATCTTTTTCCAGCCCTTCACTTTCAGTCTGTATGTGTCCCTTGTTTCAAGGTGGGTCTCTTGTAGACAACATATGTAGGGGTCTTGTTTTTGTATCCATTCAGCCAGTCTTTGTTGGTTGGGGCATTCAACCCATTTACATTTAAGGTAATTACTGATAAGTATGATCCCATTGTCATTTAATTTATTGTTTTGGGTTCGAGTTCATACACCCTTTTTGTGTTTCCTGTATAGAGAAGATCCTTTAGCATTTGTTGGAGAGCTGGTTTGGTGGTGCTAAATTCTCTCAGCTTTTGCTTGTCTGTAAAGCTTTTGATTTCTCCTTCATATTTGAATGAGATCCTTGCTGGGTACAGTAATCTGGGCTGTAGGTTATTTTCTTTCATCACTTTAATTATGTCCTGCCATTCCCTCCTGGCCTTAAGAGTTTCTATTGAAAGATCAGCTGTTATCCTTATGGGAATCCCCTTTCCCTTGCTGCTTTTAATATTTGTTCTTTGTGTTTGATCTTTGTTAATTTGATTAATATGTGTCGTGGGGTGTTTCGCCTTGGGTTTATCCTGTTTGGGACTCTCTGGGTTTCTTGGACTTGGGTGATTATTTCCTTCCCCATTTTGGGAAAGTTTTCAACTATTATCTCCTCAAGTATTTTCTCAAGGTCTTTCTTTTTGTCTTCTTCTTCTGGGATTCCTATGATTCGAATGTTGGGGGGTTTAACATTGTCCCAGACATCTCTGAGATTGTCCTCATTTCTTTTAATTCGTTTTTCTTTTATCCTCTCTGATTCATTTATTTCTCCCATTCTATCTTCTACCTCACTAATCCTGTCTTCTGCCTCCATTATTCTACTATTTGTTCCCTCCAGAGTGTTTTTGATCTCACTTATTGCATTATTCATTATATATTGACTCTTTTTTATTTCTTCTAGGTCTTTGTTAAATCTTTCTTGCATCTTCTCAATCCTTGTCTCTAGGCTATTTATCTGTTATTCCATTTTGTTTTCAAGATTTTATATCATTTTCACTATCATTATCCGGAATTCTTTATCAGGTAGATTCCCTATCTCTTCCTCTTTTGTTTGGTTTGGTGGGCATTTATCCTGTTCCTTTACCTGCTGGGTATTCCTTCGTCTCTTCATCTTGTTTATATTGCTGTGTTTGGGGTGGCCTTTCCGTATTCTGGCACTTTGTGGAGTTCTCTTTATTGTGGAGTTTCCTTGCTGTGGGTGGGGTTGTATGGGTGGCTTGTCAAGGTTTCCTGTTTAAGGAAGCTTGGGTTGGTGTTCTGGTGGGTGAAGCTGGATTTCTTCTCTCTGGAGTGCAATTAAGTGTCCAGTAATGAGTTATGAGATGTCATTGTGTTTGGAGTGACTATGGGCAGCCTGTATATTGAAGCTCAGGGCTATGTCCTGTGTTGCTGGAGAATTTGCGTGGTATGCCTTGCTCTGCAACTTGTTGGGCCTTGGGTGGTGCTTGGTTTCAATGTAGGTGTGGAGGCATTTCATGAGCTCTTATTGATTAATGTTACCTAGAGTCAGGAGTTCTCTTGTGTTCTCAGGATTTGGACTTAAGCCTCCTACTTCTGGTTTTCTGTCTTATTTTTACAGGAGCCTCAAGACTTCTCCATCTATACAACACTGTTGATAAAACATCTAGGTTAATGATGAAAAGTTTCTCCACAGTGAGGGACACCCAGAGAGGTTCACAGAGTTACATGGAGACGAGAAGAGGGATGAGGGAGATAGAGGTGACCAGGATGAGATGAGATGGAATCAAAAGAGGAGAGAGCAAGCACTTCCTTATGTGAGCTCCACAGTCTGCACCACTCAGAGATGTTCATAGAATTATACAGAGAAGAGAAGAGGGAGGAAGGAGACAGAGGTGGCCAGGAGGATAAAGGGGTGAATCAAAAGCAGAGAGACAGATCCAGCCAGTAATCAGTTCCCTAAGTGTTCTCCACAGTCTGGAACACACAAAGAGATTCACAGAGTTGGGTAGAGAAGAGAAGGGGGAGGGAGGAGATAGAGGCGACCTGGTGGAGAAAAAGTAGAGTCCAAAGAGAGGAGAGAGCAGTCAAGCCAGTAATCTCACTCCCAAGTAAAAATGGGTACTGAAGATCAGGTTCTTAAAGGTACAAAATTGATAACAAATACCAAAAAGCAAAGATTAAAAATCCAGAGTAGAAGTTGGATTTTCAAAAATTCAATATTAAAGAAAAAAAAGACAAAGTCACAAAAATTATAAAAAAAATATATATATATGAAGTTTGCTTTAAAAAATAGGGTCTCTCTTTTTATTTTCCAAATAGTAGGTTATAAAAATGAAAATTAAAGGAGTAATAGAGGACTTAAAAATAAAAAAAATTAAAATTAAAGAATGATAGTAAAAATAGTAAAATTATATCTAGGACTTTCTCTGGTGGTGTTGTGGGGAGTGTGGGGTCAGTTCATTTTCGGATAGTTCCTTGATCCGGCTTATGTGTCTCAAGATCTATAGGCCCCTTCCTATGTAGTTGGTGCTAACTACAGGGTTTTAATCTATTGCACCTGTCAATTCCAAGGCGGTTCCTTCTGTTTTAGCTTCTTCTGTTTGCTGGTCTCTTCAGTGTCTAATTTCTGCCCTGATGCAAGGGGGCGGTGGTGGACACCTTTCTAGGCTCACTGGTTCAGTCGTGCTGTGGGGAGGGAGGTACACTGCAAACAGATAACATTGGCGTGTGCTCGCAGTATCTTGGCCACACTGGGTTTGTCCCCACTCATGGTGTGTGTTCTTTCCCTATCTACATTGCTTAGGCTCTAGGTTGCTCTGCCGGGAACTCTCTGAGGCTGGCCCTGGGTTGTATGCACTTCCCAGGTCTAAGCCGCTTAGGTTCAAGTACTCAGGTAGTCCTCAAAGGTGCAGACTCGGTTGGGCCTGCGTTTTGTGCCCTTCCCAGGTCTGAGCAGCTCGGGTGACCAGTAGTTTGGTGAGTGCGGTCGCTGCCACTTATCGCCTCCCCTGTCCCTGCCACTCGGTTTTCTGGGTGTACAACCGGCGCACCTTCTCAGGTGGATGTTTACCATTCAGATTCCCAAGAAGTCTTGGTTAGCAATGAAGCCTGCTTGCAGTTTGGTAGATAATGCCTCTCTGGGGCCACGATTGCCCCCTTCCGGCTCTGGCTGCCCTCGCTTGCCTGTCTCTGGAGGGGGATGGGCCAGTCCGCAGCCGGCTAGCTCTGCTCAGCAGGAGCAGAGCTAGCCTTCATCTGTGAGCAGGCCTGAAGGTGTCTTAGGTTAGGGCTTTTCACGAGGTAGCTCTCCCACAGTCTGGTTTGCTGTCTCAAGTCATTTCCCTCAGATTGCCCTCGGGCCATTTAGGCGGTCCTTACTCTAAGCAATGCATCCCGCGCCTCCCTGCCCAGGCCCCGCTTGCTAGTGGCAGGTGCAAGCGTCTGCACTGCTTCTCTGCTGGGGGAGTTACTGTTGGGCACGTAATCTGTGGCTTTTAATTATTTATTTATTTTTCCTCCTGGTTATGTTGCCCTCTGTGGTTCCAAAGCTCGTCACAGACTCGGCAGTTAGGGTGTTTCCTGGTGTTTGGAAACCTCTCATTTTTAAGACTCCGTTCATATGACGGAGCTCTGTCCCTACCTCTTTTGTCTCTCTTTTTATCTTTTATATTTTTCCTACCTCCTTTTGAAGACAATGGGCCGCTTTTCTGGGTGCCTGATGTCCTCTGCTGGCATTCAGAAGTTGTTTTGTGGAATTTATTCAGTGTTCAAATGTTCTTTTGATGAATTTGTTGGGGAGAAAGTGTTCTCCCCGTCCTATTCCTCTGCCATCTTAGGGAGATGTCAAAGTCTTGAACACTTCTGTTTTGCATATGTCTCCCATATCAGCACCAATGATTGAGTCCTAATTTTATTTGATCAAGACCTCTTGGGTATTGGAAATGTCTCCTCTATGTATCACTGCAAGCTTATATTAATACTGAGACTCAAGGTACTTTTGTTTTATGATTTTAATCTATAATATCCAAATCCTGACATATTTTCTCTGCACTAAATGAACTCAGACTTGCCCTGAATCTCAAGATATGACCCTAGCAATGAAAAAGGAGCCTTTATGAGAGACAAAAATACATTTTCATTCTGCTACCTGCACATCATATTCATTAGTTTGTTCCCAAGTCTAAGAAGAGGGTAGATGCTAACTTGATTTGTAAAGTTAATTAAAGTCGTTGGGACATGTCACATGACAACAGGGGATTCTGTGAATCTCAGTACCTACTCAGTACCTTTTGTTGGGCAACCACACATGATGCAGCTGAAATTTGAGTTTTCTCTTGCTCCTTTTCATTTCCTTAAGTGATTATGCAAGATTGTTAATGTCTTCAATGAAGTTTCATTTACACCACAGAATTAAATTAGCAGGCAATCATGTTCCTGTTAATTTCGCTTTGTAAATGGCATGATGACTAGGCCCGGGGCTGGTGATTTTCAATCTTTACAGTCTCAGAACATCTTTATTCCATGTTTCTTCCTTACATCTTTGTATGAGTGTCACATGAAGGTGAGGAGATGGCCAAGATGAAGGGAAGCTAAAGGGGGTCAGGAGTGGGCATTCCAGCACACAGGTGTCAGGGAAGAACAGCAGAGGATGTTTGGGAACTGTAAACAGTTGCATAATCATAAGGGATTTGATTTAGGTCATACCTGAATGGTCTAGTGGTTTTCCCTACTTTCTTCAATTTAAGTCTGAATTTGGCAATAAGGAGTTCATGATCCAAGCAACAGTCAGCTCCCAGTCTTGTTTTTGCTGACTGTATAGAGCTTCTCCATCTTTGGCTGCAAAGAATATAATCAATCTGATTTTGGAGTGCCTGATGAACTATGGACGGAGGTTCATGACATTGTACAGGAGACAGGGATCAAGACCATCCCCATGGAAAAGAAATACAAAAAAGCTAAATGGCTGTCTGGGGAGGCCTTACAAATAGGTGTGAAAAGAATAGAAGTGAAAAGCAAAGGAGAAAAGGAAAGATATAAGCATCTGAATGCAGAGTTCCAAAGAATAGCAAGGAGAGATAAGAAAGCCTTCCTCAGCGATCAGTGCAAAGAAATAGAGGAAAACAACAGAATGGGAAAGACTAGAGATCTCTTCAAGAAAATTAGAGATACAAAGGGAACATTTCATGCAAAGATGGGCACAGTAAAGGACAGAAATGGTATGGGCCTAACAGAAGCAGAAGATATTAAGAAGAGGTGGCAAGAATACACAGAAGAACTGTACAAAAAAGATCTTCACAACCAAGATAATCATGATGGTGTGATCACTCACCTAGAGTCAGACATCCTGGAATGTGAAGTCAAATGGGCCTTAGAAAGCATCACTAGGAACAAAGCTAGTGGAGGTGATGGAATTCCAGTTGAGCTATTTCAAATTCTGAAAGATGATGCTATGAAAATGCTGCACTCAATATGCCAGCAAATTTGGAAAACTCAGCAGTGGCCACAGGACTGGAAAAGGTCAGTTTTCATTCCAATCCCAAAGAAAGACAATGCCAAAGAATGCTCAAACTACTGCACAATTGCACTCATCTCACATGCTAGTAAAGTAATGCTCAAAATTCTCCAAGCCAGGCTTCAGCAATATGTGAACCGTGAACTTCCAGATATTCAAGCTGGTTTTAGAAAAGGCAGAGGAACCAGAGATCAAATTGCCAACATCTGCTGGATCATCAAAAAAGCAAGAGAGTTCCAGAAAAACATCTGTTTTATTGACTATGCCAAAGCCTTTGACTGTGTGGATCACAATAAACTGTGGAAAATTCTGTAAGAGTTGGGAATACCTGACCACCTGACCTGCCTCTTGAGAAACCTGTATGCAGGTCAGGAAGCAACAGTTAGAACTGGACATGGAACAACAGACTGGTTCAAAAGAGGAAAAGGAGCATGTCAAGGCTGTATATTGTCACCCTGCTTATTTAACTTATATGCAGAATACATCATGAGAAATGCTGGGCTGGAGGAAGCACAAGCTGGAATCAAGATTGCCAGGAGAAATATCAATAACCTCAGATATGCAGATGACACCACCCTTATGGCAGAAAGTGAAGAGGAACTAAAAAGCCTCTTGATGAAAGTAAACGAGGAGAGTGAAAAAGTTGGCTTAAAGCTCAACATTCAGAAAACTAAGATCATGGCATCTGGTCCCATCACTTCATGGGAAACAGATGGGGAAACAGTGGAAACAGTGTCCGACTTTATTTTTCTGGGCTCCAAAATCACTGCAGATGGTGACTGCAGCCATGAAATTAAAAGACGCTTACTCCTTGGAAGGAAAGTTATGACCAACCTAGATAGCATATTGAAAAGCAAAGACATTACTTTGCCCACAAAGGTCCATCTTGTCAAGGCTATGGTTTTTCCAGTGGTCATGTATGGATGTGAAAGTTGGACTGTGAAGAAAGCTGAGCGCCAAAGAATTGATGCTTTTGAACTGTGGTGTTGGAGAAGACTCTTGAGAATCCCTTGGACTGTAAGGAGATCCAACCAGTCCATTCTGAAGGAGATCAGTCCTGGGTGTTCATTGGAAGGACTGATGCTAAAGCTGAAACGCCAATACTTTGGCCAGCTCATGTGAAGAGCTGACTCATTGGAAAAGACTCATGCTGGGAGGGATTGGGGGCAGGAGGAGAAGGGGACGACAGAGGATGAGATGGCTGGATGGCATCACCAACTCGATGGACATGAGTTTGAGTAAACTCCAGGAGTTGGTGATGGACAGGGAGGCCCGGCGTGCTGCAATTCATGGGGTCGCAAAGAGTCGGACATGACTGAGCGACTAAACTGAAACAGTTGCATGGAAACAAGGTAGGAAATGGGAAGAGATATAGCCAGATAAGTTGTCAAGACCATGTGGGGAGAGGCAAGGCCACGTGGGGAGGGACAAGGATGTCATGTGGTACTGGGGAGTGGGGGC
This sequence comes from Bos taurus, assembly GCF_002263795.3. Taxonomy (NCBI): domain Eukaryota; kingdom Metazoa; phylum Chordata; class Mammalia; order Artiodactyla; family Bovidae; genus Bos; species Bos taurus. The sequence continues at coordinate 105,998,724 of NC_037357.1, forward strand.
CTCCTCAGCAGGTACAGCGAGGCCCCCCAACCCAGGGGTGAGCCAGGAGTGGTGCTATTGGACTTGCATGCATGCCTTGGGTAGCTTTGTCAGGGGGAACTTTGTGAAGCACAATCCTGGAAAAAGGAAATCACATTGGGAGGAAGCATGGAGGCCCGGGAAAGAGATGATAAGTGTTGAAACTGTCACTCAGTCATGTCTGACTCTTTGTGACCCCATGGACTTTGGCCCACCAGGCTCCTCTGTCCATGGGATTCTCCAGGCAAGAATACTGAAGTGGGTTGCCATTTCCTTCTCCAGGGGGATCTTCCTGACCCAGGGATGGAACTCAGGTCTTCTGCATTGCAGGCAGATTATCTACCGACTGAGCCAGAAGGTAATAGAAAAGGGGAGGATGGGCTGAATCTGAGAGGTATATTAGGGGAGGCGCAGGGCTATGTGGCTGTCTGGTTGGGTTGATCTGGTTGGGGAGGGAAGGAATGAGCCCTCGTTATGGTGGAGACGGGGTGAGACAGGAGGGGGTTGTGAAGGGGCTTTGGCAGCTGTGAGAGACAACTCAGGAAGAGCAGCAGCAGTTTTGTCCTTCATTTCATCAGGATTTATTGAGGGCCTTCCTCAAGGTCAAGTGCTGGAAGATGGTGAATGGGGTGCAGGAGACATGGCGTTTGAGGTTCTGGTGTCATAGCCACAGACCAGTGTGTGACAGTGAGAAGTGGAACTTTGAAGCTTGCAGCAGGGGTGGTCCAGAGATGACAGATCTGTAAGTCACCAGCTCATAGCTGGTGGTTGAAACAGAGAGTAAACTTACTTACCCAGGGAGCCCATGGCGGAAGAAGAACACAGAGCTTGGCAGAACTCTAGATGATATAAACATTAAAATGTTTATACAAGTACTTTTTTTTAGTAGGTACCCCATGCACATTATATATCCAAAGGGTTCAAAAGGCTGGAGAGAAGTGAGTTTTTCTTCAGCCTTGTCCCCTGGCTGTCCTGCTCCCGGCACTGTAACTGCCTTTATTGGTTTCTGGTGTATCATTTCAAAGATACTCTCTATAAATGCAAATGTTTGCAAGTATGTTTGTGGTGGTTGGGATCACTTCAAACAGTGCCATCTCATGTTCAGTCTGGTTGAGTTGCAGTCTTTGAGGACCTACCTACATGCAGATGTCTAACAGTGAGAAATAGATCTTTGATGCTTGCAGGAGAGGTGTGGGCCTGAGAGAACAGTTCTGTAAGTCATCAGCCCCCAGGTGGGAGTTGAAACAGCAATAGTGAATTATCTGCTCCTGGAGTGTTCATTCCTTTCCAGAAATGCAACACAGAGGGAAAGAGGACTGAGCAGGGGAAAGAAAAACAGGGAGAGAACGGGTGTGTAACCTCAGGAGAAGAGAAGATGGGGCGGGACGTTATTGCTTTCAAGAAAATAAATTATTAGAGAAAAAAAAAAAAGAGAACACTTGAGGTTGTGTTTTGTTCCAAATAGCTAAGGGGGTGGAGAAAATGAAACTTTGTGATAAAATGGAAGCATAGGGCGTTTGGAGGACTCAGATGGACACCCCAGAGACACGCCTTCTCTATTTGTTTACTTTCCTTAAGACTTACACTCTGGGAAGTCTCCTGAAGCCTTAAGAACCGGAGGCATCTCAGTATGCCTGAACATATATGGGGTGTTTTTCCTTCTAAAAACGGTCTAGCAACATTTTCCTGCGGCCTCATGATGTACAAAGTAGCGCCCTGCAGCTCGGAGCGTCTCGGCTGTGGATTGCTGCCCTCTAGTGGCCAGCAAGGAACCTCCCACTCCGGCTCTGCCTGGCTTCACTGTGACTTCAGTGAGGAGAGGAAGTGGGGACTGGGGTTTGTGCTGAGTGTCTGAGTGACTGACTATGTGGAAGGCTCCTTGGGAACATTGGAGACTATCAGCCTCTCTACCCAATCCACTATTTACCCAGATAAGAAAATTTTCTTGGTCCAGAACACATTATGGAGGCAGCCATTAGGGCCAGACTTGAACTCATTGTTTCTATGATGTAAACAATGTTCTAAAGATAATGCTTTCTACTTTCTCTGATGAAAGAGATGGCAGGCAAGATGTGGTTGGAGCAGACCCTCATGAATATGTCAGGAGGGAAATCAAATGGAAATAGTGTAAACCAAACAAGTTTGTAAGCTCTAAAAAAGTACGTGTATATACAGCATTATTTTAGGGGAAAATAGCAGTAATTACGTGGCCTCTGCAATAGATTCTTGGGCAAGATGTGCAACTTCTCCAAGCTTCAGCTGGCCCATCTGGGAATAACAATACATCCTGCATGTATGTGTGGCTGAGATCCTATGAGTCGATGGTTGAAGCGCTTACTTTACCTTTCACTGTGTTTGACTGACACAGTATTAAAGATTTAATTAATTTAGCTATTATTTATAATGAGGCCCATGCGCCTCGTGCACAGTGAGGCCAAACAAAGTGAAATATCAGAGTCTGGAGCAGAGAAAGATTCATTGCGGGCCATGCTTCTCAGGTAGCTCAGTGGTAAAGAATCCACCTGCCAATTCAGGAGACACAAGTTCGATCCTTGGGTCAGGAAGATCTCATGCAGGAGGAAATGTCAACCTACTCCAATATTCTTGTCTGGGAAATCCCATGGACAGAGTACCCTGGCGGGCTACAGTTCATGGGGTCACAAAGAGTCCGACACGACTTACCAACTGAGCAGACATGCAAGGAGATAAGGTGGCTCATATCCGAAGAACCTCGCACTCCCAGAAGGGTTTCAAGGGAAGCACTTTTAAAAGCCAGTTGGGGGGGGGGGGCACCTGGGGAATCATGCACAATTCTCTGATAGTCTGATGAGGAAGCAACAGGGTGGTGTCACAGGGGTTAACTTTCTCAGTCCTCAGGCTCCAGGAAGCCTGGGACTTTGCCCTCATGATCATCAAGTAATTAACATCTTCTATTTGGTGGGAGGTTTTTGCTTCTGCAAAGCAACTCAGAAAATGTGTATCAAATGCAATATTATTATCCAGGTACTTCAGAGAGGAGCTAAAGCAGAGTATGTGGGGGGGCGGGGAGGCACCATAGGGTCCTGCTCGGTTACATTATTATTACTATTTTACTGTTTTACTGTGTTGATTATTCTTTAGGAGATACAGCCCCAGCTTCAGCTTTATGACAGACTAGGAGAACCCTTCCATAAATAGACACTCTACTTCCCAGTTTATAAGGGTGTTTCAAGTCCATGTTGATCCCACTTAATTAAAGTAGCACTTAAAATTCCTCATAAAGCTCTCCTCAAAGAGATGGAAGGCTCGTTCTTCTAAGGGGAAAGGATGTACTTGAATGGCCACTTGATATGAAGAAACTGTAGAAGCGATTGAAGTGAACTTTGAAGGCCTTGATAAAATGGACCTCAAAGCCCTCACAGGCTGAAAATTTTGAATCACCTGACTCTCTGACCTGCTTGTGGCCTGGAAATTCATGAGCAGAGGCCAACAGCAGAAGGGACCAGAGACATGTCTCCGCACAAGCTTGTGGCTGACCCCGCCCCGCATTCTGGAGGGAAACTCCATTCTCTCCTCCTCAGTGGTGGGCACTCGGGTCCCTTTCAGTCACCCAGGGATGCTCCTGGAATGGCACACAGGCTGCCCATGACGGCACCCTCCCTCCCAGCGCCACGCGCGAAGAATGCTTTCCTAATGGAGGAGAGATGGGCATCAAGCTGAAGGAAATCAAAATAGTAAGACTCTGCAGGATGACTGAACAGAGACCTAAGGAAATGACTGACAATAAAAACTGGCAAGGATGATTTAGATACCAGTCTGATCTTTGCATGATATAGACATTATAACTTCTTGTGTCTTGGCAGAAAATAATGCAAACATCATCATCTAATTTGTCAGTTCCGTCTGACAGTCATAGCATTAATAGAATGCTGTGATTAGGGTACAGAGAGAGGAAACTATACAAGCTTGAATTGTGACATAGAATATACTTAATTCTTCTTTATGGAAGGATAGACAGACAAGTTGGTGAATTGACTGTACTACATAATGGGCTATGAATTCCTAAGAAGGATCCTTCTCTATAAGTCAACAAACATTTCAATATAGACACTATTAAAGGAATTTCCCTGGTGGTGCAGTGGATATAAGAATCCGCCTGCCAGTGCAGGGGACAGGGGTTCAATCCCTGGTATGGGAAGATCCCACATGCTGGTGCAACTAAGCCCATGCACCACCACTACCAAGCCTGTGTGCTGCAACTGCTAAAGTCCGTGCACCTAAAGCCTGTGCTTCACAAGAGAAGCCACCACAATGCAACAAAGAGTAACCCCCTCTCGCTGCAACTAGAGAAAAGCCCATGCAAAGCAACAAAGACCCAATGCAGCCAAAGCTAAAATAAATAAAAAATTTTAAAAGCTATTAGTGTCTTGACTTATAGGGAAAAATCATAATATCAAAATAGCTCATGTTATTGAGCATTTACTGAGCACCAGATGCTGTGCAGAGTACTTTTCACACATTATCTCATTTTATTCTTGAGACATACAGCAAATTTTCACATTTTACTGGGGTTCTTTAGAGAATTTCTTTCTTTCCCTTCATATGATTTACCACAATTCATCATTATATATTGTTTGGCTATTTGGTGTCCAAACATTATAATTGATGTCCGACATTATAATTGCAGTGTAAGTGGAATCTTTTCTTTTGAAATACGGCTGGGTCCATTTTTCTTGGTGGTGGTGTTGGGGAGGCAGCACTGGGCTTTGCCCCAAGTTTGACCCCTGCTCAGGGTAGCAGTAGTCTGTGTTTCGCTGTCCGCAGACTGAGGAGTATCTGCCCCTTCTGGTTCCTAAGTGCTGCCTTTGCATACTGACTGCAGTGTAACCCAGTGTTCTCTCCCTCCCCAACCTCTACCCTCACCTCAAGAAGAAAAGAAGAGCTTCCCCTTCAGCAGCCATTCCTCTAATACATTGAAATCCAAGAACATCCCTGAAGGAGCTCATCAACAGGAACACTTAAAACCTGCAGAAGCACTGTCGGAAGTGGGAACACAAAGGAAGCTGCCATGTTGCCAGAGGAAGAGGATCTCCGTCAATGGATGACAGTTAACACTATGGATTTCTTCAGCCAGATCACAACTCAGCATTGAAACAAGCTGCAGATCCAAGATCTGAACATCACTAGGAAAATGATACTAGTTTTGACAGCAGTCATGTGTCCAGCTCCAAAATACATTGACCATTTGATGCCTTGAGTTTAGGATGAACTTTACTGTGATGCTTTTTCCTTCTAAGATTGGTGTCCCATTTCCCCAAAATCTTATATCTGTGGTAAAGACTCTTCTAAAGCATCTGTCCAGAGTTTGCTGCCCACCTTTCTTACCAGCACTTTGATTCTGTGATGTAGCTGCCAGAAAAGGCCTGTCATAGTGTGTCCTTTAAGTGCTTTATTTGTTCAAGATTTCAATTTGACTGATAGAGGAGAGTTGGCACCACTTCAGGAATTCATTGAGGAGTTTAGATTGAAAGACAAGTTTCTTTAACACAGTTATCCTCTTGCTTCATGTACCGTTTGACTTGTCTTATTGCTAATCTGCCATAGACTTGTGTTGGAGGTTGAATTGTGCACCGCCCCCTCCAATCATATGTTGCAGTCCTAACCCAGTACCTTATTTGGAAGTAGAGTCCTTGCAGATGTAATTAAGTTAAAATGAGGTCATTAGTTTGGACTCTAAGCCAGTATGACTGGTGTCATATAAGGGGAAATTTGGATATAGAGACGTGCAAAGGGAGAATGTCCTGCAAACATGAAAACTTAGACACATCACCCCTTTCTTTAAGTCGAAGAGGGAAACCCTAACAAATCCTTCCCTCACAGCTCTCAGAAGAAACCAACTCTGCCCAAACCTTGATTTTGAACTTCTAGCCTTCAGAATTGAGAGACAATGCATTTCTGTTTTTCTAAGCCATCTGGCTTGTGGTACTTTGTGTCCTGGCAGCCCTAGCTAATACAACCGGTGATACAAACTTTGAGAAACCATGGTGCAGACACCCATTGTCTGTGTTAACTGATAAAATTATTCCAGTGGTAGGTTGGCTTCAAAGTAAGAATACAAGAGTGTAGTTAACTTTGATGTACTGGAAGACCTGTTATTTCATGAAGTCATACTTGTAATATATGATGACTAACCTGTACTTTATTAGTTTAACATTGTTTCTTTGCTGAAGAAATTGAATCTTTTTCTGATGACAACATAATAGATAGTGAGCAGTTCCGCCAATAATTTATTGGTTTCCAAAAGTTTTGAAACCAAATTTCCTAACAGTACAATCACATCACCAGATAGGTTTTATTCTACTTCAATCTAAACAATAAAAAGAGACTTCTTTTTTTACCATTTAGAACATATGTATTACTTTGTATTTTATTTTCATGTTTGTATAGAAGTGCTTTTTATAGTTAATCTACCTACTTACCTGTCTACCTATCTCACTATCGATCTACCTTTAAAAAAATTCATAATTGCTATATTAGTATTATATGACACGTGGTATAGGAACAACTAAAGTTTTTCCTTAAATTCCTTTTTATTTTATAATCTTTGAGATTTTGATCAACATAAACGTATCTACATTATTAGGAGGGCATATCAGTTCAGTTCAGTCAGTCAGTCATGTCCGACTCTTTGCTACCCCAAGAATCACAGCACGCCAGGCCTCTCTGTCCATCACCAACCCCCGGAGTTCACTCAAACTTGTGTCCATCGAGTCAGTGATGCCATCCAGCTATCTCATCCTCTGTTGTCCCCTTCTCCTACCCCCAATCCCTCCCAGCATCAGGGTCTTTTCCAATGTGTCAACTTTTTGCATGAGGTGGCCAAAGTATTGGAGTTTCAGCTTCAGCATCATTCCTTCCAATGAACACCCAGGACTGATCTCCTTTAGGATGGACTGGTTGGATCTCCTTGCAGTCCAAGGGACTCTCAAGAGTCTTCTCCAACACCACAGTTCAAAAGCATCAATTCTTTGGCGCTCAGCTTTCTTCACAGTCCAACTCTCACATCCATACATGACTACTGGAGAAACCGTAGCCTTGACTAGATGGACCTTTGTTGACAAAGTAACGTCTCTGCTTTTGAATATGCTATCTAGGTTGGTCATAACTTTCCTTCCAAGGAGTAAGCGTCTTTTAATTTCATGGCTGCAGTCACCATCTGCAGTGATTTTGGAGCCCCAAAAAATAAAGTCTCACACTGTTTCCACTGTTTCCCCATGTATTTCCCATGAAGTGATGGGACCAGATGCCGGCTGTGTTTATATACACAGAAATTATATATATCAGAAATTATTAATATCTTTTACATCTTCTAAGGATAATCTTATAGATTTTTATTTTCAAATGCCTCATTCAAATTAATTTTAACATATGAAGACTTTGGTTAAGAAAAAAATCTTCTAAAACATTATCATAAACAGAGGTCTCAAAGCTACTATTTTCATTCACTTTATAGTGTGGGAGTCCACAAGCTTTATCCCAATAAAGATAAATTGAGGAAGACCACGATAAAAGTCATGAAGATATCCAAAAGTATAGCACAGCTAAGTTATGGTGTGCTATCTATTCTTTAAGGATTGAGCCCTCACAGGAGTTCTGTTCTTTTTAACTGTTTTAGTATCCATATTCAACATACTTTATTTCAGTTAACAAAAAGGACCTTCCCCTTAAATAAGAAAGCACGTATTTTTCATTTGGATCCTAGGACTTACTCCAGCTAACTGTTTAGAATATACTGAGGCAGAACAAGTCTACTGGAAGATTTGCAAAACAAAAGAAGCTTTAAATTCCCCTACATTCTGTCTTTCAGAACCATGATTTTCTTAGTCACTCACTGACCTCCTTGATGGCTTTGATGAAGGTTAGATTTGATAGTAAATTTTGTTATTTATTTTTATTATCCCACTAGGCTATAAAGAAAATTGTTGTTTAGAAAACTCCATTTATTAACTCAATTTTAATAAATTCTTAAATACATACAGCACTTGAAAGAATTTTCATCTAATTTATATCATCATTTGTTGAGTGAAACAGTGGCTGTCACTGGTGAAAAAAGAGAAAAGCCCTTTGTGAAACTAACTCATGATTGCCTGTCAGCCATTTCATAGGGGTATCTAGATAATGCCTAGAAAGTTACTGCCTCTCAACTTTAAATTAAACCTTGTCACCTTTATTTTATTTTTCCAGAAGAAATTAACTTCTATTTTTCAGCTAGAGTCACATTTTCATCTTCATTTCTAGTATTTCTGTTATTTTCCAACACAGGGGGTCCTCACTTTTCTACATGTATTTTCAGCACTAGAAATCCTCTCTTTCCTCATGACTAAGCTTCAAACCAAACATCATCAGATCCCAAAGATACATTTATTGTTAACCACAAACCAAAAGCTTGTAATGTGAGACTCGTGCCGTCCTTTATTATTTTTAATAAGCACAATTATCACCAGGTACGCCAAAACCCTGATACTAACATTATTTGTTTGCATTCAAGGCCAGGGAACCGAGGGTAGGAAGAAAGCTGAAAGTGGAGAGAATGGGAGAGGATGACACCCTCCTGACTTGGCTCAGAAGCTAAACTTTGAGGAGTCAGAAGAAATCTGACTTCTGTTTCACTTTCCTGGTATCTCTCTGTGCCCTAAGCCAGAGTGTCTTGTTCCATAACCCCTACTCCCCTGCCCACTCCAAATCACAAGGCCACTATTCTCAGTATCTGTGATCTTTGCTCCTTGTACCTAATCCCACTCATAGGATGGAGAGAGCTTGCTACATTGTGTAGTCAGTCTGTGGTGCTTTTATCTTCAGGCCTTTAAAAACAAAAACTTTTAAACCATGGAACCATCATAGATCTTTGTTTGAATATGGACGATTCCATGTGCTACCGTGTTGCTTTTGGCCACCAAATATATCTGTCTTATTCTTCTTCCGTGATTTTATAGGACTGCTAGTTAATGAAGTGTTTCATGGTAGACTTGTAGCATCCTAACTCAAGTAGCTTCCTAGTTATTCTGGAATAGTAAATCAGTGCTCATCGTGACTTTCACAACAAAGGGCAAGTTCCTCTAGTATTGCAGAGGCCCCAGGGCCAATTTTACTGGTGAATTCAAGTTTTCCAAACTTGAGTTTTCCTTATTATTCTCTGGCCTTTCTCTCTGAGTGGTGAGGTTAAACCAGAAGTGGAGCTTCTTAATCATGGTATCACTGTGTCATTAGCAGAAACAAATCAGGCCTAAAGAGTATACATCCTAGAAGTTTGTTTCCAAGTAGACTCAAATCATGGTGCTGCTGCTACTCCTGCCTCTCAGTGTAGAATCCTAGCCAGAGAAGTACTGGCCTGGACAGTTAAATTCATTAAACAAGGAGGTCATTAGGCTGAGGTGATTGTAATGCCACTAGGTAAGTCAACTAAAACCTAAGCCTGCAAATGCCTCAAGGTTATGAAATTGAAACCTAAGAACAATCAGTCACAAGTCACCTAGACTTTAAGCTGTAGCCCATCAAAGAATTTCCTTTCTTTGCTTCTACACTTCTCTATATAATCTCTTCCCTGGCTCCTCCTGGCAGTGTGCCCCTAACTGTTTCAAATTCCACTAGAATCAATTTTTACTCCGATAAGCTCATAAAATTTTTAGTATGCCTCAGTTTATCTTTTGACAGCACCAAACCCTGAACACCTTCATGGAGGGCCGTTATTTCCTCCTGCACATTCAGTATGGTGAGTAGATTTGATTTTTGCTACTGTAGAATTTTGGTAAAAAGGGAAAATGATCATTATCTGTTTTCAATCTTTGTAAGTTTTGCATTATATTCTCATGTACCAGGCTGTAAAAGGCTTCCAACAGTAGTAGGGACATTACATGAGGTGGCAGTAATTTTACCAAATCAAGTTCATTGAAATTTGCTTGAGGTTTTTCTCATTATCAAATTCTATGCCAAGCAAGTATTCTGTAAATCCAGATGGATTACCAGTGCGCTGTACACTTGTTATGGACCAACATTACATATTGGGTCTACATCAGAAATAGTAAGCCTTGTTTGCTGTCCAAAATATTTTTAAATGTTCTTTTTATTAAAAAAATTAACCAATTTCAACCAATTGAAGTGTAGTTAATTTACATTGTTGTTAGTTTCAAATGTACAGTGAAGTGATTCAGTTATTCATACACACACACACACACACACACACATATTCAGATTATTTTCCACTATAGGCTCTTACAAGATACTGAATATAATTCCCTGCACTATACATGCTATACAGTAGGTCCTTGTTAGTTATCTATTTTATACATAGTAACGTGTATATGTTAATCCCAATCTAATTTATCTCTCCCCTACCCCCACTATGTCATTTGGTAACAATAAATTTGTTTTCTTTGTGAGTTTAATTCTGTTTTGTAAATAAGTTCATTTGTATCTGGAGTGGGTTGTCATTTCCTTCTCCAGGGGATCTTCTTGACCCAGGGATTAAACCTGCATCTCCTACATTGCAGGCAGATTCTTACCATCTGGGCCACCAGGGAAGCCCATTTCCTTTGGTAACCATAGTTTGTTTTCTTTGTGAGTTTATTTCTGTTTTGTAATTAAGTTCATTTGTATCATTTTTTTTAGATTCTATATATAAGTGATATCATATATTTATTTTTCTCAGTCTGACTTACTTGGCTCGTTATGACAAATTCTAGTTGCATCCATGATGCTGCAGATGGTATTATTTCATTCTTTTTTATGTCTCAGTAATATTCCATTGTATATATAAACATCTTCTTTATCCATTCACTTGTTGATAGACATTTAGATTGCTTTGATGTCTTGGCTATTGTAAATAGTGCTGCTTTGAACATATGGGTGCATGTATCTTTTCAAATTAGAGTATTGTCTGGGTATTATGCCCAGGAGTGGAATTGTTGGATCACATGTCAAGTCTATTTTAGTTTTTTAAAGGAACTGCCATGCTGTTCTCCATAGTGGCTACATCAACTTGCCCTCCCACCAACAGTGCAGGAGGACTCCCTTTTTTCCACACCTTTACCAGCATTTATTATTTGTTAAGTTTTTAATGATCGCCATTCTGACTGGTGTCAGGTGGTACCTCATTGCAGTTTTGATTTCATTTCTCTAATAATGACTGACACTGAGCATCTTTTCATGTGCCTATTGGCCATCTGTATGTCTTGGAGAAATATCTACTGAGGTCTATTCTTCCTGAGGTGTGCATCTTAACTATCTAGGGCCCGTTTATCCAAAGCACAGAATGCCTCATCCTGTTTTCTCATCCTGAATTCCTCTCAGTGCACTGTTAGTGGATGACTGCGGTGGGTTGTGACTTAAACCTTGTATAATGGATGATGAGTGACACTCTTTGTTCTTTTTTTGTTGTTCATGATCTCTTTATCAGAATAAAATACATTGTAAGAAAAAAATGTTAACATGCTGTTGAGAACAGTGGCTATTACTGTTTTGCTAACCCATCTACTCAGCACATAGCAATATTTATTGAATGCATGAGGCTCAGAGAATCACGTACTCATTGTCATTGAAGGGGAACAGAATTTGCCACCCCAAAATAGCCTTCTTTGGCATAAGGATTGTTTGAGACTAATTACTTTGGACAAGCTTCAGATAGAGGAGAAACTCTGAAAACCTGGTAGAAGTGACCCTTTGGTAAGAGACATTTACATTTGTTAGGGAAATCTCCATTTGTAAGGGCATCTCCCTCACTGTACCAGGAAGAGGAGGATGACCAAATCTCTTGAAACACTTATCAATGGAGAAAGCTTGATAGCCTTCAAAAACCACCTCCCCTGCCCCTCCAGTATCTTCTTTTGTCTTTAGCTGGAAAGTGAAAGTGTTAGTCACTCAGTCCTGTTGACTCTTTGGGACTCCATAAACTGTAACCCTCCAGGCTCCTCTGTCCTTGGAATTCTCCAGGCAAGAATACTGGAGTGGGTTGTCATTCCTTTCTCCAAGGGGATCTTCCCGACTCAGAGATCGAACCCAGGTCTCCTACATTGCAGGCAGATTCTTTACCATCTGAGCCACCAGGGAAGCCCTCGTCTTTAGCTGGAGATGGATTTAAATGGTGGCTTGGACCATTTCGGGTAGTTTTTCAGTTCTCCTGGGTCTCTCCCAAGTATATAGGAGATATTAACATCATTAAATTTCTGTTTGTTTTTCTCCTGTTACTATGTCTTTTGTTAGGGAGGTTCTCAGCCAAGAGCCTGTAAGGGTAGAGGGAAAATTAATTTTGTCCTCTACATCACTTACATTTGAGAAACCCTGTCTTGGAACCATTAACTTTTGGATCCTCTTTTCATACTACCGTGGGTCAGCGAAATATATGGATCTGGGGCATTCATCTTATCACAAAGGGTCAACCAGGAGAAAAAAGTCAAATGAGTACACGATGCTGGTTCTGAGGTCGTCAAGTTTCTGGATCAAGGCCAATAGCCACCTACCTTCAGATTTTTTTGTTATTGGAAAAAAATAAACTTCATCTTTGTTTAAGTCATTGTAAGACAGGTTTTATACTGCTTGCAACTTGAAGTCCTGATAGACTTGCCTTACCCCAGGAGAGCCACAGAAAAAGCAGTTACAGCTCAATTATGGACCTGGCACCAGTCACCCGTGACTGTCACCTTTGGGTGCACATGAAGCTTTGGATTCCTACCTGCTCTTGTACTTGTGTCCTTGGACTTTGGATCTGTGTCTGCAGGGTGGTAAACATGTTTCTAGATGCCAGTTATGATTGCTCCTGTCTCCTGTTTTAACCAGACTTGGGGGTGTTCAGGGTCCCTCCTCCATTTTTGTAGTCAGGAAAGTGTAGATTCTGTGGTACCCAGAGCCACAGGTTGAGAAAAAACCTTAAAGGCAGTCTTCCAGTTTCCAGATGAGTAAACTGAGGATTGTGACAAGGCTAATTGGAGTGTGCCGCTCTGCAGTGCCCTGTTTATATCTCATCCTTCCTTTCCTGGCAGGAAATGATTCCTATTCAGTGTTGTCTAAAAGGCCCCTTGTAGGGTTGCACCAACCCATGGTTGTAGGGAGCTTTGACGCCGTGTGGGATTGTCATACTCCTTATTGCAAGTGACCCCTTGGGAGGCAGAATGATGAGAATCAGTCAATTAGGTGAGAGCAGGTGGATTGACAATGCAGTCATGTGGAAAACCATTTAATTTCACTTGCTGCCAACTTCAGATAAGAAGCATATGCATGATGATCACCTAAGATAAGAGTAGCACTTAATATTTTTCCTTCATATTACCACTGAGTGGTGATTACCTCTTTGTCGTATTAGTAAAAAAGCATGCAATAAAATATTACTGAGCTATTAGATGAGATTGTCTTATAAGGGTTTTAAAATTTAATAGTTTATCAATTATGTTATTTCACTTAAGTTTCAAATATGATTAATTAAAATGATAGATTTGTGATCACTGGATTAATAGAAAAATTACTGAAGTACTGAGAGGAAAAAGGAGAAGAAAGAGACAGGATGACATGGTTAGATAACATCACCGACTCAATGGACGTGAATCTGAACAAGCTCTGGGAGATAGTGGAGGACAGGGAAGCCTGGCGTGCTGCAGTTCATGGGGTCGCAGAGTTGGACACGACTTGGCAACTGAACAAGATCAAGAACTGAGAGAAAATGATTTCCCACAAAATTTTTATTTAGCTAATTGAATAATTTCCCATGTATACTAAGAGGAAAAGAGAGATGGAAAGTAAGTTTGAGGTTTTTAATACAAGCACCTCAGAAGATGACTTCCTATAATTAAAAATACCATAATAGTTGTGTGGAGAAGGAAATGGCAACCCACTCCAATATTCTTGCCTGGAGAATCCGGTGGACAGAAGAGCCTGGCCGGCTACAGTCCATGGGATCACAGAGAGTCAGACATGACTAACACTTTTTTTCATAATTGCTTTACAATGTTGTGTTAGTTTCTGCTGTACAACAATGTGAATCAGCCATATGTACACATACAGCTAGCAAGATTCTCTCTGCCAACCAGTGCCCAGCATCAAGCCAGGAACTGCCTTTTAAAGAGGTTTTGCTAGCATCAGACATGTAACAAGACCCTCCTCAGGTGGATAATAGTTACTATGCCAGTACTGAAAGGTACTAGTGTGTGTGTGCACGCACACACTTAGTTGCTCAGTCGTGTCTGACTCTTTGCAACCCCATGGACTGTAGCCCACCAGGCTCCTCTGTCCACGGGATTCTCTAGGCAAGAATACTGGAGTGGGTTGCCATTTCCTTCTCCAGGGGATTTTCTCGATACAGGGATCAATCCTGGGACCCCTGCATTGCAGGTGGATTCTTTTCCATCTGAGCCACCAGGGAAGCCCAAAAGGTCCTAGTAAATAACCTTTGATCAAGTGGTCACCAGGCACAAAGTCATGTGTGTAATATTCTTGTGATAAACTGTTCAGCATTTGAACCTATAGCAAAGTGATAGCCCCAAATTAACTTAAAATTGAGATACTCTATTCTTTAATAAAAACACATGATCATGCCATGAAGAATTTAAATATGCTTGAATCTGAATAATTCTTTTTATCACAGTGAGCATGCAAATGTCTACAAGATGAACACTCTTAAAATGAGGGCCAGATGATAGCTTCAATTACATGGTTCCAGGTTTCTTTTAACTTATAATATCTTGGAACAGAACCTTGAGAAACAGTGAAAGAGTCCTATATTTGGTAATACCTGAACACATTTATTTGTATCTCAAGGGGCTTCCCTGGTGGATCAGACAGTAAAGAATCAGCCTGCAATGCAGGAGACCCAGGTTCAATCCCTGGGTTGGGAAGAATCCCTGGAGAAGTGAATGACAATGCAGTCCAGTATTCTTGCCTGGAGAATTCCATGGACAGAGAAGCCTGGTGGACTGCAGTCCATGGATTCCCAAAGAGTTGGACACGATTGAGCAACTGACACTTTCAAGGGACCTAGTTACTACTCAGGTGTGAATAATTCTAAGCAGCAATACATGATTTACTTAGCTTCCATACTTGTAAACTGGGAAAGGGAAGAGAAACAGAAAATATGGGATATTTTAATATTAATTGTTGACTCTTTTAGTAAAAGTTACATATGGCTAGAAATTAAAAATGTGATACAAGAACAATGAAAAAAGATATGCAACTCATTCCACTTAATCATCACACATGGAACAAATAATTGTAACTTTTATTTCATAAAACAACTGCTTCAAACTCTTTCACTCCCTTTTGTCCTCTTCCACATTTCTTTCATCCACCACTTTTTGTCCCCTGATTTTTTGTTTCCCAGCTGTAAACTCTCAGAGAGCCAGGTTTATGTACAGCCAGGCAGCCCCAAGCCTTCTGAGCCCGTTTAACCTCAATGGGATCCAGTCTTTTCACTCCCTTTTGTCCTCGACTCCATTTTCAATCCCTGCTGTTAATTAGGTTCATGCTTGGGACTTGCCAGATTAATACTTTTATAGTCTTCTCAGATGGAATTGTGAATAATTTTGGTAGATTGTACAGTAGATTATCACCATCTTTATTTCCTCTCCCCTACCATTTAATTCAGTTAGTTAGGCCATAAAGCTTCTGAAGGATATGTTTGCCATTTCTTTTCTCTTTTGTTTTTGGCCTCTCGAGCACTTAATACAGTATTTTGTAGGACCTTAATAAATGCTTGTTGAATAGTCAGATAAAGTCCCTAATTCATCCCTTCTTTTCCCTGACTTCCTCTTAGTCCTCAGTAAGTTTTGGAGAAGAATATGACTAAGACATGCTTAGAATAGGGATGCTCTAGCATCTCTGCAGTTTGTCACCATATTTTAGTGGCTGTAATTCCAGGACTAATGATATTCCCTTAGAGATCTGGACAGTACACTTTCTTCTTGCCATTTCCCATGCTCTCCTTGTGAATCCCCATCCATTCTATGTCCCAGGGCCAGGACTGATTAACTTGCATAGTTTTATTTGGGTCAGTTTTGCAAATGGTAAGGAATTTGTTGCTTCAGTGGTTTGGACAAATCTATCCAGATGGATTCATGTGCACATTCAAAACTGGGCCCAAGTAATCATTAGAAAAGATTGGCAAGGAAGGAGGAAAACCTGGGAGAGATGGAATGCACTGAAAAATTTCATTTCTCCCTGCATAAATACATTTCATAAATATATTTTCTAAAATCTCTCTTGAGACTTCCTCTTTTCACTGGATTCTGTAGAAGTGTGATGTTTAATTTCTAACAATTGGAGATTTTCCTAACGTTCTGTTAATGATTTCTATTTTATTTTCATTACAATCAGATTTCTGTTGTTCTCAATTTGTTAATGTTTTATTACCTATCTTTTTGCTTTCCTTGTGTGCTTGAAAAGAATGGGTATCTGTTGTTGTTGGGTAGGATGTTCTATAACTGTAAGGTGGATCCCATTGGCTGATGTTGTTCAGTTCTTTTATATACTTGCTGATATTTTTATCTAGTGTTCTATCAGTTACTGAAAAGAGGTGTCAAAATTGTCAACCATGATTGTGGATTTGTCTGTTTCTCTTTTAGTCATGTAAGTTTTGCTCTTGTGTTTTTTGCAGCTCTGTTGTTTAGGGTATACATATATGTAGGATTGCTGTATCCCCTGGTAGGCTAATGTTTTTAGCATTATAGAGTGTCCCACTTTATCCCTGGTGATTTTTTTTCCTGTGAAGTCTCCTTTATCTGATATTTGTATGGTTACTTCTGGTTTCTTTTGGTATATCATTTTGCATCCTTTTATTTTTACTTTTATTTAACTTACGTCATTATATTTGAAGTGAATTTCTTGTAGACAGTGTGTATTTGGGTTTGGAAGGTATTAATTATTCTTTGCTCATACTGTTCATAATCTCTCAAACTCCTTTTTTTAGGAATACATTTTATTTATGTATTTTTTCTGTGCTGGGTCTTAGTTGCTGCATAGGCTTTTCTCTAGCTGCAGAGAGCGGGAGCTACTCTCTGGTTGCAGTGCTTGGGCTTCTCACTGTGGTTCTCTTATTGTGGAGTGTGAGCTCTAGGGCCTGCAGGCTTTAGTAATTGAGGCATGTGGGCTCAGTGGTTGTGGTTCCTGGGCTTTAGAGCACAGATTTATTAGTTGTGGTGCATGGGCTTAGTTGCTCCACAGCCTGTGGGATCTTCCCAGATCAAGAACTGAACCTGTGTCCCTTGCATTAGCAGGTAGATTCTTTACCACTCAGCCACCAGGGCAGGGAAGCCCCTCCTGTTTTCTCATTGTACTTTACTTGTACTTATGGTATAACAGTTATCACACTTTATCTTATGCATATTTTTGAATGAGATTTTAGAAGCAGACTCTTAAATTTTTGATTCCCCCATATGGAACACAGTGCATTAAGTGACTTAAGTGTAGAACTATTTTTAAATTCCCTGTGTTATATTACCTGGTTTTCTTTAATTGAAGTACAGTTGAGTAACAATGTTATGGTGGTTCCTGCTGTATGGCAGAGTGATTCAGTC
The DNA here is from genome assembly GCF_002263795.3 of Bos taurus. Classification (NCBI taxonomy): domain Eukaryota; kingdom Metazoa; phylum Chordata; class Mammalia; order Artiodactyla; family Bovidae; genus Bos; species Bos taurus. The sequence continues at coordinate 106,016,270 of NC_037357.1, forward strand.
ACACACGTGTGTGTGTGGGTATGTGACTGAATGACTTTGCCATACAGCAGGAACTACCACAACATTGTAAAAAAAAAAAAAAATATATATATATATATATATTATATATATTATTTTTCATATTTGTGTGCATTATGGTTTATCACAAGATATTGACAGTATTGTTTGTCTCTATTACCCGTTAATGGTAAACTTAAAGTGTAAGATCCAAGAAAGAGATGAGACTTTAAATTTTGAAAAATCTCATCCTTAGTTTACCTTTAGAAGGCATATTGATGTTTAGTTGCTACACACAAAAATCTTTAGGTAAAAGATTTAAAACTTTATTTTTAATTCCATCAAAGGGAAATATTGTGTCAGAGAGTCATAGTCTTAAATTCTGCAACCTGGGAAATTTAAATTTAAGGAAATACAAACTAGAGTGAGACATGAGAATTCTTGGGTAAATTAATGTAAGACTGTTAGAGGATGAAGAACTGTGGTAAAGGAGGGGAGTAGGTGGGAGGAAGCAAGAGAAAACAACTTTCATTGCCGTTTCATACCCATCCTCTGCCACAAATCAAATATTCTTATTCCCTAATTTAATGTCAATGCTAACATTGACCCTCATATACATATATATATGTCAATTTTTATTGGAGTATAGTTGATTTACAATGCTATGTTAATATCAGGTGTACAACCAGCATATATTACTAATAGAAAAATGTTAAAAGGATTAATAGCAAAATAAAAAAGGATTTCTGCTGGCTCATAAAATAATAGCCTCATTGATGAGAACTAATAATTTTCTCAGGGAGCTCAGCTCGGTGCTCTGTGATGACCTAGAGGGATGGAATGGCAGTTGGGGAGGCTTGAGAGGGAGGGGATCTATATATGCATATTGGTGATTCACTATGTCATACAGCAGAAATTAACTCGGCAATGTACAGCAATTATACTCCAATTTTAAAAAAAAGAAGAAACATGGTGTTAGTACAAAAAACAATTTCCCAGAAATGTTTCAGTAACATGTAGACTGTGGTTGCATCAGGGAACATTTTAGTAATCTATAGACTGGTTACAACAGAGAACACTTGGCTTTTAGTTCAAGGATTACAAACTCCACTGCCCACCTGGGTCAGGGAGGTCATTTAAATATGTAAAATGGGTCAAAGGTTTATCAAGGAATGATAAGGACTGTGGTAGAGTAGCAAACACATGCCCTATACAAAGGCATTCAATTTACAACATTTAAAAAATACTATAAAGGACATGCAAAACATGTCTCCTGGCCAAGCCACCTTGGTGTGACCTCCAGTTTAATTACTTAGCCATTTTCATGGAAAAGAAAGCTAGTCTGTCTTTATCACATTCAGATGGCCCTTACCTCACATGTAACTGTCACATTCTGGAGTCATGAGTAAGCTTTGCAGATGGAATCATCCTATGGGGAGATTTTACAGAACGCAGTGACAATAAGACATGATGCTGTGCCTCAGGAATTTCTGACCCCTAGAATCTTAAAATCAATAGATTTTTAAAAACAGAGTTCAAAAAAGGTCTAAATAAATGGTCATTTTTGCTTTAAAACTTATTTTGTATATGAACATGTATAACCTTTCTTTCCAATTAAGGATGGCATCACTAATTCAATATATATTTTACTCTAGATCAAGGGCCAGCAAAATTTTCCTGTAAAGGTTAAGGTAGTAAATATCTGAGGCTCTCAGGCTACATGATCTCTGTCACAAATACTAAAGTTGCTCACTGCAGTGCAAAAGTAGCCATAGACATTATATAAACAAATTCGTGTGACTGTGTCCCAATAAAACTTATTTATGGACTTTGTGACATTTTCAATGAAAAATTGAGGTCCTAGTTTGTTCATTTTTTTCAGTAAGTGGGTAAAACCATTAATAGTTACCCATGTCTTTAATGCTCAGCCAAAATTAAGTCAATATGAGTCTTGTTTCTGAACTCTAAATTGAGCTCCATTTACTATCAAAACCACACAGAATATTTTCCAGTTGTTATGGGAAAAAAGCAATATCATTCCTCAGAGCCAGCCAGTTGGCATACAATGACCAGGCAGTGGGAGTGTCTGCCCGCATGGGAAGGCTTATGACTTTCACTGTCTTGCTATGCACTGTGATAATAAAATGGAGACAGATTTTAGTTAGGTTTTTCTTTAATATTTAAAATATTTGGTTCCACCAAATAAATTGCACGTGGGATCTTTTTTTTTATTGAAATTGTCTGTAGTCAGTGAACCCTATTATTGGCTGTACTCCTGGTCTGGCCCCCTGAGTGTAGGGGCATGACCACTCCCACTGGGCCACCCTTGGAATGCCACATGGGGTCAGCCTCTGTGATGTTTGCCCATGTGGTATCATTGGAAGGTTGTAGGAAAGCCTCAGACAAGTCTATCATAAAATACCTAAAATTCTCCCATTCATAACAGAAATAGTAAGGATAGAAATGCATAAGAATTACCATGCATTGACTTGTCTACCATGTGCCAGAGATTATGTGTTAAGTGCTTTATTTACACTTGAGAGATGAGGAAATGGGGTTTCTGAGAGGTGAAATAACTTGTCCAAAGCCACTGAAGAAATAATGGGGTGAGGATTCGGGACTGGGTGTAGGGAACAAGTAGGGTGAAGAAGGCTGTGTGGGAAACTTCAGGAAAAAGGATGTTTAAAGTTGTGAGAAGAGAGGGTTGTATGAGAACAAAATGAAAGGATAGGGTTGAAATGAAAGGGTGTGTCACAAGTTTCCCATGGCTGCTTTTGTTCCCCTGTGTGTCCTTTCTCCTCAACTTGCACTGTTTATTGACAGCTCACGGTGTGCAGGGGCTTCTCTGGTGGATCTAGTGGTAAAGAACCCGCCTGCCAATGCAGGTGATGTAAGAGACAAGGGTTCGATTCCTGGGTCGGGAAGATCCACTGGAGGAGGAAATGGCAACCCACTCCAGTATTCTCGCCTGGAGAATCCCATGGACGGGGGGAGCCTGGCGGGCTATGGTCCATGGGGTCGCACAGAGTTGTACATGACTAAAGCGACTGAGTTTTCACACAGTGTGCAGAGTGCTTCCAGATTGCTGCTATCACAGGAGCCAGGATTTTCTGTGTTAGCTGAGCCTGTGGAACCTGCACTTGTGCAGTGTCAGCTCTGCTGCAACAAAAACGATGAACCATATGACCAAAGGAATAAGTAATCGTCAAATAAAATTGCTTGAAAAGAAAAGTTATTCCATACACACTCATGACGAATCTTAAATAATTATTCAAACCTTCTTCCCAGCATTTTGACACAATATTAAACAAATAAACAGTGGAACAATGTTCACAAACATCACCATATTGTAGTACAATTAATTACCATAGTTTGATTGTTAAATATTGAGCCGGCCAAAAAGGTTGGGTTTTTCCATACCATGTTACAGAAAAACCCAAATGAAAGTTTTGGCCAATCCAGAAGATCACCTTTTCTAACCTCTAAAAACTATAACACTTTGAAAAGTGAGGTGATTGCATAAGACGTTAAGGTAGTTGTGTTTTCCTAGAAAGATTTCAGTATTTAACAGACTCAGGGCCTTCCTGATTCAAAAGTTGTTCAGTCAGTCAGTCATGTCTGACTCTCATGCCCCATGGACTGCAGCATGCCAGGCTTCCCTGTCCTTCACCATCTCCTGGAGTTTGCTCAAACTCATGTCCATTGAGTCAGTGATGCCATCCAACCATCTCATCCTCTGTCACCCCCTTCTCCTTCTGCCCTCCATCTTTCCCAGCATCAGGGTCTTTTCCAGTGAGTTGGCTTTTTGCATCTGGTGGCCAAAGTATTGGAGCTTCAGCTTTAGCATCAGTCCTCAAAAGACGCATGTCTTATTTTGGCAACCCAGATCTTTTTCCAATGACTCTGTAAACATTTTAAGTATGGTCAAAGCTGTCATGTAGTAAAAGACCTCAAGTAAGATGAATATTAAAAACACCTGTAGTGAGAAAAAAAAGATTTAAGAAAAATAAGATGAAAAGCATATCTACAGTTGGTAAAAAGGGAAGGGAACAATGGAAGTTATCATTGCATTCACTGAAAATTAAAGTAAATGTAAAATGGATAGAAAGTTTTAGAGTTAGGAGACTAAAAGTGGTCCTCCAACTTCAGTGTGCATCTCTATCACCTGGAGGGGTTGTTAAAACACAGATCACAATCCTCACCCTTAAAGTCTCTGATTCAGAAGGTCTAAGGTGAAGCCTGATAATCTGCATTTTTAGCAAGCTTCCAGGTCATGCCGATGATGCAGGTCTGGGGACCACCGTTTAAAACTATTGGACCCGGACTTCCCTGGTGGTTCAGTGGTTAAGACTCTGCACTTCCACTGAAGGGGGCATGGGTTCGATCCCTGGTCTGGAAACTAAGATCCCACATGCCCTGTAGCATGGCCAAAAGCAAACAAATAAACAAAATCTGTTGGATTGGAGCAATGGCTACCTACACTTTTCAAACTATTCCCAGTAGAAAAGGAGAGTAGGCAACCATGGGCTAAGATTTATCACAGCAGTGTAGTAAAGATACAGGACCAGATGTTAAGGGGACAGGACACAGGCAGAGTCTGGAGTAACTCGTGTGTCCGTGCTCATGTTCAGTTGCTCAGTTGCTCAGTTGTGTCCAACTCTGCGACCCCATGGACCATAGCCCACCAGGTTCCTCTGTCCATGGGATTTCCCAGCCAGATTACTAAAGTGGGTTGCCATTTCCTCCTCCAGGGGATCTTCCCAACCCAGGGATCGAACTTGGGTCTCCTGCATTGATTCATTACCACTGAACCACCTGTTAAGCCCAATCCATGTGTAGGCCTCCTAATGGTCTCTGCCTCCCATGAGGAGTCACACAGAACATCCTTTTCCCCCAGCAGTTAAAAGGCAGCAACATGCACACAAAGTTTCTGCCTAGGGAAGCCCTTTGAGACTTAGTGTAGGGTTTTCTCTCTCTCTCTCTTTTTTTTTTATTATTGTTTTTTTCTTTTTAGGTTTTTTTTTTTTTTTTTTTTTTTGCTGGAAACTGGTCACATAGGTACCCTCTGCCTTGCATGTAGCAGAAGGCCCAACTTCCAGGAGGAAAGTAGGTGTTCAGAATAAAACACATTGTGTGAACAGTCCAGGCACAGTAAAAATCCTCATCAATTAGGAAGTCTTAAGGACCCTCCCCAAATACAGCCAAGGACCAAGTTGGCAAACAGGCCTTTCTAAGGGTACCAGTCTCAGATCTGCTTCATTCTTATTTCTGCAGAGGAGAGTTGGCAGAAACCTCAGATAATACCATCAGTAGTATTATGGAACCCTATGGGATAGAATGATGAGGTGAAACCAACAAGGTGAAGCCTATTAAGGGAAAACGAGAGCTTTGCATTAAAGTCCAAAAGATCAATGACTAGTACTGGATGGTGGAGACCCAGCTTGACAACAATTAATGTGAAAAACCCCCAAGGGGATTTGTTGCTCAATATCAATTAACAATGTTAACTGAGCCATTGGAAAAACTAATGGAAACTTATTCTAAATTAATGGGTGTGTCATGTCTAGATCAATGAGGGTAGAACTCCCATGGTATTCTGAAACGATCAAATATCATTTGGAAAAACACTTCTAAGGTTTTTATTCTAATACAGATATGAATAAGTAAAAAAAGTACAGTAGCTGTATGGGCTGCCAGAGTGACATTGATATATGAGCAACCTTATCATTTTTGAAATGAGCCCTTGAAATTTTTGAAACGAGTCTGGGTGATTCTCTCTTGCTCCATTTGGCAGACTTGAGACCAGTGGAGGCAGCTTTAGGGAGGTAGATACAGTGACAGAATTAGAACAGACCAACTATGGAATTAGCTGATGTGGGCAAGAATGTCTTCCCCAATAATGCACGTATTTACACAACTGGATGAACATGGGTCTCTAGGCTGGATGAGACACTGGAACTGAAGATCTGCGTGTGTGTATGTATCTGCTCAGTTGCTCAGTGGTGTTGAACTCTCTGCAACCCCATGGACTATAGTCCACCAGGCTCCTCTGTCCATGGCATTTCCCAGGCAAGAATACTGGAGTGGGTTTCCATTTCCTTCTCTAGGGGATCTGCCTGACCCAGGGATTAAACTCACATCTCCTGCATTGGCACCTGGGTTCTTTACCATGGAGCCACCATCTCTTTCTATTCCACTGTGCTTGACCCTGTGGTTCTGTTAATTTAGATGTCTCCACTGTGCTCATGTCTCAGAGGCTGCTGAATGGACAGTCAAAAGAAGAACAAGAGTGGTGACCTCTGCCTGGTGTCTGTGAATCTCCTTCTGAGTGTTGCCATAGGAGCCCTGGAGATGCTCACATGCGCTAGGGGCTCATTTCATAACATTGTCTCATACAGGCAGGCCCTCAATTTGGAGACAAAACTCTTCACTGGCAAGGTTCATGCTTGAAATTTCACTCATACAATTAATCTTTAAGCATTATGTGATAAACATCAAGACACTACCTCAGTGAGCAACTCTTAAATTTTAGATGCAATTTCAGTATACACCAGGAAGTTCCTTAGTCCCAGATGAAGCTGACCAGAGCTCTTCCCATTTTACCATTAAACATTTATTTTTCTGCATCTTACTAATATGTTGACTGTCACAAAACATCCCCTAAAAATAAATACCCCTGGGAGAAGTAGTGCTTTAGCTGCTGCTGCGTCGCTTCAGTCATGTCCGACTCTGTGCGACCCCATAGATGGCAGCCCATCAGGCTCCCCCTGTTCCTGGGATTCTCCAGGCAAGAACACTGGAGGGGGTTGCCATGTCCTTCTCCAATGCATGAAAGTGAAAAGTGAAAGTGAAGTCGCTCAGTTGTGTCCGAATCTTCGTGACCCCATGGACTGCAGCCTACCAGGCTCCTCCATCCATGGGATTTTCCAGGCAAGAGTACTGGAGTGGGGTGCCATCGAAATCAGGGTTCTCTAAATGTTTCGTATTATGTAAAAAATATTGATTTCTAGGAGGAAAAATTCAGTTGTATCAGTAAAAAAAATTAGTCATATCCCCACCTGTCTATATCTTTTATTTCCTTGCATGGTTGACACTCTTGACTCATTCTCATTCAGCTTCCTTCCTTGAAACAACCAGAACCCTAATCGCAGCCAGCTCTCTGCCTACCCTGCAGCTGTGCCCCACTAATGCCTTTGGCTGGAATAAAATTCATCACCATGCAGATGGTTCTCTCTTGAAATTGATGCTGGAAACCTCATGTGGGGCCTTAATGCAGCTGAACCATCAGACTGTTCTTCCTGAATGTAGTCACTCTCCCTAAAAGTATATCTCAGACTTGGTGGTGATGGTGGCTTATTGCTAAGTTGTGTGTGACTCTTTGTGACCCTTTGGATTGTAGCCCACCAGACTGTCCATGGAATTCTCCAGGCCAGAATACTGGAATGGGTAGCCTTTCCCTTCTCCAGGGGATCTTCCCAATGCAGGGATCGAACCCAGGTCTCCTGCATTGTAGGTGGATTCTTTACCAGCTGAGCCACAAGGGAAGCCCAAGAATACTGGAATGGGTAGCCTATCCCTTCTCCAGTGGATCTTTCTGACCCAGGAATCAAACCAGGGTCTCCTGCATTGCAGGCGGATTCTTTACCAACTGAGCTATCAGGGAAGCCCAAGATGCCATCAATTGTGAGAAGCAGCCTTATATTATGTATAAGTAAGGTAAGGGACATGGCTATGAACTAAACTGTAAAGCTTTGCCTTAAAACTGCGTGCATGTGTGCTAAGTCGCTTCAGTCGTGTGCAATTCTTTGAGACCCAATGGACTGTAGCCCACCAGGTTTTTCTGTCCATGGGATTCTCCAGGCAAGATTACTGGAGTGGGTTGCCATTTCCTTCTCCAGGGGATCTTCCCGACCCAGGGATCGAACCCATGTCTCCTGTGGTTCCTGCATTGCTGGTAGATTCTTTACTGCTGAGCCACCAGGTAAGCCCCTTGCCTCAACGCTAATCTTGTGCAAAACATCACTTAGTCTCACCAGAATCTGTCTGCTTGAAGAGATTTCACAATTCCAGGATATTTGACACTTTTTAAAAAAACTGTATTCAGATTCATTCATCACTTGATGGAATGATAGGCAATCCTTTCGGATGTATACCATGGATGAAAGAAAACCCAAGTCTCTGTACTCACTGATATATTTTCTTTGACTTTTTATAGTACTAACTTGGTAATGGCTTTGCAAGAAATGACAGACTTTCACTCATTCCTCCAACAATGAACGTTCATTTCACTAGTATCACTTTTTACACTGCTGCTGTGTTTCCCTGACTTTCTATTGCATCTTAACTTTTTGTTTCAGTGCCAAATCATCATATAATCTTTTGGAAAACATTTTTATTTTTTAAATATTTATTTATTTGGCTGTGCCGGATCTTTAGTTGCAGCATACAAACTCTTAGTTGGGGCATATGGAATCTAGTTCCCTTTCTAGGAATCGAACCCAGGCTCCCTGCATTGGGAGCATGGAGACTTAGCCACTGAACCACCAAGGAAGTCTCTGGAAGGCATTTTAAACAGCAATTAAACTCAACACATGTAGTACTGATAATGCAGAGAACTTGCCTAAAGGGAAGAAAAGAATTTTCCTGAACAAGTTCCTTTGTGCAGGCAAATAACAACTTTGCCTGAACTGTCACATGGCAGACAAGTGTTGTAATACAGTTGCTACAAAGGTAATCCCAGTAACCCCAACGATAAAATGTAGGGGAAAATTGATAAAATGCAGTAAGTCAGATCCATCCCTTCTGTACTCATATCTAACAAAGGCTCTCCACTGCACTTATGAGAACCCCCACCATATCCTACCAAGTGCTGTGTGAGCTCCATGTCCCCAGCCCAAGCCCCTTTGTCTTTGTTCCAGAGGGAGTTTGTGAGTGTTTGGAATCTAGCCATGGGCGTATTGAGTTGCAGATACATGTAGCTTGGATTTCTGGGATGTATTTTTGTGGTTCACAGTTGTACCTAGAGGTAAGCTAGCTTCCCTATGTAAGGAATGGCTTCCCGAAATGCTCCTCATGTCCTCTCTGCTGACTCATCTGTGTTGGACATGAGGATGCAAGACCAAAGGCTGTTAAGTAATATAACCCTGCACTCTGGCTCCCGGCACCTGGAAGAATGGAGATTGTGGGAGAGAAACAATTACTGAAATGGATGATGCCACAAGCCAGACTGTCGGAAACTCTTCTGATCACTAGCATGTATAAAGTTGTAGGCAGGGTGGTTTACTCATGCCAATGTCTGTTGAGACAGAAGTTCTCTCCTATCAGGAACATACATGAAAATGCAGCCATAAACTCTACTCCATACTTCAGGGACTTCAGTGTTCGTGGCATTTGTTGCCTTTGTAAAGTTTGGGCTTCCCAGGTAGTGCAGTGGTAAAGAACCTGCCTGCCAAGGCAGGAGGTGTAAGAGACTCAAGTTCCATTCCTGGGTTGGGAGGACCCCCTGGACTGGAAATGGCAACCCACTCCAGTATTCTTGCCTGGAGAATCCCCATAGACAGAGAAGCCTGAGGGGCTACAGTCCATGGGGTTGCAAAGAGTCAGACAGGACTGAGCACACGTGCAGATACCTAGGGTTCATCATTTATTGCCATTTTCTTTGTCATTCTACATAAATCCTTGATTTTGTGCCTAATTTTGTATTTGTACCTTTGAATTCTTTCCTTTTTAAAAAGCATTTATTTATTTACTTATTTATTTGCTGCTCTGGGTCGTCTTTGTGGCACATGGGGTGTTTCTCTAGTTGCAGTCTACGGGCTTCTCTTGTTGCTGCATGTGGGCTTAGTTGCCCCACGGCATGCGGGATCTGAGTTGCCCAACCAGGGTTGGAACCTGCGACCCCTGCATCAGAAGACAGATTCTTAGCTAGTGGACCACCAGGGAAGTCCCTGAATTCTTTCTTTTAATTGTTCAACACTCAGGTGCCACAAAACCTAGATCCACTTCTGCTCTGACATCTGTAACACTACCCTTGTCCCCACTTCCCACACACTTGCCCTGAGCTCTTGCCATGCTGGTCTCTGCACTGTTCCTCAGACAATTCCCACATTTCCTGGTCTCTGCACTGGTGAGTCCCTCTGTCTGGAGCCCTCTTCCTCCAAACATCCACATTGCTTGCTTCATCCCCTTTCAAAAGGCTTTTCTCAAAATGCACCTTCATAGGGAACTATATTCAATATCCTGAAATAAACTATAATGGAAAAGAATATTTTAAAATGTGTGTAAATATGTGTAACTGAATCACTTTGGTGTACAGCAGAAACTAAAACAACATTGTAAATCAATGGAAAGGAGATCCAAAAACCAGTGGGTATACGTATACATATATCTGATTTATTTTTCTGTACAGCAGAAACTGACAAAACATTGTAAACCAACTATGCTTCAAAAAAAAAATTTTTTTAAGAAAGAAAAAAAAGTCCACCTTCTTCATAAAGCCCTCCCTATCCTGTCCTCTCCCTAGGTATATGCAGTCCATATCTATACACAGTTCTGAAGCTTCTTACTCCACTTTCATCTTCTCCTTCTGTAGCATTTTTACACTCTGAAGTAGGTAAATTGATAATGATTGATCGAGCAATAGATAGATGACGGACACTATCAACAAATAATCAGATTATGCTTAGAGTTAATTGCCTCCCCTTCCACAGGAATGTACTCAATAAATACTTGTTAAATAAGTGAAGCTCTGCTTATATCAAAATCTATGAACCACTTACTTAGGTAATACTCACACACACACTCTCACACACACACAATGCTCTTCTAAACCAAATTGGTAACAACTTCTAGGATCTTAAGTGAACCCTGAAAGGAAAATCAAGATGGAGTTAGTATTGCTAAGAGAGCTCTCTAAAATGAAGCCAGGAGCCATTAAGGAAGTGTGATTTATGGATGTCTCACTCTGGATGGAATCTGATCTTTCAACCTGATGAAGCCATCCAGAACACCTGCCAGAAACTCAAGATACTTATCTGACCCTTACCCTAAAATAATTCTTGATAGTCTATGTATTAACAGACCCTTACCCTAGAACAACTTTTGATTCCTTAAGGACAAATATTTTTTAAGTCACAGTCAGTCACAGTTGTCTTCAGGCAACTTTTAGCCATCTTGTAGCTTTTTTCTCCGTAAGCCCCTGACTCTTTCTCTTCCCTGGAACATTCCTTTGGGGTTATCTGAATATGGGATCTCCCAGGCTGCAGTTCTTAAGACCCCAAATAAACTTCTTATTTGCAGCCTCTTTCATCATCACATTTTTGGTCAACACCCTTTACTATGCCTTGTATAAATTTAATATCAATATGATACTCTGGTCTCCAAAATGAGAAAGTGTGGAGAAAATGTGACTCTTCAATTGAAAAGCCCCAGGGAAATATTGTAGGGTTCGATTGTGGTTGGTGGTTGTATATTCTTTTTTTTTTTTTTGATTGTGTGGGGATTTTTCTTTTAAGACTATTTTTAAGAGCAGTTTTGGGTTCCCAGAGAAATTGAGAAAGGTACAGACTTTTCCCATATACCTCCCCTGCCCAGTGGTTATGAATTCTTACTACAGGAAAAAGTACAGGATGATTTTTATGGTTGAATGACTGCAGGACAAAGACCAAAGCTGCCTTTGAAATAAAAGTTTCTCATACACGTGGCTCTCGGTTCAGGAAACCAGAGAATTCTCTGGTGGTCATTATTTAGAACAATGAGGAAAATGAGGACAGCAGAAAATGCTGAATGCTGTGAGCATTGGATACACGCCAAACATTGGAAATGATGGTTTATTAACTTCTTTTCTGTTTGAATTTGTTTAGCTTTTTTTTTTTTTTTTTCTCGCCCAGAAATGAGGATCATTTTTCCCACATCTTGGGCTCCATTTCCATCACAGCACAGCAGGGCATGGCAGTGGGAGCCTCACAGATGTTAATTTCGCTTCTGTCTCAGAACTTCACATTTCAGGGAAAATCTGCCTCCTTGTCAACAGCAAATTCAGTTAACAGTTACTAGCTATGTTTCTGGTGTCTTCACCTGGCCATGCATGGCTTCAAGCTACTTCTATTACTGTGCAGGAGGCTGGATGAGAGGTCATGTTTCTCCTTTTTGCTGAAAGGAAAGATTCAGGCATAATGTTTTCTGCTTGGCTTAGCACATGTTCCAGGATGCTGACATATTTGGTGTAGCGATGCTAGGGAAATTTCAATGTCAAGAGCGTGTAGCCCTGATGAGGATCACCTGGGGGAGGGTGGGTGGTTAACCATGTGTCTTCTCCACTTACATCACACACATATTTGAAGCTTTGGTTCATGTCTGATCTTTGACACTTGGCAGTTGTCAGCTGTAGCTTTCTGTTCATGGCATGGTGGATTGGCAGGAGGGGTCCTCCCATGGGCACAGGCTTGTGGGGCCTGATGGCTTGTGGGGCCCAGGGAGGTGCCAGGACCTGTGAGGTTTGATCCTTTGTGATCCAAGTGAGCAAGACACTAGTCTCACTGCCCCCATCCTGGCCCCCACACAGCAACCCAATGTATCCTGCTGAAGCAGGAATCAGATCATGTCACTCCATTGCTTCACACCATCCCTTGGGTTCTCATTTCACTTAAAGGAAAGATGAAGTCTTCACAATGGCCCTGCTTGTCTGATCTCTGCCCTCCTCTTACTTTTCCAACCTCTTCTCCTATTACTCTCCACCTCCCTCCCTCCATCCACTTGGACCACACTGGTCTTTTGTTTTTTTAATATTTATTTATTTGACTGCATTAGGTCTTAGTTGCAGCATGCAGGATCTTTGTTACATCATGCAGGCTCTTTTGTTGTGGCACACAGACTCCAGCTATGGCACGCAGGCTCAGTAGGACGCTCAAGTTGTGGCACATGGGCTCTGGAGCATGCCAGCTCAGTACTTATGGTGCCCAGGCTTAATTGCCCTGTGGCATGGGGGATCTTAGTTCCCCCACTGGGGTTTGAACCCAACTCACCTGCATTAGAAGGAGAATTCTTAACCACCAGACCACCAGAGAAGTCCCCACACTGGTCTTCTTGCTGGACCTTAGACACACCAAGCACATGCCTTCCTCTGAAAGTGAAAGTTTCTGAGTCATGTCTGACTCTTTGCAACCCCATAGACTGTAGCCCTCCAGGCTCCTCTGTCCATGGATTTCTCCAGGCAAGAATACTGGAGTGTTCCCTCCTCCAGGGGATCTTCCCAACCCCGGGATAGAACCCAGGTCTCCCACATTGCAGGCAGATTCTTTACCATCTGAGCCACCAGGGACACCCTTGCATTTACTGTCTCTTCTGCCTGAAATTCTCTTCTCTCAGGTTTCCTCATGGCACCTTCCCTCATCATCTACAAGTCTCTGCTTAGAAGTCACCTTCTCACTGAGGCTTACCTCAACTGCCACATGTCAATTAGCACCCTCTCCAGACAGCCCACTCACACATGTATACTTTTTTTTCTTGTCCTCTCAGTTTATTTTTTTTAATTTAAATTTTTTTATTTTAATTGGAGGCTAATTACTTTACAATATTGTATTGGTTTTGCCATACATCAACATGAATCTGCCATGGGTGTACACGTGTTCCCCATCCTGAACCCTCTCCCACCTCCCTCCCCATACCATCCCTCTGGGTCATCCCAGTGCACCAGCCCCAAGCATCCTGTATCCTGCTTTGAACCTGGACTGGCGATTACTCTCTTATATGATATTATACATGTTTCAATGCCATTCTCCCAAATCATCCCACCCTCTCCCTCTCCCACAGAGTCCAAAAGACTAAATTCTCTCTTCCCTGCTTTATTTTTTCCATAGCCTCCTATCATCATTTAACATTCTACATTATCTTTCTTGATTGTTGTATTGTCTGTCTTTCCTGCTACAGTATAAGCTCCAAGAAGTTACTGGTTTTTACTTTATATGCTGTTCACTGCTCTAGTTGAAGCCCCTGGAATAACACTTGGAATATAACCAGATTGAGCATCCATACTGGTTTGCCAGGACTGTCCCAGTTATGTCTGTTGTCATGGTGTGATTATTAACTATACTCCCTTCACTGTGCAAAGTGATAATTAGATTTATGGTCACTGTACACCAAGGAGAAGCTCAGTAAATATGTCTTAATGAAGAAGCTGCTTTCTCATGGGTAGGGTCTTCTCCAGTTGTGGTTCAGGCATTTGGTCAGTACCTGGAAAAAAAACTGGCCACTCACCAGGATGGTGCAACAGAGGTTCAGAAATGGTAGTAGAGAAAAGCAGCGAGCCTCTGAAAGGTCAGTCGTTGGGCCACAGTTTATCTATCTCTGAGTTTCCCTGGTAGCTCAGTTGGTAAAGAATCTGCCTGCAGTGCAGGAGACCTGGGTTTGATCCCTGGGTCAGGAAGATCCCCTGGAGAAGGAAATGGCAACCCACTCCAATATTCTTGCCTAGAAAATCCCAGGACAGAGAAACCTGGCAGGCTACAGTCCATGGAGTCACAAGAGTTGGAGACAACTATCAATCTCTGATATTCAGGAGCAGCATACCAGTTTCCTGCAGGAGCACAATGGACTCACTCTTTCTGCAAGAGGCCTTGGGTCACTAGAAAGTTGACCAGAGCAGAAATGTAGAACAGCATCCAAAACAGAAATCTAGCTTCATAAACCAGCGCTAAAGAGGGTAGCAGCCAGGTAATCACAAGTTTTAGCTAACAAAAAGGATCCTGGATGCCTTTACTCCCTTGAACGAACCCTTTGAACTCTTTTGTTGTTTAGTCGCTAAGCTGTGTCCGACTCTCTGTGACTCCATGGACTGGTGCCTGGCAGGCTCCTCTGTCCATGGGATTTCCCAGGCAAGAATACTGGAGTGGCTTGTCATGTCTTCCTCCAAGGGATCTTCCTGACTCCAGGGATCGAACCCATGTCTCTTACATTGCAGGTGGATTCTTTACTGCTGAGCCACCGGGGAAGCCCCTTGAATCCTTTAAATATAGTCAAAATCATCCTTTTCTTGTTGAAGACTGTGGTTCCCCTTCTACATGCCTTGTTAGTCTGTGACTTTTTCTTTTTTCAAAATATATACTTGAATACTTTAAAAAATATATCACTTTGCTTTCTCTTATTCCCTGTATTATTTTTAATACGTTGTTTATTTGGCTGCTCCAGGTGTTAATTGCGGCATGCAGGATTTCAGTTGCAGCATGTGGGATCTAGTTCCCTGACTGGGGATCGAATCCAGGCCCCCTGCATTTGGTGCACTGAGTTTTAGCCAGTGGACCACCAGAGAAGTCCCAGTGTATTAGGTTTCTATTGCTGACATAGCAGATGGCCACAAACTTAGCAACTCAAAATAACACGAATTTATTGTCTCACAGTTCTGCAGATCAGAAGTATAGGATGGATCAGCAGGTTTTTCTACTCTGGGTCCCACAAGGCTGAATTCAAGGTATTGACTGGCCTGGGCACTTGTCTGGTGGCTCTGGGAGGCATTCCCCTGCTTGGCACTGCCAGGTTTTTAGCAGAATTCAGTCCATGCTGTTTTAGGACTGAGGCCCGCATTTCCTTCCTGGTTGTTGTCTGGGAATCATTCACAGCTTCTGGAAGCTGCTCACATTCCTTGCTTTGTGGCCCCTTTATCTTCAAAGCCAGCAAGAGTGGGTTGACTTCCTCTCACAATTGGAATCTCCCTGAAATGTTCCTCTCTAGCATCTCTCCTCCCCTCTACCGCTGCATCTCTCTGACTGACTTTTCTGCCTTCCTCTCTTGCTTTTCTGGATTCATCTGTTTATCGTGAGCCCATGTCAATAATCCATAATATCCTCCCTGTTTTAAGGTTAACTGATGCATCACCATCAATTGCTTATTAATAAACTGGTGAGTGTAATAAACTGTAATAACTGTAAAAATTTTTAATTACATCTGCAAAGCCCCTTCACAGTAGTAACTCAGTTCGTGTTGGATTGAACAACCAGGGAAAGGGACTCTTGGGGGAGTCCCTTTTAGAATTCCATTCTTCACATTCCTCCTGTTTTTGCAAATGTATGTTCAAGTTTCTTTTCAAAATATGTATTCAAATTTCTTTCCAAAATATCAGGCACTTGAGATGTTTCTTACTTTTGAAACATTTGTGACAGCCTCCTGGCCCTGCAACTCCACAGTTGATGCCTGTAAAGGTGGTGAAATGGGTGGGCAGAATCTTGGGCTGTACTTAAACAGGAAACTCATCTGGTGAGGACTGATGTGTAAAAGTCTCTGGCTTCTGGCTGGCTCTCAGTACCTTCATTCCTTCTTCCTAGAAGAGTTTGTTGTTGTTGCTATTGTTCAGTCATCCAGCTGTGTCTGACTCTTGGCGATCCCATGGACTGTAGCAGGCCAGGCCTCCCTGTGCCTCACCATCTCCTGGAGTTTGCCGAAGTTCATTGCATTGGTGATGCCGTCCAGCCATCTCATCCTCTGATGCCCTCTTCTCCTTCTACCTTCAATCTTTCCCAGCATCAGGGACTTTTCCAATGAGTCATCTATTCACATTAAATGACCAAAATGGTGGAGCTTCAGCATCAGTCCTCCCAGTGAATATTAGGGATTGATCTCCCTTAAGACTGATTGGTTTGGTTTCCTTGCAGTCCAAGGGACTCTCAGGAATCTTCTCCAAAATCACAGTTTGAAGGCATCAATTCTTTAGTATTCTGCCTTCTTTGTGGTCCAGCTCTCACAACTGTGTGTGACCACTGGAAAGACCATAACCTTGACTATACAGAGCTTTGTCAGCAGAATGATGTCTCTGGTTTTCAGCACCCTGTCTAGGTTTGTCAGCAGAGAGTTTAGTGAATAGCAAAATCCGATGTCAAAAATAAGTCTCCAAGTCTCTGATTTCCAAGGCAGGGAAAATGGGTAGGAGGATGTGCATGGGCTTAGAAAACTCCAGCACAGGAGCATAATTATCAAAACAGTGCACCCAGGAAGTGGTGGTGGGAGGGGCCCACACGACTGAGACCCATCAGGTAGTTGTGAATTATGACAAGGGACATGTGGGTGATGATTCTGAAACTGCTGCAGTAAGTCTTCTCTGGAGCTAGGATAAGTCAAAGACGGTGCTTCTCCAAGTGGGATCCCTGGACCCGCAGTGTCAGCCTCAGCTGGGGAACGTGTTAGAAATGTAAGTTCTTAGGACTTCCCTGGTGGCCCAGTGGCTAAGACTCTGCACTCCCAATGCAGGGGGCTTGAATTCAATCCCTGGTCAGGGAACTAGATGCCACATGCCTCAATTAAGAGGTTGTATGCTACAACTATGAAGTGACACAGTCAAATAAATACATACGTACACACATATAAACATTTGTTGTTGTGCAGTTGCTAAGTCGTGTCTGACTCTTTGTGACACCATGAGCTGCAACACTCTAGGCTTCGGTGGCCTTCACCAGCTCCTGGAGTTTGCTCAAGCTCATCTCCATTGAGTCAGTGATACCATACAATCATCTTGTCCTCTGTTGCCCACTTCTCCTCCTACCCTCAATCTTTCCCAGAATCAGGGTCTTTTTGAATGAGTTGGCGCTTCGCTTCAGGTGGCCAAAGTATTGGAGCTTCAGCCTCAATCCTTCCAATGAATGTTCAGGGTTGATTTCCTTTAGGAGTGACTGGTTTGATTTCCTTGCTGTCCAGTTTGAAAGCATCAATTCTTTAGAGACATATATACATACATAAATATTATTTTTAGAATGTAAGTTCTTGGACCCCATTCTTGATCTCTTAAGTCAGAAACTCTAAGGCCCTAGGGATAGGGCTTAGGTGCTGGTGTTTTAACATGCCCTCCAGGTGATTTTGATGCAGGCTAGGTGGGTCCTCTTCAGCTATAACAGTACACAAGAAATGGAAAGAGACACATCATGTGAAGGAGGTAAAGATACAGTGTAGAAACATCATGGAGATTCTCAGTTACCTTTCATGCGTAACACTATGTTAGTGATTTGTGAAGACAATATGGGCATGGAATTATTTCCTCTAGGAGTTCACATGCAAGTCACGGTTCCTTAACAGATTTGAACATTTCCTCTAGAATAGGAGTTTTTGTTGCCCAGAATCTCTGGAGACATTTTCTAGGTTCAATCATCTAGGGTTAGACTTAGTGTCCAGGGGCAGGAATATTTAAAATCGGAATAATTTATCTCTGAAAGCCATGAAGCAAAGAGGGTTCACTTCATGGTTCACCCTGAGTTAAATAGATTCCTAAATCATTCCTAACCCCTTCGGGTTTGTCAACGATTCATTCATGACCCAGGGTGTGGAGGGCTGTGGCACCAATTTGGCTGCTAAAGGGCTGGTGCTGAATAAAAGTATGGTTCTGCACAGCAGCAGTGAGCCCGTCTCTACAGTGAGCTTCTGCTTTGATGGAACTTGGATATGAGGCTGGCAAGCTGCCTGGCCCCTCAGAGAGTGAAAGAATTTATTGTGAGTAAATGCCTGAGGCAGAGGGAGTGGAAAAGGTCAAGGACATGGTTGAACTCAGACATCTGTCTGACTTGGAAAGAGAGGTGTGAGCCACGTAAAAGCTAGGAGGCCTCCTCCTCTTTGCTAAATGCTGATTGACTCCCTTTTCACTGAAACTATAGGCTTTTGCTTTTGTTTTACTTTGTTGTTATTTTTTAATCTGGAAGCTCTACAACCAAAAGAAATGGCTTTTCTTGATTTTCTTTTAATTTTTTTAAAAAATTTGTTTGTCTCCACCAGGTTTTAGTTGCAGCATGTGGAATCTAGCTCCCTGACCAGGGATTGAACCCAGGCCCCCTGCAGTGGCAGCCTGGAATCTTAGCTACTTTTTAATGTTTTTGTCCTCAAATTTTGGCATAACCAAGTAGCAATTCCTGAAATTTGTTTTTTGAGAGCTGCCTGCACCCAGCTCTGCCATTTTTAAACTGTAAGCTGTAGCAGGTCACTCAGCATCTCAGTGTCTCATCTGTAAGATGTGAATATAATGGTTCTTACCTCATTGGGTAATGTTTAGGATTGGATGAGTTCATAAATGTCAAGCACTTACAACTGCGCCCTACATAGACTAGGCACCCAGCAAATGAAAATTATTCTTGCTGTTGTGGTGGTAGTCTCTGCTCTGGATCTCTCTCTTCTTGCACGTCCCGATATGTACCATATGCCTCATGACCATAACAAGAGGAGAACACCAAGGCTATGGACTAGAGGTAAAATAATTCCTCAAGTGCTACACCCAGGTTGCATGCACAGTACCTTCCTGTCTTCTCTCCCTGACCATGAACTCATTAATGAAATGCCACTAAAGTTCAAGGATAACAAAAGATTACTTTAGTGACCTAAAAATGTGGCCTTTAAGCATTTAGAAATGTAAAAAGTAGAAACTAGCAAAAGTAAATTTTAAGTCATTCCAATATAATGTGGGCTTCCCTGGTGGCTCAGATGGTAAAGAATCTGCCTGCAGTGCAGGACACCTAGGTTTGATCCCTGGGTCAGAAAGATCCCCTGAAGGAGGAAATGGAAACCCTCTTCAATATTCTTGCCTGGAGAATCCCATGGACAGAGAAGCCTGGCGGGCTACAGTCCATGGGGCCGCAAAGAGTCCAACACAACTGAGTGACTAAGCACACAATACAATGTATGGACTGTGTCAGTCAGTAACAAAGAAGTCCAGCATTATAACCATATATAACCACAAGGACTTATTTCTTGCTTACATAACCAATCTGCTGTGAGAAGACTGGGTCCCACCTCCACAGCTCTCTTCTCTGGCTGAGTTGGGCTGTTAGAGTAGCCAGCATCTGGAGAGTTGCTGTATTGTCGCCATGAAAAAGGAGACGAAGCACATCATGTATACAGCCGTTAAAGCTGTGGCCCAGAAATGAGCCACTTCTCCTCACATTCCTTCAGTTAAAGCGAGTCACCTGTCTACGCTTAACTTCCACAGGGTCCATTACATCTGTGAAGGCATAGCCTAAAAACCAAAGCATTGTAAACTGTTGCTTCCAAAGAAAGATATTGGGCTTCCCTGGTGGCTCAGTGGTAAAGAATCCCCCTGCCAGTGCAGGAGACTCGGGTTTGATCTATGATCTGGGAAGATCCCACATGCCTTGGAACAACTAAGCCCATGCACCACAACTACTGAGCCCATGTACTGCAACTACTGAAGCCCGTGCACCCTGGAGCCCATTCTCCACAACAAGAGAAACCACCACATTAAGCCTGCACACCACAACCAGAGAGTAGCCATGCAGCAACGAAGACCCAACACAGACAAAAATAAAATTTATAAAAAGGGAAAATATTTAATATATAAGAACACAAATCAACAAGGTAAGAATGCAAATCAACCTGAAATGAATCATCCCAACCCTAAGTACACATTGTATCAAGTCAGTTTTTTCACTCTTTAATATTTATATGATTAGTCTACTTTCCTAAAACCATCACCACAAGCAGAATGATACAATTGTCAAGCATTTTAATTAAGAAACCTGCATAAAACGGTCAGTCTCATTCCAATTTTAAGACAATATCAAGATACATGGATATGTTTTTTGAGTTGTTTGTATTATCATAAATTTATAGATGTATAATTCCTAAAGTATCATTTTTCTGTAATATAGTCTTTTGTTCCTGGTGTTCAGTGTGTGCATATATGCATTCCGGTTGCTTTAATTCAAAGTAACTCCTTTAAAATGTGCTTTGACTAAGGAAGTTTGTTTTTGAGAAAGCCTATCAGGTTTACTAGGTTGCAAGCATGGACTGTAGATTTTTTCTTAAGTTAACCTTGATGATTCCAGCTGGATAATTCAATGTTTGCCTTTAAATCCAAGTCTGAATTTGCATAGTCATGAAATGAAAATAATAATAATAAACAATATCTTAATTTACTAAGCTTTGTATACTTATTTCATCGCTCAAAAAGAGGAACTATTAGTGTCCCCCCCCCCCCCCGCACCATTTTACAATTGTAGAGATTGAGGAGAAGCTAAAAGACTTAACCACGGCTTCTCTGGTGGCTCAGTGGTAAAGAACCCACCTGCCAGTGCATGAGACGCAAAAGACACAGGTTTGATCCCAGGGTCAGGAAGATCCCCTGGAGTAGGGACGGCAACCCACTCCAGTATTCTTGCCTGATAAATCCCATTGACAGAGGAGACTGGGTTACTACACTCCAGGACATCACAAAGAGTTGGGCACTGCTGAGAAACTGATCACAAGCACAAGAGACTTAACCAGGATCACACAGTAAGTGGCAGAGGGAGCATGCAAATCCTAGTCTCCCTGGCACCAGAGTCAGTGCTCCTAGTAACACTCTATGCTCAAGGGCTAACCAAGACCCCACATCCCTGAAAGTGAAATAGTACAGTTTGATTATCCAAGTGAACTTATCCACATGGAATCCTTGAGTGTATATTAAAACAAAACAAAACAAAACAAAACAGTTACTTAGGGCCTGATAAAATACATCCTAATGAGATAAGAATATGCATAATTTTCCCAAAAGCATAATGATCACCTACCTACTATTAATACTGCATATGTGTATGCCAAGCCTCTTCAGTTGTGTCCTACTTTTTGTGACCCTATGGACTGTAGCCCACCAGGCTCCTCTGTCCATGGGATTCTCCAGGCAAGAATACTGGAGTGGGTTGCCATGCCCTCCTCCAGGGGATCTTCCCAACCCAGGGTTCGAACCTGCGTCTCTTATGTCTACTGCATTGGCTGGTGGGTTCTTTACCACTAGCACCACCTGGGAAGTAGGATACGTCTTATACATTGATATCTATGTTTAAAGTATATAAGTAAGGAATAGCAGGCTTTTGTAGGTTGAAAGAATGAGAAAATAGTTGTGCTTAAAGATAAGTGACTGAGGACTTCTCTGGTGGTCCAGTGGTTAAGAATCTGCCTGCCAATGTAGGGGACATGGGTTTGATCCCTGGTCTTAGAAGATTCCATATGCGGGTGGGGCAACTAAGTGCATGCACCACAACTACTGAGACCACATGCTGCACCCACTGAAGTCTGTGTACCCTAGAGCCTGTGCTCTGCAACAAGAGAAGCCATCACAATTAGAAGCTCTTACACGGCAACTAGAGAGTAGCCATTGCTTGCCTCAACTAGAGAAAGCCTGTGCACAGTAATGAAGACCCAGCATAGCCAAAAATAAATAAATAAAATTAGTTTTTTTTTAAATATAAGCAGCTGAATTCTTAATATTAAAAGAAAACAAGTATTAAAAAACTGGCTCAAACTGGTAGGTATGTCAAAGGCTTCTTTAGTCAAAGTAGAGATGAACAGCAAAGAATATGCAGTAGCTTCAGCTCATCTGTTAACGTGTGAACTTTCAGGCCTGCCAAGAGACTTAGAGTAGCCCAAGTGTCATAATAGGCTTTTAGTTTTCAACAGGATCAGAGAGAAATTACATTTTAACTCTTATTAATTCCAACATCCTGTTAATTCAATACTTCAACAAACTCATTAACGAGACTGTTGACAGAAGAATGTAAGATCAATTGTTTTTTATTGTGGCTTTTTAGTTGACATTACCTTCAAAAAGAAAAGCTAATAAATTACATTGGGAAATCTATATTTGTAACCAGAAAATAAATTGCTATTACAGTAACTTTGCTGAGGAAGGTAGACTACAGTATAAAGGGCATTTATTTTTAGGTAAATTACTGGTGTTCAAAAATATTCTATTTGCAAGGCTAACTTGGTTAGCTACTTTGCAGAAAAGAGTTAAGATAACATGCTTGAGACTGCTTTCCTAAGAAGGGTCTGTTAGTAAGGTTGAACTTTGCCTGGCATGTGGGAACTTGGATTTGGGGAGGGTTCCCACCAGTCCCCAAACTGATAAGGGTGATTCACTGTGTCTAAATGGTTTGTGCAAACAGTGTGGTTCCTGCTGAACTCTGCTTTCCTTCTGGAAGTCTCAATGCTGAAAGCTCAGCTTCTCTGCACAATGGTGCCAAGTCAAATCTTGGAGACAGAGTTTTGTGTGAAGTAGAAAAGAGTAGCTTTATCACTTTGTCAGGCAAAGGGGGCCACAGCAGGCTAATGCCCTCAAAACCGTGTGTCCCAACTTGGGGTAGATACTGAAAAGTTTTATAGTAATGATTCAAAGAGGCTGTGATCAGCTCGTGGACATTCTTCTTATGGGTTACTGGTGAGGTAAGTAGGAGTCCGCATCATTGACCTTCAGGTCCAACTGGTCTGGGGTCTACGTGCTTGTGGGCAGTATACCATGATTAATTGTTAACTTCTCCCACCCGGGGTTGGGGGGGGCTTTCAATATCTGCAAAATAGCTCAAAGATACTCTTGTGTGTATCCATGGATGGGGAAATGGGAAAACAGGACCTTGACCCAAGGCTGCTCTTGACTGTTTGTTTCTCCCTAGTCTCACAACCCCTCCCTTCCCTATGAACAACTGCTTGAATCTGCCTGTTGGAACTCAGGGAAGGTCATGGAGGCTGAATGAAGGCTGTTTCCTATAATCAAGGAAATGGGTGACACAGAAAAGCCTCATTCCCAGGAGTCCCACTGGGCCCTGCATAGTATCATCTGGAATTTTGATACATGATTGGCAGAGGGTACCTATGTGACCAGCCCCCAATGAAAACCCCAAATGCTAAGTCTCTAATGGATGGCACTGGGTAGTAACATCACACATATGTTGCTGCATTTTTCTTGCTGGGGTAAGTGTGCACTCTTGAGTGACGCCTGATGGGAGGAATAAAACCTAGCAAGACCCTGTAGGCCTTCCCAGGCACAAAAGCCCCTCCATGTCCCTCATTTCTTTTCTGTAGAAAAAGGCTTTAGTCTCCTAAACCCTTCCTGAGTTCCAAAGAGCAGACTCAAGCATTTGCTAATTAGGGAAGTGAGGAAATGCCAAAGCAAAGGAAAAACACTCAAGCAAGAAAAGTTGTGAGAGCTTAGATAATAGTTCAGTGATAAAACAGTCTTAGTTCTTCCTCAAGAGATCCACATAATGTTGTTATTGTTGTTCAGTTACCCAACTGTGTCCAACTTTTGCGACCCCATGGACTGTAGCATGCCAGGCCTCCCTGTCCCTCACCATCTCCCAGAGTTTGCCCAAGTTCATGTTCATCACATCAGTGATGCTATCCAGCCATCTCATCCTCTGACACCCTCTTCTTTTGCCCTCAATCTTTCCCAGCATCAGGGACTTTCCCAATGAGTCGTCTGTTCACATCAGATGACCAAAATACTGGAACTTCAGCTTCAGCATTAGTCCTTCCAGTGAATATTTGGGGTTGATCTCCCTTAAGATTGACTGGTTTGGTCTCTTTGCTATACAAGGGAGTCTTCTCCAGCACCGCAGTTTGAAAGCATCAATTCTTTGGCATTCTGCCATCTTTACGGTCCAACTCTCACAACCGTATGGGACCACTGAGAAGACCATAGCCCTGACTATATAGACCTTTGTTGGGAGAGTAATGTCTCTGCTTTTCAACACACTATCTATGTTTGTCATCACTTTCCTGCCAAAAAGCAATCATCTTCTGATTTCATGACTGTAGTCACTGTCTTCAGTGATTCTGGCTTCCCTGGTAGCTCAGCTGGTAAAGAATCCACATAATAATCTGACATATATCTTCGAGTCATTCTGCAAACACTAAGACTACCCACCTAGCTGGAGGATGGTGACTACATTCTGACCACAAGCAGGTAGACCTCAGACTGATTGGAACCAGAAGGTTGATGATTGATTAAGATTACCAAAACATCCCCCTGTTACCTTACCACCAACCAATCAGAAGAAAGTCTTGTATCCTGCAGCAGTCACCCCAAATGCTGCCTTTCAAAAACTCTCCCCTGAAAGCCATCAAAGAGTTCTGGTCTTTTGAGCATGAGACGCCCATTCTCCTTGTTTGAAAGTGAAAGTGTTAGTTGTTCAGTCATGTCCAACTCTTTGCGACTCCATTGACTGTAACCCACCAGGCTCTTCTGTCCATGGGATTTTCCAGGCAAGAATACTGGAGTGGGTTGCCAGTTCCTTCTCCAGAGGATCTTCCCAACTCAGGGATTTTCCTGACCCACAGATTGAACCTGGGTCTCCTACATTGCGGGCAGATGCTTTACCATCTGAGCTACCAAGGAAGCTCTCTCCTTGTTTGGTGCCCTGCAAATAAATGCTGTACTTTCTTTCACCACCACCTGTTATCAGTATATTGGCTTTGCTTGTCAGTGGGCAAGTAGACCCAAATTTGATTTAGTAACAGGAAGAGGACAAAAGGAAGCCTGCATGTGGATTCTTCTAGATTCTGATTATGTCTTTTCCCTTCATGATCTGGCTGTATATCCATGCTGCATCACTGTAATAATTCTTAGCAATGTGTGCAACTGCATGTTGAGTCCTATGAGTCTTTCTAGTGAATGTCTGAATGCAGGGATGGTCTTGGAGACCCTTCAACACAGGTACTTTCTACAGGCATTTTATATCCACAAGCTTTAATTTAAAAAGCAGTACTAAGTTGGTGTGTTTCATCAGAAAGATGATGTCTCACCCAGTTCTGACAAGATAAATAAAACTCCAAATATATTTGCAATCTGTGATTTCAATACATCAGCTTGCAACAAATGTTTTACACAGTAAAAAGCTCTGAAAGAGAATCAGAAAGGCAATGAATGCACACAGCAGAAACAATAGCTCACTTTTAAAGAAAAATAAGCAGAAGTGTCATTGTTCCTTTAGCCTTGGGGCACAATTATTCTTTGTTCTGAGAATTGTGAGGAAAAATAAATCCAAGAAGCCATATGAAGATCTCTTGTGGACTTTTAAAAATATCAGCCAAGGGAGAAAGTGGGCAGAGATAAAGAGGAATCATGTTATTAATGAATGTTGTCCTTTTTATTTTTTTATGTTTTTTTCTCCTTTAAAATTTTTTGGCTTTGTAAATATTATCTTTTAAAAATTACAGTTAATTACCTTTACTACAATATCCACATGTGTTTTATCTACTCTTCTTTTTAGGTACTGGAGGGCTGTTAAATGTATGTGAACAAAGGAAGAAAAAATATTCACGCAGTATGTTTTGAAATGGAATTGAAAACAAAAGAAAAGAACAAAGCAGAGCGTTCATTGAGATCATCATATAAAAAGAAAAGATGCCTGACAGGATTAAAATGACAATGCCTGACATCAGGTAAAATTAAAATGTCAATTTCATAATAAGTATGTCATGAAGAGATACTGTAACACAAAATGAAATGTTAGAAAACAGCAGTGCAGTACAGTGTACATCTAAGCATCACTGTAGTTTTTTCTCATCCTTTAAAGCAATGTGATGTTTTTAGAATGCATAAAATATAATGTTATGACAATGTTTAACACATTTCATATAGTTTCACCAAGTATTTCCAGAATATGAGTAATAATTTAGGAAAGATATTTCATCTGTTCAGAGTGTGGCTTGAAACTCTCTTCCTCTCCTCTAAGATTCCTGTAACATTTATGCGTCTTCAGCATCTTCCCCGATCCTGTTTTTCCACTTGTCAACCACTGACTACTTTTGTAATTAACTTTATTTTTCTCTATAAACTAAAGATTTCTTAATGAAACAAATGGTAAAAGACTGGCCTTAAGGGGAAATGGGTTTTGCTAGAAAAGTTGCGAGAGAATAAGATTAAAAAGAAGAAAGGTCAGTTGAGAGTAATGGTTTGAGGACTACATATGGCATGGAGTTACCCTAATTGGAATGTGAAGCCTGTTGAAATGATTTCACATGAAAATAGATATGAAAAATAACTATGTCTATCAAAGAGTTTTAATCTCTCAAAAAGGATTATTTTCCAATACTCTCCAGTTACAATATATAAATCATTTGTAACAGATATTTTTGTTACATTCCTTGTAATAAAGGTGAATGAATTTCACTTCACAAAATTCTAAGACTTTAAACTCCTTTAAGGAAGGGAAGTGAATCCATTTCTCCTTACTTATATCTTTCTCCCCATATCCTCAGGCTCTTCTCAATGCTTAGTTCATAATAGGAGTTTGGAGAAAAGTATAGGGGGTGATGGGGGCACTTTGCTCCTTTCCTTGCTATGTAGACTTGGGAGAAAAATGCACTCTATCAGAGTTAGGAGTTGGTTTTTTGTTGGTTTTTTGTAACTTTTTATTTTATATTGGGGTATAGTTGATTAATGGAGAAGGCAATGGCACCCCACTCCGGTACTCTTGCCTGGAAAATCCCATGGATGGAGGAGCCGGGAAGGCTGGAGTCTATGGGGTAGCTGAGGGTCAGACACAACTGAGTGACTTCACTTTTACTTTTCTCTTTCATGCATTGGAGAAGGAAATGGCAACCCACTCCAGTGTTCTTGCCTGGAGAATCCCAGGGACGGGGAGCCTGGTGGGCTGCCATCTATGGGGGTCGCACAGAGTCGGACACGACTGAAGCGACTTAGCAGCAGCAGCAGCAGCATAGTTGATTAACAATGTTGTGTTAGTTTCAGGTGTACAACAAAGTGATTCAGTTATACCTATACATATATCTGTTCTTTTTCAAATTGTTTTCCCAATTAAGTTATTACAGTTCCCTATGCTATGCAGTAGGTCCTTGTTGGTTATCCATTTTAAATATAGCCATGTGTACATGTCGATACCTTCCTGGGGACTATAGCCCAAGGAGACAGCCTCTCAGTAGCTCTGAGGGAACTGCTCCAAGAAGGAAGAGGAAGAAACCCCGTTTGTATATGACATTTGGCTAGGGAATCATGCAGTCAAGCATGCAGCTTGGTAAAAGATTACTGCTATTCACAAAGAACAGATATCTCAAGTTAATGATCTGAGTGCTTTTCTATGTATGGATCTAACTATCTAAGGGGACTTGTTTTTTCCAAAGCACAGAGAACCTCATCCTGTTTTTCATCCTGAATTCCTCTCAGGGTGCCCGGTCAGTCAGTAATGACTTAGAGCTGGGTGCTGAGCAATGCTTTTTGTTCTTCCTTGTTTACAGCTATGTTATAAAAAATTAATTTTTCTTTGTAATTCATAATTGAGAGGTGGACTGCCACTCTATCTGATTTCACTTCTACAGTTTCCACTGGGTTCTATTTATAGTTCTTACTTCTTTGCTGAGAGCCCCTGTCTTTACATTCATTCTGAAGGTATTTTTATTTAATTCCCTGAGCACAATTACAATATCCTTGTGTAATAATTTTGACAACTGAGTCACCTTAGGGTTGATCTCTGTTGATTATCTTTTCTGCTAAAAATTGGACCACGTTTTCCTGTTTTGTTATATACTTTGGGATTTTTGCTGGCTATTGTGAATGTTATATCATGGAGATTTGGATTCTGCTATAGTCTCCTGAAGAGTTGGTTTTGATATTTTGCTCATTTGTTTTCAAATCAGGTATGTGCTTTGGTTGGTTTCAGACTTCACGGTCTGAATCTCCTGAGGTGGCGACATCTCAAATTTCAGCTCTCACAGGTAAAACTGTGTTAATTTGAGCCTACCCCAGCCCCTGTGTGGTTCAAGGGTCAGCCACAGAGCTGAGCAAAATTTATAGAGAGAAATGGATACGCTCCCCCACTTGTCTCCTTTTCATTGTCACGCCCCTCCTTTCCAATGTCTGTGGTTGCCCTGGATTCTGTCCTCTAGTTCTTCAGGACAGAAATTCTGGAGATTTTCTATCCAAGTTTTAGCCACTCCACGTAGAGAGATCTTTGTTTTGTCCTCAGTCTAATGGATGTTAAACTGGTTCTGTGCACTGTTCCTCCTTTTGAGTTTTGAGTTCCCCCCAAGACCTCCTGTTTTTGTTTATTCTCCAATGCTTCCCAGTCACTGTTTTATATTATTTTTCTCCAGAATTTTTAATTGTTTCCTGTGGCAGGATTGGATCTAGTAGAGCTACTCAGCTATAGTAATAGCAAAACTTTATAGCTCTATGTGACTTCAAATATGACAGCTGTAGAATGAGCTTTATGGCTATAAAAGTTTCTACGGTGTTTTCACTAGTGGGCTATTATTAATTAATATAATAAAAATAATCAGTGTAGCTATTAAAAGGGAGCCTCCCAGATATAACTTTTCTATAAGCTATTTAAATATTTTAAAAATAGACTTTTCAAAAGAGAGTAAAATAATAAATAGAGCAATATTACTTGGAAAATCATATTATAAATTAAGAATATTTGAAGGAAGAATAAGTGGCACTGCAGAAAACATAAGATGAGAAGTAAACACAAAGGCTGTGGCCTTGATTCTAAGTCATTATGGATAAAAACATTGGACCTCGGAATAGGTTTACTGCCTTAAAGTCTGATGTGTGTTGACAGGGGTCTCTTCTGTTTAGTGACTCAGGGATCCGGGTTTCCACCAGTTTGTTGTATTCCCATGTAAACATGTGGCTTGCATAAACTCTGCTATCAGGAGAAAAAGAACCAGAACGTTGCTTCTACACGTGCTTTTTATAGCCAGACTTGGAAATGGCATATGTCATTTCTGTCTACATTCCATTGGCAAGAACTCAGTGAAATGGTCCCAATCCATCTTCAAAGGAGGTTGGGAATATTGTCTTTCTGTGTGCCCAGGAAGACGAAGTAGTATGGTGAATACATAGTGCTGTATGTGCAACGCTCTCCTTTTCATTGAGGATAGTATTAGAGGGAAAAGGGCTTCCAAGGTGACTCAGACAGTAAAGAATCTGCCTGCAATGCAAGAGACCCGGGTTCTATCCTTGGGTTGGGAAGATCCCATAGAGAAGGGAATGGCTACCCACTCTAGTATTCTTGCCTGGAGAATCCCACGGACAGAGGAGTCTGGCAGGCCATGGTCCACGGGGTCGCAAAGAGTCAGACACAACTGAGCGACTAACACACACACACGAGGAAAAGAAAGATAATTTTTAGTCCACATTTCTCTTCTTAATGGGAGGAATAGTTGCTACTTCTTGCATATCATAAGAGTATTGATGAGATCAAGACTACCTCAGAAAAGTATTTCTACAATTGATCCAAAAAAAGCAAAGAGACCTACTTAACAATAAAGAGTAATATCTTTATTTATAGATATTTGAGGGAGTGTTTTATAAGATGTTCTTTCTGCTCCCTTTAATCAGTAGTCTTAGCAACCTACTCTATATTATAAGGTAATAGAGTCTGTAGTTGTTGATACAGTATATATATTAATAGCTTTTTTGTTAATATTTTTAATATAAATTTATTTTAATTGGAGGTTAATTACTTTACAATATTGGTTTTGCCATACATCAACATGAATCTCCCACGGGTGTACACATGTTCCCCATCCTGAAGCCTGCTCCCACCTCCCTCCCCATACCATCCCTCTGGGTCATCCCAGTGCACCAGCCCCAAGCATCCTGTATTAATAGCTTTTATGTACAAGAAGGTAATCTACAGCCTATATGGAGGGTAGGAGCACTGGGAACTTACCATTGAGGGGGTGCAGTTGGGGCTACCTTCATGCTTATTGTCCTTCAACCCCAAGGAGGCTTGGCTAGTGGACTTGGCTTTGACCTTTCTCTCTTGGGGCTCCCTGCCCTAACATGCAGGAGTGGCCTATATGTAATCCATTTAGGAATCCCAAAGCTTGAAAAGTTCTCCATCGATTACTCATTCTCCCCTCAAAAATATTCCCTCCATCAGATTTTGGACTTACCATGAATGAATTATTTTATTGTTACAGTTGGGTTTTAATTTTTTTTAACCTTGGAATATCTTAGCTGATCTTTCATCATTTATCTGGTGGGTTTCATTTTATTATTGTAACAAACTTTAACCTCTTTCCTCAGTTTCACTAAGTTAATGTTTAAAACAGTTTTTTAAAACTCCTTTGACACATATATACAGAGAGGGAGAGAAGTAGAGAGAGAAAAACCAAAAGATACAGGAATATGGTGATTTCTGTACACAGGGTAGTATTTTTGTGCAGAAATGATCAGAAACTATTTTCCAAAAGAGCCCAGATCTGTCACAATAATTTTATCAAGAACTTATTTTAATAAAAATATAATATTATTTTAATAATATTTTAGAATATATTATATATTATAATGGTATATATTATTTATATAATTATATATTATAATACAGTAATATTTTATATTAATGTATTACATGTTTTCTAGAATTTATACAATATAAAGTATATGAAAAATCCCCCAAAAGATCAAAAGAAAAAGAAAAAACACTCACAGTCCCATCATTCAATCATTGTTTACAATTTAGAAAGATTATACACTGAAAACTTGATGATATTTAGAAGTAGAGAGAGAGCAAATCCACTACAGAATCGTGAACAGCTGCTTAGCTGAGGAGGCAGTCTGTAGAAATGGAGAGAATGGGAGATTTGAGACATTGATATTAGAAGAGTGTAAAGCAACTAAATGAATGAAAAGGAGTCAGGAAATTTTTTTCCTCCATCCTTCTAAGTTCTCCTGGCTGGTCTAAGAATTAAACTGACATCAGACATATTAACAGCAGAAAATCAAACAAAAGTTTAATAACATGAAGACATGTAAGAGACCCAGCAAAATTCAGTAACTTGCCAAAATGGCTGAAACCCTCACCTTCAATACCATCTTCAGCTAAAGAAGTAGGGGTGGTGGTTTGGGACTTCAAAGAGGAGGTAGGCAATTCACACAGAGATGGAAAAGCAAATATTTGCTAACCAAATGTTTGCTGGGCCACACAGAGACCATGGGACACAGAGTGGACCCTGATCTCTAGACCCTGCTGTGTTTCCCTAGTACATCTAGCCCCATGTTCTTTACATATCTCTAGTGGTAGCTCTATTCTGAGAATGGGACTTCTATCTAAATTCTTTCATGCAGTGAGATGTAAGGTCAAAGATTGATCCTGAATCTTTTAGACCTTGATTGTTTTCAGCTTGAAATAATCCACATATCAAAGAGACACATTTTGGTGTGGCTGATTTTGTTCCCTTATAGAGTACAAATGTTATAAAGGTATTGTTGTTTTTCAGTGGCTCAGTCATGTCCAATTCTTTGCAACACCAAGGACTGCAGTATGCCAGGCTTCCCTGTTCTTCACCATCTCCTGGAGTTTGCTCAAACTCATGTCCATCCAGTCTGTGATGCCATCCAACCATCACATCCTCTGTCGTCCCCTTCTACTCCCACCTTCAATCTTTCCCAGCATCAGGGTCTTTTCTAATGAGTCAGCTCTTCACATCAGGTGGCCAAAGTATTGGAACTTCAGCATCAGTCCTTCTAAAGAATATTCAGGATTGATTTCCTTTAGGATTGACTGGTTTCATCTCCTTGCAGTCCAAGGGACTCTCAAGAGTCTTCTCCAATACCACAGTTAAAAAGCATCAATTCTTTGGCCCTCAGCTTTCTTTATGGTCCAACTCTCACATCCATACATGACTACTGGAAAAACCATAGCTTTGACTAGATGGATGTTTGTCAGCAAACTAATGTCTCTGCTTTTTAATATACTATCTAAGTTTGTCATAGCTTTTCTTCCAAAGAGCAAGCGTCTTTTACTTTTATGGCTGCAGTCACCATCTGCAGTGATTCTGGAGCCCAAGAAACTAAAGTCTGCCACTGATTCCATTGTTTCCCCATCTATTTGCCATGAAGTAATGGGACCAGATGCCATGATCTTCATTTTTTGAATGTTGAGTTTTAAGCCAACTTTTTTACTCTCCTCTTTCACTTTCATCAAGGGGCTCTTTAGTTCTTCTTCACTTTCTGTCATAAGGGTGGTGTCATCTGCATATCTGAGATTATTGATATTTCTCCCAGCAATCTTGATTCTGGCTTGTGCTTCATCCAGCCTGGCATTTGGCATGATGTATTCTGCATAATAGTTAAATAAGCAGGGTGACAATATACAGTCTTGATGTGTTTGTTTCCCAATTTGGAACCAGTCCGTTGTTCCATGTCTGGTTCTAAATGTTGCTTCTTGACCTGTATACAGATTTCTCAGGAGGCAGGTAACGTGGACTGGTATTCCCAACTCTTGAAGAATTTTCCACAGTTTGTTCTGATCCACACAGTCAAAGGCTTTAGCCTAGTCAATGAAACAGAAGTAGATGTTTTTCAGGAATTCTCTTGCTTTTTCGTTGATCCAACAGATGTTGGCAGTTTGATCTCTGGTTCCTCTGCCTTTTCTAAATCCAGCTTGTATATCTGAAAGTTCTCAGTTCATGTACTGTTGAAGCCTAGCTTGAAGGATTTTGAGCATTTCTTTGCTAGTATGTGAAACAAGTGCAATTGTGCGGTAGTCTGGACATTCTTTGGCATTGCCCTTCTTTGGGATTGGAATGAAAACTTACCTTATCCAGTCCTGTGGCCACTGCTGCATTTTCCAAATTTGCTGGCATATTGAGTACAGCACTTTCACAGCATCATATTTTAGGATTTGAAATAGCTCAACTGGTATTCCATCACCTCCACCAGCTTTGTTCATAGTGATGCTTCCTAAGGCCCACTTGACTTTGCACTCCAGGATGTCTGAC
Source organism: Bos taurus (assembly GCF_002263795.3). NCBI lineage: Eukaryota > Metazoa > Chordata > Mammalia > Artiodactyla > Bovidae > Bos > Bos taurus. The sequence goes on from NC_037357.1 coordinate 106,049,750, forward strand.
TCTAGGTGAGTGACCACACAATCATGGTGATCCAGGTCAGAAGATCATGAAGTTCTTCTGTGTATTCTTGCCACCTGTTCTTAATATCTTCTGCTTGTGTTAAGTCCATACCATTTCTGTCCTTTATTGTGCCTGTCTTTGCATGAAATGTTCCCTTGGTATCTAATTTTCTTGAAGAGATCTCTTGTCTTTCCCATTCTATTGTTTTCCTCGATTTCTTTACATCGTTCACTTAGAAAGGTATAGTTTTACCATTTTTAAGGGAAAGAAAAGAAGTGATGAGCCACAAACAAAATCTCTTAGATCAAGAAAAATCTCTTAAATGCTAGTTCCTCAAAAGAATAAATGCCAGAGATAGCTCATAAGTCCCCCAAATAGAAAAATTGATGTCATACCAAAGACTAATAACATTAGCACTAAAAGCCCTATGGGACTTCAGAGTAGCCAACATGCTTCAGAAACTAACAGGATAAATTAAAAAATAAATCAAGAATATTTAAATACTAAACAAACAAACAAACAAACAGGGTGAGGCAAAACTAATTAATTTATGCCCCAAGTTGGGAAAGAGCAATCTGACAAATTCTTCACTGGATGCAAAAATAAATAAAAAATTGTTCCATTTATATTTACTTTGATTATATATTTTATATGCATCTCTTTTCAAATAACTACTGCTCCTCCATTTAGGATTGATAACAGAAAAAATCATGCTGAGGTTTTTTTTCTTGCTGAACTCAAAATTGAATGAGAAATGACTATAAACAGAGAAGGCAATGGCACCCTACTCCAGTACTCTTGTCTGGAAAATCCCATGTATGGAGGAGCCTGGTAGGCTGCAGTCCATGGGGTCGCTAAGAGTCAGACAAGACTGAGCGCCTTCACTTTCACGCATTGGAGAAGGAAATGGCAACCCACTCCAGTGTTCTTGCCTGGAGAATCCCAGAGACGAGGGAGCCTGGTGGGCTGCCATCTATGGGGTCGCACAGAGTTGAACACCACTGAAGCAACTTAGTAGCAGCAATGACTATAAAAGCTCAAGAAATATACTCATGAAATAATTTATAGAGGCATGTAACTGAGAAAAGAAAGTGAAGAAGGAAGAGTGGAATAAGAGCAAAGCAAGGCAAGAGGAAAGCATAAGAGAGGGAGGACTTTCTTTCTTTATTTTTTTAGTTCAGGTTCTGGTGCACTGGGAGGATTTTCTTTCTTAAGTTTTAAATAGATTTTGTTTTTAAAAGAAACGAGCCATGTATGCTACAAGTTCCTAACTTCAATCTAAGAATCTTCCATTACCAAACTTCTTAAATTTCTATAAAAAGTTAAATTACTGTTTAGTTCCTCACAGTTTAGGCATTCTAGACACCCCTGTTGAAAACATTGACCTGATTAGTTTTTCAGTTTACTTTGGGAAATTTGTTCTTTAGTCTCTAATTAAGCCATGTGTGATAGACTGAATAATGAACCCCGAAGATATTCACATCCCAATCCCTGGAACCTGTGACTATATTATCTAACACAGTGAAAGGATCTTTGTGGATTGATTATCTTGAGGAGGGAAAATTAGCCTGCATCATTTACTTGCATGCTAAGTCATGTCTAGTCAAGGCTATGGTTTTTCCAGTGATCATGGATGTGAGAGTTGGACTGTGAAGAAAGCTGAGCACCGAAGAATTGATGCTTTTGAACTGTGGTGTTGGAGAAGGCTCTTGAGAGTCCTTTGGACTGCAAGGAGATCCAACCAGTCCATCCTAAAGGAGACCAGTCCTGGGATTTCTTTGGAAGGAATGATGCTAAAGCTGAAACTCCAGTACTTTGGCCACCTCATGCGAAGAGTTGACTCATTGGAAAAGACTCTGATGCTGGGAGGGATTGGGGGCAGGAGGAGAAGGGGACAACAGAGGATGAGATGGCTGGATGGCATCACTGACTCAATGGATGAGAGTTTGAGTGAACTCTGGGAGTTGGTGATGGACAAGGAGGCCTGGCATGCTGCAATTCATGGGGTCGCAAAGAGTCAGACACAACTGGGCAACTAAACTGAACTAAAGTCATGTCTGACTCTTTGCGACCCCATGGACTGTAGCCCGCCAGGCTCCTCTGTCCAAGGGATTCTCCAGGCAAGAATACTGGAGTGGGTTGCATGCCCTCCTCTAGGGGATCTTCTCAACTCAGGCATCCAATCCAGGTCTCTAACACCTTCTGCATTGGCAGGTGGATTCATTACTACTCACACCACCTAGGAATCCTCTGAATTATTTAACTGAGTCTTAAATGTAATCACAGGCTTCCCTGGTAGCTCAGAAGGTAAAAAATCTGCCTGCAATGCAGGAGACCTGAGTTTGATCACTGGGGAAGAGCCCCTGGAGAAGGATACAGCAACCCATTCCAGTATTCTTGCCTGGAAAATCCCATGGACAGAGCAGCCAGTGGGCTACAGTCCATGGGGTCACAAAGAATCGGACAGAACTGAGCAACTAATGTCCTAAATGTAATCACAAGGGTTCTTATGAGAGGGAGATGGAAGGAGATTTGGCAACCAAAGATGGAATACAACAATGCAACCAAGAGGTTGGAGGGATATGAGGAAGGGGATGAAAGGAACCACTAGACAAATGATACAGGAGATCTCAAAAAACTGGACCATCTATTAATGGAACCATGCTCAAAGAAGATTTCTGGGCTTTAGGTCAAAAGACTGATAAATAAATGTACATATAGTTTTATGTTAAAATGACATTTTCAGTTTTCCATTTTAGCCAACTTTGCCAATTATTAAACCAATTCCAATCCTAATTGCTTTTGATGAGGGATTCTCCTACAAGTTGGTTTATTTTTCTATAATTTATTAGCTTAAAAACATAAAAATAAGACCCAAATCCTATAAAGATGCAAAACCCCCATGACATATAAGTATTGCCCCACTCCGTCTTTCCTTCCATACTTATAAAAAATATATTTTATTATTTATTTTTGGGTGAGCTGGGTCTTGGTTGCTGTGCAGGCCTTTCTCTAGTTGGAGTGAGCAGTGGCTACCCTCTAGTTGCCATGCATAGCCTTCTCATTGCAGTAGCTTCTCTTGTTGCAGAGTACAAGCTCTAGGGTGTGTGGGCTTCAGTAGTTGCGGCTCCTGGGCTCTAGTGCACAGGCTCAGTAGCTGTGGCACACGGGCTTAGTTGCCCCTTGGCATGTGGGATCTTCCCCAACCAGGAATCAAACCCGTGTCTCCTGTATTGGCAGGCAGATTCTTTACCACTAGGGAAGCCACCTTTCATACTTTTTTTTTTAAATTAATTTTAAATAGTAATGTGCCTGTCATCCATGGCATCCTGTATGCCCCAGCTCATGCAACATTCATCTTATAAAATAAGGGCCAAGGTCTTTCCATACTGAGGTTACCCTCTGTAGCTGGTGCAGGATTCGCTTTGCACCTACTTTCAAATATTTCAATGTTGCATCTTTCTTGTTATCTACCTTAAAAAGTCATATTGAAGTAAATGGTGTCAGAACTCTCCTGAGACCTAGCCTATTGTGTTGCCCTGGGCCACCCAAAGGGTCTAACCAACCAGAAATGAGGGAAATTTACTACTACCTCCCAGCAAAATAATCAGAATTTCCTTTTTCTTATTCAAGATCAGAATAACTTAATAACTACTTCTGGTTTGACTATAGTGGACTGAATTGAGGAAGGCAGTGGGATCTCAGGAAGCTGTTGATAGAATCATCTAAATGTTCTATTAACTAGGAATTGGGCTTTTCTCAAAATGTCTTATATGGAAATTTTGTGATTATTGGGGGGAAAAACATTCTCTATTTTGAGGGTCAGATTAGGGAAAGTCCGCAGCTGTTGATCAAAAGGGAAGATTAATAGGAAGGAAGTAAATATTGTACAATAATATTTATTATGGAAAAGACCCTGATGCTCGGGAAAATTGAGGGCAGGAGGAGAAGGGGGTGACGGAGGATGAGATGGTTGGATGGTATCACCAACTCAATGGACATGAGTTTGAGCAAACTCCAGGAGATAGTGAAAGACAGGGAAGTCTGGCATGCTGCAGTCCATGGGGTCACAGAGTCAGACACGACTTAGTGACAGAACAACAGCAATATTTATTAAGGTAGGACTTAAAAAAGTCCTTATCCTTGGGCTTCTTCCCAAGGATAAAAAGAGACTTGGTCCCTCTTTTTCCAGTGATGATGGATTTAGGAAAATCAACTCAGATTGTGATGAAACTAAAGACATGTTAGAGCTGAAGGCAAAATGACCAACAAACATTCAGACTAAATATAGGGCAAGTACAAAATCACTTGAACGTTGCATTGATTTTTCCATCTGAAAGCAGGATGTTTGTTTGACTAAAAGATTTCAGAATTCCAACGTCTTAGATTAAGAGTCATAACTCTGAGCCTTAAATGAGATAATTGTGATTTAGAAGCAATAGCACAAAATGAGGTTTCCGAAGACTTGCATTCTAGTCCCAAATCCATTCTATATGTAGGTGAAGATACTTAAACTCTCAGAGCTGAGTGAATTAAGATTTGACACTTACTAGATTCTAATCTAGTCCTTGACCCTTGGCAGCCATGATCTTAGGTACAGTGCTTAACCTTTCCTAGCCTTGGGTTTGCTATTTGCAAAACAGGAATAATAATAGAACCAAAATGTAATAGGTAGAAGTGATGATTACATGGAATAAACATGTAAAGAACATAGCACTGTGGCCAGCATGCAAGTACTCAACAAATATTAGCTGTAATTATTCATTTTGTGGGGAGGTGGGTAGAGAGACTGGCAGGAAGGAATGAATGTCAGAATCGGTGGCATTAGCTCTTTGAAAGGGAGCTATTTTTTAAAAAGGTATGTACAATTTTTCAGCCTCTAAAGAAATGCTGGTGCCCTAAGGCATAGTCCTGGGTGACCACACCCTAGTCAAATTCTCATCACAGATCTTGCTCTTTGGCATGAAGATCAGGGTCTGTGAATACCTTTTGTGTAGTCCTCATTCTGTTTAATCAGAAACTAGACAATTAGCCTGGGGAATAAAAGAATATGAAGTACAACTTATATGTATAATAATTATTTTAACTTTTATTCTAGTATTGACAGGACCATATTAATATTGACTATCCTTTTCCAACACCTGAGAACTGTTTAGCCACCAAAAAGATCATCCAAATTTAATGCAGTTAGAGCTTAGAGAGTATGCCTGTTTGGGACCTCCAGAAATTTAAATCTGAGACAGGATTATAAGAGGTTTGGGGGAAGGATGGAAAAGTAACATCTCTGAAAGATAAATGGGGGAGGAAGGCTTGGGCAGAGAAAACCTTGGTCCTAAGATGCTGATTTGACACTTTTGAAAGGAAAGTGAGGAGGAAGCACGTCAGAGAAAATTTCACAACAAAACACAGATCTGATCAAGTTTCAGCGAACCCAACGGAGCTCCAGAGCAAAGATTGTTCCTTAGACTGAGTCTCACCTTGGGCAGGAATGGCCAGGCTCTAGTGCCCCACCATGCTCATTCACATGGTGGGGAGTTACCCATCAAGCATGCATAACCCCCTCCCACCTCAAAAGCTGAGGTGCGTCCTGAAGATGATTTAACTGGAGCCTGCCAGCTACACCTACTGTTTGTAGCTGAACAACAATTTTGTTTCTTGAAGGAAGATCTGAGAGGCATACCGCCAAAGAGAGTTTCCATAATATATATATACCCTCAATATATTTTATTATAACAAGTGTTTTTCATATTTTTCTGCTTTGTTGTGTGCTGTGCTCAGTCGTGTCCAACTCTTTGTGACCCACTGGACTGTAGTCTGCCAAGCTACTCTGTCTGTGGGATTTTTCAGGCAAGAATATTAGAGTGGGTTTCCTCCTCCAGGGGATCTTCCTGACCCAAGGATTGAACTCATGTCTCCTGTATTGCAGGCAGATTCTTTACTGCTGAGACATTGGCTACATCATTTAATATTTTGTAATTTAAATCTTTATATTTTTTTCTTGAACATATTTTATCAAATTCTTGAAGTGCTAATAAATACCAAATTACCAATTATAGTTGTTCAGTGCTAAGACGTGTCCGACTCTTTGCGACCCCATGGATTGCAGCATGCCAGGCTCCTCTCAACTTCACTATCTCCTGGAATTGCTCAAATTCATGTCCATTGAGTCTAACCATCTCATCCTCTGACACTCCCTTCTTTTGCCTTCAATCCTTCCCAGCATCAGGGTGTTTGCCAGTGAGTCTGCTCTTCATCAGGTGGTCAAAGTATTGGAGGTTCAGCTTCAGCATCAGTCCTTCCAATGAGTATTCAGGGTTAATTCCTTTAGGGTTGATTGGTTTGATCTCCTTGCTTCCAAAGGACTCTCAAGAGTCTTCTACAGCACCACGGTTTGACAACATCAATTCTTTGGCACTCAGCCTTCTGTATGGTCCAACTCTCACATCCATGCATGACCACTGGAAAAACCATAACTTTGACTATATGGATCTTTGTTGGCAAAGTGATGTCTCTGCTTTTTAATATGCTGTCAGGTTTGTCATAGCTTTCCTTCCAAGGAGCAAGTGTCTTTTAATTTCATGGCTGTAGTCACCACCCACATTGATTTTGGAGCCCAAGAAAACGAAATCTATCACTCTTTTCACTTTTCCCCTTCTCTTTGCCATGAAGTGATGGGACCAGATGCCATGATCCTAGTTTTTTGAATGTTTAGTTTTAAGCCAATGCTTTCACTCTCCTCTATCACCTTCAAAAAGAGGCTCTTTAGTTCCTCTTCACTTTCTGCCATTAGAGTCATGTTATCTGCATATCTGAGGTTGTTGATATTTCTACCGGCAATCTTGATTCCAGCTTGTGATTCATCCAGCCCAGCATCTCGCATGATATACTCTGCATATAAGTTAAATAAGCAGGGTGACAATATACAGCCTTGTCATACTCCTTTCCCAATTTTGAACCAGTCTGTTGTTCCATGTCTGGTTCTAACTGTTGCTTCTTGACCTGCATACTGGTTTCTCAAGAGACAGGTAAGATAGTCTGGTACTCTCATCTCTTTGACAATTTTCCCCAGTTTTTTGTGATCCACACATTTAGAGGTTTTAGTGTAGTTAGTGAAGCAGAAGTAGATGTATTTCTTGAAGTCCCTTGCCTTCTCCATGATCCAATGAATGTTGTCAATTTGATCTCTGGTTCTTCTGCCTCTTTGAAACCCAGCTTGTACATCTGGAAGGTCTTAGTTCACTTACTGCTGAAGCCTAGTTAGAAGGAAGGTCTTAGTTCATTTACTGCTGAAGCCTAGTTAGAAGGATTTTGAGCATAACCTTGCTAGCATATGAAGTGAGCACAATCGTACAGTAATTTGAACATTCTTTGGTGTTCCTCTTCTTTAGGATTGGAAAGAAATGTGATATTTTCCAGTCCTGTGACCACTGCTATTTTCCAAATTTGCTGACATATTGAGTGCAGCAGTTTAACAGTATCATCTTTTAGGGTTTTAAATAGTTCAGCTGGAATTCCATCACCTCCAGTGGCTTTGTTGGTAGTAACGCTCCCTAAGGCCCACTTGACTTCATACTCCAGGATGTCTGGCTCTAGGTAAGTGACCACACCATCATAGTTATCCGAGTCATTAAGATGTTTTTTTTGGTACAGTTCTTCTGTGTATTCTTGCCACCTCTTTTTAATATCTTCTGTTTCTCTTAGGTCCTCACCGTTTCTGTTCTTTATCATGCCCATCCTTGCATAAAATGTTGCCTTGATATCTCCAATTTTCTTGAAGAAATTTCTAGTCTTTCTCCTATTGTTTTCCTCCATTTGTTTGCATTGTTCATTTAAGAAGGCCTTCTTATTTCTCCTTAGTGTTCTCTGAAACTCTGCATCCAATCAAAATATTCAGATCAATTTGGACATAAAGTAATAAATCCAGTAATCAAATGAAAGTGAACAAACATATGCATCTATTAAAGATGTAAAAATTATCTTTATCAATGCAGGGTTAGTGTTTTTTTTTTTTTTTTTCTTTTAGCACCTTCTGTATGTGAAACATTTTACCAGTGAAAAATGACTAGGACAAATTCCTACTTCCAAGCAGTTACAGATTATCTAGCCTATACAGTCTGTGTCTACACTTACCAATATACATACCCTCTTGCAGTCTGTCCTCACTGAAATCCCCATCTGCTTATTTGACACATGCAAAACAGAAATGAGTTCAGATAGTCTGGTTTGTAAAAATACACAAACAGAAGAACCACAAAGGTTAATGGAAAGAAATTCAGGATATTCAGATCTCTAAGGGCAATGACCGGTCTCTCACCAAAAATGTTCCTTTCCCTTTTCAGTCAAAATACTTGGTGTGAAGGACTATTGCTTTGGCCCTGTGGCAATTCTATTATTCTTAATAGCCAGTTGTTTCTCAGTTCCATCATAACTCAAGTAAAAAGAAGAAAAGTAATTTGGAATAAGTCACTTCAGGCCCACAGGCCAATTCACTTGGATTCCACTCAGGTATGTTTATTTTAATAACTGATCTGAAGGCACGTGGAATACCACAGCCGACCAGATTTTAAACAGAAAAGCATAGAACTTAAAAACTAAGCACGCATGCAGCATGGAATAATAATCAAGTTAGGCTTCTTAAAATGCTAACTGCCAGAAAAACCTGAAGCCAGTAGAGCAAAATTCACAGGGCTACACACGCTGAATATTCCTGTTTCTCAGAGGGGCTTTTAAGAAGGCTCAAATCCTGAAGTGGCTCCCTAAAGAAGCAGGGTCAGAGATGGGTCTTATTTGACATGTGTTCTTCTTCCCAAGATATTTGGGTAGGTTTGTTTAAGACTTTTCTTTTCGTTCTTTCTTTCTTTTTTTTAAAGAAAAAGCAGACGTTGTCAGCAAAAGGCCAGAACAGCAAAAGAGTTTGTTCTCCGGGAAAGGGCTGTGCTGTAACAGTGGGCAACGGTTGGAAAGTCACCAACCCTGTTCTGGCCTCACACAGCATAGATGTGTTAACTAGGGTGCCTTGCACAGACAGTCTGTGGGTGAGAAATTTCCATGCGGCTCGCCTCTGGAGCGCCAAGGACCGTGCACGACGAGTCGAGAGGCCAGTGGGCGGAATAACGTGTGGGGAGCCAGGCATGTGAAAAGGTGAAAGGGTAATGAGGACCCAGAGTGGTTCCTGGGAGAGGCGTGCTGACGCCTGGGGTGGCTAGCTTGGCCCCGCGCCGAGCTGGGCTTTCTGGAGTGTGAGTGTGCATGGGGTGCACCCAGGGTCCTCAATGACTTCTCATGCCAGTGTTATTTATAAACAGATCTCAAGACTGGAAAGCTCTAACCCAGTGCCCCAAGCCTTAGGTCTTCCGTACCCCAGCGGCGGGCTCCGCCCCTCGGTTTCCCAACCTGCCTGGCCCCGCCCTGCCTCTCCTAACTCCTCCCGGGCCCCGCCTCCGCCGCTTTCCACAGCCCTTCCCGTCGGCTCCTGGCTCCAGGCTCCTGGCTCCAGGCTCCAGGCTCCCACCCGGCTCGGTGGAGGTGGTAGCGCGCAGGCGCCGTTGGCGGCAGACAGAGTGCGGAGTAGCGGCGCGGGGCGCGCGGTGAGTGTGTTGGGCACACGGGGCTCGCAGCCGCAGAATGTGGTTCGGGCTGGGCGTCCCGAGAGGGATTGGAGTGTGTGCGGGTGACGGCCGGGACAGCCGTCGGTCCCGTAAGGAGAAACCTGCCAGACGTGCGGCAGCGGGATTGGCCGCGCTGCCGGAGGGTGTCCGGCTCCTGCTGCGTGGGGAGCAAGAGTGCGTGGTGGCAGGAGCGGGCGAGGATATGTGGAAGAGGAGAAATTGAAGGAAAGGGCTGCGGAGGCTGAAAGTCTGGACTCAGGCTTGGCAGGACCGGGAGGCTCGCCAAGGGCTCTGGAGGGTGTCCCAGCTTCAAGTTTAGTAGCCCCCGCTTAGTGCCCCTGAGCGGCGGGCGTCCCGGGCCCATCCCTTCCCCCGCGTTGCCGTCCTGGAGTGCAGAGTTGCCAGGAACATTCCTCATCGCGGGGGGAGAGGATTTGGAGGAGGTGGGCTGTCGCCCCAGGTTTGTGCCAAGGAGGGCGTGGCACTCGTGTGACTTTCTTCACCCCGCCCCCGGGAATGTGTCCGTCTTCTGGTACATTGTGCTCATGGACATTTTAACAAAGGCTAGGACTGTTTTCTAGGCAGTAGCGGGTGACAGCGGGGGCGAGTCGGTGGAAGGGGGAGCGCACAAGGTCTCGGTGCAGCCTTGGGGGACGGGGGAGCGAAAGTGGGGGGCAGACATGGGGGGAGTGGAAGGCAACAACCCTCCTGCCTCAGCTTTTTCCTCCTTTCTGGTCCGCTGATTTTGATTATTGGTAGAAACAGCCTCAAGAGGGATGTGAGTGGAAATTAGTGTGTGTGTTCAGACTGGCTGCAGCCATTGGTTTTGTAATTGTGCTGTTGATGTATTTCTAAGTGTCCCTTAAGGAGAAATGGGAAACTAATGGAATTTAAGAGGAAATAATTGAAAGGAAGAATGAAGAGGTGGTGTGTCAAAACTTAGAGCTAAATTAATGCCTTGAGATAGTCCTAGTATAAATTCAGCCAAACTTTGAAGGATGTGGAGGTGTGAAAGTCAGGGTAAGTGGAAGCTGGTTAGGGCGTGGTTGATTGTTTCAATTAAGAATGGATTTGTGTGTGTGTGTGTGCACAGGCAAAATTACATTGGGGATATAAAACACCAGGGCAACTCTTGTAATTTAGGATAAGGTTCTGAGGCTTTCATTTTCAAGCATAGGGTTTTTATGGAAAGTAGTTATATGTGTTCCCAAGCATAGATGTTGATATTTTTACTCATTTGTTTAACTTAATACAATAAAACAAACTGAGCTTCTTCCTCCTCCACCCCTTTCCCCTGCTTCTGAATACTGTTTTATAAACATTTACTTTCAGATCTGAAATGTGTTTAAAGGCACAGTCCCAACCCCCAGATCGTAAAGTGGAGGATTTCTTCTTGCATTATTGTCATTTTACTCTTTTTTTTTTCTGTTATTTTAAGTTAAATGCCACTAACATTACCAAATTTGGGGAGAGAAGTATTAGGGATACATCCCTTTTCCAGTGCCTGATGAACTTCTATTTATCCTTTCAGATTCAGCCCAGTTCACTACTTGGAAAAAATTGGCCAAATCTTTCAGAATGTATTGGGCTTCCCAGGTGGCTCAGTGGTTAAAAAAAAAAAAAAAATCCACCTATCATGCAGGAGATGCGGGTTCGATCCCTGGATGGAGAAGATCCCTTGGAGGAGGAAATGGCAATCCACTCTGGTATTCTTGCCTGGAAAATCCCATGGACAGGGAGCCTGGTGGCTCCCTGTCCATGGGGGTATCATAGTGTCAGATACGACTGAACACGTATGCACTCAGAATGTATTAATCACCTCCTTTTCTGTCAAGCTGACACTACTGGCCTTTTTTCTCTTGTTACTGGAACCTCAGTCTATTGTGTTATCCCAGTACCTAGGACTGCTGGGTATGTACTCAGTGCCTAATAAATGCACTTACAGTTAGATGTTAATAAGTGTTATTAGAAAGATAGTAATTCACATCACATAAGGCTCATGGGATAATAGAAGAAATTCAGAATGCTGAAATTATAGTGTTTGAACACCATTATTTAGAATATGGATAGGAAATAAACACGGAAATATGTTTCCATGTATTAGTCTGTGGAGATCCCTGGGTTGGGAAGATAGATGCCCTGGAGAAGGTAAAGGCTACCCACTCCAGTATTCTGGCCTGGAGAATTCCATGGACTGTATAGTCCATGGGATCGCAAAGAGTCGGACACGACTGAGTGACTTTCACTTATATACTCTTCTTAAAAAGGTATAAAAGCTTTGTGTGTATATATATATATATATATATATATATATATAGGCGAAGTAAACATCAGAAAAAGGCTGATTATTTTTTTAAAGGTTGATTTCTGATACCAAAACAAGTGAAAAGTCAACGCAAAATGATTAATCATTTGTAGAAAGACACAAATAGAGTGCCACTGGAATTTAGGAAATTCGTAAGCAGATCAGGCTGACTAGATGGCATCTTCTGGAGGGTAATGTAAGTAAAGAAGCTATAACCGATTAGACCAGTTAGACTAATCAGTTGTATTATACTCCTCCAAAATCATAAGGTGACTTAAACATTTGGCTAGGGAGTCTCTTCACAGCACAGTGCCCTCAGTAGACTTGGCCTGACTTTTCTGCCTACAAGTTCTCTTAACACCACCAGCATCCCTGGCCTTCCAGTCACCTCTAGCTAATAACAGAAATTATCTTCCTTTTGCTTATTACAATTCAAGCTCCTCACCCCAACAGCTGGCTTTCCTCTGCTAAATGGATTTACCCATTGGAGAGAATATCATGAGCAAATGGTTACTCAGTTTATAAGTGAATAAAATTGATACTTTAGTTTTAAAAATGAGTCAGAATCTTGCTTGGTTGGCAACCTGGATGGGAGGGGAGTTTGGGGGAGAACAGATACATGTATATGTATGGCTGAGTCCCTTTGCTGTCCACCTGAAACCATCACAACATTGTTAATCAGCTGCACTCCAGTATATATATAATTTTTTATTTTTTAAATAAGATAAATCTTAATAAAAAATTTTTTTAGGGAAAGGCAGAAAACCTATTCTGGCTCTTAGTACATTTCTAAGTTTTCTCCCTTCATTTAATTTATCCCCTCTCCACCTAAATGTAAAAACTTTTTTCTTCATGTCACTTTAAATATAAATATATATAAATAATATTAACCATTATCCCCCCCCCCCCAAAACAATCCAAGTTAGTGTCTGGTTTTGTCAGTAAAACTTGGGACTCAGAATGAGTAGCCTCCATAAAACTTCAAAAAAAAAAAAAATAATAAAGTTCTACATCCTTTGTGGTCTGTAGACTACTGAAAAAAATTTTCCCAACCACTGTGATTAAGGCTTTCTGTTTAAAACTTTCCTCACCTAGACTGACTTCCCTATTTCTGGTTTCTTCTCTGATTCTTTGACCAGTCAACCTCAGTCACTTCCACTGAGTCGTCTTCTTAGGGTTCTGTTCAAGACTCTTTCTTTCTGAGTCTTTGCAGGAGACAGTGATATGGTGGTCAATGGTGTCAAATTTGGAGGCAAGAGTTTAAACTTCTGTTTCAAAGTTTCAGTGTCCTTACCTGTAAAAATAATGATTACAACACCTGATAAGTGAGATCAGGTGTGTTAACAGTTTATCAAAGTATCTAGCACATACTAATTGCCCTGAAAACAGTAGTTACAATTATTTGTAATTGCCATTTCTTAGGACACCTACTTAAGCCCACCATAGGCTTCCCAGGTGGCTCAGACGATGAAGAATCTGCCTGCAGTGCGGGGGATCTGGGTTCAATCCCTGCGTTGGAAAGATCCCCTGGAGGAGGGCATGACCACCCACTCCAATATTCTTGCCTGGAGAATCCCCATGGACAGAGGAGTCTTGTGGGCTACAGTCCATGGGGTCACAAAGAGTCCAACATGACTGAGCGACTAAACAAACACACATGACAACTACAGTAACAGTTAACTTCAAAATATGAATGTGTTGACATCATGCTTCAGTCCTGTGAGTAGATTCCTCCCATATTTCCAAAAACAGGTGGCTTAGCACACTGGTTCAGAGAAGGCAATGGCACCCCAGTCCAGTACTCTTGCCTAGAAAATCCCATGGATGGAGGAGCCTGGTAGGCTGCAGTCCATGGGGTCGCTGGAGTTGGACACGACTGAGCGACTTCACTTTCACTTTTCACTTTCCTGCATTGGAGAAGGAAATGGCAACCCACTCCAGTGTTCTTGCCTGGAGAATCCCAGGGACGGTGGAGCCTGGTGGGCTGCCGTCTCTGGAGTCACAGAGAGTCGGACACGACTGATGTGACTTAGCAGCAGCAGCAGCACACTGGTTTGCAGACATCAGCATGCCTAATAATCACAAGAATTCATTGATTTCTGGACCCCATCCCTCGAATTTCTGATGTCTGGAATGGGGCCTGAGGAATATTCATGTCTTGTAAGTTTCCAAATGATGGTATTGCTGCCTACCCTCGGATCCACATTGAGTGGCACTGATTTAGATGGCATTAAGACAGATTGGCAGGGAGGAGGGAAGACCGAAACCAAAAGACCAAGATGTTACCGAAGAGAGGAGCATGCTTAAAATTGGTGGTATTGGATGCCTTGGAAAGTTCAGAAAGGATAAAACTGAGAGAACACAGTTGGATTTGTGTTCTGATTGGAGCCTTTTTATTTGTTTTTCATGTGTGTCAGGTACAAGAGTTGATCTAATTATACTCCTCAATTGGTAGAATATTAACATTATTATGACCAGAAAAAAAGAAAAACAACATATGGCAGATCTTTGAGATAATAGTTCTTAATATGGGGGTGTGTATTAGACTCTGTTAGGGAGCAGTTTTCACCAACACACTTAGGTTTAGTGTGTTGTCTAAAGTGTCTCCCCAGTGCAAACTGATCAAGTCAGAATTTCAGAGTGTAGAACCTGGCGTGAAAAAATTCCAGGAGGGTTTCATGTACACTCTAGTTAAGAACCACTTCTTTGAATAATGCTGGTCAGGAAGTAGAAGCAGTGAAAAATATTTTTTTTTAATTGTTGATGAAGGAAGAAGGGAAGAAAAAAAACTGGAGTCTGAGAATTTTAAGGGATCAAGAAAACTGTATTGTGAAAGGGGTGAAAAGCCTACTGGAATGTTTGAAGGTGTAATGCTAAGGGGATATAATTGATAAAACAGAGAACTGGATCCAGAGAACAGGAGGGCCTAGAATCAGGCACCAAGAGAATAGAGGGGGAAAGAATGAGTTAAGAAAAGTAAATCTAAATGTGAGAGGGGAGAAGTTGAAGGAACACTCTGTAAGGGAGGTTTGTTTGCACACTACTTTTCAGTGGAACTTAAATAGGCCATGAACTCTATGGATTTTTCAAGTTTAGTAATGCTGGTTACTAAAGTTCAGGACTCCAGCTACCTCTTATGGTTGCACAACTGTGTTTTTTTCTACCTTTTTTCATTTAGAAGAATTTTTTGAAGTTAAGTTTAGGCATGCTCTGTCATAACCCCATTTCCCAAGCCCTTCCCCTAAGACTGACATAAGTATATGGTTATCATTCAACAAATGTTTGTGTGCCTCTCAATTGCCAGGTATTATTCTAAGCACTCAGGATATAGCATTGAATAAAATATTTGTATTTTACTGGGCATTTCTGTCCTCAAGGAGCTAACATCCTATTTGAGGGAGGAAGAAAATAAACATAAGTAAGTAAAATGTGGGTGTATGTGCGCTCCGTGTGTGTGTGTGTGTGTGTGTATACATGTGTATATGTGTATGTGAGTAGAGTTACAGTGTTGTATTCTTTAGAGAAATGCAAAGTAGGAAAAGTGAATAGTGGAGCATCTATAGATATTCATCAGTAGGTGAATAGAGTCTTTTGGAGGGCAGTGATCAGGGAAGACAGTGTCAGCAAAGAGTTTTAAGAGATGAGAAAACTATTTGGAGGAAGAGCTTTATGGGAATAGAGAACAGCAAGTATAGAGGTCCTGAGGTGGTACCTTTTTGAGACGTTTTGCTAGGAATCACAAAACAGTCCTTGTGATGAGAATAGCATGAATGAGTGGGAGTGAATAATAAGAAACAGGGTCACATAAGTAAGAAGGTGTGTTGGAGGGTTAGGGCTATTCCACTCATTTTGAGAGGATATTGTAAGGCTATTGAGTGAGAGGAAAAGCCTTAGAAGGTTTGAAGAGTGAAATGATGTGATCTGATTTCTGTTTCATAAGGATCAATCTGAGTGCTTTGTGGAGTATAGAATTGCAAGGGGAGCTGGAACAGTAGAGACCAGTTTGAGGATAGGTTGGGGTGACTTGAACCAAAGTAATATAATGCTAAAGGTATGATAAGTGACCAGATTTTCTGCTCACTTATTGGAAGTGGAATTGGAAGGGGAATATGGCAAAGGATGAGAGTCAAGGATGATGCCAAGGATTTTGGTCTGAGCAACTAGAACAATGGAGTAGACACTTAGTGAGATATGGAAGATTGTTGGAGAAGAAAATTTGAGAGAAGGAAGACCAAGCATTCAGTACTAGGCATGCTGAGTCTGAGAAGACTTTCTGCTATCCAGGTGGAATTCAGGAGAGTGGCATGGGTGGAGAGGAAGCTCTGGGAATAGATCAGATCATTACAAGGAAAGAGAAGGACTCACTCCTTAAAAAAATAAATTAATGAACTGTTTTTAGAGCATTTTAGGTTCACAGCAAAACTGAGTAGAAAATAGTCCTCCAGCTTTGTTCTTCAGTATTAAGTTGATTCTTTTAGGTCTCTTGGCTCTCCATATAAATTTTGGAGTAAGTTTGTTGATATCCACAAAATACCTTGCTAGCTTTTGATTGAGATTGTGTTGAGCCTATTGATCATCATGGGAAGAACTGACATCTTGCCACTATTGAATCTGTATTTCCATGAATGTGGAATAATTCTCCATTTATTTAGTTCTTCTTTGATGTCTTTGGTCACAAATATGAGGCATTTTCCTCATAATGGATTTTGAACAAACTTTTTTAGATTTATATATAAGTAATTCATTTTGTGGGGAGTGCTAATATAAATGGTAATATATTTTAAATTTCCGATTCCACTTATTTATTACTGGTGTTTAGGGAATTGAGTAACTTTTGCACATTAATCTTGTGTCTTGCAACTTTGCTATCATTGCTTATTAGCTCCAGGAGTCTTTGTTGTTGATTCTTTGGGGGTTTTCTACATTGTCGATAATGCCATCTGTGAAAAAAGTTTGATTTCTTACTTACCAATCCGTGTAACTTGGGAAGGAATTCCCAGGTGGCGCTAGTGGTAAAGAAGCCACCTGCCAATGCAGAAGATGCAAGTTCAATCCCTGGGTCAGGAGGATCCCCTGGAGAAGGGAGTGGCTACCCACTCCAGTATTCTTGGCTAGGCAATCCCATGGACAAGAGGAGCCTTGTGGGCGACAGTCCATGGGGTCACAAAAGAGTTGGACATGACTGAGCGCACACACGCATAACTTGGAAAAGAGTGGTAAGAGGAGACATTATTGACTTGTTCCTTATTTTAGCTGGAAAGTTTTGTGTTTCTCCCTATTAAGTATGGTGTTAAGCTATAGGTTTTTGTAGATATTCTTAACAAGTTGAGGAAGTTCACTTCTACTTCTCATTTTCTGAGAGTTCTTAATCATGTATGGGTGTTGGATTTTGTAAAGTCCTTTCTCCGTATCTGCTGATATGTTCGTGCTATTTTTCTTCTTTTGCCTATTGATGTGATGGATTACATTAATTGATCTTCAAATATTGAATCAGCATTGCATAGCTGGGATAAATCTCACTTGGTTATGGTTTGTAATTCTTTTTATACATCGCTGCATTTGATTTGCTAGTATTTTGTTGAGGGTTTTTGCAGGTATGTTCATGAGAGATACTAGTCAGTAGTTTTCTTTTCCTGTAATGTCTTTGTCTGGTTTTGGTATTAGGGTAATTCTGGTTTCATAAGTTAGGAAGTATTCCCTTGGTTTGGTTTCTATCTTCTGGAAGAGACTGTAGAAAATTGGTGTAGTTTCTCCTTAAGGGTTTGATAGACTTCACAGGTGAGACCATCTGAGCCTGTTGCTTTCCTTTTTGAAAGGTTATTAATTATTGATTCTATTTCTTTAATATATAATATATATTCATATTGTCTATTTCTTCTTGTATGAGTTTTGGCAGGTTGACTCAAGGAATTGGTTTAATGGATTTGTTCATAATAATCTTTTATTAACCTTTTAATGTCTCCATGCAATCTGTAATGGTGGCTTTTATTTCAAGTAATGTAATTTGTCTCTCTCTTTTTTTTCTTAGCTTGGCTAGAAGATTATTAATTAAAAAAAATCTTTTCAAAGTGTCAGGTTTTGGTTTTATTTTCTCTATTCATTCCTCGTATTTCTCTTCTTTTGCTTCTTTGAATTGAAGTCACTTTCTGACTTTCTATGGTAGAAGCTTAGATTGTTGATTTTTAGAGCTTTTTTCTTTAAATGGGCTTCCCAGGTGGCGGTAGCGGTAAAGAACCTTATATGTATGCATTCATTGCTATAAATTTTCCTCTAAGCACTGCTTTCACTGCATTCCGTAGTATTTGGTAAGTTTTATTTTCATATAGTTCAAAATATTTTAAAATTTGAGAGTTCATGTGTTGTTTAGAGTGAGTTGTTTAATCATCATGTGTTTGAGGATTTTGCAGTTATCTTACTGATTTCTGGTGTAATTGCATGGTGGTCTGAGAGCAGACAGTATATGATTTATATTCTTTTAAATTTGCTAAGGTTGCATTTTATGTCCCAGAACGTGGTTTATTTTGGTGCATATTCCATCAAGCTAGAGAAAAATGAGAATTCTGTTGTTGGATGAAGTCGTCTTTAGATATCAGTTGTATCTAACTGATTGGTGGTACTATAGCGTTACTGAATTTGTGCCTGCTGAATCTGTCCAGTTCAGTTAGAGGAGTGTTGAAGTCTGTAATAATAGGAGATTCATCTGTTTTTCCTTGCAGTTCTGACAGGTTTTGCCTCATATATTTTAACACTTTGTTGTTATGTGCATACATTAAGGATTGTTATGTCTTCTTGAAGAACTGACCCCCTTTGTCATTGTGTTATGATATTATCCTCTTATCTCTGACAACCTTCCTTGCCCTGAAGTAGCTCTGTCAGAAATTGATATAGCTGCTTCTACTTTCTTTGATTAATTACTAGCATGGTATATTTCTCCATGCCTTTACTTTTCATCTGTGTGTGTCTTTCTATGTAAAATGTGTTTCTTGTAGACAATATATATTTGGGTTTTATTCTTTCATCCACTCTGACAATCTGTCTTTTCATTGGTATATTTAGATCATTGATGTTTTAAAAGGATTATTGAATAGTTGGATTAATAACTACCATACTGCTTTCTGTTTGTTGTTCTTTGTTCCTGTTTTTGTCTTTCATACTTCTCCTGTGTCTTAATTGACACTTTACATGGTTCCATTTTCTCTTATTTGTTAGTGTATCAGTAAACTTAAAAAAAAAAACAACAGCATTTTTTAATGGTTGCCATAGCATTTGCTAAATACACGTTTCCAACTAATCCAATTCCACTTTCAAATAATACTGTATCACTTCATATGTAATAGAAGTACTGTATAATAACAAAATATTCCAAATTCCTCCCTCCTATTCTTTGTATGATTGTTATTCATTTCACTTATACATAAGCGTATATATAAGTATTTATAACTGAATGTACTGTTGCTAGTAGTTTGAGCAAATTGTAATCTTTTAGATCATTTAAGAATGAGGAAAAAGTTTTTATATTACTTCTAGTTATTCATTTTTTGATGCTCTTCATTTCTTTATGTAGCTCCTTATTTCTGACCTATATTATTTTCCTTCTCTCTGAAGAACTTTTAACAAATCTTGTCAGGTAGATCTACTAGCAAAAAGTTGCCTTAGTTTTTGCCTGTCTGAGCAAATCTTTATTTCTCCTTCTCTTTAGACAGATAATTTCTTAGAGTACAAAATTCTGAGTGGGTGATTTTTTTTCTCTCAACACTCTCAAGTATTTCTGTTCACTCCCTTCTCGTTTGCTTGGTTTCTGAGGAAATGTCAGATATACAGTTAGCTCTCGAACATCATGGGGATTAATCCAAGTGAGTATAACTTACTGCCATACCTCCATAGCTCCAGTTCCTCTGCATCCACAAAATCAACCAACTAGGACTCTGTGGTACTTCAGTATTTACTATTGAAAAATATCTGCATATAAGTGAGCCTGGGCAGTTTAAATCCAGGTTGTTCAAGGGGCAACTTACCTTTGTTCCTCTAGTGATACTTTTTTTTTTTTTCCTCCTTTGGGTTGTTTTCCAGATTTTTTGTCTTTGATTTTCTGCAATTTGACTATAACATTCCTAGACATAGCTTTTGGTTTGTTTCTTTGTTTTGCTTTTATCCTGTTTAGCATTTTATCCTGCTTGATGTTCTCTGAGCTTCCTGGATCTATGGTTTGGTGTCTGACGTTTATTGGGGAAACTCTCACTCATTATTGCTTCAAATACTGCTGCTGTTCTTCTGTCTGTTTCCTCTTTCTGGTATTCTCATTATACATATGTTACATCTTTTGTAGTTGTCTCAGAGATCTTGGATATTCCTTTCTTTTCAGTTTTGCTGTTTCTGTTTTCATATTTTCAAGCTTAGAAATTCTTTACTTAGCTGTATCCATTCTCCTAATAAGCCTATCAAAAGCATTCTTTATTTCAGTTACAGCATTTTTGATTGGTAGCATTTCTTTTTGATACTTTCTTGGAATGTCTATCTCTCCACTTACATTATCCATCTTTTCTTGCATGTTGTTTACTTTTTACATTAAAGCCCATATCATATTTGCTTTTTAACTGCTGCTGGGTCTTTGTTGCTTTGTATGGGCTTCTCACTGTGGGGGCCTCTCTCATTGCAGAGCACAGGCTATAGGTGCACCGGCTTCAGTAGTTGCCACACATGGGCTCAACAGTTGCGGTTCCTGGTCTCTAGGGCATGTGGGCTAAGTAGTTGTGGCACACGGGCTTAATTGCCCCACGACATGTGGAATCTTCCCAGACCAGGGGTCGAACTGCTGTCCCTTGTGTTGGCAGGCAGATTCTTATCCACTGCGCCACCAAAGAAGTCTCAAGTCCATAGCATGTTATTCCTAGTATTTTAAAATTCCTGGTCTGATAATTCTAACATTTTAGCATCTCCCAAAGAAGTGGCTTTATGCAATGTATGTCACACTTTTATTCAACATTTATTGAGCACTTTTGCTGTGAAAGGGGTGTGCTTTACCCTTTGTAGAGTAGAAACATAAGTATTTCTCAAGAATATTATTGAGCATAATGAAATGAGAGTCGAATAAAGTTCCACAAGGCAGGGATAATCAGAGCTCTTAAAAATGCTCGATGGTTGCTTTTCTTTCTCTATTATTGTGTGGTAATAGCTGGTATACTTCTTTTCAAGCTCATTCACATACATATATGAATTTTTGATAGTATTCATTATCTTCTGGAAAGGCTTGGCGGTTAAATGGGCCAGAATTGAAATAACAATTTGAGCTTCTTAATTGAAAATAACAATTTTCAGTGCCTCATAATTTAGAACCTAGGATTTCTTTAGGAGAGGGTATGCTATTTTATATTCCTGACTTGGAATAAGTTCCCTGCATTCTATTTTTTCCCTTCTTTGTGTCCTAGAAGATACATGTTATTTCCTGGAATCCTAGGTAACCAAGCTCCTCCTTTTTGACCGACAAAACCTATTCAAAGCACTGTGTGTTCTGTGTAAGGGCTCTAGTCTGGCTCTAGAGAGCCTGTTCTTTGTGGTTTGGTTTCTAATGTTATGCATTACCATTTTGAAAAAAAAAATCCATATGACTAACTTGCCACAGTAATCCTGTCTGACATGTTTGTTTCAGAGAGAAAGCTGGCAAAGTTAGAAACACATGCCTAGTTGAAAATTTGCTGTCACTGCAGAAAAAAGTTAATGGAATATATTCCTAGTCTTTTCTTCTATGTTAGTATTACTCATGGGAGCAGAATAATGATTTTTGGCAAGAATATATTTACTTTCCTGTGTAATTTTATCATACTTCAATTTCTCACTCATTTTTTCCCTAGGATTTATCAAGAAAATATTATTATATAGAGGAGTAAAAATAAAAATTCTTTCTTTAGGCTCATAAGCAGTTAGTCTGAAAATACACGTTTTTGTTGCATTAATATGAACTATCCACAAACACTGAAAGCTTCCAGCCTGCAGGTACCACTTCATAGTGCTTCTCCAGTCCCTTCTCCAGGGGATCTTTCTGACCTAGGGATCGAACCCGGGTCTCCTGTTGCAGGCAGATTCTTTACTGTCTGAGCCACCAGGGAAGCTCCTATAAAGCCCCACCCACCCCTAAAGACTGAGCTCTTCACTTTCTTAAAAGGTTGTGTACCCCTAACCTTTCTGAGTTGGGTTCTGCTTTTCTGCCTTAGTTCCTTATTTGCATTTCAGCTCTTAACTGTTGAACTGGTGCTAGTTCTCTGCCAGAATCTCAGCCTCATTAGCTAGGGGTCAGAGCATCTCTGTTGTCTTTGTCTACTTTGGTCTTTGCCTGGTGAGGGTTGGGAATCAGAAATCTGAACATCCAGTGACTCCTCACCACTGGAGTGGGTGGCCTCCACTGTACTTCATCAGGGCTGATAAGAGGCAGAATATATCAGGGCCTTCAGAAAACCAGGAAAGGCACTGGGGTAAATCCTGTTTGGAATGGGATTTTGTTTTTTCCTCTGGGACCCAAGCACACTCTTAGCAACCCTGTCCTTCACAGGAATATAGTTGAGTTCATTACTCAGAAGGTTGCCCACATTATTTTTTTCTTCTCATCTCTCAAACGACACGGATTATCTTCCTTAATAATGATAATAACAGCAGTGACAACCCTTCCATGTTGTACCAGACATTTTTCTTCTATTATTTTTATTACCTTGTAAGGGATATGATATTTACACCCACTTTTATACCAAGGACACTGCAGTTCATCAAGCTTTAGAGCTCAAGGTCACTTCGGGGTGTTCAGGAAGAGAAAATGTATATTGAACACTTACCATGCATGCGTTTCAAACATCAGACATGATCTTGCAGGCGTTAGGTGCTTATTCATTGTTGAATAAATGAATGAATGAGAGGATACTGTGTAAATTTGTTAGAAAGGTTAATCTCTTTGTGCTTAACACAGCAGCAGGCATGGGTTGGTGCTCAGAAAATATTTGTTGAATTGATGACACTATTCATTCAAATATTGTTGAATTAGATTATCCAGTGTACCCTTCTATTAGAACATGATGATGAATATAAGTGTTTGAGTGATAGATATAGTCTTCTGGGAAAGAAAAGATGAGCTTTTTTTTTTTTTTTTTTAAAATTTTGACCTCTACACAGCATATGGACTTTGGTTCCCTGACCAGAGATCTAACCCATATCCCTTGCATTGGAAGCACAGAATCTTAACCACTGCACCACCAGAGAAGTCCTAAACACAGATTTTAATGGATGTTTTTGTCCTTTGATTCCCTCAAAGAGTAATTGATATCCTATGCTGAACTCCACTTGCGGTAAAGGCTTCGTTTACCTACTTTGTCTTACTCAGTCTCTCACTCATTCACTGCTAAAAACTCCTTCCTTGATTTCTGCCCTTTCCCTAGATAATGCCATTAATTCTATAACCTGCTACATTCTGCACACTGACAATTCCCACAAATAGATCAGAATTTTTTAGTCAAACTTTTTCCTCAACGACCTAGGGTCATATAAATGACTGTCGACCTTCAACTAAAACGTCTTAGAACTTCCCCCCCTGCCCACTGCCCCATGTATGTATCTCTGCTTCTCCTTTGTGGCTCATATTATTAAAGAGGAGGAGATTCTGTATTCAGGACAGAGACCTCTTGGTAAGAAGTGGCCTGAGTTTAATTACGAATGTGACCACGTGGGGTTCCCTTAGCCACTGCTGGGGAGAAATAGCCGCCTTGACCTTGAGTTAAGGCCTCTAACTTCAGGGGCTGTGGTCTGCATCACCTCTGCCAAACAAGTTTTGTCTTTTGGTGCTTTTCTGTGCTGCACTATGCGTGTGGTCCTGTGCTCAGTCACGTCCAACTCTTTGCGACCCCATGGACTGTAGCCCCCCAGGCTCCTCTGTCCCTGGGATTTCTCAGGCAAGAATACTGGAGTGGGTTGCCATTTCCTTCTCCAGGGGATCTTCCTGATCCAGGGATCGAACCCACGTCCCCTGCATGGCAGACAGATTCTTTACCAGTGAGCCACCAGGGAAGCCCTCAATTGTTTTCTGTGCCGGTGACCTCTTCCTCCTTGCTGATGCAAGTAGGGATGACAGGAGCAGGAGGCCTCTTTCTTCGGACCTTCCTTTCTCAAGTGTGATGTGTGAGAATGTACTCTGATCATCACGTCCACAGAACTCTCAAGGTCTGTGTGGATTTTTCCCCCATTGTCTCTTCCTTTCCTGGCTGGATAATAGACCATATGTTTTTTTGTAAGTTATTTTTCCTGTGACTTCCAGTCCTCACAGGAGGCCTTCCCAGTGACACTGTGCAGTTCACTCTTACCTATTTCTCTGGGCCTATCCATAGTTTCCCCTTTTTGTGCTAGAGCCACAGGACTTCAGCTGATAGTGTTATGTTTTTTCCTGTTACATTACTACAATGGCATGTGGTTTTGCTTTCCTTTTTTTCCTTTATCCCATTTATGTGGGACCCATTTGTTTAAAGCTGTATATGAAATGTTTTCAAACAACCTTAAAGCCAGACACTGTCTCTATAATGTTGGTAAAGAAATGTTAAGCATTCTTTCCTACATTTAGTCACATTAAAGAGAAATTTATTAAAAATATTTTATTCTTTTTATTCCAAAATATTTACTAGAACTTCTATGTAGTATTGATGAAAGCTGTGGATTCTATTAAGATGACCAAAAGTTAATGTACATCTAAGCTCCATGTTGTCATAGGCGAATCTTAGTTGCTATGTGATCATCTACTGTGTGTCTGTCCATGCTGTGCTGTGCTGTGCTGAGTCGCTCAGTCGTGTCTGACTCTTTGTGACCCTATGCACTGTAGCCCACCAGGCTTCTCTGCCCATGGGATTCTCCAGGCAAGAATACTAGAGTGGGTTGCCATGCCCTCCTCCAGGGGATTTCCCAACCCGTGGATCAAACCCAGGTCTCCTGCATTGCAGGCAGATTCTTTACTGTCTGAGCCACCAAGGAAGCCCAAGAACACTGGAGTGGGTAGCCTATCCCTTCTCTAGGGGATCTTCCCAACCCAGGAATGTAACCGGGGTCTCCTGCATTGCAGGAGAATTCTTTACCAGCTGAGCTACCAGGAAAGCCCTTGTCTGTCCATATCTGTATTTAAAGAAATGTAATTCCAACTCATTTTGTTGTCGGTTCCCCAGCTAGCAAGGACTAAGGCAGAGAGTGTCACAGGGAGCTCTGACATAGGTTTGTTGACAACCTAAGGTTCTAGCACTGTCAGGGGTAGATGATTCTGATTATAGTGCACTGATTGCTTTAGAACCATACCCCTTGATCTTGACTTTACTGTGTTAGACCAGAAGCAGCAGCATTAATTGCATGGAATATTATGAAATCCTGAGAACATCCTTCTGAGGACCAAGAGTGAGTCGTTGGGGAAGTGTACAGAGCTGGTATACCACTTCCTTCATTGTGATTCCACATACCTCCCACAAATAGACCCCCTGCTTCAAGGGTGCTTATATTTGGAGTGCTTTATTCCATTAACCTGTGTGAGTAGGTGAAAGGTTATTTTGTTAAAAACTTCACGTTTACCTTCCTTCCCCATCACTTTTCTTTTATTTAGTTCAGGGCTCAGCTGAAATGCTCAGTGTTTCTCCTTAGCGAGTGCTTCAGAAATCTTGGCACTGAATATCATTCTAATAAAAACATGTAAATTCAGCATCTTGTAGAAAAGCTTCTCTGTGCGGCACCTGGGCCACCTTGCATGTCTTCACTCAGGCCCCACGGGCAGTGCTTGACCATAGTCTGAGTCAAGTCTTGGCGAAATGCCCCATGGTTCCTCCTGGAGCAAGGGGAAATAAGCAGCCTGGTGAGGAGCTGTCATGAGGCAGTTTCTTGTAACATACCTCGTGGGAAATCTCCTAAGTCCATTTCTCATCCATCTCCTCATTCAGCTGAGGGCAGAGGCTTCCGTCTCGTTCCCCGTGGAGTACAACTTTTGGTGTCTGTGTACGTCAGTAAAGCTGCTTGGGTTTCATTTAGAGGTGGCTCCTTGATGGCAGCATGACACATCGCTTGGACATCTGTCATTGGGCCCCTCCTGTTTGATGTCAGCCTATGGGATTAAGTACTTGGTACACTGACACACACTGATTTTGCTTTTGCTGTGTGCGTAAGTAGTAAATTGTTTGAATCCATTTGAACTCATTGTCTCCTTACCAGCCTAATCTATGGAAGTGTGGCAAGCCAACCCAGCGGCTGCACTAATAATACTTGTGACCTCGTGAACCATTGAATTGGTGCTTTGGGAATGTTGACTGTGTGACACAGTGAGGCATTGGGGCTCTCACTGGCCAAACCCTCAGCTCCTAGATGTACCATGGGGTACACTTTCAGCCTTTGTACTTGTCTTTGAGCAGAGTGGGGCCCCCAGTTTGTAGGTGAACAGAGCCTTTCTATTGGAATTACCCTTTTCTCACATTTCCAGGCCAAGGAAAATACCAATATCTGCTTTTTAGAAAGCCTTATTTATAGAACTGGAAAGACCACACAAATTCTGAAGTTCCCTTCCCCCCACCTCCCAGCCTCTGACTCTTTCGAAGTGTGGTGGAAAACAAGGACTAATCACCGTGTTTGGGCCTGCTCAGAATGGTGTACTTTAAATGGTACATTCTTACTCAGGAGGTGGTTCTCTTGCTCATAGATTTTGTGACATTTTGGTTTCCAAAGACACCAAATGTTTCACCATTCAAGCACGTACAAAACATACAAAAAATTTCTATTCTGGCATTAGATCTGGGAAAAAGGGAAAACAATATGGAGGGCAATTTCTACTTACATATTTTTGGAATTTTTTTCTATAATACTTCTTGATTTTGCAGTAGAGTTTTTTTTTTTTTTAATGTAGACATTCAAGACTATAACTTTACCACTAAGCACAACTTTAACTGCATTCCACAGATTTTATGTTGTACTTTTATTACCATTTAGTTCAAAATATTGTCTAATTTCTCTTGTCATTTATTTTGAAGTTTTTATGTGTTTTCCCATGTTGAAAGCTTTTTATCCAGGTGCAGTCATATACATTTCACTACATGGTACTATAATTTTTATGTAGTACTCTTTCAGTTTATCAGACCCCTTTCAGAAGAGAAGGTAGTATGTGTATAATTGAATTTTGATCCAATGGTTATTTAGAGTTTTATTGTTTACTTTCCAAATATGTAGGGTTTTCCTCGTTTACATATTGGTATTTGTGAGGAAGATGTTAACACAGGGAGTCTAGTTGCTAACTTTTCATGTCTCTAAAGGAACCTGGAACCATATTCTTGGTTAACCCCTGGGAATGTGGCCCTCTGCATGTTTTCATGTTAATGGTTGATTTTGTTTTACACACCAGGAGCAATAGACCATGCTGTACCTGTTTGTCAGAACTACTTTGTACAAACATCTAGATTGATGAAGTATACCTAGTTTCATTGTTGGGGTTCTGAGTGTCAGTTCCCACGGCTGGATATGCCTGTATGACCAGCCCTTCATATAAGCCGTGAACACTGAGACTCAGTTGCTTTTTCTTCTCTTCCCTGGGCAGAGAGATTTTGCATATGTCCCTGTATTTTGTTTCAAGAATGTATAAGAAGGTGTGTGTCTGACCTCTCTGGATTCTTCTACCCAATGCATATATTTTCTCTCTTGCTTTTACTCTGTACTCTAGACTGCAATGAATCTTAGCCATGAGTATAACCTGCTTTTGACTCTTTCTTGGTCAATCACAAGCTTGAGGGTGGTCCTGTGTGCCCTAAAACTGTATTTTTTTTTTTTTCACAATCCTCTGTCCATGGGATTTTCCAGGCGATAGTACTGGAGTGGATTGCCATTTCCTTCTCCACTAAAACTGTATTCTAATTTGATTCAATTGTGGTCAAAGAACATACTCCATATGATTTCAGTTTTTTTTTTTTTTTAAGAAAAAATTATTGAGGCTTGTTTTATAACCTAGAATATGATCTCTCCTGGTAGCTATACCATGTAAATCTGAAAAAGAATGTGTTCTGCCATTATTGATTATGTCATTCTATAAGTATATATTAAGTCAAAGTGGCTGATAATGTTGTGCAGGTCTTCTGTGGTTGTGCTGATATTTTTTTTCCTCTAGTTCAATCCATTGCTGAAGGTGGAGTGTTAAAGTCCCCAACTGTAATTGGAGAATTGCCTATTTCTCCCCTTCAGTTCTGTCAGTTCTTATTTCATATACTTGAAAATTGTTATGAAATGCATACACATTTAGGTTGATCCCTTCCTGTTAAATTGACCCTTTTATCATTATGAAGAGTCCTTTATATCTGATAATACATTTGGTTTTAAAATTTGTCTTGTGATGTTAATGGTCGTTTTAGCCTTTTCCTTATTACTCTCTTCAAGGTATATTTTTTCATCTGCTCATTTTTAACCCATGTATTTATATTTAAAATGAATATTTTGTAAACAGCATAGACTTGTGTAGTTTGTTTCATTTTTGCCTTCTGACAGTTTCTACTTAATTGTAATGATTAACATGATTGGGCTTATGCCAAATATTTCTATTTTTATTTTCTACACATCTGTTTTTCCTTCCTCTCTTCTTCCTGCCATGTTTCTAGAGGACTTGAATATGTTTTCAGAATTCTATTTTATTTTGTCTATTGATATTTTAGCTATTCTTGTTTGTACTATTTTTATAGTGGCTGCCCTAGGAGTTACAATATACAAGCATAACTTTTCACAGTCCACTTAATTAGTTAATAATGTACTACTTGGTACATTAGTTAATAATGTACTACTTCAAGTAAAACATGAAAATCTTACAAACTTATATGTCCACATTTCTGTTCTTTCTTTTTATACGTGTTAAATGTCCACATGCATACACACACACTCCACAAGACTCTGTTATCGCTTTAGTTTTAGACAGCTTCTTGATTTATAAAAAAATTTAGAAGAAAAAGCAAAATATAGTCCTCTGTTTTTATTCTGCCATTTATCACTTCTGATGTTCTTTATTCATATTTGAGTGTCCCAATTTCATCTGATACCATTTCCCTTACAGCTAAATAATTTCTTGTATTTCTTACAAGGCAAGTCTGCTACCAACAAATGCACTTCTTATAGTGATCTGCCAGTGACAGAAGCTTTTAATTTTTTTTAAATTAAAGATCTGAAAGTATCTTTATTTTGTTTTCCCTCCTCAGGGATATGTGTACTGGATATAGAATTCTGGGTTAACATTCCCCCAGCCCTCCAAGATTTTAAAGATGTTGGCTTCAGTCTTTCTGTCCTCCATGGTTTCTGATGAGAAGTTAAAACATTAATCAGATCATTGTTTTCTTATTGGTGATATGCCATTTTTCTCTGGTTGCTTTCAAGATTTGCTCTTCATCTTCGGCTTACAATGGTTTATTATCTACTTTGTGTTTATCCTGCTTTGATTCATGTATCTTGTATCCATGAATTTCTTTCATCAATTTTGGGAAATTTTCATCCATTATTTCTTTAAAATTTTTTCCTCTCTCCTTTTCATCTGGTATTCTAATTACATTTATTTATGACTATATAATATCATTTAACAGGTCTCTTAGCTCCTGTTCATTTTGTTTTATTTTATTTCTCTGTATTCCTCACCTTCTATAATTTCTATTGTTCAGTCTTTAAGTTCTCTTACTTATTCCTCTGTCATATCCATTTGGATGTTACTCAACCTAGTGATATTTTTTTCAGATATTATGTATTTTTTGTTCTAAAATTTCATTTTCATTGTTTCTGTTTCTCTGCTGAGACTTCTAGTATCTTGGCTGAAGCTTTCATCAGTTAATCATTACAACATCTCAGCCATAATTGAATCCAGTTCTCATGCTTTCTTTGTCTCATCTAACTAGATTGTTTTGTTTTATTATGCTTTGACATTTTTTGCTGAAAACTGTACATCACGTACTGGGTAATAGGAACTGAGATAAATAGGCCTTTAGTGTGAAGT
Organism: Bos taurus; assembly: GCF_002263795.3. Taxonomy (NCBI): domain Eukaryota; kingdom Metazoa; phylum Chordata; class Mammalia; order Artiodactyla; family Bovidae; genus Bos; species Bos taurus. Next base: position 106,079,655 of record NC_037357.1, read on the forward strand.
TTGATGTTAGTCTGGCCAAAAGTTAGGCTGTGTGTAGTATTTACTGTAGCTGTAGTTGTCAGGATAAACTTTCCTCTGGTATCTTTATTTTTCACTTTCCTCTTGTATTCAGGTTCTCCTAGGGACTTGTTCTTAAATATGGTCTGGGATGTGCTGTACTTTCAGTTTTATTCCCCTGTCATTATACAAGAATTCTATTGATGAGGTGGGAAGGTGCAGGGAGAGACGAAGTGCTTTATAATCCTAAGGTTGGGTCTCAGTCTTTTAGTGAAACTGTACCCCTGCACTGTGACCTTCACAACTACTTCTCAGCTTTTGTTTTTCCCCCTTAGATTACATCTCTTTTGCATTGACAAGTGGGTTCTTTACCACTAGCGCCACCTGGAAAGCCCCTTAGATGAGACAGAAAGACAAAATGGGGTGGAATTGGGTGATTTCTTTCCCCCATGTGGAAGGCTAAAGGGGGTTAGAACTAACAGGGTATTTGGGTATTTTGAGTATTTCACTTCCCAGAGGTTGACTCAGTTCAGTTCAGTCGCTCAGTTGCGTCTGACTCTGCGACCCCATGGACTGCAGCATGCCAGGCTTCCCTGTCCATCACCAACTCCCAGAACTTGCTCAAACTCATGTCCATTGAGTCAGTGATGCCAAGGTTGACTAGGCTTTGTTAAATAGTCTCTCTCTCTCTCTCTTTTATAATTTTATTTGTTTATTATATTTGGCTGTGGTGAGTCTTCACTGCTGCGCAGGCTTTTCTTTAGTTGCGCTACATGGGCTTCTCACTGCAGTGGCTTCTTGGTGCAGAGCATGGACTCTAGGGCATATTGTTGTTGTTCAGTCTCTTAGTCTTGTCTGACTCTTTGTGACACTATGGACTGCAGCACACCAGGCTTCCCTGTCCTTCACTGTCTCCTGGAATTTGCTCAAACTCATTTCCATCGAGTTGGTGATGCCATCCAACCATCTCATCCTCTGTTGTCCCCTTCTCCTCCTGCCTTCAATTTTGCCCAGCATCAAGGTCTTTTCCAGTGAGTCAACTCTTCACATCAGGTGACCAAAATATTGGAGCTTCAGCTTCAGCCTCAGTCCTTCCAATGAATATTCAGGGTTGATTTCCTTCAGGATTGGCTGGTTTGATCTCCTTGCTGTCCAGGGGACTTCCAAGAGTCTTCTCCAGCACCACAGTTTGAAAGCATTGATTCTTCGGCGCTCAGCCTCCTTTATGGTCCTACTCTCACATCCATACGTGGTTATTGGAAGAACCATAGGCTTCAGTAATTGTGACATGTGGGCTCAGTAGTTACAGTTCCTGGTCTCTAGAGCACAGGCTCCACAGTTGTGGTGCACAGGCTCAGTTGCTCCACAGCAGGTGGGATCTTCCCAGACCAGGGATCTATCCCATGTCTCCTGCATTGGTGATGGATTCTTTATCACTGAGCCACCAGGGAAGCCCCAGATAGTTTCTCTTGAGGGCAGGCCTCGTTAAGAGGTAGAGAATGTTCTGAACATATTGCACAATGGCTATTTTTCCCCCCTCTCCCTGCTGAAAGCCTGAGGGAATTTTTCTCTGATCTTCTCTGTGAGAACTTGGTAGGGCTCCTGGTAGTCAAACTCACAAAAGTATTAGGGTCTGCCTGAGATCAGCCCCACCCCCTGAAGTTTTTAACTCTCAAACTTATCTACACTGAGCCTCCAGCAATCAACTACAGTTTAGGTTCTCTACTCTGATTCTGGGTTTCCCTTGTGGCTCTGCTGGTCGAGAATTCACCTACAACGCAGAAGACCTGGGTGAGACCCCTGGGTTGGGAAGATGCCCTGGAGAAGGGAAAGGCTACCCACTCCAGTATTCTGGCCTGGAGAATTCCATGGACTGTACAGTCCATGGGGTTGCAAAGAGTCGGACACGACTGAGTGAATTTCACTTTCACATTCACTCTGCTTCTGGTTCTGGAGTTTTCTTTTCCTGGGCTTCTTTCTGCTTTGATACATTGGATTTTCTAAATGGACCTGTCTGTCTCTCCAGTTTTGAAGGGTTTGCCCTGTGAGCTCAGTCCTCTGATGGATCTAGAAAGAATTGTTGATTTTCAGTTTGTTCACCTTTTTTCTTATTGTGGAATTGGGAGTGGCAACTTCTAAGGTCCTTATATACCAAGGTCAGAAATCAGGTTTTTATGAATTGAAAGCAGATCTCCTTGTATTTCGTTGAGGATAGCCACTTTAGCATCCTTGTCTGTTAGTTCCAACATCTCAATTCATCTAGGAGTTGGACTAGAATGGTTTTCTTTTCTCCTGATAATGTTTTATATTGTGTGTGTGTAGTACATACATATATATATATATATATTCTTTGTATGCTGGGTAGTTTGGGATTGTATCTTGGATATCATGAGTGTTATAAAATTCAGTAGATACTGGACTATATGATGTTTATCCAGTAAGTACTGTATTTTAGCAGCCAGTTTTGTTGGCTGGGCTTGAACAGCTAACTCTTGTATAGTAGCTCTTGTCTTTGTTCAGATCTGTTGTTTCTGGATGGCTGTTAAGAGTCTAGTCTGTGCAAGTGTTGTTCAGGGTTTAGTCAGAGATGTGGGTAATCAGGGATTAGGGATCTGCTCTTTGGCGCTTTCTCTTCAGTGCTCATGACTTCCTGGATTCTTGTTACCTGATTTTCCAGGGCTGAATGACTAGGTTTTTCCCACCTGCTTGCTTCTGCTCTGAGTACTTGAGCTGCACCTAGACCCAGACTAAAACGCTCAGCATCTCCCCTCCTTCAAGTGAGTGCACAGTCTGCCAGTGTCTGTCTGCTTCTCTTTGCTCACCAGAACCTTCTGGATGGCAGTTACAGTCTCAGTTCTGAGTCTGTTCTTTTGCTTTGCATTTATTTCATACCAGTGTAGTTCAGGATTCAATTACCAGTGTTGTTCAGGATATGGGTAGACAGCATTTGGCTCTCCTCCTCCTGGGATTCCCTCACTTCTTCAGCATTTTTCCAACTCATCTTTCCTGGTTCCCTAGGCCAGGATAATGTCGGGTTTTTTCCATGTGTGCCCTGTCCTCCACTGGCTACTGTTCATCACAAATGCTGACTTAGCCTCAAGCTGAAAGCCATGGTGACTAAAACTTATTTATCTAGCTCTCTGTCTTTGTCCCTCCCAGCAGTTGTGAGTTCTGGTGAGAGTCCGTATGCTTCTGCTCACTGTCTGGTACCTTAAGTTTGTTTCTCTTTCTATCATTCTTAGGCTTTGTGCTTGTTTTGTGTGTGTGTGTGTGTGCGTGTGCATGCACGCATGTGCACATGCAGGAGAGGGAAAGAGTCCTATGGGTTCTGAGTTTATCATGTCCAGAAATGGAAAGTTTTGAGGAGTATTTCTGGAGGGCAAAAAACCAATTCACTGAATAGTCCCTTATTAACCAGCACCATGTGTTCCTTTAGTTAATACTGGCGATATAGAATATTGTGATGTCCAACCTCTGGTTTTCCATACAAAAGGGAGTCCAGGGGGAGACATTTTAGAGATAAACAGCCTCCTTTGGGGGCTATGAACAACATGTATGATCCCACCTCACTAAGTTGTATTGAAAATAGAATTACTTTTCGTCAGTTCTGGAGATTTTAAAAAACCTATTTATTGCTATTGATATTTTGAGTCAAATGCTAGATTCTGTTCTGCTTAGTACAGTGTTGTTGTTTTTTAGTTGTTGAATTGTGTCCAACTCTTTTGTGACCCCAGCTCCTCTGTCCATAGGATTTCCTAGGCAAGAATTCTGGTGTTCAGTAAATCATATTTCATCATAATAAATTACTCATCATTAATAAATTAAGAGTGAGCATTTTGAATATCTCATAAGTGGTTAAAGAAATATATTTGTATATTTTTCTTCTTGTAACCATGCGAACAGGCAGCTAATATATTTCAAGCCATTTTAAATCAAAGATTACTTTGTCCGTGATATACCTTGTTATATAGTGCTATATAACTGAAATATTTGGGAGGAAGTTCCTGTAATGGTTATTTCTTACTAATAACTCATTTGTTGAAGAACTGTAGGGAATAGTGAGCTAGGTAATTAAATAAAGTTCATTTTGTATGAACCTTATAGAACAGCCAGAGTAAATGAGATTATTAACTTGAACACCTTAAGAATGCATATAATAATTAGGAGGCTTGTAGAAATCACCAAGGAATTTACAATGATAGAAGAGCGAGGAATTACAGTTTCACTAATAACGAGGTTAAAGTGTTCTGCATATATGTCTGCATATGTACAAAGTATAAAATTCATCAAAATACAGTTCACAATACTTTTAGCTCATTACCCTCTTGTTAATTCATGTGTAAGAGATTATGTGTGGTGTCTTATGGTAAAGCATTATGGTAAATCATGGGCTGCACTGCTCACTATTGAATGAGATTGCATGAGATCAAAGCAGCCATGTTGGCCTGTCACTAAAATGAGAGATTTGGCATTGACTTGTCAGAGTGGTTATAGTAAAAGAGATGCCGTATGGAGCTATTTCCTGAGATTAATCCAAGTATTCAGCATTGCAACTCAGAAACTCATCGAGTTCTCTTGCCCTAGGCCTCCACTGACTCAGTGCTTTAGGCAGATTGGTGAATCCTGAGAAAGCTTGGGACTTTAAAGGGGCTATGGTAGCTATCTTGCTCTTGGCACTAGTGACCCATAGCTGTGGATCCCCCTCTATGCACCCTCATTCTAGGGATGAAATCCAGTGCCCCAAAGCTGTTTTGAGGCCTTAATTGCATGAGTGAGCTCTAAAAATGTGAAAACAATTATAGACCAGAATAACAAGGTAAGTAAGGCCAAAGAATGTTCTTATGGTTATCCGTGCATGTGGCCAGCAGACTTCATTTTTTTCCCCAGATGATTCTGAAAGATTCCTTTATAGTTTAACAAATTTATATTTGATTCTTCTTGGCACCCAGTTGCATTACTATTGGTTCTGTACCAGACCACATCAACTGTGACCCTTTGTCTTAATCTTCCATCTCTGAGGTAGACGAATGTTTCATTCAGCTCAAAGGGTGGTAAGGAGCTATGTTTCCATGGAGTTTGCCTTGTGTTTCACAGCGTCTGGGTGGTAAGAACAGGAAGAAAAATCTGGTTTAGAATAAACTGTATGAGGTGTTAGAATCCTGTAACGCTTATATGAAGTTCGGTGAAATGCTTTTCCAAAGAGAATTTTCTCCTCCAGTTAGTAGGAGAAATTGGTATGAGGATGGAACCTTCCCTCAGATTGGCTTTCCTGGTAGCTAAAGCAAGACATTGCAGACATTTCAGAAGCAGTTTCCAAGGAGGTGAATGGCTCGTGAGATAATTTTCTTAAGTACTTGGATCCTCATTGTCGCCAGAGGCTTTGAAGCTGTGAGTTACCAAAGAGCCTGATTTGATCTCCTGGGATCTTTGCCAGGTTCATAATTGCATTGAGATTTTCTGTGATCACAAATGACAACATGATGTCTCTCCTTTTATTCTAGCAGAGAGGTGATTCCGAGATGATAAGGAACAAAGAGTAGGTTTTAGTTTGGAAGACTTGAAACATCAGACTTCTTGTAGGCCAAACACAGTAGTATATATCAGAAACAGGTATGCAGCCATGGAGTTTTGACTGCTTGCTTTATTGAGATAGCCTTGAAAAAGTCAGTTAAACTAACCAACATGAGGGCAGGTTTTATGTTATTTAATATTTTGATGATCAGACTCCTGGTATGATGCTTGGCTGTGGAAGATCCTGATAGATAATTGTTAGAATGAGATGTCTGCTGTATTACTGCAATGTTCCTAGGTTGCTTGACTTGTTTTAGCTTGGGAATAGAGGTAGCAATGCTGGACAGAAAGCACAGTAAGAGAGACTTTCCCTCCTGCCCCTGGCAAACAAGTCATTTTTTGAGACTTTCAGGTGTCACCTGGAGAGTTCCCCGGTGGTCCAGTGGCTAAGGCTCCACACTCACAATGGGGGGCCCTGGGTTTGATCCCTGGTCAGGTAACTAGATTCCACGTGCCACAACTAAGATATGGCACAGCCAAATAAATGAATAAATATTTTTTTAAAAAAGAAAAAGTGTCACCTGGTCTGTGATGCTAGACCATATCTTTTCTGGGTACCACTGACCTAATCATTTTTCCCTTAACGTATCCTTTACTTCTTTTATAGCATCTATGGCATTTTTACTTCATTTTTGATGTGTATCTGCCTCTTTATACCACAGTGGAGAGCTCAATTACAGTTCGTTTGCTTACCCTTGGTCTATTAGTAGGAATGAGTTTGGCTGCAATTGGCAGGAAATGCATTTAATAGACACTTAGATAAGGGTGTTGTTATCTCACAAAATAAGTTAGGAGGTAGGCAGTTCAGAGCGAATGCCTTCAAGGGCACATATCTTTCTGTTTTTCCAACCCATTAAGCGTGGCATGTGGTTCTCATTCTCATGGTTGTACAATGGCTGAAGTCCACACCTCACATCTGTATTCCATGTGGGAAGAAAGAGGGCACGTGCAGAAAGGTTTGCCAGAAGTATGTCCTCTGAAAAAAAGACTTTTTCCCCCTTACATCACATTGGTAGAACTGGATCACATGTATACCCACAGTTACAAGGGAGTCTGAGAACTTTTCCGGCCCTCCTCCTAGAGAAAGACTGGGGGCAAAAGCATTGTGGATAGCATTTTTGTATGCAGTCTACAGTGTCTTATTCATAATTGGGGTCTCCCTCAAAAATGTCCTGGCACACATCCAATCAATTCTGTCACATATTGAACAGATTTTAGTCATAGGCTCACCATCTTAAACCTCAAGGACAAAATCTGTTTCTTTGCTATATCTTCAGATTCTTTGCATCTATTTTAAAAGTGTGGTCTGGCTCATGGTTTCAAATTAAACCTACGTTGGCCATTTTCAAGATGAGGGTTATGGTCAGAGATGGAAATATGCAGGAGTACAATAGAATGTGGTTCCAGGAATGTGGCCCCAGCAGTGTGGAACCCATTCAACCCTGTGAGTGATGGACTCCATAAACAATCTGTCTGATTCCTAGGGCTCTGTGATTTCTCGATGTCCTTTAGCTTTCAATTCCTTTCTTCTCTGACCAATTGCATTTCATAGAGGGAGGGGCCGTAGCACTTGATGGGTCCCCTTATGTGTGTGTGGGTGTTAGTCACTCAGTCATGTCTGACTCTTTGTGACCCCATGGACTGTAGCCCACCAGGCTCCTCTATCCATGGAGATTCTCCAGGCAAGAATACTGGAGTGGGTTGCCATGCCCTCCTACTAAGTGTAGTGTGAAAATAAATCTGTATCAACAAGTAACTTCTGAGTGTCCTCTTCTTTAAACTGATTGGAACGAACCTGAGTACATCTGGGAACCTTTAAGACCCTCTGATTTTTGCTCCTGCTGCCCCCACTGTTACTCTTGTCCTAGGACACTCGTTTCTATCATTTGTGGCTCTTATGCATTACTGACTATATTCTCTAGATGGCTGTGAATTGTAATGTCTCTGTCTTTATCCAAATACAGAATGTTTGTTTTCAGCCATAAATTCCCTTGTCCTTACTAACCACAGCCACAAGAAAACCCTACAGTCATATCTATTACACAAATCCCTTTCCTTAGAGACCAGGCTTTCCTCCACAGTCCTTCCCTTTAGTTGTTCCAGGAATGGCAGGAGCTTTATTGAAGGAAGTTTGCTGAAGCAAGGTCTTCACTGCCTCTAGGAAAGTTATGTCCAATTCGGTAGTGGCAAAATTTTTTTTTCCTTTGCAAGTCACATATATAAAGAGGAAGAGATCAAATAAGGGCCACGCATGTCAAGATCTTACTGAGAGGGTAGTTCTTGTGGGAAGAAGTTTTACATTTTGAGAGAAAATATTCTCCATGCATGCTTTTACAATTAAAAACAGTGTCCATGTCCCACAAAGAGCAGAGAGTACAAAATTTTAACCAAAAGCTATAGGCTCATAAAAGAACAAATATAACTAGCTCATACATACATTATATATTATATATTTAACCTGATTGTGATCAAGGAATTGTAAACTAAAGCAATGAGGTGCATTTTTAATCTGTTGACTTCACAAATTTGAAAAACAAAATGCTCATTCTCATTGCCAACAAGTATGGGAAATAGTCTTTAAAAGTTTTTTTTTTTTTCCCTTAAAGACCTAACCCTCCCTAATCTGCTTCCCTTTCTTCTTCCCTCCTTCCTTCACTGTCAACCTCCCTAAAGCCAACCTGAGGCAACCACTCTCTGTAAACAATCACTGTCCTACACTGATGGTAAAAATGAAATTGCTTCAAACTGCCTGGAAGGCAAGATAGCAATAAATATCAATCACCTTAGGAATTTAATCTCAGAAAATAATGAAATGTTCATAAAAATTTAGGTAGGTAGATTTACCACCATAATTTATAAGAAAGAAACAGAACCATCCTAAATGAGCACCCATAAAGCACTGGTTAAATGAGCACCCATAAAGCACTGGTTAAATAAATGATATTCCTATAACATATTATGAAGTGGCCATGAAAATTTATGCATATTCCGAGTTGTCTGTTCCTAAGTATGTATCAGTGAGTGGAAAATAGTTCCCGTACATGTCATCCAAGAATCGATGGTCAGTCCAGTGTTAAAACATGCTGCTGCTGCTGCTGCTGCTAAGTCGCTTCAGTCGTGTCTGACTTTCTACGACCCCACAGATGGCAGCCCACCAGGCTTCGCTGTCCCTGGGATTCTCCAGGCAAGAACACTGGAGTGGGTTGCCATTCCCTTCTCCAATGCATGAAAGTGAAAAGTGAAAGTGAAGTCGCTCAGTCGTGTCCGACTCCTAGCGACCCCATGGACTGCAACCTATCAGGCTCCTCCATCCATAGGATTTTCCAGGCAAGAGTACTGGAGTGGGTTGCCATTGCCTTCTCCTTTATATGTGTTAAAAACATATAATTTGGTTTTTGTGTTATGAACAGTTAAAATAGAACAAGGTAAAGGGGAAAATGAAAAGTTAAAAGATTGATTGAGGGAACTAACCTCAAGTGGTTAGGACTTGTCCAGTGGTTAGGACTCTGCACTTCTACCATGGGGGCACAGGTTCGATCCCTGACCCAGGAACTAAGATCCCGCATGCCTTGCAGCTCAACCAAAAAGAAAAAAAAAAAAAAAGGTTGAGTTTAAGGCTTCCCTGGTAGCTCAGGTGGTAAAGAATCCACCTGCAATGCAGGAGACCCCAGTTCTATTCCTGGACTGGGAAGATGTGCTGGAGAAGGGAATGGCTACCCACTCCAGTATTCTGGCCTGGAAAATTCCATGGACTGTATAGTCCATGGGGTTGCAAAGAGTCAGACAAATTTATAATGAAAGAAAAACAGTGAAGTCGGCAGCTCGATTGTTTAGACTGTTCAGAGGACCTGCAGTCTTAGCCATCAGTTATTGGGTGTTTTTTCTCTGTGTCACCTGGGTGCTAGTTGCTATTGTCAGTGCAGACAGGGCAAGTGAAAGTCTCATCCCTCAAGCAGCTTGTGATCTGAGGGAAACTGAGGGCAGGAGGAGAGAGGGCGACAGAGGATGAGATGGTTGGGTGGCATCACTGACTCAATGGACATGAGTTTGAGCAAACTCCAGCAGATTGTGAAGGACAGGGAAGCCTGGCATGCTGGAATCCATGGCATGCTGGAATCAGACATGACTTAGTGACTGAACAATACAAAAATACACAGAAAACTGGTAAGCAAGCAAGAGAGGGTCATATTTGATGAATGAGTACTATGGATTTGAGTACTATAGAGATTCAGAGAACAGAGAGTTTATGTCCTGTGGGGCTGATAGTGATGCATCTCTAAGGAGGCAGAAAATCATACTGCCCTTAATAATGGTGTTTGGATTCAAATATGCCAAAAGAAAGGGACATCATATTTCAGTGAAGAGGAATGGTATGAACACAGGTTTGTAAGTGGGAGAGAGCTAAATTTTTGCAGAGACATTTTTGTAGAGAGCTAGCTTGATTTGACTTGTAGGGTTCTTGTTGTAGGGGAAAAACAAATAACAGGGACCAGAAGTCAGTCTGGAATGTGACACTTGTCTTCAGACCTCTGATGCAGATTTGCATGCAATTGTGTTTGTTGCTTTTAATTGCATGACACAAAAATATCCATTTTAGTATTAGAGAACCCACTGTAGGACATAATGAAATTAAGCTGAGAGCTGAAAATTTTCCCTTCTTGGTTGAGAGTACTACAGTGGGGACAGCATTAGACTGAGATGTGCTGCAGGGTCTGCCAAGCAGAAACTCTACAGAGTTTGGTTACAACCAACCCAAAACTTGGTTTCCTCATCTGTTAGACAAGTATATTATTATTTGCCAGACTGAACACACAGGGTTCCTAATGTGTAGGTCAAGCATTCATAAAGTGAAAGAAAGGTTCTTGTTGATGCAGGGTTGGAGGATAAAAAAAAAAAAAAAACTTTCAGACAGAACCCCCTCTGTATCCTGTGCTCTCTCAACCTCAGCTCTGATGAAAGGGTGTGCAACTAGGGGACATAAAAGCATTTATAGAGAAATTTGAACCCACCTGAAAATTGAGTACTGACGGGGCAGTAGTCCAGAAAAATGTTCCCCCACCCAGTACCAGCATCTTTAGTGCATTGTCCCCAGACAGCTGGGCTCCAGTATAGGTTTGGGGATTGCTTTTGAGTATGTCCCTGGTGGCTCAGATGGTAAAGAATCTGCCTGCAATGTGAGAGACCAGGTTCGCTCCCTGGGTCAGGAAGATACCCTGGAGAAGGGAATGGCTACCACTGCAGTATTCTTGCCTGGAGAATCCTTATGGACAGAGGAGGCTCGTGAGCTACAGTCCATGGTGTAATAAAGAGTCAGACATGACTGATCAATGAACACTTTCATATTGTAACAAATATCCTCTTTGGTTTTGGCCAATGAATCCCAGGGTTGTACTGATTTGGTAAACTCACCTGACAGGCATTCCACAATGTTTTTCCATAATGCAGTAATTCTTAGGGACCCAAGGCTACCCCCAGATGAACTATAGTCCCTCATCCTTAATTATTTAGAGTGGAATGATATGCTGAATTCTCTTGGCCCATGAGGTTGCTTTGTGGCTATTTTTTTCCTCAGGGCTGCTGCTCTTTTCTGGAGAAGGGCCAGCAGAGTGAGTCAGAGCATCTAGAATTTATTCGTAGAATGGTCCTCAGGATTGCTGTCTGAATCAGCCAAATGTAATGAGTTTCCTTTGGCACGGGCATTCGGTTGGGCCTGGTTTGTTTTTTATTGTATCTAAGCAGTTTTGGGCTTCCCTGGCTCAGACAGTAAAGAATCTGTCTGCAATGTAAGAGAACCGGGTTCAATCCCCGAGTTGGGAAGATCCCCTGAAGAAGGGAATAGCAACCCACTCTAGTATTCTTGCCTGGAGAATTCCACGAACAGAGGAGCCTGGCAGGCTACAGTCCATGGGGTCACAAAGAGTCAGACATGACTGAGTGACTTCTACTTTTTTCAGGCAGTTTTAGGAAGCCATCGAGTGGGTCAATTTCTAAATATATTATACAAATGTAGAGTACCTGGCTTTTGTGCTGTCTTGCCACTGGCCTACTTAATAATAAGAAACTATAGAAATCGTGTTGTAAAATGCCTCATAGTATTTGCTCTATGGATGTTGAAGATACTGTTCATCACATTTCTTCTTTTGAGGACACTCGGGATAATTTTTTTCTCTACTCTCAAAATCATAACTAATAAGGCTTCTAGGCAATTGCTTTGTTTTTATTTTAGAGATACTATGGCTCATGTAGCTAGTAGTGTTTTTCTCTTGGCATTGGCTCCTAAGAAGTTTATCTCTTCCTTTAACAAAGATACAGAGCCTGCCAGCGAGTTTTTCATAGATTAATCTCAGTTCTCTCTATACAGGCCACATTATCCTGAAACTCTTCAATTCTTGATTTCCCCTTTGTCACATTTCCCTCAAAGGCTTTTTATTTTTTAATTTTATTTTCTCTTCTTTAATTATCTAAGTTTATATATGCCATCTTTAATTCTTTCCAGAACTAGACAAGGTATAAGTAAATACAATTAATTTGATACTGAAATGTTCAATTTAATGTGTTGAAATGGTGTCTATTTTGCTTTTGTTGTATATTATGACTTCGTGGTGATCTGGGATACCAAATTAAGTGATACTACTGACGTGTATAACAACTGAACTTTTAGATACAGGAGAGATAAAGTAACAGCTGATCACATGCCTGCAGTAACCCCTGCAGTGAATACCTCAAAGTGTGCACAAGTTCTGTCTTCTTGGCCCTTTCCTGTCAAACTTCTCAAGTCTCAGTTCATTTCACCAGGAAGCCTTTTATAGGAGAGGAAACAGAGTCTCAGAAATTTCTCACAGCTCACTAAGTAACAGAACAAAGGCCTAGCTCAGTGCATGTTCCTTGATCAGGATCAATTCTCCCATACCCACCCTATATAACACAGCTCTTGCTGGATAAAATCCATTTTTGTTTAATCATGGGAAGACTCCAATTTTTGTAGTCTGTTTCAGCTAGGCATTAAGAAACAGGTGGATTAATTTATGCATGTGTGAAGAGCTGATAATGCCCTCTGATTTTCCTACTAATAATATATGCTGGTTTGCCCCCAAAGATAAGATAGCTCTATCTCTAGATATCTAAATCCAGGTTCTCTCATTTATCTGTCCCAAGGCAATAATGAGAAATGAGAATAGCGGTTTATATTTTAAAATCCACACTGCTACATTATTTATGACAGCAAAAATTGGAATCAGTTCTTAATGACTGCAAAAATTTTTATTGTATGATTATAACAAAGTTTATTTCTGAAAGAACATTTAGGGAATGCTTAAATTATGGTTCATGAATGTAATGCACACATCAAGAATCATACTTAGGAAGTACATAATTCATAAGATTATTACGATGTATGAATGAGAGAAGTTGGACACAAAATGGAGTAGTATATAAACTCAACACGTTAAAATACAATATTTTATTTATTCAACGAGTTTTTTACTCGATAAATTTCTCATGTCTAGTATGTGTCAAGTAGAGTGATAAGTATGAAGATCTAGCATCAAACAAGATTTACATGCTCTCTGCCAGCATGAAACAAAATAGGACATGATTATGCAATTGAATCTCCCTTTGGGGATTGGTGGTTTCTCATCAAATGTGATTAAGCTCATTTTCTAGTTTGTGGATTCTCCAGGACCTTGGTTTCATTTCTCTTCTGCGTTTTGTATGGGAATCCATAGTTCTCCAGTTCCATTAGATTGAGTGGTAGAATTTAAAACCAATAGCAACAGACAACATCAAGCCTCATTCCCTGTCATCTTTAGATTTCTTTTTTTAACCTATGTGGTTAGTGTTGCCCAGTGACATCAGTATAATAGCTTCTCCTAGAAATCTATCTGAGTTTATCTGGGCTGCTTATGTAGGAGAAGATACTAGTGTGCAAAGGAAAAACGTTTCTTTGGGGTCTTTCTATTTTACCTTACACCTGCTTTTACAGAATGATTCTTATGGTTGGCTAGCATTATGAACTTAATTTTGTTCTTAAAATTAGTTTTCCTTTGAAAAATTTGAATGATACTTAAAGGAAATGGACCTTCACTCAGAAATAGTGTTTTTATCGAAGAAACTATAAATCTTGTTTATTTAAGAAAGTCATCCTGCAAAATAAACCTTCTTTAGAATTAAGGTTAATGTTCTAATTTCATGTTTAATGGTCCATGTAAACCATTAAATTTTGGTTCTCCCAATAGCTTTAATGTAATATCCTCGGACATATTCATTGCAATGATATGCTTTGTTAGAGAATGATGCAACTTTTTACATGTCATAGCAAGAGCTCTTCTTTCTAAAGCCTTAGAGGTATATCAGATTTGTTCCATATACTATTTGTTATGTTATTTCAATGCCATATTTTTGTCATGTGCCTACACAGTAGGATAGTGGGAATACTAAAAATGTGAGATGGATTTTTTTTTTTTTCTGGTTGAATTGTAAATATTGAGCTCTTGAAGTAAGTTAATATATCTGACCTCATTTAAAAAAAATTATAAACCTGAACTACTTATATGATCACATTTAAAGCACCAGTTTTGTTACATTTAGGGCTAAGATTTTGTTCTGTGGTATGCCTAAGGTAAATACAACCAAAGTCACATGGTTTATTCTTCTACTTTTTCACTCACGCATGGTGTCCATTATGCATTGATCTTGTCCAGCAGTATTAACTTTCTTTAACTGATTGTTCTGCTGTCTGAAGCGTCTTATTAAAATTTAATCAGTAAACTAAAAATAAGCAGCTAATGCTGTAGCGCATTCTGGTAACTCATAAAAGAGAAAAAGAAAGTAAAGCCTAATATAGGCATGTGAGGTTAAAGGAAGGTGAATATTTATTGGCTAGTCAAGAGTATATATGGGCTCCCTAGGTGGTACAGTGGTGAAAAATCCACCTGCAATGCAGGAGACCTGAGTTCAGTTCCTGGGTGAGGAAGATCCCCTGGAGAAGGGAATGGCCACCCATTCCAGTATTCTTGCCTGTGAAATCCCATGGACAGAGGAGCCTGGTGGGCTACAGTCCATGCAATTGCAGAGTCAAATACAAACTGAGCACGTGTGCACAGGTATATATAAATTACCATTTTTCCTCTCGAGATGTGTGATGTAATGGGATCACACTTACAGGTGATATACTTTTCTATTTGCAGAATGTTTACTGCTTTCTGTACTAGCACTGAACTGCTCTGAATTATTTAGTGCTAGTGCTAAGTCTCTTTCAGTTGGGTCTGACTCTTAGCAAGCCCATGGACTGTAGCCCACCAGGCTCCTCTGTCTGTGGGATTCTCCAGGCAAGAATACTGGAGTGGGTTTCCATTTCCTTCTCCAGGGGATCTTCCTGACCCAGGGATCAAACCCGCGTCTCTTGTCTCCTGCACTGGCAGATGGGTTATTTACTTCGAGCGCCACCTGGGAGGCTATATAATAGGGGTAACGCCCATCTGTGCCCCTTGTTTCCACAGAAAAGCTTTTCTGGACAGTGACTATGGTAACATAGTTGTTGAGTTATGTCCTATGTGTGCTGCACTTCCCATCCACCAAAACAAAGCAGATCCCACCCACATGCATTATCTTCATAATTGTTCTTCTCTTTTTGTCTCATGCCCACATTGAAAAGTTCCTTCTGCCTTACTGCTTTTCTTGTCTCTCTTTTCAAAACATTTCTAGATTTAGAAGAGTCATCTAACCATATTCCTGCTATTAGTTCTGTCTTTGCCCCCACTGGCTCTGTTCAGAGGTACTTGTTTTCACAATACTATAGAGAACCTATTGGCGGTTTAGTCATGTCCGACTCTTGTGATCTCAAGGACTGTAGCCCGCCAGGCTTCTCTGTCTGTGGGATTTTTCCAGGCAAGAATACTGGAGTGGGTTGCCATTTCCTTCTCCAAGGGATCTTCCCAACCCAGGGATTAAACTTGGGTCTCCTCATTGGATTCTTTACCAACTGAGCCACTAGGGAAGCTGTTGAGAAAATTATGGTATTTTGCTGATCTTAAAAGTAATATTTGCTTAAATAGGCAAAAGATTTGAAACAGGCACTTCACACAAGATGTCCAAATGGTCAATTAATGTAAAAAGAGTTGTTCAGTTTCACCAATCATCAGGAAGATGTGTGATGCAGTACCACGACCATTCACCAGAATAGCAAAGATGAAAAGGACAGTATCAGAAGTCAGCATGAATGTGGAGCAACTGGAGCCCTATTCTAGTACTGCTGAGAGTGTACAACCATACTGGAAAAGTGGTGATTAAGTAATGAGTAGAGCTGAGTATAAGCATGCCTATAAACCCATTAATTCCACTTTTTGGCATAGATGCAGAAATAGTTATAGATGTTCATAAAAAGACATGTACAAGAATGTTCATAGCACTATTTGTTGTAAACCTAAACTTGAGAAAACCCAAATGTCCATCAGTAGTAAAATGAATGCATTAATGGGGATATAGACCTAGGATGAAATTGGTAGTGAGAATGAATGAACTGTAACTACACAGAACAATATGGATGAATCTTATAAACATGATGCTGAGCAGAAGCCACATTCAAAAGAGCATACATTGTGATTCCACTTATACGAAGTTCAAAAACACTCAAATCTCATCTATGATGTAAGAAATCAGGCCAGAGGCACAAGGGGGGCTTCTGGAGTGCCAATAATGTTCTGTTCAGATCTGGGTACCGGTACATAGTTGTGCTCACTTTATGAAAATTCAACGAGGTATATACTTAGGATTTGTATACTTGCTGGGAGAAATATCAATAACCTCAGATATGCAGATGACACCACCCGTATGGCAGAAAGTGAAGAGGAACTCAAAAGCCTCTTGATGAAAGTGAAAGTGGAGAGTGAAAAAGTTGGCTTAAAGCTCGACATTCAGAAAACAAAGATCATGGCATATGGTCCCATCACTTCATGGGAAATAGATGGGGAATCAGTGGAAACAGTGGCTGACTTTATTTTTCTGGGCTCCAAAATCACTGCAGATGGTGACTGCAGCCATGAAATTAAAAGACGCTTACTCCTTGGAAGGAAAGTTATGACTAACCTAGACAGCATATTCAAAAGCAGAGACATTACTTTGCCAACAAAGGTTCGTCTAGTCAAGGCTATGGTTTTTCCTGTGGTCATGTATGGATGTGAGAGTTGGACTGTGAGGAAGGCTGAGCGCTGAAGAATTGATGCTTTTGAACTGTGGTGTTGGAGAAGACTCTTGAGAGTCCCTTGGACTGCAAGGAGATCCAACCAGTCCATTCTGAAGGAGATCAGCCCTGGAATTTCTTTAGAGGGAATGATGCTGAAGCTGAAACTCCAGTACTTTGGCCACCTCATGCGAAGAGTTGACTCATTGGAAAAGACTCTGATGCTGGGAGGGATTGGGGGCAAGAGGAGAAGGGGACGACAGAGGACGAGATGGCTGGATGGCATCACTGACTCGATGGACGTGAGTCTGAGTGAACTCCGGGAGTTGGTGATGGACAGGGAGGCCTGGCGTGCTGTGATTCATGGGGTCGCAAAGAGTCAGACACGACTGAGCAACTGATCTGATCTGATGTATGTGTGCTTTATTTTAATATTTTATATAAAAGAATAATAAGTACCATGTTATTTATCTACTGCTGCATAACAAATTATCCCAAAGCTTAGCAGTTTAATAATTATCTCACACAGTCAGAGTGTCATTGATCCAAGAGTAGCTAAGCTGGGCAGTTTTAGCTCAGTCTCTCTTACAAGGTTGCTTTCAACATGTCAGCTGGGGCCTGCAGTCATGTGAAGGCTCGAGTGGGCCTGGAGGATCTGCTTCAAGGTGGCTTAGTCATCTACCTGTTGGCAGACACCTCAGTGAAAGCTGCTTATCTTAGCACAGGCTAGAAAAAAGAACAGATAACATTTATTTATTTGCTCATTTATTTCTAGCCTGGGATGGGGGCATGAATGATGGAGTTGCAGAGGGAACCCGTGTTTTCATTACATTCTTCAGTCACGTGGTCTCTGCTGTACCTTGGAAGACAAAGTCTGGAAGTTTTTCCTTTCTCTTTTTCTGACCCAAGCTTATCTTACATTTGAAGCCATGGGTGCAGAGTGGCTTAGCTACTTGTGGAGAAAATAGTTGATAAGGAAGTAAAGAAAGAAGGGGAAAAAAAAATGAACTCTTGGGAGAAATACAACTTGAAGTATCTAAAAAAATGTCATCCCACAACACTTGGGTTGAATTATTGATAATAAAGATATCAATAATACAGTTACAGAATTTAGAGGGTCAGCTACTTAATATACATAGTGGAGAAAATAGTTGGTTTCAGATCCCTGATGTTTCAGGTGGTGGCACAGTATCCAAGTGTAGATTTCTCTGGGGCATTTGAAATGACAGAAGTTAGGGGAAAGGTTAAGACTAGATAGATAGCTTTGTATTTCATTGGGTTTGAAGTGATAATTGAAACATTACTTTGGATGAAATAAATGATTTCTGTTAGGAAATCCCATTGACTTCATCAAGTGATTTACAGGGCATCTAGATTATTTGATGTCATCTGTGATGACTTCTTTTCATTCACTGAGGCACTTCTATAGCTTGAGCATGATTTATTTAGATAGTTACACCATTGTCTTTAATATTTTATTGTGTACTTGAAATACAAGTCCCACTATCATATAAAATTAATATCTCTGACTTAAAAGTTATTAGACAGTTGTCTAACTCTTCTTATTGATAGTGCTAGATCTTTATGTTTCAGTAATATTTATCCTGGGCTTACTTGGATTTCTTTTGACTTGTTGATTTATGGAAATTCAGTAAGCCATTTCCCAGTATACTCCTGGGACTGGCAGATAATGGCTTGTGTCTGTTTTATATGGCGCATGCTTTTTACACTTTTAAGTGGTTGAAAATTTTTTAAAGGAAATTTCATGACACACGAAAATGATATAAAATTTTAATTTCACTATCCAAAAATAAAGTTTTATTAAAACACAGCCTTCAGAATGGGAGAAAATAATAGCAAACGAAGTAACTGACAAAGAATTAATCTCAAAAATATAGAAGCAACTCCTGCAGCTCAATTCCAGAAAAATAAACGACCCAATCAAAAAATGGGCCAAAGAACCAAACAGACTTTTCTCCAAAGAAGACATACAGATGGTTAACAAACACATGAAAAAGATGCTCAACATCACTCATTATCAGAGAAATGCAAATCAAAACCACAATGAGGTACCATTTCATGCCAATCAGAATGGCTGCAATCCAAAAGTCTACAAGCAATAAATGCTGGAGAGGGTGTGGAGAAAAGGGAACCCTCTTACACTGTTGGTGGGAATGCAAACTAGTACAGCCACTATGGAGAACAGTGTGGAAATTCCTTAAAAAACTGGAAATAGAACTGCCATATGACCCAGGAATCCCACTGCTGGGCATACACACTGAGGAAACCAGAAGGGAAAGAGACACGTGTACCCCAATGTTCATCGCAGCACTGTTTATAATAGCCAGGACATGGAAGCAACCTAGATGTCCATCAGCAGACGAATGGATAAGAAAGCTGTGGTACATATACACAATGGAGTATTACTCTGCCATTAAAAAGAATACATTTGAATCAGTTCTAATGAAGTGGATGAAACTGGAACCTATTATACAGAGTGAAGTAAGCCAGAAAGAAAAACACCAATACAGTATACTAATGCATATATATGAAATTTAGAAAGATGGTAATGATAACCCTGTATGAGAGACAGCAAAAGAGACACAGATGTATAGAACAGTCTTTTGGACTCTGTGGGAGAGGGTGAGGGTGGGATGATTTGGGAGAATGGCATTGAAACATGTATATTATCATATGTGAAACAGATCACTAATCCAGGTTCGATGCATGATACAGGATGCTCGGGGCTGGTGCACTGGGATGACCCAGAGGGATGGGATGGGGAGAGAGGTGGGAGCAGGGTTCAGGATGGGGAACACATGTACACCCATGGCGGATTCATGTTGATGTATGGCAAAACCAATACAATGTTGTAAAGTAATTAGCCTCCAATTAAAATAAATATATTTTAAAAAAAAGAACACAGCCACACACAATTTCATTTCTGTGGCTGCTTTCATGCTACAATAGCAAAGTCGAATAGTTTAAGCAGAGACCATATGGCCTGCAAAGCTCAACATTTACAGAAACAGTTTACAGAAAAAGTTTGGCCCTTTACAGAAAAAGTTTGCTGACCCCTGGTATACAACCAACAGTTATTGATAAACTACATTGATAAACTACTAAAAAACAAGTATTCAAAAAATGCTTGCCTGTTTACACAGATTTAAATAGTCCCTATCCTCCTTTCAGGCCTTATTTTTGTATCCTTGCTGTGCACCGCTATTTGTCACAATTTAGCATACTATACATTTTGCTTGTTTCAGTAAGCAAGCACAGGCTTCCACCCATCTAGGTTGTAACTTTCCTGAGGGCAGGGATTTTTATCGTTTTTATTTACTGCTGTCTTTCCAGCAACTAGGCACAGGGTAGAAACACAATATGTATTTGCATCGTCATAGTGTTTGTGGAATTGAAAAGAAGGTTGTGCTGCTGCTTTGTGTATATCACTGGGAGGAACAGCATTTATAAATATTTATAATATACACATATACATTTTAACATTATTTTATATCATGATTTAGAATTGTATAATTATTAGTACTTAATATGTACATATTAAAATATATATCTTAACTTTATGTCAGTTATTTTATTTATACATTGAGGTTAATGGGCCTAGTGAAGTGAATGGTGTGGAGTAAGTACCCAAAGTTTGGAGCAGTTGAAGACTTCAGCCAGCTCTTCGGGAAGAGGCTGTTTTATGAAGAAGGGGCATTGTTTAGCACTGTTCCACAACATTTAGAATCCAAACTCTTTTTCAGGCAGTGAAGCCTTCTATGATTTGACTATTTCTTTCTCTAACCTCTTCTCTCTTTCTTACCACACCAAAGCCATGCTGAACTTTTTAAAGTTCCTCTATACCTTAAGCTCCTTTATGTATGGTCTTTTTAAAAATAAATTATTATGACCCCCTATAGACTCTAAGCTATATTAGGGCAGGGATCAAATCTGTCTTATTTACCATCAGCTCTGCAGTGCTTAGCAAAATTCTGACATTTAGAAGCAGTAACTAAAAATATGTTGAATGCCTATGTGTATGATTTACAGGTATGATTTAAAGAGCACTGGACTTGGTGTTGGAACCCCTCAGTTAAAATCCTGTGGAGTGTGTTCCAAATCTTAATCTGGATGCCAGTTAGAGCAGGTGTGTTTGTGAAGTCTTTGAGCTGTGCACGTATGAAAGTGTACCAAATTGATGTAAATGTGTTGATGAACTAAAAACAGCAATCCTGGGACTCTCCTCCTTACTGATGATGTGAACATGCATAAGTCAATTTCTTTGAAAGTTAGTTTTATCACTTATCAAAAGTTATTGTTGTGAGCACTCATGAGATGATATATATGGAATGGCTTTACTGTTGTAGATATATAACATATACCAGTAGAGTTTTTATTATTTGGAGGATGTGGAAGTGGAGAAGATGCAGAGGGGAAGCTCTGAGGAACCCGGTAGAGTAAACTCACCTCTTAAAGAAGGCCCTTCAGCAGCTCAAGAGAGTTGGGGCTTTAAGAGACATCATGAAGAGACAATGGATTTCCTCTCAACTCTAGAGTATGCCACAGGGCCCTTAGGCCCACTTACTCTTCAAAATCGAAAGGACTTTGGGGCTTGGGGAAGAGCAGGAGACTAGGACTGGCACAGCCTTTAGCAGGATGTCCAGAAATTAATGCAAGTATCTGAGTCCTCCACAGTAGAGGACAGGGAAATGATGGACCTACCTAATCAGCCATGAGAGAGCCATGTGGCTCAAAAATAAAACCGTCATCAAAGTGCTTCTCTACAAATTCAAATGTACCCTTCAGTGTTTCAGAACTAATAATCGAGTCTCAGAGGATTGCTGAAAGAAGAATCGCTACCAGGATTGGGAGTTTCCAGGCTCTGATTGTCACTGGAAGCTTGGGAAAAGAGGCACAAGCACATTTAAGGACAGCAAAAATGGCAAAGGAAGCTCATAAAGAACTGAGGGCACACATTCCAAACTTAAATAGGACATGCAACTGATGCTAAAACTTTAAAATCAACATTTTTAAAAATTCGGCTCATTAAATATATAATATTCTACTCTCTGTCTTAAGTAGTAATATTTACACTTAATACTTACTTTGCCAACAAAGATCTGTCTAGTCAAGGCTATGGTTTTATCAGTAGTCATGTGTGGATGTGAGAGTTTGACTATAAAGAAAGCTGAGCACCGAAGAATTGATGCTTTTGAAGTGTGGTGTTGGAGAAGACACTTGAGAGTCTCTTGGACTGCGAGGAGATCCAGCCAGTCCATCCTAAAGGAAATCAGTCCTGAATATTCATTGGAAGGACTGATGTTGAAGCTGAAACTCCAATACTTTGGCCACCTAATGTGAAGAACTAACTCATTTGAAAAGACCCTGATGCTGGAAGGGATTGGGGGCAAGAGAAGAGGACAACAGAGGATGAGATGGCTGGATGGCATCACTGACTCAATGGACATGAGTCTGAGTAAACTCCTGGAGTTGGTGATGGACAGGGAGGCCTGGCGTGCTGCAGTCCATGGGGTCGCAAAGAGTTGGACACAACTGAGCAACTGAACTGAATGTATTGAACCAGATCGGCCACCAGAACTACACTGAACCAAGACATTTGGGGGAATGAAAATCTTTGTTACCCTCCTCACAGGTCCTGTTCACTGTTTATTTGTTGTTACATTGAACTGTTCTCATTTAATCTTCCCTCAAAGTCTGTGAAATTAGGGCTACCAATAATAATTGCATTATGGTTGGAAAAACGGAGGCTTGGAGAGGTTAAATCCCTTGCCCAAGGCCACATAGCTAGTAATTGGCAGGGCAGTCTCAAACCTGGAACACATGGTGGCAAAGCTCACACTCTGACCTGGTGGTGGAACCCTTGTCAGGAATGTGTGAAACCTGCCATTATTTAAGAGGCCACAGTTCTGGAAATTTGCTCAGTGCCAGAATGCCTGCCTGATATAAGAAATTAATACCACAGAGAAGAAATCCCGAAAACTGTAGACTTAATGAATCTTACTTGAACGTACAGGAAGAAAGTAGTAGCATCTGTAACGTTGTTACTGGACTGTAAGCTCCAGAAAAGCAGATAATGTTTCTTTCATTTGCCATGTTTCTCTGAAGCAGGGTTTCTTAACTTGGATATTGTTGACATTTTGGATCAGATAATTCTGTGTTGTGGGGGACTATTCTGAAAACTGTGGAATGTTTAGCAGTATCCTTGGCTTCCTCTACCCCTGAGATGTTAGTAGCATCCCTCCCCAGTTTTAACAAGCAAAAATATCTTTCATGTGTGTGCGCTCAGTTGTGTCCGACTCTTTGCAGCCCCAAGGACTGTAGCCCATGAGGCTCCTCTGTCCATGGGATTTTTCAGGCAAGAATACTGCTGTGGGTCGCCATTTCCTCCTCCAGGGGATCTTCCCAACCCAGGGATCAAACCTGTGTCTCCTGCATTGGCAGGTGAATTCTTTACCACTGCGCCAGCCTCTCAAATATCTGTAGATAATGTCAAACGTCTCTTGGGGAGAAAATTACCTTCAGTTGAGAACAACTGCCCTTTTAAAGAGTAGAACAGCACCTGGTAAGTAAAAGACCCCCATTATTTTTTTAATTGACTGAAGATAGGAATGAACAATGTTCCACAAAGTAAACAAAATGACTAGAGCAAACCTTGAAAAAGTTTTTGAACTTTAACAGTTATGTATTTTTATATGCATTAGCAAAAACATTGAATTTGTGATTTCACATAGTGTTTTACAGGATAAGGCTAAAGTGAACAGTGAAGTTTAAAAAAATGACTTCATTGAAGGAAATCTGAAGTGAAGACAATAAATGCATTTAGCAAAAATCAATAAATCAACTAAGGTGGTATGTAAGTGACTGAAGTATGATTCATTGATCTATATAGTAAGGAAAACTTAGGCAAAAAGATTGTCCTAAACATACTTGGTATGAGAGCCTCCCCTAAGTCTGGCCACTAGAGCTCTCATTGGGAATGATCTGGTGTCCTGCACAACCTAGACGCAGATGTAGAAGACAAATTACTTACCCTCTGAAAAGTGCGGTCTGATGGACACTGTAAGGTATGCACATCTGTACAAGATAGCACCTAAGTTCCACATTGTCTTAGTTCAAAGGAAAAGAGATGACTTCCTGTTCGTGGAATGAGGAATGGCTTCACTACCAATAGTGAGGGATGAATGGGATTTTAGTAGGTATGGATAATGTAGAGAAGAGCAGAGGCATAGAATTGGAACAGTTTAAAGCATACTTTTGGGATGAGTAGAGGCCGGTTTGGCTGGAATGTAGGGTGACTGCTGATGAAGGTGGAACCTGCTTATTGAGAATGTTTAATACCAGGCTGGGTAAACCCATGGAACAGTGATTTTTATTTAGATTTGTTAATGTCTGGCTAAAAGCTGCTTTATTGTTGTTTTTACGTATGTTGTCATTACTTTAAGATATTAGCATTGATGTATGGCAAAACCAATACAATACTGTAAAGTAATTAGCCTCCAATTAAAATAAATTAATTTTAAAAAAAGAAAAAAAAAGAAATTAGCTTAACCCTGGCAACAGGAGAAGCAGAGTAGTAACCTGGGACTGGGGGAATCCAGGGTTTATTGTCAGTAGGCGGTAAACTCCATACCTCTGTCAGGAAATTGTCTTCTTTAAAACAAAATTCGGGTCTTTGGAAGTTTATTGCTGGAACACTAGGTGAGTCAACTGACGGTTACCTCCTTGGTTTCATCTTCCCCTGGAAGAGAGTTGCCTCTGAAACCTGTTCTCTCCACTGTGTTGACCTCTGGAGAGGCCAATCCTCTTGAAAGTCCTGGCTTAGGCCTGAAAGCCTTTTGTGGTTCCCCGAACACAACTGAGAAAGACTTGATTCTTTGCAAAAAGACTATTAAATATTAAAGAACAAACAGGAAATAAAGTACAAGAAGTCTTGCCAGTCAAATCTCCTCTTTTCCATACTGCCGCCACTCAGAACTTCTTGAAATCCAAGTGTAGCCACGTGGCTCCCCGGCTTAACACTTGAATAGCTTCTCGTCTCTACAGGGGTTGCATTTTAGTGTATTTACTGTCATGCGGTTTTTTCTAGAGTGAGAAAAGTTTTGTGATTCTCTCTACATAATGCTTATTTTATGTGTCCGACTTAAAGGAGTCTTTTAAGGAGGATTTAAAATTGAGTTGATACCGGGAAGGGTGAAGGACCTTCCTGTGAATATGTAGGCGAGTTCAGCTCTTCCCCAAAGCCTTCTCAGAATAGCTAATCAGAAGGGTCAAGGCTCACTAACCTCTGCTTTCCGATGATGTTTCTAGGCTCCCTCAAGGAGAAATCCCAGTAAGTGGGACTACAGCCCTCTATGTCAATTCACCCTGAAGACTTTGGCCCTAACCCATTTTATATATTAGTGTTCTGCATAAGATTTTGCGAGTGTGACCTGCTGCTTTAAGTAAAAGGTGGAGTGAGGAAAAATCATTAGATGATTTCTCAAGTTCCTTTTGACTTCAAAATACTGTGCGAATTAACCCCCTTGACTTCTTTCTGGATTCACTGTTACTTTTGTTCTGTACAATTAAAGCCTTGTTAGATAGTAATGAAATCTCAGAGCTAAAAGAGGTTTTAGCAGTTATCTTCTGTGGGTTCCCAAACTGAGCTCACAAGAATAGAACTCCTAAGAAATACTGATTGCTTATGAAAAGGATTGTATAGCCAAATACATGGAGAGAGTATACTTTTGTCACATTGCTTATTAGCATTTTTAAGGCTCTGAAAAGTTTTATAATAAACCCATTTAACCTTAAGATAGCATTTCTTCCATTTATTTGATCAGAGCCTTGTTTTTGAATAATGCACCTTTTAACATTCTGTGGACATCAACTTGGGAAACATTCATCTAATTCTGCTCCTTCCTTTTGCAAGGAACTTGAGATAGAAATAATTTTCCAGTGTTGTACAACTCGTTATCAGGTTTCAGTCATGTATTTATTCCCTGAGTGTCCCTATTTCATATAGACTTAATTTCTTTCTTTCCCAGCTTTATTTGAGATATAATTGATATATAACATTGTATAAGTTAAAGTTGTACAATGTGATGATTTGATTCATAAATATATTGTGAAATGAAAGCCACAATAAAGGTTAGTTAGCTGATCCATCACCTCACATAGTTAGAATTTTTTGTGTGATGTATTGAGAACTTTTAAGGTCTACTTGTTTAGCATTTTTCAAGTATACAGTAAGTATTGATAACTGTAATCATCATACTGTATATTACGTCCCCAGAAATTACTCATCTTAAAATTGGAAGTTTGTACCTTTTGACCATCTTCACCCATTCTTACCACCACCCCTGCCCCACCCCTTGCCACCACCATTCTACTCTCTATTTTTGTAAGTTTTTTTTTTTTTCAGAGTCTACACAGAAGTGAGATTATACAGTATTTGTTTTTTGGGGTCTGCCTTATTTCACTTAGCCTAATGCTCTCAAAGATTCGTCCGTGTTGTCACAGATGTTAGAATTCCCTTTCTTATGACTAATAATATTCCTGTGTGTGTGCTTGCACGTGCATTTCTTTATCTCTTCACCTGTTGATAGACATTCAGGTATTTCCATGTCTCAAATATTATAAATGATGCTGCAGTGAACATGGTGGTGCAGGAATCTCTTCAAGATAGTGATTTCTTTTCCTTCACCTATATACCCCAAAGAGGAATTGCTGGATCACATGTTATTTCTGTTTTTTATTTTCTTGAGGAACTTTCATACTCCTTTCTCCAGTGGCTGTACGAGGTTAAATTTGCATTAGCAGTGTCCAAGGGTTCCCTTTTCTCCATATTCTCAGTAGCATTTGTTCTCTCTCATCTTTCTGTAAGTAGGCATAGTAACAGGTGTGAGGTGTGATGTTCCATTGTATTTTTGTAATGTATTTTTAACTGGAGGATAATTGCTTTACAATATTGCGTTATCTTCTGCCATACAACAACGTGAATCAGCCATAAGTATACATATGTCCCCTCCCTCTTGAACCAACTCCCCCACCCCTCATTGTGGTTTGATTTGCATTTCTCTCAGGATTAGTGATGTTGAACACCTTTTCATGTACCTGTTGGCCATTTGTGTATTTTCTTTTGAAAGATGTTTATTTAGATCCATTGCCCATTTTAAAATTTGATTGTTTTCTGCTGTTGAGTTGTATAAGTTCATTGTATATTTTGAATATTAACCATTTGTTGGATATGTGGTTTGCAGATAAACTCTCCCATTCCTTTGGTTGCCTTTTCATTTTGTTGATCATTTCTTTTCTATACAGAAGCTTCTAAGATTGATGTAGTCTCATTAATTTGTGATTTTTTTACCTGTTTTTTCCCCTTTGTTTTCTTCTAGGAATTTTTATGAGTTCAAGTCTTACATTTAAGTCTTTAGTTCATTTAAAGTTAATTTTTGTCCATGGTGTAAGGGAGGAGGTCCATTTTCAATTTTTTTAATGTGAATATCTAGTTTTCCCAGAATCATTTGTTAAAGACACTGTTTTTTCCCCATTGAGTGTTTTTGGCTCCCTTGTCATATATTAGTTGACTTTATATGCTTGGATTTATTTCTGGACTCAGGATTCTGTTTTTTCAGTCTATTTGTCTTTTTTTTATGCTAGTACTTCTAGGTTGTTTAATTTGTTGGTGGGTAATTGTTCATAGTAGTCTCATGATCATTTCTATTTATTTGGATCTTCATTTTTTTCATTGGTCTAGCTAAAAATTTGTCAGTTTTGTTCATCTGTTCAATGAACCAACTTTTAGTTTTGTTAATCTTTTCTGTTGCTTTCCTATTCTTTATTTCTTTCTGCTCTAATATTTAGTATTTAATTCCTCTACTAATTCTGGGCTTAGTTTGTTCTTCTTTTACTAATTTCTTTATG
The DNA here is from genome assembly GCF_002263795.3 of Bos taurus. NCBI lineage: Eukaryota > Metazoa > Chordata > Mammalia > Artiodactyla > Bovidae > Bos > Bos taurus. The sequence continues at coordinate 106,107,325 of NC_037357.1, forward strand.
GCTAAAGTTCGGTTGTTCTTTTGAGATCTTCTTTTTTCTTTTATAAATTTACCACTATAAACTTTTTAGAACTACTTTGGTTGCATCTGATGGGTTTTCTTGTATTGTATTTCAGTTTTTGTATGTCTCAAGATTTGTTTTATTTACCTTTTGATTTCTCTTCTTTGGTCCATTGGTTGGTCAGGAAGATGTTGTTTAATTTCCATGTACTTAATTTTTTTCTTGCTTTCCTCTAGTTATTGATTACTAACTTCATAACATTGTATTTGTAAAAGATGCTTGATATAATTTCTGCCTTCTTGAATTTGTTGAAACTTATTTTTTGGCCTACCATATGATCAATCCTAGAAAAAGTTTATTCTTGAGAAAAATGTGTATTCTGCTACTGTTGGATGGAATGCTCTCTGTCTGATCTATTTAGTCTGTAGTGTAGTTAAAATCCACTGTTTCCTGATTGATTCTCTATTTGGATGATGCATCCATTGTTGAGAGTGGGATATTAAAGTCAGCACATGTTACTGTATTGCTGTTTGTTTCTCATTTTATTTGTAGTAGTACTTGCTTTATATATTTAAGTGCATCTAACATTAGGCTCATAAGCATTTACAGTTGTTATATCTTCTTGATGAAATTGACTCCTTTTTTTTTATATAATGGCCTTCTTTTGTCTCTCATGACCATATTTAGCTTAAAGTCTACCTTGTCTGATCTAAGTATAGTTATCCCTGCTTTCTTTTGGTTTCTACTTGCTTGGAATATCTATTTCCATCCCTTCACTTCATTTTATATGTGTCCTTAAAAGTAAAGTAAATCTCTTGTAGACAGCATATCATTGAAATCTTATTTTTTATCTACTCAGCCATGCTGTTTTTGATTGGAGAATTTAACCCATTTACATTTAAAGTAATTATTGCTAGATATTACCATTTTATTCTGTTGAATTCTTCAGTTATTGTATTCCTCAGCTCTAAGATTTCTGTTTTTCAGAAAGAGACTCACAGACTTAGAGAACAAACTTATGGTTGGGGGGAAGGAAAGGATGGAGGGATAGTTAAGGAGTTTGGGATGGACATATACACATTACTAGTCTTAAAATGGATAACCAACCAGGACCTACTGTATAGGATATGGAACTCTCCTCAATGTTATGTGGCAGCCTGGATGGGAAGGGAGTTTGTGGAAGAATGGATACATGTGTATGTATGGCTGTGTTCCTTTGCTGTTCATTGAAACTATCACAACATTGTTTGTTAATTGGCTATACCCCAATACAAAATAAAAAGTTAAAAAAAAAAAAAAAAACAGTGGACACTTCTATCAACCCCCAAAAGATCCTGTTTTTTTGTTTTGTTTTTTTTTTTTATGGTTTCTGTTTACTTCTTTAACCTTTTGTTTTGTTCATGTGCTATTGTCCTGATTTTCTTTAGTTGTCAATGTGTTCTTGTAGTTCACTGAAAGTTCTTTAAGAGAATTTTTCTGAATTCTTTTTCAGATAGCTTATAGACCTCTGTTTCATTAGCGTCAGTTGTTGTAACTTTTAGTTTCTTTTGGTGATGTCATGTTTAACTGTTTCCTGATTCCTTGCATTGGTGTCTGTTCATTTGTTTAAGCAATCTCCTCCTCCAGACTTTACAGGTTCGCTTCTGTAGAGAAAGACCTTCACCACTCATGATAGCTTTCAGCTGTGGGTCAGCTGATAGCTTCCACAGTCAGCAGGGCTTGCACTTGGAGTCTCATTGGGTGAGGCCATTGCCTATGCTCTGAGGTTGGGGGAAATGCCACTGACTGGGCTCCACTGTTGGGTAGGCCTATTGGCTGGGCTCCAAGTTCAAGCAGAACTACTAGGTGACCATCTCCCTGTTTGGGTGGGGCTACCAGTTTTGCTCAGCAGTGAGATGGGACCACTATCTGAGTTCTGATATCACCTCCAGTTGGGTAAGGTCCCAGACTGTGTTTGTTGGTAGGGTGGTGCCACCAGTTCAATTCCATGATTGAGCAGGACTATGGGTTGGTTCAGCAGTCACGCCTTGTTGTGTGGGATCTCAGACTGCACTCCACAACCCAATGGTACTGCTGGCTGGATTTTATGTTTAAGCAGGGCCCCAGGCAGGACAGAGTGTTTTTACATGGCTTCAGGTTGTGCTTCAGGATTAGGTGGGGCCACAGACACTGCCATGAAGTTGAACAAGGCTGCATGCTGCTGAGCTTCCTTGTTGGGTGGGACCGCAAGCTACCCTTCTTCATTGGACAAGATTACTAGCTGGGCTTCCTGCATGGGCAAGACCACAGGCTGTTCCCAGCAAGTGAGCCGGGCCATAGGCTGGGCTCCTCAGTTTATCATGGTTGTAAGGCTGGGCTCCTCAGCTTATCATGGTTGTAAGGCTAGGCTCCTGTGTTTGTTGGTAGGGTGTAGGAGTAGGTTGGGAGTGTAGGCTCGGCTCTGCCTCTCTAGCAGTCCCATAGGCTGGGTTCTCCTGTTGCCCAGGGTTACTCTTCCAGCTCCCTGGTTTTGACATTACTCTCCTCTATATGTTTGACTTAAGCAGGTTACATATTCCTTAACATAGTGATAAATTATGTCTTAGAATTGTGCCTCTCTGGTGCTTAGCTCCATATTGGGAATTTGACAAGTGAACAGTAAATGTGTGGTAGTTTTGTGATTAAACCCTGTAAGAAAATGAAGCCATTGTGGTATAAATTAGCTTCTGTGTGTGTGTATTTTCCTAAAGAAACAGAATTGCTGCTCCTCCATGCATACCTGCATTTGCAGTATGTATTTTTCTCCTCCAAAGTTTCTGTTGTCAGTAGCTCATAGTTATTATTGATTCATGCTGTTTACTGGTAGTAACTCTGTGGGCTGCTTTGCCGGAGGGATAATTTGATTAGAGGTACTGCTGTTTGACACCATTCAGGAAAATGTTACACTGTAAAGGGTATTGGATTTGTCACAGAGTGACACTGAAGAGAAACCGGGGATAGACAGGCTAATAACACACTAGCCTTGTTATTAAAATTGAGCCTTTTGGCATTTTTGTCCACCTTTTTTTTGTTGATATCCCTGCTTTCCTATGAAAGAAGCATGTGACCACTTTGATGACTTTTATTTGGCAAGGGCAGAAACTAATGCCAGATAAACAAGGTCATAGCCAACTGATATGGAGCCCATGTGTTCCAGAATACTGTGTTTCCATCTTCTGAGGTTAGATATCAGCTTTATTTATATAAGGGGGAAAGATTGGAAAGCACTGAAATGAAATGCTCATGTTGACAACATCAGTTTTAATGGAACTTGAATCTGACTGTGTGTGTGCTGTCTTTTGCAGAGGGACTCATCATCCAAGGATCTACCAGAGACCACAGGAAAACATGGGGAGAAGTAAGTCTCTCTTCACTTTTAAATAATTTAGATTCTCTCTACAGTAATCCACTATATACAGGAAATTAGATTTGCAACTCAAAGTTTTTTTTTCTTTTGTGGACAACTAAATTGTGTTTCTGGTTAGTGTTAGAAAGGTTTTGTCTGAAGCAGTGCTGTGCAGAGACAGGTTGCTCACTGGAAAGAGTTTTCCTCCCCCACACCACTCCCCCACACCACTCCCCCACCCCTGCTCTTTTCTGAACATCTCTTAGTACAGGGAGAGAAGGCTCAAACTTGATATTATATAAACCTGCCCTAATCTTTGCTTCTTTACAACTCTTAGCAAAATTACTCACATGCTGCTAATGATTTCTAAGGCCTTATTGATAATAACATAAACAACAATATGATTGAACTATGCAACTAATGATAATAGGGGAAAAAATCACCTGTGAGGTTGACTTAAATGGCTTTGGTTGCCTGTAAAGTGTTAAAGACTGGAAATAAGACCCATTAAATCAATTCTTTTTGTCCATTTTTCATTTCTCATAAGGCTGTTATATGGGCAGTTGACAACAGACAAATTTAAGGTTATTTCTTTGTTAACCAGCCACTGCAGTGACCTGATGATAAATTCTAATCAACATAGGTCATGAAATCTGATGTTATAAAGGACCTCAAAGGAAGAGTTGGTGTTGGGTATTATAATGAGAAGAGTACTTGGCAGAGAGAGTCAGAGTCCTGAATTCAAGTTCTACCTCTACTGTTTTGATCAAATCCTGTCATTGCTCTAAACTTGTCTGTTCATCTCTGTTCAGTTCAGTTCAGTTGTTCAGTCGTGTCCAACTCTGTGACCCCAGCACAGAGTGCTGAAGCACACCAGGCTTCCCTGTCCATCACCAACTCCTGGAGCTTACTCAAACTCATGCCCATCGACTTGATGATGCCATCCAACCACCTCATCCTCTGTTGTCCCCTTCTCCTCCCACCTTCAGTCTTTCCCAGCATCAGGATCTTTTCCAATGAGTCAGTTCTTCACATCAGGTGGCCAAAATATTGGCGTTTCAGCTTCAGCATCAGTCCTTCCGATGAATATTCAGAACTGGTTTCCTTTAGGATAGACTGGCTGGATCTCCTTGCAGTCCAAGGGACTCTCAAGAGTCTTCTCCAACACCACAGTTCAAAAGCATCAATTCTTTGGCACTCAGCTTTCTTTATAGTCCAAATCTCACATCCATACATGACTACTGGAAAAACCATAACTTTGACTATGTGGACTTTGGTTGGCAAAGTAATATCTCTGCTTTTTAGTATGCTGTCTGGGTTGGTCATAGCTTTTCTTCCAAAGAGGAAGCATATTCTCATTTCATGGCTGTAATCACCATCTGCAGTGATTTTGGAGCCCCCCAAAGTAAAGTCTCTCACTGTTTCCATTGTTTCCTCATCTATTTGCCATGAAGTGATGGGACCGGATGCCATGATCTTAGTTTTCTGAATGTTGAGTTTTAAGCCAGCTTTTTCACTCTCTTCTTTCACTTTCATCAAGAGGCTCTTTAGTTCTTCTTCGCTTTCTGCCATAAGGGTGGTGTCATCTGCATATCTGAGGCTATTGATATTTCACCTGGCAGTCTTGATTCCAGCTTGTGTTTCATCCAGCCCAGCATTTTGCATGATGTACTCTGCATATAAGTTAAATAAGCAGAGTGACAGTATACAGCCTTGATGTACTCCTTTCCCGATTTGGAACCAGTGTTGTTCCATGTCCAGTTCTAACTGTTGCTTCTTGACCTGTATACAGATTTCTCAGGAGGCAGGTAAGGTGGTCTGGTACAGTCAGCAAAAACAAGACCAGGAGCTGACCATGTCTCAGATCATGAACTCCTTATTGCAAAATTCAGACTTAAATTGAAGAAAGTAGGGAAAACCACTAGATCATTCAGGTATGACTTAAGTCAAATCCCTTATGCTTAAACAGTAGAAGTGACAGATAGATTCAAGGGATTAGATGTGATAGAGTGCCTGAAGAACTACGGACAGAGGTTTGTGACATTGTACAGGAGACAGTAATCAAGACCATCCCCAAGAAAGAGAATGGTTGTCTGAGGAGGCCTTACAAATAGCTGAGAAAAGAAGAGAAGCTAAAAGCAAAGGAGAAAAAGAAAGATATACCCATCTGAATGCAGAGTTCCAAAGAATAGAAAGGAGAGATAAAACGCATTCATCAGTGATCAATGCAAAGAAATAGAGGAAAACAATAGAATGGGAAAACTAGGGATCTCTTCAAGAAAATTAGAGATACCAAGGGAACATTTCATGCAAAGATGGGCACAATAAAGAACAGAAATGGTATGGACCTAACAGAAGCTGAAGATATTAAGAAGAGGTGGCAGGAATACACAGAAGAACTATACAAAAAACATCTTAATGACTCAGATAACCACAATAGTGTGATCAGTCACCTAGAGCCAGACATCCTGGAATGCAAAGTCAAGTGGGCCTTAGGAAACATCACTACAAACAAAGCTAGTGGAGGTGATGGAATTGCAGTTGAGCTATTTCAAATCCTAAAAGATGATGCTGTGAAAATGCTGTACTCAATATGCCAGCAAATTTGGAAAATGTAGCATAGGCCACAGGACTGGAAAAAGTCAGTTTTCATTCCAATCCCAATGAAGGGCAATGCCAAACAATGTTTAAACGACCGCACCATTGCACTCATCTCACACACTAACAAAGTAATGCTCAAAATGCTCCAAGCCAGGCTTCAACAGTATGTGAACCATGAACTTCCAGATGTGCAAGCTGGATTTAGAAAAGGCAGAAGAACCAGAGACCAAATTGCCAGCATCTGCTACATCATCGAAAAAGCAAGAGACTTCCAGAAAAACATCTACTTCGGCTTTATTGACTACACCAAAGCCTTTGACTGTTCATCTCTGTGGTGGGATTAATAACATAGCACACTGTTAGCCTCAGATGGTTGTGGGTGGCATAATGTGAGAATATATATGAAAGCATGTTGAAAATCCTAATGTATAATGGAAGAATGCAGAGGTCTCTGCTCATTGCTGTCCTTGTTGAAGACGTAGATCTCCATTGGTTCTATCATTCAGTAGTTAAAATGAAGTTATTTGATCAGATGCCTCTGTAGGCAGGAAGACTGGGACTAGGGTGTGTTAGAGAAAGAGTGCTTCCTTATGTTTGTGTTCTAGGCATCTTTCTCACCCCACACCAGTCTGGGCCCTGGTAGGCAGCCCCAAGGATTATAGATGGAAAATATCTTCCTGAACCTTGATGAGTCAGCTTTTGTGTGTTTTCTCCAGCACTCCCTCAGGGATTCTGATTCTGTCCCCACCTTCACAAAATATACCTATCTCTGATAGTTTTGAAAATTTTAAAACCTGAATACATTTTTTTTAAATGGTCGAAGTTCTAGAACTAATCTATGCCAGGTCCTAACTCCAGCATCAACTATCAACAGAACCTTCTAGAGTAACTGGAATCATGGTTTGATTTTCACTTTCTTTCAAGCTTCAAGTGGATTTGGAGAATGCTATGATTCTTGGTTTTCATCATGGCCCTGTAGTGAAGAGAGCGGCACTGAGACAGGGCAACATACTCCTCCTTGTTTCCCTTCTTCCTTTTTAGAATAGTCATCAAATCATTATCAGTAAGTGCTTGCTTTAAAAGATGCCTCAGCAAGTGTCTGTTTAAATAGTCAGGCAGTTAATAGAGTTCTTGCTAAAGGATACTGCTTGTTAGTGCAATCTGCAAAGATGGAGAGGTTTCCAACCCGGAGATGAGATAAGAGAAGCACTTCCAAAAACGCTACTTTTACAAACACATGGCAGCTTGTAATAACAGCATTTTGACTATTTGTGTGAGCACTTTGAAAACATCCTTAACATCCTGAATCGCAAAGAATCTATCCTTGACACTCTAAGCTTTAGTTTGTCTGATTATACTTGTTAATTGCTGACTCTGTTAGTGAGGGGAAAAAAAAGATGCTACTGTGTGCTCTTTTTTTTTTTTTTTTTCCTGGCCGTGTACAATGAAGTTTTTACTGGCTTTGGCGAAGGTTCTCACAAACATAGCTCAATGTGTCATACAAAGGGACAGCAGAGGAAAATATCAAAAAGATATGTCATTGGCCTCATTAATTAAGGAGCCACAAAAACAAAGAACACAGCTGGGAAACCATATAGTATAGATGAAAAATTAAATTGAGGTCAACTTCTTTTAGTATTCTTTGATGTTGGATGAAGAAATTATTTATAGATGTGCTAGAGGAATCCTTCTTTTGCTTGTATGATATGGAAAAATTCATAGTCTTACAAATGGTGGAGGGGATGAGAACAGACTTGTGTGAATCATTTCTCAGTAGACCATCAGCAGTGTCCATTTTATGTGGCGTTGAAATTCCATTTACCATATAGAGATTTAGTATTTAAGTAGGGTTTAGTTTTTATGATTCTTATGAATATATAATTATTTTGGTATTAACAAGTATCTGTAGAGTTCATAACTCATAGATATTTCTCCATTATCTTACTTGAGTTGTGAGAGAACCCTGTAGTATAAATATGGATTATTATCTTCATTTTATGTAGTATAAAACATAGTCATGAGAGAAAGTCTTATCTAAAGTCTACAGTTTATGCATGAAGAGTCAGAAGGCAAACCTAGGTCTCCTTATGTCATAGGCAGTTTTCATTTTCTTCCAATAAACTGTATTCTGAGCACCCTAGTCATCAGCTGTGTATAAAGTCAATTAAAAACCTAGGAACTACCTTATGGTGTGAAAGAAAATATTTTCTTAAAACTATGTTCTCACAGTATGGTGTTGGGATGGGAGGAGAGGAAAAGAGAAATGGCTCAGTGTTCATCCTCATTTATGGTAACAGCTAAAACATCTGTGTCACATAGTGGAGTGCCTCACATATCAAAATCCTCTGAGCAGCAATGGTCCCTGGCTACGGTAACTCAAAGGCAGCAGCACTGATTGGCAGTCACCAAGTTAAAGTAACAAGAAATTCAACTCAGAAGCTTGCTGTACACAACACACAGTGGGAGGTCCCCAAAGTAAGGGGCCTAGGACACTACTTCCATGGTGAAAGTCACCCTTCTTGATTGATAGGTTTTATCTCTGTGATTTTTCATAACACAGAGAATACAATACACTGTGAAACACCAGAACAGTATGTAGTTAACAAGGAAAGATGCTGTTACAAAAAAAGAACAGCATGTATAAATTAAATTATGTGTAAGATTCTAGTAGAGAATTAACATTTTCACAAAGAAAATATGAGAATTTTACAAAGGTGCACATTTAGGCTTACCAGATATTATGTACCAGGAGTATCTGTAGTCATCTTCAGATAGACGTTAAAACTTTATCTACCCTTTCATCCTCTTCCCCCACCCCCTAGCCACTGAATAACTGGTACATTCATGATAAAATGACAAAGGTCTCAGTACTCCACAAAGCAATTTCTTGGGAGTTTTGTTGCTAAAAAAATTGAGGGTTGTTTTTGTTACAGAGTTTGAGTAGAATTTGATTTTTAGTCATACCTATTTTCCATCAGATTTTTTTCTATGTCAGAACACACTTCTCTTACTGTGTATTTTAAGTACTATAGCAGCAATTTATGGTATTTATTACTCTAATAGGCAGTTATGATGGCTAATTTCATGTCTTTACCATAATAACAAAGCTTGTGAAAGAAATTCATCTTGGCTTCTCAATAATAGCAAACTACAAGATGTTCCTACTCCTCTTTTACAGAATAAGAATAATATTTACCCATGAATCTTCAAACAGCTTTATTTTGCTTTGTTGTACAGAAAACAATATCTGGAATTGCTGAATAATAACAGACATACAGGTTATATTTTTGGAGAATAATTAACATAAAATTATTGATTCCAACTCAAGCTGGAATCAAAATTGTTGGGAGAAATACCAGTAACCAGATATGCAGATGCCACCACCCTTTTGGCAGAAAGCAAAGAACTAAAGAGCCTCTTAATGAAAGTGAAAGAAGAGAGTGAAAAAGTTGGCTCAAAACTCAACACTCAGAAAACTAAGATCATGGCATCCAGTCCTAACACGTCATGGCAAATAGATGGGGAAACAATGGAAACAGTGACAGACTTTATTTTGGGGGGCTCCAAAATCACTGCAGATGGTGACTGCAGCTATGAAATGAAAAGACACTTCCTCCTTGGAAGAAAAGCTATGACCAACCTAGACAGCATACTAAAAAGCAGAGATATTACTTTGCCAACCAAGGTCCACCTAGTCAAAGCTATGGTTTTTCCAGTAGTCTTGTATGGATGTGAGAATTGGACTATAAAGAAAGCTGAGTGCTAAACAATTGATGGTTTTTGAAGTGTGGTGTTGGAGAAGACTCTTGAGAGTCCCTTGTACTGCAAGGAAATCCAACCAGTCTATCCTAAAGGAAATCAGTCCTGAATATTCATTGGAAGGACTGATGCTGAAGCTGAATCACCAGTACCTTGGCCACCTGATGTGAAGAACTGACTCATTGGAAAAGATCCTGATGCTGGGAAAGATTGAAGGTGGGAGGAGAAGGGGATGACAGAGAATGAGATGGTTAGATGGTATCACCAACTCGATGGATATGAGTTTGAGTAAGCTTCAGGAGTTGGTGATGGACAGGGAGGCCTGGCATGCTGCAGTCCATGGGGTTGCAAAGAGTCAGACATGACTGAGCGACTGAACTGAACTAACATAAAAATATAAAGATGCCTCAGCACGTTTTCCATTTCTCCTCTTTTGGTATTTAGTCTTTGGAGATAGGTTTTACCTAGCTTAGAAGGTAACCCTAGACCTATAAATTCTTAATCCACAAAGTCAGTTTCCATCTTCATTTTCCATACTTAATAGTAACATGCCTTTGATGTCCTAGGATCCATGAACATGTGGTTGTGCTGTAGAGAAACAGTGATGGTGCTACCAGTTACAGTCTTTTGTTTATTATTATTAAATCATGGAGTTCTCAAGGCAAGAATATGGAAGTGGTTTGCCATTCCCTTCTCTAGTGGACCACATTTTGTCAGAACTCTCCAGCATGACCCATCCGTCTTGGGTGGCCCTACATGGCACAGCTCATAGTTTCACTGAGTTAGAGAAGGCTGTGGTCCATGTGATCAGTTTGATTAGTTTTCTGTGATTGTGGTTTTCATTCTGTCTGCCCTCTGATGAATAAGGATAAGAGGCTTATGGAAGCTTCCTGATGGGAGAGACTGACCCTCACAGAAGAATTGATGCTTTTGAACTGTGATGTTGGAGAAGACTCTTGAGAGTCCCTTGGACTGCAAGGAGATCAAACCAGTCCATCCTAAAGGAAGTCAGCCCTGAATATTCATTGGAAGGACTGATGCTGAAGCTCCAATACTTTGGCCACCTGATGAAAAAAGAACTGACTCATTTGAAAAGACCCTGATGCTGGGCAAGATTGAAGGCAGGAATAGAAGGGGATGACAGAGGATGAGATGGTTGGTTGACATCACTGACTCGATGGACATGAGTTTGAGCAAGCTCCAGGAGTTGGTGATTTACAGGGAAGCCTGGCGTGCTACAGTCCATGGGGGTCGCAAAGGGTCAGACATGACTGAGTGACTGAACCAAACTGATTAAACCATAGCAGCATCATTCCCTTGGCTCCTTTACTTCAAAGAACCCAAACATATCCCCTCCACTTACCAAGACTTAATGGAAGGAAAGATGGTTCATAGCTACTAGAGTAAATTTCTAAGTTCTTTGAGTCTCTGCTGAATTAGTGCTCAGTTGAGGTCAATCCTAAGCTTTAAGTCAAGCCATACAGCTCCATATTTTCAAACAGGGAATGCGCATTCAAACTGACAAGGCTTGTAAAGTGACTGTTTAATAATGTACTGCCTAATTTTATTTGACAGCTCCCAGGTTTATAGTTCAAGTGAAGGCACACATTCAAAGACAATTGTTTCATTTTCTGGCCTATATTAAATCTGAGAGTCTTGCTGTTATGGTAGCATATTCATGCCTGTGCAGTTCAGATGATGTCACCAATTTATTATAAATCCTTATCTAGCTTCATAATTTTGTAACAGTAAAACAAATCTACTTGGAGCTGGCAACAGCCATTATTTTTTTCCTGGCAAGATTTTCCCATTAGAAAACAAAAAATGAGCTTACTATGTGAGGTTCAGGCTGCGTTTAAAAAAAAAAAAAACCTCATTATAGTGCTTGATGCTTTTTGTCTTTGATACAATCCTCTCTGCCTTTTACCTATTGAAGAAGAGAATAACTTTGGTACATAAATTTAGAATGGCTTTTTAACCCTAGCACTGTTGACATTTTAAAAATTTGAGGCAAAATACATAATATAGGCAAAACAATTCATATAACATAGAATTGACTCATTTAAAAAAATAATTTTAGTTTTTAGTTATTTTAGTTATTTAGTTTTGGCTGTCCTAAGGCTTTGCTGCTGTGTGGGCTTTTCTCTAGTTGTATTGAACAGGAGCTACTCTCTAGTTGTGAGCAGGCTTCTCACTGTGGAGCTTCTCTTGTGGAGTATGGGCTCTAGGATGCACGGGCTTCAGTAGTTGCAACTCCTGGGCTCTAGAACACTGGCTCAGTAACTATTGTGGCACACAGGCTTAGTTGCTCTGTGGCATGTGGGATCTTCCTTAATCAGGGATTGAACCCATGTCTCCCACATTGGCATGTGGATTCTTTACCACTGAGCCACCAGGGAAGCCCAGAATTGACCATTTTAAACTGTACAATTTAGTGGTATTTAGTACATGCACAATATTGTGTAACTTTAGTACCAAAACATTTCCATCACCTCCAAGGGAGACCTTCTCTACCCATTAAACAGTCAGTCTCTATTTTGCACTCTGCCAGGCCCTGGCAACTTATTGGCTGATTTCTAGCTCTATGGATTTATCTATCATGGATATTTCATATAAGTGGAATAATATAATATGTGCCCTTTGGTGTCTGGCTTTTTTCACTTGGCATAATGTTTTTTTAGATTTATCCATGTTGTATTAGTGCCTTATTCTTTTTTTTATGGCTGAATAATATCCCACTGTATGAATGTATTACAATTTGATGAGTCATTCATCAGTTGGTGGACATTTGGGTTGTTTCCACCCTTTGGCTAATTGGAAATAGTGCTCCTGTGAACCTTGATGTACAAGTTTTTGTTTGAGTATCTGTTCTCAATTCTTTGGGCCAGATTTGTAGGAGTAACTATCAACATTTGGGACCAGATATGTCTTTGTTGTGGAGGCTGACCTGTGCATTGTAAGATGTTCAAGCAGCATCCTTGGCTTCTCCCCACTAGTTGTACCTACTCCTCCAAATTGTGAGAATCAAAAATGTATCCAGGGACTACCCAGGTGGTCCAGGGTTGAGAAACCACCTTGCAATGCAAATTTCAGTCCCTAGCTGGGGAACAAAGACCCCCACATGCCACGGAGCAGCTAAGCAACAGAAGATCTCACATGACACAAGGAAGTGCCTGTGTGCTGCAACTGATACTCAGCACAGACAAATAAATACTTAAAAAAATTTTTTTTTAAATATATCCAGACATCGCCAGATGTTCCTTGGGGGTGCAACATCACCCAAGATAGAAAACCACTGATTTAGAATGAAGGATAGTCATAGTGAAAGTCACTTAGTTGTGTCCGACTCTTTGTGACCCCCTGGACTATACAGTCCATGGAATTCTCTAGGCCAGAATACTGGAGTGGGTAGCCTTTCCCTTCTCCAGAGGCTCTTCCCAACCCAGGGATCGAACCCAGGTCTCCTGCTTAGCAGGCGGATTCTTTACCAGCAGGGAAGCCCCAGAATAAAGGATAGGAAATCTTTAGAGATAAGCCAAACAACACCATTGTGATTTTCATAGAAGTAATTTGAGTCTCAAGGAGAGCGTTAGAGTCAGTGCTCTGTGTCTTCAGTTATCCTCAGGTTCCACAACCATGAATTCAATCCACTAAGGATCAAAAATACTGGGAAAAAGTAAAAATTTCAGAAAGTTCAAGAAAGCAAAACCTGAATTTGCTACATGTCCTCAACTGTTCACATAGAATTCATGTTGTGTTTGCAACTATTTATGTATAATTTACATTGCACTGGGCCTCCCTGGTGGCTCACATGGTAAAGAACCTGCAATGTAGGCAACATGGGTTTGATCCCTGGGTCAGGAAGATCTCCTGGAGAAGGTCATGGCAACCCACTCCAGTATTCTTGCTTGGAGAATCCCATGGACAGAGGAGCCTGGAGGGCTGCAGTCCTTGAAGTTGCAAAGAATTGGTCACAACTGAAGCAACTGAGCATGCATGCCATTTCACATAAGGGACTTGAGCACCTGCAGAATCTGGTATCCATAGGGGAGCCTGGAATCAATCCTCCACAGCTGCTGAGGGACAAATGTATATGGTTGTCAACAGAAATGATCAGTAAACCAATCTATGATAGGAATAGAAAGGAATTTTGTTTGAGCCAAACTAAGGATTAAGGAAGCCAAACAAAGGAAGCTGAAGCGCCAGTATTTTGGTCACCTGGCGCAACCAGCCCACTCATTGGAAAAGTCCCTGATGCTGGGAAAGATAGAGGGCAGAAGGAGAAGGGGATGACAGAGGATGAAATGGTTGGATGGCATCACTGATGCAATGTACATGAAGTTGGGCAAACTTTGGGAGATGATGAGGGATGGGGAGGCCTGATGTGCTGCAGTCCATGGGGTTGCAAAGAGTTGGACATGACTGGGCAACTGAACAACAACAAGGACTATAGCCCAGGAGACAATTCATATCACTCTGAGGAACTTATGCTGGAGAAGTTACGCTGGAGTTTTCAGCATGTTTTTGTTTTTGTTTTTGTTTTTTTCATTCAATCAAAATTTATTGAGTAGCAACTGTGTGCCCAACACTGGGAATACAGTACTGAACAAGATGGGCACAACATCTGCCCTCATGAGCTTATAGTCTAGCAGCCCGCCAGCCAATTAACATCTGTAATTTTTATATTACTGTCACAGTAAGTGCTCTGAAATGGGCCTGGTGCTAAGAGAAGATTTAACAGAAAGTCTTGACCTACATGGAGAAACCAGAAACGTTCTCTGTGGAGAAGAAACACTTAAGATTAGCACAGTGGGAAATGGAAAAGTGTTGCAAGCAGAGAGAACAGCCTGTGTGCTGGCTCTGAAGCAGGAAGATATTTAATAAACAGAAAGCCAGCCAGTGTGACTGGGACACAGGGAACGAAGAGGGGGGTGATGCAAGGTAGAGGCTGATTTATGAAAGGTCTTTAGATTTAGGACTTTCTTCCAAAAGCAGCTGGAAGCCACTGAAGAATTTGCAGGAGGAAAGTTAGATGCTGAGGTTTGTTTTTAGCAGCTCACTCTGCTGTGTGTGTGGCTGGTTGTTGTTTAGTTGCTCAGTCATGCCCAACTCCTTTGCGACCCCATGGACTGTAGCCCGCCAGGCTCCGCTGTCCATGGGATTCTCCAGGCAAGAATACTGGAGTGGGTTGTCATCTCCTTCTCCACAGCACAGTTTTGTATCTTGTCAGAACAAAAAATACCATTTTTGCTTTTTGTCCTGACAAGAAGTTAGGGATCCATTCCTTCAAGATTTCGAAACAACAATAACAAATCAGCATGTACACAGGAGTCAGTATAGCCTTGGTACCTGGGAAGGGCATCTCATCATTGAAGGAGCACCACCATTGGCAGCCCAGGAAGGGAGGCATTTAATGTTTATTTTTAACATAGACGTTTTTTACTTCTGATGAATGCACACTTTTCTTTAAGGATCAAGGAAGATGTAGGGTGTTTGTTTGATAGGCCATAAGCAGGCTGTTTTAGTTAGCATAAACTTTGAGTTTAATCATATATAAGCCAGAATGACTCCCCCTTACGTTAGTATGTGAAATTTGCTTCCATTATGGTTCTAGAAACCAAGATGTAGTGCTGGTCCTAGAATCAAGCAGCCTTGGGTAAGGCTGTCCTTGGAGTCTTTGGATAAGTCATTTAGCCTGGATTTCCCTTTTATTGTCAGCAAAATGAAGGGATTGAGATGGATCCGTGGTTTCAGTGTGCTCAGTGAAGCCCCAGGTTTCCTACATGGGGTCCCTGAGGAGCCACTAGGAGAGAAGGGAAAGAAGAGGGAATACTGGTGAGTGTTCCTCTCCCCTTCAGACAGAACAAGCAGAAGTTTGAATTCTGTCAACATCACTTCTAGAACAAATTCACATATAAACAACATTGATTTCACCAGCGAAAAGTCCTTTCTGAAATCTGTGTGCTAATTAATAAAAGTACTAATTTGTCAGTGTGATTCTGTTTCTGAAATCCATTCTGCTCTGCTGTTGTGCATAACAGAAAGATAGCTGACCACTAGCTTTGCATGTTCTCTGAACAACCATCTCTGATATGAGACTTTTTGATTAAATGTAGTATGTATTCTATTAGGACAATCATTCACTCCTAGCATCTAAATTACAGTTAACTATCCCATAGATAATACCATACTGTCTATGTTGACAGAGTGTAAAGCATTCACTGTAACATAGTTATATATTTAAAGCTATGTTTCATGTTTGCTGAGTCTCACTACATGCCTTACCCTGCCCCCCCGCCAGCCCATTTAATGGTGATTGTTGTAGTTGTTTCTGTATTCTTCCAAATGGGACAGATCCAGTGTAACCAGAATCAGTGTAAATCATATTCATAAACTAAAAACAAAGTTTTGTGGTTGTAGCAACTATAAACTCTAAGACAAATGATCTTCTTGTTGATGAGAGTTGAGGCACTAGTGATGGGAAATACCTATCTTAGGAATTCCCCTGTTTTTATGCTTCTACCGGATTGTGTGCTTAATGTTGTGCAAATTAGATCATTTTCTAAACCCATATTTGTTTGCTTCCTGTGGGTAAGGCACGGCTTTCATTCATAAATATCACGTTAAAGTACCATACATTTAAGCAGTTGGTTTAATTGCTAGTAACTTGATTGCTGTCATCTACCATTTCATGAAGTATTCTTTTTGATAAGGAGTTATTGTAAAACTCCTTCAAAGAAATTTGGCTTTTTACCTTCCCTTGTGGGAGAATCTATTAGATAATTTCTCTGTATCTAATTATTCCTTACAAAGCATAAAATCATTAGACAAGAGACATCTGAATATATGATGTAAAATTTGGCTTTCAAGTAAACCATATTGAATTAGTAATAGATCCCTCCTCATGGGGGAAGGGATCTATTGACTTTATAGACATACACTACCTCTTTTGTCTTCAGTCTTATAGAAATCCATTTCTGGCTTTTTCTCCACACTTTTTCCTGGAAACCTGCCTGTTATCTGGCATTTCATTGCATACCTCTGATAGCACAAAGATGTCTTTTTTTGAACTCTTAGATAGGGATCATAACCACTACATTGTCCTTAAGAAGCAGGTTCAGGATATTAAAGATACAACAGTTACTTCTCTCAAACCCTGAGATGCCCCACTCTCTCTAGTTCAGTCCTATAACATTAAATTATATTTTAAATGTCTCAGTTCCTGAGTGGGTTTCCACTTCCTAATTCCTGTGAAAATGTATACTACATGCCATTCTAACTAAGTTGTAAGTTTGTGACAACCTGTATGGGCACATGAGCACCACTGTACCACAAATTCTGAATTATAAACCTACCTTCTATGAAAAAAATAGCCTTTTAAGTTCCGCAGATAGGTTACAGTGGTGAAATACATTTGAGAAATAATCTTTTTCCCACCTCCCTAAGTAATAGGAGGGCTTCCCTTGTGGCTTAGCTGGTAAAGAATCTGCCTGCAATGTGGGAGACCTGAGTTTGATCCCTGGGTTGGGAAATTCCCCTGGAGAAGGGAAAGGCTACCCACTCCAGTATTCTGGCCTAGAGAATTCCATGGACTGTATAGTTCATGGGGTTGCAAAGAGTCAGACATGACTGAGGAACTTTTTTCTTTTTTTCAGTAATAGGAAGATGATCCAAATAGGATCTTTTTTAATATTGAAATTTATTTTTAATTGAAGGGTAATTGCTCTACAAAATTGTGTTGGTTCCTGCCAAACATCAACATGAATCGGCCATAGGTATACCTATGTCTCCTGCCTCCTGAACCTCCCTCCCCATCCCACCCCTCTAGGTTGTCACAGAATCCTGGTTTGAGCCCCCTGAGTCACATAGCAAATTCCCATTGGCTATCTGATTTACCTATGGTAATGTATATGTTTCCATGCCACTTTCTGCATACATCCTACCCTCTCCAACCCCCCTGCCCCCGTGTCCATAAGTCTGTTCTCTATGTCTGTCTCCATCAGTCCAGTTCAGTCACTCAGTCATGTCCAAGTCTTTGTGACCCCAGGGACTGTCTCCATCATTGCCCTGCAAATAGGTTCAACAGTATCTTCTTTCTAGATTCCATATATATGCATTAATATATGATATTTGTTTTTCTCTTTCTAACTTACTTCACTGTGTGTAATAGGCTCTAGTTTCATCAACCTCATTAGAACTGACTCAAATGCATTCCTTTTTATGACTGAGTAATATTCCATTGTATATATGTACCACAATTCCTTTATCCATTCATCTGTCAATGGACATCTAGATCTCTTCCACATCCTAGCTATTGTAAATAGTGCTGCAATGAACATTGGGGTCCATGTGTCTTTTTCAAATGTGGTTTCCTCAGAGTATATGCCTAGTAGTGGGATTGCAGGGTTACATGGTCGTTTTATTCCTAGTTTTTTAAGGAATCTCCATACTATTTTCCATAGTGGCTGTATCAATTTACATTCCCACCAACAGTCAAATAGGATCTTTTTATTTTGCATAATTTGGTTTTTAGGAAGTGAGATGTCACTTGAAAATTCTAGTGAGACTTAGTTGTTCTAAGGAAAGTTGTGTCCATCCATTTGTGATAAGAAATGTCTGTTTATACCCATTTTAGCAGAAAAAAACTTGAAGGCATTGTATGTACACACAACTGACTGAATGATGGTATCAAAAGTTTAGAAGCAAGGAAATATGAGTGTGACATTTTATAAAAATGTTTATAGTATATAAATCTGAGCACAGGATTTGATGGGGAGGGTATCTTGTTGATTTTTGCTTCTTGTTTGTTTTTATTGTTGGTTTGGGAGATGGTGATTGCTTGGCTGAAAAATAATATATTCATATCCCCAAAGAATTTGAATGCAATACACTACTCCCACTTAACAAAAATCTTTCCAAGTATAAAATTTTACAGTAACAACTGAAAAGACCTAAGAAATCATACATATAAACCTTAGGTTAACAAATTAGGAGACAGGCCCAGATAAATTTGGCAACAAATGCAGAATCATGTAGCCAGTTTAGTCCCAGAGCTGGACAGAAATCCGCATACCTGACTACAAATTCAGGATCTTTCCTCCCTTCCATACTCTGCCTGAATTTTCATTTGTCTCAATACAGGGTTGGTGAAAGCAGTGAACAGATACTGGCTTTCTCAGACTTCAAACAGAGAGTCTCAAAAGGCAGTTTTCATATGACTAACAACAGAAGGCTCAAATAAATGGATAACTTAGCATCTTACACAGTCTTTTATGAGAAATTCACAACTAAACAAGATATTAGATGTATTTAAAAAAGAGAAAAATAACCTCTTAGTACGCGGACTCCTTATAGTTTCAGATTGTGGCACACCAACATTTACACAACACCGACTAGGAACAAACTTTCTATTTGAATAAATACATGTTGCCGATTGCTGAAAGTGAAAGTTGCTCAGTCGTGTCCAACTCTTTGTGACCCTATGGACTATATACTCCATAGAATTCTTCAGGCCAGAATACTGGAGTGGGTAGCCAGATTCCCTCCTCCAGGGGCTCTTCCCAACCCAGGGATTGAACCCAGGTCTCCCGCATTGCAGGCAGATTCTTTACCAGCTGAGCCACAAAGCTGAGGCCGATCTTTTGTATTAAAAAAACAAAAACAAAACAAACGTGAAAACACCATACTGCGTGCATCAGAACGTGCCAGCCGCAGCAGGCATGCGCATGCGTAAAGATGGCGGGACTCGTGTTCTGAGTGCCGTAGATCAGTGTGCTTTCTTTCCGCTAGCGTTCCAGCTCCCAGGGGCGTGGGGCAGCGGTGTGCCAGAGGGCCGGCCTAGCCACGTTGAGCATCTGATCACAACAGGGGCCAGGTTCGTGCTTGTCCCCCGGGACCGGTGTGTTGGAAGCGGTGCCCGACTTGAGTGGGAGAAGGCGGGAGAGCTCGTGCAGTGCGAGGCGAGGGCCAGCCGGGCAGCATGAGTCAGCAGCAGCCTGCTTGGGAGCCACGCAGCTTGCATGTGGACCGGGTGGAGGAGAAGACGGTGTGCGGTGAATCCAAAGACCCCGTCTGCACGAAGGACCTGCGCCCATTAAAAGTAAGAGTTAATTTAGAAGATAGTACGCAACAGGTGTCCATGAAAAAAGGCCCAGGTATGAAGAGACGTCGGTGTAATTCATCCCTGTCTGATTTAACTCCAAGATTTATGGCTCTTCTCAGATCTAGTCCAGAAGGTGTTCTTGACTTAAATAAAGCTGCAGAAGCACTGGGAATACCAAAACGAAGATTGTATGATGTCACCAATGTCTTAAGTGGAATCAAGCTGGTTGAAAAAAAGTCTAGGAGCCATATTCAATGGATAGGACCTGATCTTAATGAATTGGAGATACGGCCCAAACAGAGGCAGCTGGAGGCGGAACTTCTTGACTTATCAGCGAAAGAAGCATCTCTGGATGAATTAATTAAGGATTGTTCTCAACAGTGGGATGAGTTACTAGCGGACAGAGAAAAGAAGAGGCTAGCATATGTGTCATATGAAGATATTCATAGCCTTGACATCTTCCGTGAACAGACTGTAGTTGCAGTTAAATCTCCGCCTGATACCAGTTTGGATCTTTTAATTCCCCTAGAGGGTTCTGTCTCACTAAATATGAAGAGCACCACAGGACCTATCGATGTTTATGTATGTGAAATGGCGGAGGATCTCTCAAGTAATGAAACATCGGATGGTGTAGGAAGCTCTTCCTCCGAAAGCACACAGCCAGAACACCCTCACCCTGAGAAAGAAGAAGATCCTCCAGAGCAGAGTGAAGAGTTGATTGAAGTGAAAACTAATGGCATGTGAGGATCCAGGTATTGAATCTTTGGGGACATCCGGGTGGGTGAATTACACACCAGATGTGATTTTCAGAGGAATAAATCATCCTCGATGCTTTCTCATTCTCCCTTACAGCAATAAGGCCAGGAGTAACTTCGGGCAGTTCACTACTTAGATTACTAGATAATTATGGTTTCTGCATTTGAAAACAACTTTAAAAAAATTAATTATTCCCTGTTTTTTTTGCCAGTGAAATAGACATCTTGCCTCCTGAGATTACTGCATCACACAGAGTATCATTGAAACTGTTGGGCAGGCTGGATGGACAGCTCTTTGTGGACTCTGCCCTTTGCTGCATGGATCAGGTGTTTTTATCACAAGAGAAATTGCCTTAATATGGGTTCATGTCTGCAATGGATAGGGGTATGCATGCATCTGGACATGATGTCTTTGTTTATATTTGTATAATGTTTAGATTGCTTATAAAGTATTTCAAAGACTGTTTACCCTTGTGCAACCAAAATAATGTCTATATGGAAAGTAACAGGTGTATTCTCTAATTTTTCTGGTATTTATAACTGACCAGAACCCTCTGAATGAGGGTTAGAGAAGAGTTTTTTCCAAACTTCTGTATGTAGAGGTGTCATAAATATGCTGTATCCTTAAAGTTTGTGAAATTACTGTATTTCACTATGGTTCCCAGTGTTAAAATTGGACTTGAAGGTCCCTACAGATTGATTGTGTTGGAGCAGACTGGTGGCATGCCCCCAGGCTTTGGGGGCAAGTGTAGAAATGCCATCAGATCATGGTTTAATAATTCCTTGCAAGATGTGAATTCAGTCATGGTGACAATTGAAAACTATTTTGGCCTTTAAAAAAATTAAAAAAAATGTTTACTGTGGACCATTGTTAAAGTCTATTGAATTTGTTACGGTATTGTTTCTGTTCTGTGTTTTTGGTTTTGTGGTCTTAGCTCCTCAACCAGGGATTGAACACACACCCCTGCATTGGAAGGCAAAGTCTTAACCACTGGACCACCATGGGAGTCCCCTATTTTAACCTTTTTTGCAAGCAGATTCTGTAATATGTTTCTGTATGTCGCCTTGCTCTTCAGTCAAAGGGGTTTACTTATGATGACCTAATGGTACCCTGCCCTCTCTCCAGCTCTAGTCAATCATTTCCAGGTACCTATTATTTCCACTTCATTGGGCAAAGCATTTACCACTCTGTGCCTCAGTTTACTCAGTAGTTTGCCATTAGACTATGAGCTCCTTGAGGGACTTTGTCTTATTGTTAAGCCCACTGCCTTGCACCAACATCTGGCACATAAAAAGTGCTACATAAATGTTTGAACAAATTAGTGAGTGAGTCAGTGAATGGTAAAATTAGACTAATAATACTTGGCTTGTGTAGCATACAAGGTTCCTGTGTCATTCAAATTCATATCTTAAGCTTCTCTTGCTTTCAAAGAAAGAATTGAAGCAACATGGAATTAAAACCATGTATAAAAAGAGCATAGGAATCAAAAATCAAAATATTGGAAGATAATACTGAGCATTTAGGAATTGCACACCTGTGAGCTCCAGTGGCTTTTGCCAGTCCTGCCCCTCTGCTGAACACAAGCCTCCTCCCTCCTAGTAGTCCCTGCCAACTGCCTTTGCCAGTCTGGGACTGCTCACTGTGCTCCTTGGGCACAGGTGATGAACATGAGAGTTTTAGCAGAAGGTGTGTGTATCAGTCAGGTGCTCCTTGGACAGGGCCAGGCTGTGCATTGTAGAGTTGGCAGCTGTCACTTATATGTGATGACTAAACATGAGAGTGGATGAGGTCACCTAATTAGAGGGAAGGAGAAGAGGAGAGGCCAGTTAACATTTATTTTAAGGGAAAAGACAGCAGAAAAAGCCTTTCCTGAGAGGGAAGAGTGAGAGGAAGGGGAAAAACAACTGAAGAAGGTGGTGCCCCCAAAACCCAACAAAGGAAGCATGGCCACAAGTGATAGCATCCTTTCTAAACAGCAGTTTCTTACTTGTGAGATATGACAAATACTCTACTTTGCAAAATGTTCTGAGTAAAATGAGATCATGTAAACAAAAGCCCTCTGTAAACTTGTAAATAACCTCAAAGAGCCTCCTATCTCTTTCCTCGTCAGATCCACCAACTTTCATTTCTTGTTGCTGTCAGTGTGTTGATCTAGTTCAGCTCACCCCTAGTCCCTTCTACTTCTCGGCTTTAATGTGCAAAATAAGCTTTCCAGTCTTATAGCCAGGCTCATGGATGAGGGATGAGTAAATTAATCCTTGCTAAGTCTAAGGGAGCTAGGGCTCCCTTATAGGTAAAACAGAAGTTCGAATGCATCACCTTGGTCGTGTTTTGTTTCTAAGTTTATGGGTATGAGTGACTTCTGCATAAATAATGTCTTACTATCCTTAATATCCACAATGATTATGTCAGATATTGAATAGCTACCTGAACTATCAAATAACCCAAATATCAGTAGAAAATAATTTAGGATATTTTGTTACAGCTACTCATTCATGCTTCTCTAAATATGTATATCTGTCATGTGTGTGATTTTCAATTCTCAATCCTTAAGAGCTTCTTTCTAATCTTTCGTTAAAATTCTCATGATGACAGACTTAGCACACATTTGACAAAAATTGAAGTTAACAAAAGTAAGCATGTAAGGTATGGTAAAGGATACTTCCTTATGAGTTTCTTATAAAATCAAGTCCTTCTTAAATAAGGACCAGAAATAGTCCATAATTTATATTCTGAAGAATTTCTGAAATTTTTGAAAATAATTTTATTTATTTATTCACTTATTTTTGGCTGTGCTGGGGCTTCGTTGCTTCCCAGGCTTTTCTCTAGTTACGGAGATCATGGACTACTCTCTAGGTGTGGTGCACAGGCTTCTCATTGCGGTGGCTTCTGCTTCTCATTGCGGTGGCTTCTCTTGTTGCAGAGCATGGGTTCTAGGGCACATGGGCTTTGGTAATTGTGGTTTCTGGGCTCTAGAGCACTGGCTCGCTAGTTGTGGCACATGGGCTTAGTTGCTCCATGGCATGTGGGATCGTCACAGATCAGGAATCCATGTCTCCTGCACAGGCAGGCAGATTCTTTACCAATGAGCCACCAGGGAAGCCCTCAAAATTTTAAATCTCATGATATCCTCAGAATATTTATGAATCATCAAAGTAGCCACTGCTGCTGCTGCTGCTGCTGCTAAGTCGCTTCAGTCGTGTCTGACTCTGTGCGACCCCATAGATGGCAGCCCACCAGGCTCTGCCAGCCCTGGGATTCTCCAGGCAAGAACACTGAAGTGGGTTGCCATTTCCTTCTCCAATGTATGAAAGTGAAAAGTGAAAGTGAAGTCGCTCAATCGTGTCTGACTCTAGCGACCCCATGGACTGCAGCCCACCAGACTCCTCCATCAATGGGATTTTCCAGGCAAGAGTACTGGAGTGGGGTGCCATTGCCTTCTCCAAGTAGCCACTACTTGACACTAACTAATTGAAAGGACCTATGAGATTCTCATAAGGTATTATAAAGGTATGGACTACCCTGGTGGCTCAGTGGTAAAGAATCCGCCTGCCAATCCAGGAAACGTGGGTTCAATCCCTGGGTCAGGAAGATCCCCTGGAGGAGGGAATGAAAACCCAATCTAGTATTCTTACCTGGGAAATCCCATGGACAGAGGAGTCTGGCGGGGCTATGGTCCATAGTGTCACAAAGGGTTGGACTTGACTTAGTGACTGAACAACAATGATGAAGGTATGGTGCAGCAGGAGAAAGATGGCTCCTAAGCCCATTTTTTGTAACACAGGATATGCTTTGTCTTCTCAGTGAGAACAGTCAAGATACATGCAAGATAACCTTGGTCTCAGGGGTGCCAGAGGACAAGTTTACTGAGAATCTTTGATATTTAATGGTCATATAGCTGAAATTAGGCTGCATGCCATCAGTGCAAACCATCAATCTATACATTTTTCAATAAACTAGACAGGCTAGTACAGAGTGCCTCCAAGGGCTTTAAACAGCATTGTATAAAGCTTGTACATTTCATCCCAAACTTGACCATGGAGACCAGACTTCCAGGCATCCCTGGAGTTAATCATACAGACTCACTGCAAATTAATCCTATCGTTGATCAATTATTCTTTCTTTTCTAAGTGTATTTTTTTATCATCTTGGTAAATAAATCTCTTGTTTTTCCTTTAATGAAATAACTGCTACCAGGACAGTGACAACAAATCATACTCTTGTTTATTGAGCTCCAGTCTTTGCCAGGCTCTGAGCAAAGCACCTTATGTCCAATACCTACCTCATTTATAACTGAGGTTGGTGCTGTTATTCCAGTTTTACAGATGAGGAAGGGAAGCTTAGGGTTTTGGCTTTCCTCACATAGCTGTTTGCTTTAATGCCTCTTCCTTACTTTGTAAATGTGTAGCTGATGGGTACCATTTAACAAAGTTGGGATACCAGTGAGATCACATTCATTACTCAAATTAACCACAGCCCCTGAAAATATGAGAATGTCTTTCTTTCTTCCCTTACCAGCCCTGTTCCTGTGGGACATGTAGGAACTCTAGGGTTGCACCTGAAGTCTAGAGGAGTACATCCTGTGAGGAGTGATGAAGATGAAGGAGTAGTAGGATGTGAAGCTCACCTTCTCCCACAAATAGAGGAGTACATCCTGCCTCCTGCACCGAAGAAAGATAATGGAATGCTAGGCGCATTTGTAGGAAGTCTCCCTTTTTTCTTGCTCTTCATGTTGTTGCTGGCGTATAGTGAATAGTGAAGTCGCTCAGTCATGTCTGACTCTTTGCGACCCTGTGGACGGTAGCCTACCAGGCTTCTCTGTCCACAGGATTCTCCAGGCAAGAATACTGGAGTGGGTTACCATTTCCTTTTCCAGGGGATCTTCCCGACCCAGGGATCAAACCCGGGTCTCCCGCATTGGAGGCAGACACTTTAACCTCTGAGCCGTCTTACACTGAAACCTGGGCACCCAAACCAGGCTTTTGGATACCCAGCAATTCCAAGGACAGTAGAGGAGCCACTTCCTGAACTGAGGCATAGGTTTGCCCTGGCTGGGCTGGTAGTAATTACCAGCAGCACTAGGGAAAGAGGAGAACACCTTTCTACCCGGCACTTCACTCCCCTCTGCTCGCTCCATAACACAGGAAGCCTGATTGCCCAGTGTTTTGGCTACCTAGTGATTGTGTATTTCAGTTTTCATCTCCCTGGCCTCTTCCCCAGACAAGCTGGCAGAACTGGAGCAGCTAATTGGGGGAGAACTGAAGGTAACCTACAACTGAGGGGGTGTGACTGGATGGGGTGGGGACTACACTGGATTCTTTTCCTGCTAACTTTATCAGGGCCACAGTAACTAGCCCATGTGACAGGTGTCACCAACTTTCAAGTTCCAAAACGGATCTCAGTTTCCTTCCTCAAAGAGGAAACTTCGCAGCCCATTGAAACTTGATGTGCCAGATGGATTTGGGAGCACATTGGCAAGACCCAATCTGTCTTCAGAACCCCTAGGTCAGAGGTTCCCAAACTTGCTGAGTTTAAAGTACTCTTAGTTTGCAGTGGCTTTTTCATAGCAGCTATAGGCGAAAAGAAATGCCTGATAGTTCCATTTATGAAGTAATTAGGTCTAAACAACTTAATAGGTATTTATATCTTGAGAGCTTGGTCACCTCTTAAAAAGATAAATACTTCCTATTAATGCACTTGTCAAATATTGCGACTTTTACAAATTGAAGGTTTTTGGCAACCCTCTGTTCTCAGGTGATAGTTAACATTTTAGCAATCAAGTATTTTCTAATTACGGTATGTACATTACTTTTTAAAGATATAATGCTATTGCATACTTAATAGTATATAGTATAGTATAAACATAACTTTTATGGGCATTAGTTATGTTTATGCTCCTTGGAAGAAAAGCTATGACCAACCTAGACAGCGTATTAAAAAACAGAGACATTACTTTGCCAATAAAGGTCCATTTAGTCAAAGCTATGGTTTTTCCAGTAGTCATGTATGTATGTAAGAGTTGGACTATAAAGAAAGGTGAGTGCCAAAGAATTGATGCTTTTGAACTGTGGTGTTGGAGAAGACTCTTGAGAATCCCTTGGACTGCAAGGAGATCCAACCAGTCCATCCTAAAGGAAATCAGTTCTGAGTGTTCATTGGAAGGACTGATGCTGAAGCTGAAACTCCAATACTTTGGCCACCTGATGTGAAGAACTGAATCATTGGAAAAGATCCTGATCCTGGGAAAGATTGAGGGTGGGAGGAGAAGGGGATGGCAGAGGATGAGATGGTTGGACAGAATCACTGACTCTATGGACATGAGTTTGAGTAAGCTCCAGGAGTTGGTGATGGACAGGGAGGCTTGGCGTGCTGCAGTCCATGGGATCGCAGAGTTGGACACGACTGAGTGACTGAACTGAACTTATGTGCATTAGGAAACCAAAAAACTCACACTTTGTTTTGATATTTCTTTTAAATAGCCGTGCAGTTACTTACTAATTGGATGTGTGTACCTTTTGAGGATCACAAAACTTCTCACACATTCTCACTTCTTCTCACACATTCTCACTTCTTCTCACACATTCTCACTTCTTCTCACACATAGCACCTATTGTTTTTTTTTTTTTTTTTTTTTTAATCACAGCCAAAATCCACCTTCTGTGTAGAACTACCTAATAATGAAACTGAATGACCTTCAGCTCATAGTTTGTGTGGTATCCAACCAATGTGATGTATCAATGAATTTCTCCCCAAATGTAGACTATCCAACACATCTGTCATGAATTGGCTGCAACACCTTGGGAAGCTAAGCTGCTAGTTCCTTGCCAGGAACTGGCTCTGCCCTCTTCCCACATCAGTAGGTGTCCAGCTGCTCTCCTGCTACATAACTATTGGGGCAAATCAGTGTTTCTTTCAGAACAGCAACAAAACATATGCTCCAAGCAGAGTCCAAATAGAACTGTTGTACAAATTTCAAAAGGTGCTTGCTTTTGCGAAAAGGACATTCAAGTGCTGGCTAACTAGAAACTTTGCTGTACATGTGTTTGTTTCACAATCATATATTAACTTTGTGATGCTGCTTCATAATTGGAGGTATGGCCCATGGATTCCCAGTTTCTAGTCATTCAGATTTCAAGTTTCTCCTGTTCTGCGTTTTCATTTCCCCTCTTACTGAATCCTGTTCTATACCAAAATCTTTACTAGGCATTATGAAAGACAGAGGTTAGATCAAAATATTAATAATACGTGGGGCCCGTCCGCAAGTCTTGAGAGGGAATCAGATAGGCATACTAAAACTTCTAATAAAATTACAATATAGTTTATTTAATTGCTATAATTGAATTCTACCTAATTACTGAGAGTCTATAGCAGCTGTGTCTAATGAAGTGGGAAGTAGAATCTAGGGAGCATTTTTAGAGGATGTTACAGCTGAATAGTGTGTGTTAGTCACTCAGTTGTGTCTGACTATTGGTCGGGAAGATCCCCTGGAGAAAGGAAAGGCTACCCACTCCAGTATTCTCGCCTGGAGAATCCCATAGACAGAGGAGCCTGGTGGGCTACAGTCCATGGGGTTGCAGACAGTTGGACACAACTGAGTGACTAACACTTTCACTTCATATCTGAATAGAATAGGAGTTTGCCTGGCAGGGGAAATATTAGGTATAGCATTATGGAGGCATGAAAAAGCCTGTATGGAGAATGACAAGATTTGGTTTGACTGAGGAATAAGCTACATGATAGGTGTAGTGGCCAAAGGCATCGCACATTGAGTTATATTTATATGTTGGGTTATATTAACCCTAAATTTCACATCTGTCCCTTTCTTTCCCTTCCTTTTGGCACCATTCTAAAGCATGATCTTATCATTTCTTAACCTGGTCTAATGTAAGTAGCGTTTCTCCTGGCCTTTATCCCTCCATTTTCTCCTCATCCTACCCCTAAATCTTGTACATATACATTTTTCTAGGTTTTTCTCTGTGAAGTATCGGTCTAAAATCTTTTTTTTTTTTTTGAATATTGCTTCCTTTATTTAGCGCTTCTCTTTCAGTAAACTTTAAAAATAACTTTATTTATTTATTTATGACTGTGCTGGGTCTATCAAATAGTTTAAATATTTTAGCCTAACATTCAGTGCCTCATGACACGGCTATCAAGCCATTTCAAGTCCCATTTCCCTCTCTTCCTTTTTTAAATGGTGAACTCTGCCCTACTGGCAAGCTCATTATTCCTTATTTATGGCCCTAGGTTTATTTGATTCTAGGCCTTCACTCACTTTTTTGTTTTCGTAGGGTGTCTTTCTTCACCATCTTTGCATGTCCCTAAAAGGCCAGCCCTAATACACTTCACTCGTCCTTCTCCAGGCCTCTCTCCCATCCACCAACACACCTACCCAGAAGAAATTTGCCTGCCTGCCAACTTCATGGGGTCGCTAAGAGTTGGACATGACTGAGCGACTTCACTTTCACTTTTCACTTTCACGCATTGGAGAAGGAAATGGCAACCCACTCCAGTGTTCTTGCCTGAAGAATCCCAGGGACGGGGGAGCCTGGTGGGCTGCCGTCTCTGGGGTTGCACAGAGTCGGACACGACTAAAGTGACTTAGCAGCAGCAGCAGCCAACCTCAAACAGCATATATCTAGTTCATCTTCCATTAGAGCTGTTTGTTTATCTCTTATCTTCATTATCTGCACCAAAGAACCTTGAGGGCAAAGGCCATTTCCTATTGATCTTTGTGACTTGTCATTATCTCATTGTACATAGTCTGTGTTCAGTAAATATGTCCTAAATAAAAAGTTTTGCTCACTTAAAAATGTAAACATTTGCCACTTTAAATAATGGCTCTTTGAGTAAATTCAGACCCAAGATAAGAGAACTGATAAGATAAGGGGAGTAGAGATTTTCCACATGAGCTGTTAACTTTCAGGCCCTGCCATCTGCTGTTTTTTAGCAAATATATGCACATGATTTTACCTAGATAAAGATTTTTGACATTAAAATATCAGTTTTAGTATCCTGCAATGTTAAAAATATGCAACATGACTACATATTTTGGTTTAAGGGAGTAATTTAGGGAGTTACTTGAGCAGTCATCTTATTTCACTTATTTTTACTGTTTTCTTTTGAAGAGAAAGCATGGGTGAGAGCTATTTATTTTGAAATTATGAAAAAGTAGCTATGTTTTTTTAATTAATATACTTATTTTATGGTGGTATTTCAGTCTTAGAGTTGAAATATTTTCCTTAGTGAGGATGTTCCCTAACTGAATAGAAAACAGCTTAGGTTTTTCCTTATGTACTTTAATGAGACAAGAACATGTTTGAATACCACCTCAGTGTTGTGTTCTTAGAGTAGATTTACAGTCTGTATACTTGTCATATCATGTCATCTCTGAAGAAGGCATACACATGATTCTGGACAGCTCTGGGGTACCTCACACATTTTGATGAAAAGGAGGTAGAGGAAAATAATCAACCTTAGTTTCAAACATTAAGTCCAAACACAAGCCCCTGCATCATGGAGATTGCCCAGCGTTTTAGGAAGAAATAGTCTGATCTTACCTTATAGGTTCAAGATGCCACCTTTCCCTTATTTTGCTTTCGCATAGAAAGGATCCCAATTCTGACATCACCCATTAGATTTCCAAATTACTTTGATTAGGACTGGAAAATACTCTTCCACAATTTCCTGTTCCCTAATATATGGCAGACATGTTGTCATTCAGTCGCTAAGTTGTGTTCGACTCTTTGTGACCCTATGGACTGCAGCACACCAGGCTTCCCTGTCCTCTGCTATCTCCTGGAGTTGCTCAGACTCCTGTCCATTGAGCCAGTGATGCCATTCAGCCATCTCATCTTCTGTCACCCCCTCTCCTTTTTGTCTTCAATATTTCCCAGGACATAACTAATCTGTAACAGTATCTTTCCTACTAGTCAGATTCTTGTTCCAAGTGGTAACTTCTAATTGACCATATTTGGCAAGTGAGATAAAAACCTCCTTGCCAGGTTATTGCATCTAGAGGTCTCAGTATTATATCACGTTGCCTCCCAGTACAAGAAATACACAGGAGATGTTTGTAGAATGCTCTTGGTAATTTGGTTAGGCTGGAATTAGAAGGGCTGTGTCCTGCTGTACATTACCTTATAATTGTGTGATCTTCTGAATTAGTCTGCATTCTGATTTTAGGAGTCAGCTGCTTTCCTTGACACATTTTTCAACGTAGACAGCATGTAAGATTTTCCCTTAGGAGAATTTAGGGTTTTTCCCCTCTTAAAAGCTTAAAATACAATATTATTGATTGGTTTATTTTCAATAAACCTGTCACCAAAAGTTAAGGAAGCCTTAGACTTCATTGACATATCTGAAAGTGAAAGTTGCTCAATCATGTCTGACTCTTTGCGACCCCATGGACTATACAGTCCATGGAATTTTCCAGGCCACAATACTGGAGTGGTTAGCCTTTCCCTTCTCCAGGGGATCTTCCCAACCCAGGGATCGAACCCAGGTCTCCCGCATTGCAGGTGGATTCTTTACCAGCTGAGCCACCAGGGAAGCCCAAGAATACTGAAGTGGACAGCCTATCCCTTCTCTGGTGGATCTTCCCGAACCAGGGATCAAACCAGGGTCTCCTGCATTGCAGGCAGATTCTTTACCAGCTGAGCTACCAGGGAAGCACAATTGACATATCTAGTGTGTCTAAAAACAAGGAAGCTGATAGCCATGATTAGTTTTGTACTTGTCAGACCACACTCAGTGTAGAATATAGCATTTAATGTGATAAAGATGATACAGGGACTCCTATATATTTTTCTGGTATATGACCAACAGATGAAGGAACAAGACATGTTTATCCTAGAAAAGAGAAGCCTCAACGGAAGTCAGTTACCATCTTCATGTATTAGTTGGCCTATTGTATGGAAGAGAATTGTTTCTCATTGCCATAAATAAGACCGGTGACTAGAAGTTGTTAATTCAGTGAAATGTCCCTTGGAAAAGGGCTCCATAGTCAAATAAATGTGACATATGCATGTGTTGTGTTTGTTTTCTGGAGATTTCAAATATATATTAAATACATAGTAAGAGTCCTAAAAAGTCATACAGTAAAAGATCTTTTTGCATTTGTTAATCCCAGCATTCCATAAACACCTTCCTCAGAACTAATTTTCTAAGGATCTCCCATTTGAGTAGTGGTTTTCAAACTGTGGGGAGTGGGCCCAGCAGCACCAGTGTGACCTGGGCTCTTACTTGAAATGCAGCTTCTTGGCTCTACCCCAGCCCTGTGCAATCAGAGACTCTGGGAGGTAGGCCCAGCAGGATGTGTGATAGTAAGTCCAACAAGAGATGCTCATGCAGCTAAACTGAAAAGCACTGGCAGAAAATTCTACTATTACTCTCCAACTCAGCAGCACCCTTTTATGTTCTAGGATTTCTTCTAATGATTTTTTATGATTCTGTGATCCATTTTTATCGCTACTTAACCCTTCTGAGGCACAGAAGGAAGGAAGACATACCATAGTTTTCAGTGTACCCATCTAACTTGTATCAATTTGGATATTTTAAAGAGTCCTAAGTAATGAATCTGTATCCTCTATAAAGTCAAATACACACTTCTAAAATTGAGGTAAACCTTAAATTCATTCCTGTTGTTGCCATTTTTAAGCGAATATTTACTTATTTTCATTTAACTTCAAAATGTTTTTTTCCCCCCAAAATTTGGCCTTTTTTTCCCCTTAATTTTCTGAAGGATCTATTATGTACCTTGTCACATGTCAGAGGTCTTTAAGCTTAGGGTATTTTCTAATTTATTTGCTCTAGCAGAAGATTAAATTCTGGTAGCATTCTATTTATCTTTTCAAACAAGCATGACCATTTTAGACAAATGTAATTGAAGTTTAGTTTAAAATGAATCTGTACATAAAAATTATTTCCCACAAGTGTGCATTATAACCATTGCCTTATTTTGCTGGTATCATGAATGTGCATTTTGAATGTTTATATGAAATGCCTCTACAAGTCAGAACAATTTTCTTTTTCTGAAGGACATCAAAATGGGGTTAAATATATTAACATGTCAAAATATATTCAAGCTAAGTGCATTTAGAACAAAATGACTATTAATATTCTTTGGAATGAATTATGGCCAAATTTATCTTAATTTCTTGATAGTATTTTGTCACCTCTTCTTTTCACATGAGTAAAGGTGCTTTGGGTTTACATAATTAGGTCAATTGGAGTTTTATTTATTTTTAGTTAGGGGTAACAAAGACTGATAGTCCACAGACTGGATTTTTATTTCATTGCTGCTATCCACCAGCAGAATGCCTGGGGCGTTCTCTTACAGTAATGAATGCATGCATGTACTGGTTTCATTATTGCTATATTTAAACACCCATGGTTGGCAGGAATGTGCTAAAGTCTGGATATAGGATAGTTCATTATGTCACTGTCCCTGCCCAGGGCAACTGCCACTGAAAGGACACACATGATGAGGAAGACAGCAGATGGATGGGGTGGTTGAGAGCCGAGTGTTACTTCCTTGCTGACCTAGAGAAAGAGGTTGAGGGTGTTGGCTATGTTCTCTAAAGAGCGTCTAGCAGACTTCATTTTGTACAGTAACTTTCCACATGTACTTTTAATTACAGTTTTATGCTTATTATTATATCTCTTTGTAGTTTTTCTCACTGGAGAAAAAGCCAATTCAGTATTAAAACGCTACCCAAGAGCGAATGGACTCTTCGAAGAAATAAGACAGGGCAACATTGAGCGTGAATGCAAAGAAGAAGTCTGTACATTTGAAGAGGCAAGAGAAGCTTTTGAAAATAACGAAAAAACTGTGAGTATATTGGCAGTCTTTTAAAATATTCATAGATTTGCCTACCTTTGTGATGTATATTTAAAACCTGCATTCCCAAACGTGTGCGTTGCTATCAGTTAAAAACTAGCCTCTCAAAGAGCTAACTCTAAGTGTGGTCTCTAAGAACACAATGTGGGTCAGAGGTCTCGGTCCACTTTCCTGTGTGCTGATCTGTGTTTGAGAGCTCCATTTCCATAGGACCCTGCTGAGCTGAGTTTGATCATCCGTGCAAGGGCTAAGTAAGCATGTTTTACGCAAGGCTTTGTCCAGGAAAGTTGCAGATACCATCATGACCCTACCATGCTTGATCACAGAGAAAGTACAGAGAAAGCTGATAGATAGTGACGCTGTTTTAAAACATTTTACTTCTACCAGAGAAAAGACATATCAGAACTCCCCTCCCCATTCTGACAATGGTGTACATTCTTTGAAACTGCTTTACAGTAGGAAATGATGTTTCAGAGAGGTAGGTATTGTATAAAGATCCACTCCTGTACGCTGCTGTGAAAAAAACACTACTTGAGAAACAAGTGGTGTGGGATGTGCTCAGGGGACATCAGATAATCTCAGGAGCAGTGGATGCAGAAATTTTAAAGAAAGATGATGTGGTTTCTTGTTAGGTAAGGAAAGATCCAGGGGCGAAGAGGAAGGAATTCAAGGAGAGATGAGCAGAGAGGCAGTGTTGCTAGATTTCGGTGCGCACAGCAAAGGCAAAATCAGTGTATAAAGTGATCAGTTGTGAGCGTCAGGGTTTTTAACTCTGAAGTCCCACAGGTAAAAACAGGGAAAAGAATACATCATCTATCATGCCATCATGCAATCACAAAACACTCTTAGCTTTTAAATTTATTTCCAGCTTTTTTATGTTGTATCTGCTTACTCCTTGTGGGTTTTTTTCTTCCCATACTTTTTCTTCTTATAAAAGTAATACATGTTTATTGTAGAGACATTGAAAATATGGTAAAACATAAAAATGAATAAAATTACTTGAATTTTTAGTACTATCAGTTTTATAATTTTGGTATTTATCATTCTAGCCTATTCATAGTACATAGATAATTTTAATAACAATAAGATTATAGTATAAATAGTATTTTGTAGCATGGAGTTTCTGATAAAACCTGGCTCATGTACTTAAAAATTAGGTTTTGATATTGTGTTTTTCCAAAAAAGTACAAATTTTAGATACTCTACTGTGGTTTTCATAAAGCTAGTGCCTTTTCATCCTGCTTTATCATGTTCCTTTAAAGGAAAGGTAAGAACTTTAGTGGGAAGATACTTTGACACTACGTAAAAATGTTCTGTTCTCCAGCAAACTTCTACCCACTAGTTTTAACATCTGCTATTGATAGTTCTTGACTGAATCAATGAAATTCTAGTTTAACATAATGCTAAATGGTGAGTTTCTGACTCCATCGTTAAGTGTACATTTGTTAGCTGGCAGTCTACTATGCACAAAAATTTTCCCTTGATCTATCTCTTTCATAGACCATTTTATTCTGTGAGTTATAATCCATTACTGTCAGTGTTTTGATCAAAATATCTTAAATTTGGCTAATGGAAATTTCTTCAAACCAGCTTCTCTGTCTCTTTGACATGTCCTTATCATTTTTGTTTTTTTTTAATGTTTTGGCTCAGCAAGGTGCTCCAGGATACTGTTGTACTTTGCCTGCCTGCCCCAGTCTTGGCATTGGTTGTTTCTCTGAGGAGCCTTGCTTGCTTTTAGTTAGGAATAATATTTAGAAACCAAGATCTGGGAGCTAGAGTGTTTTCATTGCTGTCAGAGTATCATTGTTTCTGGATGTTCCAACAACAGAGCGAGGGAAAAAAATGATACATGTATATGCATATAAATGTGTGTGTGTGTATGCACGCACACGTGTCTGTGTGTGTTAGGGACCTGCATATTCATCCTGCTAATCTCCAGTTCCAACACCCCTCAGGGTTTCTCTTTTCCCCATTATGTATTTGTATGTGAAATGTAAATATTCTTCATAGATGTTCTTCCACAGTGAGAAGCCTGGCTGTCAATTACACCAGTATATTAACTCATTTGCCCAGTTCTACAGCACACATACAGTGGTTTTATAATTTTAATGCCCATATCATAATAGGGAGGGAAAAATGTTTATGTTCATCTATCTGTCCCTTCTGAAAGTCATTCTGTATGTATTCACAGAGCTTACTCTGTTTAAAAAAATCTTGACAGGACTTCCTTGTAAGGATATGTCACCATTTTTTCAGCCGGTCTGTTGTATTTTGGCGTTAAGTAGTTTTCACTAGTTTTACAATTACAGATAACGCCATAGTAAATCATTTTGCATGATAGGAAGTACATCTTCAGTGTAAATTCTTAGAATTGGATTGCTTATCAAGGGTTGATGTGTGTATAGGTTTGTTAGAATTTGCCAGAAAGCTCGTAATGTTTTACATTCCCCCCAGATATTTGAGAGAGTGCCTATTCCCTCACAGTCTGACTAGCAGGGTGTGACATGGTATCTTGGTTGTGTTTCAGTTTACAATTCTCTTATGAGTGAAGTTGTGTATTTTGCCATGTATTATGGTCCATTATTATATCTATTTTGTGTGTTGTCTTGGCCTTTTGTTCATTTTTTTTCTATCATATTTATGGTCCTTCCCATGCCTCCCCACCCCGAATTTTTAGAAAATATATTAGAGATACTAGCCTTTATTGGTGATACATTTCAAATATGTGCTTGCAATTGTCATTTATATTTTGACTTTGCTTATGGGTTTTACTTATGCAGTTTTTTTCATTTTCATTGTAGCTATACATTAAGCAAGTAGTTTATTGAATCTAGATTTTTAAATCATACTAGAAAACCTTCCTCTTAGTCCCTGGTTATAGAGGAATTCACACAATTTCTTCTAATATATTTGAATTTTTACATTTAGTCCTCTGATTCACTTAGTTTATTCTTGGGTGTGGTGTGACTTATGGATCTGATTGTTTTGCACGTAGCTATCCAGTTGTCCAAACACAATTTGTTACGAAATCCTTTGCCCCAGTGATTTTAGTTACCTTTTACCATAACCCAATTTCCATGTGTATTTAGTGAATTTCAGGATTGTTCATATTCTAGTCCACTGGTCCATCATTCTACTTAAATGCTAGTCCACACTGTTTTAATTATAGAAGATTGTTAGCATATTTAATATAAATTACAGCTAGTTTCCTTTATAAGCTTTTTCAGTGTTTTGTTCTCATATGCCTATTTTTCCATATAAATTTTAGTACTAATGTGTCTAGCACAGAAAGAAGTCATTTGTCAGTGTTTTTATTTGGATTTCTTTCAGTTTGTAAATTAACTTAGGGAGAACTAACATCTTTAAGGTATTAAATCACCCTCTCAAGAAGAGATTTCTTTCTGTTTGTTGAAATAAGGAAAGTTTTACTGTTTTCAGAAATGTTTTATTGTTTTCATCATACAAGTTTTGCACATTCCTTAGGTTGGTTCCTGTTTCTTTGTTGCTGTTGTAAATGGGTTGTTCTTTTCCATGAAAAATTCTAACTGATTATTATTTGTGAATGTGTGAGCTATTGATCTTTTTTTAAACCTTATTGAGTTACATACAATTAACTGCACGTATATAAACTGTACAACTTGCTGAGTTTTAACATACGCATACACCTATGAAACCACAGTGAAGATAGTAAATAGATTCATCACTCCCAAAACCCCGTTGTAATTCCTCCTTCCCAGCTCTCCCCATGAACAAGACCACCCCCAGGCAATGATTCATTTGATTTTTGTTGCTACAGATTAGTATATATTTTCTAGAGTTTTCTATAAGTGAAATCATACATTATGCACTCTTTTGTCTGACTTCTGTTACTCAGCATAATTATGTTCAGATGTATCCATAGTTCACATAACAGTAGTTATTTTTATTGCTGAGTAGTATATCATTGTATGTATATGGACGTTTGAGTTGTTTCCGGTGTGAGGTTATTACAGATGAAGCTGCTATGAATATTCATGTACTGGGCTATTGACTTTTTAAAATTAATGAACCATATATATTTATTTTGACTTGAATTCTAAGAAATCCTATGGTCCAAGTTAAACTTTCAAGGATGCATTAGATTTTTAAAAACTTTTTATTTTGAGATAATTATAGATTCTTAGAGAATTGCAAAGATAACAGAGAGAGGTCCCACCAGAGCCTTTATCTACTTGGCCCTAGTGGTTACATCTTCCATAATAGTAGTGCCGTATCAAAACCGGGAAAGTGACATTGGTACTACCTGTCTGTATAGTTCTGTGCCATTTTATCACTTGTGTAGACTCCTGTAACCACCACTACAGTGAAGATGCAAAATTCTTTCATTATTACAAAATCTTCCTTAATAGTCACATCCTTTCTATCACCACTGACATCCCTAACCTCTGGTAATCACTCTTCTGTTCCCCACCTGTGTCATTATAAGAATGTTATATAATTGGAATCATATAATATGCAACCTCTTTATATTGTCTGTTTACACTCAACATAATGCTCCTGACTTCATCCAAGTTCGGTGTGTATCAATAGGTCATTCTTTTTTATTGCTGAGTAGTATTCCATGGTAATGGACTTCCTTGGTGGCTCAGATGGTAAAGAATCTGCCTGCAACGTAGGAGACCTAGGTTCGATCCCTATGATGTATCACA
Source organism: Bos taurus (assembly GCF_002263795.3). Classification (NCBI taxonomy): domain Eukaryota; kingdom Metazoa; phylum Chordata; class Mammalia; order Artiodactyla; family Bovidae; genus Bos; species Bos taurus. The sequence continues at coordinate 106,145,433 of NC_037357.1, forward strand.
GTTTTTTGAACCGTTCCCTCGTTGAGGGTCACCTGGGTTGCTTCCAGTTTGGGGCTATTTCAGATAAGGCTGCTATGAATATTTATGTACAGGTTTTTATGTGAACATCAGTTTTTATTTCTCTGGGGTAAATCCCCAGGAATATATTTGTTGTATGGTAAGTATATGTATAGTTCTGTAGGCTGCTGACAGATTAATTTGTCATTGTATAAATGACTATTTTAAATTCCCACCAGAGCACTGTTTGAGTGGTTGTTTCTCTGCGTACTCTCCAGCACTTGGTGTCATCACTGTTTTTTTGTTTTTAGTCATTGTGATAGATGTGTAGTGATACATTGTGGTTTTAATTTCCATTTCCATAGTGGCCATAGGAACATCTTTTCATATGCTTATTTTCCATTTATATATTCTCTTCTGTGAAATCTTTCTTCCTATCTTTTGGTTACCTTCTGATCAGATTTTCTTGTATTTTTGAGTTTTCCGAGTTTTCTGTATATTCTGGACACAAATCTGTGGTTAGATATGTGTTTTGTAGGCTATTGATTTTTATGTGTTAATTATAGATCGTACTACCTTGCCAGTGGCCTCTTTTGTTTCCTTCAAGGTGAGTGATGATGTCTTTATGGCTTCCCTCTCTGGCCCTTAATGCATGTCAGTGCTTCTCTATATCCTTTATTGCCCTCAGAGACAGGATGCTGCATTTCAGCAATATTCAAAGCAAATCAAAGAAAGTCTTTCAGCAATTGCTTTGTGCTCTCCAGCATCACCTTTTCCCTCTGTAGAATCGTTCTCATTAACCTACCCACCTTTTAAGGGAAAAAAAAAAGAACTTTCACCCTCTTATCTCCCTCCAGCAATAACCTCATTTTTGCCTTGTCTGTACTCACACCCCTGGTGAGCTTTTCCTAGTTTGTGGCTTGAAATGTTAATGACTCCCAAATTTATATCCTGGAGTCCTGGAGAGTTACCTTGAAATGCAGACCCAGGTGACTGACTGCCTACTCAACATCTCCTCTTGGAATTGCCACAGCCTTTCTGATCTCAGTTGTTCGTTGTTTAGTTGCTCATTTGTGTCTGACTCTTTGTGACCATGGACTGTAGCCCACTAGGCTCCTCTGTCCACGAGATTTTCTAGGCAAGCATACTGGAGTGGGTTGCCATTTCCTTCTCCAGGGGCTCTTCCCCACACTGGGATCGAACCCATGTCTCTTATGTCTTCTGCATTGACAGGCAGATTTTTTACCGCTGGGCCACCAAGGATTGATCCCACTCTAATCTCAGTATATGGTAGCCATACATCCATCCGTCTCTTTGCTAAGCCCCAAACCTTGTTGCCACCCCTGACTCTTCTTTTTCATATCTACACTCCATCTACCAAGAGTGCTGGTTCTAACATGAAAATATATTCAGAATAGAACCATCTCTCAAAAAAAAAAAAAAAAAAAAAAAGAACCACCTCTCAGCCTGTCTTCTTGGTACCACTTTACATCCAAGCCACCATCACTCGCTCATTCGTATGATTTCTTGGCCACCTCGTCATTGGTCGTTCTCAAAACAGCAGGCTACAGTGATCCTTCCAAGTGTCTTCTCTGTAACAGCTTCCTGTCTTCCTCGATAAATGTTCAAGAGGTCAGAATCACCCACAGGGCACTGCACCATAAGTCCTCGTCTCTGTCTACTCCATACCTCCACCACGGCTGCAGGCACTTCTGTATTGTATCTCCTGTGACACATCACTCCTTGGTCACTTTCCTGTGGCTTCCTTGTGGCTCCATACACACATGTAGCACGTGTCCTGCCTCAGGGCTTTGGCACTTGCTCTTTCCTCTTCTAGGTGGATGTTTCTGAGCTCTGTCACCACGCTCCATCAAGGTCACATTCTCAGGGAGGAAGTATCCTACTGAAAGTTGCAAGCTCTACTGAAAGTTGCAAGCTCTTGCCCCTTCTGAGCATTGTTTTTCTTCCCAGCACTTATCAGCATCTGACATGTATTCAGGGTATTTGTTAACTGTTAGCTCTGACAGCAGCATTTCTTTTCTGTATTGTTCATAGCTATGGTCTTTAGCATATGAAACAGTGCCTGTACATGCTAGGCATTAAAGAAATACTTGATGAAGTAATGAATGAATGTATTGGTGTATTATGAAGTCCATTTAATTTATAGGAAGTAGTGATCTCATGACTTTTGGCATTTGCTTTCTAGTCGTAGACTACCTGTGTGTAAGCAGTCGTGTCTGACTCTTTGTGACCCCACGGACTGTAGCCCACCAGACTCCTCTGTCCATGGAATGTTCCAGGCAGGAATACTGGAATAGGTTCCCATTTCCTCCTCCAGGAGACCTTCCCAACCCAGGGATCAAACCTGCATCTCTTGCTTCTCCTGCATTGACAGACAGATTCTTTACCACCGAGCCACCTGAGAAACCACCTCTAAGTTAACTGACTTTTTGTTTACTAAAACCTTGCACTCAGACCACTTTACACATAATTATTTTCCTTATCCCCAAATCTGAACTTCATGAAGTTTAAAAGTATGATTTCAGTAGAATTTTTTGTTGTTGTCATTGATTTTTTTACCTAATTGGGAATATAAGTCTAGTTGTGAGACAGTAGAAGTAAATGTGTTATGCTTCATGGTCCTGATTTTCACCAATGTAGGGATTTGTGCAGATTTATTCAGATGTTATCTGCTGACTGCCTGCTACATAACAGACACAGGACATTCAGCAGTGAATGTGCTGACCCTCCCTCCTGGCTTTGAGATCTGGGAAAGGCAAGCACGCAGAAAAGCTCAGTTCAGTTCAGTCACTCAGTCGTGTCACTCTTTGTGACCCCATGGACTGCAGCACACCAGGCTTCCCTTTCCTTCACCATCTCCTGGAGGTTGCTCAAACTCGTGTCCATCGAGTCAGTGATGTCATCCAACCATCTTATCCTCTGTCATCTTAGGGTCTTTTCCAATGAGTTAGTTCTTTGTATCAGCTGGCCAAAGTACTGGAGCTTCACCTCCAACATCAGTCCTTTCAAAGAATATTCATGACTGATTTCCTTTAGGATGGACTGGTTTGATCTCCTTGCAGTCCAAGGGACTCTCAACACCACACAGTTCAAAAGCATCAATTCCTTGGTGCTCAGCTTTCTTGATAGTCCAACTTTCACATCCATACACAACTACTGGAAAAACCGTAGCTTTGACTAGACGGACCTTTGTCGGCAAAGTAATGTCTCTGGTTTTTAATATGCCGTCTAGGTTTGTCATAGCTTCTCTTCCAAGGAGGAAGCATCTTTTAATTGCACGGCTGCAGTCACCATCTGCAGTGATTTTGGAGCCCAAGAAAATAAAGTCCGTCACTGTTTCCATTGTTTCCCCATCTATTTGCCTTGAAGTGATGGGACCAGATGCCATGATCTTCGTTTTTTTCAATGTTGAGTTTCAAGCCAGTTTTTTCACTCTCTTCTTTCACTTTCATCAAGAGGCTCTTTAGTTCCTCTTTGCTTTCTGCCATAAGGGTGGGGTCATCTGCATATCTGAGGTTATTGATACTTCTCCTGGCAATCTTGATTCCAGCTTGTGCCTCATCCAGCCCTGCATTTCGCATGGTGTACTCTGCATATAAGTTAAATAAGCAAGGTGACAATATACAGCTTTGACGTACTCCTTTCCCAATTTTGAACCCATCTGTTGTTCCATGTCTGGTTCTAACTGTTGCTTCTTGATCTACATACAGGTTTCTCAGGAGGCAGGTAAGGTGGTGTGGTAGGCCCATCGCTTTAAGAATTTTCCAGTTTGTTGTGATTCACACAGTCAAAGGCTTTAGTGTAGTCAATGAAGCAAAATTACATGTTTTTCTGGAATTCTCTTGCTTTTTCTGTGATCCAACGGATGTTGGCAATTTGATCTCTGATTCCTCTGTCTTTTCTAAATCTAGCTTGAACATCTGGAAGTTTTCAGTTCATGTACTGTTGAATCCTAGCTTGGAGAATTTTGAGCATTGCTTTGCTAGCATGTGAGATGAGTGTAATTGTGTGGTAGTTTGAATATTCTTTGGAATTACCTTTCTTTGGAATTGGAGTGAAAACTGACCTTTTCCAGTCCTGTGGGCACTGTTGAATTTTCCAAATTTGGTGGCATACTGAGTGCAGGACTTTCACAGCATCCTTTTAGGATTTGAAATAGCTCAGCTGGAATTCTATCACCTCCACTGGCTTTGTTCATAATGATGTTTCCCTCAGGCCCACTTGACTTTGCATTCCAGGATGTCTGGCTCTAGGTGAGTGATTACACCACTGTGGTTATCTGAGTCATTAAGATGTTTTTTGTATAGTTCTTCTGTGTATTCTTGCCACCTCTTCTTAATATCTTCAGCTTCTGTTAGGTCCTTTATTGTGCCCATCTATGCATGAAATGTACCATTGGTACCTTTAATTTTCTTAGATCTCTAGTCTTTCCCATTCTATTGTTTTCCTCTATTTCTTTGCATTGATCACTGAGGAAGGCTTTCTTATCTCTCTTTTCTATTCTTTGGAACTCTGCATTCAGATGGATATATCTTTATTTTTCTCCTTTGCCTTTAGCTTCTCTTCTTTTCTCAGCTATTTGTAAGGGCTTGTCAGACAACCATTTTGCCTTTTTGCATTTCTTTTTCTTGGGAATAGTCCTGATCACTGCCTCCTGTACAACGTCACAAACCTCCTGAAGCAGTTCTTCAGGCACTCTATCAGATTTAATCCCTTGAATCTATTTGTCACTTCCACTGTATAATCATAAGGGATTTGATTTAGGTCATACCTGAATGGTCTAGTGTTTTTGCCTACTTTCTTCAATTTAAGTCTGAATTTTGCAGAAAAGCTCACCTCTGCACTAGTTAACAGAATGCCAAGTGAAATCCTCTTTGTGGGCAAGCACCTGGACCTGATTTGGTGTCTCAGCTCTGCCACCTACTGACTATTTTGTTTCTGCAAACATTTCACCTTTCTAAGCCTCAATTTCAGAACGTTTACAAAAGGAGAAATTACACCTTTAGTGTTAGGTTTGGGACCATGCACTTAGCTTGGCACAGTGCCTGGCACAGGGAAAGCCTTCCGTAAATCTATTTTATTCTAGTTTTTAGGTGTTGAATTATAACCTCTGTATTTCAGAATCTGTATTTGATCTGTACTATTGTCTTCTCTCTTTTCCTCTCTATGGGTCCCCCAGGGTGTTTGTATTTTTGAACTTCTGATCTTGAACTAACATGAAGAAAATAGTAGTAATTCTTTAAATGAGCTATTTCAGAGCTTTTCTTGACAAATTATATCTAGTTTATTTGTGCTTGACTTTCTAAAATGGCTGCCCTCAAACTTGAGCATGCCTAAGAATCTGCTTGGTTGCTTCTCAAAACTGCACAGTCCCCCTCAGTGCCCAGATCTAGGTCGCTCATACAATTCCATAGCAAGAGAAATCAGGATTCCCTGGGGCTATGGCAAATTCTAGGGCTGTAGCAAGAGAATGGAAGATGAAGTGAAATCTGTTGTACTGCCATGTCATTTGTGTGTCTGACTTTTTTTTTTTGACCCCATGGGCTAGAGCTTTTTCAGAGCTCCTGCCAGGCTCCTCTGTCCATGGAATTCTCCAGACAAGAATACTAAAGTGGGTTGCCATTTCCTACTCCAGGGGATCTTCCCAGCCCAGGAGTTGAACCTGCATCTCTTGCGTTTCCTGCATTGGCAGGCAGATTCTTTACCACTGAGCCACTTGGGAAGCCCAGCAGCAAGTAAGGAAGTACTCAAAGTAAAGAGAGCATGTCCAAGGGACATAGGAGCCAACCTGAAGGAGCTCTCAGTGGCCAAAGCCAAAACAATGTGAATAACAATATATGTGATATAGTTTTGGATTATAACGTAAAGCATGTAATAAACACACGAGTCCATAATGATACAAATAAATGAATAAATAAATAGGTAAGAAGGGACAAATCTTTATTACACAAGAATTCTAATCTACTTATGTAAATACTCCCCTCTCCAGGAGGTAGAGCCTAATTCCCTGCCTCTCTTGAGGGTTGCTTGGACTTGATGATCTGCTTCCAAAAACTAGAGTATGGAAAGTGGGGGAAATACCTTACAGTGGAGAAACCTGGCAAAACACCACCTTGACTGGGTGATCAAGGTTAGCATCATCAGTAACAGGTCATGTTATGAGAATGGACTTCACCTCTGTGGTATCTTCCCCCTCAAACCCATAACCCCAGTGGAGTCATGAGAAAACTGCCAAAGACATGCAAATTGAGATACATTGTACAAAACACCTGACCCCTCAAAACTGTCAAGGTCGTGACAAAGAGGAAAAGACTGGAAAACTGGTATTCTGATGAGACTAAAGACATGTAATGATTAAGTGCAATGTGGATTGAATTCTGGAACCAAAAGGTCATTAGTAGGAAAACCAGTGAAGTCCAAATCCACTGTTAATAGTCATGGATCAATATTTGTTCATTGTAACAAATGTACCATCCTAATGTAAGAGGCTAATGTGAGGGAATACTGGGTGAGGGACACAGAGAAATGCTCTGTACTATCTTTCCAAGTTGGCTGTAAATCTAAAATTACTCCAAATTTTTTTAAAAATTTTATTTTATTTTTTAACTTTACAATATTGTATTGGTTTTGCCATATATCAAAATAAATCCGCCACAGGTATACATATGTTGCCCATCCTGAACCCTCCTCCCTCCTCCCTCCCCATACCATCCCTCTGGGTCGTCCCAGTGCACCAGCCCCAAGCAAGCAAAATTTAAAAAAAAAAAAAATCATTTTACAAATGTATGGTCCAGGGTCCACAGGTCTCCATGCGGCCAGGGAACCTGCTTTAATGAGCAGAGGATTCTAATGCAGGTGATCAGCTGATAACATTTTGTTAGACTGTCAACCAGATGGTTTAACTAAAAGTGCTTAGTTTAGAAACCAAATCCAAGGATTTTAGTCTAAGTTGAGCTATTCCTTTTTGGATGACACTTTTCATTCCAAAGTGTTGCCTTAAATTTGCCTTATGTGGAAATTATTAACAGAGAAATTGAAGAAAGTGCCACTTCATACTAGAATATGCCACAGTAGCTACTCTGGGGATCTCTAAAGTCAGAGCCCACAGCAGGAGACAGCATGTGGATATTTGTGGGTGGAGATGGTGATTCATAAGAAAAGATCAGAGGTATTTAAGAGTTGGTCACTAGTTCCCTGGAAATGACTCATCACACTTGCAGGGAAAAACTGGGATTCTTTGACACTGTTAGGGGAACTCTGATTTCATTTAGCCTCTCATGATCCACTGATGGCATTTGAGCCACTGATTCATAACTTTGCCCTTTGAAGGTTGAGAGAATTCAGAAAAAAAAGGGAGGGAGGGAGTTAAGTCTGGGCATAGACATACGGGGGCATACAGGGAGCCTCACCGTGGCTCTCTCACAGCCATCCTCTGTGCATATCCATCCAGAACTTTCCACACTTTCCATAGACCCATCCTAGACCCTCTTGGAGGAGCGAAATGTGAAGTTGCCTCTCAGCTACAGGTGGTAGTTTCCTGGGGTTCCCATGGGCTTCATCACTACATCTTTTGGGATCTCTTGAGAATAAGTTACCCAGGGCTAAAGTCTGTTATCATGTATTATTGGTATTCTGAGCTCCCAGAAAGATCAGGAACGTCTGACAGCACTTTGTCCATGATCGTATATGATCATTTAGTTTTATTGATTATACTGTTGATGTTTCTCAATTAGTGGTGAACTTTATTCTCTGGCAATTGGGCCCTTTTGTAGAATGTAAATGCTATGTAGTCTCAGTTATTCTTTTCAAGTTATGGTAGTAACTTTATTTGGATGGTTTCAGCCTGCATGTTACTAAAGCAGTGGAGTTGTTCTAGTGTGGGTCTCTACTGCCATACCAGCAGTCTTTTAACCTCGGCAAGTTTCAATACCAGTTACCCTTTTTTCAGGCCAGCCCTCAGAGAACTGGTGACTGGTGGGATTGATGGGTCCACTTTTTTTTTTTTTTTGGTCATTTGTATAATCTTCTGCACCATAGATTTAATATAATTGCATATCTTAGGCTGCAATGTCTAGTTAATGATGTCCTGTTTAGCCTCCAAATATGCTGCTATTCAGGGCTTCCCTGGTGGCTCAGACAGTAAAGAATCTGCCTGCCATGTGGGAGACCCAGGTTTGATCTCTGGGTTAGCAAGATCCTCTGGAGAAGGGAATGGCTACCAACTCCAGTATTCTTGCCTTGAGAATCCCATGGACAGAGGAACCGGCAGGCTACAGTTCATGGGGTTGCAAAGAGTCAAACATGACTGAGTGGCTAACACGTTCACAACACTTTCATGCTGCTATTACCCATGATTACCCCCCAAGACATAGGTAGAATTTCAGAACTCATTAGTGCTCCTCATTTTGCCAGAAGGAGTTCTCCTAATGGAGCTGGTGGAAACCCAAGGGTCCCTTGGCAATATTGCATCAGAGTTTAAGGTCATGAAAGTGGTGAGTCAGGTATCTGAAAAGACCCTGCTTTGCCTAATCCCTCTAGTTTGACAGTCTATAAACTCTTGTTTCTTGAAGACAGGCAGATCTCTTACCTTTCTAGGCACTTTGGGCCATAAAATTTCCTATCTACTCTCTTCCACTTAAAACTGTAGTGCTGGATTTGCTTTATGCTCACCTTTTCCTCCTCTCCTACTTCAGCTTCTGCCACATCTTGACCAGAAGATCTTGCAGTAAGGAGAAGGTCATGATCTGCTCTTCAGCACTTACCTTCCCCATTTGTCTCTCCCCTGGTATTTTGAGGACCAGGGTGGGGGTGGGGAGAAGAAGGGGACAGATGTCTCTAATGTCACTAGTATTGCCATCACTGCTTCCCTTCTTGGATGTCACCAATTCTCAGGTGGGCCTAATTATAAGTTGGCTGGCAGGTGCACAGTGTTCTGAAAAAGGTCCGAGAAGAAGCCTTCCCATGACGCAGTTCAGGGAACAGGAGTTAGGACTGTGTGGTGGCCTCTTTTGCCCCATCCCCCAGCTGACTCCTGTCCTACTGTGCACACGTCACTTCCTCATTGTTGATGCCCTCTGCCTGGCACACAGCACTGCGGGGCAGAGTAGAAGCAACATAGCTCGAGCTTTCCACAGCAGCCACCTAACTTACGGGAAGTTCTTACAGCCTCATTTTAACCCTTTGAAGGGGTCGGCTCTGTTGCTGAGCATATTCCCCACCTTGCTTTTCCTCATATTCCTATGGACACAGTGGGCAGGAGTGAGGCACCCCGGCCATTCCACTGCTGAAGCGGACGTCCGCTCAGGGAATGACTGTTCATGAGCTCCTCATGCAGGTACCCTACATTGGGCTTCCTCAAAGCTCCTCTCAGTAGTTCGGGGTCTTGGGTTCTCAGCAGTACCTTTGAATCTATGAAAGTGTGACAGACCGACCTGGCCTGTGCAGTGCTGCTGCTCCAGAGTGCTGGATTGCTAGCTCGGCAGTGCTGTCACTGTTAGAAGTGGCTTACGTTATCCAGTAGTGAGTGGCATTCAGTCAGTGGAACTGATGAGAATGAAACCTTCACATTCAAAGTGGGATTTGAGTAGAACCCTAAATCAGCAACTTTCCTTGCTAAATATTTAATGCACCTATTATTTCATCTGAAAGATGGTGTCACATGTCTCCCATGGCATGCTAGGAGGAGGTTAGCTATGAATTCAGAGAACAGGGGTTACCTATTACCCAAGGAATTATTCCTTAACTGAATACATTAAACCTCTCTCTTCAAAGATGTAAAAGAAAGAAGAAAAAGGTTAGAAACCACCCATTCTAGGATGAGGCTGATGTGTTGAAAAATGATACAGTATCCAATAGAAAATGCTAGTTTTTTGTTTTTTTTTAAATAAGGTTTTCTATCCTTATATATAATACTAGAGACCATTATCGGAGAAGGCAATGGCACCCCACTCCACTACTTTTGCCTGGAAAATCCCGTGGATGGAGGAGCCTGGTAGGCTGCAGTCCATGGGGTCGCTAGAGTCGGACACGACTGAATGACTTCACTTTCACTTTTCACTTCCACGCATTGGAGAAGGAAATGGCAACCCACTCCAGTGTTCTTGCCTGGAGAATCCCAGGGATGGGGAAGCTTGGTGGGCTGCCGTCTCTGGTGTCGCACAGAGTCAGACACGACTGAAGTGACTTAGCAGCAGAGACCATTAGGGTCACAAATCAATTTCCAAAAAGTAATAAGCAATTATGAATAGTTTAAAAAACTAGCTACTTTAATAAATATACTAAGGCAAGTGGATGACAAAATCCAATATATATTACGTCAATTCTCTACAAAACCCAATATATTTCATCAATTCTCTAATCATTTATTCACATTTTAAGTTCTGTGAAATTGAGGTGCAGCTTCCAATTGATGACATATGGTTGAAAACATGATGTTTTTCCTTTTTTTAACCCACCCAGAAAAAAAGTGTGCTTTTCAATTCACAGTATATTTGATAAAATGCAGCAACCAGTCACCACTCCTCAGAGCCCATCTGGGTGAGGCCACTACTGTACATCAAGTAGGTGGCTGCTGTTTCTTTCTTTTTTTTTTTTTTTTTAATATTGTAGGATATCTTACAATCACTTCTCTCTCTCTCTCTTTTTTTTTTTTTTTAGAGATAAATGTGCACTTTAGAACAACTCACACTTCTTCTTTTTTTTTTAATAATTGTATTTGTTTGTGGCTGTGCTGGTCTCCATTGCTGTGCAGGCTTTTCTCCGGTTATGGTGAGGGGCGAGCGGGGGCTGCTGTCTGGTTGCGGTGCACGGGCTCCCGTTGCAGCGGCTTCTCTTGCAGAGCACAGGCTTCAGCAGTTGCAGTGTGTTGGCTCAGTAGTTGTAGCTCCCTGGCTCTAGAATGCAGGCTTGGTAGTTGTGGCACATGGGCTCAGTTGCTCCACGGCATCTGGGACCTTCCCAGATAAGGGAATGAACCTGTGTCTCCTGCATTGGCAGATGGATTCTTATCCACTGAGCCATATTAATTAGAAGCCCAGCTGCTGATTTAATATATTGGGGGTTGTAACTGGTTCTTTCCCCCAGTGTTAGGGCACAGTTTCCCTAGTGTTAGGGCACAACTGCCCCAGGGCAAGACTTCTGACCATGGTTCTCATGGTTGGAATGTCAACAACTGTAGAAATAAGACTCAGTTTAGCTACTTCCAAGGTACAATAAAATCAGTAGCAAAAGAAATTAGAACTCTGCAATAGTCTAGTAATTTCAGACCTAGGACTTAGGTACCATCAAACTGAAACAGGGCATCTTTTCCCCTACTGCACACACAGCAACCAGCAGAGCAAAGAGGGCTCTGCTTTTTCTTGAATTGTAACCTTCAGAGAGTTGTACTAATGCCATAACTTAATGTGGCATTATTATTTGAATGTTAAAATATTACCCCATTTCCAAAGCTAATATTTGATACCAGTCACTGCTTATCATGAATAGACTAAAGCCTGATTTTTCTTTCCATAGAGGCTCCAGTCATTTTTATAACTGATAGGGTTTGGGAAAACCAAATAGGTCAAGCTGTTCATTTCACAAATAAGGCAATAATAAGAGAAGTTGTTGATTTGCTCATTTCCCCCTAGCAAGATACTGATTGGGGAATCCGAGGGGAGAACCCAGGTCTCCCTGCCCTCCCTTCCCTCTGTATTGAACACAGTTCCCTCCTAATCTGGTGGGTGATGGTGAGGCTGGGGTTTCACAGTGGAACAGTTTACCTCTAGGCTTTTTAGGCCAGTTCTTATTAGGCCATTAGTAAAGGCACATCACCATATCCTTATTCAAGCCCAGATACGGTTGTAATGGAAAAATTGGTGGCTGGTTCGTACTCTTGGCTGCATTTTTATTTTTACTGTTTTAAAATGCTTCAGAACAGGCAAAGCAGGTGACATCCTTTGCATTTTTAAACCAATATTGTGAGTGCCAAAAAGATCAGTGATGTACCTGATTTCTGACTGGAGTTGGAATTTGTGGCTTTTGATTCCTAATCAAGTACTCCTGAACATCATACCATGTAGCTGATAGACTTGGAGCACAAGACAGGAAGAAAAGAAAAAGAAAACTTAATAAGGCTTGTAATATAAAAGGGCCAGTTGGGAAGGAATATAGAGGTAGGCTGAAACTTCCTATTGTTACCTGAAAAGTGGCAACCTGAACTCTTAGACAGTTTTGAACTTGTTTGGTTTGATGGTAAGATCATTTTCAAGAGAGCTGTCTTTAACTAAATAAACTAGTGGGGTTTCATTATAATTCTAGAGTAACGTCTGAAGTGGTAGAAGAGATGATAAAGCTGTTTAGAGTTAATGAAACTTTACAGTAATACAGAGATTAACTTTTATTACTTTGAAAGACAGATTATATTATAAAGATCCAGGTACATATTAATAACTTAAATGAGATAAAGTAATAAGAATAATTAATTCCCCAGAAACCTAGAATTTATGTTTTTTCATCAAAACTATTCCATTTTCCTGTTTTGTATTTTAAAGTATTAAAATCCAGAAACTAACACAACAGTAAATCAGCTATACCTGAAAAAAACAAAAACAGGGTAAACTTTAGACAGACTTATTTACTAGGAATTATATTCTTCAGTTTACCATAAAAAGATCCTTTGTTCCAGTGTATGCCATTCTATTTGCCTTAACTACTCTACCACCTTTTGTATTACGCATTTCCGTTACACTAGAAATCCTGTGCTCACTGCAGTTTAGTCATGAATTGCCCTACCACTAACCTTCTTGCTGAGAAAAGAAACTAATTGCCTGACTTAATGTATTCTGAGTTGCTGCTTGTGTGGCAGATGAAGTGAAGTGAAAGTCAAAGTGTTAGTTGCTCAGTTGTGTCCCCTTCGCAACCCCACCGACTATAGCCCACCAGGCTCCTCTCTCCATGGGATTCTCCAGGCAAGAATACTGGAGTGGGTTGCCATTTTCTTTTCCAGGGGGTATTCTCGACCCAGGAATTGAGCCCAGGTCTCCCGCATTGCAGGCAGATTCTTTACCATCTGAGCCACTGGTGAATCACAAGTCATGTCCGACTCTTTGTGACCCCATGGACTGCAGCATACCAGGCCTCCCTGCCCTTCACTGAGTCGGTGATGCCATCCGACCATCTCATCCTCTGTCATCCCCTTCTCCTCCTGCCTTCAATCTTTCCGAGCATCAGGGTCTTTTCTAATGAGTCAGCTCTTCACATCAGGTGGCCAAAGTATTGGAGCTTCAGTATCAGTTCTTCCAATGAATATTCAGGATTGATTTCCTTTAGGATTGTTTGACTGGTTTGATCTCCTTGCAGTCCAAGAGACTCTGCAAGAAGTCCAAGAGTCTTCTCCAACACCATAGTTCAAAATTATTAATAGTCTAAGCATGATCTAGTTCTAATCTAGTCATCACCATGACTGATCACAGCAATATTGTTCCTTTTCATAATCTTTAGTAATGTGTTCTCTCTCATTCTTAATGTTGGTAACTTGCCTTCTCTCTTTTTTTCCTGATCAGTCTGTTGAGAAATTTATCTTTTTTTTTTAATCCTAAAGAATCTATATTTAGTTTTGTTTGTTCTATTTTTTTGTTTTCTCATTCACTGAATTTTCCTTTCTTTATCATTTTCTGACTTCAGCTTGACTTGTGTATTCATTGCTTTTCATTTTCTTATTCCTTAAAGGAGGGTAGATTTTTTTGATTTAGATGTTTTTTCTTTTCTAATGATGTGTGATTTGAGTCTTTTGAAATTTATTGAGACATGGTTATAGCCTAGAATATGATCTATCTTGGTAATGTGCTTCTAAAGAATATATTTTGGTTTATTCTCTTCAATCTCATGAATATTATTTCTTCCTCTTTTCCTTCTTTTTCCTCCTGATTTATAAGAAGTAATGCCATAATGCTTGCTTGGAGAGAGAATACCAGTGTGGCTTTGAACCATATGACTATATTACCTATTAAGAAAATTATGTACATTTTTAGAGATTTTTTTTCTTGGAGGATAATTGCTTTACAGTGTTGTGATGGTCTCTGCCATACATCAATGTGAATCAGTCATTAATATATATATAGAAATTTTTTAAAATTATAATTGAATCATGGCAGTGGTTAAACACACACAGACATCTACACACACACATACCACACTAAAGGGTATTATTAGCACATCATAAATATGAGGAATTCTTGGAAGATAGGAAATGCAGATGCAGTCAAACAAGTTAATTAAGAGAATTTGAAACATCTGCAGTAGAAAACTGAGGATGTTCAGACACACTTCAAGAACAGTCACCAAAACTGAAGCACTGTACAAAGTCCTAGGTCAGCTGTGAGATGACACGGCTATTCTGAGAACAGCACACGTGTTGCCCTGCCCTGCCCTGAACCATTCCCACCTCTACTTATACTGGACATAAGGACCTGTGCCATTTGAGCACCTTTCGTCTCCCCAAACTGCAGACCTGCACAGAAGGGAAACATCAGGACACAGCTAACTCCAAGGGAAAAACATTTGCCTGGCTATGTCAGAAATAACATCTTTATTTCAGCAACAGTGAGGATCTCTAGCCTACTTGCAAGCTCCACGCCATGCACCCACAAAAGTGGTCACTGAATAATAGACATAGTCCGCCCTTCCATACATGGATGTCAAAACTCTAGAGCAGATCCATGCCAATTACCAAGGCTAATCAAATGAGTCCTTTATGCCTATGTTTAAATGGACAAAAGCTTGCCAGATATTTGAGGAAAATAAAAAGAGATGTTCATGATGAACAAATATAAATATTTCTGGAGAAAAGATGAATATAATACAGGAAACAATAAAACCAAAGTCATATTCTCAGAATTTTAATGAAGACAGTGATATTATAAAAGGAGAACACGGTGCTATAAAAGAGAGGAATTAAAGAACAAGAGAACGTCCTTAAAAAGTAAAGCAAGGAGATCCAACCAGTCCATTCTAAAGGAGATCAACCCTGGGTGTTCTTTGGAAGGAATGATGCTAAAACTGAAACTCCAGTACTTTGGCCACATCATGCGAAGAGTTGACTCATTGGAAAAGACTCTGATGCTGGGAGGGACTGGGGGCAGGAGGAGAAGGGGACGACAGAGGATGAGATGGCTGGATGGCATCACTGACTCGATGGACATGAGTCTGACTGAACACCAGGAGATGGTGATGGACAGGGAGGCCTGGCGAGCTGCAGTTCATGGGGTCACAAAGGATGCTTTGTGCCCCGCCCCCTTGCGCGCCCCGCCCCCTTGCGCGCCCCGCCCCCTTGCGCGCCCCGCCCCCTTGCGCGCCCCGCCCCCTTGCGCGCCCCGCCCCCTTGCGCGCCCCGCCCCCTTGCGCGCCCCGCCCCCTTGCGCGCCCCGCCCCCTTGCGCGCCCCGCCCCCTTGCGCGCCCCGCCCCCTTGCGCGCCCCGCCCCCTTGCGCGCCCCGCCCCCTTGCGCGCCCCGCCCCCTTGCGCGCCCCGCCCCCTGGCGCGCCCCGCCCCCTTGCGCGCCCCGCCCCCTTGCGCGCCCCGCCCCCTTGCGCGCCCCGCCCCCTTGCGCGCCCCGCCCCCTCGCGCGCCCCGCCCCCTCGCGCGCCCCGCCCCCTCGCGCGCCCCGCCCCCTCGCGCGCCCCGCCCCCTCGCGCGCCCCGCCCCCTCGCGCGCCCCGCCCCCTCGCGCGCCCCGCCCCCTCGCGCGCCCCGCCCCCTCGCGCGCCCCGCCCCCTCGCGCGCCCCGCCCCCTCGCGCGCCCCGCCCCCTCGCGCGCCCCTGCCACCCCGAATGAAATAGGAACCTTCTCTCGCCCCTCCCAAGCCGGTTAGGGACTTGACTTTTGGTCCCTTGCAGACCTGAGCAGCATTCCCCTGGCAACCCTAATTGTTCATTCTGGGAACTCTCCGAGGCTGGTGGTACCTGCCCCGTGGCTTCACCTTCACACCCACCACACCTGTGTCACCTGCTACGCTGCCTGCACCACCCTCGCAGGCACGCCAGAACTACTGCCCAGAGTGTTAGGCCACGGTCAACAGCCCTGGAGTTCCACACCTCCTACGAGTGCCTGGCCATGGCCTTTTTTCTCAACCATGAAGACGTGGCCTTGAAGCACTTCTGTGTTTGCTCCGCTCCCACGAGCACAGCAAGACAGCCGAGAGCCTGATGTTCCTGCAGAACCCGTGTGGGGGCCGTGTCTGCTTCCTTGACATCAGAAAGCCTGAGACCCAACAGTGGGAGAGTGGTCTCCAGGCCATGCAAGACACCCTGAACCTGGAGAAGAGCATCAACCAGAGCCTACTTGACCTGCACCAGCTGGCCACCGACAGTAGTGACGCCAGCCTGTGCCACTTCCTGGAGATGCACCACCTGGACCAGCAGGTTGAGTTCATCAAGGAGCTGAGGGACCACGTCAGCATCCTGAGCAACATGGGATCCCCAGAAGGTGGCCTGGCAGAGTACGTCTTTGACAAGCTCACCCTGGGTGACGGCCACAAGGAGGACTGAGCCTGGACTGGACTTTCTCCTGAGTTCCGGGTGACTGCCCAAGGTCACCCTGCCTGCCATGCAGACCGCAGTATTGCCCTTGCAGAAAAAGTTCACTTAAATTTTTTTCTTCCAGTTTTACCAGTTCTTCACATAAAGTTATTGGTTCTTCAAATAAAGTTATTAGTTGATACATAAATAAAGGTCTCTGATTTGTGTGTGCAAATCTCTCACCTTTTAAACTTTAAAACTGGTATCCTGGAATCTCTCCAGCTACCCAGGCCCCATCCATGTGCAGCTCAGGATCTCCACCGATGGAGAGGGAGGGTGTTCCATGGAAAATACAAAATCATTCCTCCCCTAGTAAAACAATGTTGGGTGGGGGGTGGTCTGGGGCCCTGGTGAGTGTGGGTGCCTGTGCAGAGTTAAAGTATAAAATCATGGCCTGAAAATCGTGATTGGGGTTGATCTGGGGAAAGAGTGAAGGGGATGGGGTTATTGAAATGAAGGGGTTTTTCACTTTATCTGAAATGTTAGTGGTTAATTCTGGGTAGCAAGTTGGGGGCCCTGGAAGCCAGCATGGCAGAGTCCTTCTTTGACAAGCTCATCCTTTGCTGCAGTGATAAGGGAAACTGAGGTTTCACCTGTCTTCCGCATAAGATGTGAGGGTGGCTTCCTCTGATCCCCTATGCAGAACATGCATGTTGTCCTTAGAAAATCTCCACTTTGCCCTTATAAACTGTGGTTATATGGGGTGGGTGAGATGAGTGGTTTGGGACACTGATGTCTGTGGGTACACGTATATGTAAAAAATATGGATAAAAATATGTTCTATGATTCATAATAGTGGTTGCATCCCAGAAAGAAGTGAAAAATGGGATTGGTGGTGGTGGTGGTTTAGTTGCTAAGTTGTGTCCAACTTGTGTGATCCTGTAGACTATAGCCTGCCAGGCTCTGCTGTCCATGGGATTCTCCAGGCAAGAATACTAGAGTGGGTTGCCATTTTGTTCTCCAGGGGATCTTCCTGACCCAGGAATTGAACCCGGGTCTCCTGCATTGCAGGCAGATGATTTACCAACTGAGCTATGAGGGAAGCCCCCAAAATGGGATTGGGCAGGCATTAACTAAATGGATGTGAGACTTGGACCATAAAGAAGGCTGGGTGCTGAAGAACTGATGCTTTTGAACTGTGGTGTTGGAGAAGACTCTTGAGAGTCCCTTGGACAGCAAGATCAAACCAGTCAATCCTAAAGGAAATTAACCATGAATATTCATTGGAAGGACTGATGCTGAAGGACTGAAGCTCCAATACTTTGGCCACTTGATGCAAAGGGCCAACTCATTGGAAGAGACCCTGATGCTGGGAAAGACTGAGGGCAGAGGAGAAGGGGATGATAGAGGATGAGATGGTTGGATGGCATCACCAACTTGATGGACATGAGTTTGAGCAGGAGATGGTGAAGGACAGGGAAGCCTGGCATGCTGCAGTCCATGGGGTCACAATGAATCGGACACTATTGAGAGACTTAACAGCTACAAATAAATGAAGTCTTCCACTTTATCTGAAGTATTTTAGCTTATTATGTAAGTGTCCATGTTTATTGTTTCTCAGTAACAATTTGGGGCCCTGGAAACTGGCATTGTGGCATCCCTGTTTGGCAGGTTCACCTTGTCAGTGATTATGGGAACTGTGCCTTAGGCTGATGGCTCCATAGACACAGGTATGACTTTCTATAGTTAGCAGTGCCAGGCATATATGCTGCTGCTGTTATAAAACTTCTGCCTTTATTTTTTTTCCTTTGTAGAACTTCTAATAATTTGGTAAAGAAAACCCTACTTATTACAAAGTTTGAAAATTTAACATAGTAGCTGAACATCAAATTTTTGATAATGAATGTATAGTAGATTGAATTTCCTTTAGAGAAATGAGTCATAAGGACCTTGTCCAATAACTGATAGCCACCAATAGAAATTTCAGAAGGTGAAAATAGAAGGTTGCATAAAAGGAGACAATAATCAAGAAGCATTTTTTAAATACTAACTACATCCAAATGCTATTATCATATAGTTTTCACCTTGAATATACTAGTACTCTAAATTAGATTAATAGATCTCCCTATGTGGAATTATTCCTGGAATGAAACTTACTTTGTCACTGTTTGTTTGTTTTGGTGTCAGTTTTTGAACTATAAGACTATATAATATTAAGATGTATAGTGTGTTGATTTATATACATGTATTGTGAGATGATTACCACCAAAGCCTTAGCTAAAAACTGTCACCTCACATATTTACCATTTCTTTTTGGTAGTCAGAATATTTAAGAATTACAATCTTAGTAACATTCAAGTATATAATATTATTAATTATAATGACCATGCTGCACATTAGATTCCCCAAAGTTTGTACCTTTTGGTTAACGTCTCCCCCCTTTCCCCCACCCCTAGCCTCTAGTAACCACCATTTTACTCTCTGAGTTTTGCTTTTTTAGATTCCACATGTAAGTGATAGAATACAATATTTGCCCAACTTACTTTACTTAGAATAACACCCTCAAGGTTCATTCTAGTTGTTAAAAACATAAGGATTTCCATCTTTCTCGTGACTGAATAATATTCTGTTGTGTGTGTTTGTGTGTGTGTATATATATGGAGATATATATATGCACAACTTACATAAAGACACATATATATATCACATCATCTTTATCCATTCATCTATTGATAGACACATTATTTCCATATGTAGGCTCTTGTGAATAATGTTGCATTGAATATGGAGATGCAGATATCTCGTTGATATCCTGTTTTCATTTATTTTAGATAAATGCCCAGAGAAGGAATTGCAGAATAATATGTTAGGATTATCCTTTTTGAGGAGAATTTATACTACACTGATTTCATACTGGCTGTATCAATTTGCATTCACAGAACAGTACACAAGGGATCCATTTTTTTCACATCCTCTCCAACACTTACCTCTTTTCTTTTTAATGATAGCCATTCTAATAAGTGTGAGGTGATATCTCATTGTGGTTTTGATTTGTATTTCCCAGATAATTGTGATGTTGAACACCTTTTTGTGTACCTATTAGCCATTTTTATGTCTTTGGAACAATGTCTACTCAGGTCCTCTGACCACTTTTTAATTAGGTTTTATTTTTTTAAAATATTGAGTTGTGTGAGTTCTTTATATATTTAGTATATTAACCCCTTATCAGATATAAGATTTATCTGTTTGCTTTACTGATGGTCTCTTTTGCCATACAGAACTTTTTTTAGTTTGATGTAGTCCTACTTACTTATTTTTGCTTTTTTTTTTTTTTGCTTGTACTTTTAGTGTCATGGGCTTCCCTGGTGGCTTAGCTAGTAAAGAATCCACCTGCAGTGCGGGAGACCTGGGTTCAATCCCTGGGTTGGGAAGATCCTCTGGAGAAGAGAATGGCTACCCACTCCAGTATTCTGGCCTGGAGAATTCCACGGACTGTATAGTCCATGGGGTTGCAAAGAATTGGACACAACTGAGTGACTTTCAGTTTCACTTTTTAGTGTCATATCCACAAAACTGTTGCCAGGACAAAAGTCTAAGAAGTTTTTCCTATGTTATCTTCTTCCAGGAGCTTAATGACTTCAGGTCTCATGTTTAAGTCTTTAATCCTTTTCAAGTTAATTTTTGAGGTGTACAAGGGTCCAGTTTCATTCTTCTGCATGTGGTTATCTATTTTCCCAACACCATTTAACAAAGAGACTATCCTTTCCTGACTGAATATTCTTGGCTCCCTTATCGAATATTAGTTGGCCCTACATGCATGGCTTTATGTCTGAGCTCTTATGTTCCACTGGACTGTGTGTGTGTGTTTTATGCCAGTCCCATACTGCTTTGAGTACTAAAGCTTCTGTATTATAGTTCAAATCACACCCTTTGGGGTGTCTTGTGCGTTTTTAGAAATTATAGGGTTGTTTTCCTATTTCTGTAAAAAATGTGATTGAAATTTTGACACTGCATGTACAGATGGCTTTGGCTAGTCTGGACCTTTTAACCGTATCAATTCTTTTACTTAGTGAACACAGTATTTTATTCATCTTATTGCGTCTTCCATTTTTTATCAAGATCTTAAAATTTTCAGCATACATATCTTTTACCTACTTGATTCAGTTTACTTTTAAGAATGTTATTGCTTTTTTATTTTAGTGTGAATAAGATTTTATTTTTTAGAGGTCCTGTGTATAGAAAAATGCAACTGTTGATGTTATTTTTGTATCCTGCAACTTTTCTGCATTCCTTGATTAGTTATAGCAGGGTTTTGGGGAATTCTTTTAGGACTTCCTGTATATAAAATCATACGATCTGCAAAGACATGTTCACTTCTTCCTTTCCAATATGGATGCCTTTTCTTTCTTTCTTTCTTTTTTTTTTTTTTTTTGCCTGGCTGCTACAGCTGGTCCTTCCAGTACTATGTTGAATAGGAGTGATGAGAGTGGGTTTCTTGACTTGTTCTTGATCTTAGAAGAAAAGCTTTCAAATTTTTAGCATTGCAGATGATGTTAGCTGTGGACTTGTTCTATATGGCTTGTATTATGTTGAAGTGTCTTCTCTCTATACCAAATTTTTAAGAATTTTTATCATGAAAGGATGTTGTATTTTATTAATCCTATTTCTTCATCTGTTCAGGTGATCATATGATTTTTATCTTCCATTCTATTAATGTAGTGGGGTCAGTTTTTGATTTGCATATGTTAAACTGTCCTTCCATCCCAGTGATAAATCCCACTTGATCATAGAATATGACCTTTTTAATGTGCTGCTCAATTCAGTTTACAAAGGTTATGTTGAGAATATTTGCATCTACATTGAATAGGGACAATGACCTGTAATTTCTTTTCCTGTAGTGTCCTTACCTGGCTTTGGTATTAGGGGAATGCTAGCCTTGTGAGATGATTTTTGGAGTGTTCCCTCCTCTGCAGTTTTTTGGAAGTCTTTGAGAAAGATTGGTGTTACTTCTTTTTAAAATAGGGAAACCATCTGGTCCTGGCTTTTCTTTGGAAGACCTTTTTCATTCGTGATTCAATCTCTTTATTCAGCATTGTTCTCTTCAGATTTTCTGTTTCTTCCTGATTCAGTCTTGGTAGGTTGCATGTTTCTCAGAATTTACCCATTTCTTCTAGGTGCCAATTTGTTGGTGTATGGTTGTTTATAGGATCTCAGCATCCTTTGTATTTCTGTGGTATCAGTTGTCATGTCTTCTCTTTCATTTCTGATTTTGAGTCTTTTCTCTTTTTCTTAGTCTAGCCAAAGTTTGTCAGTTTCATTTATTTTTATTGATGTATGCATTTGTCACTATGCAGTTCCCTCTTAGAACTGTTTTTTATGCGTCCCATTTGTTTTCATATGCTGTTTCCATCTTTTTTGTTTCAAGATAATATTCTGTTTCCCTTTTGAATTCTTCTTTGACACACTGGTTGTTCAGCAGTGTGTGTTGTTTTTTTTTTTATTATTTTCACATATTTGTGATTTTTCCATCTTCCCTTCCATTAATAATTTCTAGTTTCATAACGTTGTGCTCCCTGGTGGCTCAGAGGTTAAAGCGTCTGTCTGCAATGCGGGAGACCTAGGTTCGATCCCTGGGTTGGGAAGATCCCCTAGAGAAGGAAATGGCAACCCACTCCAGTATTCTTGCCTGGAGAATCCCATGGACGGAGGAGCCTGGTGGGCTACAGTCCACGGGGTCGCAAAGAGTCAGACATGACTGAGCGAGTGACTTGACTTGAACGTTGTGCTCAGGAAAGCTACTTGGTATGGTTTCAGTCTTATTAAATTTACTATGTCTTGTTCTGTGACATCACGTGATCTATCCTGGAGACTGTTTCTTGTGAGCTTGAGAAGAATGTGTGTATTCTGCTGCTGGACTACCAGGGAAGTCCTAGAATCTTTTTGTTGGTGGTGTTTTGCTTTTGTATTTAACACAGGTTTTTCCTTTGTGTTTGGGATTGGTTACTGGTGATGATTGTGATCCTTTGGTCATGTCATGTTTACTTGATGTTTTTCATGCTCCTTGAAGTTTTACTTGGCTGTCTTTTCTTTTAAATTTGTTTTTTATTGAAGGATAATTGCTTTACAGAATTTTGCTGTTTTCTGTTTGGCTGGCTTTTCTTTTGAAGCAGTAGTCACTTCTTACAATCTTTACTAATTGCATTCAGGAGAAAAATACGTACTCTGAGCCCTGTTAGTGAGGCTTTCTCAGATCTTCTATAGACACAGCTGCTCCACACTTCTTCCTCCCTCTTGTGGCAGAATTCTTAAGCTTTGTCTTATGCCTTCTCTTGACCCTGCACTGCATCAGGCCAAGAGTTGACAGTCTCAGTTTTATTTTTCAAAAAGTGGCACTGAATCTCAAGTTTGTTGGCTTTCCCTAGCCTATAGAATTGGGTGATTTTCTGAAGATGCTCACTAGCCATTTTCCAAGGCTTTCCCTTGCCACCACCACTAGGAGCACACACAGGGAGCTGACCAAAGTGTGAGTGTGTGTGTGTAGAGCCAGCATGCTGAGTACTGAGGGTACCCAGGGGTCAATTGGGGGGTCAGTTGGGATCATCCATGGGGGGCAACCAGTGCTTGTGTGCAGGCCTCTTGATGGAGTCAGACACAGTAGGATCCAGGTCCCTTTAATACCCTCTTAGAGGCTTATCTGCTGCTCTCTCAGCTTCTTCCTGACCCCCAGTCCTTTAGTATTCCTCTCCAACGTGTCTGAAATTTGTAATACTTTTTCCAGTGGTATGTTGGAACTTTTCCTCTGGAAACCTGGACTTCCACAGAGGTTCTCACATCTGTGGGTGATTGTGTAAAACAGTATTTTCCAGGGGTTCCTGGACTGGGGCCAAGAGAAACTGGAACTGGTTCACGGGCCACCCCAGGAGTCATACCTGAGACCAAGTTTACTCAGTGTGTGGGTAGTTGCAACTGCTTCTGGGATACTTGGCATGTGGAGCTGGATCATTCCACGATGCATCCACAAAGCATTTTTGTCCACAATTGGATGTCAAATTGTTATTGAAGGGGGACAAAGATACTGGTTATTAAGCTGGGGATTTTTGCCAGGGATACTTTGGAGGTGAAGGTTAGGGAAGACCTGCCTTGTAAAATCTGGGATGTGTATTAGATATCCAAGTGGAATTGTCATGCAGGTGGGTAGAAAAATGAATCTGGAGCTATTGAAATATACATATGAGAGGCATCAGATATAGAAGATGTTGAGGTCAAGGGACTGGACAAGCTCACTGGAAAGAGGGTGGAGAGAGAGTATGGCACAGCCAGCCATAACCCCAGGGTGGCTAACTGTAGGTGGTGGGTTGAGGCGTTGGAGCACTGAGAGAGCTGCTGGCCCCACCTTGACCATTAGCTCGTTCCAGACTGTGGCCACCTGGGTCCACACCCACTGGCCCCAGATCAGCCTGTTCCTGACCTCAGTGTGGCTTCAGGTTTCTCCTTTCAGAATGTGGAAAAGGGTGAGCATTTTACTTTGTCTTCATGACTGTTAGTGCTAAGTCGCTTTAGTCATGTCCAACTCTTTTGTGACCCCATGGACTGTAGCCCACCAGGCTCCTCTGTCCATAGGATTTCCCAGGCAAGAATACTGGAGTGGGTTGCCATTTCCTTCTCCAGGGGATCTCCCCAACCCAAAGATTGAACCTGTGTCTCTTAAGTCTCCTGCATTGGCTGGTGGGTTCCTTATCATTAGCGCCACCTTCATGACTGTGGGTAGAAAGAAATATTTCTCAGTTAAAGGAAGATTCCCCAAGGACATGATCTGCTTTTTTATGTTTGTATTTTTTTTTTCTGTTCCCTTTTGTTTTTTTAGTAGGGAGAACAATTTACTTGTTTATCTGCACTCGGTCGTAGTGGCATGCGGGATCTTCGACCTTCATTGGGATCTTACTTGCAGCTTCCAAACTGTTAGCTGTGGCATGTAGGATCTAGTTCCCTGACCAGGGATCAAACCCAGGCCCCCTGCACTGGGACCCCAGTCTTCACCACTGGACCCTCAGGAAGTCCCTCTGTTCCCTTGTAAAACCCCCAGTCTCACTCAGTCCACTATGTTTAACCAAATGAAATCTGTACCCATGTAAACTCTAAGGTTGTCCATGTCTGGGAAAAAATTCACAAAATATTTTGTTTCTTCTGAGCTGCCTGTGTGTTACAAAGATAAAAGTCAAACAGTACAGATTTTGTTTGTGGTAATTAAGGTTACAGGGATAGTGCAAGTCTCTTTATAGCTAGCAGATAGCTTTAAACATTTAGTAAAATGTGCATGAGTTTAGCTGTGTAGTAATTAGCATCCACATTTCATCACTGCACTGTAACACTTCTTTAAAAAAATGAAAATTAGGCCCCTGTGAGTTTGGTTTTCAGAAATGCTATTGTCATTTACCTCTTCTTAGTGCTGGTCTTTGTACTGGTTTTCTTTCTCTGCCTGCTTGGAGGGCCTCTCCTCTCTCTAACATTCAGATCTAACTATTAACTGTTCTCCTCTAGATATGAGGAAGCACAGCGTGAGTACCTGTGTTCATAACTGTAAACTGACTGAGGAGCCTTATTTTCCTGTTTCGGAGAGGCAGTTTACTGATAGCTCTTTTTTAAGTATTTATTTATTTTGGCTGCACTGAGTCTCCGTTGCTGCATGCTGCCTTTCTGCAGTTGCAGTGTGCTGGCCTCTCACTGCGGTGGTTTCTCTCGTTGCAGAGCACAGGCCCTAGGTGTGGGCTTCGGTAGTTGTGGTGCACGGGGCTTAGTGCTTGTGGCACATGGGCTTAGTTGCTCTGCAGCATGTGGTATCTTCCCAGAACAGGGATCCAACCCATGTTCCCTGCATTGGCAGGCGAATTCTTAACCATTGGACTACCAGGGAAGTCCCCTGTACTGATTTCTTAACCTCAGAATGCCTGACTTCAAATCCCAGTTTATCCATGTATCTTTGGTGAGCTTAGCCAAGTTATTTAACTTCTCTGCACCTGTTTGCTCACACGTAAAATAGTGATAATAAAAGTGTTAACCCCATTGGGGTTTTGCAGTTAAATGAGTTATATGTAAATCATTTTGAACAGTGTCTGGTGTATAGTAAGTACATTGTGTATTAGTCATCATTTATCATTACCATCCTCCTCATTCACTCACTTCTAAGTTGTTGTGTTTTTTTGGTGCTTTGGGGAGAAGATTTCATGTCTGTGCTTTGCCACTGGTGGGTCTCTCTTTCATTTTGACCAACCTTGTCACTCTGTATATTTAGAAGGAAAAGTTCTTCATATCTGCCTAGTCATGAGGTTAGATGGTGAAGGACAGGGCAAGCTGGCGTGCTGCAGTCCATGAAGTCACAGAGTCGGACACAACTGAGCAACGGTAACAACAAAGTTGTCAGGTGCTGCCGGGATGCAGGAGGGTAGATTGCTGTTTTCACTGCCCTAAGCTCAGGCACAAAACTATGGGCGATTTTTGCTATGACAGCTTTCCCTGGCAATCCTCCCCATTGTCTCAATGAGCTTCCCTTTTAGATCATCCCATACAACATTGTTTGCTTATTCTTCCCCATTCCAGATTGCCCAAGTCTCTTTTTCCATCCTGAACTAACTTTCACTTCTCAGAGATGGAAAAGAGCAAAAGGATGAAGTGTTAATCTTGAATTCCCCCTGCTCCCCTGCCATCATCTGGATGTTGGAATCTGAAAAGGAGAGGAATGTGTGAGCACAAATCATGGGCGGTGGAGTAGGCAAACAGGACCACATTAGAGCTGCTGCTGCTAAGTCACTTCAGTCGTATCTGACTCTGTGCGACCCCAGAGACGGCAGCCCACCAAGCTCCCCCGTCCCTGGGATTCTCCAGGCAAGAACACTGGAGTGGGTTGCCATTTCCTTCTCCAGTGCATGAAAGTGAAAAGTGAAAGTGAAGTCGCTCAGTCGTGTCCAACTCTAGTGACCCCATGGACTGCAGCCTTCCAGGCTCCTCCTTCCATGGGATTTTCCAGGCAAAAGTACTGGAGTGGGGTGCCATTGCCTTCTCCGACATTAGAGCTAGTAACAGAATAATAGCTAAAATTGATAAATCACCACATGCTTTGCTGCACGTTAGAGTCCCATGCAGGGTACATGCCAGACCATTTGTATCACTCTCTTGGGGCAGGACCAAGGCATCCCAGGCAGGTAAACCAGCAAGACCGCCTTGCTACTCATACGGTGGTCTGTAGGACAGCAGCAGGAACCTCACCTCGAGAGCTTGTTCATGCTCATGCTCAGTTGTGTCCAACTCTCTGCGACCCCATGGACTGCAGCCCACCAGACTCCTCTGTCCATGGGATTTTCCAAGCAAGAATACTGGAGTGGGAGAGTTTGTCGAAAGTGAAAGTTGCTCAGATGTGTTCAACTCTTTGTGACCCCATGGAGTGTAGCCCGCCAGGCTCCTCTGTCCATGGGATTCTCCAGGCTACAATACTGGGATGGGTTGCCATGCCCTCCTCCAGGGGATCTTCCAAACCCAGGGATCGACCCGAGGTCTCCTGTATTGCAGGCAGATTCTTTACCGTTTGAGCTACCTGGGAAGCCAGGAGAGCTTGTTAGAAACTCATTAATCTTAGATGCTACCCCCAGACTTACTGAACCAGAATCTACATTTTAATAAGACTCCTGGTAATGAGTATGCACACTGAAGTTTTTGAACTGCTGTTTTAGCATCCTGCTTCTCAACGATGGCTGTATCTTGGGATAATCTGGGACTGGGATGCTAGAAAAGGATACTTATGCTCAGATTTAAACAGATCATCCAGGCATATCCTTATGCACGTATGCACCAAACACACTAAAACTTTAACTTCAATTGTTGAATTGGCAAATATTGACAAAGACTTGAAAACCTCATTTCCACTTAGGTTGCATACTTGCATGTGCATACACACACTTTTAAGCATTCTGTTTTGTAAATATATGGCAACTGCTATGTTTTATCACAAACAGGGGTTGGAAACTGGGGCCTACAAGCCAAATCCAGTCCACCATCTACTTTTGTAATAAAGTTTTATTGGAACAAATGCATGACCATTTGATTACATATTGCTTGTTGACAGGGTTCATGCTACAGTGGTACACTTACCAATCTCAGGCCCAGCTGCTTGCCGCTGGAAAGTTGGTAGGAGAGACAAATGGTGGTAGGAACAGAAAAGCTTCTTTTAAAAAGTTGCTGGAATCTGGAGAGAAGACTGACTAGTGTCCCAAAACCAACTCTATAAAGATTCTGCTTGGCTATGAAACTTCTTAAGGGAAAAAAGGGAAGTGATCTCAGTTAATCATTGAGGTAGGGGGTTGGACTCATTGCCATCTCCCACTGTGCACAGGCCTGTTGATTCCTTGTGATCCTTCTTTAGATGTAGCTCCTTCACCCAGTTTGTCTGCAATATTACTGAAGGGGAACCTGGGGAAGAGATCTGGTCATCTGTTAATTACTTATTCTTCATTTCTATCGCTTTGACCTAAGGGAGGAACCAGCAGGTTAGGCAAGGCTCTGTCTAATCAAAAGACTTGAAAAGTGTGCTTGAGCCGGATGTTAGTTAAAATATAGCTTTGTTTGCTGAAGTGACAAGACAAAAGCTGCCTCCTGTGAAGAGCTATTTTCTGCCAAGAGCTGCTTACACAAATTAGTACATAGTGACAAAGACCGTATGTCCCACAAAGTCTAAAATACTGTCTTATTTGTAACAAAATGTTTGCCAACCCCTGTATTATACTAACTTGTCACAAGCCCTGAATTTACCTAAAGCTGCTAAATATTTAAAAACCCATAGATGTCTTTATACTTCCAACATCCACACATTATAATTTAATCATCCATCTCCCTACCACGCCACTCTTTGGCAGAAAGGAAAGCAAGGTAATGTGTATTCTTGGAGGTTAATGATTTAATATAGTGTGAAATGAAAATATCTCCTGCCATATCAATAAGCAAGAAATGTCACAGCCATCAGCAACTTCTGGCCTCCAGATGTGAATGAGGGCTCCCATAACTGTGATCCAGCAGATGCCACCACCCCTCATGGTGATTGC
Source organism: Bos taurus (assembly GCF_002263795.3). NCBI lineage: Eukaryota > Metazoa > Chordata > Mammalia > Artiodactyla > Bovidae > Bos > Bos taurus. Next base: position 106,174,029 of record NC_037357.1, read on the forward strand.
TGAGGAGCTGGGGGGATGTAGGAAGCAAGGTGACCAAGGAAACAGGATAGCCCCAGATAGCTGAGGTGCATATGAAAGGAATGAATTCAGTGAGCCCAGAGGCTTGCATCTTCCCATACAGACTGTTAAATTCCTTGATACCCGATCTTTGATGATCAGACTGCCTGCTCCCTTTGTTGCAAACTTTTATGTAGCCTGACTTCCCCTCCGGCCTCCTTGGAGCAGTTTTCTCAGAGCTGCTGAAATGCTGTCTCCCAGGCTCAGAGTCCTAAACATTCCCACCAAATAAAATAACTCTACTTTCAGGTTTTGACTATATTTTTTAGTCGACAGTAGCATCTCCAGCTAAGAGAAGTGTGGCAGACACTGTTGCTTACTTATCCAATGGCCATTCCACTCATCCTTCCTTACTAAGGTGGCACTAATTTGGGGGGAATGACGATGTCCCCAGTTACTGGTGATAAGTCATAACTAGTCTGCATCAGGCATGGCAATTATGTTCTCCTTACAAGAGGTTTGCTTTATTCATCTTTCCTGATGCTAGGGCCAGCCATGTGACTGATTGATTTCTGGTCTAAGAAGTAGATGTAAATAACCTGGCCGCCTGAGCAAAGTTTGCTTCTCTGATAAAAGATACAGTTTTGTTAAAAGTATTTTGCCACCATTCTAATCATTCTTACTGGGATGCTTGTATGAAGATGTGATACCACGAGCAGAGACAGCCACCTTGTACCCATGAGGAAAGACTGAGAATTGCAGGAAGACATAGACCATACTTTGGCTAGAGTCATCAAAGCTAGCATTTTTTTTTTTTATCACCCAGGCTTCTTGGTAAGAAAGCACAATTGATATTATTAAGTGCTTTGTGTGTATTCTGTTACTTGTGGATGATCTAACAGGTCTAAGATGACTTCAGGGGCAAGGTATTGATTGTTGCTGTTGTTTCGTCACTAAGTCCCACATAGTGTAGCCAGCCAGGCTCCTGCATCCTTGGGATTCTCCAGGGAAGACAACTGGAAAGGGTTGCCATTTCCTTCTCCAGGGGATCTTCCTAACCCAGGAATCAAGCCTAGGTCTCCTGCATTGGCAGGTGGATTCTTTACCACTGATTGCTTAGCCTCACTCAACATTAAGTCGTAACTTTTCCCTCCCTTGTTAAGTAAGCAGTGTTGTAAGTATGTGTTATATGTGAGGTTTCAGATACAGCACCTGTTTCAGGTGCTCTCCAGACATTTTCTGTGTTGTTGTTAACAATCCTGTGAGGTATGGATGCTCCTTATTGGATGAGAGGATGGGTTTAGGGTGGTGCAATTTTCTACAGCCACTAGCTGCAAAGTGATAGAGCCAGAGTCCTCTGGTTTCAGGGGAGGGTATCACTTCTACTTTGCTCTCATCTCAGTTCCTTCTGCTCTGTGATCCATAATACACAAGTGATTTTATTTAAGCAATAGCCCTGTGAGATGAGTCGCTATACCTCTGTTTTTAAAAAAGCAATGCAGTTTAGTTTGTGGGTAGTGTTTGCATACCCCTTTAAGGTGTCCAGACCTACAGCTCATTCTCTCCTTGTCACACCCAGCCCTGTATGATTGCTCCTTCCCGCTCTCTCTCTTTAGGTGTTTAATATTCCTTAAATACACGAATCCCTAAACCTTACCTGCATCTCAAACTAACAGCTGTTTCAACCTTTCATTCATAGCCAGGCTTCTGGAAAGGTTTGCCTGTATCTGTTGACTTTCTTAAAAGAAGGAATTTTTTACTATTAAGTTTTAGAAGTAGTACTTCCAGAAGATTTAGAAATAAAACACATGAAATTATGTGAAAGACTCCCTCCAGTTCCTATCCCTAGGCTCTCAGTTGTCTCTCCTCTGCTCCCTCAAGGTAAACTTTTCCTGGGAGTTTTCTGTATATTCATATGTACATTTGTTTCATGTATATTTCAGCATACCCTCCCCACAACCTAAAGAGTAGCATAATTTAAAGGATCCTGCATATTGCTTTTTTTTTATCCTTAGCAATATAAAAGAATGAGTGTTTTTATTGAGATATAATTTTATTGGTTATAAATTATTATAATTTTATTATATATTTTTATATAATTTTATTAGGCATAACATTTTATTAGTTTCAGGTATATACAACATGATTTGATATTTGTATATGTTGCAAAATGATCACAACAAGTCAATTTAACATCCATCACCATACATAATTACAACTTTTTTTCTTGTGATAAGACTAAGATCAATTATTTTAGTAACTGTCAAATATGCAATTCACTATAGTCATCCTGTTATACATTACATCCCCATGACTTTATAATTGGAAGTTTGTACCATTTAACCCCTTATAACCATTCTGCCCATTCCCACCCCTGAAAACCACCAATCTGTTCTCTGTATCTATGAGCTCAGTTATTTGTTGCTTTGATTGTTTAGGTTCCACATATGAGATCATGTATTTGTCTTTCTCTGTCTGACTTATCTCACTTAGCATAATTCCCTCAAGGTGCACCCATGTTGTTGCAAATGGCAAGATTTCCTTTTTTTATAGTGGATGATTGTATATTCCATTTTATGTATTATACCACATCATCTTTTTTCTTTTTTTCTTTTTTAATATAGATTTATTTATTTTAATTGAAGGCTAATTACTTTATAATATTGTGTTGGTTTTGCCATACATCAACATGAATCTGCCATAGGTGTACATGTGTTCCCCAACCTGAAGTCCCCTCCCACCTCCTTCCCCATCCCATCCCTCTGGGTCATCCCAGTACACCAGCCCCGAGCATCCTGTCTCATGCATCGAACCTGGACTGGCAACTCATTTCATATATGATATTATACATGTTTCAATGCCATTCTCCCAAATCATCCCACCCTCTCCCTCTCCCACAGAGTCCAAAAGACTGTTCTATACATCTTTGTCTCTTTTGCTGTCTCGCATACAGGGTTATCATTACCATCTTTCTAAATCATCTTTATCCATTCATCTGTTGATTGGACACTTCAGACTGTTTCCATATATGTGTTATTATGCATAATGTTACAAATGAACATGGGGGTGTGGATACCGCTTTGAGATCCTGTATTCATTTCTTTTAGATAAATACCCAGTGGAGTAATTGCTGATTTTATGGTAGTTATGATTTTCATATTTTGAGGAGCCAGGTTCCATAGTGGTTACACTAATTTACATTTTCACCAACAGTGCACAAGGGTTCCCTTTTCTCCATGTCCTTGCCAACACTTGTTATTTCTTGTCTTTTTGGCAATAGCCATTCTGACAGGTGTGAGGTGGTATCTCCTAATGGTTTTGCTTTGTGTCTCCCTGATGAGTAGTGACAGTGAGCACCTTTTCATGTACCTATAGGTTATCTATATGTCTTTATTTTTAAAACTGTCTATTCAGATCCTCTGTCCATATTTTAACTGGATTGTTTCTGGGATTTATAGTTTTTTAGCTATTGAATTGTAAGAGCTCCTTATGTATTTTGGACAGTAACCCCCTAATCAGATATGTGATTTGTGAATATTTTCTCCCATTCAGTAGGGTTGCCTTTTCATTTTGTTGACAGCTTGCTTTGCTGTACAGAAGCTATGTAGTTTGATGTAGTCCACTTGTTTATTTTTGCTTTAGTTGCTCATTTTTTTGGTGTCTAGTCCAAAAAAATCATCACCAAAACTGATGTGAAGGAACTTATGACCTGTGTTTTCTTCTAGAAATTTTATGGTTTCAGGTCATAGATTCAAGTCTTTAATCCATTTTGGTAGAATTTTTGCATCATGTAAGATAGTGGTCCAGTTTTCCCAGCACCGTTTAAGAACATAATTGCCGTATTGGCATAGAGTAATTATGACTTCTCACCAGTAACCGGGCACACTGTCATTCCACCCCAAATAAGCTTATAGCCTTATGGGTTTGACCCTATATGACATTCAGAAAACTAAGATCTTGGCATCCAGTCCCATCACTTCATGTCACGTAGATGGGGAAACAGTGGAAACAATGGCTCACTTTATTTTTTGGGGCTCCAAAATCGCTGCAGATGGTGATTGCAGCCATGAAATTAAAAGACACTTACTCCTTGGAAAGAAAGTTATGACCAACCTAGACAGCATATTAAAAAGCAGAGACATTACTTTGTTGACAAAGGTCCATCTAGTCAAGGCTATGGTTTTTCCAGTGGTCATGTATGGATGTGAGAGTTGGACTATAAAGAAAGCTGAGTGCTGATGAATTGATGCTTTTGAACTGTGGTGTTGGAGAAGACTCTTGAGAGTCCCTTGGACTGCAAGGAGGTCCAACGAGTCCATCCTAAAGGAGACCAGTCCTGGGTGTTCATTGGAAGGACTGACGCTGAAGCTGAAACGCCAGTACTTTGGCCACCTCATGCGGAGAGCTGACTCATTGGAAAAGACCCTGATGCTGGGCAAGATTGACGGCAGGAGGAGAAGGGGACGACAGAGGACGAGATGGCTGGATGGCATCACCGACTCTATCGACATGAGTTTGAGTGAACTCCAGGAGTTGGTGATGGACAGGGAGGCCTGGTGTGCTGCAGTTCATGGGGTCACAAAGAGTCAGACATGACTGAGCGACTGAACTGAACTGAACTGACCCTATTTTTCTCTTGCAGCCTTTGGAATTCTTTATCTTTGGCAGTTTTAATTATGATATGTCTTGGTTTGGGACTCTCTGTGCTTTCCTATACCTTGGTATCTGTTTCCATTCCCAGGTACAGGAAATGTTCAGCCATGAAATCATCAAATACATTATTGACCCCTTTCGTTCTCCCTTCTCTGTCTGTGACCCTTATAATGTGAATGTCAGTACATTTGACGTTGTCTAGCAGAAAATCCCTTAAACCGTTTCATTTTTTAAAATTTGTTTTTCTTTTTGCTGTTTGAATTGGATAATTTCCATTATTCTATCAGCCGGATCACTTCTGTGTTCTTCTGTATCTAGTCTGTTATTAGTTCCTTGAGTGTTTATTTCATTTCAGTTACTGTGTTCTTCATCTTGACTGGTTCTTTCTTACATTTTCTAGTGCCTTGGTAAAATTCTCACTGTATCCATCTGTTCCATGTTTCAGTTGTTAGTACTAATGCTTTGACCTCTTATCTCATTAATTAGTTCTTTCTAGATCACTAATTGTTTTTTCAGGTGTTTTTTTTTTTTTTTAACTAGTTGTGTTTCCAGGGTTTTTTCCTTCTTTTTTCATTTGAAACAGCTTTCTCTGTCTCTCTGAAATTAGGTAAAACAGTTACCTATCCCAGTCTTAAAGGTGTCCTAGTGTGGCAGTGTCCCTGTGCAGTCTGCACGGGCCCCGTGGCTTTGGTGAGAGAGTTGGATCTGAAGTGAGCACAGGTCAAATGTTCACCTATGAAGTGTTGGCAGTTACCACCTTGGTGGGAGGTGGGCTGGGGCTAGAGCTGGCGCCAGGGTTGAGCCAGTGCTTCTCCTACTCTCCACGGCCATCATTGTCCTGATGGGGGTGGGGGTAGGGCCCAAGGTGCTGGAGAAGCCTGACCTGTTCCCTCAAAATATACATTCTCTTTGTTCCCAGCAATGGCATCTTTGGCGCAGAGGGGTGCAGCACTGCAGCAAGAGAGGCTGGAGTGGGTGCACCGTGAAGGCTGGGGTGCATTATGGGATGGTCCCCACATGCCAGTCCGAGCTCCAGACAGCTACTTGTCAACCCACTGCCTCCACCAACGGCCAGAAGTGGCTGCTCTCACCCCATTCAGATGTGGTGCAGGCTGCAAGCCGGCTCCATCCCCCACATCTCTTCCTTGTTTAAGGAGTAAGCAAGCTTGTGCGTGTGGTTTTCAGGGGTGGAGTCTCAATTTCTTACAGCCCACTGGTTTTCAAACCAGCAAACAGGACTCATCTTCCCAGTATTGGACTGCCGGGCTAGGGTGCCCAATATGTGGTTCAGACTGCTTACTCCCAAGGAGAATCTCCCACCCCATGATAGTCCCCTGCCCTTCTCTGTCCCCTCCTAGGTATGTGGGTCCCAAGCTGATCGCTTCTCCTCTCTTTCTAACCAACTCTGTGCAGATCTTTGTTTACAGCCTTGGTTGTAGAAGAGCCTTTCTGCCCGTCTCCAGTTTGTTTTCAGTGTGAATTGCTCACTCCACATGTAGATGTATTTTTGATGTGTTCACGAGGCCATGTGAGCTCAGCCTCCTCCCACTCTGCCATCTTGAGTTCCTCCCTTCCCTATGTTTTTCTTTAACTGGAGGATAATTGCTTTACAGTGTTGTGTTGGTTTCTGCTGTAGGACAGAGTGAATCAGTCATAATTATATGTAGATCCCCTCCCTCCTGCGCCTCCCCCCTCTTCCATCCCACCCTTCTGGGTTGTCACAGAGTGCCTGGCTGGGCTCCCTGTGTTATATATATAACATCTTCTTCCCACTACTTTACACATGATAGAGTATTATATCAATGCTACTTTCTCAATTCGTCCTTCCCTCTCCTTTCCCTACTGTGTCCACAAGTTGGTTCTCTACATGTGCATCTCCATTTCTTACCTGCAAATAGGTTTATCAGTATTATTTTTGTAGATTCCATATACATGTGTTAATATATCTTTGCTTTTCTCTTTCTGACATTTACTCTGTTTAGCAGGCTCTAGGTTCAACCACGTCACTATCACAGACTCAAATTTATTCCTTTTAATGGCTGAGTAATATTCCATTGTGTCTGGGTACCACATCTTCTTTGTCTATTCATCTGTCAGTGGATATCTAGGTGGCTTCTATGTCCTGACTATTGAAAATAGTTTTACAGTGAGCACTGGGGTACATGTGTCTTTTTCATTTGTGGTTTTCTCAAGGTATATGCCCAGTAATGGGATTGCTGGGTCATAGGGTAGTTTTATTCCTAGTTTTTTTTTTAAGGAATCTCCATGCTGTTCTCATAGTGGCTGTACCAATTGACATTTCCACCAACAGTGCAAGAGGGTTCCCTTTTCTCCACATCCTCTCTAGCATTTGTTGTTTGTAGATTTTTTTTTGCTGGTCGTTCTGATAGGTGTGAGGTGATACCTCATTGTAGTTTTGATTTGTATTTCTGTAATAAGCAATGTTGAGCATCTTTTCATGTGTTTATTGCCCATCTGCCTCCCATATTTTTTTGTTTAAAGACCTGAAAGTTATCAGGAACCTCTACTAGTTAGAGTGCTTTCCATGAGTGTTCTTGAAAATGAAACACTTTGTGTAGGAATAGTCTGGCAAAAGCAAGAAACAATTAACTCTAATGACAAAAAGACAAATGTCTGTCGTTAAAAATGTGATAAGAGTTCATAATAACGTAGTTGACATGGATATTTGGTTATTCCAATCACAGAGAACATTTTAAGATGATAACTAGATATATAACTAATGACAGTCTACTAGGACATAGCAGAGTTTTAGGGATTTTATAAAATTTCTGGGACTACAATATTAGCAACATATATATGTCAAATAAAACCTTGAGAAGGTTTATAATTACTTCATATTTATTAATATTTACCATATAATTTAACATATCAAATAAACCTAAGTAAAGTCTCTTTTTTTGTAAGGAGAGACAACACATCTTTTGACATGTTCCAGGATACTTCTGGAAAATCCCCAAAGTAGTTCAAGGTCAAGAAGACTTCATTTGGTAATTTGATTTGGGGGAAGTTTGTCAAAACAATCTCAAAATATTAAAACAAATAGGATCATAGGTCCTTCTGAAACAGTACTGAGTTATCCATTTAATCAAAGTGACAAAGACTTATCAGGGAAAACAGAAAGTTACAAAATTGTAAAAACAACACCTTAGCTCTTTTAATAGAGAAGACTGGGTGTTTTTAAGTTTCCAGAGACTTGATAAAACACCAAACACAGGAAATTATTTTTGATAAAACATAGGATCTTTGTTTTCTAGGCAAATTTATTAAAAAGTAAAGAGAAACCTTTCAGTCTTATCAGGAGCGGACCAGTAGCCCATGAAAATTTTGTCCTTTTAGCAAATGAAAGAAAATTAAGTTTCAGATTCCTGTACATTCACTACTTACTTGGGGGGGGGGGAAACCTTACCATAAAATTATTCCATTTTTAGCTAGCTTGAGTACCCAAGATAAAGTTCTTTCTCTCTGCCCTCAGCTTCCTATATCCATTCAGTTAGCCCTTTATGTAACTCTTTTCATTATGAAACACCTGGTTTTATTTTTTACATTTATGTTTAATTGAAGGATAATTGCTTTACAGTATTGTGTTGGTTTCTGCCATCCAGTAACATGAATCAGCCACAGGTATACATATGTCCTCTCCCTCTTGAACCTCGCTCCCACCTCCCACCTCTCTTAAGTTGCTGCAGAGCACCAATTTCAGCTCCCTGCTTCATACAGCAAATTCCCATTGGCTGGCTGTTTTACATATGGTAATGTATGTTTCCATGTTACTCTCTCCATATATATCCCACCCCCTCCTTCCTACACAAGTCTGTTCTCTATGTCTGGAAACACCCAGTTTTACTTGAGGATAAAATAACTTTCATTTCCCTTTTTAAAAACGCATCTCCATACATCATATCTTTTCTTAGCCAAAACATCCAGCTTATTTGGCATAGTGATATTTCTTTCTCTTAGTATTTCTAGTAGTTTTAATTACATGTATTAGCATTCTGAACCTGTAGAGACCTTAACTTTTAGTGAAGACTAAGAAGTACTTGTGAACTGCTGTACAAGTGTTCTGTAGAGTGGAACACATCTGAATACAATTCATAATTTCTAGAAGCATATGACTTCTCATAGTATATCTTTTAATGTGGCACATGTCTGCTGACAGATCCCAGTATCTTTAGCTTCTCTGTAGTGAGACGTCAAAGGTGACAAAACCTATATTGGGTAATTAATCTATCAATATTTTCTCATTTGGAATGATGCAGATATGCATTGAATTGCCATCATTTATCTTAAGTTAGAAAAACTGTAAGGTTTCAAGTTACAGAAAGATTTGAGTAACTCTTTAAGTAGACATAGCATGAAACATAAATTCTGTAGGAAAGTTCACTTCTAAATATGTATCCCAATTATGTCTATTTAATAAAGAGTTTCTTCACCCTCGCTCTCTCTCCCTCTCTGCCCTGAAACCCCATGGACTGCAGCATGCCAGACTTCCCTGTCCTTCACTGTCTTCTGGAGTCTGCTCAAACTCATGTCCATTGATTCCATGATGCCATCCAGCCATCTCATCCTCTGTCGCCCCTTCTCCCCCTACCCTCAATCTTTCACAGCATCAGGGTCTTTTGCAATGAATTGAATCTTCCATTAGGTGACCAAAGTATTGGAGCTTAAGCTTCAGCATCAGTCTTTCCAATGAATATTCAGGGTTGATTTCCTTCAGACTGGACTGGTTTGATCTCTGCTGTCCAAGGGACTCTCAGGAGTCTTTTCCAACACCATAGTTTAAAAGCTTAATTCTTCAGTGCTCAGCCTTCTTTATGGTCAAACTCTACATCTGTACATGACTACTGGAAAAATGATAATTTTGACTCTAGACACCTTTGTTGGCAAAGTGATGTCTCTGCTTTGCAATACACTGTCTAGGTTGTCACAGATTTTCTTCCAAAGAGCAAGCATCTTTTAATTTCATGGCTGCAGTCACCATCTGCAGTGATTTTAGGGTCAAAGAAAAGAAAGTCTGTCTCTGTTTCCATTTTTTCCCCCATCTATTTGCCATGAAGTGATGGGATCAGATGCCATGATCTTAGTCTTTTGAATGTTGAATTTTACACAGGTTTCTCACTCTCTTCATTTATGTTCAACAAGAGGCTCTTTAGTTCTTTGCTTTCTTCCATTAAAGTGGTATCATCTTCATATCTGAGGTTGTTGATATGTCTCTCTGAAATCTTGATTGCAGCTTGTGAGTCATCCAGCCCAGCATTTCACACGATGTACTCTGTACAGAAGGTAAATAAGCAGGCTGAGAATATACAGCCTTGACGTACTCCTTTCCCAATTTTCAACCAGCCTTTTGTTCTGTGTCCACTTCTGTTACTTCTTGATCTGTATACAGATTTCTCAGGAGGCACGTAAGGTGGACTGGTATTCCCAACTCTTGAAGAATTTTCCACAGTTTGTTCTGATCCACGCAGTCAAGGCTTTAGCCTAGTCAATGAAACAGAAATAGATGTTTTTCCGGAATCCTCTTGCTTTTTCGTTGATCCAACAGACGTTGGCAATTTGTTCCCTGGTTCTTCTGCCTTTTCTAAATCGAGCTTGTATATCTGAAAGTTCTCAGTTCATGTACTGTTGAAGCCTAGCTTGAAGGATTTTGAGCATTTCTTTGCTAGTATGTGAAATGAGCACAATTGTGTGGTAGTCTGAACATTCTTTGGCATTGCCCTTCTTTGGGATTGGAATGAAAACTTTTGGAATGAAATTGGAATGAAAACTTTTCATTGGAATGAAAACAGGACCTTTTCCAGTCTTGTGGCCACTGCTGCGTTTTCCAAATTTGCTGGCATATTGAGTGCAGCACTTTCACAGCATCATCTTTTAGGATTTGAAATAGCTCAACTGCAATTCCATCACCTCCACTAGCTTTGTTCGCAGTGATGCTTCCTAAGGCCCACTTGACTTCGCACTCCAGGGTGTCTGGCTCTATGTGAGTGGTCACACCAAAGTGGTTATCTGGGTCATGAAGATCATTTTTGTATAGTTCTTCTGTGTATTCTTGCCACATCTTCTTAATATCTTCTGCTTCTGTTAGGTCCATACCATTTCTGTCCTTTATTGTGCCTGTCTTTGCATGAAATATTCCCTTGGTATTTCTGATTTTCTTGAAGAGAGCTCTAGTCTTTCCCATTCTGTTGTTTTCCTCTATTTCTTTGCATTGATCACTGAGGAAGGCTTTCTTATCTCTCCTTACTATTCTCTGGAACTCTCCATTTACTTGGGTTCCCTTTCTCCATTGCCTTTTGCTTCTCTTTTCTCAGCTATCTGTAAGACCTCCTCAGACAACTCCTTTGCCTTCTGCATTTGTTTTTCTTTGGAATGGTTTTGGTCACCACCTCCTATACAATGTTATGAACCTCCATGCATAGTTCTTTAGGTACACTGTCTATCAGATCTAATCCCTTGAATCTATTTGTCACTTCTACTGTATAATCATAAGGGATTTGATTTAGGTCATACCTGAATGGTCTAGTGGTTTCCCGTACTTTTCTTCAAAAGTGAAGTCACTCAGTTGTGTCCTACTCTTTGTGACCCCGTGGACTGTAGCCCACCAGGCTCCTCCGTTCATAGGATTCTCCAGGCAAGAGTACTGGAGTGGGTTGCCATTTCCTTCTCCAGGGGATCTTCCCGACCCAGGGATCGAACCCAGGTCTCCCACATTGTGAGCAGATGCTTTAACTTCTGAGCCACCAATTTGGTCTTCTTTTTCCTGACTGTATAGAGGTTCTGCATCTTCGGCTGCCAAGAATATAATCAATCTGATTTTGGTATTGACCATCTGGTGATGTCCATGTGTAGAGTCATCTTTATATTGCTGGAAGATGGAGTTTGCTGTGACTAAGTGTTCTCTTAGCAAAACTCTTTTTAGCCCTTGCCCTGCTTCATTTTTTAACCCCAAGGTCAAACTTGTCTGTTACTCCAGGTATCTCTTGACCTACTTTTTTATTCCAGTCCCCTACAATGAAAAGGACATCTGTTTTTCTTTTGGTGTTAGTTCTAGAAGGCCTTGTAGGTCTTCATCAAACCATTAAACTTCAGCATTCACCAGGGCTTCCCTGGTGGCTCAGCTGATAAAGAATCTGACTGCAATACAGGAGGCCTAGCTTTGATCCCTGGGTTGGGAAGATCCCCTGGAGAAGGGAACAGCTACTCACTCCAGTATTCTGGCCTAGAGAATTCCATGGACTGTATAGTCCATGGGGTTGCAAAGAGTTGGACATGACTGAGCGACTTTCACTCTTCAGCATTACTTAAAAATGAAAAATCCAAGGCATAGACTTGGATTACTGTGATATTGAATGGTTTGCCTTGGAAACAGAGATCATTCTGTCATTTTTGAGACTGCACCCAAGTACTGCATTTCGGACTCTGTTGTTGACTGTGAGGGCTACTCCATTTCTTCCAATGGATTCTTGCCCACAGTAGTAGATATAATGGTCATCTAAATATAATTCACCTATTCCAGTTCATTTTTGTTCAGTGATTCCTAAAATGTCGATGTTCACTCTTGCCATCTCCTGTTTGACCAATTCCAATTTGCCTTTCTTCATGGAACTAACATTGCAGGTTCCTGTACAATATTGTTCTTTACAGCATCAGACTTGACTTTCACCACCAGACACATCCACAACTGGGCAACGTCTCCACTTTGGCACAGCCTCTTTTTTTCTTTCCGGATCTATTTCTTCACTCTTCTCCAGTAGGAAATTGGACACCCACCGACCTTGGGGGCCTATCTTCCAGTGTCATATCTTTTTGCCTTCTTGTACTGTTCATCAGTCTGTTGTAGATAGCATATATACAGGTGGTATTTTCGCAGCCTGCCAGCCAGTCTGTGCCTTCTGGTTGAAGTATTCAATCAATTGACATTTAAGATAATTATTAATATGTATGTTCCTATTGTCATTTTTTAATTGTTTTGGTTCATTTTTACAAGTCTTTTTCTCTTCCCTTTTTATCTTCTCTTGTGATTTGATGAATAACTTCAGTGTTGTGTGTGGCTTCCTTTTTCTTTTTTATGTCTGTGTATCTGTTGTAGATTTTTGGTGTGCAGTTCCTGTGAGGATTTTTCCCCGTGAGGTTTGATACTGCATTCTCTGTATGTGCAAGGTTGTTTTAGTTTCCGTTATCTCAATTTCCATTTCATTCCCAGTATCTTGCACTTGTACTCTCCTCACAATTGCTGGTTTTGATATCATATTTGTGTGCAGATTATTTCTTACATGTACCGTTTATTTGCTTTGACTGGTGAGCTTTCCCATTGGTAATTTTCTTGTTTCTGGCTGTGGCCTTTTTTTTTTCCCCTGCCCCAGAGAAGTTCCTTTATCTTTGATGTAAATATGGTCTTATGGTGCTGGATTCCATTACTTCTGCTTGTCTGTAAACCTTTTGATTTTTTGGACAAATCTGAATGAGAGCTTTGCTGGGCAGACTATTCTTTACTGTTATTTCTTGGCTTTCATCACCTTAAATACATCATGCTTCTCACTTCTGGCCTGCAGAACGTCTGCTGAAAAACCAGCTAATAACCTTATTGGGGGAGAAGGCAATGGCACCCCACTCCAGTACTCTTGCCTGGAAAATCCCATGGACGGAGGAGCCTGGTGGGCTGCAGTCCAGGGGGTCGCTAACACTCAGACACGACTGAGCAACTTCACTTTCACTTTTCACTTTCATGCACTGGAGAAGGAAATGGCAACCCACTCCAGTGTTCTTGCCTGGAGAATCCCAGGGACGGCGGGGCCTGGTGGGCTGCTGTCTATGGGGTCGCACAGAGTTGGACACGACTGAAGCGACTTAGCAGCAGCAGCAGCAACCTTATTGGAGTTCCCTGTTATGTTATTTTTGCTTTTCCCTTTATTATGTGTTAATATTTTTTCTTTGTCTTTATAATTTTTTTTCTGTTTGATTAGTATGTGTCTCAGCATGTTCCTCCATAAGTTTATCTTACCTGAGAGTCTGTATTTACTGGACTTTGTTTCCTTTCTCATGTTAGGGGAGTTTTTGGCTATTATCACTTCAAATATTTACTCAGGGCCTTTCTTTCTCTCTTCTCCTTCTGGGACCCCCTAGAGTGGGAATGTTGGTACATTTAATGTTGTCCCAGAGGTCTCTGGAGAAGGTAATGGCACCCCACTCCAGAACTCTTGCCTGGAAAGTTCCATGGACGGAGGAGCCTGGTAAGCTGCAGTCCATGGGGTTGCGAAGAGTCAGACATGACTAAGCGACTTCACTTTCACTTTTCACTTTCATGCATTGGAGAAGGAAATGGCAACCCACTCCAGTGTTCTTGCCTGGAGAATCCGAGGGACGGGGGAGCCTGGTGGGCTGCCGTCTTTGGGGTTGCACAGAGTCGGACATGATTGAAGCCACTTAGCAGCAGCAGCAGCAGAGGTCTCTGAGACTGTCCTCATTTCTTTTCATTCTTTTGTCTGTATTTTGTTCTGCAACAGTGATTTCCACTATTCTTTCAGCCAACTAGTCATTGTTCTGCCTCAATTATTCTGCTAGTGGGTCCTTCTAGTGTCTTTTTCATTCCAGTGATTGTATCGCTAATTCATTTGTTTGTTCTTTAACTGTTAAACGTCTCTTGTATCTTTCTTGATCTGTGCCTCCATTCTTTTCCAAAATCCTGGAACATCTTCACTATCATTATCCTTGTTAGCTAAGTTGCCAATCTCCACTTCATTTGGGTTTTCTTGTGGCTTTTTATCTTGTTCCTTTGCCTGGAACATATTTGCCATCTCTCAGTTTTTCTAACTTTCTCTTTTGGGGGTTTCCTTTCTGCTGGCTGCAGGATTGCAGCTCATTTTCTTCCTGTTATGAGGCACTAGTACACCTCCTTAAAGTTGTTAGGAGGTGCTGGCACCTGATGTTCGTGACAGGATATTTCTATTTGTCCATTGTGTAGCAACATCATGGCAGGTACCGCACCCATGGGACCTCATCAGGTCAGGGGCAAAGAGCGCAACAGTTGTGAGTGAGGCAGTGACAGACTGTAGGCCTCTTGTATTTTCCCTTTCATTGTAGCCACCAGTTTCCCGTCACAAGGCTCTCTCTCTGTTCTGGGTTAAGTCTCTCAGTCCAGCCATGACCCACCAACGTGATTGTCACAAGAGGAGGTCTCTTATCTTCCTTACCTATAGGAATCGTTTCATTCTGCCTTTAACCCAGAGCCTCTCCTTGGGCAGTGACAACAGCCTGGTGATCCAGTCTCCCTTCATAAGCTCTCCTTGGCCTTGAGGTATGGAGTACCCTCACGCACATTCATAGTCAATTTAGTCAATTAAAGTCTCTATAATTAATGGTCTACTCACCTCGCCCTTGAGCATACTGCTCTAGGTATACTGCTGAGTTAATATAACAGCCGTGAAACTTTGGGATAAGATCCTGAACACAGTATACAACCAAGGCAGTATGTGAAAGCACACAGCAGCTCAACAGACCTCACGTAAGCAGTGTTCCTCCTCTTTTTGGGGGGAAGTATTTGAGAAGGATTGGTATTAATAATTCTTTGAATGTTTTGTACATTTTACCAGTTAAACAGTCTGGTCCTTGTCTTTTGTTAGGAGGTGTTTTTTTTTTTTAATAATCTCCTCACTAGTAACTGTTCATATTTTCTAGTCATGATTCGGTCTTGGTGTTTGTACATTCTAGTAATTTAAGTTGTCAAACTTGTTGGCATGTGATTGTTCATTGTAGCCTCTTACAGTTTCTGTGGTATCAACTGTAATATCTCCTATTTTCTGATGTTTATTTCAGTCCTCCTTGTTTCTCAGGAGTCTAAAGGCTTGTCAATTGTGTTTATCTTTGTAAAGAACCAGGTCTTAATTTCACTGATTTTTCTATTGTCTTTTTAGTTCCTATTTGATGTATTTCCACTCTGATCTGTTATTTCCTTTCTTTTAACTTTGGCCTTAGTTTTTCCTTCTTTTTCTAGTTCTTTGAGGTATAAAATTAGGTTGTTTCTAATTTTTGTTTTTCTATATAGGAATTTATTGTGATGAACTTCCCTTTAGAACTGCTTTTGCTTCATCCCATAAGTTTTGGTATGTTTCCATTTCATCTGTCTTTGGAATTTTTTTCTCTTTGATCTCTTCATTGACACATTGATTGTTCATATGTTGTTTAATCTCTGCATATTTCTGAATTTTCCAGAGAAAGGGGTCAATCGAACAGGAGTATATAACACTTGTAAATATTCATTCACCCAACATAGTGGGTACCTCAATATATAAAGCAAATATTAATGGCTCTAAAGGGAGAAATAGCAGTTTATAATGATAGTAGGGGACTTTAATACCTCACTTGCATCAATGGACAGATCAGACAGAACATCAGCCTTAAATGTGAATGATAATGACAATTGTAAGTTGTATCATGAACCCTTGATCAATTGATACATTTCCAGGCAATAACATTGGTGTAACAAACACATATCAATATGTTTTTAGAAAGTGATACAGTTAGCATTATTGTATAAAGTTGTTAAAGCTTAACACTGACCAGGGGTTTATTATCCAACTTATAGTTGTCATTATCATTCACATTTTGCTCTGTTGGGTTTTTGTTCCAACCTTGTATATGTTAGAAACACAGGTGTATTACCATAACATTTTCAAAACTGACACATGGAGAAATTTCTCATTTCCACAAGATCCACCTTGTCAACTCCAGGTAAAAGAACACACTCTAGGTGAAATAATACCCACAGGACTAAAGAAAAATGCCACCAGAAAGTACAGAATGTCCTTCCAGTGAAACAGTATATTTGAAATAGATGCTCTGTCCTCCTGCATAGAGTGCCAGCTATACTGCCTCTAATGAAATATTAGAATGCTTTATTTAGTAAGACATGCACAAGTACAAAAAAAAAGTGTTTTTACTCAAATGCAGATGTTCACTATTCATTTACATAACAAATCACTGGTCAGTTACTAGCTTCTGCAAAAATCCCCAGGTCAATTATGTCTTGCAACAATGAAGTATAGGTATATATTTATTGCTGTTTTGTTGGTTAAATGTTTTCTTACAGCTTTGCGGTTCCTCTAGTCATTCATCTGTTGTTCTTTTCCTTTGTGATTTGATGATTTTCTCGAATAGTACACTTTATCTTAAGTGTCTACTATAGGTTTTTGCTTTATGGCTACCATGAGGCTTACACATACAAGTTATCAACTTAAGTTGTTGTAAATCTGAACACATTCTGAAGTTCTACATTCTTATTCCTCCCCACTCCATTCTGCTTTTCATATCACATTTTACATCTTTGTATCTTGTATATCCCTTACCTACAGTTAACCCTTGAACAACATGGTTTTGAACCGTGCAGGCTCACTTATACATGGAATATTCCCACTAAACTTGCACTATAGGACTACACAGTGTACTCTTGGTTGAATCTACAGATGTGGAACTGTTCTATGGGAATTTTCAAGTAGGTAGCAGGTTGGTACACCTAACCCCTGTGTTGTTCAAGGGTCAACAGTAATGGGATTGTAGTTAGTTAGTTTTATTACTACTTTTGTCTTTTAACATTCATACTGGCTGTATAAATGATTAATCTACCATTTTACTACATTATGTACCTTTTCATTACATTTTATTACATTATTTACCTTTACCAGTGAGATTTAATTAGTGCCTTTTTTCAGCTTGAAGAAAATTCTGTAACATTTCTTATAAGGCTGGTAATGAACTCCTTTACCTTTTGCTTGTCCAAAAAACCCTCTTCCCAACTTTGAATAACTATTTAGATGGGGAGTGTGTTCTTGGTTGGAAGTTTTTTTTCCTTTCAGCACTTTGAATAGATCATGCCACTCCGTCCTGGCCTTCAACATTTCTGCTGAAAAATCTACTGCTGGTCTTATGTATGTTACATATTGTTTTTCTTTTGCTGCTTTTAAAAGTCTCTCCTTAACTTTAATTTTTTAAATTATAATCTGTCTTGGTATGTGTCTCTTTGGGAAACCTGGAGAGTTCCAAACAAGATGAACCCAATCTGGATGTCTGTTTCCTTCCCCATTCTTTCTTTAAAATATCTTTCCATGCTTTTCTCTCTCTCCTCCTCCTGGCACCTCCCTAAAATGCAAATCTTAAGTCAGTTCAATGTTGTCCCCAAAGTCTTTTAAGCTATCTATCTTCGGGTTTTTTTTTTTTTTTCCTTTTCGCTGCTCTCACTGGCTGAGTTTCACTCACCTGTCTTCAAATGCCTGACCTTTTCTGCTTCATCTAGTCTGCTGCTGAACTCCTCTAGTGTATTCTTCAGCTCTGTAACTTCCATTTGAGGTTATCACTGTGTGTGCCCACTCCTTTCCTGTGTTCAGTAGCACCTTTATGATCATTGTTTTGAACTCTTCATCAGATAACTCACTTACCGCAGTTTCGGTAAAGGTTTTATTCTGATGTTTCATCATTCCTCTCTTCATTTTCCTTGACTCTCTGTTGGTTTCTATTTAGTAGATGAAACCACCATCTCTCCCAGTCTTGAAGTAGTCGTCTACAAAAGAAGAACCTTGTCACTCAACCCTGTCCTAGCTCTTGGTTACCTGTCAAACCTTTGTGATTGTTCAAGCAGCCCATTTTATTTCTATTGGCTCCCAGTCCTTGGGGGTGTGCCAAGACATTTCAGTGACCCAAAGAAGAGGATCACCATCAGCACCTACATTCAGGCTGATGAGAAGCCAGACCTCAAACAGCAGCTTTTAAAATGTGTGAACATACTCTATAGTCCTGTGGCACCACAAGGGTAAGTCATCTGACTACCAGGGCCCAGTGGTATAGACTTGTGTCCTAGCCAGCAGCCTACAAAGTCGGGGTGCCAGATGGAGGGTACAAGCACCTTTCTAGGAGATACCAGCAGCCTGGAGCAGTGTGGTGGGAGAGTGCAAAGGCACCATCCTCTGGCCTTCAGCCACAGAGAGCCTTCAGAAATCTCTATATATAAGCACCAAACCGGAATCTTGCTCCTCAGCCTGAAGCTCTAAGACAAGCAAAGAAGGATTTTTCACACAAAAATTGGGCTGTGTTTCAATCTGTGTCTGTGCTGTGCCCTGAGAGTGGTAGCCAGCCAGGAACTATTAACATCTGTTCCACTATCGAGAGGTCCACAAACACAGGACCTGCTAGCCATCACAGCCAGGTGATTAGGGGGCAGCAGACACATGTACAGGCTCCCCTCTGGGAGGTGCTGGTGCTCTGGAGAGGACTACAGGGGGCCGTAGCTGTATGTTTCCGAAGAAATCTGCCCCTCAGGCCACAGAGCTGTGACATAAACCCTCTTTCCCAGAAGGAATTGGCACCTCAGTGCTGCTGCTTGCTCTGCCCTGGGTCACCTGTGTGCATAAGCCCTACCAGAGCCAGACACCCAGAGAGAACCCTCAGAAATTTCAGCTGCACACAAAGCTACAAGCCCCTTTCCAGGATGCCAAGGTGGCCCCTGCCGTCCTCCACCCCCAGAGCATTGCATTAGGCCTAAAAGATGTCTGCTATCTCAGAGGCCTGTGCCTCAGGCCGATTGATGCTTTAAGATCAGCAAGTGAGTCTCTTTCACAGGAAGTCTGGGGGCTTCTGAGTCTGCTCCCATCCTGCTAAATACAGTCAGGGTGCCCCCACGTGAGCTCAAATCCTTTACTCCTCAAGGAGAACAGCTCATGTTTCTGAGATCCCTCCCCATGATAGGTCCTCACACGCCGGGTGGGGTCCATGGGGAGGTTGTGTCCCAGCCTTTCCTATTCAGCTCAGTGTAGGGTTTTTTCCTGGTTCACCTGATGAATAGAAGTTGCTCTGCTAGTTTTATAGGTTTTTTCCAGAAAACAATTGTTCCCTGCATAGATCTGATGTGTCCACAGAAGGAAGTGCAGTCTGGGCCTTCCTGCTGCTTCTAAGTCACTTCAGTCGTGTCCGACTCTGTGCGACCCCATGGACTGCAGCCCACCAGGCTCCCCCGTCCCTGGGATTTTCCAGGCAAGAACACTGGAATGGGATGCCATTGCCTTCTCCGGGGTCTTCCTACATTGGTATATTCAACTGCAACCCTAAAATACCAGTCAGTTTTTAATGCTGCTTACAAGGGATATTTTGGGACTTGAGAGTTCTCCTGTTGCCTCTTATACTGGGACAGCTATCAGTTCCCACCTCAAGTATCCTGAATCTGAACCTTTACAGTTTTACAACCATTAACCATTATACCTAAATTACAGAGTTTTTTACTTTTTGTAAGCTCTATGCTGCCTAGCAAAATAATAATCCCCATAATTTTTTAAAAGATAGAACTGTAACTTCTGAACACATTTGAGTCAGTTCTAATGAGGTGGGTGAAGTTAAGTCAAAAAGAGAAGACAAATATCATATTGCATCCATATGGAATCTAGAAAGATGGTACCGATGATCCTATTTGCAGGGCAGCAAAGCAGACACAGACATAGAGAACAGACTTATAGACAGAGCGGGGGAAGGAGAGGGAGGGATGACTTAAAGGTAGTACTGAAACATATACATTACCATATGGAAAACAGCCAGTGGGAATTTGCTCTATGATGCACGGCACCCATAGCCAGTGCTCCGTGACAACCTAGGGGGGTTGCGAGGTTTGAGAGGGAGTGGGCATATGTATATCTGTGGCTGATTCATGTTGATGTATGGCAGAAACTATCACAATACTGTAATTATCCTCCAATTAAAAATAAAAGAAAAACTGTACCTTGTTCTTCATCCCCCAGCCATATCTTTTACAACTTATAGTAAAATAAGTTGAAACCATACTTATCATAAATATTGCTTTTCAGCAAATTATATACTCTAGTGGCAATTTTCAAGAGAATGCCTTACCTTTTATATCGTAGTTCATAATTTACAAGTAGTCTTTGTTTTCTCAGAAGTTAGATCTACATAGTCCTACTCTTTTGATGAACGAAAGAACACAAAGTAACTTTTACAGGGATTTTTTTTTACCCTAGAACATCCGTCTAGATAAAGAATCTTAACAGTGTTCAACGACCTCTTGCTGGAATATTCTGACCTGTTCTCAACAAGGCAGCTTTTGGAGTTAGGATTGTGGCTTCTGTCCCTTCTCTCTGGTGGTCTTTCCTTCCCTGTCGTACTTGTTCAGTAAAAGGGAGAATGTGAGTGCTGAGTATAAATGCTGCCGGGCCCTCAGCAATACAAACTCACTGGGCCCATTCACCCACTTCCAAACTTTACCACATAGGTAGGTTCTGAGCTGATTACTCAAAGACTGGAAAAATATTCTTGGCTTTACTCTTTGAATTTAGGAATACGGTCCTTCAGGCCTTGAGTCACTCAAATTCCACTTAAAAATGGTATTGAGAAAATTCAAATCAGAAAAGCAGACATTTTATAATAAAATAGCAACAAATTTGGTTTGGTAGAATCTTTCACATACTTACCTACTGTGATGAAACATCTATCTTTTGGGGCTCTTGCCTCCGAAATAATTGTCAAAAACTAGAGAAAATATAAAAAGCAACAAGGGAAAAGCAACAAATAACAACCAATGGATCACTGAAGAAAAAAAAAAATTCATTTATCTCTAGGTAAACAAAAGCATGACAATCCAAAACGTATGGGATGCAGCAAAAGCAGGGAAGTTTACAGCAATACAATCTTAACTCAGGGAACAAGAAAAAAGCTCAAATAATCTAACCTTACACTTACAGTAGCTAGAGAAAGAACAAACAACCCCAAAGTTCGTAGAAGGAAAGAAATCATAAAGATTAAAGCACAGATAAATAGAAAACAATAGAAAAGATTAGTGAAACTAAAAACCGCTTCCTTGAAAAGATAATTCATAAACCTTTAGCCAGACTCATCAAGAAAAAAGAGAGGGCACAAACCTAAGATTAGGAATGAAAAGGAGAACTTAGAAACCACAGAAATACCGAGGACTATAAGGCAACTATATAAAATGGACAGATTCTTAGAAAGGTACAGTGTCCCAAGATTCAACTAAAAAGAAATACAAAATATGAACAGACCTGTCACAAGTACTGAAACTGTGATTTAAAAACTCCCAAAAATGCTAAGGCATAGATTTGTAATCCCTAGCTCTGCTTACCATAATGAGAGCCTATCTTTTAGGGTGCTGGTGGAATCCGGTCATGGGATCTGAAACCTAACATCAGTATTTCAAAACATGAAGAAAAAAATCTCTCATTATTAATAAGTATGTAAGTACATGTAAAAAAACAAAAACAAAAAACCTCCCAACCAAAAAAGTGCAGGACCAGATGGCTTCACAGGTGAATTCTATCAAACATTTAGAGAAGAGTTAACACCTATCCTTCTGAAACCCTTCCACAAAATTGCAGAGGAAGGAACAGTCCCAAACTCATTCCGTGATACGACCATCACCCTGTCACCCAAACTAGATAAAGATACAACAAAAATAGAAAATTACAGGCCATTATCACTAATAAACATACACAGACACAAAAATCCTCAACAAAATACTGGTAAACCGAACCCAACAGAACATTAAAAGGATCACACACCACGATCGAATGGGATTTATCCCAGGGGTGCAAGGGTTCATCCATACCTGAATGATTTGCCAGACCCCTCTGATCCCTTGAGATTCATTATCTATGTAATTTTAGCATTACCTAAAATGACTGAATCCCTTTCTTTCATTAAAATTTTCTTTCTTAAATAAACATCCACTGCCTCTAAAGCACTGTTTTACTTAGTCTTGAAATCACTTATTTGCTTTCTGAATATCTTCTGGCTATTTCCAGTAAAATAAAGAACAATCTAAATAGCTTAGAGAGACATAAACCTGGTTTGTCTATTTGAATGACAGTTATTTTACTTGATTTTAAGTGAGTATTTCCCTGATTCTCTTGCCTCAAGGACAAAGTCAGTCTAGTTTCCAAAGAAATAAATCTTGGCAGTACCTTTTTATTCAGATCAATGAATGTTACTTGTTTTCAAACTACACATTTAGCATGATGAGAAAGATTGAATTTTCTAGGAAACTGTCCAAGTTTGACATACCTTATGCATCAGGACAGACTGCTTTTTGTTTTGCTCTGACACCAGGCCTGTTGCATTCAAATGCCAGCTCCAACATGTGTGTGTTAAGTGACCTTGGTTTTATTATAAGGTAACATCACTGAGCCTCCATTTCCTCATCTGCAAGTGGGGATGATTATTAGGTGCAGCTTGCGAATTGTGTTGCTATTAGTAAAGTAAAAAGCTGCTGTGATGATTCTATTCTATTGTCTAAGCTTTGTCTTTAAAATAGAATCACACTTTTATTTTCAAGGGTTAACGTTTTTTTCTCCCAAAGGAAAAAAAAATCACAACTTTGCTGCTTTTTCCCAAGTGTGCCAAGGAAACCACAGACATTGATTTATACCAGCCAAGCATGAAAACAAAACAAAACAGAACCATTTTCATGTGCATTATTGATTATCCAAAAGTGACTGGACAAGATTAAAAAGTCATTTGTCTATTCCATTTATTCTAAGATTAACATTATATAATTATTTGAAATCACATATTATTTGTGTTTTGTGGTTAAGATTAAATGGAGGGGAGGGAGATGGTGAGCTGAGAGATGGCAAAGAGAGGAGAAATCCTCATCTCTATCGATTAAGAAAGTTACCTACAAAGTAGATACTTGGTAGGTCTCTATAAGTAGATTAATAAAACTTTTATTGAGATTTAGTACAGTTTGATTCCAACTTTCTAAAAAATGTACATTTGTGTAAGGATTTGACTGAGAGTTGGCAGAGAGTAGTTGTAAACCAAAAATGTTAATAGTGATTTTATCTTTGCAATGTAATTACAGATGATTGGTTTTTCCTTTTCAGATATTTCTGCATTAGTAAATTTTTATATAATCTATATTTTCTGTAATAAAGTTGGCAATACTAAAAGTAACAGTTATACAAAAATAGCGTACACTTTTATTGTTTACAAAAAGCTTCATGAGTTTTCAACCTGGATTATTAACTGACTGTTTCACTAATAAAAATTTAATTTCCAGTTTGGGGTATTGTCCTAACATAAATGCTCTACACTTTGGGATTACAGTGTCTCTACTTCTGGCTTGTTTGAATGTTGCACCTTGCATATTTTCACCTGCACACAGCTGTTACTAAATCACACCATATTTCTTACAGCATATCAAACTTTTATCTTAGAATCACGGAATGTTGGAATAATAATGTACCTTATAAGACGACCAAGTTTAGGGGTGGAACACTGTGGGTCATTCTTAGACCCACATAGTACTTTAAAAGCCTTTACGACTAATAAAAGACAGTGCTATGAAACAAACAGTTTTAGCGCCCACAGTCTTACCTTCTGCTGGGTGTTTAAATACTATCAGTAGCCTGCAAACAAATATTGTGAGGGAAAAAAAACAAACATTATTGGCTAAGTTTAAGCATTGGGGGTGGTGTTTGTACCAAGGTTTGGGATATAGATTACTCCAATTTGAAGCAGACTTATGATACACAAGTGAACTGTTAATCACTCAGTTGTGTCTGACTCCATAGACTGTAGCCTGCCAGGCTCCTCTGTCCATGGGATTTCCCAGGCAAGAATACTAGAGTGGGTAGCCATCCTCTTTTCCAGGGGATCTTCCCAACCCAGGGATCGAGCCCACGTTTCCTGTGTCTCCAGCGTTGCAGGCGGATTCTTTACCATCTGAGCTACCTGGGAAGCCCATGATATACAAAAATTCATTATAATCACCACTACTTATTGAGTGTTTAGATGCATTAAATCTGTGTACTCTGGGGCTGGGGGGGGGGGATACCTGGTAGGAGAGAGTCCCAAACAGAGCTATTGGGAAACAAGGCATTGCATCTGAGCACTAAGAGCCTCCAACAGCCTGAAATAGCACAATGATGATGGGGTCCCTCTCTCATAATTGGACATGGAAAATGGTATTTACCTTCTATATTAAAGGGGAGATTAGGTGGTATATTTGGAAAAGGGAAAATTCTTTATGCTTTTTGCCCTTCCAATATATCATAACTGAAAATACAAAAAACACCAAGTCTTGAAGACCTTGGGTTCTGACTCCCCATTTTAGGGGAGAGTCCAGAGGGAGCACCATGATCTACAGTTTCTTGTCAGGGAAAATACAGGCCGCAGGTCACTGGAACCAACAAATCTGGTTTGGGGTTTTCTTTTCATCATATTAATAAAACCCAGATATGCGTTCATTTGCTATTTCCGATCTTTGGATCATGTTGATTTACAGTTAATCTCCTCTTCTATTTTCAGAAGGAGTTTTGGAACACGTACACAAAAGCACAACAAGGAGAGAGTAACAGAGGAAGTGACTGGTTTCAGTTTTACCTTACCTTTCCATTAATCTTTGGCCTCTTCATTATCCTCCTTGTCATTTTCCTGATCTGGAGATGCTTCCTAAGAAACAAGACTCGCCGACAGACAGTGACGGAAAGTCATATTCCTTTCCCTCAACACCTCAATATCATCACTACACCTCCCCCACCAGATGAAGTCTTTGATAACAGCGGGTTGTCCCCAGGCTTCCTGGAATACGTGGTTGGGCGCTCAGATTCCGTCTCCACTCGCCTGTCCAACTGCGATCCCCCACCGACCTACGAGGAAGCCACTGGGCAGATGAACCTGCGGAGGAGTGAAACAGAACCTCATCTTGATCCGCCTCCGGAGTATGAGGACATCATCAACTCCAACTCAGCCAGTGCCATTGCTATGGTGCCTGTGGCCACCACTATCAAATGAAACTGCAAACTTCTTTCTACTATAATCGTTTTTAAAATACTAATGAGAGAACTTTCTAGCACTTTACCACTACATACACGTGCATCTGACTTATTGGACTCTGACAGCATACCACTTCATATTCTCCGATTTGATTTTCATTAGTTCTGTTTCCCACTCTAAACTCTTTATCCATGCTCATTTTTGCTAATGGAAATATGTGAAGAGGGAAAAATACTAGTGGAGGTCTTCCTAGGAGACGTACTTTGGTGTGTGCGCATGTATGTTTATGTATATATGTACATGAACATAGACGTGTGTGTACATCAGCCCAGTATATGGGCACCTGTTAAAAAGTCATTAACATCTATCTAAATCACCTGTAAAGAGAACATTACTCACCAAAATTGGAGGTTGGGGGAAGGCACCAACAATTTGTGTAACAGCAATGTGCTGTTGAATTTTGAAAATAAGATAAACTTAGCCTGCTTTTAAATTTTTACAGGCTTTTGTTAACCTTCTTAAACTTCCTTAAAAGGGAAAAAAAATGCATATAGTTAGTTTTGACTTGAGGAACATCTCAGAGGGTGACAGAGAGAGAAGGAAGGCATAATAATTGATACCTTGTTCCTAGTGGACAGCAAGAAAATCACTGGTCCTTCATGGCTTTTGGCTGCTTTCACAGGAGGGATTTTGGTGCTGTAATTGACTGCCTCCCCCACAAAAATTAAACAGTGTTTGCTTAGTGTCCTTGAATGTCACATGCTATTTGTATTAACATCTTGGTGGAGTGGATTTCCTGGCAAAAGAATCATTTCTCAAGTAGATACTCAAATCGATGACAGAACGGATGCAGACTTCTCCTTGGCTCATTGGCAACACTTTCTTTCTCCATGTTACATTGCCTTTTACTCTAGTTGCTCTCCTACCACCCCAGAATCTTCTAGCAAGTAAGAATTTAGTTAAAACCCTGGGAATTATTTTCTTAATGTTTTTGTATAGAGTGAAGCCTTTGTCTCAAGATCATTACCAATTTTCCCTTAAATTAAGAACTGTGATTTCTGCATTATTCTCCAGTTGGCAGAGGAAGACTGCAAAGTCTGTGTTGTGCCAGGCGCACAATAAATCTAGTTATAGCTGCAAACATATCTCACAGTTGCTATTTCATTTTGTATTTTCAGATTTTTTTAACTGCAGAATTTTGGTTGAAAATCTTTGGAGCAGGGGGAACAGGCTGTGAATGAATTGCCAACATAAACTGGCTAGGAAAGAAGAAAAAATCCAACAGTTATACATGCACTGATAGACAATGCATTATATCGGTCGGATTTCTGTGCCACTCCCACAGCTCCTTGGTGTTGGAGAAAATGGCTGATCAGGCAGAAGGCAAGCAGGTTTTGGAAGTGTCATGTCCTGCGGCTTCCATATCCATCCCCACGCAGACTCCCCTAAACCCTAAGGAGGAGGACTGCTTGGGAGGACCTTGAACTAGGAGTCAGATGACCTGAATTCAGATCCCACTCTGCCATACCCTTGCCAGGCCACTTTGGGAAAGACCCATATCTGACCCTCAGGCTCTTTACTTACCTCTGAAATGGCGATAGTATCATTCGCCCTGCCTTTTAAAGTCCCTCCTGGGGCTTTAAAAGGATGCAATGAGATGATATGTGTGAAAGTCATTTGTAAGACCCGAAGAGCACTCTAGGTGTAAGGTCACAGCATTGTTCTCCTTGCTCTCATGGGGGAAGAAGCTTCTGTTTCCCTAAAATGTATCTGAGTTTTCACAGTGAGAAATAGAGCAGGCTGCTCCATTAGTGGCTCACAGGTTCCTAATTTGAGTGTGTGGGCTCTTAGTTCAACACCTGTCATTCTCTGGTCTGTACCAATGCTGGGCCTACTTAATGACAACTGTCCGCTCAGCACAAGCAGGAGTAAGCAAATGCTGGAAAGGGAACTACCGCTGACTGTGTTTAGATAACAGGTTTTACGGCTTTCATGGACTAAAAATTAATAAATCTCGAACCTGGTCTCAGCAGAAATGACAGCATTGTTTTGAATTTGGCCCTGAGTACATGGTAATCTCTGGCTTCTACTTAAAGCTGAGAATGGGAGTGTTTGAGCCAGTAATGTATTTTGGTTTAGAGAAAAATTAAGGCTCCTTTTGTGTGGACTTTTTCTTTTGTCATTAATATCAGGCCTCAGATTAAACCAGCAGTTCTCAACAAATGGCAATGAGCCCCGATGGGAGTCCTTGAGAACATTCAAATTTGAGGGGGGTCTGTGAGACCAACAGTATTTTCATAATAACACCAACACGTTGTCTTTTCACTTTCTCTCTCAAAAAGTTGTTAAAAACGTTAGTCATCTTCCCATGCTTTTGTTTGTTTTAGAAAATATAGCTATTTGCTTTAAAATGTTATTTGTGTTTAGCATGTAATGGACTTTTTAATTTGGGGACTTTTATATTTTTAAATCAATAAGTACTTATTTTTTTTTCACTTTTACTTTCTAATATGGCAAATACTGGTAGCTATAAATTTCATAAACAAAAGCTCTTTGGTGTCCAGATCCCCAACAAATGTTAAGAATATAAAGGGGTCTGGAGACCAAAAGATTGAAAATTACAGGATGAGACAAAGGAGCAGGATGTTCTATTACTAACTATACATACTTGTCATTTAATTTTACATTCTAAACTCCTGATAGTGAATTTAACGCTGCCTCTTAGAGATACCTGAATTTAAGTATAAGAATGAATGTTGATCCTTGAAGCAAACGCCAAATGCTTACACTGATCAATGGCTATAGCTTTTTAGACCGTTGTCAGAGAACACACTATTCCACACCGTTCACATCAGCCACAGGTCTCATGGCCGCATTCAGGTGATAATGACAGGCTAAGCAAATGTCTAAGATAAACACAATACTTTCTTTAAGAAACAGTCTGTTAGTTTGTTTGATCTTGGTTTGGGTTTGACCTTTTTAGAAACCCTTTTGCTACCCTATCTGGTTTTGTACACTGAGTTTCTTAACATTTGTTATAATTAAAGGGGCTTGTCTGGAATAGTGTCTATTTTTATGCTTTAGCCTTTCTTACCTGACTGATATTACATTCACCTTTGATCATTTTTAATAAATGTTTATTTTTACAGATCTATTTAGTACCTTTCTTAAGAAGTAACTACATTGAATCAACCAGTGTATATTTACATGAAAGAATGGGCTACCTGGTCTTTTAGTGGATCGGTTTCCAGACCTCCATCTGCAGCGATTGTGTCTGGAATCCTAGAACTGGCACTTTTCTGCCTCCCTGCTTTGAATGTCACAATGAATTGTATCTGTTTAAATTAAATGATTTCTCTTTTTCCTATTGACCAGTACAAATACAGATGCTGTGTTTGATTCACTGTTAATGATGACTTCAAGATTGATGATCTGATAGAATAACTGTGGAGGGAGCTTTACCTTGGTTCTGTGTAAATAGCATGTATTTGATAATATTTCACATTTTTAAACAGCTGGTTTACATTAAATTATGGTATTTAACTATTTTATGTTCATTCCAGGTAAGGTTTTTCTTATGTTTCTGTTTTGGGTATGCTAAATAAAGCTATTTTTAAACCCAAAAGATTTCTTCTGCCATTTGTTAATAATTAGATTATGGTGAGGTGATAAACATGCTGTATAAGCTCTTATTGTGATCTTTTTAACATGGTAAAATTATTACACTTCTTTTTTTCTTAGGAATTTAGGGAACACTGCTCAGTAATCAAAAATTACCTGCTGAAAACTTCAGGGTGTTCGAAGCCTAAGAAAGAATGATCCATACTACTTGTGAATGATGCTGGAATGATACAAAATGGGAACACTTGTTCCAAAGGGGTAGACTCAGTTCCCTGCTATAGTGGAGTTTGTCGACTACTGGGAACAGTGTTGTCTACAGATACAAAAGACCTGTGTTTTCTCCTTAGCAGAATAGCTTGCATTTGACATGACACACTGAGAAAGGAAAGCAAAAGATGGAAACGTATATGACCACAGGACATCTCCCTAAGTATAGTTACCTCAAAGATGAGAAGCTGATGTGACGTGTCATTAACTAAGCAAATGTAAATATGACTTGATCTTTATGGTATACAAAATTAAAACAATTTACTTATATCCAAGGAAAAATTTTAAGTATAAATTGTAAGCCTAAAATGTATATTTTATAAGTGTAAGTTTAGGTACTTTTAAAAACATCAGTTTCTAAAAATTTTATAACATACATCTTAACACATCCATGAAACCTAAAACCTAGATCAAGATATTTCTACCCGCAGAAGGCTCCCTCTTACCCTGCTGCTGGCTAAGTCGTTTCAGTCATGTCCGACTCTGTGCAACCCCATAGACAGCAGCCCACCAGGCTCCCCCGTCCCTGGGATTCTCCAGGCAAGAACACTGGAGTGGGTTGCCATTTCCTTCTCCAATGCGTGAAAGTTAAAGTGAAGTTGCTCAGTCGTGTCTGACTCCTAGGGACCCCATGGACTGTAGCCAACCAGGCTCCTCCATCTATGGGATTTTCCAGGCAAGAGTACTGGAGTGGGGTGCCATTGCCTTCTCCCCTGTTACCCTACCCCCCTCCTTAAAGAGAACACTATTCTCACATCGATCATAACAGATCAGTTTTTAAAATTTCACACTTGGCTGTAGCCATATGGACTTGTCCCTCTTCCTTTTTCAAAGTATTTCCAAAAAGTTCAGGCTATAAATTCCAGAGCTGCTCTTCTATCTCCTGGCCCTCCTTGAAATCACCTACTCATTCTAAGCCTTTCTGACATACCTAAAGCTCTTTGAGGACCAGAATTCTGTTTAATCCCTTTACCTCCCTTCCACAAGTATGTGGTTGTGGTTTAGTCGCTCAGTCGTCTCTGATTCTTGTAACCCCATGGACTGTAGCCCGCCAGACTCCTCTGTCCATAGGATTTCCTAGGCAAGAATACTGGAGTGGGTTGCCACCTAAAATGAGGCCTTTCATTGACCAAAACCTTAGTACCTTTCTGGCTGGTCTCTTGTTTGTCTTTGTCTTGTAATTCTTATCACATGCCATTTCCTTAAACTTTGTATGATGATATTTTGTTCTCAGTACTTTTATTTATTTTATCTACTGCTTTTTTTTTTTAGAGCAAAACCTGCTATAATCTGGTCCCACAGGCTTATCTAACCTTATTGTCTTAGTAACTCAGATGATAGATACTTACAAAGTACCTACCTTGTGACAGACACTAATGGGATTAGAACACAGTGGTGCCTATAGCTTTGTCCCTGGGAATTAGACTGGCCTAACCTTCTAATCTTCTAATTTGGTATAACCCTAATTCCACCCCATCTCACAATCTTTTGGCTGAAAATTTTATATTATAAAATTAGTCATTGTCATCATGCAGTCCTATCAGGCTATATTGTGATTTTTATAAGTTTTTAACAATGGAAACAAAGTTTGAAATATTTTCTTCAGAGAACCCTAATATATTAAACAGATGAGACGATGATGACTGATGACAGAAGTGAGAAGCTTGGAACCTCACTGTCTATGACCTTCCTTATCAATTGCCCTTATTTCAGGTCAAAGTTTCCTCTGCAAATGTTAGAATTTGATGAACATCATCACTTAACATCTCCCACTGATGTCAAGTTTCTTAGTCCCTCATCTTTACACACACACTAAAACAATCTACAGAATCTCTTCCACTAATGGACTGCTTAGAGTTTTAACGTTTTTTCTGGTCCAGTTGTTCCTAACTCACAAGTGTACTGCCCCGACCACCAACATACACTATCAGAATTTTGTCAGCAGAAGCACCACAGAATGCTGACAGTTCTGATTCTTTGTTTACATCATTTCCATCATCACCATACTGTTTGCTACATTTTCAATAATCAGTCCTTTTGCATTTGTGGAAATGATAGTTTGAATATACTCATAAACTATGTTTTAAAATAAGCATAGAGTAATGTCAATGAACGGAGAAGGCAATGGCACCCCACTCCAGTACTCTTGCCTGGAAAATCCCATGGACGGAGGAGCCTGGTAGGCTGCAGTCCATGGGGTTGCTAAGAGTCAGACACGACTGAGCGACTTCACTTTCACTTTTCACTTTCCTGCATTGGAGAAGGAAATGGCAACCCACTCCAGTGTTCTTGCCTTCAGAATCCCAGGGACGGGGGAGCCTGGTGGGCTGCCATCTCTGGGGTCGCACAGAGTTGGACACGACTGAAGCGACTTAGCAGCAGCAGCAGTGTACATGAAAATAGGTAACTCCATGTTCTTCCACAAAATCAGAAAAAAAAAAAAAAAAAAAAAACCTGCCAAAATCTGGCAGAATCAACTTTATTAGCACTCTGGAAACTACTTAAAGCTTATAGCAACCAATCAAGAAAAAATGTTTCCTTTACCCTGTCCTTAGCCCTGGCTTCCCTTCTCACTGGCACTGTAGAATTCTCGACGAGGTTCCTAGTACCAGAGGGAGAAAAATGAATCTTATCCTCAAAGAATAGAGGTTGGTTGCTCAGCTCTGTATTTTGGCTTCCTGAAGTACCAGCTCAAAGGGTTTATGTTTATTTAACCTGACTTGGAAATCTCCCAAGTTGGAGGCAGCAACAGGGCAGGGTAGCAGGGAGAGAAGGCAGTCAAAATACTTAAAGGTAAAAGCATTAGGGCTAGCAACTAGACAAGGACTGACAGTAGGGATAAACAATAGACAAACGGAAAAGCTTGGGAGGATAAAGACTTTGAAAAGCTTTCAGGTAGTCTTAGTCATCTAAAAGGTCAAGCACATATCAAAAGCTGGGTACATGCTCTTAAAAAAAAAAAACAAACCTGAGAGACTTTAAACTCTCACCTTTGTCTGACCTTCAGGTTCTCTGTAAGCAAGAAGTGAAGGTTATGACAGAATCGCGTATTGTCTGACTGTAAGTCGAAGGTTTTCTCCAACACAAAGAGCCCACCTGCGAAAACTAGGACAATTTTTGAAGGGGGAGTGTTCCACGTGTTTAAGGAATTCTGTCAAATCACTAGTTGACCACTACAGTAACAGAGACTTCAGCCACATCTGACTAAGAATACAGACTTTACAAAATGAGTTTAAAATGTTACTAAAATAACAACAACTAGAACAAGTAGAAAAAACAAACCCTGAGGAGGGGAAGAATCTGATTTCCATAGCTGCTATTCTTTAATATTAATTCATAGCTCCACCTCTTATTTAGTAGAGTACCCAGTCCCCACCATCTAGGAAGCCTGACTGGAGAACTCAAGCAACCATGGAGCCCACCCTACAGCCTTCTGTGGGCAGGGAAATAGGCCAACAGTCCTATCCCACAGTGGACAGCCAGCAACACACACCTCCAACCTTGTAGCTCAGGCAGTGGCCTCACCCCAAAATAGACCCAGATGACAAGCCCCACTGGCCCAATGATATTATTAGCAGACATGTACAGGAACCCAAACTGAACTGACTGCTGAAGAGTTGTCTTTGACAAAGCAAGCCTGTAAGTCTGAAATAGAAAACCACTTTCTCAAATGTGTAGATACCCATGTAAGAAATCAAAGATTAAAACAAAACAAAACAAAAACAAACAGGGAAATAGAAAAGCACCAAAGGAAACTAATAAAGCTCCCAACAGCTGACCCTAAATAGAAATCTGTAAACTGTCAGGCAAAGAATTCACAATCATCTTTCTAAAGGAGTTTAGTGAACTACAAGTACACACAGACACCTCAATGAAATTAGGAAAACAATACATGAACAAAAGTAAAAGTTCAAAGAAATACAAATCATCAAAAATAAAAACAAATTCTGAAGCTTAAAAATATAATGAGTAAACTGAAGAATTCAACAGAGAACTTCAAAAGCAGATTCAACCATGCAGAAGAAGGCAGTGACTGAGTAGATAGGAGTATTGAAATTATCCAATCAGAGTGGGGGGAAAAAGAATAAAAGAGTAAAGAAAGCTGCTAGGACAGATGGAGCTCAATAAAAAGAAACAATATCCACACTATGGGAATTCCAGAAGGAAAAAAAAAAAAAAGGACAAAAAGTATATTTAAAGCAATAATGGATGAAAACTTCCCAAACCAGGGGAGAGAAATGGACATTCAGACCCAAGAGTCTTAAAGGATCCCAGATAGGTTCAACTTAAATAGGACTACACCAAGACACAGTATAATTAAATTGTCGAACACAAAGAATTTACAAAGCGGCAAGAGAAGTTATATACAAGAGAACCCCCTAACACTATTGATGGATTTCTCAAAAACATTTCAGCTTAGGAGAGAATGGATGATATAGCCTACACTGCCAAAGACTCCAGCCTTGGGTTACTTAGTAGGATTTCAAAGAACAAAAAGACAAGACAAGAAAGCTTACAGTTTTCTCTCCTCTGTCTTTGCAATGTAACTTTTCTGCCTGGGCTCTCAGGAACTAGCTAATCTATCTGTAGTCCCCCAGACTGGAAAAAATAAGAGCCATTTTAAATATAAGCAGGAAAACCATGACACTTCCGGTTCTATATAAATTACCTTATCTAGCTTAAGCTACTGGGTTTACTTAATAGAGACCTGGGTGTAGAGTCATCAGCATTAAGTGTACTACTTTCATTGTATCTAGGGGTACTAGAAGTCAGTAAGCGCATATTGTTACAAAAATCTGTCAATAGGGATAATAACCAGATATGATTAAATTTTTAAGTAAATGTAACTGAGATAAGAACATTTTGGTAAAATCTAAAGGAATATGTATGTTTTGGTAATGTCTATCTAAAATGGTCTCTCCAAATGCTGGTACATTTGAAACTAAATTAAGTTAAATGATGGGAATTTATTGAATACTCAGGCCATTTCAAGTAAAGATACAATATTGGAATATTAATTGCTAAACAGACCTAAATATACCTAGTTTTGTCTTGTGAAAGAAACTAAAGATGTCTGGTGAAGAGTAGACTGGTGCATCACAAGCTGGAATGAAGATACTTGGCAGAAATATCAACAACCTCACATATGCAGATGATACCACCTTAATGGCAGAAAGTGAAGAGGAACTAAAGAACTACTTGATGACAGTGAAAGAGGAGAGTGAAAAAGCTGGCTTAAAACTCAACATTCAAAAAACTAAGATCATGGCACCCAGTCCCATCACTTCATTACAAATAGAGGGGTAAAAGTGGAAGAAGTAATAGATTTTATTTTCTTGGGCTCCAAAATCACTGTGGACAGTGACTGTAGCCAAGAAATTAAAGGATGCCTCCTCCTTTGAAGGAAAGCTATGACAAACCTAGACAGCATATTAAAAAGCAGAGATATCACTTTGCCAACAAAGGTCTGTAGAGTAAAAAGCTGTGGTTTGGCCAGTAGTCATGTACAGTCGTGAGAGCTGGACCACAAAGAAGGCTGAGTTCCAAAGAACTGCTTTTGAATTGTGGTGCTGGAGAATGGAGAAGACTCTTGAGAATACCCTGGACTGCAAGGAGACCAAACC
Organism: Bos taurus; assembly: GCF_002263795.3. Classification (NCBI taxonomy): domain Eukaryota; kingdom Metazoa; phylum Chordata; class Mammalia; order Artiodactyla; family Bovidae; genus Bos; species Bos taurus. The sequence goes on from NC_037357.1 coordinate 106,208,987, forward strand.
AGTTCATGCTAAAGGAAATCAGTCCTGAATCTTCACTGGAAGGACTGATGCTGAAGCTGAAGCTTCAATACTTTGGCCACCTGATGCGAAGAACTGAATCATTGGAAAAGACCCTGATGCTGGGAAAGACTGAAGGCAAAAGGAGGAGTGGCAGAGGATGAGACGGTTAGACAGCATCACTGACTCAATGGACATAAATTTGAGCAAACTCTGGGAGTTAATGGGGAACAGAGGAGTCTGGCTACAGTACATGGGTTGCAAAAAGTCAGATACGACTTAACAACTCAACAACAAAGACTGATACACGACTGGATTCGGTCTCTCTCGTAAGAGAACAAAGTTGTTCTGGAATGCTACTTTGATAATAGAGCGTGTGCCTTTAAGTGATCTACATTTACTCTAGATTTTTTTCCCACTTTACCTCAAGGAATAAAGCTACAGTAAGAAACCATGTGATAATTTCATGAAGGTAGACAAACAGATCAAGGAAATAAACAATCAAGAAAAAGACTGACACATATAAAGGCAACTATTATTTAATAAAGATTCAAAGGAATAACACTGGAGCTGGGATAGTCTTTTAAATAAATTATTCCAGAATAGTTATATGTATGCAAAAAAAAATCAACTTTTCGTGCATAACTTGGACTGTAAACAAAAATGAACTAAAAATAACTCTATGTAAAACACCTAGGAAAAAAGAGGATAAAATGTTTATTACTTTGGACTAAAGGAATATTTCATACACCACCAAAAACATGATGCATAAAAGAAAAAAAAATGATAAATTTAGTATCTTCAAAATTTTTAAAAGCTCCTTCTCTTAAAAATGCACAGTTATGAGAATGAAAAAAGTTACAAACTAGAATATAATATTGGCAAATCTTGTATCAAATAAAGAAGTTGTACCCCCAATATATAAGGAATTCTCAAATTTGACTGTAAGAAATCAAACAACCAATATAAAAAATAAGGGAAAAAATTGGACAGACACTTGACCAGAGGAGATATGTGGATGCACATGGACATTTGCTTAACTTATCATTAGGAAAATGAAAATTGAAAACACTTAGAGTGACTGTTGGTGAAGATTTGGAAAAATTAAAACTCTCACACATTAAAAAAAAAAAAAAAGAATTGTTTCACAGAAACCTACGATCCTGTTTGGGTGTTTTAAAATGTTTTCTAAGCTTCTGACAATATCAAAATATTAAATTCTAATGGAAAGTCTCTAGACTTCCAGTTAACTGTGGAGCGCTCCAAAGGGCTCTTGGAATGTCCCAAAGAGAAATCCTAAACTAACTAGGTTCATCTGCAAGGAGTCATTGGCCAGATTCTCATAGAACCCTAACAAATTTAGGGATGAATTTGTCAGGCTAGGGATGGCATTCTCTCTCACCTGGCAGGATATCATAATTATTCTGGCCCACTGTTGCACCCTGGATGAAAAGGAGTATATACTGAGAAAGGCCAGGGAATACACAGAAAAAGTCTACTGGCTACCCATCCACACTACCAAATTCATCAGGCGGTAGGGATGCAACCCCAGAACATGAGCCACATGGGCACTATGAAGATCGTGTAAGCCAGGCTAGGATGAGACATTACATTACTTGTCTTCCAGGAGGAATGAAAAGGTGTATGAGAAAGTCTGTAAATTATGATAAGGTCAGAGAGGTTGTCAAGGAAGAAGTTAAAAACCTGGCAGTCTTCCTGAGTCAAGTGACAGAGGCATTCAGGAGACACCCATATAGACCCAGAGTCCACAGAAGGGAAGACATACTGGCCTCCTGATATCCAGAGAAAATTACAAAAGCTTGAGGCTGGGCCTCAAAACCCATTATCAACCTTGGTAGAGGATGCCTCCAAGGTCTCTAACAACTGAGACTTAATGGAAGAGGCCAATGAGGATCAGTTCAGTTCAGTTGTTCAGTCGTGTCCGACTCTTTGTGACCCAATGCACTGCAGCACGCCAGGCTTCCCTGTCCATCACCAACTCCTGCAGTTTATTCAAACCCATGTCCATCAAGTCGGTGATGCCATCCAACCATCTCATCCTCTCCCTTCCATCCCCCCTTCATTACTCAGGTCAATTGAACCCTGAGGTTCATTTGACCCTGAGGTCCATACCTGGAGGAAGAATGGTAGTTAGATTTCACCCAAATGTCCACACCGTCAGGATAGAAACATCTTCTAGCATTTGTTGATACCTTCACAGGAAGGTATGAAGCCTTCCACACCCAATCTGAAAAGGTGAAACACACCTGTAAGTCCCCCATAAAAGAAATAATTCCTCTGTCTGGACTTCCAAAGTCCCTTGAGAGCAGTAACGGGCTCTCTTTTACAGCCAAAATCACACAGGGGCTCACAACAGCCCTAGGAGTAGACTACAAGCTACATACCTCTTGGTTTTCCCAGTCTTCAGGGAAGGCAGAGAAAATGAACCATACTTTAAAGAAAACCACATTGAAACTCTGCCAGGAAACTCAGGAACCCTGGACCAATTTGCTTCCTATTGCACTCCTCAGGGTCCATATAACCCCCAGGTGTGGTCTGAGATTTAGCCCATTTGAAATGACCTATGGGAGGTCTTTGCTTATTATTAACTTTCTACTGGATGAGGAAGTGAGCCAGGCCATGAGATATACACATAAAAAAAATCTAGCACAAGTTCAGAAGGCAATCCAGGACAATGCCTACAAGGCACTGCCCACTCCCAGTAAAAACCTAGAGGAAGGAGCAGTTCCTTCACAAATAAACCCCAGGGACCAAGTTCTTCTTAAAACCTGGAAAGGGGGGGTCCCTCAAATACCAAAGATTGCTGTAATAGAAGGCCCCCTATAAAGTAATTTTAACCATCCCAATTACCGTCAAACTGCAAGGGATATCTAGTTGGGTACATTTGTCCAGACTAAAGTTTTTACCTTCAGAAACAGCAAAGGTCACAACAGAAGAACAATACACCTGTGAGCCTGTGGAAGATCTGAGATACTTTTTCAAAAGACAGGCATGGGACTTCCCTGGTAGTCCAGTGGTTAAGAATCCACCTGACAATGCAGGACACAGGTTTGATCCCTGATCCAGGAAGATTTCCACATGCTGCAGGGCAACTAAACCCATGACTTACTGAGCCCACACTTTGCAACGACAGAAGTCACTGTAATGAGAATCTCCCACTTGATGCAACTAGAGAAAGCCTGCGTGTAGCAATGAAGACCCAACATAGCCACAAACTCTCAGCACAACCAAAAATAAATTAATTAATTTTTAAAAAGACAGGGATGATCAACAGTTAAGTAAAATGATGTAGTGCATTGGCTCCTATTTGAAGTCTTAACTGGACCTGGGACCTCTTGTTTCCTTGGCTGATGTGGTTCTTGACAGTTGTACAGCCCTTGGTTACCTTCTGTCAGACCAAGGCAGAGTCTGTGCAATAACTGATACTCCCTGCTACATTTGGATCAATGCAACAGGACATATACAAGTTAATATTAAGGAAATACACACCTAGGCAGAATGGCTTCCTAATTTTGGCAGGGGAGATACTGCCTCCCTTGAATGGTCAACAGTTAAGGAAGTTACCCTGGTTCCTTCCCTTTCTAGGCCCTTCAATGGCTATTGCTGTTGTCTTTTTTATCCCTCGTTTATTTATTACCCTTTTGGTTAAGTTTGTGTCTTTTAAAGGTGTTAACAGTTTGAAGTGAGGCTCATGATGGATCAAGGAATTCAGCTCATTCCAGTGGCAAGCGGCCCAGGTCCCTACAGGTCCTTGAAACAGTCACCGAGGGACTTCTACACCTCCAGTATAGGCTAAGGTCTGTGGCCTCTGTCCAGCAGGAAGAAGTTTCAGAAAAAGAGACCTTCAGCCCCTTACTACTTAAGAATAAGGATGTAGAGTCTCTTGCGGGAATGAGACTGGCTGGGATCTGGGACCCTTGCTGCAGTGCTGCAAAGCTTGCACCTGGAGACACCTTTCCTCCAGCAACGAAATACAAAGGAACTATACGGGACTGAAAATAGCTGTGTGCGTGTGCAGTTGGGGCAAATGCTGGACAAAAGATACAGAGAGACCAAAAAACCCAACTGCCACTTCTGAAGAGCCTGGAGAAAACAGCAGGGTACTGCGCATGCCCTCTGCACAGAATACCACCTAAGGGGTGATGACTCTGGCTTGACCTCTGAACAGACCTCCACCCTCACCCCATATAAGGAACAAGCTAGCCCCACCTCAGGGAGCAAATAAATAAGATAACCTGTTGTTTGTTCTCACTCTCCCCTACTGCAGGAGCGGCCCCAATAAAGCCTTGCCTGAAAAAAGTAAATGAAGGAAGGAAGGAATAAATAAACACATAAAAACAAAAAAGCAGAGTAAAACTCATTGGTGATGGTAAATATATATTCAAATTAGACTCTGTAGTATGATAATGGTGATGCATAAATCATTTACTACTCTAGCTTAAAAGTTAAACAAATGTAATACAAATTAGTATAACTACAATAGCCTGTTATCACTTAAGCAATATAAAAAATATGTACACTGTAATATCAACAATCAGAAAATGTGATGGGAAGGAGAAGTAAAAGTGGTAAGGTTAGAAATTCAGTTGAGGGACTTCCCTTGTCCAGTTAAGAATCCATCTTCCAATGGATGGAATGTGGGTTTGATCCCTGGTTGAAGAACTAAGATCCTACATGCCAACAAGGCAACTAAAGGCATGCACAGCAATGAAAGAAAGATCCCACATGATGCATGAATTATATATATATAATTTCTTTATATATATAAAGAAATTCAGTTGAAGTTGTTATCAGTGTAAAATAAGGTGTTATAATTTTAAACTATTTGATATGAACCTTGGAAACAATGATGGACGTTATTATACAATTATCAGATCAGATCAGATCAGATCAGTCGCTCAGTTGTGTCCGACTCTTTGCGACAGCACGCCAGGCCTCCCTGTCCATCACCAACTCCCGGAGATCACTGAGACTCACGTCCATCAAGTCAGTGATACCATCCAGTCATCTCATCCTCTGTCGTCCCCTTCTCTTCTTGCCCCCAATCCCTCCCAGCATCAGAGTCTTTTCCAATGAGTCAACTCTTCGCATGAGGTGGCCAAAGTACTGGAGTTTCAGCTTTAGCATCATTCCCTCCAAAGAAATCCCAGGGCTGATCGCCTTCAGAATGGACTGGTTGCATCTCCTTGCAGTCCAAGGGACTCTCAAGAGTCTTCTCCAACACCACAGTTCAAAAGCATCAATTCTTTGGCACTCAGCCTTCTTCACAGTCCAACTCTCACATCCATACATGACCACAGGAAAAACTATAGCCTTGACTAGATGAACCTTTGTTGGCAAAGTAATGTCTCTGCTTTTGAATATGCTATATAGGTTAGTCATAACTTTCTTTCCAAGCATCTTTTAATTTCATGGCTGCCATCACCATCTGTAGTGATTTTGGAGCCCAGAAAAATAAAGTCTGACACTGTTTCCCCATCTATTTCCTATATCCCTCCAAATTCCACTTTTGGTCATTTCTGGCAATCCTCGAGCTTTTACACTCTAACATGATACCCTTTTTATTGGGTTAGCCATAAAGTTTAATCAGGTTTTTCTGTAAGATGTTATGGAAAAATTTAGACTTTTTTTTTTTGCCAACCCAGTATCTTGAGCTCTGATTCTGTTTCACCACGCTTCTGTGATTTTTTTTACATCACCTGATCATCTGCTTCACTCTGGTAACTTGATGGAGGGCAGACAGTTCATTATGATGCCCTCATCACAGAATGTCCCACAGGCCACAACCCCACCAAGTCAGTGTGAGATCAATTCTAAGAGGAAGTTCACAGCAAAACACATTTACATTGAGGAGCTAGAAAAATTTCAAATGAAAAACCTAACTCTATATGTCTTAAGGAACTGGGGGGGGTGGGTGGGAAAGAAAGTTACACCCAAATTGAGCAGCATAAGAAAGATATCAATAATATTAGAGTAGAAATAAATGAAATTGAGAACAGGAAAACAATACAAAAGATTAACCCAACTAACAGTAGTTTCTTTGAAAAGATAAACAAAATTGACATGCTGTTGGCTAGACTAGCTAGGGGAAAAGGGAGGATTCAAACCAATAAAGTTATAAACGAAAAGGGAGACATTACAACAAAAATACAAAGAATCATTATAAGCTACCATGAATAACTATATGCCAACAAACAGGAGAACCTAGAAGAAATGGGAACATTTTTGGAAAAATACAATCTACCATGACTGAACCAGGAAGAAAAGAAAATCTGAACAGACAAATTACTAGTCAGGAGACTGAGTCAGTAATCACACATCTCCTAAAAAAGACAAACCCAGGACCAGATGGCTTCACAGTTGAATCTTACTAGACTTTTAAAAAATTAATACCATTAGGGACTTTCCTGGTGGTCCAGTGGCTAAGCCTCTGTGCTCCCCCTGCAAGGAGCCTGGGTTTGATCCTAGTCAGGGACCTAGATCCCACATGCTGCAAGAAAGATCAAAGATCCCATGTGCCAAAACTAAGACCTGGCACAGCCAAATAAATAAAAAAATGTTTTTAATATTAAAAAAAAAATTAATGCCACTACTTGCCCAAAAAGCAAAGAGGAGCAAACACTCTCAAAGTCATTTTATGAGGCCATCCTACTACCTAAAAGCCAGAAAAGGACTCTATCAGAAAAGAATATTATAGGCCCATATACCTGATAAACATAGATGTAAAATTCTGAATAAAATACTAGCAGACTGAACTCAGCAGCACATTAAAAAGACCATTCACCATGTTCGAGTGGGATTTATCCTTGGGAGTCAGGGAAGGTTTAACACATACAAATTAATCAATGTGATACATCATATTCGTAGAATGAAAAAAAAATCATATCATCAACTCGATAGATGCAGAGAAAGCACTACACAATATTCAACATCTGTTAATGATTTTAAAAAACTTCACAAATTAGATGTTGAAGGAATTTACCTCAGCATGATAACAACATATAACATTGTTGCAATGTTGACAAGCAGCAGCAAAAATTATACTAAATGGTGAAAGAATGAAAGCTTTCCTGTAAGATTTGAAATAACACAAGGGTGTCCATTCTCAACACTTCTATTCAACATAGCATGGAAGTTTTAGCTAGTGCAGTCTGGCAAGGAAAGGAAATAAAATGAATCAGAATTTGAAAAGAAAAAGTAAAATTGTCTCTATTTGCAGATGACATGATTTTATATCTAGAAAAGTCCTAAAGATTCTACCAAAAAACAGTTCAATCTAATCAACAAATTCAGTAAAGTTGCAGGATTCAAAATTAATATTCAAAATTCAGTAGTGTTTCTACACTCAAACAAAGAATTATCTGAAAATGAAGTAGAGAAAATGATCTCATTTACAATAGCATCAAAAACAAAAAAAAATACTTAATGGAAAAGTACAACCTAGTAGGCAAAAGATCTATACACTTTAAACTGTACAACATTGATGAACAAAATAAAAGAAAACATAAATAAATGAAAAGATATCCCATGTTCATAGATTTGAAAAAATATACTTAAATTTTTCATACTGCTTTCACTTTTCACCCAAACCCATCCATAGACTTAATGGAATCCATATGAAGAAGAGTCCAATTGTTTTTTTTTTTTTTTTAGTAGAAGTAGAATCAACAGTCTTAAAATTTAGATGGGCCCAATGTGTGTGTATAATCATATGGGATTTGATTTAGGTCATATCTGAATGGTCTAGTGGTTTTCCCTACTTTCTTCAATATAAGTCTGAATTTGGCAATAAGGAGTTCATGATCTGAGCCAGAGTCAGCTCCCAGTCTTATTTTTGCTGATTGTATAGAGCTTCTCCATCTTTGGCTGCAAAGAATATAATCAATCTGATTTTGGTGTTGGCCATCTGGTGATGTCCATGTGTAGAGTCTTCTCTTGTGTTGTTGGAAGAGGGTGTTTGCTATGACCGGTGCATTCTCTTGGCAAAACTCTATTAGCTTTTGCCCTGCTTCATTCTGTATTCCAAGGCCAAATTTGCCTGTTACTTCAGGTGTTTCTTGACTTCCTACTTTTGCATTTCAGTCCCCTATAATGAAAAGGACATTTTTTTGGGGTGTTCATTCTAAAAGGTCTTGCAGGTCTTCATAGAATGGTTCAACTTCAGCTTCTTCAGTGTTACTGGTTGGGGCATAGACTTGGATTACTGTGATACTGAATGGTTTGCCTTGGAAACGAACAGAGATCATTTTGTCATTTCGGAGACTGCATCCAAGTACTGCATTTCGGACTCTTTTGTTGCCTATGGTGGCTATTCCATTTCTTCTAAGGGATTCCTGCCCACAGTAGTAGATATAATGGTCATCTGAGTTAAATTCACCCATTCCAGTCCATTTTAGTTCCCTGATTCCTAGAATGTCAATGTTTACTCTTGCCATCTCTTGTTTGACCACTTCGAATTTGCCTTGATTCATGGACCTGACATTCCAGGTTCGTATGCAATACTGCTCTTTACAGCATCAGACCCTGCTTCTATCACCAGTCACATCCATAACTGGGTGTTGTTTTTGCTTTGGCTCCATCCCTTCATTCTTTCTGGAGTTATTTCTCCACTGATCTCCAGTAGCATACTGGGCACCTACCGACCTGGGGAGTTCATTTTTCAGTGTCCTATATTTTTACCATTTCATACTGTTCATGGGATTCTCAAGGTAAGAATACTGAAGTGGTCTGGCACTAGATCTGATAGACATAGTGCCTAAATGAACTACAGAGGGAGGTTTGTGACACTGTACAGGAGACAGGGATCAAGACCATCCTCAAGAAAAAGAAACGCAAAAAAAGCAAAATGGCTGTCTGAGGACACCTTACAAATAGCTGTGAAAAGATGGGAAGCAAAAAGCAAAGGAGAAAAGGAAAGATATACCCATTTGAATACACAGTCTCAAAGAATAGCAAGGAGAGATAAGAAAGCCTTCCTCAGTGATCAATGCCAAGAAATAGAGGAAAACAATGGAATGGGAAAGAATAGAGATCTCTTCAAGAAAATTAGAGATACCAAGGGAACATTGTGGCCCTGGTGAATGCAGGTGCTTGTGAATAGAATAAATATAAAAATATGGCCTGAAAATCATGATTGGGGTTGATCTCCAGAAATAGTGAAGGGGATGAGATTGGGAAGGGACTGAAATAAAGGGGTCTTCATTTTGTTTGAAGCAGAGTTCTGGGTAGCAAGATGGGGGCCCCGGATGCTGGCATAGCAGAGTCCCTCTCTGACAAGCTCACCCTGGGCTACAGTGACACTCAAGTGTAGGAGGGCTGGCTTTCCTACAGACACTTCCTGTGGTCACCACTGTTGAGCATGGATGCTGCTCTTAGAAAACATGCACCTGTGATTTTTTTACTTGACCTGTACCACGTTGCAGTAAAATAACTGTTCCACTCAAAATTTACCTCAATAGAAGGGCTGAAAAATATAAGCTCATGGATGAAGGTCAATTTGTGATATTTAATATAAAGTAAAATGAATCCCCGTGAATGTGAAGTCAGTGGTTCCAGGTGCACTGAGGAATGTAGAGAGGAAGGAGATGAAGCTTGGAGACCAGTCAGTACATATCATAGCTGGTCCCGGTGAAAGACAATGGTGGTTGAATTGGAGTGGAGGCTGAAAAAATGAAGAGATATAGACACACTGCAGATGGATTTGGATACATCAGCAAGATTTCCTTATGGAGCAGAAGAAGAATGAGATATGAAGAAGATAATCGAACTTTTAATTTAGCCTGGGTTGATGGTGGTGCTAATTATTAATTTGGAGTCTTTTGTCAGGGTCACAGCTGGGATGGAAGGGTGGAGAAGATATGTCATGTAAAATCTGAGATGCATATTAGACATCCAAGTAGAGCTGTCATGCAGGAAGTCAGAAAAATGAATCTAGAGTTCAGGGTACACAGCAGCTTTAGAAAAAGACCTATGGGAGATATCAACCTATACAGATTGTGTTGCAGTGATGGGAATGAAAAACCTCACTGGAGAGTGGACAAGGAGTACGGCAGAGCCGAAGCCCAGGGTAACTAACATGTAGAAGGAGGGCTGAAGTGATGAAATGCCCAGAGGGGTGCTGACCTCACCTTGACCATTAGCTCACTGCAGACTGTGCCCACCTGTGCGCACACCCCGTGGCCCCAAATCAGCCTGTTCCTGACTTTAGCGTGGCTCCTGGTTTCTCCTTTCAGAATGGGGAGAAGAATGAACTTTTCGTGACTATGTAGGAAGAAATTTTCCAGTTAAAAAAATCAAAACAAAAAACAGAAATTTTAAGAAAATGATAGGGACTTCCCTGGTGGTCCAGTGGTTAAGAAGCTGCCTTCCAACACAGGGGATACTGGTTCGATCTCTGGTCTGGGAGCTGTGATCCCATATGCCTCAGGAGAACTAAGGCCATGTGCAGCAACAAAGACCCAGCATAGCCAAGAAAATCATCTTTTTTGTTTTCTCCTGTTCCCCTTTAAAAATTCAGCCTCTTGATCGAGTCTATTTGATCAGATGAAATCTGTACACATATAAACCCTAGTATTGTCTTTGCCTAAGCAAAATCCTCAAAATATGTTTCTTCTGAGCCCAGGTGTGGTTAATAAGATAAAAGTTAAAATTTTATAGATTTTGTGTGCCTTATCAAAGACACATGGTCAGTCTGAGTCTAAAGTTTGCATACTGCTTTCAAAATTTACTAATATATGAACAAGCTTAGCTAGAAAGGAATTAACTTTCCCATTTCAACATGACTGCACTTGAATATTTTCTTCCAATGAGGATTAAGTCCCTTCAGTTAAGTTTCCAGAAAATGTGCTTGTTCCTTTGTTCTTAGAGACCCGCTGTCCTTTTACTCTGTTCCTTTCTCTGATCACTTTGAGGACCTTTCCTCTCTCTGACGGGCGTTCTCTGGTGGATCAGATGGTAAAGAATCTGCCTGCAATGCAGGAGACCCGGGTTTAATCCCTGGGTCAGGGAGATCCCCGGGAGAAGGGAATGCTTACCTACTCTAGTGTTCTTGCCTGGAGAATTCCATGAATAGAGGAGCCTGGCTGGCTACAGTCCATGAGGTCACGAAGAGTTGGACACACCTGAGTGACTAACACTTTCATTTTTCTCTCTCTGACAACATCTCAGCTCCTACATAAGTCAATAAACTGTTCTCCTCCAGACAGAAGGAAGCACCGGGTTGGTGTTTCTAACTAGAAATTGAGTGAAGAGCCTGCTTTATTTTAAAAAATATATATATATATTCTTTATTTTTGGCTGTGCTAGGTGTTCATCACTGCACAGGCTTTTCTCTAGTTGCGGTATGTGGGTTTCTCATTGTGGTGGCTTCTCCTGTTGCACACCATGGTCTTGAGGTGCTTGGACTTCAGTAGCTGCCTCCAACTCTAGAGCACAGATTCAGCAGTTGTGATGCACGGCCTGAGTTGCTCTGCGAAATGTGGGATCTGCTGGGATCAGGGAACAAACCCATGTTTCACGCTTAGGCAGGAGGATTCTTTACCACTGAGCTACCAGGTAAGCCTGAAGGTCCTTCTTACTCTCCTGTTTTGGAGAAACAGTTCGGTATTGTGGATTCTTCCCAATGGACGGCCTGGGTTCAAATCCCAGTCGAGCCACTTACTAAACTGAGGGAATTGGGACATGTTAATTACCTTTTCTGTGCCTCTGTTTTCTCACATGTAAAATATGGATCATAAAACTGTTGCTTAAAAGACTAGATGATTTACTATATTTTAAATGCTTAGAACAGTGGCTGGCACATAATAAGTACTTTGTGTAATCATCTTTTCTCGTCATTACCATCATCACCATCATACACTACTTGTAAGTTCCCTTGTGGTGTTTATACTTCGGAGAGAGCATTTTTTATTTATCTTTTCTTTGCCACGGGGTTCTCTTGCATTTTCACCAATCTTGTCATTGTACTAACCGAAGGGGAAAAATCCTTTGTAACTGCTTGATTGTCAAGTGCTACCTTAGGAATCAGGAGAACAGATTGCTCTTTTCACTGCTGCAGACTCAGGCCCAAGACTGAAAGCAAGTTTCCGGGTGAGAAGTTTTCCTGGCAATGCCTCTGCCACATTCTGTTTCAACTAGCTTTTTCTTTAAATTGGCCCCCAGAACCCTTTTTGCCTCGTTTTCTGCAACTCAGGTTGCCTGAGTCTCCTCTTTTTATCCTGAGCTACAGTTCACACCTCACAGGTGGGAAACATAGGAAGGATGTAGAGGTAATCCTGATCCCATCTATGACGGTGGGAGAGGAGTAAGTCAGGGTGTGTGGAATGGGAAGAGAAGACCACCTTAGGCCTACTGATAAAATAATAATTACACTTGATAAATCACCATGCACTTTGCCATCGAGGGTCACAAGCTTTGCTGTACATTGGAATTGCCTATAGAGCTTTTAAGATGCTGGCTGCTGCAGACACATCCCAGACTAATTACATGAGTCCCTGGGGCAGGACCTGGACATCCCAGGCAACTAAAGCCAGCACAAGAACCTTACTCCTCAAACTGTGCTGTGGGAACCAGCAGTGGCCATCTCACCTGACAGCCTGTTAGATACTTAGTAGTCTTCAGTTTTAAGCACTACCCCAGGCTTCCTGAAGCAGAATTGACATTTTAACAAGGTCCCAGGTGATGAATATGCACACTGGATTTTGAGAAGCATTCTTTAGTATCCTAGTTGTCAAACATGGCTCCACCTTGGAATCACGTGCGGCACTGGCAAATAATGCAGATGCCTCGAGATGAACTCAGCATACCCTCGTGTTAGGACTGAAGCAAACACAATAAAAACTTAATGTATCTTCAACAGCAGTTATACAAAGGGCCTTAGAAACCTCTTCTTGCATTTGATGTTTCACACATGGTGTCACAGACACACCAACAGACACCCGCACACTTTAACCACTGTGTTTTATCAGAGCTTCTGCACTTCACTTTTTCCCAGGTGATACAATCACCTCTTTCACCCTCCTCCTCATTGGATAAGTTCTTCAAGGTGGCAAGTGAGATGGAGCCTGGACTCTCACAGGCCCCTCGGTGATAGGCAAGCCTGCCGCTCAGCACCAGGGGAAAAGCTATTAGGAGCATCTGACCTAATGGGCTCCAGTATTGGAACTGCTGGGACGCTTCCTTGGCAGCTGGGTGCTTTCAAGCTACCATTTGTGCCAACTATCTCTAAGGGATGGCTTCTTTTTCTGTCTTCCTTAAGTGAACCCTCAAACCCAAGCTGGTCATCCTGGAGCTGGTCCATTCTCCTCCGTGGCTTCTCCAGGAAATTCTTACAGTCAAACTGTGGATAGTCACTGCCGCCTTTGCTCCAGAAATTAAACTACGCTCCGGCTCCCTCTCTTAAACTTCTTAGACTGTTTAGGGTGGGGGCGGGGAATGAAGGAGGCCAGTTTTTTTAAGACAGGACAATCCATAGACTGTTCTCAGCTCTTGGGTTTGAAACCTGGGATACCGACTAAGCCTTTGACTTAGGGGTTGTCTGTTCTCTCTCTCCTCAAAACATCCATTCTCAGAGGGGCTGGCTAACCCTTCAGAACCAGCACAAAAGTGGAGAGTGGTTGAGGGGCAAGTCTCTCGTGTGCCTCGATTTTTCCTACCAAGAGACAAAGTGTACTGTGAGCCCAGACTGGCAAACCCTGCTGCTTCCCTGCAGCACCCATGAAAGCAATGTTTGGTGCCACCAAATTTCCCACATCACCCAGACCGCACGTTTCTCAGAAGACTGCAGGTTGAGCCCCATCCGTGAAGGCTGGGAAGAGGTGGCAGGCATTTCCTACTGGCACTTGTGCTCGGCCCTTCGTGGTTTTGCTGGCGTAAAAGTCAACTAGCTTGAGCCATACAGTGGTGGAAAATGGTCCGCCAACCTCTGAGCTCTGGCTTCACGAAGGGTCTTTCTTCAGAGGACGTACTCCCAGACGGAGAACTCTTGGTGGTCCTCCCATTAGCTCTGCCTAGCACTGGCGTTATCAACTCCCCTCAGATCAAGAGTAGGCAGGTACAAGGAGTGCGTTCACAATGTCTGACCTCAACCGGTTTTTCTAAGTTATTCTGAAGAATATGAATTTGCAGAAGAGAAGGAAGGTATGGTTCAGGGAGAAGACTGAACCTCAGAAAAAGCCTGTCTCGCTTGGGTCAGAGCTTAATGACAATCCTGACTGAGTCCATCTGGCTCCTCCTTCAGTGACTTCCATGCTTTCCCCGCCATAAAAAGTGAGAATCCCTCCACAAAGTTTAGAGCTTCCATCAATACTCCTCCAAAGGCCACAGATCCACCCATAGCCCTGAACCCTGCCTCACCAGAGAGGCGAAAGGGATTGGTCTCCCCATCCTTGAACCTACCAGGGTACTAAATTTGGCGCAGGGGGTTCTCAGCCTCCGGCAGGGCAATACCCAATGAAACAAGTTCCAAAAGCTCTAGATCATCAAGGTTAACCCAGGGCATTCGTACATGTACACTCTCCATTTTCTACCTCAGATCTTATATAATTGCGGGGGGAAGCATACATAGGGCACAGCTTTCTGTTTGGCCTGAATGCCCTATTCCCTTATGGGGAGAGATCTAACAAAGTTAAATGCCCAAGTGACTTTCTCACCAGAAAAAGTAGACACTAAAGTACTCCTAGGTCAAGCCTGCATTATCCAAGATGTGCTATGACAATGGAGAGACAAACTTCAATCAGAAGTCCCTGAAGAAATTCTACAAAAGGTAAGAGTGGCTGCTTGAGTTGTGGGGAGGCCAGGAAGAGTCAGGACCGCTGACCCAGTAATGGGAAAGCTCCAGCTCAGTGCCAAGTGTCAGAACTGAAAAAGCAATTGCCTTTAAAGAGGCATGTGAAGAATAAAGCCTCTGACAACCACCTTTATTAAATGCCAAGTAATCCAAACTTAGTAGTGTACTGTTAGTCACTCAGTCCTGTCTGACTCTTTGCGACCTTGTGAACTGTAGCCCGCTAGGCTGCTCTGTCCATGGGATTCTCCAGACAAGAATACTGGATTGGGTAGCCATTCCCTTCTCCAGGGGATCCTCCCGACCCAGGGATCAAACCCATGTCTCCCACCTTGCAGGCAGGTTCTTTAGCCTCTGAATCACCAGGGAAGCCCTTTTAAAGGCAACAGGCTCTCTGGAAGCAACATCCAAATGATACTTGCCTTCCAGGATCAACACCAAATAGTGCTACAAACCAACTGGCCCTATAATCGCTCCTCCACAAAACCCATCTGGATATGGGGAATGTGCTCCCAGGATCTGTATAGGGACTGCCCTCATGGTTGTGCCTAAGTAGCATCCATAAGATTGCCTGTAGCCTAGGATATAAATGTCCCCAGAATATTCATGTGCTTTGGATGAGCTCTTCCAGGAAGGAAAGGACAGCATTCCACTGCTAAAGATGTCCTTGATGACCCCAGAGAGCTCTCAACAATTTGTTCCACAGGCAGCATGCCCTGCAGTCCTCAAGGAAGCCTCTACGTTATATCAGGCTAGCCTATGCCCAGCTGATGACCAACACTGCATATCCACATGGGTTCCCACCCCTGGGTGGCCTCCACTCCAGAAGACCTCACTCGTGAGTGACACAGACTCATCGCTGGAGATGATCCCATCCCAGGTGACATCATCCCAGGCCGGGAGTTCACCATCGGAGACGCCTATGCCTTGTCCACTGGAGATGACACCCAAGGGCCAGGGCACTATGTTGGAGATGTAGCTGCTCACCCAGATGGCTTGCTCTCCAGTTCACATTGTGGAACACTGCAATGTGGACTGAGACGTTCCAGAAACAATGGACTAAGTGCACTGCCTGATGGCACCAGAGGACGAGCCGCTATGATGTTATATGGCGGAACTTGCTAGGTGCTGGCTAGCTGACCCAACCCTAGACCAAGAGGCCCGTCAGACTGCCAGTCATTTCTCAGGCCAAAAGGTGCACCCCAAAACAGACAGCGCTGCTGCCTACAAATACTGAAGGCCGTTCATGTCCTCACCTCCTAACTCTGCTGTCTCAGCATCACAGGCTGGACTGTACTCTAAGCACCTGGGTTGTTTTGTTTTGTTTGCCTGCACTGGGTCTTAGCTGCAGTATGTGGGATCTCGTTCCCCAACCAGGGACTGAACCCAGGCCCCCTGCACTGGGAGCTTGGAGTTGCAGCCACTGGACTACTAGGAAAATCCCCTGAGTTGTTTTTTTTGTTTGTTTTTAATGTTTTTTTATTGTAACATAATTGTCTGATCTTAAGCTGTTGATTGCCAAGGCATCCACATCACAGACAGCTGTCTTAAATAAACACAGTGCCAGCTACCAGACTAGATGAGAACCAGGCTTCCCCATCACAGAAGTTTCCTTTGTTTTAGAGATCACTGGATGACTAGGATAACTGCCATCTGACCACTTGGTTTTCCCTTCTGACATTTTAATTCACGCTCTTGTTTTAAATTCACCAAGAAAGACTAAATCTGTGACACGCTAGACATCCCATCCTAGACCCCAACAAAAGCGACCCAGGCGGCACGTGTACTCACTTTCTACCCATGATCTGGCTGTGCAGCCCGATGCATGCCGTGCGGCCTCCAGCACCTGTGAGTAATAAGCCATATTTTCTTTACAAAGTTCCCTAAGGGTTGTTGCTGAGACACCTCTTGCAATCATAATAAGAACCACAAGGCGGGGTGGAGCGGGGGGTTGGGTGGGGGTGAGGTGGTGAAATCACAATGAAAAACGTGGAAGTGTTAGTCGTTCAGTCCTGTCAGACTCTGTGCGACCCCACTGACATTAGCCGGCCAGGCTCCTCTGTCCATTGGATTCTCCAGGCCAGAATACTGGAGTAGATAGCCATTCCCTTCTCCAGAGAATCTTCCAGATGCAGGGATCGAACCTGAGTCCTTTACTCCCAAATATGGATGGACAAATATTACCAGATATTTGACAGAAGTGAAAGAGATCATGATGAATAAATAGAACGATTTCTGGAGAAAAAGACAAATATACTACAGGAAACAAGAGAACATTACCAAACAATCCAAATTCATATTCTCAGAACTGTAAAAATGACAGTGGGTCTATAAAATGGGAACAGGGTGCTATAAAAGGGAGTAATTAGAGAATAAGAGAAAGTCCTTGGAAAAAAAGTATTACGGCAAAATTAAAAATTGTGGATGCGAAGTACTCAGCTCAAAGCAGCTCTGCCACACCCTGGCTTGGATAGACAGTGGTCTCGCCCTGGCCACACCCTGGCTTGGATAGACAGTGGTCTCGCCCTGGCCACACCCTGGCTTGGATAGACAGTGGTCTCGCCCTGGCCACACCCTGGCTTGGATAGACAGTGGTCTCGCCCTGGCCACACCCTGGCTTGGATAGACAGTGGTCTCGCCCTGGCCACACCCTGGCTTGGATAGACAGTGGTCTCGCCCTGGCCACACCCTGGCTTTGTTAGACAGTGGTCGTGCCCTGGCCACAGATCCCGCCCACCCACGTGACCTCTTCCTGAACGAATCGCCAGCTCAGGCACTGACCCTTGCCCAACAGACACCGTTACCGGTCCATCCCAGAGGCCACACCCAGTCACCTGTCATCTGGCCCGGAGCCCGACTCCGGCCACCCACATTGTCCACCATGGGAAGGTTCCCAGGAGCCCTCTGGCGCCCCCGCCCCCGCCCCCGCCCCCGCCGATTCCTGCCCCGAAGGCGCCTCCTCCCAGCCGCCATTCCTTGGGTCGGGGAGTGGCCTGCCATGCTGCCCACATCGCCCTCACAGGAGCGTCAGAACTACCGCCCCGAGTGTGAGGCCGCGCTCAACAGCCACACCACCCTGGAGTTTCACGCCTCCTTCCAGTGCCTGGCCGTGGCCTTCTACCTCGACCATGATGACGTGGGCTTGAAGCATTTCTCCCACTTCTTCCTGCTCCGCTCCAACGAGCACAGCAAGACAGCAGAGAGCCTGATGCTCCTGCAGATCCAGCGTGGGGGCCGCATCTCCTTCCTCGACATCAGAAAGCCCGAGACCCAGCAGTGGAAGAGCGGACTCCAGGCCATGCTAGACACCCTTTACCTGGAGAAGTGTGTCAACCAGAGCCTGCTGGACCTGTACCAGCTGGCCACTAACAGCAGCGACGCCCATCTGTGCAACTTCCTGGAGACCGGCTACCTGGACCAGCAGGACAAGTTCATCAAGGAGCTGGGGGACCATGTCAGCAAGCTGAGCAACGTGGGGTCCCCGGAAGGCAGCCTGGAAGACTACATCCTTGACAAGCTCACCGTGGGCGACAGCAACAAGGAGGACTGAGCCTGGACTGGACTTTCCCCCGAGACCTGGGTGACTGCCCAAGGTCACCCTGCCTGCCATGCAGACTGCAGTATTGCTCTTGCAGAATAAGTTCACAGAATAAGTTCACTTAAGTTTTCCTTCTTTCATTGTTGCCAGTTCTTCCAATAAACTGCTTCCTAAAGAAATAAAGGTCCCTTGTTGATTCATGCGTGCAAACCCTTAACCTTTCAAGTTTTAAAACAGGTATCCAGGAGTTTCTTGAGCTACCAATGCCCTGTCCACAGGCAGCTCAAGATCTGCACAGAGGGAGGGAAGAAGGGGACCCATAGGACCCTGAACAATACAAAATGTACCTTCCCCTAATAAACAATGTGGTACATGGGGTGGGTGTGGGTGAGGTGAGGCTCTGGTGAATGTGGGTGACTGTGAATAGATGAGCTATAAAAATATGGCCTGAAAATCATGATTGGTGTAGATCTCCAGAAACAGTGAAGGGACTGGGATTGGGAAGGGAACAAAATAAAGGGGTCTTCAGTTGGTTTGAAGCAGACTTCTGGGTAGCAAGATGGTGGCCCTGGATGCTGGCATAGCAGAGTCCCTCTCTGACAAGCTCACCCTAGGCTACAGTGACAATCTAAGGGTGGCAGGGCTGGCTTTCCTAGAGACACACTTCGTGTGGTCAGTTGAGCATGGATGCTACCCTTATAAAACATCCCCGTGTGATTTTTACTTGAACTGTACCACCCTGTGATAAAGTAACGTGGTACCACTCAAAATTTACCTCAATTCCATTGAGGGTGAATCTATGTAGCCATTCTACAGTGAAAAATATAAGCTCTTAAATGAAGGTCAATTTGTGATACTGAATATAAAGTAAAATGAATCCCCCTGAATATGAAGTCACTGGTACTGGCTGTATTGAGGAATGTAGTGGTGGGAAGGGTTGAAGCTGGGAGGTATCACAGCTGGTCCAGGTGAAAGACAATGGTGGTTGAACTGGAGTGGAGGATGAAGAAATGAAGAGATGTAGACACATTGCAGATGGATTGGGATACATCAGCAAGGTTTCTTCGTGGACCAGAGATGAAGAGTGAGATATGAAGAAATTAATCTAATTTAGCCTGGGTTGATGGTGGTGCCATTTTATCAATTTGAGGTCTTTTGCCAGGGGCACAGCTGGGATGGAAGGTTGGAGAAGGCATGTCATGTAAAATCTGAGATGCATATTAGACATCCAAGTGGAACTGTCATGCAGGTAGCCAGAAAAATGAATCTGGAGTTCAGAGTGGATGTAGATGTCAGCTTTAGAAATAGACCTATGGGAAATATCATGATCCCTATATAGATTGTGTGTGGTCATGGGAGTGGAAAACCTCACTGGAGAGTGGACTAGGAGTGTGGCAGAGCCTAAGCCCTGGGTAACGAACATGTAGAAGCAGGGCTGAGGTGATGAAACGCCCAGAGGGGTGCTGACCTCACCTTGACCATTAGCTCACTGCAGACTGTGCCCACCTGTGCCCACACCCTGTGGCCCCAAATCAGCCTGTTTGTGACCTCACTGTGGCCTCCTGGGATCTGCTTTCAGAATGGGGAGAAGACTGAACTTTTTATCTTCTTGTAACTATGCAGAAATAAATTTTCCAGTTTAAAAAAAAAAAGATTTCTTAAGAAAATGATAAGGACTTGCCTGTTGGTCCAGTAGTTAAGAAACTGCCTTCCAACACAGGGGATATGGGTTCGATCTCTGGTCCGGGAATTATGATCCCACATGCCTCAGAAGAACTAAGGCCATGCGCAACAACACAGACAAAGGACAGCAAAAAAAAAAAAAAAAACCTTTATTTTTTTCCTCTTCCCCTTTAAAAATTCAGCCTCTCAGTCAACTCTATTTGATCAGATGAAGTCTCTACACATGTAAACCCTAATATCCTAACAAAAACACTCAAAATATGTTTCTTCTGTGCCTAGGTGTGGTTAATAAGGCAAAAGGTAAAATTGTACAGATCTTGCCTGCCTTATGGTCCTTGATAAGACATGGTCCTCAGATTGACACATGGTCAGTCTGAGTCTCCCTAAAGTTTGCAAACTGCTTTGAATATTTCAAATATTTACAAATATTCCTCCCTGTAGCTTAGACATGACCCTGGTTTAGTCCCAGGGTCAGGGAGATCCCTGGGAGAAGGGAATGTCTACCCACTCCAGTGTTCTTGCCTGGAGAATTCCATGAACAGAGTAGCCTAGCAGGCTCCAATCCATGGGGTCGCAAACGGTCGGACTCGACTGAGTAACTAACACTTTCATTTTCCTCTCTCTGACAATGTCTCAGATCCTACATATGTCAATTAACTGTTCTCCTCTAGATAGAAGCAAGCACCAGGTGAGTAGCTGTTCATCTCTATAACTAGAAATTGACTTTTAGGTTGTGCTAGGGCTCCATTACTGCGCAGGCTCTTCTCTAGTTGCGGTATGTGGGTTCCTTAGTGTGGTGGCTTTGCCTGTTGCACACCACGGGCACGAGGCGCTTGGACTTCAGTAGTTGTGGCACATGGGCTCAGCAGTCGTGGTTCCCCGGCTCTAGAGCACAGGTTCAGTAGTTGTGATGCGCAGGCTGAGGTGCTCTGCGAAATGTGAGATCTTCCTGGATCAGGGATCAAACCCAGGTCTCCTGTTTGGCAGAAGGATTCTTTACCACTGAGCCACCAGGGAAGCCTAAAGATCCTTCTTGCTCTCCAGTTTTGGAGAAACAGTTTGGTGTCGTGGATTCTTCCCCACAGATGGCCTGGGTTCAAATGCCATTCTAGCCACTTACTAAATTGAAGGCATTGGGGAATGTGAATTAACTTCTCTGTGCCTCTGTTTTCTGATATGTAAAATAGGGATCAAAAAACTATGGCTTAAAAGAGTAGATTGTTTATTATATTGAAAATGTTTAATTTCAATTTAAACATATTGAAAATTTGTATCTTTTCAATTGCCCTCAGGCAGGGCAGTATCAAATGAAACAAGTTCCCAAAGGGCTAGATGACCAAGGTCAACCTAGGGCATTCGTACATGTACACTCTCCATTTTCTACCTCAGATCTGATATAATTGGCGGGGGGGTGGGGTGGTGGGCGGTGTGGAGCATATGTAGGGCACAGCTTTCTGTATCTGCCTGAATGCCCTATTCCCTTACTGGGGGAAGATCTAACAAAGTTAAATGCCTAAGTGACTTTCTCACCAGAAAAAGTAGACACTAAAGTACTCCTAGGTCAAGCCTGCCCTCTCCAAGCTGTGCTATGACAATGGAGAGACAAACTTCAACCAGAAGTCCCTGAAGAAATTCTTCAAAAGGTAAGAGCTGATGCTTGAGTTGTGGGGAGGCCAGGAAGAGCCAGGACTGCCGACCCAGTAAGAGGAAAACTCCAGCCCGGTGCCAAGTGTCAGAACTGAAAAAGCAATAAGCTTTAAAGAGGCATGTGAAGTATAAAGCCTCTGAGAACCACCTTTATTAAATGCCAAGTAACCCAACGTCAGTAGTGTAGCGTTAGTGGTTCAGTGATGTCCCATTCTTTACGACCTCATGGACTGTAGCCCACCAGGCTCCTCTGTCCATGGGATTCTCCATGCAGGGATACTGGAGTAGGTAGCCATTCCCTTTTCCAGAAGATCTTCCTTACCCAGGGATCCAACCTGGGTCTCCTGCATTGCAGGCAGATTCTCTACCTACCATCTGAGTTTCCAGGGAAGCCCCTTATCAAACTTATCAATATCAATAAAATACTCCAATACTGCCGGTACAACAGCCAGGGGCCAGAGATTATTGTTTGCATGGGATCTGAGACTCATTGACTAAATTGTACATGATGTATGTTCCACAGTGCCAAATTCTTATACTTCTACTTACAATCTTATTTGGAGACTTTTGCTGGTTTACAATTCTGGACCTAAAAGATCCCTTTTACTGCATACCACTCAGTCCTGAGGCCTAGGAACTGTTGCCTTTGAATGAGATGATCCAGAGACTAATATGAAAGAACTCTATTGTTGGATGGTGCTCCCACAAGGATTGAAGAATGCCCGCACCATCTTCTCGGCAAGCCTTAGCCAAGGACTTAAGGGACCGGCAATTAAATCAAAGAGTTGTACTGCAATATATGAATAATATACCTAATGGCCAGTAAAACGAAGGAAGCTTCAGGCCAAAATATAATCCTTACTTTCAACTTTCTGGCAGACTGGGGATATAAAGTGTCCATGGGAAAAGTGAAAACTTCTCAACCAACTGTAAAATATTTATGACAAAGAAACATATTCCAAATGGAAGGGACGCATTAGAGTGATGGCGTCAACCACCAAAAGGCAATCCTGAGGATTCTTAGGAATGGCTGGGCTTTGTTGCATTTGGATCCCTAAGTTTGGGATCATGGTAAACCCCTATGTGACGCTCTTAAAGGAAATAACAATGAGCCACTAAGATAGACTGCAGAATGCCATAAGGCCTTTCTGTACAATTCACTCAAGTCCATTCTAGCAGACCTGACCTGACAATACAGATACAGAAATGCTTACAAATGGGAGGAGCTTCATGGACGGGGGACTCTTTGGTATGCAGCAGTAACTCATCAGGAAGTCCTAGAAGCAGAAATCCTCCTCCAGGTATGTCTGCCCAGAAGGCAGAGCTAATAACCTGCATGAGAGCCCTGCACCTTGGAGCTAAGAAAAAGGCAACTCCTGCTACTCATTCTAAGTACACCTTCTCTGTGGTACAGGTATGTGGGGCCATATGAAAAGAGAGGTCTATGAACATCAGGAAGGAAAGAAATACACAGAGGAGATCCAGGACTTACTAGACTCTGTTAGAATGTTGGAAGAACCAGCCCTCACTCACTCCCCAGGCCACCAAAAGATGGATAGTAATATAACTAATGGAAATAATTTGGCCCATCATGCACGCATGCTAAGTCACTCAGTCATATCCAACTGTCTGCAACCCCATGGACTGTAGCCTCCCAGGCTCCTCTGTCCATGGGATGTCCCAGGCAAGAACACTGGAGTGGATTGCCATTTCGTCCTCCAGGGATCCTCCCGACCCAGGGATCAAATGCACCTCTCTCGTGTCTCCTGAGCTGGCAGGCGGGTTCTTTACCACTAGCATCACCTGGGAAATAATTTGGTCTGTCAGGCCACAGAAAATCAGCCAGAACCAAAACCCCAGGTCCTAAAACCCTAGCACTCATCCCACGTGTGGACCTATTTCTGTTTAAGCCTCAGTATTCAGTCATGGACCTAGAGAGCAGATGAATGGGGATGTTATGCTCAACATCACTAATTAGTAGAGCAATACAAATTGAAACTTACCATGAGGGCTTCCCTAGTGACCCAGTAGTTAAGAATATGCCTTGTAATGCAGGGGACACTGGTTCAATCCCTGGTTTGGGAAGATCTCACATGCTGCAGAGCAACTAGGCCCGCGAGCCACAACTACTGAAACCCACGTGCCGAGAGCCCATGCTCTGCAACAAGAGAAGCCACCGAAATGAGAAACCCACCACACCACAGCTGGAGAGTAGCTCCCATGCAGCACAAATAGAGAAAGCCCTCACACAGCAAGAAAGACCCAGCACAGCCAAAATAAACAAATAAACAGACATTTCTCCAGAGAAGACATACAGATGGGCAAAAAGCTCATGAAAACATGCTCAATGTCGGTAATAATTAGAGAAATGCAAATCAAAACTACAACGATGTATCACCTCACACTGGTCAGAATGGCTATCATCAAAAAATTCTATAAACAATAAATGGTGGAGAGCGTGTGGAGAAAAGAGAACCCTCTTGCACTGTTGGTGGGAATGTAAATTGGTGCAGCCACAATGGAGAACAGTATGGAGGTTCCTTAAAAAACTAAAAATAGAACCACCATAGACTCAGAAACCCCACTACTGGGCATATACCCTGAGAAAACCATAATTCAAAGACACATGTACCCCAATGTTCAATGCAGGTCTATTCACAATAGCCAAGACATGGAAGCAGCCTAAATGTCCAGTGACACAAAAACAGATAAACAAGATCTACATATATACACTGGAATATTACTCACCCACAAAAAGAAATACAATTAGGACATTTGAAGTGATGGGGATGGACCTAGAGTCTGTCATACAGAGTGAAGTAAGTCTGAAAGAGAAAAAAATCATGGTCTATTAATGCATATACATGGAATCTAGGAAAACGGTACTGCTGAACCCATTGCAGGGCAGAAATAGAAATGCAGTCATAAAGAATGGACATGTGGACAAGAGGGGGAAGAGGGAGGGTGCCAACTGAGAAAGTAGCACAGACTACCATGTGTAAAACAGACAGCTAGTGGCAAGCTGCTGTAGCACAGGGAGCTCAGCTTGGGGCTCTGGGATGGCTTAGAGGAGTGGGATGTGGTGTGGGAGGGAGGCTGAAAGGAGGGGATATATGGATGCATATAGCCGATTCACTTTGTTCTATAGCAGAAACAAACACAACATTGTAAAGCAATACATTCCACCCTCCCAAGAGAAAAGGAAACCATGGCTTCCAGCAGCACAAGTAGTTCAAATGGGCTGATTTGAGACTGGCCAATCAGCTGATTCCTCGAACCCCTTAAATTTCTCCTTCAACCTTGGGGTGAAGAACCAGATTTGAGAGCCTTGCCTCCTGTCTCCTTGTCAGCTGACCTCACAAGAAAACTTCCTTTTCTCAAAAGCCAATGCTATAGTACGGGGTTCTATGCACATCAGGCAGTGAGCCTTTCTTGGTAATAGACGCACGGTTAACCAGACACATCAAGTGACATAGACACACACACATTTACCTATTTGTTTCATCACAGACTGCTTTGTTTTATACCATGGGTTGTCAAACTATGGCCTGCAAGCCAAATCCAGCCCACCATCTATTGTGTTACTTTTTTAATTTGTTAAAGATGATGTTTTTTGAGAGTCCCTTCGACTGCAAGGAGATCAGACCAGTCTGATTCTAAAGGAAATCAACCCTGGATATTCATTTTAAGGACTATTTCTGAAACTCCAATATTCTGGCCACCTGATGCAAAGAACTGACTCACTGGAAAACACCCTGATGCTGGGAAAGACGGAAGGCAAAAGGAGAAGGGGGAGACAGAGGAAGAGATGGTTGGATGGCATCACTGACTCAATGGTCATGAATTTGAACAAACTCTGGGAGACAGTGGGAGGAAAGAGGAGCCTGACATAACTACAATCCATGGGGTCGCAAAGAGTTGGACATGACTTACTGACTAAACAACAACACTTTTAAGAGAAGTTTTAGGCTGATAGCAAAATTGAGAGAAAGGAACCGAGATATTCCCAGGCCACATATTCCCTGGCCCCACATATGCATAATGTATGCCACACTCAACATCCAGAAACAGAGTGGTAAATTTGTTACAACTGATGAACCTACAATGATACATCATAATCACCCAAAGGCCACAGTTTATGTTAGGACTCCTTATTGGTGGTGTACATTCTATGGGCTTGGACAAATGTATAGGGACATGTACTCCTGATTATAGTCATGTACAGAGTTTTCAGTGCCCTAAAAAATATCCTCTTCACCTATTCTTTACTCCTCCCCTCTCAACCACTAATCTTTTTACTGTCTCCATATTTCTTACATTGAGATATAATTGACATACACCAATGATTTCAGGTATATAACATAATGGTTAGATATCTGTATATGTTGTGAAAAGATCCCAAGTAGTTGACATCCATTACCATACAATAGTTACAAATGTTTTAGTTGTGATAAGAACTTTTTAGGCTTACTGTACTAGGAACTTGCAAATATACAATAGTGTTATTAATGACAGGCACCATGCCATACATTATAACCCATGACTTATAACCTGAAGATTTTGTCTTCTGCTTCCTTAACCCATTTTGCTGACCTTGACCCCCTCACCTTTGCTCTGGCAATTACCAATCTCTCCTCTACGAGTTTTGGTTTTTGCTTGTTGTTCTTGTTTTAGATCTCGCATATAAAGGAGATACATATACAGATACATATACGGTATCTGTCTTTCTTAGTCTGACTTATTTCATTTCACCTAATGCCTTCCATTTGAGGTATTTCAAATCCTAAAAGATAATGCTGTGAAAATGCTGCACTCACTATACCAACATATTTGGAAAACTCAGCAGTGGCCACAGGACTAGAAAAGGTCAGTATTGATTCCAATCTCAAAGAAAGGCAATGCCAAAGAATGCTCAAACTACCGCATGATTGCACTCATCTCACACGCTAGTAAAGTAATGCTCAAAATTCTCCAAGCGAGGCTTTAGCAGTACATGAACCGTGAACTTCCAGATGTTCAAGCTGGTTTTAGAAAAGGCAGAGGAACCAGAGATCAAATTGCCAACATCTGCTGGATCATCAAAAAGGCAAGAGAGTTCCAGAAAAACATCTATTTCTGCTTTATTGACTATGCCAAAACCTTTGGCTGTGTGGATCACAATGAGTTGTGGAAAATTCTTCAAGAGATGGAAATACCAAATCACCTGGCCTGCCTCTTGAGAAACTGATATGCAGGTCAGGAAGCAACAGTCAGAATTGGACATGGAACAACAGACTGGTTCCAAATACGAAAAGGAGTACGTCAAGGGTGTATATTGTCACCCTGCTTACTGAACTTCTACATCATGAGAAACACTGGGCTGCAAGAAGCACAAGCTGGAATCAAGATTGCCGGGAGAAATATCAATAACTTCAGATATGCAGATGACACCACCCTTATGGCAGAAAGTGAAG
Organism: Bos taurus; assembly: GCF_002263795.3. NCBI lineage: Eukaryota > Metazoa > Chordata > Mammalia > Artiodactyla > Bovidae > Bos > Bos taurus. The sequence continues at coordinate 106,236,108 of NC_037357.1, forward strand.
AGGAAATAAAGAGCCTCTTGATGAAAGTGAAAGAGGAGAGTGAAAAAGTTGGCTTAAAGCTCAACATTCAGAAAACTAAGATCACGGCATCTGGTCCCATCACTTCATGGCAAATAGATGGGGAAACAGTGGAAACAGTGTCAGACTTTATTTTTCTGGGCTCCAAAATAACTTCAAATGGTGACTGCAGCTATGAAATTAAAAGATGCTTACTCCTTGGAAGGAAAGTTATGACTAACCTAGATAGCATATTCAAAAGGAGAGACATTACTTTGCCAACAAAGGTCCATCTAGTCAAGACTATGGTTTTTCCAGTGGTCACGTATTGATGTGAGAGTTGGACTGTGAAGAAAGCTGAGCACTGAAGAATTGATGCTTTTGAACTGTGGTGTTGGAGAAGACTCTTGAGAGTCCCGTGGAGTGCTGGGAGATCCAACCAGTCCATCCTAAAGGAGATCAGTCCTGGGTGTTCATTGGAAGGATTGATGCTGAAGCTGAAACTCCAATCCTTTGGCCACCTCATGCAAAGAGCTGACTCATTGGAAAAGACTCTAATGCTGGGAGGAATTGGGGCCAGGAGGAAAAGGGGATGACAGAGGATAAAATGGCTGGATTGCATCACCGACTTGATGGACATGAGTTTGGATAAACTCCAGGAGTTGGTGATGGACAGGGAAGCCTGGCCTGCTGTGATTCATGGGGTCACAAAGAGTTGGACCCGACTGAGTGACTGAACTGAACTGATGATAAGTGATGCTGAATACTTTTTATGTACCTCTTAGCCATCTGTATGTCTACTTTGCAGAAACATCAATTCAGATCTTCTGTAAGTTTTAGTAATCAAATTTTTTTTTTTTTTGCTATTTTGGAGATTAACCCCTTATCACAGGAGTCCTCAACCTCCAGTCCAAGCAGCAGCAGCATTAGATTAGAAATAAAGTTCACAAAATATGTAATGTGCTTGAATCATCCTGAAACCATCCCCCCACACCCAGTCCATGAAAAAATTGTCTTCCACAAAACTGGTCCCTGGTGCCAAAAAGACTTGGGACCACTGCCTTATCACATTTATCATTTGCCAATATTTTCTCCCATTCAATAGGTTGCCTTTTTATTTTGTTGATAGTTTTACTTTGCCATGCAGGAGTCTTTTAGTTTCATGTAGTCCCACCTATTTATTTTTGCTTTTCTTGCCTTCATTTTAGTGTCAAATACAAAACCTCACCTCCAAGACTAATGTCAAGGAGTTTACTAATGCCTCTGTTTTCTCCTACAACTGTTATGGCTGCAGTCTTACGTTCAAGTCTTTAATCCATTTTGCATTGATTTTGGTGTATGGTATAAAATAGCGGTCCAGATTCATTGTTTTCCATGTGGACGTCCTGTTTCCCCAATACCATTTACTGCAGAGATTGTCTTTTCTCTATGTATATTTCTGGCTCCTTTGCATAAACTAATTAAATCGGGTTTATTTCTGGGCTCTATTTTCCACCATTGATCTGTGTGTCCGTTTTTATGCCAATACCATACTCTTCTCGTTAATGTTCCATACTTTTGTCTCTTCTAGGTTGTGATACATTTGGAATCATACAGTATATATAGCCTTCCTAGATTGGCTTCTTTCACTTAGTAAGATGCATTTATGTCTTCTCCATATCTTTCCATATCTTGATACCTCATTTCTCTTTAGTGCTGATTAGTATTCCACTGTCTGATTGTATCAAAATTTGTTTTATCTCTACACGTATGGAAGGACACCTTGGTATTGTGAATAAAGCTGCTACAAACATCTGCATGCAGGTTTTTGTGTTACCGTCCCTGATGACATATGATATGGAGCATCTTTTCATATGCTTGTTTGCCATTTGTGTATCTTCTTTGATGAGCACTTAAGGTCTCGGTCCCATTTTAAAACTACACTGCTTGTTTTCTTATTGTTAGGTTTTAAGAGTTATTTGTCTATTTTGGATAACAATCCTTGATCATGTGTCTTCTGCAAATATTTTCTCCCAGTCTGTGCCTTGTCTTCTCATTCTTTTAATATTGTCTTTCACAGGGCAGAAGTTTTTAATTTTAATCAAATACAGTTGGTCAATTACATACCCAAGGTCATCTGAGCTTTCTCCACTGTTCTTTTCTGGAAGCTTTATAACTTGACATTTTACATTTAGGTCTATGATCCATTTTAAATTAAATTTTATAAATGATGTACAGTGTGTGTCCTTTCTCTGCATGTGCATGTCCAGTTCTTTCAGCACCATTTCTTGAAAATACTATCTTTGCTCCATTGTATTGCCCTTTCTTCTTTGCTAAAGATCACTTCATCATATTTATATGGTTGTATTTCTGGACTCCCTGGTGGTGGTTTAGTATATCCATTTGGGGGTCCTAACACTGCTTGGAGATAAAGTGTGTGTGTTCAGTCGTGTCTGACTCTTTGCAACCCCATGGACTGCTCCTCTGTTCATGGAATTCTTTAGGCAAGAATACTGGAATGGGCTGCCATTCCTGTCTCCAAGGTATCTTCCCACCCCAGGGATCCAACCAATGTCTCCTGCATTGCAGGCAGATTCTTTACCTATTCCCTAGTTTATTCATTGAACTATCTGGCTATTCTTTCCCCAATATCATGCTGTCTCAACTACCATTGCTTTATAGTAAGTCTTGAGGTCGAGTAATGTCAGTTTTCCAATTTTATTGTTCTCCTTTAATAGTGTATTTGCTCTTCTGTTTCGTTTTTTCTGTTTGCCTCTGCTTACCAATTTTAGAATAATTTTAGTGATATCCACACAATAACTTGCTGTGATTTTTACCATCTGCTTTTTTAAGAAAATTTTACTGGAACTGACCCATGACCATTTATTTACATATAGCCTGTTACTGGGTTTATTCTACAAAGTCAGTAAGTAGGAGAGACAATGTCCACCAAGACAGCTACCAATCCCTTCCTACTTTCATTCAAATGTCCTGAATACAAATTCTAACACTTTTCCAAAATGAAAGAAGTTTTACTTTATATCAATTGATATATTGATATATTTATTGATAAATTGTATCAATTTACTTTATATCAAATTATATCAATTTACTTTATATCAATTATGCCACCTTGCACAAATAGTATTTATGGTTATTTTAAGCAAGATGCAACCAACCTTTGACTTCTTCTTTCCCAAGTTATTCATCTTTAATAGTTAGTAAAATTAATTGGCAGTGGTATTACACAGCATAGACAATGCATTTTAGCGATGTGTCCTCCGCCTACCTCTGTGACAATTTCAGTAGAATACTTTTTGCATGGAACTTCCCAATTTGCATGTGTTCTACCTATTTATTTTCGCTAGAAGTTTGAGTTTCTAAATCTTATTTTATAGATGTAGAAATTAAAGATGCTAAGTGACTTGTGTGATGGTCCATCCATTTTCCCTAGAACATTCAAGTTGATGAGGTGGCTCTTAAGTTTTTGAACAACTTCTAGCCCACCTCTCTGTGAATGGCCCAACTTGCAGATATTTCTGTTTTATTTCTCAACACAAGGCAGTTTTTGGAGCTTGGATCGTGGCTTTTGTCCCTCATCTCTGATTATCTTTCCTGTCATGCTTGTTCAAAGAAAGGAAGAAGCCATATGAATGCTGTATATAAATGTTGCTGGGCCCTCCTCAGCAATACAAACTCACTGGGAACATAACCCACTTCCAAATGTTACTAGGCAGGTTCTGAACTGATTAATTAGATAGAACATGCTTGGCTCTACTATTTCCAATTATGCATAGGGTCCTTCAGCCTTGAGCCTGGACACATGTAAGAAGGTGATTAGCTGGATATCACAGGAAGTACACATACGGTTGCCCACAGCTGCTTCCTAGTCCCCACACCGAGCAGTAGCAAGAGCGGGGGTAAATGCTTTTAGATCAGAGCAGGATGTGTGGAAGCTTCTGTCACAGATTGGGACAGTACCCACAGGTGAGTAGAAAAACCTGGGAAGAACAAGGAGAATCCAAAACCAGCAGTTCACCAAAAATATGAGTTGATTCTCTCCAGTTTCACTAATGACCGGCCAGAGTAGAAGTTGTCCCACCTCTTATCTCCCCAGCTTTCTAAATTCACACAGCTGAATGTTTAAAAAGGAATCTAAAAACCAATCATGAATTAAAAGTCATCAAATGTTTGAAGAAAACCTTGAAAAAATAAACTATCAAGAAGAAATATCAAACTGAATAAATGAAAAAAAGAGCCCTTATACTCAAACCATTACACAAGCCGAAATTCAGAAACATTCTACAAAATAACCGGCTTATGATTCTGAAAAGTGGCAAGGCATGCAAGACAAGGAGAGACTCAAGAATTACGCCAGACTGAAGGAAGCTAACAGTCATGATAACTAACTGTAGCATGAGATTCTAATTGGGTCCTTTTACTGCATAAGCATTTGGGGGATAACTGGGAAAAACTTGAATGGCATCTGACTATTCGATGGTAGTAATGCATCACTGTTCATTCCTCAATTTTGCCTGTTGTAGCTACAGGAGAATTTCCATGTTTTCACAAATTAGACACTAATGTATTTCAGCTGATGAAACATCAGGTCAACGACTTATTCTCCAATAGTTCAGAAACTACAAGTTCTTTGCACTGTCCTTGCAATTTTTCTGAAACTTTGAGAATATTTCAAAATAAAAATACATACAAAAACCTTACTAACACCCAAAGATAAAGCATTAGTAGAGTAAGAACAGAACTTCAGAATAAGTACTCTTAATATACTCAGGCAGTAATATATATATATATATATATATATATATATATATATACACACATATATATACACACACACACACACACATATTTATATTTCATCAATAGAAATAAACTAGAGATCAGGAAAATGAAAATACTAATTGTTGGAATAAAAAGTACAATAAATAGAATAATAGAATAGGCACTGCTGAATAGCAAATTAGAGTGATGGTTAAGTAATCAAAACAATCCTGCCGCAATACTATAGGACCAAGGGAGGACAGAAATGACAAGCAGCTAGTAAAGGAACAGCGAGGAAATTCTCAAAGAACTAATAGGTATAAAATATATGAGAAAATGAAATAATATTTAACAAGGCATATAACAGATTCCCAGAATGACGAACACAGGAGTTTGAGCCTTGATTTTTAGAAAACAGAGACTGAGACTCAGCTTAAATGCTGTTAAGATGCTGATTTTGTTAGAATGTGTGAACTCACAGCAATAAGGATGAGAAAAAGGAAACATCAGGCACGGAAAGATGTGAAGAAATGTAATCCTATGTGTTTATCACGCTGGCCACTGCTTCCTAATGAGCCACAAAGACTCAGCAGATCATTCACTGAACAGGCTTGTCTAGAGGTTTAGAATCTGAAAGCACTCCTCAGGTCACTTGGCAGTGTGGAAGAGGGTGGCATTGGTATTTATCTTACAGGCTCTCTCCAACCCCCACTTCTCATTGGTCAAAGCCCACCCCGAAGGGGCTTCTTCCACACATAAATGACACGTTATCCAGCCTCTCATCAGCCCCTCAGGAGACTAGTTTCTACACACTGTAGTCTGACTATTTCACTTGAATCAGAAAGTAGAGAGGTGAGAAGGACCTGGAGAGAGACAAGGAGTGGAGCTTTTCTGGGTTATTTCCCAGGAGCTGATTGCTGAAATTGTCTTATAGTCCCTTCTCAACAGCCATTACGTCACCAGGCAGAAAGAAGGAGGGTCAAGACCATAGACCCCGCCTGCCCACGGATCCCGCCCACCCACGTGACCTCTTCCTTAACCAATCTCAAGCTCAGGCACTGACCCGGCCCAACAGACGCCATTACCCATCCATCCCAGAGCCCGCACCCAGCCACCTGTCGTCTGGCCCGGAGCCCGCCTCGGGCCATCACATCGTCCACCATGGGAAGGCTCCGAGGAGGCCGCTGGCGCTTGCGCCCCCGCCGATGCCAGGCCCGTGCCCCCGCTGACCGAGCCGCCATTCCCTGGGCCTTGGAGCTGCCCACCATGATGCCCACACCGCCCTCACAGGTTCGTCAGAACTACCGCCTTGAGTGTGAGGCCGCGCTCAACAGCCACGCCGCCCTGGAATTCCACGCCTCCTTCCAGTGCCTGGCCCTGGCCTTCTACCTCGACCGTGATGATGTGGCCTTGAAGCACTTCCACCGCTTCTTCCTGCTCCGCTCTCACGAGCACAGCAAAACAGCCGAGAGCCTGATGTTCCTGCAGAACCGGCGTGGGGGCCGCGTCTCCTTCCTCGACATCAGAAAGCCCGAGACCCAGCAGTGGGAGAGTGCACTCCAGGCCATGCAAGACACCCTGCACCTGGAGAAGTGCGTCAACCAGAGCCTGCTCGACCTGCACAAGCTGGCCACCGACAGCAGCGACGCCCATCTGTGCGACTTCCTAGAGACCGGCTACCTGGACCAGCAGGTCAAGTTCATCAAGGAGCTGGGAGACCATGTCAGCAAGCTGAGCAACGTGGGGTCCCCGGAAGGCAGCCTGGCAGGGTACTTCTCTGACAAGCTCACCTTGGGCGACGGCGACAAGGAGGACTGATCCTAGACTGGACTTTCCCCTGAGTCCCGGGTGACTGCCCAAGGTCACCCTGCCTGCCATGAAGTCTGCAGTATTGCCCTTGCAGAAAAACTTCACTGAAGTTTTTTTCTTGCAGTTTTGGCAGTTCTTCACATAAAGTTATTGGTTCTTCAAATAAAGTTAATAGTTGATGCATAAATAAACGTCTCTAATTTGTATGTGCAAATCTCTCACTTTTAAACTTTAAAACAGGTGTACAAGAGTCTCTCCAGCTACCCAGGCCCTGTCCACATGCAGCTTAGGATCTCCACTGATGGAGAGGGAAGGTGTTCCATGGGACCATGGAAAACACAAAATCAATCCTCCCCTAGTAAAACAATGTTGGGTGGGGCGTGGTCTGGGGCCCTGGTGAGTGTGGATGCCTGAGCAGAGTTAAAGTATCAAAACATGGCCTGAAAATCATGATTGGGGTTGATCTGGGGAAAAAGTGAAGGGGATGGGGTTGGGCAAGGGTTGAAATGAAGGGGGTTTTCACTTTGTGTGAAATGTTACTGCTTAATTCTGGGTAGCACGATGGGGGGGTCCAGAAGTCAGCTTGGCCAAATCCCTCTTTGACAAGTTCAAAGTGAAGAGCAGCCCTGGTGAATGGAGGCTAGAATTATCTGGCTTCAGAAGGGATGAACTGCCTATTGTCTGCTGTGTTGCCATCACATTTCCTTGAGATATGTAATCAATACTACATACGTGATTTCATTTAGGCAATATTCCTGTAGGATGAATGGCATTATCCCTGTTTTGGTTTTTTTTAATCGATAGGTTTATACGTGGTGTTTGTATGTTTCTTTCAGGTGTTTAGACCCTGCGTCCATGTTCTCTGTTGTTTCCAGCCCTGAATGACTTATTTCATACTTGGTGCTCACTAACACATAGGTCTCTTAATCCTCACCTGGCACACTTTACTTTTAAGTCAAAATTAGGCTTCCTGATAGAGTTATCTGTACTTTTTTTCCTTCCCTGGAAGAGTGAATTTCTTTGTGTTAAGTTTTAGAAGTAGGAAAACATCCATAAGATTCAGAAATTGAAGTATATAAAAACATTTATTATGAATTATTCATTATGTCACTGTTCCCAGGCTCCCAATCATCTCTATCCAATGGGTGTTTCTATGGAGAGACATGTCCTTGGGGTTTCTTACTTTGATAGTGATGCTGAAATCACCCAATTCAACGACTTTAATATATTTACAGAGCTGTACAACCATCATCACAACTAATTTTAGAATATTTTCATTACACCCCAAATACCTCATGCCCATTTACAGTCTCTCTGAAATACTATCCCCAGATAGACCCTGGTAAATACTGGTTTAGTTTTGGTTTCTAGACATCTGCCTTTTCAAGAAATTTACTATAAATGGAAACATACAATACGCATACTTTTCTGTTGGATTTCTTTCATTAGGCATAGTGTTTTTGCGGTTTACCTGTGTTATATGTTGCTACTTCATTCCTTTTTATTACTGAATACTATTCTACTCCATAGATATACTACTTCTGTTCATACACCAGTTGGAAGACATTTGAGTTGTTTTACTTATAGTCTTTAGGGAATATTGCTACTGTGAACATTCATATACAAATTTAAAAAGAATGTTTTAACTTCTCCTGGCAAGATACTTTAGGACTGATATTGCAATGGCATATGGTAAACATATATTTAACTTCATGAGAAACTGCCAATCTAAATAAACATAAACAAGTGGGACCTAGTTAAAATTAAAAGCTTTTACACAGCAAAGGAAACTATAAACAAGGTGAAAAGACAACCGATTTTCTCAGAATGGGAGAAAATAATAGCCAATGAAACAACTGACAAAGGATTAATTTCCAAAATATACAAGCAGCTCATACAACTCAATACCAGAAAAACAAACAATGCAACCAAAAAATGGGAAAAAGACCTAACCAGACATTTCTCCAAAGAAGACATACAGATGGGTAACAAACACGTGAAAAGATGGTCAACATTGCTCATTATCAGAGAAATGCAAATCAAAACTACAATCATGTATCACCTCACACAGGTCAGAATGGCCATCATCAAAAAGTCTTCAAACAATAAATGCTGGAGAGGGTGTGGAGAAAAGGGAACCCTCTTGCACTACTGGTGGGGATGCAAATTGATACAGCCACTATGGAAAATGGTATCAAGATTTCTTTAAAAACTAGGAATAAAACTACCATAAGACCCAGCAATCCCACGCTTAGGCATATACCCTGAGGAAAGAAAGTGAAGTGAAGTCGCTCAGTTGTGTCCGACTCTTTGTGACCCCATGGACGGAGGAGCTTGGCAGGCTACAGTCGATGGGATTTCCCAGGCAAGAATATTGGAGGGGTTGCCATATCCTTCTGCAGGGGATCTTCTCGACCCAGGGATCGAACTCGGGTCTCCCATATGGCAGGCATACTCTTTACCATCTGAGCCACTAGGGAATTCCGACCCTGAGGAAACCAAAATTGAAAAAGACACATGTATCCCATTGTTCACTGCAGCACTATTTACAATAGCTAGAACATGGAAGCCACCTAGATGTCCATTGACAGATGACTGTATAAAGAAGTTGTGGTACATATACACCATGTAATATTACTCAGCCATAAAAAGGAACACATTTGAGTCAGTTCTAATGAGGTGGATGAACCTAGAGCCTATACAGAGTGAAGTCAGAAAGAGAAAGATAAATATACTAACACATATATATGGAATCTAGAAAGATGGTACCGAACAATTTATGCAGGGCAACAATGGAGAAACTGACATAAAGAATAGACTGATGGACACAGGGAGAAAGGAGGAGAGGGTGAGATGTATGGAGAGAGTAACACGGAAACTTACAGTACCCTATGTAAAACAGATAACCAATGGCAATTTGCTGTATATCTCAGGGAATGCAAACAGGGGCTCTGTATCAATCAAGAGGGGTGGAATGGGGAGGGAGATGGGAGGGAGGTTCAAGAAGGAGGGGACACAGGTATCCGTATGGCTGATTCATGTTGAGGTTTGACAGAAAACAACAAAATTCTGTAAAGCGATTATCCTTCAATTAAAAAATAAATTAAAAAAAAAAAGAAACTGCAATTCTGTTTTCCAAAGTGTCCGCATAATTTCTCATTTCCATTAGCAATGTGTGAAGGTCCAATTTCTGTAATGTTTTGGCAATACACAAACCTGCCTATTTACTTTAAATCATAGCCATTCTACTAGGTCCTAAGTAGTACTTTATTGTGATTTTTTAAAAATTTCTCTAATTACTAATGGAGCTGAGTATATCTTTATTTGTTTATTTATAGATAGTAACAAGAACTCATATGAAGAAATAAAGAATATTGTTAAAAGTAACTACATAAATAAATATAAAAGCCACTATTATTGTATATTTCACTGAGAACTCCTCTTTTATCATCTAGGATATTTAAAAAGTCATGAATATTTGTCATTAATGTATACTAATGTGAACATTACATATATATATTTAATATGTAATTTCTGACAACATAAAGGGGGAAGTATGGAGCTGTGTAGTGGCATACTTTGTACACTTGAAACTAATTTACTACTAATTCAAAACACATTGCTCTACACTGAAGATATTACATGCAATCTGCACGGTAATCATTTAAAAAGTAAATAAAAATATACACAGAAAATGAATGAGAGGGAATCAGAATGGTTCACTACAAAAAAATCAAACTTGAAAGAAGTTACCAATAGAGGGAATGAAGAACAAAAATAAGATACACAGAAAATAAACAGCAGAAGTAAGTCTTCCCTTGTTACTAATTACTTAATTGAAAGGGATGCATGTAAAGCCTTGCTTAGAGGAATATTTATTACTATAAGAGCCTAAACTTATAAAGAAAGATTTCAAATATTACTTTACATCTTAAGAAACTAGATGAAGTAGCACAAAGAAGGAAATAAAAACGATTAGAATGGAGATATATGAAGTAGAGAATGGGAAAACAAAGTAGCAAATCAATGAAACTGATAGTTCTTTCCTTAAAAATATCAACAACAGTAACAAGCTTTGCTATGCTATGCTATGCTAAGTCACTTCAGTCGTGTCCGACTCTGTGCGACCCCATAGACAGCAGCCCACCAGGCTCCCCTGTCCCTGGGATTCTCCAGGCAAGAACACTGGAGTGGGTTGCCATTTCCTTCTCCAATGCATGAAAGTGAAAAGTGAAAGTGAAGTCGCTCAGTCGTGTCCGACTCTTAGTGACCCCGTGGACTGCAGCCCACCAGGCTCCTCCATCCATGGGATTTTCCAGGCAAGAGTACTGGAGTGGGGTGCCATCGCCTTCTCCAGTAACAAGCTTTAGGTTATACTAAAGAAGTAAAACAAGGAACTAAAACGTGGAATGAATATGGGGACATTACTACTGATTTTACAAAAAATAAAGTATATAAAAATGCAAAGAAAAATTGTGTCAAGAAATGTGATAACCTAGTTGAAACACAAATTGCTAGACACAAAAACTACCAAAACTTAAGAAATAATCTGCAAAGACCAATAACAAGTAAAGAGATTGAATCAGTAATAAATACCTTCTCAACAAAGAAAAGTCCAGGATGAATCCTATCTAACACTTAAAGAAGAAAGTGAAGGGCTGGAAAAAGATATTTCACACAAATGGAGACCAAAAAAAAGCAGGAGTAGCAATACTCATATCAGATGAAATAGACTTCAAAATAAAGGCTGTGAAAAGAGACAAAGAAGGACACTACATAACGATCAAGGGATCAATCCAAGAAGAATATGTAACAAGTATAAACAAATACTTGCCCAACCTAGGAGCACTGCAACATGTAAGACAAATGCTAACAAGTATGAAAGGGGAAATTAACAATAACACAATAATAGTGGGAGACTTTAATACCCCAGTCACACCTATGGATAGATCAACTAAACAGAAAATTAACAAGGAAACACAAACTTTAAATGACACAACGGACCAGTTAGACATAACTGATATCTATAGGACATTTCACTACAAAACAATGAATTTCACCTTTTTCTCAAGTGCACATGGAACCTTCTCCAGGATAGATCAGATCCTGAGCCATAAAATCTAGCCTTGGTAAATTCAAAAAAATTGAAATCATTCCAATCATCTTTTCTGACCACAATGCAGTAAGATTAGCTGTCAATTACAGGAAAAAAAAACTATTAAAAATTCCAACACTGGAGGCTAAACAACATGCTTCTGAATAACCAACAAATCACAGAAGAAATCAAAAAAGAAATAAAAGTATGCATAGAAATGAATGAAAATACAACAACCCAAAATCTATGGGAAACTGTAAAAGCAGTGCTAAGGGGAAGGTTCATAGCAATACAGGCTTACCTCAAGAAACAAGAAAAAAGTCAAATAAATAACCTAACTGTACACCAAAAGCAACTAGGAAAGGAAGAAATGAAGAACCCCAGGGTTAGTAGAAGGAAAGAAATCATGAAAATTAGGGCAGAGATAAATGCAAAAGAAACAAAAGAGACACAGATGTATAGAACAGTGTTTTGGACTCTGTGGGAGAAGGTGACGGTGAGATGATCTGAGAGAATAGCATTGAAACATGTATATTATCATATGTGGAACAGATCGCCAGTCCAGGTTCGATGCAGGCGAGCGGGTGCTCAGGGCTGGTGCACTAGGATGACCCAGAGGGATGGGATGGGGAGGGACATGGGAGGGGGGTTTAGGATGGGGAAGACATGTACACCCATGGCTGATTCATGTCAATGTATGGCTAAAACCACTGCAATATTGTAAAGTAATTAGCCTCCAATTAAAACAAATAAATCAAAATTTTAAAAAAGTAAAAAAAAAATAAAGAATACTAATTCTTCCTAAATTCTTCCAAAAAATAAAAGGAACACTTCTTAACTTATTCAATAAGATCAGTATTAACTGATACCAAAGTCAGATACTGACATCAAAAGAAAAGTATAGAACAATATCCCCTATGAGTACAGATATAAAACACTCAAAGAGTATTAGCAAACTGAATGCAGCGGCATATTAAAAGTATTATATATCGTGGCCAAGTAGAATTTTCCCTAGGAATGCCAGGTTGGTTCTATACACAAAAATCAACTACTCTTATTAACAGAATGATTATGAGAAAAAGCACACAATCATTTCAACAGACACACAAAAATCTTTTGCAAAATCAAATACCATTTCAGCATTAAAACATTCCACAAGCTATAAAGAAAAGGGAACTTCCTCAATATGATCAAGGGCAGTTCTGAAAAACTCAAAGCTAACACCATACTCAAAGGTGAAAGAACAAAAGCTTCCCCTTTAAGGTCAGGAAAAAGAAAAGGATGCCTGCTTTTGCTGTTTCCATTGAACCAGACATTCTAGCCTTAGCATGTAGGCAAGGAGAAAAAGACATTCTAATTGAAATGGAAGGAGTAAAATTATTCACAGATGACACAACCTTATATAAAGAGAATCCCAAAGGCAAAAAACAAATTAGGAGTAATAAGTTCAGGAAAATTGCAGAGCACAGCTTCAACACACAAAAATAAATTCTATTGTATACCTGATCAATGAATAATCTGAAAATGAAATTAAGAAAACAACTCCACTAAGAGCATCAGGAAGAAGAAAATACTTAAGAATAAGTTTAACCAAGAAGATGCAAGTCTTTTACGGTGAAAACCACAAACATTGCTAAAATAATTTAAACTAGATCAACACGAGTGAGAAGACATCTGTTGTTCATTTATGGGAATATTTAATATTGTAAATATGTTAAAGTCCCCCAAAGAGTTCACAGATTTAACATAATTTCTCTCAAAATCCCCCCAAAAAATGTATTATAATGAATTTTGGAATATTTTCTCTGTCCCCCACATCAACCTTATTCCACTTAGCTAGCATTTCCCAAGGCTATTGGGAAAAGGCTACTGCCTTATTTTTGCAGGAATGAACATGCTGATCTTAAATACACACAACTGAAAAGAAAAAAGGTGATCAAATAGATAATTAAAATTAAAAACTAAAAGACACTGCAAATGGGAAAAACATTACAATATGTATCTGTGATAAAGGACTTACATAATGTTTAATTTTATTTGTCAACTTGACTGGACCAAGGGATGCCCAGATATTTGGGCAAATATTATTATGAGTGTGTTCCTGAGGGTGTTTCTGGATAAGATTAACCTTTGAATCAGTAGAATAAATAAAGAAAACAGACTGACTTCCCTAATGGTGGTGAGCCTCATCCAATCAATTGAAAGTCTGACTAGAACAAAACAGCTGACCCTTCTTTAAATGAGGGGGGATTTTTCTTTCTTTTGGACTTGAACTGAACCATTAGCTTCTACTGGGTATTGAGATTGCTGACCCTTACATTGGAACTGAGGCCTTTGGACTTGAACTGGAACTATACCGTCAGCACTCCTAGGTCTCTAGCTTGACATTGAAGATCGTGGGACTTGTCTTTCTCAATGTAATTTCATGCCTTTTTCTCAGCACACTGTAGAGCCTTCTTTGGAAACAATGAATTTACTGTGGTATGATTCATATACCATATAATTCACCCTCTGAATTTATATCCAAGAACTTTTAGTATATCCATAGTTATACATCCATCAGAAATTTTAGAATATCTTCACTGTCCCCCAAATAAACTCCACTCCACTTAGCTAGCATTTCCCAATATTCCTACCTGCCTGATCTTAGTCAATTACTAATTTGCTTTCTGTGTATTACAGATTTGTCTGTTCTGTACATTGCATAGGAATGGAACTGTACAATCTGTTCCTTTTTGGCTTCTTTCACTTAGCATATTTTCAAGGTCCATTCATTTTGCAGAACACATTATTACTTTATTCTTTTTATTAATAATATTTTGTTAGATGGTTATATCATATTTTTTATATCCATTCGTCATTTGACGGGCATTTAGATTGCTTCTACTTTAAATAATCTCCCAGGGCTGTGGTAACAAATTGCCTTGAATTGATGACCGCCCGCCCCACTCCCACCATAAAACAAAAACCACATACTTATTCTCTTAGAGGTCCGGAGGCCAGAAGCACCAAAATATGTTCATTCGGCCCAAATCAAAGTGTCAGATATGATACATATCCTCCGGAGCATCCAGGGGAGAATCTTCCTTTCTCCTTCCACTTTCTGTTTGCTGCTAGCTTTCCTTGGCTTCTGTCTGCATCCCTCCAGTCTTTAAGGCCATCATCTTCAAATCTTTTTTCTATCTGCCCATTACATTTTCCTCTCTGAGTGTGAAACCTCTATGTCCCTCTTAAGTGGTTGTGTCTGACTGCATTTAGAGCCCACCTAGATAATCCAGCATAATATTCCCATCTCAAGATATTAAAAGTAACCACATCTAAAGACAGTCTTAGTTTTGCCATATAAGATTACATTCATGGGTTTAAGAGATTCATATGTAAATATTTTTTGGTAGTGTATTTTTCAGCTTACCATAGTCTTTCTTCCCTCTGGCCCCCAAAATTCACATTTACCCCACATGCAAAATATGTTCATCCATCCCAACATCCCATTGAATCTTAATCCTTTACAGTGTAAACCAAGTCCAAAAATTCATATAAATATGAGTTTAGAAATTCAAAATCTAATTATCAGCATTATGTAAATCAGAGTGAGACTCTGCGTATGATCCATCTTAGAACAACATACTTGTCCATCTCTGTACCTGTAAAACTAGAAAACAAGTTGTTGTCGTTTAGCTGTTCTTGACTCTTTTGCGACCCCATGGACTGTAGCCTACCAGGCTCCTCTGTTCCATGGGATTTCCCCAGCAAGAATGCTGGAGTGGGTTGCAGTTTCCTTCTCCAGGGGATCTTCCCAGACCAGGGATCAAACCTGTGTCTCCTATATTGGCAGGTAGATTCTTTACCATTAAGCCACCAGGGAAGCCCAGAAAACAGGTTACGTCTTTTCAAAAAACAGTGCTGGAACAAATCAAGTCTAAGAGCTTTAGATGTTCCTATTCCAAAATGGAAAAAAAAAACAACAAACAAACAAACAAACAGAAGAACAAAGAGGTCACTGATTCCAGGCGATTTCAAAGCCCAGTATGGATATTTCATTAGGCTGCCAGGCCTAGGAGGAATTTTTTGTGGGTCAAGATTTCCCCTTCTGTGCTGAAGGCTCCATGCTCCAAGCCCAAGATTCTTCTCTTAAAGCTATTCTTCCAGTTTTAAGGAATCTCCACACTGTTCTCCATAGTGGCTGTACTAGTTTGCATTCCCACCAACAGTGTAAGAGGGTTCCCTTTTCTCCACACCCTCTCCAGCATTTATTATTTGTAGACTTTTGGATCGCAGCCATTCTGACTGGTGTGAAATGGTACCTCATAGTGGTTTTGATTTGCATTTCTCTGATAATGAGTGATGTTGAGCATCTTTTCATGTGTTTGTTAGCCATCTGTATGTCTTCTTTGGAGAAATGTCTATTTAGTTCTTTGGCCCATTTTTTGATTGGGTCGTTTATTTTTCTGGAGTTGAGCTGTAGGAGTTGCTGTATATTTATGATCCAGCAATCCCACTGCTGGGCATACACACCGAGGAAACCAGAAGGGAAAGGGACACACACGTGTACCCCAATGTTCATCACAGCACTGTTTATAATAGCCAGGACATGTAAGCAACCTAGATGTCCATCAGCAGATGAATGGATAAGAAAGCTGTGGTACATATACACAATGGAGTATTACTCAGCCATTAAAAAGAATACATTTGAATCAGTTCTAATGAGGTGGATGAAACTGGAGCCTATTATACAGAGTGAAGTAAGCCAGAAGGAAAAACATAAATACAGTATACTAACGCATATATATGGAATTTAGAAAGATGGTAACAATAACCCTGTGTACGAGACAGCAAAAGAGACACTGATGTATAGAACAGTCTTATGGACTCTGTGGGAGAGGGAGAGGGTGGGAAGATCTGGGAGAATGGCATTGAAACATGTAAAATATCATGTAAGAAACGAGTTGCCAGTCCAGGTTTGATGCACGATACTGGATGCTTGGGGCTAGTGCACTGGGACGACCCAGAGGGATGGTATGGGGAGGGAGGAGGGAGGAGGGTTCAGGATGGGGAACACATGTATACCTGTGGCGGATTCATTTTGATATTTGGCAAAACTAATACAATTATGTAAAGTTTAAAAATAAAATAAAATTAGAAAAAAAAAAAAAAGCTATTCTTCATTTTTCTTAAAGGGTAGCATATGTTTGTATCTGAGTAGTTGTAGCCTATTTCCTGCATATAGGATTTGGAACCCTTGTGACATTCCTTTGTTTCATCTCTCTGTTGCACAGGGATGCCTTGGCTTTCTCTCCACATGCTTTCATAACAGTGAATCTCCTAATTTTAGCACCTTTTCCAGTCTGGAGAGGTAAGAATACCTCCAATTTTGTACTTTACCACTAGGCCTGTTGATCCATTTTGAGTTATTTGGTTATCACTGTAGTACTTATTTTTCAAGTCATAATAAATACAAAAAAAAAGGCAAAGTCATTCTCTGTAAAATTCACAAATGAAATTATTGAACATCAAATCATATACAATTCAAAACTATAAACTCGATAAATTACAAATGTCAAGCAATTATCATGAAATGATTTAACACAATTACATATGTCTTACTTTCTTCCTGCAAACAAATTTATTACAGCAATCTCAATATTTATCTAGAACTGTGTCTCATTCTACAGAAAAGCCCACTGAGTTAGACTCTATTTTTTTTGACTTGGTAGGCCTTAAATCTTGTGGAATAATTTTTCAATTTGAGAACAAATTCTCCAGCGGCAACTGGTATTGACACAGCTGTATATAAACTGAGAGTCAGATAAGGATTTGGAACCGTGTGGAGTATATTAAGCTGCATGATGATGTCCCATCTGTGATTCTTTACTACATTCATCAGTTTCAATTGTAAATTTTTATTTGGTTGTAGTAATTCATTTCTACAGTTTTAAAAGTATACATGTTTTCTGAAACAGAGGTTAGCAAACAATGGCTTACAACCTGAATCTGACCCGCCGTCTATTTATGTACAGCCCACAAGCTGAAAATGAATTTTGTATTTCCAAATGATTGGAAAATGCTAAAAGAGCAGTAATTTTTTTTTAGAAAAAAAATTTTCTAAAATTCAAATTTCAACAGCCCTAAATACAATTGTATTGGAACACAGCCATGCTCATTTGATGACAGCCTGTCACTGGGGTGCTGTTACACCTGGCTGTTGTTACACTACAATGGCAGAGTTTTCCTAAGTACATTTGCTTATCAGTCTTACGGTTGAAACTGACCCACTAAAAAATCGACATGCCAGGTGGGAAAATCTTCAACTTTTAAGGGTCAGACATCTGATTTCGTAAGAGCTCACTAACAACTGAAAACTTCATTTAAACTCACACAGCTATGGTCAATTTATTTACCACAAAGGAGGCAAGAATATACAATGTAGAAAAGACAGCATCTTCAATATGCGGTTCCAAGGAAAACTGGACAGCTACATATAAAAGAATTACATTAAAACATTCTCTAACATCATACACAAAAATAAACTTGAAATGGATCAAAGACCTAAATGTAAGACTGGACACTATATAACTCTTCCAGGAAAACCTAGGCAGAACACTCTATGACATAACTCACAGTAATATATTTTTTGATCCATTTTCTAGAATAATAAAAATCAAAATAAACAAAGAGGACCTAATTAAACTTATAAGCTTCTGCAGGGCAAAGGAAATCATCAAAAAATTTTAAAAAGGCAGCGCACAGAATAGGGTAAAATATTTTCAAATGAAATGAGCAACAAGAGACTAATCTCCAAAATATACAATCAGCTCATGCAGCTATATGTCAAAAAAGCAAACAATGAGCAGAAGATCTAAATTGACATTTCTTCAAAGAAGACATATAGATGGCCAAAAATCACAAAGCGCACGAAAAGATGCTCAACACCACTAAATAGCAGATAAATGCAAATCAAAACTACAAGGAGGTAGTTTTGACCATTTTGACCTCATACTGGCCATCAACAAAAATGGCCATCACCCAGAATGGCCATGAACAAAAAGTATACACACAATAAATGCTAGAGAGGATATAGAGACAAGAGAAACCCCCTACACTGTTGGTGGGAATGTAAATGGTATAGCCACTATGGAGAACAGTATGAAGGTTCCTTAAAAACTTAAGGTAGGAACTACCATATGATCCAGCAGTCCCACTCCTGAGCAGGCATTGGAGAAAGCCATAATCCAAAAGGACACATGCACCTCATTGTTCACTGAAGCAGGACATGGAAGTAACCTAACAGCCATGACATGGAAGCAACAATATATCCATCAACAGAAGAATGGATAGGGAAGATGTGGTACATATATAAAATGAAATATTGTTGTTGCCATTGTTGTTTAGTTGCTAACTCATGTAAAGACTCTTTACGACCCCATGGACTGTAGCCTGCCAAGCTCCTCTGTCCATTGGATTTCCCAGGCACGAATCCTGGAGTGGGTTGCCATTTCCTTGTTCAAGGGATCTTCTCCACCCAGGGATCAAATCCATGTCTCCTGCATTGGCTGGCTGATTCTTTAAGGCTGAGCCAACAGGGAAGCCCACAATGAAATATATTACTTGGTCAGAAAACAAAAGAACAAAATAATGCCATTTGCAGCAACAAAGATGAACCTAGATAAATGTCATATGTTATCATTCATATGTAGAATCTTATTTTTTTCTTAAAAAAGGTACAAATTAACTTATTCCCCAAACAGAAAGAGACTTACATATATAAAACAAACTTATGGTTACCAAAAGGGAAATGTGGGGGACAGGGATAAGTCAGGAGACTGGGATGTTAACATACACACACTATATACTACATAAGAGAGATAACCAACAAGGCTCTACTGTATAGTATAGGGAACTCTACTCAAAACTCTGTGATAACCTACATGAGAAAATAATCTAAAAAAGAGTGGATATGTGTATGTATATAAATAAATCATTTTGCTCATCACCTGGAACTAACAAAACATTGTAAATCAACTATATTTCAATAAAATTAATTTTAAAAATTAAAAACTGTATTTAAAAACTCTAAAATTGTATCTCCAGTTGGAGACTGCTTCTCTTTCATGTTGCCTCCCTTTTTCCAGAGATCCCAATAGGCAAAAACCATCACTTATCAAGATGTATTGTTGTTTAGTCACTAAGTTATGTCCAACTCTTTGTGACCCCATGGACTGAGCCTGCTAGGCTCCTCTATCCACGGGATTTCCCAGGTAAGAATACTGGAGCAGGTGGCCATTTCCTCCTCCAGGGGATATTTCCAACCCAGGGATCAAACCTGCTCATTTCCTGTATCTCCTGCATTGGCAGGAAGGTGTTGTTTGTTTGTTTTTTTTTAACCACTAAGCCACTATGGAAGCCTATGAAGATTTACAGTTTTCAATATTCAAATAGTTTAACTTTCAATCAGCCCAGCAATGGCAAAGAGCAAGGAAAGCATGTTCCACAAATGCTTCCCCCACCCCCAGCTTTCCCTTGTGACATTTATATAATTAGAAGGATATAATATTTTATATCCATGTCATCATACACCCAGAAGCACTTAGCCACAAAGTACAAACTCATTTTTTATGATTCTTTTTCCTCAGCAGAAATTATTCACTCAAACCCTAACAAGAAATTCAAAAGGTATGGGTTTAACATTACAGATCCTAGGACTTCCCTGGTGGTTCACTAGTTAAGGCTCCAAGTTCCAAATACAGGCAGCCCGGGTTTGACTCTTCCTCAGGGAACTAGATCCCACATGCTGCAACCAGTAAGACTTTGCATGTCACTAGAGATCCTCTATGGCACAACAAAAATCTAAGATCCCACGTGCTGCAACTAAGACTTCGTACAGATAGATGCACAGATAGTTGGATGCATGGACAGACGAATAAATAGATCAATCGATCAACATTAACATTACAGATCCTGGACATATAGTCTGGAATATGACATAGAAGGGCAGTGCAGTTGCCATAAGAGCTAAGTCAAAGAAATGATTGGAGTGTCCCCTCCGGCCTTTATCCCTTCTGTGATTTTTCTAAAGTTTTGCTTCACTCCTGGGAACTGAATGTAACCATTTTCCTCGCATTTGGAAGAGAGAACAGTGTAAAACATTTAACATTCCAGGCCTACTAAGCTTACCTTTGGAAATATGGGGACCCTTTCTCCTGCATCCTGGAGGCAATACAAAAACCAAAAGCTTTTTGGACAGTTTTCCTCAGTTAGCCTGCCTGGCTAAAAGCAGTCAGGGGAAGGAGCAAGCCAACTCTCCTGGTGTTGGATCCATCAGTATCAAATTCCACAGTTACCTTTCACCCCTCACTACAGACAGCAGCCCAGATGCTGTTTCATACCATGGATGACTCCATAGCCACTTAGGTAGGTATCAATGGGTGATAGTGAGGGTCCTTAGCCTACCTGAGTTCTTTATGCCATGCATTCCCCAAAGGAGAAGGTCACTGAATAACTGACACACTCTGCCCTCCAATACAATTGAGACTGTACATGAAATAGGCGTCCTAGCTCTAGAGCTGATCCATGCTAATTAGCCAGGCAAATCAAATGAGCCCTTTATTCCTAAGTTTACACGAAGAAAGGTATGCAAGTAAAAGAGAAGATCATGATGAATAAAACAAACGATTTCTGGAGCAAAACCCCCAGATATATAAAGCTGAAGAGAATACCATTAAACCTTCAAATAAGGAAACATACTATAGAAGAAAACAATCAGAGCAGGTCTCCCCAACACCCTGTTGGGAATGGCTCCACACAGCAACAAGTGAGTTGTGGGCACATAAACCTTCACCTGTATTGACACTCGCTCCCGATTGTTCATATTGTCACATGGGTGCTACCTCCTGTCACATCAGCAGTGGCATTAGATTCTTATAGGAGAACAGACCCTACTGTGAACTGTGCACCTGAGGGATCTAGGTTGTGCTCTCCTTAGAATAATCCTGAAAACATACTCTCCCTCCAAGAGAAAAATTGTCCTCCAGGAAACCAGTCCCAAGTTTCAAAAATGTTGGAGGATGCTGAATTAGACAATGAGAAAAAGTTCTTTCAAATTATTATTAATGCAAAATTTAAAACTTAAGAGGCATCAGGTGCTCAGGTCAAAGCATTCCTGCCTCACCCAGGCTTTGATGGAACGAACTCAGCGCTCTTGCCCCGCCCACAGGCCCCGCCCACCTGGTGACCTCTTCCTTAAGGGACCTAAAGCCCAGGCGCTCACCCTGCACTAACGGTCACCATTTCCTGTCCATCCCAGAGCCCGCACCCAGCCACCTGCCCCGGGGCCCAGAGCCCGCCTCTGGCCGCCGTCATGGGTCACCGTGAGAAGGCTCCGAGGAGGCGGCCAGCACCTCCGCACCCGCTGCTGCCCATCCCGCTGCTGCCCTCGCCGCACCTCCCTCATCCGAGACGCCTTCCGGATGGTCTTGCCACTGCCCGCCATGTTGCCCGCAGCGGCCTGGCAGGGGCGCTACCACTACCGCCCCGAGTGCGAGGCCGCGGCCAACAGCCGCGCCACCCTGGAGCTCCACGCCTCCTTCCAGTGCCTGGCCAGGGTCTGCTCCCTGCACCAGCACCACGACATGGCCCTGGAGCACTTCTCCCGCGTCTTCCTGCTCCGCTCCCAGGAGCACAGCGAGACGGCCGAGAGCCTGATGTTCCTGCAGGACCAGCGTGGGGGCCGCGTCTCCTTCCTGGACACCAGGATGCCCGAGACCCAAGAGCGGGAGAGCGGCCTCCAAGCCACGCAGGACGCCCTGCACCTGGAGAAGAGAGTCAGCCAGAGCCTGCTCGACCTGCACCACCTGGCCACCGAGAGCAGCGACGCCCACCTGTGCCACTTCCTGGAGACGCGCCACTTGGACCAGCAGCTCGAGTTCATCAAGGAGCTGGCGGACCATCTCACCAACGTGTGCAAGATGGGGGCGCCAGAAGGCGGTCTGGCAGAGTACGCTTTTGACAAGCTCACCCTGGACACCAGTGACAAGGAGGAACGAGCCTGGACTGGACTTTCCCCTGAGTCCCGGGTGACTGCCCAAGGTCACCTTGCCTGCCATGCAGACCACAGTGTTGCCCTTGCAGAAAAAGTTCACCTAAGTTTTTTTTTTTTTTTTTTTGCAGTTTTACAAGTTCTTCACATAAAGTTATTTGGTTCCTCAGTAAATAAAGGTCTCTCTGTTTGATTTTTGTGTGCAGCTCTCTCATCTTTTAAACTTTAAAACAGATATCCAGGAATCTTTCTCGGCTACCCAGGTCTGGTCCATATATAGCTCAGGATCTCTGCAGAGGGATGGAGGAGTTCCTGAGATCCTGGAAAACACAGGACCCCCATGAACAAAGTAGGTGGACAGGGTGGGGTGGGCCGTCTGAGACCCTAGTCTATGTGGGTACATGGTAAAATGATATACATATACATATATATATATAAACTAGTACAGCATTCAAAATACTGGTTGTCTTTTAGGGAGAAGTGAAGAATGAGATTGGACAGGGAGTAAAATAAAGGAGTCTTCAACCTTACCTGAAAACTTTTAGCTCAATAGATAATGCAAATGTTAAAGTTTGTTGCTTCTGAGTAGCACCTTGGGTCCTAAACAGCTATGGCAGGGTCTGTCATATCATTGGACAACAATGATACTGGTAACTAAGCCATAGGCTGACTTTCCTATAGACACAGGAGTGACATCCTAGCTCACCATGCTAGTCATGCATATTGCCCTTAAAAAACATCCATCATATATGTTGTTATTCTGTCTGTAAGTCATGTCCAGCTTTGTTAACTCCACAGACTGCAGCACGCCAGGCTTCCTTATCCTTCACCATCTCCCAGAGTTTGCTCAACTTCATGTCCATTGAGTTGGTGATGCTAACAATCTCATCCTCTGTCATCCCCTTCTCCTTCTGTCTTCAATCTTTCCCAGCATCAGAGTCGTTTCTAATGAGTTGGCTCTCTGAATCAGGTGGCTAAATTATTGGAGCTTCAGCTTCAGTCCTTCCATTGAATATTCAGTGTTGATTGCCTTTAGGATTGACTGGTTTGATCGTCTTGCAGTCCAAGGGACTGTCAAGAGTCTTCTCCAGCACCACAGTTCGAAAGCATAAATTCTTTGGCACTCAGCAATTTTTATGGTGCAACTCTCTCTCTCTTTCTCACACACACACACACACACACACACATACACACACACACATTTTTCCCCCTTCCATTGTACCCTTTCTTCCATTAAAGTAATCATATCAGAAAACTCAAACTACCTCAGGAGAAGGGCTGAAAAATATGTGGTCAAGGTTAAGGTCAAATTTTTGTTTCTGAATAAAAAATAAAATAAGACTCCCCAAATGTTAAGCCAGTGATTTCAGCTCCTTTAAAGAAAGTAGGTGAGTGAGGGTGAGTTGAGGCTGGGAGACAAGTTAGGAGACATGGTAGCAGGGCAGAGAGACAGTGGTGGCTGGAAATAGAGTGGTCACTGAGGAAGAGACCTTTGCACGTTCCGGATGGATTTTGGACAAGGAGACAAGATTTGCTTATGGGATAGAGGAGAAAAATGGGAAATGGTGGGAAATAATCTCCATTCCAGTTTTTTCACTTAATCACCTGGGTTGAAGTGTTGCTATTAATTAATCTGGGGACATTCGCGGGGAGATGAAAAGGATGTGGAAAGGCATGTCATGTAAGTCTCAGACGCCTATTAGATGTGCAAGTGGAAATACCAAGCAGGCAGCCAGAAAACTGAAATTGAAGCTCATGTGGAAGTCAAGCACTGCTCTGAGGGGCATTTCTGGGGCTAGATCTTGGTGTGCCCTCCCACCTCTTGATTTTAAGGAAGCTTACAGCAAATTTAATCAAAGAAATCAGAATATACAGAAACAAATGAAAACAGAAAAGAACAAATAATGGTTTAGCCATTAAAACACCTTCAGTTTCTTCTCAAGGGCTTTATATAATATTCTGAAATATGTCCTTGACTTGTCTTGCAGTTACTAAAACCCCACCATGTAGAAAAAGTTAACTACATGCTGGCCACAAGAATGTATAACCCAGACCTGCTGAAACCAGAAGGCTCATGACTGAGATTCCTGAAAACATCACCCTGTTACCTCACCGTCAATGGATCAGAGAATTGAGCACAAGGTGATCATGCACCCTGAGACCCTTAGCCTCACACTGTTGTTAAAAACCTTCTGGTGAAAGCAGCTGGAGAGCTGGGGTCTTCTCAGCATGAGCTGCTGGTTCTCTTTGCCTGGCCTGCAACAAAGGTTTTACTCTCCCTTATGCAACCTGTGCCAGTAGATTGGTTTCACTGTGTTTTGGGGGAGTCAACCCCAGGGTGGTTGAGTAACAAGGTGAGATAACAGTACTGAAAATAAACATAGGGGAGCCAACATCTTCTTGAGAGTGCTGGACTCACAGGACTGGATAAACTAACTACTGGACAAGAAGATAAGCAGAGTCCTGGAAGATTAAGTGACAGATCACAAAGGTCAGGCCACCTAGGCTTTCTAGTTAGATATCTTTGGTACTGAAGTAGTTTATATGGTATCTAATGTGTCATGAGCTCATTTAACCAACCTAGGCCTACTTAGCCAGTTCATCTAATTAACAAGTGCTGCCCACTGTCTGTGTACAGGAAGCAGCTTATGTGATGCAGGGCTACGTGGGTTGCTCTGTAGTACAGGTGTCTATAGTCAAAGCTATGGTCTTTGCAGTAGACATGTATGGATGTGAGAGTTGAACCATAAAGCAGGCTGAATGCTGAAGAATTCATGCTTTCAAACTGTGGTGCAGGAGAAGATTCTTGATAGTCCCTTGGACAGCAAAGAGATCAAACCAGTCAATCCTAAGGAAAATCAGTCCCGAATATTCACTGGAAGGACTGATGCTGAAGCTCCAACATTTTGGCTACCTGATGCGAAGAGGTGACTCACTGGAAAAGACCCTGATGCTAGGAAAGGCTGAGGGCAAGAAGAAAAGGGGGCGACAGAGGATGACGTGGTTGGATGGTGTCACTGACTCAATGGATATGAGTTTAAGCAAACTCCGGGAGATAGTGAAGGACAGGGAAGCCTGGCCTGCTGCAGGCCACGGGGTTGCAGAGTTGGACATGCCTTAGCAACTGAACAACAATCTCAACAACTTCCCAAGTCTAGAGGAAGGGATTCTACATGATAAGGAGGAAAGTCTTCCACATCTTGCTTGTCTCAACAAGATCCACACCTGTCCTCTCTTCTCACAGTCCCATCCGTTCCTCATCTCTCCATCTGCTCATCCAGTGGATTCCATGCCAAGGGCTCCAAATTCTTGCTACTCAAAGTAAGCTCCCTAACACCAAGAATACTGGCTTCATTTGGGAGTTTGCTAGAAAGGCAGATTCTTAGCCAGACCCCAGACCAAGTGAATCAGAATCTGTACTTGAATGGAATCCCTAGTGATTCATGTACAAGGTAAAGTTTGAGAAGCACTGATCTACAGAATCTTCTCAGCTCTCTCCAGGCTCAACTTCTACTAAAAGTAGCTGTACCAAAACAGTTTCTAAGAGAGTAAAAATTCACCACTGTGTACCTTACTCTTCAACACATCACCTGGTGACCAGGAAAACAGTGTTCCTGTCAACTCATCAGCAGGCTCTATTTGCCACTGAATTGGTCCAGTTGGCAATTATGAGTCAGCTTCGTTTGTTTTAGCTACCATCAGTGTATTCTAGACTTTTTGGCTCTCAACCACGTTATTTATTGTTATTATTATTATGCTCCTAATTCTCAGAACTCTTATTCTCCTTGGCGCTCATATATGTGGTGATGGGTTAACTGATGGATGAAGATAAATAACGATGTCTTTCCAAGGCACCTCAAATACCCACTCTTAAGGTTCTGAGGGAGGCTGGACTTTCAGAATGGTGATGTGAGGAGTGTGGGAAAATCTTACCCATGGACTTACATAGACTAAGCTGGGGAAGTTGGAACAGATGATCTGCAGTTCTGCCTGCATACAAGTTGTCTCAGTGAATGCTGAAGATGAGGGCAGATCCCACATCTGCAATCCATTTATGGAGCTATTCTGAATGGAATCCAGATAACTGAACAAGGCAGAGAGAATCTGGGAGATAGTAAAAGACAGGGAAGCCTGGAGTGCTGCAGTTCACGGGGTTGCAAAGAGTGGGACATGACTTACTGACTGAACAACAAGAGAGAATTAAAATAAAAGCAAAGCTTGCTTTATAAAACTTATACAATACACTTGAAACGAACACAACATTGTAAATTAACTACACTCCAATATTTTTCTAAAGTTATACTGGCTCGATTTATATGAACCATTGATAGGTCACATAAAAAATAAGAGAAAAATAAGCATCACTGATTATTAGGGATGATGGTTAAGACTGAAAGACAAGGGGATATTTCAATAGGAAGCAGTTGTTCACAGCTGGCATCGAATGAGGGTGATGGACACCAGAATCTTTCTGTGTTTGTTTATTTTTACCATTATCTTTGAGTTAAAAAGGCAGAAACTGGACTTTCTTATAATTCATTAACATTATTTGACAAAATGTCAGGAATTTTAATAGAGCAAAAGGATGAAGTAAATCATGAACACATTCAAATATGTATATTCCTTCAATATATCCTTCTTTTCACTATCTACTGAAATAATTTTTAAATGCTTTGAGTTTCTTCCCAATTCATTGTTATTTTTTCAGTCTTGGAAAACTCATTCGGTCATAGATTTAAGATTTTGTGTGTGCTTCTGAGGGAGCCAAATCGACTGCCATAAACCGACCTGATGTGTAGCACCAATGCTCATGGCTGTACTGGAATATCCTTTTAGTTTTGTTTTTTGTTAAGGATGGGCTCCATTTTAAGAGAGAGAAGCAAAATGCACATAGAGAAAAACCTAGTTGAGTTTTCACTGCTCAATTTTCGGAGTTCAGTATAAAATATTGTAAGACAAAACAGATAGATAAAAGGTTTCCTTTAAAATAATTTATAAAATAAGCTATTCCATGCTTCCCAATTCTGTAGTCATTTATATTTTAAGTTTATGGTCTTTTCTAATTTCATTTATTCAATGTTTATTTCTAAGCCCCTCTATAAAATAGAGAGGGAGAAAGGAGGAAGAGGAAAACAACAGAAAGAAAAAACAGGAATTTTGATATAAAGTAGACATGATTACTTTTACTTATTTAAAGATTGCTTTCATCTCACTTTTTGTTTGATTCTCTCATACATAGTCACCTACATAAGCCAATTACAAACTGTTTTCAGAGTAAGAAAGCAGTGACTCACATTTTCTGAAAACAGACACATACTTCCTTCAATCTTTTTCTTCCTCTGCCATTAGGAATTCCTGTCTCTCCACCTTGAAACTTAACCTTTAAGACGTCACAATCTTTACAAAAAAAAACACACACCAGGCTCACATTTTGTATTATTATCTCAGTAATAATAATAAAAACATGTATAATATAAGACTACTATATTAACCAGGGTTGAGTAAAGACATCTGGCTTGTAGGATATTTTTAAACTGTATTTTGTTATAATTACTGGAAAAATATCATTTGTCTGGGCCATCTGTGGTGTGGTAAAAATAATCTTGCTTTACAGAAGGAGCTTTTTAATTTGCAAGGATTAAAATAAGGACCTTAGATGTGTGTGGTGTAGACAGATCTCTGTGTTATGTAATATATGCAGAGGTCTTGAAATGCACTATGAATGCGGTTTCCTCTCCCTTTTACTCAACTGATCTCAAGGAACCTGAAGGGATGCCCTTATTGAGGACAGCCCTTCCCTATGTCCAGTTACACTCACTATTGTACGAGATGATGAGGGAAGTCTTGGGAGATGGAGAGATCATAAGTATCAGGCCACCCATGCTTTCTAAGCAGATTTCTTTTGCAATGAAACAGCTCCTATGGTATCTAATGTGTCATGAGCTCATTTAACAAACCGAGGTCTACTCAACCAGTTCACCTAATTAACAGGTGCGCTCTACTGTCTCTGTACACGGAGTCAGGTGATCTGAACGCACACTCAAGACTCAGGGCTGGTGGGCTGCTCTGTTGTAGTTCCTTTCTCATTGGGAGATGAATGTGTACACCAAGAATAACCTGTGTTCTTTACGATATTCCTAACACTACTTGACAAGTTCAGATAGCTGGATAATTTAATTTCCAGTTAAAGCAATACAAACAGTATAAGAGAGAGTAGCTCATATGAAAACTGAGTTGTGTGCTTTGTTGTGATTCCATAAAGGTGAGAGGAAACATCATCAAACTAAAAGTGAGAAGAGCAATGTTAACGTTTATAAATAATTCAAAAGAAATCTAGGTGGAGGCTACACCCAGGGTGACTCCTTAGTATCTTGAGTTTATTTTCTAATTAAAATTAATCAAACAGATAATCTGAATAGGCCAATATCTACTAAGGAAAAAAGGACCAATAGTTAATCACCTTTCAAGACAGAATGCCCCAGGTCTAAATGAGTTCAGAATTCTACCAGAATTCTAAATGGGATGAATTCTACCAAGTTTTTAAGAACAGATTGTATCAATGTTTCTACAATCTATTCGAGAAGACAGAAGCTGAGGGAATACTTCCTAACTCATGCTATGAGGGCAGGAGTATCCTAATGCCAAAATCAAACAAGGACATTAAAAGAAAACAACAGACTAACATCCCTCATGAACATACAGGCAAAAATTCCCAACAAATATTAGCAGATCAAATACAACAACATATTAAAAAGAAACCTTATATGTCAAAACTTATTTTGTAGAGGTAGGCCCTTATACAGTGATAGGCCCAAATCAACTTCAGTATTGGAAACGATGTCCTCCACTCTAGAGAAGCAAGCCCATATCAGATAGAGTTCACATCCGAGCAAATTGCTAACCCTAAAATAGTTTCATGACCACATTTTTTAATGTGAAAAACAGCACACTTATGAAAGGCATATACCAGTATAAACAATGATAATTCAGTGAGCATTTGCATGTTTGGCACCTAATTTAGAACAGAGTATACTGACTGTGTGGATCACAATAAAATGTGGAAAATTCTGAAAGAGATGGGAATACCAGACCACCTGATCTGCCTCTTGAGAAACCTATATGCACGTCAGGAAGCAACAGTTAGAACTGGACATGGAACAACAGACTGGTTCCAAATAGGAAAAGGAGTACATCAAGGCTGTATATTGTCACCCTGTTTATTTAACTTATATGCAGAGTACATCATGAGAAATGCTGGACTGGAAGAAACACAAGCTGGAATCAAGATTGACAGGAGAAATATAAATAACCTCAGATATGCAGATGATACCACCCTTATGGCAGAAAGTGAAGAGGAACTAAAAAGCCTCTTGATGAAAGTGAAAGTGGAGAGTGAAAAAGTTGGCTTAAAGCTCAACATTCAGAAAACGAAGATCATGGCATCCGGTCCCATCACTTCATGGGAAATAGATGGGGAAACAGTGTCAGACTTTATTTTTCTGGGCTTCAAAATCACTGCAGATGGTGACTGCACCCATGAAATTGAAAGACGCTTACTCCTTGGAAGGAAAGTTATGACCAACCTAGATAGCATATTCAAAAGCAGAGACGTTACTTCGCCAATAAAGGTTCGTCTAGTCAAGGCTATGGTTTTTCCTGTGGTCATGTATGGATGTGAGAGTTGGACTGTGAAGAAGGCTGAGCGCCGAAGAATTGATGCTTTTGAACTGTGGTGTTGGAGAAGACTCTTGAGAGTCCCTTGGACTACAAGGAGATGCAACCAGTCCATTCTGAAGGAGATCAGCCCTGGGATTTCTTTGGAAGGACTGATGCTAAAGCTGAAACTCCAGTACTTTGGCCACCTCATGCGAAGAGTTGACTCATTGGAAAAGACTCTGATGCTGGGAGGGATTGGGGGCAAGAGGAGAAGGGGACGACAGAGGATGAGATGGCTGGATGGCATCACTGACTCGATGGATGTGAGTCTGAGTGAACTCCAGGAGTTGATGGACAGGGAGGCCTGGCGTGCTGCGATTCATGGGGTTGCAAAGAGTTGGACACAACTGAGTGACTGATCTGATTTGATACCCTCAAATATGCAGATGCCACCACCCTTATGTCAGAAAGCAAAGAGGAACTAAACAGACTCTTGATGACTGTGAAAGAAGAGAGTGAAAAAGCTGGCTAAAACCTCAACATTCAAAAAGCGAAGATCATGGTATCTGTCCCATCACTTCATGGCAAGTAGATGGGGAAACAATGGAAACAGTGACTTTATCTTTTAATTTTTGGGGCTCCAAAATCACTGCAGATGGTGACTGCAACCATGAAATTAAAAGACGCTTCCTCCTTGGAAGAAAAGCTATGACAAAGCTAGACAGTGTATTTAAAAGCAAAGACATTACTTTGCCAACAGAGGTCTGTATAGTAAAAAATGCTTTTTCCAGTAGTCATGTATAGATGTGGGAGCTGTACCATAAAGAAGGCTAAGCACTGAAGAATTGATGCTTTTGAACTATGTTGCTGGAGAAGACTCTTGACAGTCCCTTGGACTGCAAAGAGATCCAACAAGTCCATCCTAAAGGAGATCAGTCCTGGGTGTTCATTGGAAAGACTGATGTTGAAGCTGAAACTCCAATACTTTGGCCATCTGATGTGAAGAGCTGACTCATTTGAAAAGACCCTGATGCTGGGAAAGATTGAGGGCAGGAGGAGAAGGGGATGACAGAGGATAAGATGGCTGGATCGCATCACCAAGTCAATGGACATGAGTTTGAGCAAACTCTGAGAGATGACGCAGGACAGGGAAGCCTGGCATGCTGCAATCCATGGGGTTGCCAGAATGAGACACGATTGAACAATAACAAATTATCAGTACCTCAGAGTCACCTGAACACTCGTGCCTGACCTCCCCTTCCTCTAATCAATCTAGAATTACTCACAGTGCAAATGCATATTACTTATTCTCTTGCTCTCACTCTATATGTTTAACATCAATTACCTGTTTTTCATTTTAGCTTATTTAGTAGTGTATGAATATAATACTCCTCCAACATATTTTTCTGTGTGTGTTTTTTGAACTTCATACTGATGCATGCAGCTGCTGTACTGTTTTTCTGTTGTATAAGATTCCAGTGCATCTTCTTCCAATGAATAAATTAGTCCTTTCTCCCATGGAAGCCCCTTGGGCCGATTCTAGTTTTTGCTTTTAGGAGCAATGCTGCTCAGGACATTCTGTAAGCATGGTTTAGTGCTTCTTTGTGACCATTACATGCGAAATACTGGAACTGTGGGTTATTAACTAGGCTCTTGTTTATTTTATTGAACATACCAAACTGTTCTCCCCCGATGCTGTGTGAAGTTGAGTATGAGTTACTCCAGTGCTTCATGAACACTTGGTATTTTCCAAATGTTTAATTTTTACAGTTTTCTGTGAATGTTTAGCATATAGCCTGGCATAGTGAAACCAGCAGACTGTCAGAATAGTGATATTGTAACATCATTCTATTTCTGTTTACTCAGCAGAGCCGTGAAAATTTGGGACTCATTCCATATATACAGCAGCACAGCTTTCAACCTAGAAAGTGACAGAGAGTGAGTCTGTGTGGAAATACGAAATTATCTGAGGCTAGTACAGCCTATTGGGGTTCCCTGGTAGCTCAGTGGTAACGAATCCACCTGCCAAGCAGGTGACACAGGTTTGATCCCTGGATTGAGAAGATCCCCTGGAGAAAGGCATGGCAACCCACTCCAGTATTCCTGCCTGGAAAATCCCATGGACCGAGAAGCCTGGAGGGCTACAGGCCATGGGGTTGCAGAGCGTCAGATGCAATTTAGCGACTGAACATGTTACAGCATGTTACATTGAATATTCCTACCTGAAGGGACCATTGCCAGAAGACAGCATAAATACACTATCCAGAAGCGGGAATAAATATTTAGTAACACTGTCCTGGTCAAAGATTGTAGAGAGTGCTTTAATATTATCCTGCACAATCTAGTTTTAAGACAGAGCTCAATTGTATTCTAAAAGCTGGATGTCTCATAAAATTCAAACATGTTCTTCTCACCTATATTAATACCTGTAAGGAGAATGTTAAAAGACGAAAATGTGTTTCAGTCTGGTCTGGAAAAAATAAAAAGGTTTCAGTTGAGTCTTTTCAATATTAAATAACTTTTTTGCCACTTTAATGTAAAGAAAGGTTGATAAATATGCTACTAACAGTTAAGGCCTCTTCTACAATAATTTATTTCAAAAGTGTATTTATCCCATTCAAGAGACATGTGAATGATCTTTGCAGTACCCCTTTTCTGTTGTTTTTTTTTTTTTGATTTGGCTGTGCCGGGTCTTAGTTGCAACATTCAATATCTTTAGTTGCAGCACGTGGAATCTAGTTCCTTGACCAGGGATTGAACCTGGGCCCCCTGTATTGGGAGTGCAGAGTCTTATCCACTGGACCACCAGGGAAGTCCCTGTAGGGTCTGTTAATAAATGCTTTAGAACAGGTCCACAGCACATTATTAGCACCTGCTTCAAACATGGAGAAGGTAGACAAAAATAATTAAGGCTCCTATGAATCTCTTAGAATCTGTGTTCTCATTATTCAAGTTTCTTAAATCATTCATACATGTTACCTCAATTTAAAACACATCTTCCATTTCTCATTCAGATTTGCCCTCAAGTAGGACTAGAACAAATGTGCAACACTTAACCCGGAGTGAGCAGCAGGCATAGAACTGTCAGGGGCAGTGGTAACAAAATTCCTAGAGCAGTACGTGTCACTGAAGCCTAGAATGATCTGGTATTAATTTTAGACAGATTTTAAGTATGAGATGTAGTGTAACCAAGTTTCTGACAGATAATTTTCTGCTCCACCTTTCAAATTAATGTACTGATGCTAAAACTTGCTTGGAAATGAATTTTACTTGTCATCAGAGATGTAGAAAATTCCAACCACATGTGGCATTTTCCTCCTGTCAAGATGGAAATTTCATCTAAATTCTGCCACCGCAGATCCTTAAGGATCCAAAAGGACCACTTCCAGAAACTGTGATGAGACCTGACCCCTGATCTGTCCTGGGGTAAGGAGTCTTGCAATTCATGCTCACTTGGGTGCTGTGCGGGGATTTGTTAGAGGTTGGTTCCATCATAGCCACTGGTCACAAATTAGTCTACTGGGTCACAAAGAGTCCTACACACCTGAAGCAATTGAGCACACATGCACATGTGCTAAGATTTTTATATATATCTTTTTACCAGGCACAGGTACCCAAATACACTAGGGGCTCAGATGGCCCACCCTACCCTCTTACCTAGTTTGTTTATGAGGGGAAGATGGATTTTGTGTTTTCCAGGCTCCCATGGATTACCTTCTCCCTCCCTCTCTGGAGATCCTGAGCTGCATGTGGATGTTGCCTGGGTACCTGGAGAGATGCCTGGATCCTTGTTTTAAAACTTAAAAGGTGAGAGATTTGCACACGTGAATCAGAGACCTTTATTGATGCATCAACTAATAACTTTAGTGTCAATACAGGTGAAGATTTACCTGCTCACTCACTCTCTGCTGTGTTGATCCATTCCTAACAGGCCACAGAACCTCTCTCACCCCAAGTCTCAGAGATTGCCTCCTACATTTTCTTGGGAACTTTCATAGTTTCGTTTTTATTTGCTTTATATATGCTCAGTTAATTTTTCTGTCCTAAAAGGAATGAGGTAAGGTTTCTCACTTTTTATTTTTTGCAGATGTATTAATATTGTGATTGTTCCAACAGCATTTGCTAAAAAGAATATCTTTCCTTATTGAATGGCCTTTCATCTTTGTCAGAGTTTAATTGCCCACAGAGATGTGGGCTTATTTCGGTTCTACTCATCTATGTTTCAGGTACATTCATTTATGTGAAACTTTTTTCATCATCATACAGTTGTAAATACACTGATTTTATAGTAAGGTTCAAATTTGATGGTGTGAGTTTTCAAAGTTTTTAAAGATTTTTTTCAGATATTTACTTTTCTTGCCATTGTATATTAGGTTAAACATTAACTTGTCTAGTGCTTGGATTTTTATTCAAATTGTGCTGAATAGATAGATCAGTTTTGTGGAAAGCTGATATGACAACACTGACTATGGACATAGTATACCACTTCATCTATAACAGAAAACTCCATCACATTAAGAAACACTCTAGATGAGAACAAAAGAAACTGCAGCACATGGGTGATTGTAGGTCAGCAGTGAGATGAAGAGCTACTCTGGGAACAGCACGCATGTCAGCCTGCCCTGCCCTGCCTCCTACCTATACTGGGCACAAGGACCTGTGCCATTTGACCACCTTTCATCTCCCCAAACTTGCACTCCAAAGACACTGAATGAGGTTAAGAAAATTGCAGACCTGTACAGAAGGGAAACATCAGGACACAGCTACCTCCAAGGGGAAAACATTTGCCTTCCTATGTCTGAAATAACATCTTTATCTTGGCAACAGTGAGTGTCCTTAGCCTACCTGAGTTCTCCATGCCATGCATTCCCCAAAGGAGAAGGTCACTGAATAACTGACACACTCTGCCCTTCCACACAGAGGAAACTATACCTCTTCTCCCTCCTGCCTTTCATCTGCATTTTTTTTTAGGGACAGTGGCTAAATTCATGAATGTGTACCATATTCAGATGAAACAGGGAAATACATTTTATGCACAGATCTTCCTCAATTTGTCATGGGGTTCCATCCCAATAAATCCTTCATGAATTGAAAATACTCTAAATAAAAAATGAATGCTAAATACCTGACTATCAACATGAGCATCATAGCTTAATGTAGGCTTCCTTAAATGCAATAAGAACACCCACGTAGCCTACTATTGGGGAAAATACTCTAACACAAGGCCTGTTTATACAAAAGTGTTAAATATCTCATGATATTTACTGAACACTAAACTGAAAGTGAAAAACAGAATGCTTGTGCAGGGACAGGGTGCTTTAAGTGCATTGGTTGTTTACCTTCATGATCCTGTTGTAGGAAGGGGGGCCCCCTCGAGGGCCTGAAGAGTGGGCTCGTGTCTAACACTCAGAAAAGAATTGTCCAAGGAGACACGTGCTGACAAAGCAAGAGACTTTATTAGAAGAGGGCACGTGGGCAGAGAGCAGCAGGGTAAGTGAACCCAGGAGAACTGCTCTGCCACGTGGCTCGCAGTCTCAGGTTTTGTGTTGATGGAATTAGTTTCCGGGTTGTCTTTGGCCAATCATTCTGACTCAGTCCTTCCTAGTGGCGCACACATCACTCAGCCAAGATGCATGCTAGCGAGAGGGATTCTGGGAGGTAGATGGACACGTGGTGTCTCCTTTTGACCTTTCCCAAACTCTTTTGATTGGCGATGGCTTATTAGTTCCATGTTCCTTATCAGGACCTCCTGTCATAAAACAACTCATGCAAACGGTTACTAGAGAGCCTACCCAGGGTGGGCAGCTTCAGTCAGTGTGCTTCCCCTAAAAACCCTGTGATTGCCTGGAAGCCATGGGCCAGCATCACAAGAGAGGACACAGGGCATATTGCTAGCCTAGGACAAGATCCAAATTCAGAATTTCAAGTACAGTTTATGTAAAGAGGAAGGGTTCATTTTGACTCCATGCTGAATCTATTTCTATGACTCTAACCCTTGTTTTGGCCATTTGAGTAACTTCTCTCTGTGTGTGCAGCAGTGTGATGGAAACTTTGGCCATCCTTTACTCTTGATTTCCCTTGCAGAAGACCGACGAACACAGTCAGTCACTGGAAAGCAATTTTTATCACCAAGACACAGCTGCATTTTCCTCTTGATTAGCAGTCTTGCTGCAAGCTTTGCAGCAGAAATAGATCATCCAGAAGCATGAAGACAAACATTATCTCTTCTGTGTTAGTTTATTAGAACAGAGAACACAGGTCACAGATCATCCATGTTGTGCTGGACAAACATTCTGACATCCCAGGTGGACAAATGACCCGTGAAGCCATCCAATCCATTCTTTCTCTTCACCACTTACTCTCTGCTGTTTCCAATATAGAGCAAATTTAGCCATCCTGTTTCATTATTTACCATGCTACTTTTCCAAATCTGCCCAACCAAAGGCCCCACCCAGGACAAGCAAGCAAGGAGCTGAGCAGGGGAGTAGCAGTGAGTACTGTTTTGTTAACTTCCCAATCCCTACTCCCTCCTTCCTCTCTTGAATGTTAATCAAATCAGAGGGAAGTTCCTTTGTTTTCTCCTAGTTAGGATATTAGGGAAGAAGATTCTTTGGCCTAAATTAATTCTGCTTATTTGTAAAACAAATAAGAGCTCAGGTTGTTGGAAGGGAATATAACTTCCTGTGAATTCCCATAAAAATTCAAGTTTAAATGGCTCCTTAGAAGTTTTGCAAGAGAACAGACCATATATGCAGACAGACACCAATATACTAGAGGAACAGATCAACCTACACTAAAATTAAACTCACTCCCAGCTGTTAGGTGAAGGGGAACAGAATATGCTACCCCAAGGTCTGCCTCTTGGGCATAAGGCTTATCTAGAGCTGAGCATATTTAAGGAACAGCAGACACAGGAGAAGCTCTGAAAACATTTGGTAAGACACGTACATTTACATTCATAAAGAAAATATCCACTTGGTATGTCTCCCTCTCTATAATAGGAATGGGAGGATGACTAAATGTCTGTAAACTCTTATGTATGGACAAGGTACCAACTTAAAATTTGCATGACAACCTTAGCTTTGTTTATTGTGTTTTTCCTGATCACCTCCCCTAAGTGTCTCCCCCACCTTCAATATCTTTTGTCTTCAGATGGTATTTAAGGCAGTGACTTTAGCTATTATTTCAGGAAGTTACTTAGTTGTCCTGAGTATCTCACATGTATACATTGTACGAGAACAGAGTTTACCACCCCAGAATATGTCTCTGGCATATTCATTACTTTACGGAGAAGGCAATGGCAACCCACTCCAGTAATCTTGCTTGGAGAATCCCATGGATGGAGGAGCCTGGTAGGTTGCAGTCCATGGGGTCGCTAGGAGTCAGACAGGACTGAGCGACTTCCCTTTCACTTTTCACTTTCATGCATTGGAGAAGGAAATGGCAACCCACTCCAGTGTTCTTGCCTGGAGAATCCCAGGGACGGGGGAGCCTGGTGGGCTGCCGTCTATGGGGTGGCACAGAGTCGGACATGACTGAAGCGACTTAGCAGCAGCAGCAGCAGCAAGCTGTTCCTTATTTTCAGAAACAGCAAACAGGGGAGAAACTCTGAAAAACAAGAAGGATTTACCCTTATGTACTGCAGATGGTGATTGCAGCCATGAAATTAAAAGACGCTTACTCCTTGGGAGGAAAGTTATGACCAACCTAGATAGCATATTCAAAAGCAGAGACATTACTTTGCCAACAAAGGTCCCTCTAGTCAAGGCTATGGTTTTTCCAGTGGTCATGTATGGATGTGAGAGTTGGACCGTGAAGAAAGCTGAGTGCCGAAGAATTGATGCTTTTGAATTGTGGTGTTGGAGAAGACTCTTGACAGTCTCTTGGACTGCAAGGAGATCCAACCAGTCCATTCTAAAGGAAATCAGTCCTGGGTGTTCAATGGAAGGACTGATGCTAAAGCTGAAACTCCAATATTTTGGCCACTTTATGCGAACATTTGACTCATTGGAAAAGACTCTGATGGTGGGAAGGATTGGGGGCAAAAGGAGAACGGGACGACAGAGGATGAGATGGCTGGATGGCATTACCGACTTGATGGACATGAGTTTGAGTGAACTCCGGGAGTTGGTAATGGACAGGGAGGCCTGGTGTGCTACGATTCATGGGGTCGCAAAGAGTCGGAGACGACTGAGAGACTGAACTCAACTGAACACTTTTCAGTATTTCTAATTTCCTGCAATGTAGTTATGTATCTCTCATAAATTTAAGAGCGCAAAAAATACATTTGGGAAATACTGAGAAAATTTTAGAGGGCTTCCCTGGTGGCTCGGTAGTAAAGAATACACCTGCCAATGCAGGAGACATGGGTTCGATCCCTGGTCTGGAAAGATCCCACACGCCACAGAGCAACTAAGCCTGTGTGCCACAACTACCGAAGCCGGGGCACCCTACAGCCCATGCTCTGCAAAAAGAAAAGCCACTGCAATGAGAAGCCTGCACACCAGGACTAGAGAGCAGCCCCTGCTCGCTACAACTAGAGAAAAGCCTGCACAGCAATGAAGACCCAGCACAGCCAAAAATAAACAGAAATTAATTAAATGAAAAGAATTTTTGAAAAAGAAAAAAATTAGAGCATTAAATAACTGGATTTTACCCTAAATGACTAAATAACCTAACTTTTCTATTGTCTCTACATGTAAAATATTAAATTGAGAATGAAATGATAATGTTCCCATCAAAATATTGCCTTTCTCATTATATCTACTATTTTATCAAATATATATATATGTAAAACCCTATATCATATACTGGACAAAGCTTTCTTGGAACATACAAAATTATAAAACAACAAGAAGTTAAAATGACTTGTTAGAGATTTTTTTCTTCATGTAGTTTCAGGACAACATAGAATATCTTGGGGTCAGAAATGCCAGTGTTGTAATTGTTAGACAATAACCCTGATATAATGCCTGAAGATCATTTCTAAGGAATTATACTTCAAATCTTGAGTCAACTTTTGTATTCACTTTAAGTTTAGCATCCCAAAGCCCATTGGCATAGGCAGTAAAAGTGATTTCTTTCAGAATTAAGATTGGTTTCAACCCTCTGTAGGTAGATCAATATTCCACAAGTATTTCTGCAAATTCCTGGTATGGAGGGCATTTCTAATGGCCAGTCATGCTTCTGATTTCCTCCCTTCACTGTATTCTTATCTTCTGGCCCATGTCTCAGAATTGCTCCTTCATCTCCAACTTCCTTCTGTGCTTAATATGGTACACAGTGCTCTTTTCTTTGGCCTGAAGCAAGTGCGAATACAGACAATGTGTTTAGACAGAATTCTGCTGAAAAACCTATCTAACTACGAAATAGCAAGTTGTTCCAATTCAATGAGATCTATTTGTCTCTTAGCACCTTGTCAGAAGAGATTTTCCCCAAAGGGCTTCTTGACATTTTGCTGAGTCATCTCACTGTATTACACTGAACACAATGATGCTTCCCCATAGCTATTTCCCCAAAATCTAGTTACAGAGATATTCACCTCAACTGCAACAGCAACAACAAAATGCTATTGATACCTTTTCAGTGCCAAGAACTATGAAGACAGGAAGTCCTAAAAATAGGAGAAAGTTATTCGTTGCAGATAAAGTAAAGCAATTTTTTGAGGCCATCTAAAGGTGAAATGGGACAGCAATGATGCATTCATTCTGAGGTATGTTGGCACTGTGCTAGGCTCTCAGGATGTTGTTTTGGATGAAACAGCAAAAGCCCATGCACTTGCATAATTTATTCTCTAGGGAGACAAGTTATCCTATAAATAGGCAAGTTAACAGCTATGATGAGTGCTGTATAGAGTGTAAGTTTTTGTTAAAGCTATAAAACTTTAAAAAGTTTAAGTGCAGGAAACCTAATTTCAGTTGAAAACTTAAGGAAGGCCTCTGTGAGACATAATCATGCACAGCATGTCTTCAAGGATGAGAAGAAGCTGGGCACGGGATGGACAAGGAGGAAGATGGACAAAGGGCCTGAGGTAAGAACTCTGGGTGGTTGAGGGAATGAAAGAAGGCCAGGTGTGAGAAGCACAGGGAGGACGTTAGCAGGACGATGCAGGGCAAGGAGTTTGTGGAGGAAGACAGAGGTCAGCTCCTGAAGGACGTGAGATAATATTTTTAGTATAATGGGAAATCCATGAAGCATTCTGGGGAGAAGGTGACATGATCCAGTTGACATCGTAAGGAAATCACTCGATAGTTTAGGAAGACTAGATCGAAGAACAGCAATGAATAACAGTTATTTTCATAAATCTAGAAACATTTATGAAATTGGGGACAAAGTACACATATTAGATATAAGAAAACGGACCTGTTAGGGAAGAGGTGTCAGAAAATAGATACAACTTTTCTAATGAGAGAAGTGTCTATTAGGAGCATGAGAATTCTAGAATAAAATTCCTAGAAGACAATGCATATATGAACTTTTTTGAGTAAGTACAGGTATCAACTACCTGAAATACCTTTTTCCATGTGATCATCAAATGGAACATCTAAATCTAATAATCCCATGTATCACAGCTATGTAAGGTCACTCAGAGGGAAGTTCATGGGGGCAAGGCCCAAAACTGCAGGTCTAATCTACACCACCGTTGCCTTCACATATCTCCACACAGCTGATTGTGTGACTGCCATGGTGAAGAATATGGCTTCTAAATTTGAAACTATTAATATATCACCCAGAATACTTATTACTAAATGTGTACTAGTCACTGTATAAATTACATAAATCTTCTGTGCAAGGGCCACTGAGATGGTAGACAGACAATATGTGCTGCACTAGTGGCATATAAACACTGTCAGTACCAACCACTCGGTGAATATGATTAAATATATTATAGATTCAGTAGGCGCTTTTTAATCAAATTTACACATTTTAAGAAATAAGTGAATAGGTTGTACAGATTATAATAAAGAGGAAGTGATAGAGAAGTGCTGTTTACTAAAATTCTTTTTATACATGATAGCAAGTGAAAGAGAAAGTCATTCAGTTGTGTCCGACTCTTTGCGACCCCATGGACTATACAGTCCACGGAATTCTCCAGTCCAGAATACTGGAGTAGGTAGCCATTCCCTTCTCCACGGGATCTTCCCAACCCAAGGATTGCACCCAGGTCTCCTGCATTGCAGGAAGATTACCAATTGAGCTATCAGGGAAGCCCACTAATCTTTGATCACAACCATATATATGAATTTTCTTCTAAAGTTACTCAGGCTTAACCAAAGCAACAAGCAAAATTTTAGCTGAAGATTACAGTCTCCCTCAGTTGTGGGATGGATTAATATGGCTAACAGCAGACTATGATCATTTAAGGCCTCTTTATGTTGGGGATAATTAAACCATACTAAGAATAATCAGATTAATTACACTAGGAAACTGGGATGCATGCCTTATGAATAAGGACAATAAAAAATTTCCTTTAAAGATAAGAGTTGGTAAAGAAGAGACTAAATCAGATGACCTTGGCATACAGTGGGCCAAAGCTGATGGAAATTTTTGACTTAAATTGTTATGTATGATCTTACTAGTACAACTCACTATATTACTTGTATTCTGCCTGTTTTTCAATATCATTGTTTCTGGTATTACCAAATGTGTGACCAAACCAATGATAAAAATAATAACTAGGTGGCTTGAAGAGGTTGATCAGGTATACAGTCCTATTTGAGATCAATGATTGCAATAGTTTAACTCTGAATGTGGGAAGAAGCAACAAGGAGGAATCATTTTCTAGACCATGAAAGACTAGTAAGATAGGTGGTCCAGAGACTTTTCGCTACTGTTAAGGTGACTCAGACTATAAAGAATCTGCTTGCAATGCAGAAGACGTGCATTGATCCCTGGGTTGGGATGATCCCCTGAAGAAGGGAATGGCTTCTTGCATGGAGAATTCCATGGACAGAGGAGTCTGGTGGGCTATAGTTCATGAGGTCACAAAGAGTCAGTCACCACTGAGTGACTAACACTTTCACTTTTTTTTCCCAGTACAGGACTAGCCCATTGAATGATCTATCAACAAAATCATCACTTCACCTGGGAATAAGCATTCCTAGCACCATGGGACAAAATGGTCATGAAATGCCTGCCAAACCATGGTCAAATTTATGATCATGAAAGGGACCTTCCAACCAAAAATCGTCACTTGCCATGTAGTTCTATAAGGATTAGGTCATTATCTACTGTACTTGATGACCTTCAACACATTCTGAAAAGAGTTCAGGGTAGAGATCAGGAAGGAGGAATTCTGCTGCTCACTCCGGGTTGAGTGCTGCACAATTGTTCTAGTCCTACTGGAGGACAAATCTCAATGAGAAATGGATGTTGTGTTTTTGATTGAGGTAACATGTATCAATGATTAAAGAAACCTGAATAAGGAGAACACAGATTCTAAGTCAGTCAT
Source organism: Bos taurus (assembly GCF_002263795.3). NCBI lineage: Eukaryota > Metazoa > Chordata > Mammalia > Artiodactyla > Bovidae > Bos > Bos taurus. The sequence continues at coordinate 106,278,909 of NC_037357.1, forward strand.
AGGAGACTTAATTTTGTTTACCTTCTCTATGCTTGAAACAGGTTCTAATAACATGCTGTGGATCTGTTATAAGGAATTAATAAAAAGACACTGCAAACATCAGTCAGCTGTCTCTTGAATACGATCAAAGCACTTTTTGTAATAACTTATTATAGAAAAGTCCTTAAATATTAGCAGCATATTTATCACAGTTTCTTTACATTAAAGTGGCAATAAAATAGCTACTTACCATTGAAAAAGATCAACTGAAATGAGAATTTTATTTTTTTCATGCCAGACTGAAACACCGAATTTTCATCTTTTAAAAATTCTACTTACAAGTATTAATACAGATGGGAAGAAAATATTTCAATTTTCTAAGACATCCAGTTGTTAGAACACAATAGAGCTCTGTGAGAATATAAGTCAGTTAGAGAAACATTAAATTGGATTTTGCAGGATAATTTCAAAGAACTCGCTACAATCCTTAATTAGGACAGTGTCTCTAAACATTTATTCTCGCTCCTGTGTAGAATATTTATGCTGTCATCTGGCAGTGGTCCATTCAGCTGGGAATATTCAATGAAACAGGCTGTACTAGCATCAGATAATTTGGTATTTCCAAACAGATTCACTCGTGTCACTTTCCAGGTTGAAAGCAGTGCTGCAAGTGTGAAATGAGGCCAAAATAAGGGCTCTGCTTAGTAACCAGAAATAGGATGATGTTATAACATCACTATTCCGACAGTCTCCCAGTCCCAATATGCCAGGATAGATGCTAAACATTAAAAAAAAAAAGTGTAAACATTCTGCAACATACCAAGTGTTCAGGAATGGATGGAATAGCACAAATTCTATTTCACACAGTGCTACAGAATTAGACACAGGAGAACACTTTGTTATGTCCCATAAAATGAACAAGAGCCTAGTCGATGACCCACAGTTCCAGTGTTTATTTAGCACATGATGCTCATCCACAAGCACGAAGCAATGCTTACACAATTTCCTGAGCAGCAACCCTCCTAATGGCATAAACTGGAATCAGCCCAAATGACCTTCCATTGGAGAAGTGCCTAATTTACTCAGTGGAGGAAGATGCACAGGGATATTACACAACAGAAGAATGAAAGTACAGCAGCTGCATTACTGCAAACATGCATACTCAGTTGTTTCAGTCATGTCCGACTGTTTGCACCTCATGGACAGTAGCCTGCCAGGCTCCTCTGTCCATGGGATTTCCCAGGCAAGAATACTGGAGTGGTTTGCCATTTCCCCCTCTAGGGGATCTTCCCCACTTAGGGATCAAAACTGCGGCTCCTGCATTGGCAGCAGATTCTTTACCATTTGAGCCAACTGGGAAGCCCACGGCAGCTGCATGCATCAGTATTAAGTTTAAAAAAGCTTCACAGAAAAAGACAGGCTCTTTTTATATACATATACTATATATATATAGTATACATATACTACTAAATGAGCTAAAATTGTAACACTGTTCATGTTTACAACATGTAAGGTGAAAGCAAGAGAATAAGTATATGGATTTGGACTGCATGTATTTCCAGACTGAAGAGAGAAAGGGGAGGTCGGGAGGAGTGTATAGGGAACTCTGAGCTCTAAATTTGGTGCCATGTACATGACCACTCATTTAATTGTCAAAAAGCAGAGACATTGCTTTGTTGACAAAGGTCCATATAGTCAAAGCTACGGTTTTTCCAGTACTCATGTATGGATGTGAGAGTTGGGACTATAAAGAAGGCTGATATAAATCACAGCAGGATCCTCTAAGGCCCACCTCCCAGAGTAATGGAAATAAAAGCAAAAATAAACAAATGGGACCTAATTAAAATTAAAACCTTCTGCACAACAAAGGAAACTATAAGCAAGGTGAAAAGACAGCCTTCAGAATGGGAGAAAATAATAGCAAATGAAACAACTGACAAACAACTAATCTCAAAAATATACAAGCAACTCCTGCAGCTCAATTCCAGAAAAATAAATGACCCAATCAAAAAATGGGCCAAAGAACTAAATAGACATTTCTCCAAAGAAGACATACAGATGGCTAACAAACACATGAAAAGATGCTCAACATCACTCATTATCACAGAAATGCAAATCAAAACCACAATGAGGTACCATTTCATGCAAGTCAGAATGGCTGCTATCCAAAAGTCTACAAGCAATAAATGCTGGAGAGGGTGTGGAGAAAAGGGAATTCTCTTACACTGTTAGTGGGAATGCAAACTAGTACAGCCACTATGGAGAATAGTGTGGAGATTCCTTAAAAAAATGGAAATAGAACTGCCATATGACCCAGCAATCCCACTGCTGGGCACACACACCAAGGAAACCAGAATTGAAAGAGACATGTGTACCCCAATGTTCATCGCAGCACTGTTTATAATAGCCAGGACATGGAAGCAACCTAGTTGTCCATCAGCAGATGAATGGATAAGAAAGCTGTGGTACATATACACAATGGAGTATTTCTCAGCCATTAAAAAGAATACATTTGAATCAGTTCTAATGAGGTGGATGAAACTGTAACCTATTGTACAGAGTGAAGTAAGCCAGAAAGAAAAAACACCAATACAATATAATAACACATATATATGGAATTTAGAAAGATGGTAACGATAACCTTGTATGCGAGACAGCAAAAGAGACACAAATGTATAGAATAGTCTTTTGGACTCTGTGGGAGAAGGCGAGGGTGGAATGATTTGGGAGAATGGCACTGAAACATGTATATTATCATATGTGAAACGAATCGCCAGTCCAGGTTCCATACATGATACAGGACGCTTGGGGCTGGTGTACTGGGATGACCCAGAGGGATGGGATGGGGATCGGAGGTGGGACAGGGTTCAGGATGGGGAACACATGTATACCTGTGGCGGATTCATGTCAATGTATGGCAAAACCAAAACAATATTGTGAAGTAATTAGCCTCCAATTAAAATAAATAAATTTATATTAAAAAAAAAAGGCTGAGAGCCAAAGAACTGGTGCTTTTGAACTGTGTTGTTGGAGAAGACTCTTGAGAGTGTCTTGGAGAGCAAGGAAATCAAACCAGTCAATCCTAACGAAAATCAACCCTGAATATTCACTGGAGGACTGTTGTTGAAGCTCCAAAACTTTGGACACCTAACTCAAAGAACTGACTCATTGGAAAAGACCCTGATGCTAGGAAAGACAGGGCAGGAGAAGAAGGGGAAGATAGCGGATAAGACCATTGGATGGCATCACCAATTAAGTGGACATGAATTTGAGCAAACTCTGGGAGATAGTAGAGGACAGGGGCCTGGTGTGCTCCAGTCCATGGGGTTGCAAAGAGTTGGAAATGAGAGTGACTGAACAAGAACAACAGATATATGCCTTTTATAACTGTGCTGTTTTTCACTATATAAAATGTGATTGTGAAACAAATTTATTTTAGGGCCAGCAGTTTGCTTAGATGTGAACTGTCTGAGGTGGACTTGCTTCTCTAGACTGAAGGACATCATTTGAAAGGACTTTGGACGCACCACTCTGTAAGGGCCTACCTCAACAAAATAGATTTTGACATGTATCTGTTTTTATACATAGTTGTATTGGATCTGCTAATATTTGTTGAGGACTTTTTCATGTATGTTCATGAGAGATGTTGGTCTGCTGTTTTCTTATAATGTCCCTGTCTGCTTTTGGCATTAGGATACTGCTGGCCTCTTAGCATGAGTTAGGAAGTATTCCTTTAGCTTATATCTTCTGGAAGAGACTGAAAAAGCATTAATACAATCTGTTGTTAAATAACATGGTAGAATTCATCAGTGAATCCATTTGAACCAGGGTCATTCTATCTTGAAAGTTGATTAATTATTGATTTATCTTCCTTAATAAAATACTGGCCTATTTAAATTGACTGATTGTTTTTAATTAGAAAATAAACTCAAGATACTAAAGAGTCAACTGGATTTAGAGTCCATGTCAATTTCTTTCAGATGATGGTAAGTGTTAACATAGTTCCTCCCACATGTACTTTGATAATGTCTTCTCTAACTTTTACAGAATCACACCAAGGTACGTTAACTTAGTTTTTATATTAGCTACTCTCTTAACCTGTTTGCTTTAACTATTGCTTTAATTATTCAACTATTAGGACATGTCAAGTAGTATGAAGAATATCCTAAGATACACAGCTTGTTGTTTGTTTTGTTGTTCAGTCTCTAAGTCGTGTTCGACTTTTTGCAACCCCAAGAACTCCGGGCTTCCCTGTTTTTCACCATCTCCCCGAGTTTGCTCAAACTCATGTCCATTGAGTCGGTGATGCCATCCAACCATCTCATCCTCTGTCATCCCCTCCTTTTCCTGCTTTCAATCTTTCCTAGCATCAGGGTCTTTTCTAATGAGTCAGCTCTTCATGTTAGGTGACCAAAGTACTGGAGCTTCAGCTTCAGCATCAGTCCTCCCAATGAACATTCAGGGTTGATTTCCTTTAGGATTGACTGGTTTGATCTCCTTGCTGTCCAAGTAACACTCAAGACTCTTCTCTAGCACCACAATTTTAAAGCATCAATTCTTTAGCACTCAGCTTTCTTTATGGTCCAACTCCCATATCTGTACATGACTACTGGAAAGACCACAGCTTTGACTATACGGACCTATACAACAGAGCACCCCACCAACCCTGCGTCTTAAGTGTGCCCTTTACATATGCTGGCTCCCTGTATACAGACAGTGGAGAGCACTTATACATTAGGTGAACTGGTTTGTTCATCCTTGTCCAACAGTGAGATAAACTATACCCATGGAAGGAATGTCGTAGATGAGGGAATCGCCTGGGATTCCTTGGGGTCATTTGAAGAAATGGGAGAGGAAACCACATTCATAGTGCACTTCAAGACCACTACATATATTTTGAAACACCTTGCTCTCTCTTGACTACATAAGCCTAAGTTTCTTATTGTAGTCCATCCAAAGTAAAAGGCTTCTTTTTTTTCTTTAAAACAAGATTACTTTTCTGACAAGCAAATGTCCAAGAGAGATGACATTTTTAAAGTGACCAGAACAAAAATAAAGTTTAAAAATATCCCGCATGACAGATGTCTTCACTCACCTCTAGTTAATATACTATCCTTATATTATATGTGTTTGTTTAGTATTCATACCATTCAGGTATGACCTAAATCAAATCCCTATGACTATACAGTGGAAGTGAGAAATAGATTTAAGGGACTAGATCTGACAGACAGAGTGCCTGATGAACTATGGATGGAGGTTCGTGATATTGTACAGGAGACAGTAATCAAGACCATCCCCAAAAAAAAGAAATGCAAAAAAGCAAAATGGCTGTCTGAGGAGGACTTACAAATAGCTATGAAAAGAAGGGAGGCGAAAAGCAAAGGGGAAAAGGAAAGATATATCCATTTGAATGCAGAGTTCCAAAGAATAGCAAGGAGAGATAAGAAAGACTTCAATCAATGCAAAGAAATAGAGGAAAACAATAGAATGGGAAAGACTAGAGATCTCTTCAAGAAAATTAGAGATACCAAGGGAACATTTCATGCAAAGATGGGCTCAATAAAGGACAGAAATGGTAGGGACCTAACAGAAGCAGAAGATATTAAGAAGAGGTGGCAAGAATACACAGAAGAACTGTACAAAAAAGATCTTCACGACCAAGATAATCACGATGGTGTGATCACTCACCTAGAGCCAGACATTCTGGAATGTGAAGTCAAGTGGGCCTTAGGAAGCATCACTATGAACAAAGCTAGTGAAGGTGATGGAATTCCAGCTGAGCTATTTCAAATCTTGGAAGATAATACTGTGAAAGTGCCACATTCAATATGTCAGCAAATTTGGAAAAGTCAGCAGTGGCCACAGGACTGGAAAAGTTCAGTTTTCATTCAAATCCCAAAGAAAGGCAATGGAAAGAATGCTCAAACTACTGCACAACTGCACTTATCTCACACGGTAGTAAAGTAATGCTCAAAATTTTCCAAGCCAGGCTTCAGCAATATGTGAACCGTGAACTTCCAGATGTTCAAGCTGGTTTTAGAAAAGGCAGAGGAAACAGAGGTCAAATTGCCAACATCTGCTGGATCATCAAAAAACAAGAGAGTTCCAGAAAAACATCTATTTCTGCTTTATTGACTATGCCAAAGCCTTTGACTCTGTGGATCACAATAAACTATGGAAAATTCTGAAAGAGATGGGAATACCAGACCACCTGACCTGCCTCTTGAGAAACCTGTATGCAGCTCAGGAAGCAACAGTTAGAACTGGACATGGAACAACAGATTGGTTCTAAATAGGAAAAGGAGTACTTCAAGGCTGTATATTGTCACCCTGCTTATTTAACTTATATGCAGAGTACATCATGAGAAATGCTGGGCTGGAAGAAGCACAAGCTGGAATCAAGATTGCTGGGAGAAATATCACTAACCTCAGATATGCAGATGATACCACCGTTATGGCAGAAAGTGAAGAGGAACTAAAGAGCCTCTTGATGAAGGTGAAAAGAGGAGAGTGAAAAAGTTGGCTTAAAGCTCAACATTCAGAAAACTAAGTTCATGGCATCCAGTCCCATCACTTCATGGCAAATAGATGGGGTAATAGTGGAAACAGTGGCTGACTTTATTTTTCTGGGCAGATGGTGATTTCAGCCATGAAATTAAAAGACGCTTATGCCTTGGAAGGAAAGCTATGACCAACCTAGACAGCATATTTAAAAGCACAGACGTTACTTTGCCAACAAAGGTCTGTCTAGTCAAGGCTATGGTTTCTCCAGTGGTTATGTATGGATGTGAGAGTTGGACCATAAAGAAGGCTGAGTGCTGAAGAATTGATGCTTTTGAACTGTGGTGTTGGAGAAGAGAAGACTCTTGAGAGTCCCTTGGACTGCAAGGAGATCCAACCAGTCCATCCTAAAGGAGACAGTCCTGGGTGTTCATTGGAAGGACTAATGTTGAAGCTGAAACTCCAATACTTTGGCCACCTTATGAGAATAGCTGACTCATTTGAAAAGACCCTGATGCTGGGAAAGATTGAGGGCAGGAGGAGAAGGGGATGACAGAGGATAAGATGGTTGGATGGCATCACCAACTCAAAGGAAATGAGTTTGGGTGGACTCCAGGAGTTGATGAGGGAGAGGGAGGCCTGGTGTGCTGCAGTTCATAGGGTCACAAAGACTCGGACACGACTGAGAGACTGAACTGAACTGAACTGAACTGATACAGAATGTAAGCCTGGTGTGCATCTTTTTTTTTTTTTTTTTAAAGATAGCAGAGACTGAAAGGTTTAGTCTCAAGTTGGAGAGAAAGGAATTCCTAATCATAGGGGAAGAAAAAGGTTGAATGAGTTGTATGTCTGTTTTCGGAAAACGTGAGTTACTGCTTTCTTATTCCGAAAACACTTTTTAAGTGGCATATAGGAGACTATATATGAGAGAAACAAACAAAATGCAAGAGAAAAAGAATTTTTAAAATAAGAAAAAGTAATTTTGTCTACTTTATTTTTAAATGCCTTTTTTTCTGTTCTTTTCCTTTCCCTCTCCTTTCCTCCCTCCTTCTCTATTTCACAGAGGGGCTTATGAGTAAATATTGAATAAATGAAAGTAGGAACGATAACAAACTTAAAGGAGGAGGAAATGGCAACCCACTCCAGTGTTCTTGCCTGGAGAATCCCAGGGACGCAGGAGCCTGGTGGGCTGCTGTCTATGGGGTCGCACAGGGTCGGACACGACTAAAGCGACTTAGCAGCAGCAGCCACAAACTTAAAATATATCATAAATGAATGTGGGATTAGGAAGCATGGAATAACTTAAAATATTTTATAAAGTATTTTAAAGGAAATGCTTTACCTCTTTATTTGCTATTACAATATTTTAAATTGAACTCAGAAACTTGAGCAGTAAATGAAAACCAAACTTGGTTTTTCTGTATGTGCATTTTGCTTCTTTCTCTTAAAATGAAGCCTGTCTGTGGCATTAAAAAAAAGAATTCCAGGATACTCACTAGTATTAATTAATCAATTCAGTTTATGGAAGACAATGTGGCCCCCTAGGAGCCACATTCAAAATCTTAAAACATATGGCCAAATCAGTGTTCCAAGACTGAAACAAAAGTGACAGTGAATTGGTAAAAACATTCAAACCATTAAAAAATTTATTTCAGTAGGTATTGAGGAGAAGATTATATTGAGGGAAATATACTTATCTGAATGTGTTCATGATTCACTTCATTTTCGTTTCTTTTCTAAAATTTGTGACATCATGTCAAAAAAGGATACTGAGTTATAAGAAATTCTAGCTTTTTTTTTTTTTAACTCCAAGCAATAGCTTTAAAAAAATGACTCTGCTCTTCAACACTCTGCTTCTATGCCAGCCACGAAAAACTGCTCCCTATAAGGGCTATTGCCTTGTCTTTAACTGTCAACTCTAGCAATCAATAAGGTTTATTCCTCTTTTATTTTTCACATGACCTACCAAGTTGTCATATAAATCAAGCCTTTATAAATTTAATCTATAACCAACTTTGCTTTGCACCTTAATACGAAAAACAGGAGTTGCCAGCAGCCACTGAGTCCACTGGAACAGCTCTTTTGCAAGACAGAACTGCTGATGCCTGAGGACTATCTCTAGTTAGAATGCCATGGCTGAGTAATATTTCATTGTGTACTCAGCCATTAAAAAGAACACATTTGAATCAGTTCTAATGAGGTGGATGAAACTGGATCCTATTATACAGAGTGAAGTAAGCCAGAAAGTAAAACACCAATACAGTTACTAAATTCTAATATGGAATTTAGAAATATGGTAACAATAACCCTATATGCAAGACAGCAAAAGAGACACAGATACATGAAGTCTTTTGGACTCTGTGGGAAAAGGTGAGGGTGGTATGATCTGAGAGAATAGCATTGAACCATGTATATTATCATATGTGAAACAGATCGCCAGTCCAGGTTGGATGCATGAGACAGGGTGCTCAGGGCTGGTGCACTGGGATGACCCAGAGGGATGGGATGGGGAGGGAGGTGGGAGGGGGGTTCAGGATGAGGAATACATGGACACCCATGGCTGATTCACGTCAATGTATGGCAAAAACCACTACAATATTGTAAAGTAATTAGCCTCCAATTAAAAAAAAAATGCCATGGATTCCCATCAGTCTTGTCTAGTTTTCATAGATTTTCTTAAATAAATGCTTTTCACTTTGTTGGATGCCCACCAACGAATCTTTACCCATCAAAGACTTTGAATGAAAATTTCACCAGCTCAAGAGATGCATCTCCAAGCATAAGATTTCCCCAAACTCCTCACACTACCATTGTAGAAGTACAATTTCCCTCAGAATCTTAAAGGTGGGGGGGTTATTTGAGTTGTTCTTGGAAAGACATTATGTTTTATCTTCATCCACCTGTTAGCACATCGTAAGCATGAGATGCAAGGAAAATCAAAGATCTTGGAAGTACAAGCATAAAAAAACAGGGTGCTTGAGAAGAACTGAGTCTAGAATACACTGATGACAGCTAAAACAACAAAGCTCTCTCGCCATAGTAATAGGGACCTAGATCTGTGTCAAATAGAACTTGCTAATAAGTTGACATGAAATAAACACCTTTGTACTGGTCACCCCAGGTGGCAGTAGTGGTAAAGAACCTGTATGCCAATGCAGGAGAAACAAGAGGTGCGGGTTCAATTCCTGTGTCAGGAAAATCCTCTAGAGGAGCACATGGGAACCCACTCCAGTACTCTTGCCTGGAGACTCCCCATGTACAGAGCAGCCTGGCGGGCTACAGTCCACAGAGTCCCACAGGGTCAGACACGACTGAGGCAATGTAGCCCACACGCACACTTGTCAGCAGGTAATGTGTTGAAAAATAGGGTACAAAATGGTGAATTTTTATTCTCTTACCAGCTGCTGTGGTATGGTTACTTTTAGTAGAAGTTGAGCCTAGAGAGACCCGAGAAGATTCTGCAGATCAGTGCTTCTCAAACTTGACCTTGTACATGAATCACTAGGGATCCAATTAAAGTACAGATGCTGATACAGTTGGTCTGAGGTTTGGCTTGGAACCTACATTTCTAGCAAACTACCAAATGATACCAATATTTCTGGTGTCTAGGGACCTTACTTTGAGTAGCAAGGATTTAGAGCCCTATGGATGGAATCCACTGAATGAGCAGATGGAGAGAGGAGGAAAGGATGAGACTGACAAAGAGTGAAGAGAGGATAAACGTGGATTCTGATGAGACAAGCCAGACATAAAGACTTTTCTCTTTATTATGTAGAACCCCTTCCTCATGACTTCGCAAAAGTCATTAAGATTAGTAATGAACTATATAATTCAAAATTACATAGTTCTAGGAAAGAATAATCTTTTCAACAAAAGATGCAGGGAAAACTGAATATTCACATGCAACACAATGGAGCTGGATCAATAAGCTACATCACATAAAAAATTAACTGAAAATGATCCTAACACCTAAATTCAAATACCAAATCTGTAAGAATCAGAAGAAAACATAGGGGGAAGTTACATGACAATCATGGCAATAATTTCTTGAATACAATACCAAAAGCTCTAGGAACAAATGGAAAAGTCGATAAATTGTAGTTCATTAAAATTAAAAGCCTTTGCACATCAAAGGACAGTATCCAAAGAGTGAAAAGGCAACCTACTGAATGCAATAAATATTTCCAAATCATATATCTAATAAGCTACTAATATCGAGAACATATACAGAACACCTAAACTCAACAATAACAAATATACCCAGGTTAAAAATGGGAAAAGAACTTGAATAGTCATTTCACCAAAGAAACACAAACGGCCCATAAGAACATTAAAAAAAATGCTCAACGTCACTAATCATAACAGATATAGATGAAACTACCAGGTACCACATCTCATCCATTAGGATGGTTAGGATACAGAAACAGAATAGGGACTTCCTCTGTGGTCCAGTGGTTAAGACTCACCCTTCCAATGCAGGGGGTGGGGGTTTGAGCCCTAGCCCAGGAACTAAGATCCCATATGCCTTGGGGTGTGGTCAAAAATTAAAATAATAAGTGTAGGTGAGGATATGGAGAAATAGGATCATTGTACATTGCTGGTGTGAGAGAAAAAATGATGTAGTTGCTGCAGAAAACATATCAATCATAAATCTTCAAAATATTAAAAATGGAATTATCATATGATGGAACGATTACACTCTAGCTATATACCCCAAATAGGTAAAATCAAGAATTTTATCAGATATTTCTAATCCACTGTTCAAATAAGCAAGATTCTCAAGAGCTAAAAGGTAGAAACAACCCAAATGTACACTGACAGGTGAAAGGTTTAACAAATGTGACATAAATGTATCACACGTGCAATGGGATATTTTTCAATCTTAAAAAGAAATTCAGTTCTGATATGTGATACAAGTTGAATATGCCTTGCAAACTATGCCAAGTGGAATAAGCAAAAACATTTTTACAAATCCATTTATTTGAGATACTGGTGGGGGAAATATCTACAGGAGCAAGGGATCGGGGCAGAGTAGGCATGAGCCTTTCCAGCCAGGAGCCAGAGCTGGACCCTGATGTCACCGGGATGCTGACTAAAGACCGTTCCTGCTGAGTGCAGCTTCCAAGAAACAGGGAAGGATGGTGGAGAGGGGGTGATCACGTAAGTAGGGCAGCACCATAGCAGAGCTCAGTGCGGGACCAGTGACCAAGGTCTATGGTGGGATCAGCATCACTGTAGCTGCCCACAACCCCATTCCCAGCCCGCCATCTGGCAGACTCACCTTCAGAGTGTGGGGGGAAGCATGCAGAGCCCCCAGGAAGGGAGACTACTACAAGCAACTATACACAATAAAATGGACAATCTAGAAGAAATTCTTAGAAAGGTATAATCTCCCAAGATAGAACCATGAAGAAATAGAAAATATTAACAGACCAATCACAAGCACTGGAATTGACACTGTGATTTAAAAATTGTTGACAAACAAAAGTCCAGGGCCAGATGTCTACACTGGTTAATTCTATCAATCATTTAGAGAAGAGTTAACACCTATCCTTCTAAAACTATTTCTAAAAATTGCAGAGGAAGAAACATGCCCAAACTCATTCTCTGAGGCCACTATTACTCTGATACCAGAAGCAGACAAAGATAGCACACAAATACACAAAAACATTACAGACCAATGTGACGGATAAACATAGATGAAAAATCCTCAACAAAATGTTTGTAATCCAAATCCAAAAATGGTTTAAAAGGATCATATATCATAATCAAGTGGGATTAATCCCAGAGATACAAAATTTTTTCAGTATCCATAAATCAATCAGTGTGATACACCACATCAACAAACTGAAGAATAAACCATATGATTACCATAACAGATGCACAAAAAGCAAAATTCAACACCTGTGTATGATAAAAAAAAAAAAACTCTCTAGAAAGTGGGCAGAGATGGAACTTACCTCAGTGTAATATAGGCCATATATGACTAATCCACAGCAAAAAAAAAAAAAAAAAGAAAAAAAAGAATGATCAGGATAGTAATGAATTTACATTTTTCTTAGTTATTGAAATGCATATTTCATATGATATGATACATTAAGCATCCAATGGTCAGTCCACAATGACTGTTTCCATGCTTCTACCTCTGTTTTCCTGTGAGTTTTACAGTTTTAGTTCCTACACTTAGGTCCTTGAATCGTTTTGAATAAATTTTCATATGATGTGAGGTATCGGTTCAGCTTCATTCTTTGGCAATGTTAGTATCCAGTTTTCTGAGCACTGTTTGTTGAAGACTGTTTCCCCCACAACAATCTAGCTTTTCTTTGTTTTATCCTGCACTGCTTGGCATGTGGGATCTTAGTTCCCTCACCAGGGATCAAAACCTTGCCCTCTGCACTGTAAGCTCTGAGTCTTAATCACTGGACTGCCAAGAAGTCCCAAAACAATGTAGAATTTCCAGATGTTCAAGTTGATTTAGAAAACTCAGAGGAACCAGAGATCAAATTGCCATCATTCATTGGAACACAGAAAAAGCAAGAGAATTTAAGAAAAACATCTATTTCTGCTTCATTGACTATGCTAAAGCTTTTGACGGTGTGGATCACAGCAAACTGTGGAAAATTCTTAAAGAGATGGGAATACCAGAACACCTGACCTGCCTCTTGAGAAATCTGTATACAGGTCAAAGGGCAAGCCCCAGCAAGATGGTAGGAGGGGCAAATTTGCATTTAGAATCAAACCCCATTCCCACCAGCAATGCTCAGAGGGCTCAAACAAACCTTGTGTGCACCAGGACACAGGGATCCCACAGAGACTGAGACAGAATTGTCTTTCAGTGTCTCCTGTGGAGGTAGAGGTCACCAGTGGACTGCCACAGGGACAGGGGCTCTGGGTGCAGCAGACGTGGGTATGGCACAACCCTCTTGGAGGAGGTTGCCATTAACCACACCATATAGCTGCCAGAACTTACATAGGACTGGGAATAGATACTTGAAGGGCACAAACAGAACCTTGTGTGCACCAGGACCCAGGAAAAAGGAGAAGTGACCCCACAAGAGACTGACCCAGACTTGCCCAGGAGTCTCCAGTGGAGGCATGGGTTGGTGGTGGTCTCCTGAAGGATTGAGGGCAGTAAGTGTAGCAGTACATGCATGGGATCCTTTGAAGGACGTCGCCATTACCTCCACCATAGTTTGAAAGTGAAGTTGCTCAGTCGTATCCGACTCTTTCCAATCCCATGGACTGTAGCCTACCAGGCTCCTCCCTCCATGGGATTCTCCAGGCAAGAGTACTGGAATGGGTTGCCATTTACTTCTCCAGGGGATCTTCCCAACCCAGGGATCGAACCTGGGTCTCCCTCATTCCAGGCAGATGCTTTAACCTCTGAGCCACCAGGGAAGCCACCCCACCGTAGTTTGGCCCCAGGTAAATAGCAGGGAGAAAACATAGCTCCACCCATCAACAGAAAATCAGATTAAAGATCTACTGAGCATGGCCCCGCCATCAGAAACAGACGCAGTTTCCCCTTCAGTCAGTCTCCCCCATCAGGAAACTTCCATGAGCCTCTTATCCTTATTCATCAGGGGGCAGACAGACTGAAAACCACAATCACAGAAAACTAACCAATCTGATCACAGGGACCACAGCCTTCTCTAACTCAGTGGAACTATGAGCCATGCCATGTAGGGACACCCAAGATGGTCATGGTGGAGAGTTACGACAAAATGTGGTCCACTAGAGAAGGGAATGGCATACCACTTCAGTATTCTTGCCTTGAAAACCCCATGAACAGTAATGAAAAGGCAAAAAGATAAGACACTCAAAGATGAACTCCCCAGGTCAGTAGGTGCCAAATATGCTATTGGAGATCAGTGGAGAAATAACATAAGAAAGAATGCAGACATGGAGCCAAAGCAAGAACAACATCCAGTTGTGGATGTGAAGGGTGATGGAAGTAAAGTCTGATGCTGTAAAGAGAAATATTGCATAGGAACCTGTTAGGTCCATGAATCAAGGCAAATTGGAAGTGGTAAAACAGGAGATGGCAAGAGTGAATGTCGACGTTTTAGGAATCAGCGAACTGAAATGGACTGGAATGGGTGAATTTAACTCAGATCACCATTATATCTACTACTGTAGGCAAGAATCCCTTAGAAGAAATGGAGTAGCAATCATAGTCAACAAAAGAGTCCAAAATTAAGCACTTGGATGCAATCTCAGATGACAGAATGATCTGTTTGTGTCCAAGGCAAACCATTCAATATCACAGCAATCCAAGTCTATTCCCAACCAGTAATTCTGAAGAAGCTGAGGTTGAATGGTTCTGTGAAGACCTACAAAACCTTCTAGAATGAACACCCCAAAGAGATGTCCTTTTCATTATAGGTGACTGGAATGCAAAAGTAGGAAGTCAAGAAGCACCTGAAATAACAGGCAAATTTGGCCTTGGAGTACAGAAAGAAGCATGGCAAAGGCTAATAGAGTTTTGCCAAAAGAACACACTGGTCACAGCAAACACCCTCTTCCAACAACACAAGAGAAGATTCTACACATGGACATCACCAGATGGTCAACACCGAAATCAGACTGATTATATTCTTTGCAGCCAAAGATGGAGAAGCTCTATACAGTCAGCAAATACAAGACCCAGAGCTGACTGTGGCTCAGATCATGAACTCCTTATTGCTAAATTCAGACTGAAATTGAAGAAAGTGGTGAAAACCACTAGACCATTCAGGTATGACCTAAATCAAATCCCTTATGATTATACAGTGGAAGTGAGAAATAGATAAGGGACTAGCTCCAATAGACAGAGTGCCTGAATGAACTACGGATGGAGGTTCGTGACACTGTACAGGAGACAGGGATCAAGACCATCCCAATGGAAAAGAAATGCAAAAAAGCAAAATGGCTATCTGGGAAGGCCTTACAAATAGCTGGGAAAAGAAGAGAAGCAAAAAGCAAAAGAGAAAAGGAGAGATATACTCATTTGAATGCAGAGTTCCAAAGAATAGCAAGGAGAGATAAGAAAGCCTTCCTCAGCAATCAATGCAAAGAAATAGAGAAAACCAATAGAATAGGAAAGACTAGAGATCTCTTCAAGAAAATTAGAGATACCAAGGGGACATTTCATGCAAAGATGGGCTCAATAAAGGACAGAAATGGTATGGATCTAATAGAAGCAGAAGATATTAAAAAGAGGTGGCAAGAATACACAGAAGAACTATACAAAAAAGACCTTCATGACCTAGATAATCACGATGGTATGATCACTCACCTAGAGCCAGACATACTGGAATGTGAAGTCAGATGGGCTGAAGGAAACATCACTACAAACAAAGCTAGTGGAGCTGATGGAATTCCAGCTGAGCTATTTCAAATCCTGAAAGATGACACTGTCAAAGTGCTGCACTCAATATGCCAGCAAATTTGGAAAACTCAGCAGTGGTCACAGGACTGGAAAAGGTCAGTTTTCATTCCAAACCCAAAGAAAGGCAATGTCAAAGAATGCTCAAACTACTGCACAATTGCACTCATCTCACACGCTAATAAAAGTAATGCTCTAATTTCTTCAAGCCAGGCTTCAACAGTATGTGAACCGTGAACTTCCAGATGTTCAAGCTGGTTTTAGAAAAGGCACAGGAACCAGAGATCAAATTGCCAACATCCATTGGATCATCAAAAATGCAAGAGAGTTCCAGATAAACATCTATTTCTGCTTTATTGACTATGCCAAAACCTTTGACTGTGTGGATCACAACAAACTGTGGAAAATTCTGAAAGAGATGGGAATACCGCACCACCTGACCTGCCTCTTGAGAAACGTGTGTGCAGGTCAGGAAGCAACAGTTAGAACTGAACATGGAACAATAGACTGGTTCCAAATAGGGAAAGGAGTACATCAAGGCTGTATACTGTCACCCTGCTTATTTTATATGCAGAGTACATTATGAGAAATGCTGGGCTGGAGGAAGCACAAGCTGGAATCAAGATTGCTGGGAGAAATATCAATAACTTCAGATATGCAGAAGACACCACCCTTATGGCAGAAAGCGAATAATAACTAGCCTCTTGATGAATGTGAAAGAGGAGAGTGAAAAAGTTGGCTTAAAGCTCAACATTCAAAAAACTAAGATCATGGCATCCAGTCACATCACTTCATGGCAAATTATATGGGGAAACAGTGGAAACAGTGGCAGACTTTATTTTTCTGGGCTCCAAAATCACTGCAGCCATGAAATTAAAAGATGCTTACTCCTTGGGAGAAAAGTTATGACCAACCTAGACAGCATGCTAAAAAGCAGAGACGTTACTTTGTCAACAAAGGTTCATCTAGTCAAGGCTATGATTTTTCCATTAGTCATGTATGCATGTGAGAGTTGGACTATAAGGAAAGCTGAGTGCTGAAGAATTCATGCTTTTGAACTGTGTGCTGTTGGAAAAGACTCTTGAGAGTCCTTTGGACTGCAAAGAGACCCAACCAGTCCATCCTAAAGGAAATCAGCCTGAATATTCATTGGAAAGACTGATGCTGAAGCTGAAACTCCAGTAGTTTAGCCACCTGATGCGAAGAACTGTATCATTTGAAAAGACCCTGATGCTGGGAAAGATTGAAGGCAGGAGGAGAAGGGGTTGACAGAGGATGACATGGTTGGATGACATGATGGATTCAATGGACATGAATTTGAGTAAATTCTGTGAGTTAGTGATGGACAGGGAGGCCTGGCGTGCCGCAATCCCTGGGATCGCAGAGTCAGACAGGACTGAGTGACTGAAAATACCAAATCACTATGTTGTACACCTGAAACTTACATAGTGTATGCCAAGGATATGTAATAAAACAGAAAATTTCACTTACATCAAACTATCATCTACTAGATAATTCTTTGTAGTCTCACATAAATATCTTTTGACTAATATACGGTGTTGAAATAAATGACCATTTTTATTTTTGAAGAAAAAGATAGACAATCCCAGGAGCAAGAAAGCTAACTTGTTCATGATTTCACCTACAACCGAAAGAAGAAAAACAAAGTTGAAATTTAACAAGGCTGAATTTCCCTTTTAGGAAGGTAGTATGTAAAGTCCAATTTGTAAAGTTTAAATACAGAAAGCTATTCACTAAAATGTGAAACTTCAGGATGAGCAAATGTAAAAAGTGTGTTTGGGCTCTTTAAGTATAATACATTAGTTTCTCATGTCGTTTTGTTCTCTAGTATATTTTGGCGGTGGCAAAATTCGCCCCCCCCCCCTTCACTTCACCATTACATAATCAGCCCTTTTCCATGTAGCTGCATATGGCTAAACAAAATTTTTGGATATTTCTGTATTCAAGGTGTTAAAATCCATTACTACCATCACACTTTTTTGAGGCCTGAATTGCCCCAAGTTTGGCCATGTGGAGTCCCTTCTAACTAGTTCTTGGTTTTAATTTCTTTAAATTTTGAAATAATTTCTAAATAAATTTTAGATTTACAGAAAAGCTGTAACAATTAATACAGATAGTTCATGTATAACTTCCATTGAACATGTCCTAATGGAAACACCTTATATAACCAAGATGTAAATGATCAAATTCAGAACATTAACAATGATACAAGTAACTAAACTGTAGATCTTTGTGGAATTTTGCTAATCTTCGCACTAATGACATTTTTTTTTAGTCCACTAGCCAACACAGGTACCCACGTTATGTTCATGTGTTATGTCTTATTATTTTATGACTGCCCCTCAGTTGTTCTTTTTAATATATTTATTTGGCTGTATGGGGTCTTAGTTGAAGCATGCAGGGTCTCCTTTGTTGCGTCACATGGGATCTTTCCTTGTGGCACGCAGAGTGTCTAATTGTAGCACGTGGGCTTAGCTGCTTCATGGCATGTGGGATCTTAATTCTCTGACCAGGGATTGAACCCACGTCCCTGGCATTGCAAGGCGGATTCTTAACCATTGGACCACCAGGAAAGTCCCTCCTATGTTGTTCTTTGTACTTCATGATACACACACTTTTTAACAGTACTGATTCGATATCTTGTAGAATGTTCCCCAGTTTGAATGTTTTGTGTTTCCCCACAATTAGAGTGAGTTCATGCAATTTAATTAGCCCTGAGTACATCATATCATGGATTGATGATGCTAAAGTGTCTTCTTAGAGATGGTGTTAAATTTGATCACTTGCTTGTGTGGTGCAGGGGTTCAGAACAGCCTTCCTGAAAATATGCCATTTTGGCATGCAAATTATTTTCAGCCACAGGCAATCTAGATGCTACGGGCCCAAGATAAACTTTTACCTTTTCTTTAAATAATTAAAATTGAGGGCAGTGCCGAAATAATAGACAATACTAGAAATAACTTTTTATGACCCATTTCTATGGCAGGACAAACATCTAATTACTAAATATGTCCTTCTTATTGTGCTGTGACTTACCCTCCCACCCTCTCTGAAATTCCATCCCTTAATCCCATTACTTAAATTGGGATGGCATGTATACCTCATTACACCTTTCTGACTCAGAACCATTCATGTAAGATGGGTTTCTGTATGTGTGGCATTCAATTAGATTTTCTTCTGTTAATCTGTCTCATGTCAATTTAATTCTTAGACAAGCCAGAAGAATCTAGAAGGTTAGAGGAAAGTTTTCTTCCTCCCTGACAGTGGTCTCTGCTGAATTTCTCCAACATAAAGTTACTGCTTTTCCTTTTGTAATTAATAAATGTCTTATGTGCACAGCTTTTGACACTATGCAAATATCTCGTTGCTTTCCGTACTTTCATCCACTAGTTTTACTATCAACCAACAGTTCTTTACGCACCAGTTTTTTCTGTCATGTTTGCCCCAAATGATTTTTCTATTACCTTCAATCCTTCTTCACTTATTAGAATTGCTCTCTAAATTAAAGAAGGGGTAAACTTTCTCCCCAATTTATTTGTTAATTCAATTACTTAGTTGAATTATTTAACTATGACAATTCAACTATGTTCACATGAACTCTTTTAATCTTGGAGCATCTTGTGAGTCTAGTGTCCTGGAACAAAAACTTTGTGAGATAACACTATAAATATGTTAACATCCACCAGGAATGGGCTAACAGTGTAACCAGAGACTAACATTCTAACCACTTTACTAACCATCATGACTTTTTGATTCTTAAAGTACATGGGCATAAATACATAATTGTCATTATTCTGCATGATCTACATGGCTTTTCAATGTAAGTCATTAAAAATGCTGCTTAAAGGGAGTAATTGAGGACTTCCCTGGTGGCCCACTGGCTAAAACTTTGTGCTCCCATTATAGGGCACCTGGGTTCGATCCCTGATCAGGGAACAAGATCCTGTATGCTGCAACTAAGACCCAGCACAAGCAAATAAATGAATAAATAAATAAAATTGTTTTTAAAAAGAAAGCAATTAATTCCAATTCTTCTGTTTGGTATCACATACGCTACAGACAATTACTTATAATTTTTTTATAATTGGTATGTGGTAGTATTCCTGATAAACAGAAACAAAAATAGCATACTATCTTAATACAATGCTTTCATGATGACAAAAATGTTTTTCCAAGGTAATTTCTAGATGCTGATATGTATAAATTCAATTAAATTGGGATTTGAAGTGAAAATTATGTAGTCCATCTCACAATGCAGCCATTGTTTCAAGCCATCCCTGCTGAATTCCCCTATTAGCAGTTAATAATATTTTAAATGCAAAGGGTGTGGGGCAATAAAATGGTTTGATGAATACATATTATCTCCATTTTTCTTTCTACGATTTATCTATATTTAAGAGTTTGTCTAATAATTGTGATTTTTAAAGGAAAGTTTAAGACTCTTTCTATTTAAGAAATAATGCATGAATTTGTCTGATACTCTAATACATGATTTTGCCTGGTTTTGTTCCAAATTTCTCATGTTCCCAAACTCTATTTCATTGGTTTATTTATTTTATTTCTTCCACAAACCTAGTATGGTTTAAACTTTCCTTCTTTTCATATTCTTTAGGTATAAGACAGTGAGGATGAAATTTAGACATGTAGCCTAAGATTAGATACTATATAAATTAATTACAGCTTCTAACCGGAAAGAATTTTAAGTATACCAGTAATCACTGAAATAGGGAGTCTGTGATGAATGTCAGCCAAAGGTTACAGTTGAGGTATTATGGTTTAATGGAAAGGGAAATGCTTTGTGGAAATAGAGAGTTTTGATAGGATTAAAGAAGGAACAAACCTTAGATGTATGGATATGGGGAGAAGTAGGGCATGCCAGTATGTGCATAATGTAAGCAATAGATTGGTGGGGTATGAATGGAGGTAACAGCAGCCCACTACTGAGGTGGAATCAAGCTCATATTTATATAGACACTGAGTGACAGAGAGATCCACACTAATAACGGGAGCAAAGAGAAACTGCTGACTGGACAATCACTTCCAGAGAAGCAAGAGATAATGATAACTTGAACTAAAAGCAATGGAAACTGAAACAAAGAAAGATGGGGCCAGACTTGGAACTCCTAGAAGGCTCGTATCTTAATCACTGCTTGCAGTTGAGGGATGAGGACAGGGAAAAGGCAGACGTAAAAGATGAATGATATTGATGACTTGTGCAGGTGAGACTGGGACAGGACACTGGCAGTATCATTCAAAGAAAGAGGAAACCTAGAGAAAAAGCCCTCGGAGGGGCATGTTCTGGTGTGAAATAACCCAATATCAGCTCCTGATAGAACCCTAGGACTTCACAATGCAGCAGTCTACACTCAGATTTTAAGGAGATACACTAAGCTGGAGGCTAGAGAGAGGTTTAGAACTGAGTAATGCAGTGAAACTGGAGAAGGCAATGGCATCCCTCTCCAGTACTCTTGCCTGGAAAATCCCATGGAACGAGGAGCCTGGAAGGTTGTAGTCTATGGGGTTGCACAGAGTCGGACACGACTGAAGTGACTTAGCAGCAGCAGCAGCAGCAATGCGGTGAAACAATTAATTTGATTATGCATAAAAACATCACTGTTATTGCATTATTAATAAAGCAGGTATATCTTGTTGACTCATGCATGGAAATACACACCTAAGTACATATTAGCTTTAAAACGGCAAGTCATTTTATTTTTATATACAAGTCTGTTTATTTATACTTAGATGTAGGTTAGTTTTATTTTTGTGTACAGATCTGCTTAACAATCACTCAACTTCTGGGTAACTAAAGAGCCTTTATAAGTAGTTTATATTGTCTAGACCCAATGTATGCAGCAAACCCAGTCTGGAGCAAAATGAGAAATAACATCTTTCTAACGACAGGCTTAAAAGTCCTAATCCAGTAATTTAAGATGTTTCCTTTCTCTGGTAGCAGAGCTGAATAATACCTAGCTGCCAGACCACCATTCACAGGGACAGCTAAGAAAACAGGGTACAGGCCACCGAAAACAAGACCAACCAATCCACCTTGTGTTATGGTACAGGTTTCACAATGCAGATCACCTGTATTCAAAGGTAAACTTACAAAACGTTTGTAAGATATGTTTGCTGTCAAAAATGGGATCAACGCCACTGGTAAGCCAGCAGCCTGTGTCACATGTAAGATGCATCGAAAAAGACTGTTTCCTATTAGGCAACAGAGAGCAGCATTAAGTCCAATATGTTAATCCATTTTCAAGCAGATTTCTTTCTGCTTCTAGAAGTTCGTTAATTTTTCTGGCTATGATATCAATTAAGTTCTCCTTGATAGTACCATCTGGTTCATGATTTTCCATCTTGAGCCTTACACTCTTCTCCCAGCAGTCGTTGCCTCCTCCGGTCTTCATCAGCCAAGTGAGGGCTCACCCCAACCTTTGCTCAAGTCGCCTATGTGCAGCCATTTTGGCTGCCACAAGGCAAGTCATTTATATGTTCTTTTATTATATTCACAGTCTTTGTCATCTAGAGTTGTGAAGAAAAAATGACAGAGACTGAAGATTTGTCAGAAAACTTTCCAGTGTAGGTCAAAATACTTGTGAGCTCATGGGTGGACTGAGAGAATATTACACTGAGTGAAATAGACAGAGAAAGACAAATTATGTATGATATCACTTACATGAGGAATCTAAAAATATACAACAAAGGAATATATATAGCAAAAGAGAAACTGACTCACAGATACAGAAAACAAATTAGTGGTTACCAGTGAGGAGAAGAATGGGGGAAAGGGCACAATATGGGTAGAGGATTAAGAGATACAGAATACAATGTATAAAATAAAAAGCAATAATATATTGTACAGCACAAGCAATTATAGCCATTTTTTGCAATAACTTTGAATGTAGTATAATCTACACAAATACTGAATCACTATGCCATATCTTAAACTAATACAAGATTATAAATCAACTATATGTCAATAAGGAGAAGGCAATGGCACCCCACTCCAGTACTGTTGCCTGGAAAATCCCATGGATGGAGGAGCCTAGAAGACTGCAGTTCATGGGGTCGCTGAGGGTCAGACACGACTGAGCGACTTCACTTTCACTTTTCACTTTCATGCACTGGAGAAGGAAATGGCAATCCACTCCAGTGTTCTTGCCTGGAGAATCCCAGGGATGGGGGAGCCTGGTGGGCTGCCGTCTATGGGGTCGCACAGAGTCGGACACGACTGAAGCGGCTTAGCAGCAGCCGCAGCATATGTCAAGAAAATGGTTATTCATGGAATGTCTATGAATGTTAATTCTATCTGGCACCAAAACAGTTATGGTGAAGATATAAGGAAATATAAGTTGATCATTCTCTGTAATGACTTATAATCTTGATGAGCTCAAACAGCATTCTCATCTGAATCTTGATTAGAGTATTATATTTTCATTTGTTATATCACCATAGATTATGTCTCATATTGGGCCATAAGCTCCTTGAACTAAAATGTCTTCTACTTCATTTTAGCCCAAACAGACATAGTTGACTATTTGTTCAAACTATTAACCACACACAGTAAGTCAACATATTCCTATTCTGAAAATCACAACCTTAGAGAAAATTTATAAATATTAATAATAGGAGCTTGAAATATATTACACAGACCCTTCATAAAAACAGGAAAAATTACTACCATGTAGGAACTAACATAAACAATAACTTAAACTTAATTGCTAATAGTCTGCCTCTGCTCTTTAGAGGGGAACTTTGTCAGAAATTGATTGACTTCAGTTCAATAGCTGACATCGACACAAGTGGATCCTTTCATTTCAGGACTTACCATATACTGACAGTTACTTTCTAGAATGAGGTAGAAAATAAGGCATAAACATCAACAATTAGTTACTAATTTCAGGACTTCAACAATCCCATATAATGTGCTAAAATTCATTAACAGGGCCATGTTAAAGGAGAGGTAGGGATAGAGACGGAGAAGGCAATGGCACCCCACTCCAGTACTCTTGCCTGGAAAATCCCATGGACAGAGGAGCATGGTGGGCTGCAGTCCATGGGGTTGCAAAGAGTCGGACACGACTGAGCGACTTCACTTTCACTTTTCACTTTCATGCATTGGAGAAGGAAATGGCAACCCACTCCAGTGTTCTTGCCTGGAGAATCCCAGGCATGGGGGAGCCTGGTGGGCTGCCGTCTATGGGGTCGCAAAGAGTCGGACACCACTGAAGCAACTTAGCAGCAGCAGCAGCAGGGATAGAGAAAAAAAAGTGGCCCCGAAAATCAAGAAGGCAGGTGCAATAACTTTCTAACCAACAAAAATATCATGACTATCTTGAGTATTTGCTATGTAAAATATACTAAGTGAGGTGCCAGATAAAAAGAAATATAAGATGGAATGTTCCCTGCCCTCAAAGAACTTCTACTCAAACTGGAAGCAAACCACCACCCCCTACATGTAAGAACACAAAAAAACACATTCAGAGAGTGAAAAAGAATCCTCTTATAAGGTTTTTTTTTAAAACAAGTTATACAAAGAGTAAGGCAGAGTCCTCAACAAGTAATTGCATGAAATAAGCAATGAAAATAACTATAGTTTATATCTACTGAAGGCTAGCAACCTGAAAGGTAGGCAGATGAGGAAACTGAGGCACAGAAAGATGACATAATTTGCCCAAAGCCACACAGCTGGCATCAATGGAACCCCAAACCAGGTCAAATGGATTCCAATGTCCAAGATGTTCCACTTAGACATGCTGCTTTCCTGCTATGGACTGAACTGTGTCCCTACCAAATTGGTATGTTGAAGCCCCATCCCCAATATGACTAAGTGTGGAGATAGGGCCTTTAAGGAGAGAACTAAGGATAAATGAGGTTGTGAGGGCGGGGTCCTAATCTAGTAGGCATGGCATCCTCATGAGAAGGGGAGGGGATGCCAGAATTCTCTCCCTCTCTGTACACACACCCAGGGGGAAAACCATGTGAAGCCACAGTGAGAAGGCAGCCAGGTAGATAGGCCTCACCAGGAGCAAACCCTGATGGCACCTTGATCTTGGACCTTCATCTGCCAGAACTGTGAGAAAATAAACTTATGTTGTTTAAGCCACCCAGTCTGTGGTATTTTATCATAGCAGCCCTAGCAGACTAATACACTACCTGTAAAAGAAAAGACGAGAATCTTGCCTTGCACCAACAATGGGACAATACCCACTGCTTTTAAATAGTTTAAAACCCTTTACTTTATTCCTAAGTTCTCCATCTGCATGCATGTGCTCATGCACACACACCTTTCAATCAGTAGTGATATTTAATTAACTATGCAAATATCTTCTAATGGATAATTGTGGATCACCTCACTAAACCCACTGGTGCTTCACACTTGCACAGTACAGGCTCTTTTTTGGGGGGTAGGGGAGATAAGAGAAAGACAAAAAGAGTCTGGAATGTACTGAAGAGCTCCTATAAGCCATTTAAAATACTTAACGAATGTACATTGGGAAATCCCTTATTTTAAGTCTCACACGTACTATCAGTTTTTCAGCTAACTGCTGAAGGCAACATTAATGCTTTAATAAACTAGGTAATAATTGATGTAATGTGTAGTATCATGTAGGATAATGCTATTATAAACCATAGTTAACAGTTTAGAAAATCAATAACATATTAAACTAAGGTTAGTGCTTCTGGGAGCGTTCTTTGGCGAACAGTTGTTTTCTGACAGATTGTGACTGCTTCTTCTGCATCTTGGAAGTTAGAACATGTTCTGCTGCCTTAGTGACTGTGGAGAGTTTGTGTCTCTGGAAAAATCACACATACACACAGACACACACCAACCAGTGAACCACAGAACCACATTGCATCTTCCCTCAGCGGAGCTGCTTGCTTACAGGTCTGCAGGTTGGGGAGGAGGCAGGGAAAGGGAAGGCAGCTAAAGTCTGGGCCTGGGGCGTGTTTCCTTTGCTGTCTCCACACACGAACCCGTGTGCTGGTGTTGGGTAACTAAAGAAAAGCTAGAGCAGGGTGACCCTTTGGCAGTTTTCTTTAAAAGCGAGTTTGCTGTTCCCAGCTGTCAGGGGTCATGCTAACTTGATGGAAGAACTCTCCACTCTGTGGCTATTCACTTCACATCGCTGCTTCTAAACATCATCGTGAAACTGCCAGAGAGAGACAGAAATGCAGATTCTTGGCAGACTTCCAGGCAACGGTTCCCAGGGGAGGACCATCTGTGTTCTGTCAGAGGATAGTCCCTACCTGAGCTTCCAGAGAGTCAGCGTAGAGAATAACTGGGAAGTCTTTGTGAGGACAATAGACAGCGAGCATCACACTGACTTGTCATTCTGGAAAGAAGTGAATTCATGGCCTGTATGTGTGAATCCCCCACGCCACATGCCCAGGCCCTTCATTAAGCATTCCTCTATAGGTTTTATCCTTTATGAGTAAAATCTCATTTTATACTTACTTTTTGCTGTTTGTTGTTCTACAGGAAAATGTTACTAACATGAACACATTAACATACCACATACCACAGGGGCAAAGCTATGGTATATCATCATTTGTAAAAGGATAAGAGAGGCAGTGTAATGTAGAATGAAAAGCATTCCACTGGGAGCCAGGAAACCTGTGTTCCTCTTCTGGGCTTGTGATTAAACTCCTGGGTGATCACAAGGAAGTGACAACATCCCAGGACCTCAGCTTTCTCATATGTCCCAGGGAATCGGCTGAGATCTAATCCAGGTCCCTTCCACACAACAGTATTCCAGGGATAATTGCATGGTTTCTATGTAGAAGTCATTAGGCTGAGTGTTTTCCCATACCTTTGATCTTCAAAACACCCTGTGAAGTAGGTGTCACCATTACATTTCATGACTGAAGGGCCAGGGCTTGCAGAGAATAAGCAATGGGCCAGAGACACAGCCTGCAAGTGGCTTGGCCAGAACTGTGTATTCTAATGATGATGCTGTGCTCTTTATACAGACCAAACTGCTACGACTGGACAGAGCTACTTTTTGTCATCAAAGCTCTTCCTTGAGGATCTTGGACTTCGAGGGCCCAAGAGAGGGGCAGACTATTATCACTATATTGAGCTTTTAGAGTGCCAGCTGATTATCAGCCACTTCCCTAAGCCCCCAGACCTCCTGTTTGTCACTACCCTAGACATCCCCCCTCACTTACCATATGATCCATTCAGCAACCAAGGCAGCATGCCTGGGCCTGCCTTCCAGGATCCTTTCCAACATTAGGGACTGTCCCCATAAACAGAGTCACAGTGTCATGTTCCAGTACGGTGACAGACGTGTGTATGGGGGCCATTCACCTACATGGCAAGTTGAGGAGAGATGCAGCCCAAATGCAAACAGACCTTTCAGAGACTCACTGCCAATGAAAGGAGTGGAGGGGCACATGAGGGGTGTGGGCCACAGCATATGCTGACTTGAAAGCTGCAGGGCAAGCTCTTTAGGAAGACCTTCTTGAGATCTGGTGATTTCAGCTAAGACCCTGAGGTCAGACATATCTTGATGGTGTCGAGTTCCTTGGAACAATCAATCTGGGATGGGGGCGGGGGGAGAGCACAAGCTAAGGTCCCTGACCTAACCCTTCTAAGAGTGACACGAGGTTACCATATGGTCAGCAGGCAACTGACCAAATCATCTCTGATAGGCTTCCTCTAACAGCCTGTAAAACTTTGTTGCTCCAAAGGCAAATGTTTCCTTAATGTGTAACCCATGGCCTTTCTTCCACTGACTGGTGCCCGCTGCCAACTTCACAGAACTCACTCACACATACCAGCAACAAGACTGACTTCCCTAAAAGCCCGCCTCCAAACTAAAGTGCTCCACTCCCTCATTCGAGTTAGATCAGCATTGCAGTTTGGTGGCCTTTGAATAAAAGTCAATTGCTTTGGGGGTCTTTTCTTTTTTTTCTTTTATTTTTTTTACTTTACAATATTGTATTGGTTTTGCCATACATCAACATGCATCCACCACGGGTGTACATGTGTTCCCCATCCTGAACCCACCTAGGCTGACAGCTTCCTGGCAAACACGCTGACGTTGCTGCAGCTTTCTGTGGATGGAGACCCACAGGCTCGTCCCCACGGGCAGCCGGGAGTGGCTGTAGCCGCTGAGCACATGCGGTGCCCACCTCGGCCTGCAGGTGTGCTCTGTCTAGGAGCAGCCTGCAAAGCTCTGTCTGAGAGCCGTGCCCATGTCCTGGGGCAAGGACTTGATGGAGAGGACTTCGTCTTCAATGTAACCAATCTGTTTCCAGAGAGTGCCTTGCAGATGATCTCATCCACTCTCACTCCGTGAACTGGCAGGACTTCCTGAGAGTAAATCCTGATAGCGAGTGGGCTGTCTCTGCAGCCTGTATTTCTTCTCAAGGCTCTAGAGGGGAAAGTGGACTTCCCTGAACCCGGGGCTTCCTTCTCCACTGTGCACACTGCTTCTCTAAGTTGCTTCAGGGTCCTCAGCTCAGATGGAAAGCACTGCCTGAGTACTGGGAACTCTGTGTAGTTACTGGTTTGAGGGACCCGGCATCTCGTTCAGGCTGTGGAAGCCACACTCTGTGAGGCAGAGTTTCAAAGTTCTCACCAGCTGCTTCTGGGTAAAGCACAGCTCAGGGAAGATCTGTTCTCTCACTCTCAGAGCTGACTCTGCCAGTTATGAGTCAAGTGATTCCCTGAAAAGTTATCATTGAGTAAATCCTCATTTTTATGGGAGCTGTTTTATTGGAGGGCTGTTGAAAATCTCCTGGCAATGATGTAATCCATCCAACACTGACAACTCAGCAAAGGCTGTAGTTAATCTCTGGAATTCAGCAGTCAGAAAGACTCTGTCCCGGCCTGTTGCACAGACCCTCTAGGAGTCTTATGAGACCACCTCATCCTCTGTTTTATAAAAGAAAATTCTGTACCACAGACTGTGGTCAAGATGTATAAATCAAGATGAAAACAGACACCAAAGCCAATGTTGTGATGACAGTCTAAGGCAATTTATTTACTCCTTCTTCAGCAAGCCCCTTCATTCAAGGAGCCCTTTGAGGAAGGGTGAGGAGTATTAATTACAGCTTACAGCAGATTACAGATAGCAGCATCTTTTACACATTTCCTTTCTTGTCAAAACAGACACCACATCTCAGAGGTAAGCATTCTCATCTGTAATTGATGGTTCTCATTAATAATACCATAAATCTGTCACTTTCTACAAACATGCATTATCTCACTTGATCCTAACAACAACATTAGGAGCAATAAAGTCTATGGGAATTTAATTTTGTTTGGTGGCTTCAGTTCCAGAAAGTCTTCAAAAAGAAGGTGGACTTTGACCTTTGTGGGAGGAGGCATGGAAGCTGCATGAGTGCTTTTCCGTGGAAGACTGCATTTCTCCACATCTAAGGGGTACAGCCTTCAACACTGTGCTGCTGACCCCATGCAGGTGCACAGACCATCCCTCTCTTCCTGCCCCTTCATCCTTTCTCATTACAGATGCTCCATTGCCTTACCTCTTGCTACTATTACTCTGCTCCCGAGTCTCTTTCCATATGGAAATACGGCAGAGGGGTGTAGGGTAATGCCTAGACTGGGGGTCCAGAGGCAAATTCTAATCCTAATTTAACAACGGTTGTATGATGTCTGACTAATTTTATCTGTTAAAAACCAAGGAAAGTGGTTGACATGATGATCTCTTAGGACGCTTCTTTTAGTGTAGGGCTATGGAGAAGGCAATGGCAACCCACTCCAGTACTCTTGCCTGGAGAATCCCAGGGACGGGGGAGCCTGGTGGGCTGCTGTCTCTGGGGTCACACAGAGTCGGACACGACTGAAGCGACTTAGCAGCAGCATTCACAGAGTGAGACGGGGTCAGGGAAGCCCAGGGGCTGTTGAGGCACCTAGGGACCTGCAGAAACAGAAGCCTTTACCATACCTGAAGCGGAAGGTGTCCTGACAGCTGGTTGAGGGCTGGAGCTTTGCAGGAAGGGGCCATGGGCAGAGCCATAGCTGTGGAGGAGCATCATCACTGCCCAAGCCAGGAGGAGGTGAGAGAAATACACTCATGACCTCGCTGTCTTCTGCCCTCCAAGAGCCTGCTGACACCTCCTGGCAGAGGCAGAGTACAGAGGGGCCTAGAGATGCCCACTGCAGGGAGCAACCCCCTGGGGCCCAGGGAAGAGCAGAGAGTGGCTCTCAGGAGATCTAGGGGCAGACAGCACATACCTGCCCCCCCAGACCCCAAAGCAGGATTTGGTTGTTCTTTTCTCAGAGGGACAGGTTCTAGCTGTCATTTATATGTGTGATTATGCATTTATTTAAACAGCTGTTATTTCTGTCTCTGCTTGCACCTGTTCTCTGGTATATCACCAGCAGAGTATCCACTTTGCACATCAGCCAGTATCTTTACAATAACTGAAAAATGCTGGTTTTTCTTGGGTGACTAGCTAGAAGCTAGTACCATATTTTCTTGCAGAAAATAAAGTTTTATCAGTGACATAGATTTGATAGTCCACCTGAAGTAGATGATATTAGAAGAATTACAACCTGGATAACACATGTTTAATGTTGATGAATTTATAATGGGGATACACTGAAGCGTTTGGATCTTTACAACTAGCATTAGTTTAGCAAATGAAAGCATGGGGAGTAGAAATCCCGAATTTTATTCTTTATAAGAGTCAATATACTTTTATACACTGGTGTGTATGTGCATATCTGTTTCCTGACTAATGGCTCTTTTTTTTTTCCTTCCAAACAATACACAAAACATGATCAAATGCTTATAAAGCAAAATACCACATTCTACAGTCTCATAGGCTTTATTTCTTTGTTTTGGGCCTAATGGAGCTGCTTGAACGGCATGTTGGAGGATTTTCTGTATCTAAATTATGTCACCACTCTCTCTGATTTTCCACTTTGTTACGAACCCAATAATCTGTTGCCATGCCCAGCTTGCTAAAATTCCCAGCAGAGTGCAGAAGGGTACAATGAGTCTGAAATACCACATCAGATCTAACCCGAGGACTGATGTTAAATAAACCTGAGAGTAAATATTAAGTGAGGAAAGAATTTACCTTCAAACTCCAAGTTTTAGGATCTGTGCCCTTTAATTTCATCCCATCGATTTCTGAAGTACGAATTTGCTTTATAACACTAGAACACTTTTTATTAAGCATCGAGATGCATGTATCCTTAGCTTGTGCTTTATAAAATCTGACAAATGATACTAGGAGACTCCTGAGGGATCTGCAGGGTATCACAGGACTAGCGGCTCTCTCTGTAGCAGGAGATGAGGACACAGTCAACATTCAGATTTCACGTGGTTTCCCCCAGGGAGGGCCACACTCTGAAGAGCCGCACAGCGGCCACACTGAAAGGTGGGGAATGGACACAAGCACACAGTCCACAAACGTGAACTTGGGGAAGCGAAGAAAAACAAACGACACTTCGAGGCAGACACAGTCTCTGGTGAGCAGTAAGAACATGAGACCTGAGGCTCATGCATCTCCTCCATCTCCACCATGTCTGTCTCAAGATGCTTTCACGGCAGACCTTGTGAGAGAGGCACATGGGGGAGTCCGGGGTGTTCGCATCCAGGGATACCGAGTCAGTGAGAACAGAGGAGGGAAGAGGGGGATACTCTATTCAAGTCCTGAGTGCTCACCATGCAGTGGGCTGCTGAGATCTGAGTTAATCCCACCAGAGTCAGAATGCTAAGCAGGGGCTTAGGAGGTGTCATCTGGGTGATTCTAGAGCACATGTCCCCATTTCCAGAAACCCTCAGACACAGAAACTGTCCCTCATTCCCACCCCTCAATACCCTCCCCTCTGCCTCTATGAAGTCCCAGATTATTTTGCCCCCACCCAGGGGAAGAGCACCTGAAGGTCCCTATTCACACGGCAAGGTGTCAGCCCACATGGGGCCACAGATCAGCAACCCTTCAAATCTGGAGCGTGAACGATTTCATCGATGGTGAGACTCAACTAGTGCGGCTGGGAGGGAAGAGGGCAGAAGGCAGGGGGGCTGCTGGCAGGACAGGGAGGCAAGGTGTTCCACCTCAGCCTCGGAGCAGTGGGAGAAGGCACCTGACTCTCAAGCGAGATGGGGTGTGCAGATAAAGGACCCAGAGGAGCTTCCACAGGATGAATCCCCAAACTCTGATGGGTACAGCTCTCTGTGGGGGTGTAACTCCCGAGGGAACAGTCCAAGCCCAGCAGTGGGGTCTCTGTTGGACAGAGCCAGGGTGAGGCACACGTGCCTAGTTCAGCCTCACCTCTGAGACAGTCTCCTATCGGGGGTCCTAGCCCTGTGCTCCTAAACTGCCTGTGCTCCCTTGATTCCTCTTCACTCCTTCACTTTTGTTCTTCCTCCTCTCAGGAGATATTCGGGGATAAACAAACAGGAGGTCTGTGAGGGTCTCCCAAATTCACGTGCCTCAGTGACATCCTGTGTGGCTTGTGTAAAACAACCACGCGGGGCTTGAGCAGCTCGCCCCTGAAATGGTCTGTGCTCGTCTAGGATTCAACACTGAAGTGGAGTCAGGAGGCAAAGGAGGAGAGAGAAGTGTCCTTACATGGGACCGTGTGTGTGTGTGTGTGTGTGTGTGCGTGTGTGTGTGTGTGCGCCTGTGCACTTGACTAGGATTCGAACGTGAGGTGGAGTCAGGAAGCAAAGGAGGAGAGAGAAGTGTCCTTACATGGGACCGTGTGTGTGTGTGTGTGTGTGTGTGTGTGTGTGTGTGTGTGTGCGTGTGTGTGTGTGCCTGTGCACTTGACTAGGATTCGAACCTGAGGTGGAGTCAGGAAGCAAAGGAGAAGAGAGAAGTGTCCTTACATGGGACCGTGTGTGTGTGTGTGTGTGTGTGTGTGCACTTGACTAGGATTCGAACCTGAGGTGGAGTCAGGAAGCAAAGGAGAAGAGAGAAGTGTCCTTGTGTGTGTCCTCAGGATTCGACTGTGAGGTGGAATCAGGAGGCAAAGCACGAAAGATAAGTGTCCTTACATGGAATCACGTCTGTGTGTGTCTGTATGTGTGAGCTTGTCCAGGATTCAACCGTGAGGTGGAGTCAGGAAGCAAAGGTGGAGTGAGAAGTGTCCTTACATGGGATTGTGTGTGTGTGTGTGTGTGTGTGTGTGTGTCTGTGCACTGAGGCAGAGTCAGGAGGCAAAGGAGGAGAGAGAAGTGTCCTTAGATGGTATCACGTGTGTGTGTATGTGTCAATGGAAAAGGAAGATCTTTGAACTTCATGTATGTTAACTAGACAGTCTCTTTTCAGGTTAGGATTTGCCATATAACTATTTTGGGGATCCTTTCTCGATAGAGCAAAAAAGTATTTTACTGTCAATATCATATTTTTTTAAAAATTTAACCTATTAAAATTAACAGGTAGTGAAGTGAAAGTCACTCAGTCATGTCCAGCTGTTTGGGACCCGATGGACTATACAGTCCATGGAATTCTTCAAGCCAGAATACTGGAGTGGGTAGCCGTTCCCTTCTCCAGGGGATCCTCCCAACCCAGGGATCGAACCCAGGTCTCCTGCATTGCAGGCAGATTCTTTACCAGCTGAGCCACAAGGAAAGCCCAAGAATACCGGAGTGGGTAGCCAATCCCTTCTCCAGCAGATCTTCCCGACCAGGAATAGAACCGGGGTCTCCTGCATTGCAGGCAGATTCTTTACCAACTGAGCTATCAGGGAAGCCCAAAATTAATAGGTAAGAACTAGGTAACTATTTCACTGAAGTTGCTCAGTTGCTGGCATTTTGCTTCTGTACATTCCTGACACAGTCTTCTGAAATGCAGAGCACTGAACTGGTTGAGCTGGTATTGCCAATCTTTTCATGTTCAGCATGGATTTCTAAATGTTAACCTTCACCTGATTTTAAATGCATTTTTTCTTGCTTATTTATATATGTAATTCTTGGAGTAACATAAATCAAAAGCCACAAATTTCTAATTTAGTGTCTGGTTTTACAGATCCCTGACTCTTCATTAACTTCTTGATTTATAAGCAATGGACCTAAGGTCACAGCTGCTAGATACAAAAACTTGCATGGGATTTACGCACTCCAACTAAGAGCCCTGCTGTAAATCAGTGTCCCATTTACAAATGTTTCCATTACTGAGTGCTTTGGCTGTCTGATTTGAAAACACCTCTATCTTCACTATTAAATTCTGCTTTGTCTTTTTAATATACAGCTTTTTCAGACCATTTGTTACTACCAAGTGATGATTTATGTAAGGCAAAGTAATAAATTTTATAACATAAATTTTAAGAGCTTTGAATTAGGTACACCGGATTTTTGAAAGCTTTATGGCTGAAAAACAATTCTCAGAAGCCAGAAGTAAATTTTACGTCCTATGAAACAAAACACGGAGTGCTGGCCATAGGATGGTCTGTCTTTTCTTTCTATACTATCTCCCCACCTCCTGCATTAAGACTTTCCTCTTTGACAGTGCCTACAGTTTTTGGCTGGATCTAAGAAGACGTCAAAGGGCAGAGAAATGTTAGTATTTGACCTGAACAGATCGATACGATTAGTGTGCACTAAGCCTCTTGCTGAATTCGGGGGCCTTCATGGTTTTATCTTGGTTCCCTCTTTCGTCTGTGCTTTTCATCTGCTGGGGACACACTGAGGCACACTGGAACTTAATTTCCTGATTGGGCTCAGGATTCTTGCTGGAAGGCCTGGTAACTACAGATCTGTTGAAGTCATTTATTGTTTCCCTGGCCAAGGGCTGAAGGACTCTTGTTTATCAGTTTTATTCACCTCACCTGCTGGTAACTGAAATACTGCACACTGTCAGAGAGACTTGCTCCAATAGGGGATTAGGGAAAAACCTGAGGGCACTGAGTAAGAATTAGTATTTTAGAATGATCGTATTCTGGAAGGTGTTATTCACAATAAAGGAAATGGATAATTTTCCTCTTGATTCTATAAAACCCAGCAAATCCGTGTCACTGACTTTGTCTCTTAGGTTCATGTGCTTTACTCTTTGTACTTTCTTCCCTGCTAGGGTGCTGCATTGTCACCTGGTAACTTTCACTACAAAGGTTTTTATATTACTGAATTTCCAGGAGCTGAAAGCTATTTAAATGGACAATTAAAGGCACAGATGTTCTTTTGGATGAAGTGACAAACAGTAGACAGAAACTGTTACCCTGTCCTCTCTACAGAGCCCTGAGATTTGTAGGAACCTGAGAAATGGTAGGTGAACAATTTGCTGTACAGCAGTTAGGACTCACCCATAAAATAATTTTTTTCCCTGAAATAATTTTTAACACAAAATATTTAGAATAAAGTAGCCCACGTATTTCTTATAGACCTCTTTTGGGACTATCCTTAAGCCCGGGGGTTGGGGTTGGTCACAGAGAGAAACTAACACAATCTTCTGGAAGTTCAATACATGGTCTGTGTCCTCAAAGTAGCAAAGTGAAAGCAAAAGTGAAAGTGTTAGTCACTCAGGGTGCAAGGAAGGATTCAAATGCAAACTAGTTAGATTCCTATGGGAAACTCTGAGGTTTAAACTAGGTTTCCCTGCTAAGTACTGTCCAAACCACTGCAAGTCACATCAGTTTTTTAGCATCTTAGTTCCTCTATCTTAAATATAAAAGACTTAATTGATAGGTACTCAATGAACACCTATTATGTGCCAGCACTGTCAAAGCTATTGGGGACTGAGTGATCACTGAAGCCACAGTACTTTACAGAATTAAAAGGACAGAATTGGAAAGGAAACATTTTCATAACTACCAAGGTCAGATATATTGTACACAAATTTGAACAAATACTGTATAAGAGGAAGAAAATTCTTCAAGGTCTCTTTCACCTGCATAGTACTAGTGAGGCCACAGGTTGGAATTTGCCCCTTAAGGACAGGAGAGTTCAGGATAAAAATAATGGCAGAAACAGAGAGGAGCTGAGCCCTGACTGGGTAAAAAGAGAAGGTGGCTATATATTTCTCACTCTTGAGGTCAAGGAGATCTCCCAAACTACACATGCACAGAAAAGTTCCTCAGGGGTCAGAGAAGGCAGAGGGTGTCCTTATGTCCTGGCAGCCTCCTAGAGACCCTCAGGAGCTGGACTCCATCTTGGCTAAAAGATGCACATGCACATCAGGAAGGGCCCTGAGTCAGACCAAATATGGACACAGAGCCAAAGAGAGCAAGATGACTGGCCAAAGGGAACCTGGAAAACTGTCCTCATATAAATGATTTCAAATACTGCAAAAGCGCTCACCTCCCTCTGAGTGCATCCATGTGTCTTTCCACATGTACTTTGCTCCTACTAAATGTTCTATCCGCTTTACAAAATTTCCATCACTTTGCTAAAATTCTTTCTTCAAAGAAAATAAGAGTCAGGGCTCTGCTTCCAGCCTCTAGTCGCTGGTGGTCTAGAGGTTAGGATAGGGTACTCTCATCACCATAAGCCCAGGTTTGATTCCCAGTCAAGGAGTTGAGCTCCCACTTCAACTTGCTGCACACCATGGACAACAGATTACTAGTGGTTCTGAGTGTTGATTGCAGATGCCAGAGGAAGAAAGTGAAGTCGCTCAGTCATGTTCGAGTCCTTGTGAGCCCATGGACTGTAGTCTACCAGGCTCCTCTGTCCATGGGATTTTCCAGGCAAGAGTACTGGAGTGGGTTGCCATTTGCTTCTCCAGGGGATCTTCCCAACCCAGGGATCGAACCCAGGTCTCCTGCATTGCAAGCAGAAGCTTTACCGTCTGAGCCACCAGGGAAGTCAGATGCCACAGGCGGCCATACAAAATTTATTCTCAAAAAATTCAAATTTTGTCCTGACAATGGCTCTCTGAAGGGTTAGTTCAAGGCCTTGATTTTGTTCTTCCCTCCATGAATTTTTATCACACCTGGACTGGCCTCCCAGTAGGCAGTGATCAAAGCGTTTAATACAAATATTCTAGACCAGGCTACCTGAGACAAGGTATATAACAGATTAGAAAACACTCTGAGATAAAAACTGAAAACCAACAAACCAAAACTAATGGGATATACTGAAAGTAAGGTTCAGAGTGAAATGTATAGTTTCTACATTAAAGAAGAATAAAGATCTCAAAACAATAATGTAACTTGCCACCTTAAGAAACTAAAAAAAAAGACCAAACTAAACTCAAAAGAAGTATAAGAAAGGATGACAAAAATTAAGGTGGAGATAAACTGAATAAGGAATATAAAATAATGCAGATAACCAACAAAATCAAAATTGGTCCTTTGAACAAATGAAAAAAAAAAAATGGACAAACCTTAGAAAAATGAGAGGAAAGTTGTATTTCTAATACCAGGAGTTAAAAGTCAGATATTACTCCCAACATTACAAAAATAAAAAGAACTGAAGCAGAATATTATGAGGTATTATATGTTAACAGATAATATAACATAAATGGAAAGGACAAGTTCTTATAAATACAAACTACCAAACCTGACTTATGAAGCGACAGAAAATTGGAAAAGTCCGTAACAAGTAAAGAGGTTTAAACTCAAAGGTTACAAGGTATACAATGACAAGAAAAACCCAACACCATATGGCTTTACTGATGAATTCTACCAGACACTGAAGATTTTAAACTAATGGCTCTCAAACTCTTCCAAAAAACAGAAGAGAAGGGAACACTTCTTAACTAATTCTATAAGGCCAGTGTTACTTGATAAAAAAAAAAAAAAAACCCAGACAAAGGTATCACAAGGAAACCACAGAAATATATCACTTATGTCTACAGATGTAAAAAAAAAAAAAAACAACAAAATATAACTAAGCTGAACCCAGCAACATATTAAAAGGACTATGAAGTGAAGTGAAGTAAAGTCGCTCAGTCGTGTCCAACTCTTTGCAACCCCATGGACTGCAGCCCACCAGGCTCCTCCCTCCATGGGATTCTCCAGGCAAGAGTACTGGAGTGGGTTGCCACTTCCTTCTCCAGGGGATCTTCCCAACCCAGGGGTCGAACCCAGGTCTCCTGCATTCCAGGCAGATGCTCTAACATCTGAGCCACCAGGGAAGGCCCCCCAAAAAAGGACTATACACCCTGTGAAAAGAAGGGAAGCGAAAAGCAAAGGTGAAAAGGAAAGATAAACCCATTTGAATGCACAATCCCAAAGAATAGCAAGGAGAGATAAGAAAGCCTTCCTCAGCAATCAATGGAAAGAAATAGAGGAAAACAACAGAATGGGAAAGACTAGAGATCTCTTCAAGAAAATTAGAGATACCAAGGGAACATTTCATGCAAAGATGGGCTCAATAAAGGACAGAAATGGTAGGGACCTAAGAGAAGCAAAAGATATTAAGAAGAGGTGGCAAGAATACACAGAAGAACTGTACAAAAAAGATCTTCACAATCCAGATAATCAGGATGGTGTGATCACTCACCTAGAGCCAGACATCCTGGAATGTGAAGTCAAGTGGGCCTTAGGAAGCATCACTATGAACAAAGCTAGTGGAGGAGATGGAATTCCAGTTGAGCTAATTCAAATCCCGAAAGATGATGCTGTGAAAGTGCTGTACTCACTAAGCCAGCAAATTTGGAAAACTCAGCAGTGGCCACAGGACTGGAAAAGGTCAGTTTCATTCCAATCCCAAAGAAAGGCAATGCCAAAGAATGCTCAAAATACCACACAATTGCACTCATCCCACATGCTAGTAAAGTAATGTTCAAAATTCTCCAAGCCAGGCTTCAGCAATATGTGAACCATGAACTTCCAGATATTCAAGCTGGTTTTAGAAAAGGCACAGGAACCAGAGATCAAATGGCCAACATCCAATGGATCATCAAAAAATCAACAGAGTTCCAGAAAAACATCTATTTCTGCTTTACTGACTATGCCAAAGCCTTGGACTGTGTGGATCACAATAAACTGTGGAAAATTCTGAAAGAGAAGGGAATACCAGACCACCCGACCTGCCTCTTGAGAAACCTGTATGCAGCTCAGGAAGCAACAGTTAGAACTGAACATGGAAGAACAGACTGGTTCCACATAGGAAAAGGACTATGTCAAGACTGTATATTGTCACCCTGCTTATTTAACTTATATGCAGAGTACATCATGAGAAACACTGGGCTGGAGGAAGCACAAGCTGGATCAAGACTGCCAGGAGAAATATCAATAACCTCTGATATGCAGATGACACCACCCTTACGGCAGAAAGTGAAAAAGAACTAAAGAGCCTCTTGATGAAAGTGAAAGAGGAGAGTGAAAAAGTTGGCTTAAAGCTCAACATTCAGAAAACGAAGATCATGGCATATGGTCCCATCACTTCATGGGAAATAGATAGGGAAACAGTGGAAACAGTGGCAGACTTTATTTTTCTGGGCTCCAATCACTGCAGATGGTGACTGCAGTCATGAAATTAAAAGATGCTTACTCCTTGGAAGGAAAGTTATGACTCACCTAGACAGCATATTAAAAAGCAGAGACATTACTTTGCCAACAAAGGTCCGTCTAGTCAAGGCTATGGTTTTTCCAGTGGTCATGTATAGATGTGAGAGTTGGACTGTGAAGAAAGCTGAGTGCCAAAGAATTGATGCTTTTGAACTGTGGTGTTGGAGAAGACTCTTGAGAGTCCCTTGGACTGCCAGGAGATCCAACCAGTCCATTCTGAAGGAGATCAGTCCTGGGTGTTCATTGGAAGGACTGATGTTGAAGCTGAAACTCCAACACTTTGGCCACCTCATTTGAAGATCTGACTCACGGGAAAAGACCCTGATGCTGGGAAAGATTGAGGGCAGGAGGAGAAGGGGACGACAGAGGATGAGATGGCTGGATGGCATCACTGACTCAATGGACATGGGTTTGGGTGGACTTCATGAGTTCATGATGGACAGGGAGGCCTGGCGTGCTGCGGTTCATGGGGTTGCAAAGAGTCGGACATGACTGAGAAACTGAACTGAACTCCCTGTTCAAATGAGATTTATCCCAGGAGAGCAAGAATAGTTCTATCTATGAAAATCTATCAATATTATACATTGCATTAATAGAGAAAAGAAAGAAATGCCCACATGATTATCTCAATGCACACAGAAAAGCATTTAACAAAACCCACAACTCTTGAATGATAAAACACTCCAGAAATATGTAGCAGAATGGAACCTCCTCAACCTGACAAAGGGTATTTGAAAAATAGACAACTAACATCACACTTGTGAACAAGAAAAAAATGTCTTCTCTTGCCACTTCTATTTAACACTATACTAAAAGCTCTATTCAAGTAATTGGGTACTGTGTGGATCACAATAAACTGTGGAAAATTCTGAAAGAGATGGGAATATCAGACCACCTGATCTGCCTCTTGAGAAACCTGTCTGCAGCTCAGGAAGTAACAGTTAGAACTGGATATGGGATAACAGACTAGTTCCACATAGGAAAAGGAGTACGTCAAGGCTGTATATTGTCACCCTGTTTATTTAACTTCTATGCAGAGTACATCATGAGAAAAGCTGGACTGGAAGAAACACAAAATGGAATCAAGATTGCCGGGAGAAATATCAATAACCTCAGAAATGCAGATGACACCACCCTTATGGCAGAAAGTGAAGAGGAACTCAAAAGCCTCTTGATGAAAGTGAAAGTGGAGAGTGAAAAAGTTGGCTTAAAGCTCAACATTCAGAAAACGAAGATCATGGCATATGGTCCCATCACTTCATGGGAAAAAGATGGGGAAACAGTGGAAACCGTGCCAGAATTTATTTTTTTGGGCTCCAAAATCACTGCAGATGGTGACTGCAGCCATGAAATTAAAAGACGCTTACTCCTTGGAAGGAAAGTTATGACCAACCTAGACAGCATATTGAAAAGCAGAGACATTACTTTGCCAACAAAGGTCCGTCTAGTCAAGGCTATGGTTTTTCCTGTGGTCATGTATGGATGTGAGAGTTGGACTGTGAAGAAGGCTGAGTGCCAAAGAATTGATGCTTTTGAACTGTGGTGTTGGAGAAGACTCTTGAGAGTCCCTTGGACTGCAAGGAGATGCAACCAGTCCATTCTGAAGGAGATCAGCCCTGGGATTTCTTTGGAAGGAATGATGCTAAAGCTCAAACTCCAGTAGTTTGGCCACCTGATGCAAAGAGTTGAGTCATTGGAAAAGTCTCTGATGCTGGGAGGGATTGGGGGCAGGAGGAGAAGGGGATGACAGAGGATGAGATGGCTGGATGGCATCACTGACTCACTGGACGTGAGTCTGAGTGAACTCCCGGAGTTGGTGACGGACAGGGAGGCCTGGAGTGCTGCGATTCATAGGGTCGCAAAGAGTCAGACATGACTGAGGAACTGAAGTGAACTGAAGAAGTAAAATGTCTACCAGTCAATTAGATGGGTATCTGCACCTTAGTTTTCCTCACTCCCCAGATGACTATTGTTCCTAACAACCAGACGCTCACCATACCGCTGGCAACACATACACAGTCAAAAAGAGCCATAGAGTTTATACCCCTACTAGTCGGTCTGGGAATCACGGCTGGGATAGGTATGGGAATAGCAGGAATTGCTTCATCAACCACTTTTACCATACACTATCTGAAGACTTCACAGACGACATTGAGAGAGTATCCACATCTTTAGCAGCCTTATAAGACAAACTAGACTCCCTGTCTGAAGTGGTTTTACAAAATAGGAAAGGGCTAGACCTATTGACAGCTGAAAAGGGAGGACTCAGCCTCTTCTTGAATGAAGAATGCTGCTCTTATATAAACCAATCAGAAATAGTCAGGGACATGGCCCAACAGCTAAGGGAACAAATCATAAAAGGAGGGAAAAAGCAGCTAATTTCTGGGGTAATTGGAGCAATATCTGGAGCTGGGCATCATGGCTTCTCCCTTTAACAGGTCCTCTCTTCATGCTCTTTGCAGCACTCTTGTTTGGACCTTGTATTCTCAATGCTATTACCCAGTTCATAACCTCTTAGTTGAATCCATAAAGTTACAAATGGTAATAGTTCAATACAGCCCCCTAAACAATGGGGAGCTCTGAATGTCCTACCAAAACATGCGATGATGCTTTCTACAACGAGAAATAGAAGCATCAAGAGTGTGGAATGAAGAAGTTAAAATTTTACATAACCTCCTTCTCCTTCTGCATCTGTAACTCAGCTTGTCCCTTGCAAAGTCTAGATCACGTAGGTCATGTAGTCTCAGAAACTGGGGATTTGTAATACTAGGAATGAGTTTATCTCATTCACCCTTGTCCTGCTCTTTGTAATCGCCCAGCCCCATATCTGTCCAGGCCAGGCAGCCCCCTCCCAATCTTGACCACTGTTCCCAAGCATGCAAAACCCCTTAGTTTAAACCAGCCTATCAACAGCTAGTGTTGCTCACTACAGTCTGTCTATGAAAACTCTGTTATCCCTTTGTTCCGGGCTCAGAGCTTGGAGTGTTAACTCCTCTGGGCCCGCCACAGTAAGAAACTTGAGTTCTCCAACTCTCCAAGTGTGGCGCTTGGTTTCTTGAGTACTGGTTTCTGCAACAATATTAGATTGTTTGTTGCTCAGTTGTATCTGACTCTTTGTGACCCCATGGACTGTAGCCTTGTCAGGATCCTCTTCCATAGACTACTCTAGGCAAGAATACTGGAGTGGGTTGTGATTCCCTTCTCCAGGGATCTTTCCAACTGAGGGATCAAACCCTGGTCTCCCACATTACAGGCATATTCTTTACTATCTGAGTCACCAGGGAGATTACAGTTTTTTAAATATTGTACTTCACCTAAATGAAATATTTTATTCACCAAAAGGCTAAAAAAGTCAAAAGATGGCCCAAACTGTGGGTAAAAAAAATCCTAGAATCTAGGATATATAATGACCTCCTACCACTCAAGGACAAAAAAGATTAAAAACTCAATTGAAAAAAAATGGGCAAAAGGCATGAATACATTAAAGAAGATACACAAATGGCTAATAAACACAAGAAAAGATGCCTGGCATCATTAATCATTGGGGAAATATAAGTCAAAACCACAATGATGTACCACCTCACTCCTATGATT
Source organism: Bos taurus (assembly GCF_002263795.3). NCBI lineage: Eukaryota > Metazoa > Chordata > Mammalia > Artiodactyla > Bovidae > Bos > Bos taurus. The sequence continues at coordinate 106,321,754 of NC_037357.1, forward strand.
ACAATTTTAAAAAAACAGATAAGAAGTGTTGGTGAGGAGGTAGAGAAATCGGACCACTCATACGTCTTAAGGGTAAAGCCCCTATAGGAAATATTTTGTCAGTTCCTTAAAATAATTTAGACAGAGTTTTACCATATTACCTAGTAATTTCACTTCGAGGTATATACACAAGAAACTATAAGCATATGTTCACATAAAAACTTGGACATAAATGTTAACAGCAACATTATTCATAATAGCCCCAATGTGGAAACATTTACAAACTAAAGAATGGGTACACAAAATGTGTTGTGTACACACACAAACACACACACACACTGGAATATTATTAAGCCATGAAAACAATGAAGTACTAATACATTCTACGACATGGATCAACATTGAAACCATTATACTAAGGTGTGTACACACACACACGCACACACACAATGGAATATTATTAAGCCATAAAAAGAATAAAGCACTAAAACATTCTACAACATGGAACAACCTTGAAAGTGTTATACTAAGTAAAAACCCAGATTCAAAAGGCCACATATTACATAACTCTATTCATGTGGAAGGCCCATGATACATCCATAGAGGTAGAAAGTAAGTTAGTTTGCTGGGAACAGGATAATGGAGTGACTGCTTAATGGGTACATGGTTTCCTTCCAGGGTGAGGAAAATACTCTTGAATTATATACTGGTGATGGTTTAACAGCCTTGTGAATACCATAAAAAACACTGAATTGTATGAATTGATGCTTTCAAACTGTGGTGTTGGAGAAGACTCTTGAGAGTCCCTTGGACTGCAAGGAGATCCAACCAGTCCATCCTAAAGGAGATCAATCCTGGGTGTTCATTGGAGGGACTGATGTTGAAGCTGAAACTCCAGTACTTTGGCCACCTGATGCAGAGAGCTGACTCATTTGAAAAGACCGTGATGCTTGGAAAGATTGAAGGTAGGAGGAGAAGGGGATGACAGAGGATGAGATGGTTGGATGGCATCACCGACTTGATGGATCTGAGTTTGAATGAACTCCGGAAGTTGGTGATGGACAGGGAGGCCTGGCATGCTGCAATTTATGGGGTCACAAAGAGTCAGACATGACTGAGCGACTGAACTGAACTGAACTGAAACAAAGACCCAGAAGAACTGGCCTATACCTATATAAATGACTTAACTGCCTCTTTACTGTCCTCCTCCTCACTTGGCAGAACGTCCACACTGAGAAATGGAGTATTCCTGCAATTATAAGTAAAGATGTCACAGTCATTAGTGATTTCGGCCTTCCAAATGTGGATCCTAAGGACAGTCAGAAAGGAGAATAATACCTGAAATCCTGCAGCCATGTGGCTGCAGCCACTCCCTATGGTGAGCACAGAGGAACGAACTCAGGATGTAGAAAAAACATAGGTTACTGGCCTCAGACAGCTGAGACGCATATGAAAGGAATTATTTCAGTGAGCCCACACTTCTGCATCTTTCTATACACAGAAAAGCACTGAATTCCTTAACTTAGGATATTTGGTTTCTTTAACTCACAAAAATACTTCTGATGTTCAGACTACCTGCCCTTTGTTGCAAACTTCTGTAAAACCTGACTTCCCTGCACCCCCACCCCTAGCCTCCTCAGAGCAATCTCATGATTATATGAGATGCTGTCTCCCAGGCTTACAGTCCTAAAAATTCACAACAAGTAAAACACAACTCTCAACTTTAAGGTTGTGATAATTTTTTAGGTCAACAACACCCTTTCTCTCCAGATATGCATCTCTGTCTTACTTCTATCTTAACTAAACAAACCTATCTCTGTGTACTCTCCAACTTGTTTTTGTGTTATGTCTCTAATAATAAACTTTATACCTGCATTTATAGTTTCTGCCTCCATGATAAATGCATTTTTCACTAGGGGCAAAGATCCAGGGAAAAATAGCTTCTAGCCTCTTGCCCTTGCTGGTCTGGTGGCTAGGATTCCTGGTTCTCATCCAGGTTACCTAGGTTTAATAAACTGTGGAAAATTGTGAAAGAGATGGGAATACCAGACCACCTGACCTGCCTCTTGAGAAATTTGTATGCAGGTCAGGAAGCAACAGTTAGAACTGGACATGGAACAACAGACTGGTTCCAAATAGGAAAAGGAGTTCGTCAAGGCTGTATATTGTCACCCTGCAGAGTACATCATGAGAAACGCTGGGCTGGAGGAAGCACAAGCTGGAATCAAGATTGCCGGAAGAAATATCAATAACCTCAGATATGCAGATGACACCACCCTTAAGGCAGAAAGTGAAGAGGAACTAAAAAGCCTCTTGATGAAAGTGAAAGAGGAGAGTGAAAAAGTTGGCTTAAAGCTCGACATTCAGAAAACGAAGATCATGGCCACTGGTCCCATCACTTCATGGGAAATAGATGGGGAAACAGTGGAAACAGTGGCAGACTTTATTTTGGGGGGCTTCAAAATAACTGCAGATGGTGATTGCAGCCATGAAATTAAAAGACGCTTACTTGTTTATTTTTTTCTCCCTGTTATGTTGCCCTCTGTGCTTCCAAAGCTCGGCACAGATTCGACAGTGAGAAGGTTTCCTGGTGTTTAGAAACTTCTCTCTTTTTAAGACTCCCTTCCTGGGACGGAACTCCGTCCCTCCCTCTTTTGTCTCTTTTTTTTGTCTTTTATATTTTTTCCTACCTCCTTTCGAAGAGTTGGGTTGCTTTTCTGGGTGCCTGATGTCCTCTGCCGGCATTCAGAAGTTGTTTTGTGGAATTTACTCGGCGTTTAAATGCTCTTTAAAAAAAATAAATAAAAGACGCTTACTCCTTGGAAGGAAAGTTATGACTCACCTAGACAGCATATTAAAAAGCAGAGACATTACTTTGCCAACAAACCGTCCGTCTACTCAAGGCTATGGTTTTTCCAGTGGTCATGTATGGATGTGAGAGTTGGACTGTGAAGAAGGCTGAGCACCGAAGAATTGATGCTTTTGAACTGTGGTGTTGGAGAAGACTCTTGAGAGTCCCTTGGACTGCAAGGAGATCCAACCAGTCCATTCTGAGGGAGATCAGCCCTGGGATTTCTTTGGAAGGAATGATGCTAAAGCTGAAACTCCAATACTTTGGCCACCTCATGCGAAGAGCTGACTCATTGGAAAAGATCCTGATGCTGGGAGGGATTGGGGGCAGAAGGATAAGGGGCCGACAGAGGATGAGATGGCTGCATGGCATCACTGACTTGATGGACATGAGTTTGAGTAAACTCCAGGAGTTGGTGATGGACAGGGAGGCCTGGCATGCTGCGATTCATGGGGTCACAAAGAGTCAGACACAACTGAGCGACTGAACTGAACTGAACTGAATTCCTGGGCAGGTAATTAAGATCTTGCTTCATGCTGCCACTCAGTGCTGCCTCACTGAGATCATACCTACAGGGCATTGCTGGGAAAACAATCAAAGCTGCACAAACCCATTTGGTTGTCACTATTAGGATCCTTCACCTCAAACAGATTCCTCTGGTGGTGGTTCCAATGGGACCATTCCACATGGAATAAGCCCATGTTCTTTGCCTTCCTGGTGGAACTCTCTACTGGACATGAGGGACACTTCCTCTCCTGGTCAACATACTAAACATCTTGCATTATCAACTTAAATAGGGTGCCCTGTCATTAAAGATATGCTTAAGACCTGAGTCATGAAGTCACTGTCTCCCTTGTTAATAGTCCCATTTGGCAGGTATTTCAGCCAGCAACCAAAGGATGGCATGGGTGATCAAAACCTTAGTGCTCAGGCAAGGCTTCAATTCCTATTATAGAACTGACTACGGATGTATAGTTGGCCGAACAAGTGTCCTTTGTGTTCACTGACCTACTAACATGTTCCACTCGATCTCATCTTTGATGAGTCCCAGGCTCTCTTTGTTTTTGCTTTTAAGGGGCTGATTATACATTTATGCAGTTCTCAATGGAATATTTAAATAGCCCTGCAATCACATGTAGCCTCTGCCACCAGGATTTAAATACGTTATAGTTGGAAAGGTGTCATTTTGGGCATTATATTGATGCCATTATGCTCAGGGGTCCCTCTGAAAGCAGTACAAGTAGACCTGCACACCCTCACACACCACCTAGACCTCAAGATCCAAGGCTTAGCCTTGTCTGTCATATTTCTGGTCATCAACTAGTCCTATAGGGCAGAGGTTCCCAAGCTTGGTATCTACTGCCTGATGATCTGAGGTGGAGCTGATGTAGTAATAATAGAAATAAAGAGCACAATAAATGTAATGCCATTGAATCATCCCAAAACTAATCCTGCACCCCTGGTCTATGGAAAAATTTTCTTCCCTAAAACTGGTCCTTGGTGCCAAAAAGGTTGGGGACATCTGCTCTAAGGGCTGAGAAATTTCCCCAACAGTCAACCATCAAATGTGTTGTTTAGTTGTTCAGTTATTTCTGACTCTTTGTGATCCCATGGACTGTAGGACTGTAGCCTGCCAGGCTCCTCTGTTCATGGGATTTTCCAAGCAAGAATACTGAGTGGGTTGCCATTTCCTTCCCCAGGGGATCTTCTCAACCCAGGGGTCAAACACAGGTCTTCTGCATTTCAGGCAGGTACTTGACCACTGAGTCACCTGGGAAGCCCCAAACATCAATTACTCACCATGAAACCATCCAGTACACTCAGACAAGCACAACACATATTAGGCCTTTTCCTGTTCTGGAGGCAACACATCCCTCACATCTCACTGTTTCTTTGCCCTGTTATACATGCAATCACATACAAGTTGGCGGCCTTCCAATGGGGCTAAGGCCAACAAATATGCTTTGGAAAGTGCCCTGGATGCATTCCAGCAAGTCTTCCCTTTATTCCCCACTGGCTCCATATGCCCTATCAAGTCATTGGTCACACAAGACTATGCCTCCTGGAGTCTCTGGACCAAACAGGAAGGAGTCTACCTGGTTTCCTTTGAGGTTTTGGACTAAGCACCTACCCCCAGCAGCAGGCCTGTATACTTCCTTTGAGCACCAGCTTTTGGCATCCTCTTGGGCTCTTTGAGGAACTGAGTTCATAAGCAGCCCCCATCTGTTACTACTTCAAACATAAGTTCCTGCAATGCCCAGGGTTAGAGATGCCTCTCAAGAGAAAGCTCAGCACGCACACACGATGCCTCCTTGATAACATGGAAATGGTAGCTTTAGGGCTAACCTTGATGTCAAAAGCCTTTCCAAAGGACAAGAGGATGTGGCTTCCCCCACGCTCAGCCCCTGGCTGGAGAGTAGCACCCCTTCTGCTGCTTCCTCCTCCTGTGGCCACTTGGGGAACCCCTGGGACTCACAGCAACAGATTTTATATCTTGGGCTCCAAAATCACTGCAGAACAGCAAGGGGAGGGGGTTAAATCACAAAAAACTGGAAGTGTTACTCATTCAGACGTGTCCAACTCTTTGTGACCCCATGGACTGTAGCCTGCCAGGCTCCTCGGTCCATGGGATTCTCCAGGCCAGAATACTGGAGTGGGGAGCCATTCCCTTCTCCAAGGGATTAACTTCTGAATCTGTGTTTGCACCAAGAGAAAATGCTGTAGGCTTACAATAACTTATAACCTGTAGTCATCCAGAACTTCCTTCCTGGCTAACTAGTCAGAGTAGGCTAACTGCTACAACAAATATTCTGAGTCTTATTAGCTTAACACAGTACGGTTTTACTTTCTGTTCTTACAAGACCCAGTGCACACTGGTGGGGCAGAGGATGGGGCTAGAGTCTCCTTATGTCATTCAAAGGCTCAGGAAGGGAAATTATATGAGAGAAGCTCTGATGTAACTGTGGACCTGCTCCACAGAAGAGAAAGAAACAAAACACAAAGACATAATCAATCGGGATACAGGAAAGTCTTCCAATTTCAGAAAACACCAAGTTTTTGGCATTTGAGATGGTCCTTATCTTACCTGCAAGCTCCAAACCATGTATCCCAAAGAGAGAAGACCACTCCCTGACACACTCTACACTCCCATTCATAGGAGACAAATAGTGGAATGGATGTCATAACTGTAGCTCAGATCCATGGTAAATTTCAAGGCTAATCAAATGAGTCCTTTATGCCCAAATATGGATAGACAAATGCTTACCAGATATTTGACAGAAGTGGAAGAGATCATGATGCGTAAACAGAACAATTTCTGGAGGAAAAAACAAATATACTACAGGAAATAGAAGAGAACATCACAAAAAAATCCAAATTCATATTGTCAGAACTGTAAAGATGATAGTGGGTTTATAAAATGGGAACAGAGTACTATAAAAGGGAGCTATTAGAGAATAAGAAAAAGTCTTGGGAAAAGTATTATGGCAAAATTAAACACTTTGTGGATGCCAAGTATTCAGCTCAAAGCAGCTCTGCCTCACCCTGGCTTTGATAGACAGTGGTCTCGCCCTGGCCACACCCTGGCTTGGATAGACAGTGGTCTCGCCCAGCTCACGGCTCCTGCACACGGCTCCCGCCCACCCACGTGACCTCTTCCTTAACCAATCACAAGCCCGGGTACTGACCCCGCCCAACAGACACCTCTAACAATCCATCCCAGAGACCCTGCCCAGCTACCAGCCATCTGGCCCGGAGCCCGCCTCCGGCCACCCACATTGTCCACCCTGGAAAGGTTCGGAGGAGGCCACTGGCCCCGGCCACCCCGCCCCCACCCCCGCCGATTCCTGCCCCGGAGACGCTTTGTCCCAGCCGCCATTCCCTGGGTCGGGGAGTGGCCCGCCATGCTGCCCACATTGCCCTCACAGGAGCGTCAGAACTACCGCCCCGAGTGCGAAGCCGCAATCAACAATCATGCCACCCTGGAGTTTCACGCCTCCTTCCAGTGCCTGGCCGTGGCCTTATACCTCGACCATGATGATGTGGGCTTGAAGCATTTCTCCCACTTCTTCCTGCTCCGCTCCCAGGAGCACAGCAGGACAGCCGAGAGCCTGATGTTCCTACAGATCCAGCGCGGGGGCCGCATCTGCTTCCTCAACATCGGAAAGCCTGAGACCCAACAGTGGAAGAGCGGACTCCAGGCCATGCAAGATAGCCTGCACTGGGAGAAGTACGTCAACCAGAGCCTGCTCAACCTGCACCAGCTGGCCACCGACAGCAGCGATGCCAACCTGTGCCACTTCCTGGGGACTGGCTACCTGGACCAGCAGGTCAGGTTCATCAAGGAGCTGGGGGACCATGTCAGCAACCTGAGCAACATGGGGTCCCCGGAAGGTGCCCTGGAAGAGGACTTCTTTGACAAGCTCACCCTGGGTGACGGCGACAAGAAGGACTGAGCCGGGACTGGACTTTCCCCCGAGTCCTAGGTGACTGCCCAAGGTCACCAGAAGAAGTTCACTTAAATTTTCCTTATTTCACTTTTGACAGTTCTTCCAATAAATTGCTTCATAAAGAAATAAAGGTCCCTTGTTGATTCATGCGTGCAAACCCTTAACCTTTCAAGTTTTAAAACAGGTATCCAGGAGTCTCTTGAGCTACCAATGCCCTGTCCACAGGCAGCTCAAGATTTGCACAGAGGGAGGGAAGAAGGGGACCCATAGGATCCTGAACAATACAAAATGTACCTTCCCCTAATAAACAACGTGGTACATGGGGTGGGCGTGGGTGAGGTGAGGCTCTGGTGAATGTGGGTGACTGTGAATAGATGAGCTATAAAAATATGGCCTGAAAATCATGATTGGTATAGATCTCCAGAAACAGTGAAGGGAATGGGATTGGGAAGGGAATGAAATAAAGGGGTCTTGATTTTATTTGAAGCAGACTTCTGGGTAGCAAGATGGTAGCCCTGGATGCTGGCATAGCAGAGTCCCTCTCTGACAAGCTCACCCTGGGCTACAGTGACAATCTAAGGGTAGCAGGCCTGGCTTTCCTAGAGACACACTTCTTGTGGTCACCACTGTTGAGCATGGATGCTCCCTTTACAAAATACCCATGTGCGATTTTTTTTTAACTGTACCACCCTGCGATAAAGTAACATGGCACCACTCAAAATTTACCTCAATTCTATTGACGGTTAATCTATATAGCCCTTCTAGGGTGAAAAATATAAGCTCTTGAATGAAGGCCAATTTGTGATACTGAATATAAAGTAAAATGAATCCCCCTGAATATGAAGTCACTGGTACTGGCTGTATTGAGGAATGTAGTGGTGGGAAGGGTTGAAGCTGGGAGGTATCACAGCTGGTCCAGGTGAAAGACAATGGTGGTTGCACTGGAGTGGAGGATGAAGAAATGAAGAGATGTAGACACATTGCAGATGGATTGGGATACATCAGCAAGGTTTCTTCGTGGGCCAGAGATGAAGAGTGAGATATGAAGAAATTAATCTAATTTAGCCTGGGTTGATGGTGGTGCCATTTTATCAATTTGAGGTCTTTTGCCAGGGGCACAGCTGGGATGGAAGGTTGGAGAAGGCATGTCATGTAAAATCTGAGATGCATATTAGACATCCAAGTGGAACTGTCATGCAGGTAGCCAGAAAAATGAATCTGGAGTTCAGAGTGGATGTAGATGTCAGCTTTAGAAATAGACCTATGGGAAATATCATGATCCCTATATAGATTGTGTGTGGTCATGGGAGTGGAAAACCTCACTGGAGAGCGGACTAGGAGTGTGGCAGAGCCTAAGCCCTGGGTAACGAACATGTAGAAGCAGGGCTGAGGTGATGAAACGCCAGAGGGGTGCTGACCTCACCTTGACCATTAGCTCACTGCAGACTGTGCCCACCTGTGCCCACACCCCGTGGCCCCAAATCAGCCTGTTTGTGACCTCACTGTGGCCTCCTGGGATCTGCTTTCAGAATGGGGAGAAGACTGAACTTTTTATCTTCTTGTAACTATGCAGAAATAAATTTTCCAGTTTAAAAAAAAAAAGATTTCTTAAGAAAATGATAAGGACTTGCCTGTTGGTCCAGTAGTTAAGAAACTGCCTTCCAACACAGGGGATATGGGTTCGATCTCTGGTCCGGGAATTATGATCCCACATGCCTCAGAAGAACTAAGGCCATGCGCAGCAACACAGACAAAGGACAGCAAAAAAAAAAAAAAAAAATCTTTATTTTTTTCCTCTTCCCCTTTAAAAATTCAGCCTCTCGGTCAACTCTATTTGATCAGATGAAGTCTCTACACATGTAAACCGTAATATCCTAATAAAAACACTCAAAATATGTTTCTTCTGTGCCTAGGTGTGGTTAATAAGGCAAAAGGTAAAATTGTACAGATCTTGCCTGTCTTATGGTCCTTGATAAGACATGGTCCTCAGATTGACACATGGTCAGTCTGAGTCTCCCTAAAGTTTGCAAACTGCTTTGAATATTTACAAATATTCAAATATTTACAAATATTCCTCCCTGTAGCTTAGACATGACCCTGGTTTAGTCCCAGGGTCAGGGAGATCCCTGGGAGAAGGGAATGTCCACCCACTCCAGTGTTCTTGCCTGGAGAATTCCATGAACAGAGTAGCCTAGCAGGCTCCAATCCATGGGGTCGCAAATGGTCGCACTCAACCGAGTGACTAACACTTTCATTTTCCTCTCTCTGACAATGTCTCAGATCCTACATATGTCAATTAACTGTTCTCCTCTAGATAGAAGCAAGCACCAGGTGAGTAGCTGTTCATCTCTATAACTAGAAATTGACTTTTAGGTTGTGCTAGGGCTTCATTACTGCACAGGCTCTTCTCTAGTTGCGGTGTGTGGGTTCCTTAGTGTGGTGGCTTTGCCTGTTGCACACCACGGGCACGAGGCGCTTGGACTTCAGTAGTTGTGGCACATGGGCTCAGCAGTCGTGGTTCCCCGGCTCTAGAGCACAGGTTCAGTAGTTGTGATGCGCAGGCTGAGGTGCTCTGCGAAATGTGAGATCTTCCTGGATCAGGGATCAAACCCAGGTCTCCTGTTTGGCAGAAGGATTCTTTACCACTGAGCCACCAGGGTAGCCTAAAGATCCTTCTTGCTCTCCAGTTTTGGAGAAACAGTTTGGTGTCGTGGATTCTTCCCCACAGATGGCCTGGGTTCAAATGCCATTCTAGCCACTTACTAAATTGAAGGCATTGGGGAATGTGAATTAACTTCTCTGTGCCTCTGTTTTCTGATATGTAAAATAGGGATCAAAAAACTATGGCTTAAAAGAGTAGATTGTTTATTATATTGAAAATGTTTAATTTCAATTTAAACATATTGAAAATTTGTATCTTTTCAATTGCCCTCAGGCAGGGCAGTATCAAATGAAACAAGTTCCCAAAGGGCTAGATGACCAAGGTCAACCTAGGGCATTCATACATGTATACTCTCTACCTCAGATCTGATATAATTGGCAGCGAGGGGAGAATATGTAGGTCACATCTTTCTGTATCTGCCTGAATGCCCTATTCCCTTACTGGGGGAAGATCTAACAAAGTTAAATGCCTAAGTGACTTTCTCACCAGAAAAAGTAGACACTAAAGTACTCCTAGGTCAAGCCTGCCCTCTCCAAGTTGTGCTATGACAATGGCGAGACAAACTTGAACCAGAAGTCCCTGAAGAAATTCTACAAAAGGTAAGAGCTGATGCTTGAGTTGTGGGGAGGCCAGGAAGAGCCAGGACTGCCAACCCAGTAGGAGGAAACTCCAGCCCGGTGCGAAGTGTCAGAACTGAAAAAGCAATAAGCTTTAAAGAGGCATGTGAAGTATAAAGCCTCTGAGAACCACCTTTATTAAATGCCAAGTAACCCAACGTCAGTAGTGTAGCGTTAGTGGTTCAGTGATGTCCCATTCTTTACGACCTCATGGACTGTAGCCCACCAGGCTCCTCTGTCCATGGGATTCTCCATGCAGGGATACTGGAGTAGGTAGCCATTCCCTTTTCCAGAAGATCTTCCTTACCCAGGGATCCAACCTGGGTCTCCTGCATTGCAGGCAGATTCTCTACCTACCATCTGAGGTTCCAGGGAAGCCCCTTATCAAACTTATCAATATCAATAAAATACTCCAATACTGCCGGTACAAAAGCCAGGGGCCAGAGATTATTGTTTGCATGGGATCTGAGACTCATTGACTAAATTGTACACGATGTATGTTCCACAGTGCCAAATTCTTATACTTTTACTTACAATCTTATTTGGAGACTTTTGCTGGTTTACAATTCTGGACCTAAAAAATCCCTTTTACTGCATACCACTCAGTCCTGAGGCCTAGGAACTGTTGCCTTTGAATGAGATGATCCAGAGACTAATATGAAAGAACTCTATTGTTGGATGGTGCTCCCACAAGGATCGAAGAATGCCCCCACCATCTTCTCGGCAAGCCTTAGCCAAGGACTTAAGGGACCGCCAATTAAATCAAAGAATTGTACTGCAATATATGAATAATATACCTAATGGCCAGTAAAACGAAGGAAGCTTCAGGCCAAAATACAATCCTTACTTTCAACTTTCTGGCAGACTGGGGATATAAAGTGTCCATGGGAAAAGTGAAAACTTCTCAACCAACTGTAAAATATTTATGACAAAGAAACATATTCCAAATGGAAGGGACGCATTAGAGTGACGGCATCAACCACCAAAAGGCAATCCTGAGGATTGTTAGGAATGGCTGGGCTTTGTTATATTTGGATCCCTAAGTTTGGGATCATGGTAAACCCCTATGTGACGCTCTTAAAGGAAATAACAATGAGCCACTAAGATAGACTGCAGAATGCCATAAGGCCTTTCTGTACAATTCACTCAAGTCCATTCTAGCAGACCTGACCTGACAATACAGATACAGAAATGCTTACAAATCGGAGGAGCTTCATGGATGGGGGACTCTTTGGTATGCAGCAGTAACTCATCAGGAAGTCCTAGAAGCAGAACTCCTCCTCCAGGTATGTCTGCCCAGAAGGCAGAGCTAATAACCTGCATGAGAGCCCTGCACCTTGGAGCTAAGAAAAAGGCAACTCCTGCTACTCATTCTAAGTACACCTTCTCTGTGGTACAGGTATATGGGGCTATATGAAAAGAGAGGTCTATGAACATCAGGAAGGAAAGAAATACACAGAGGAGATCCAGGACTTACTAGACTCTGTTAGAATGTTGGAAGAACCAGCCCTCACTCACTCCCCAGGCCACCAAAAGATGGATAGTAATATAACTAATGGAAATAATTTGGCCCATCATGCATGCATGGTAAGTCACTCAGTCGTATCCAACTGTCTGCAACCCCATGGACTGTAGCCTCCCAGGCTCCTCTGTCCATGGGATGTCCCAGGCAAGAACACTGGAGTGGATTGCCATTTCGTCCTCCAGGGATCCTCCCGACCCAGGGATCAAATGCACCTCTCTCGTGTCTCCTGAGCTGGCAGGCGGGTTCTTTACCACTAGCATCACCTGGGAAATAATTTGGTCTGTCAGGCCACAGAAAATCAGCCAGAACCAAAACCCCAGGTCCTAAAACCCTAGCACTCATCCCACGTGTGGACCTATTGCTGTTTAAGCCTCAGTATTCAGTCATGGACCTAGAGAGCAGATGAATGGGGATGTTATGCTCAACATCACTAATTAGTAGAGCAATACAAATTGAAACTTACCATGAGGGCTTCCCTAGTGACCCAGTAGTTAAGAATATGCCTTGTAATGCAGGGGACACTGGTTCAATCCCTGGTTTGCGAAGATCTCACATGCTGCAGAGCAACTAGGCCCGCGAGCCACAACTACTGAAACCCACGTGCCGAGAGCCCATGCTCTGCAACAAGAGAAGCCACCGAAATGAGAAACCCACCACACCACAGCTGGAGAGTAGCTCCCATGCAGCACAAATAGAGAAAGCCCTCACACAGCAAGAAAGACCCAGCACAGCCAAAATAAACAAATAAACAGACATTTCTCCAGAGAAGACATACAGATGGGCAAAAAGCTCATGAAAACATGCTCAATGTCGGTAATAATTAGAGAAATGCAAATCAAAACTACAACGATGTATCACCTCACACTGGTCAGAATGGCTATCATCAAAAAATTCTATAAACAATAAATGGTGGAGAGCGTGTGGAGAAAAGAGAACCCTCTTGCACTGTTGGTGGGAATGTAAATTGGTGCAGCCACAATGGAGAACAGTATGGAGGTTCCTTAAAAAACTAAAAATAGAACCACCATAGACTCAGAAACCCCACTACTGGGCATATACCCTGAGAAAACCATAATTCAAAGACACATGTACCCCAATGTTCAATGCAGGTCTATTCACAATAGCCAAGACATGGAAGCAGCCTAAATGTCCAGTGACACAAAAACAGATAAACAAGATCTACATATATACACTGGAATATTACTCACCCACAAAAAGAAATACAATTAGGACATTTGAAGTGATGGGGATGGACCTAGAGTCTGTCATACAGAGTGAAGTAAGTCTGAAAGAGAAAAAAATCATGGTCTATTAATGCATATATATGGAATCTAGGAAAATGGTACTGCTGAACCCATTGCAGGGCAGAAATAGAAATGCAGTCATAAAGAATGGACATGTGTACAAGAGGGGGAAGAGGGAGGGTGCCAACTGAGAAAGTAGCACAGACATATATACACTACCATGTGTAAAATAGACAGCTAGTGGCAAGCTGCTGTAGCACAGGGAGCTCAGCTTGGGGCTCTGGGATGGCTTAGAGGAGTGGGATGTGGTGTGGGAGGGAGGCTGAAGGGAGGGGATATATGGATGCATATAGCTGATTCACTTTGTTCTATAGCAGAAACAAACACAACATTGTAAAGCAATACATTCCACCCTCCCAAGAGAAAAGGAAACCATGGCTTCCAGCAGCACAAGTAGTTCAAATGGGCTGATTTGAGACTGGCCAATCAGCTGATTCCTCGAACCCCTTAAATTTCTCCTTCAACCTTGGGGTGAAGAACCAGATTTGAGAGCCTTGCCTCCTGTCTCTTTGTCAGCTGACCTCACAAGAAAACTTCCTTTTCTCAAAAGCCAATGCTATAGTACGGGGTTCTATGCACATCAGGCAGTGAGCCTTTCTTGGTAACAGACGCACGGTTAACCAGACGCATCAAGTGACATAGACACACACACATTTACCTATTTGTTTCATCACAGACTGCTTTGTTTTATACCATGGGTTGTCAAACTATGGCCTGCAAGCCAAATCCCGCCCACCATCTATTATGTTACTTTTTTAATTTGTTAAAGATGATGTTTTTTAAGAGTCCATTCAACTGCAAGGAGATCAGACCAGTCTGATTCTAAAGGAAATCAACCCTGGATATTCATTTTAAGGACTATTTCTGAAACTCCAATATTCTGGCCACTTGATGCAGAGAACTGACTCACTGGAAAACACCCTGATGCTGGGAAAGATGGAAAGCAAAAGGAGAAGGGGACAACAGAGGAAGAGATGGTTGGATGGCATCACTGACTCAATGGTCATGAATTTAAGCAAGCTCTGGGAGACAGTGGGAGGAAAGAGGAGCCTGACATACTACAATCCATGGGGTCGCAAAGAGTTGGACATGACTTACTGACTAAACAACAACACTTTTAAGAGAAGTTTTACGCTGATAGCAAAATTGAGAGAAAGGAACCGAGATATTCCCAGGCCACATATTCCCTGGCCCCACATATGCATAATGTATGCCACACTCAACATCTGGCAGCAGAGTGGTAAATTTGATACAACTGATGAACCTACAATGATACATCATAATCACCCAAAGGCCATGGTTTATGTTAGGACTCCTTATTGGTGGTGTACATTCTATGGGCTTGGACAAATGTATAGGGACATGTACTCCTGATTATAGTCATGTACAGAGTTTTCAGTGCCCTAAAAAATATCCTCTTCACCTATTCTTTACTCCTCCCCTCTCAACCACTAATCTTTTTACTGTCTCCATATTTCTTACATTGAGATATAATTGACATACACCAATGATTTCAGGTATATAACATAATGGTTAGATATCTGTATATGTTGTGAAAAGATCCCAAGTAGTTGACATCCATTACCATACAATAGTTACAAATGTTTTAGTTGTGACAAGAACTTTTTAGGCTTACTATACTAGGAACTTGCAAATATACAATAGTGTTATTAATGACAGGCACCATGCCATACATTATAACCCATGACTTATAACCTGAAGATTTTGTCTTCTGCTTCCTTAACCCATTTTGCTCACTTTGATGCCCTCACCTTTGCTCTGGCAATTACCAATCTGTCCTCTACGAGTTTTGGTTTTTCTTCTTGTTTTAGATCTCACATATAAAGGAGATATGTATACATATACAGATACATATACAGTATCTGTCTTTCTTAGTCTGACTTATTTCATTTAGCCTAATGCCTTCCATTTGAGGAATTTCAAATCCTAAAAGATAATGCTGTGAAAGTGCTGCACTCAATATGCCAACAAATTTGGAAAACTCAGCAGTGGCCACAGGACCGGAAAAGGTCAGTTTTCATTCCAATCCCAAAGAAAGGCAATGCCAAAGAATGCTCAAACTACCACGCAATTGCACTCATCTCACGCACTAGTAAAGTAATGCTCAAAATTCTCCAAGCCAGGCTTCAGCAATACATGAACCATGAACTTCTAGATGTTTAAGCTGGTTTTAGAAAAGGCAGAGGAACCAGAGATCAAATTGCCAACATCCCCTGGATCATTGAAAATGCAAGAGAATTCCAGAAAAACAACAATTTATGCTTTATTGACTATGCCAAAGCCTTTGACTATGTGGATCATAATAAACTGTGGAAAAATCTGGAAGAGATAGGAATACCAGACCACCTGACCCGCCTCTTGAGAAAACTGTATGCAGGTCAGGAAGCAACAGTTAGAACTGGACATGGAACAACAGACTGGTTCCAAATAGGAAAAGGAGTACATCAAGGCTGTATATTGTCACCTTGCTTACAGAACTTCTATGCAGAGTACATCATGAGAAATGCTGGGCTGGAAGAAGCACAAGCTGGAAGCAAGATTTCCAGGAGAAATATCAATAACCTCAGATATGCAGATGACACCACCCTTATGGCAGAAAGTGAAGAGGAACTAAAAAGCCTCTTGATGAAAGTGAAAGAGGAGAGTGAAAAAGTTGGCTTAAAGGCCAACACTCAGAAAACTAAGATCATAGCATCTGGTGCCATCACTTCATGGCAAATACATGGGGAAACAGTGTCAGACTTTATTTTTGGGGGCTCCAAAATCACTGCAGATGGTGATTGCAGCCATGAAATTAAAAGACACTTACTCCTTGGAAGAAAAGTTATGACCAACCTAGATAGCATATTGAAAAGCAGAGATATTGCTTTGCCAACAAAGGTCCGTCTAGTCAAGGCTATGGTTTTCCCAGTGGTCATGTATGGATGTGAGAGTTGGACTGTGAAGAAAGCTGAGTGCCGAAGAATTGATGCTTTTGAACTGTGGTGTTGGAGAAGACTCTTGAGAGTCCCTTGGACTGCAAGGAGATCCAACCAGTCCATCCTAAAGGAGATCAGTCCTGGGTGTTCATTGGAAGGACTGATGCTGAAGCTGAAACTCCAGTACTTTGGCCACTTCATGAGAAGAACTGACTCATTGGAAAAGACCCTGATGCTGGGAGGGATTGGGGCCAGGGGGAGAAGGGGCCGACAGAGGATGAGATGGCTGAATGGCATCACTGACTCGATGGACATGGGTTTGGGTAAACTCTGGGAGTTGGTGATGGACAGGGAAGCCTGGCGTGCTGCGATTCATGGGGTTGCAAAGCGTCGGACATGACTGAGTGACTGAACTGAACTGATGATAAGTGATGCTGAATACTTTTTATATAACCCTTAGCCATCTGTATGTCTTCTTTGCAGAAACATTGATTCAGATCTTCTCTCAGTTTTAGTACTCAACTTTTTTCTTTTTTTTTTTTAATGCTGTTTTGGAGATTAACCCCTTATCACAGAGGTCCCAAACCTCCAGTCAGATCAGCAGCAGCATTAGATTAGAAATAAAGTTCACAAAGATGTAACATGCTTGAATCATCCTGAAGCCATCCCCTCACACCCAGTCCATGAAAAAATTGTCTTCCCCAAAACTGGTCCCTGGTGCCAAAAGACTAGGGACCGCTGCTGCGTTATCACATTTATCATTTGCCAATATTTTCTCCCATTCATGCCTTTTTATTTTGTTGATAGTTTTACTTTGCCATGCAGGAGTCTTTTAGTTTCATGTAGTCCCACCTATTTATTTTTGCTTTTCTTGCCTTCACTTGGGTGTCAAATACAAAACCTCACCTCCGAGACTAATGTCAAGGAGTTTACTAATGCTTCTATTTTCTCCTACAACCGTTATGGCTGCAGTCTTACGTTCAAGTCTTTAATCCATTTTGTGTTGATTTTGGTGTATGGTGTAAAATAGCGGTCCAGATTCATTGTTTTCCATGTGGACATCCTGTTTCCCCAATACCATTTACTGCAGAGATTGTCTTTTTTCTATGTATATTTCTGGCTCCTTGCATAAACTAATTAAATTGGGTTTATTTCTGGGCTCTATTTTCCACCATTGATCTGTGTGTCCGTTTTTATGCCAATACCATACTGTTCTCGTTAATGTTCCATACTTTTGTCTCTTCTAGATTGTGATACATTTGGAATCATACAGTATATATAGCCTTCCTAGATTGGCTTCTTTCACTTAGTAAGATGAATTTATGTCTTCTCCATATCTTTCCATATCTTGATACCTCATTTCTCTTTAGTGCTGATTAGTATTCCACTGTCTGATTGTATCAAAATTTGTTTTATCTCTACACGTATGGAAGGACACCTTGGTATTGTGAATAAAGCTGCTACAAACATCTGCATGCAGGTTTTTGTGTTACCGTCCCTGATGACATACGATATGAGCATCTTTTCATATGCTTGTTTGTCATTTGTGTATCTTCTTTGATGAGCACTTAAGGTCTCTGTCCCATTTTAAACTACACTGCTTGTTTTCTTATTGTTAGGTTTTAAGAGTTATTTGTCTATTTTGGATAACAGTCCTTGATCATGTGTCTTCTGCAAATATTTTCTCCCAGTCTGTGCCTTGTCTTCTCATTCTTTTAATATTGTCTTTCACAGGGCAGAAGTTTTTAATTTTAATCAAATACAGTTGGTCAATTACATACCCAAGGTCATCTGAGCTTTCTCCACTGTTCTTTTCTGGAAGCTTTATAACTTGACATTTTACATTTAGGTCTATGATCCATTTTAAATTAAATTTTATAAATGATGTACAGTGTGTGTCCTTTCTTTGCATGTGCATGTCCAGTTCTTTCAGCACCATTTCTTGAAAATACTATCTTTGCTCCATTGTATTGCCCTTTCTTCTTTGCTTAAGATCACTTCATCATATTTATATGGTTGTATTTCTGGACTCCCTGGTGGTGGTTTAGTATATCCATTTGGGGGTCCTAACACTGCTTGGAGATAAAGTGTGTGTGTTCAGTCGTGTCTGACTCTTTGCAACCCCATGGACTGCTCCTCTGTTCATGGAATTCTTTAGGCAAGAATACTGGAATGGGCTGCCATTCCTGTCTCCAAGGTATCTTCCCACCCCAGGGATCCAACCAATGTCTCCTGCATTGCAGGCAGATTCTTTACCTATTCCCTAGTTTATTCATTGAACTATCTGGCTATTCTTTCCCCAATATCATGCTGTCTCAACTACCATTGCTTTATAGTAAGTCTTGAGGTCGAGTAATGTCAGTTTTCCAATTTTATTGTTCTCCTTTAATAGTGTATTTGCTCTTCTATTTCGTTTTTTCTGTTTGCTTCTGCTTACTAATTTTAGAATAATTTTAGTGATATCCACAAAATAACTTGCTGTGATTTTTACCATCTGCTTTTGTAATAAAATTTTACTGGAATTGACCCATGACCATTTATTTACATGTAGCCTGTTACTGGGTTTATTCTACAAAGTCAGTAAGTAGGAGAGACAATGTCCACCAAGACAGCTACCAATCCCTTCCTACTTGATTAAGCTCCATTCAAGTGTCCTGAGTACAAATTATAAGACTTTATATCAATTAATATATTGATATATTTATTGATAAATTGTATCAATTTACTTTATATCAATTTATATCAATTTACTTTATATCAATTATGCCACCTTGCACAAATAGTATTTATGGTTATTTTAAGCAAGATGCTTGCATATTGAGTGCAGCACTTTCACCGCATCATCTTTCAGGATTTGAAATAGCTCAACTGGAATTCCATCACCTCCACTAGCTTTGTTCGTAGTGATGCTTTCTAAGGCCCACTTGACTTCACATTCCAGGATGTCTGGCTCTAGGTGAGTGATCATACCATCGTGATTATCTGGGTCATGAAGATCTTTTTTGTACAGTTCTTCTGTGTATTCTTGCCACCTCTTCTTAATATCTTCTGCTTCTGTTAGGTCCATACCATTTCTGTCCTTTATCGAGCCTATCTTTGCATGAAATGTTCCCTTGGTATCTCTAATTTTCTTGAATAGATCTCTAGTCTTGCCAAAGAATGCTGAAACTACCACACAATTGCACTCATCTCACACGCTAGTAAAGTAATGCTCAAAATTCTCCAAGCCAGGCTTCAGCAATACGTGAACCGTGAACTTGCTGATGTTCAAGTTGCTTTTAGGAAAGGCAGAGGAACCAGAGACCAAATTGCCAACATCTGCTAGATCACCGAAAAAGCAAGAAAGTTCCAGAAAAACATCTATTTCTGCTTTATTGACTATGCCAAAGCCTTTGACTGTGTTGATCACAATAAACTGTGGAATTTTCTTCAAGAGATGGGAATACCAGACCACCTGATCTGCCTCTTGAGAAATATGTATGCAGGTCAGGAAGCAACAGTTAGAACTGGACATGGAACAACAGACTGGTTCCACATAGGAAAAGGAGTAGGTCAAGGCTGTATATTGTCACCCCGCTTATTTAACTTATATGCAGAGTACATCATGAGAAATTCTGGGCTGAAGGAAGCACAAGCTGGAATCAAGATTGCCAGGAGAAATATCAATAACAGATCTGTAGATGACACCAACCTTATGGCAGAAAGTGAAGAGGAACTAAAAAGCCTCTTGATGAAGGTGAAAGAGGAGAGTGAAAAAGTTGGCTTAAAAGTCAACATTCAGAAAACGAAGATCATGGCATCTGTTCCCATCACTTCATGGGAAACAGATGGTGGAACAGTGGAAACAGTGTCAGACTTTATTTTTTTGGGCTCCAAAATCACGGCAGATGGTGACTGCAGCCATCAAATTAAAAGACGCTTACTCCTTGGAAGAAAAGTTATGACCAACCTAGATAGCATACGCAAAAGCAGAGACGTTACTTTGCCAACAACGGTCCGTCTAGTCAAGGCTATGGTTTTTCCAGTGGTCATGTATGGATGTGAGAGTTGGACTGTGAAGAAAGCTGAGCACCGAAGAATTGATGCTTTTCAACTGTAGCATTGGAGAAGACTCTTGAGAGTCTCTTGGACTGCAAGGAGATCCAACCAGTCCATTCTGAAGGAGATTAGCCCTGGAATTTCTTTGGAAGGAATGATGCCAAAGCTGAAACTCCAATACTTTGGCCACCTGATGCGAAGAGTTGACTCATTGGAAAAGACTCTGATGCTGGGAGGGATTGGGGGCAGGAGGAGAAGGGGATGACAGAGGATGAGATGGCTGGATGGCATCACTGACTCTATGGACGTGAGTCTGAGTGAACTGCAGGAGTTGGTGATAGACAGCGAGGCCTGGGGTGCTGCGATTCATGGGGCTGCAAAGATTCGGACATGACTGAGTAACTGAACTGAACTAAGCAAGATGCAACCAACCTTTGACTTCCTCTTTCCCAAGTTATTCATCTTTAATAGTTAGTAAAATTAATTGGCCATGGTATTACACAGTTTAGACAATGCATTTTAGTGATGTATCCTCTGCCTTCCCCTGTGACAATTTCAATAGAATACTTTTTGTATGGAACTTCCCAATTTGCATGTGTTCTACATATTTATTTTGGCCAGAAGTTTGAGTTTTTTAATCTTATTTTTTTAGATGAAGAAATTAAAGATTTTAAGTGACTTCTGTGATGGTCCATCCATTTTCCCTAGAACATTCAAGTTGATGAGGTGGCTCTTAAGTTTTTGAACAACTTCTAGATCACCAACCACCTCTCTGTGAATGCCCCAACTTGCAGATATTTCTGTTTTATGTTCTCAACACAAGGAAGTTTTTGGAGTTTGGATTGTGGCTTTTGGCCCTCATCTCTGATTATTTTTCCTGTCATGCTTGTTCAAAGAAAGGAAGAAGCCATATGAATGCTGTATATAAATGTTGCTGGGCCCTCCTCAGCAATACAAACTCACTGGGAACATAACCCACTTCCAAATGTTACTAGGCAGGTTCTGAACTGATTAATTAGATAGAATATGCTTGGCTCTACTATCTCCAATTATGCATAGGGTACTTCAGCCTTGAGCCTGGACACATGTAAGAAGGTGATTAGCTGGATATCACAGGAAGTACACATACGGTTGCCCACAGCTGCTTCCTAGTCCCCACACCGAGCAGTAGCAAGAGCGGGGGTAAATGCTTTTAGATCAGAGCAGGATGTGTGGAAGCTTCTGTCACAGGTTGGGACAGTACCCACAGGTGAGTAGAAAAACCCGGGAAGAACAAGGAAAATCCAAATCCAGCAGTTCATCAAAAATATGAGTTGATTCTCTCCAATTTCACTAATGACCGGCCAGAGTAGAAGTTGTCCCCCCTCTTATCTCCCCAGCTTTCTAAATTCACATAGCTGAATGTTTAAAAAGGAATCTACAAACCAATCATGAATTAAAAATCATGAAATGTTTGAAGAAAACCTTGAAAAAATAAACTATCAAGAAGAAATATCAAACTGAATAAATGAAAAAAAAGAGTCCTTATACTTAAAATATTACACAAGCTGAAAGTCAGAAACATTCTACAAAATAACCGGCTTATGATTCTGAAAAGTGGCAAGGCATGCAAGACAAGGAGAGACTCAAGAATTACGCCAGACTGAAGGAAGCTAACAGTCATGATAACTAAATGTAGCATGAGATTCTAATTGGGTCTTTTTACTGCATAAGCATTTGGGGGATAACTGGGAAAACCTTGAATGGCATCTGACTATTCGATGGTAGTAATGCATCACTGTTCATTCCTCAATTTTGCCTGTTGTAGCTACAGGAGAATTTCCATATTTTCACAAATTAGACACTAATGTATTTCAGCTGATGAAACATCAGGTCAACGACTTATTCTCCAATGGTTCAGAAACTACAAGTTCTTTGCACTATCCTTGCAACTTTTCTGAAACTTTGAGAATATTTCAAAATAAAAATACATAACAAAAACCTTACTAACACTCAAAGATAAAGCACTAGTAGAGTAAGACCAAAACTTCAGAATAAATACTCTTAATATACTCAGGCAGTAAAAAAAAAAAAAAAATATATATATATATATATATATATATTTCATCAATAAAAATAAACTAGAGATCATGAATGGAGAAGGCAATTGCAACCGACTCCAGTACTCTTACATGGAAAAGCCCATGGACTGAGGAGCCTGGTGGGCTGCAGTCCATGGGGTCGCTAAGAGTCTGACACAACTGAGTGACTTCACTTTTACTTTTCACTTTCATGCATTGGAGAAGGAAATGGCAACCCACTCCAGTGTTCTTGCCTGGAGAATCCCAGGGACGGGGGAGCCTGGTGGGCTGCCGTCTATGGGGTTGCACAGAGTCGGACACGACTGAAGCGACTTAGCAGTAGCAGCAGCAGAGATCATGAAAATGAAAACACTAATTGTTGGAATAAAAAGTCCAATAAATAAAATAATAGAATAGGCACTGATGAATAGGAAATTAGAGTGATGGTTAAGTAATCAAAGCAATTCTGCTGCAATACAATAGGACCAAGGGAGGACAGAAATAGCAACCAGCTAGTATAGGAAGAGAGAGGAAATTCTCAAAGTACTAATATGTAGAAAATATATGAGAAAATAAAATAATATGTAATAAGGCATATAACAGATAGGGAAATTCCCAGAATGACGAACACAGGAGTTTGAGCCTTGATTTTTAGAAAACACAGACTGAGACTCAGCTTAAATGCTGTTAAGATGCTGATTTTGTTAGAATGTGTGAACTCACAGCAATAAGGATGAGAAAAAGGAAACATCAGGCACGGAA
Organism: Bos taurus; assembly: GCF_002263795.3. Lineage (NCBI taxonomy): Eukaryota > Metazoa > Chordata > Mammalia > Artiodactyla > Bovidae > Bos > Bos taurus. The sequence continues at coordinate 106,344,939 of NC_037357.1, forward strand.
AGATGTGAAGAAATGTAATCCTATGTGTTTATCACGCTGGCCACTGCTTCCCAATGAGCCACAGTGACTCAGCAGATCACTCACTGAACAGGCTTGTCTAAAGGTTTAGAATCTGAAAGCATTCCTCAGGTCACTTGGCAGTGTGGAAGAGGGTGGCATTGGTATTTATCTTACAGGCTCTCTCCAGCCCCTCTTCTCATTGGTCAAAGCCCACCCCGAAGGGGCTTCTTCCACACGTAAATGACATGTTACCAGCCTCTCATCAGCCCCTCAGGAGACTAGCTTCTACACACTGTAGTCTGACTATTTCACTTGAATCAGAAAGTAGAGAGGTGAGAAGGACCTGGAGAGAGATAAGGAGTGGAGTTTTTCTGGGTTATTTCCCAGGAGCTGATTGTTGAAATTGCCTTACAGTCCCCTCGCAACAGACATTACGTCACCACGCAGAAAGAAGGAGGGTCAAGACCATAGACCCCGCCTGCCCACGGATCCCGCCCACCCACGTGACCTCTTCCTTAACCAATCTCAAGCTCAGGCACTGACCCGGCCCAACGGACGCCATTACCCATCCATCCCAGAGCCTGCACACAGCCACCTGTCGTCTGGCCTGGAGCCCGCCTCCGGCCACCCACATCGTCCACCATGGGAAGGCTCCGAGGAGGCCGCTGGCGCTCGCGCCCCCGCCGATGCCAGCCCCGCGCCCCCGCCGACCGAGCCGTCATTCCCTGGGCCTTGGAGCCGCCGGCCATGATGCCCATACCGCCCTCACAGGTTCGTCAGAACTACCGCCTCGAGTGTGAGGCCGCGCTCAACAGCCACGCCGCCCTGGAGTTCCACGCCTCCTTCCAGTGCCTGGCCCTGGCCTTCTACCTCGACCGTGATGATGTGGCCTTGAAGCACTTCCACCGCTTCTTCCTGCTCCGCTCTCACGAGCACAGCAAAACAGCCGAGAGCCTGATGTTCCTGCAGAACCGGCGTGGGGGCCGCGTCTCCTTCCTCGACATCAGAAAGCCCGAGACCCAGCAGTGGGAGAGTGCACTCCAGGCCATGCAAGACACCCTGCACCTGGAGAAGTGCGTCAACCAGAGCCTGCTCGACCTGCACAAGCTGGCCACCGACAGCAGCGACGCCCATCTGTGCGACTTCCTGGAGACCGGCTACCTGGACCAGCAGGTCAAGTTCATCAAGGAGCTGGGAGACCATGTCAGCAAGCTGAGCAACGTGGGGTCCCCGGAAGGCAGCCTGGCAGGGTACTTCTCTGACAAGCTCACCTTGGGCGACGGCGACAAGGAGGACTGATCCTAGACTGGACTTTCCCCTGAGTCCCGGGTGACTGCCCAAGGTCACCCTGCCTGCCATGAAGTCTGCAGTATTGCCCTTGCAGAAAAACTTCACTGAAGTTTTTTTCTTGCAGTTTTGGCAGTTCTTCACATAAAGTTATTGGTTCTTCAAATAAAGTTAATAGTTGATGCATAAATAAACGTCTCTAATTTGTATGTGCAAATCTCTCACTTTTAAACTTTCAAACAGGTGTACAAGAGTCTCTCCAGCTACCCAGGCCCTGTCCACATGCAGCTTAGGATCTCCACTGATGGAGAGGGAAGGTGTTCCATGGGACCATGGAAAACACAAAATCAATCCTCCCCTAGTAAAACAATGTTGGGTGGGGCGTGGTCTGGGGCCCTGGTGAGTGTGGATGCCTGAGCAGAGTTAAAGTATCAAAACATGGCCTGAAAATCATGATTGGGGTTGATCTGGGGAAAAAGTGAAGGGGATGGGGTTGGGCAAAGGTTGAAATGAAGTGGGTTTTCACTTTGTGTGAAATGTTACTGCTTAATTCTGGGTAGCACGATGCGGGGGTCCAGAAGTCAGCTTGGCCAAATCCCTCTTCGGGGTACTCAGGGGCCAGCTTGCCTGCTGATGGACCAGACCCAGCAGCCACAACTGGGACCCTTTGTCCCTGGTCTCCTCCTGATGTGGACAACTGTCCAGAGCGCCCTGACCGGTAAGCAACAAGAGACTATTGACCTCTCTCCCCTTCCCTCTCTCTTTCCTCTCCTTAACCCTTCCTATCCTTCCCCGTTTTTCTAGTCCCCCAGTCCTGGACACAGGAATCTGGTCGAAGGGCCTCAGCCTGAGCTGAGGATTGGAGACTGATCACCTCCTCTTGGCAGAGAACTCGAATTCTGGTTCTGATTTCTGGTAGGGCCGAGTTCCAGTCCTCCCTTCTCTGGAGGCCCAGGGTAAAGTCCTATAATGCCTGGGTATCTGTAGGTGGCAGGAGACGTCTGTAAGGCCACCCCTTTCACCCCCTTCTCCCGCCTCCTGCCCCTTCTTCTTTCAACCTGGCTTCCTTTCCTCGCTTTGAAATCTTTGATGTTAGTACTTGGATCTGAAGTTCTGTGTCTCTATAGGAGGTTTTCTGAGAGACTGTATTCTTGTATTTAAGGGAGTGTCTGATGAGGACTGCCAGGTTTATATGTGTGTGTTTTAACACTGTGTTCTGTGTTATGATCTTTGATGGCCATTTTGCTTTGTCTGGCCACCATTTGGTTTAGACCTGCTGCCATTTTGTTAGAACTTGATTTTCTTTTTTTTTTTTTTTTTTTTTTTTTAATTTTATTTTATTTTTAAACTTTACATAATTGTATTAGTTTTGCCAAACATCAAAATGAATCCACCACAGGTATACATGTGTTCCCCATCCTGAACCCTCCTCCCTCCTCCCTCCCCATACCATCCCTCTGGGTCGTCCCAGTGCACTAGCCCCAAGCATCCAGTATCGTGCATCGAACCTGGACTGGCAACTCGTTTCTTACATGATATTTTACATGTTACAATGTCATTCTCCCAAATCTTCCCACCCTCTCCCTCTCCCACAGAGTCCATAAGACTGTTCTATACATCAGTGTCTCTTTTGCTGTCTCTACCTGTGCCTTGAGACCAGGGCTCTCAGGAACACTTATCTAGACCATCTCTAACTCCTGAGACTGAGGGGAAAAGACTTTAAAAATTTTATTTATTTCAACTTTTTTTTTTAATAAACTAGTAAATTTTATATTGTAATATCTAATTCATGACTAAACTTAGAAAATGAAGCTAGATCTTGCACTGTGTCTGTCTAAATATGTCTTGGTATGTCTTTGTCTCTGGGTAATATTTTTGAGGTTAATTTGTAAATGGGCTCTATTTATTTGGCTTAAAAAAAGGTAAGCGCTTACAAATCAAATAATTCTAAATTAAACAATAAATTCCAGGTTCATGTGAACTGGGAAATATTCAGTATTAAATACCTGATATTAATGTTTGTTGACCTATCTAATATAGACATGTTTTAGAGTAATTAACATTAAGTAGAATATTTTCATTGTACCTAGGTTTGATATAAGTTAAATATTATATCTGTTACAAGTTTGTCAACAAGGAAATTACCTCAAATGAGGAAACTTCTAAAAAATGTAAATGAGATATGAGCTTTTATATAAACTCTATTAAGAATAATTATTCTTTAGAAATATCTGTCTAAAATAGTCTCTCCAGATTGGCATAACTTAAATTTCTAAGGGTTGTGCCAAGTGTGCTAAGTGTTGGAAGTCTATTGAATAGTTAGGTCATTTCCAAATAAAATAAGATTTTGAAACATTTACTACTAAACACTAATTTCCTTTTACAGAGAAACTAAAGAGATTTGGGACTATAAATGAATAATGTTTGATGCCATCCTAAAATGTTCTAAGAAAGCAAGGGTTTTAGAAATTAACAGTGGTATTTATGCTCACTGATTTAGAAAATGCTAAGTTAGTTCTTGATTGCTAAAGGAAAGTAGGAAGTATGTTTTCAGTAAAAAAAAAAAAAAGAAAGAAAGAAAAAGGTATGAAAAAAATACTAAAAAGAGTTATGCATGATCAGGATTTTCTAAAGTTGGATTACAATTAGATAAATCGATTTTGTTAGAAAGGACACAGCCATAAGAAAAGTGGTTAGAGTCAACTAGGTCCAAGATGGTGGAGCAGACTTTCAGTAGACCTTGGGCCTTGGTATTTAGGCCTATTGTGCCATATCAACAAGCTAAATGATACACCCATCAACATTGACTATATCTGACCAAATGTTCTAAACCCTTTTAATTGATCTTTTTGATAAAACTTCCTAAATAGAATTCTTTTGAAGTTCTTTTGACCTCTAGCTAACTTTGGGGTGCTTCAGAGGGCCCCTGAAACATCCCAAAGAGAGATATTAAACTGTGTTTATCTGGTTGGTTAAATTACATGAAAAACATTATCAAATGAGTAATAAATCTGCTCATATTATAATGTATGGTAAAATTACTAATACAGATATCCTAGAAATTATATGGAGTTCTTAACATTCTGATATGTCCTGGTATTCTAATGGAAAACCTGATGACTTCACAAAAGTTAACAAAAGGACTGAATGAAATGGTTTCTATCTGAAAAATTACGGGTTTTCAGGGAGTAGGGAAAACCTTCCTCTCAAACTAATTATGACAATACTTTGGTAAAATTAAACATTATAAGCAAAACAATTATATTTTCTATCTGACTCCTTCAAAAATTGGAAATTCTTAGGTTTCCAGTAAGTTTATCAAATGAGTTAGGAAGGTTATCTCATGGGTACAAAAATCTCAAGAAATTTTTGAGACCTTAAAAAGGGAAGAATTCACCTAGATTTGTTAGGCAAAATCTGTGTAAGACTTTGGTGTGAGTTTCTCAGCCTTGTTTTATTTTAAAAGTTCAGTCTGAGACTCTATAAATGTTTCAGCAAGATAAAAAGTCTATAATCAATTATGGTTATATAAACCATCAGACCAAAATTAGTGAGAACAGACCTATTTTGCAAACAAACCACCCTTAATTTGATTATATTTGATAAAAATGAGGATAACCTTAGGGAAAAAAAGATATTTCAAAAAATGTTAAATCCCAGTTAATGGAGGTCTGCATCTAGTAAGACTAATAAGCCACCACCAATGGGAAGAGTTTGGGAAAAGTTGAAAGGAGACACCGGGTGTCTGTCCACTTCCCAGAATCCCTCTCACTAGCATCCATCTTGGCTGAGTGATGCATGTGTGTTGGGAGGAACAGTGCAAAATAGCCTTGAAGGAGAAGGTCCATGGGAAAATGGCGAAGGGCCAGAAGTACCCAGGCATTATGTACCGATAGCTGAAAAACATTTCCTGCCTTTGGCTATGCTCGGTGCCAAGATTTAACAGTTAAACATTAAAGACGTTGCTTGAGAAAATGAGTCATGAATAAACACATGGGTCGTTAAGAATGCACTGTTCCTTGAAGTATCTTTTACTGATTATGTCTTAGCCTCGTACATGCTCTGCTGGCCGTATGCTCTAAGCTCTTTGTTCCTTGTTCCTATAAAAAGGCTCGACTGCAAAAATAAACTTGTCAGTCCTTGCAGAGACTGTCCAAGTGTTGTTCTTTCAGGTTCGCCATTTCCAAGTCCCGGAGGGAAAACTCCAACAGTGTGCCACCAGGAAAGACTGTGAATTAGAATGATTGGCCAAAGACCACCCGGAAACTAATCCCATCACCATAAAACCCGAGACTGTGAGTCATGCAGCAGAGCAGTTCTCCTGGGTTCCCTTACCCTACTGCTCTCCACCTGGGTGCCCTTTCCCAATAAAATCTCTTGCTTTGTCAGCACATGTGTCTCCTTGGACAATTCATTTCCGAGTGTTAGACAAGAGCCCAGTTTCAGGCCCTGGAAGGGGCCCCCCTTCCTGCAACAGTTGGACCATAATGAAGCCTGAGCACCAAAGAATTGATGCTTTCGGAATGTTTTGTTGGAGAAAACTCTTGAGAGTCCTTTGTACAGCAAAGAGATCCAACCAGTCCATCCTATAGGAAATCAGTCCTGAAACTTCACTGGAAGGACTGTTGCTGAAGCTGAAATTCTGATACTTTGGCCACCTGATGCAAAGAGTGGACTCACTGGAAAAGACCCCAATGCTGGAAAAGATTGAAGGCAGGTTGAGAAGGGGTGACAGAGGATAAGGGTGGATGGCATCATCAACTCAAGGGGCATGAATTTGAGCAAACTCATTCATTTTTTTTTTCCAGTTTGACAGGACCTGTTTATTTCTGTATCCTTATGTATGTTCCTTGGGAATCATTTGATTCCCAAGACGGTTGACTGAAATCGCCCCCTCTTGGTCAGGCAAAATAATAACCACTTGCCTGAGTTGTCTCACAACAGTGGGTCCTGATAAAGCATGTAGAAAACTACCAAGGAGAATGTGTGAGGAGCCAAAAGGAGGGAGGAGACACCAGTCCACAATTTGTCTTGCAACACTAACCTGGAAGAATTTTAGAGGGGCCAAAAGGAAGAATGAGGAGATAATATGTCCTGCCAACCTCCCAGAAATCTTCACACTAGAATCCAGCAAGATGACTGGCCAGAGACAACCCGGAAAGCTAACATCATTACTGTAAAACCTGAGACTGTGAGCCACATGGCAGAGCAGTTCTGGGTTCCCTTACCCTGCTGCTCTCAGCCTAGGCACCCTTTGCCAGTAGTCTTTTGCTTTGTTAGCACTTGTGTTGTTCATATCCAATGTTAGGACAACAGCCCACTCATGGGGCTTAGAAGGTGTAATTCATTTTGCCCCAAATAAAACTTAACTCTCAAGTTGTACATCGTTTCTTAGTTGACACTGTCTCCTGGGTGATAGACGTCAGTTCAGTTCACTTCAGTCGCTCAGTCATGTCCTACACTTTGCAACCCCATGGACTGCAGCACGCCAGGCCTCCCTGACCCTCTCCAACTCCCAGAGTTTACGCAAAATCATGTCCATTGAGTCGACGATGCCATCCAACCCTCTCATCTTCTGTCGTCTCCTTTTCCTCGTGCCTTCATAGACCTCATTAGGCCCCAAATAAAACTTAACTCACAACTCTCACATTCTGCTTTTTTTTTTTTTTTTCAGTTGACAGTACTGACAGGAATATTGATGAAGACTATCTTCCATTGGGCCAGAGAAGTTAGAGCAGAGGCCCTGACAAAATTTCCATAAGATACTCTATGTACATAAAAATTTTTTTGTATTATCCTCACAAATCACAGGTATTAGTGATACTAAGGTTGTAAAACAAAAGGAAGAATAAAAACTTAAATGATTATCAGCAAAAGCAATGCCTCTTAAAAGGTATTTTGCTATGTCTCAATACTTTACAAACCAAATACAAATGAATTCTAGAAATCAGGTAAGTCTGAGAAGATAAGTACCAGACAAATCTCAAGTATGTTTGACAATCATTTTGTTGCAAGCATAAGAGCCTAATGTCCAGAGCAGCAAATGCTACATTAATTCATCTCCTTCCTGAAATTTTCCATTCTTCCTTCTTTGCATGTCAAAGGCAGCCATAATGTCTGCATATTTCTTAGACTAATTTTATTGGCATTTTCTAACCTTTACCATTGCATCTTTATCTTCCTTTTGGGCCTGTTTCCATTTTATAGAGACATTATGCTATCAAAATCTCCAGACAGGAAAGATGGGGGCTGGCCAGTTCTCAGGCAATGCTAATAGGATTTCCATACCTTTTGTAAACCCTTTGGAAAAGCCAAGTGGTGATTTACAATTCCTCACCCCTGCAGGGCCTTTGTAAAGAAATCACCCAGATGGTGTGAAACACCTGGAACCATGCAGGATGCAAGGCTCTGGGCAGTAGGAATGTTTTGCAGGCTCTGGACCCTTAGGCGCAGGTGTGGAGCATCCATGAACAAAAGGATAAAGGGAAAAATAGTGGAGCTTTAACAGGAAGCCTGTATCCTAGACTCACTGAGGGTGAAACTATGCAAAAGAATGGTATCCTGTATTTATGGAAAGTCATGTTTTATTGGAACTGAATAAATACCACAACATGTAGATGTATTACAGAAACTAGAAATAGGCCTATAGATATACAGAGACATATAAATACATATATTGCACATATTAAATAGAATACATGAATGTATTGTTTTATCTTGGGTTGTTTTCCAAAATCCAAAATATTTTAGAACATATGCATACCAAAGAATGTCTAGTCATTAAGTTGTGTGTCAGATTGTTTGGGACCCTACAGACTGTAGCCCACCAAGATCCTCTGTCCATGGGATTCTCCAGGTAAGAATACTGGAGTGGGTTTCCATTTTCTCCTCCAAGGGATATTCCTGACCTAGGGATCTAACCAGTGTCTCTGGAATCTCCCACATTGGCAGGTGGATTCTTTACTACTAAGCCACCGGGGAAGCCCATTATTTTAGAGCAAGGGGTCAACAATTTTTTTTTCTGTAAAGAGCCAAATAATAAATATTTTAGGTTTTGTGTGCTACATACAGCTTTGACTACTCAGCTGTTTTGTCACAGCTCTAAAGCAATCACACACAACATATAAACAAACAGGCATGGTCATGTTTCCATGAAACTTTATGGGCACCAAAATCTTCATGTCACAAAATTTTCGTTTTTTTTTTTTTTCCCAACTATGCAAACATGTAAAAACCACTGTTAACTCATATGCTGTACAAAAATTGGTGGTAAGCAGAATTTGGCCCATAGGCCATGGTTTACTAACCTTTGTTTTAGAGAGGATCAAGAGCCATAGGATGAAATAAAATTTGATGCTATTTGAAAACTGGAACTATTTTAGATTTATGAAACATCTAAGCAAAATTGACCCCTCCTACTGGATATGTCTGCTTTGAAGTGCTACAATAATCACTAGGTGGCTCTGTATTCTGTTTCCTCTGTATTTCCAACAGCATTTCACCCATGCTCTGACAGGCATTCAGCACTAGATGGAGGCAATAACTGACAATGTGCTTTTTCTTTTTTTTTAAATCTTTCCAAGTTAATACATTAAATATAGAAATCATTTACTTTCTGGGTATAGCAAGAAATATCTAATCAATCTCTGTTTTTATTCAAAGAATGTTAAAAATTAGTTTAATGTCAGCTTACAAAAGAAAGTGAAAGTGCAGTCACTCAGCGGAGTTTGACTCTTTGCAACTGTCCATGGAATTCTCTCGGCAAGAGAACTGGAGCGGATTGCCATTCCCTTCTCCAGGGGATCTTTCTGATTCAGGGATTGGACCTGGGTGTCCTACACTGAAGGCAGATCCTTTACCATCTGAGCCACAAGGGAAGGCTCAGCTTACAAAGTGGGTCTCATTTAAGTATCCTATCAAAAGGAACACTTTTGAATGATGATTGATTAAAAAAATGCATCTGGTCACATGAACTTAGTTAGGACTTACAGAGAATTAACCTAACACATTTAAGTAGTTCCCAAGTATCTATTTCTAAATATTACTTTTTAAATTACTTTCTATTTACTTTGTAAATATTACTTTACAAAATATGTAGAGATGAAATAATTTAGCAATTCAAAACAAAAGTTGACTTCACTACTTTTATGTTTATAGGGAAATAAAGCTATTATTTCTGAAATCTCAAGAAATGATATATTAATGTATACTCACTGATGCATTAATGCTCAAAATTCTCCAAGCCAGGCTTCAACAGTACATGAACCACAAACCTTCAGATGCTCAAGCTGGATTTAGAAAAGGCAGAGGAACCAAAGATCAAATTGCCAACATCCTCTGGATCATTAAAAAAGCAAGAGAGTTCCAGAAAAACCTCTACTTCTGCTTTACTAACTACGCCAAAGCTTTTGACTGTGTGGATCACAACAAACTGTGGACAATTCTTCAAGAGATGAGAATACCAGACCCCTTGACCTGCCTCCTGAGAAATCTGTATGCAGGTCAAGAAGCAACAGTTAGAACTGGACATGAAACAATAGACGGGTTCCAAATTGGGAAAGGAGTATATCAAGGCTGTATATTGTCACCCTGCTTATTTAATGTATTTGCAGAGTACATCATGCAAAATGCAGGGTTGGATGAAGCACAAGCTAGAATCAAGATTGCCAAGAGAAGTATCAATAACCTCAGATATGCATATGACTGATATGCCTCCCTGATAGCTCAGTTGGTAAAGAATCTGCCTGCGATGTAGGAGACCTGGGTTTGATCCCTGGGTTGGGCAGATCCCCTGGAGGAGGGAAAGACTCCCCACTCCAGGATTCTGGCCTGCAGAATTCCATGGACTGTATAGTCCCTGGGGTTGCAAAGAGTCTGACAGGACTGAGTGACTTTCACTTTCACTTTTCATGCAGATGACACCACCCTTATGGGAGAAAGTGAAGAAGAACTAAAGAGCCTCTTGATGAGAGTGAAAGAGGAGAGTGAAAAAGTTGGCTTAAAACTCAACATTCAGAAAACTAAGATCATGGCATATGGTCCCATCACTTCACGGCAAATAGATGAGGAAACAATGAAAACAGTGACAGACTTTATTCTTTTGGGCTCCAAAATCACTGCAGATGGTGACTGCAGCCATGAAATTAAAACACGCTTGCTCCTTGGAAGAAAAGCTATGACCAATCTAGACAGCATATTATAAAAGCAGAGACATTACTTTGCCAACAAAGGTCCATCTAGTCGAACCTATGGTTTTTCCAGTAGTCATGTATAGATGTGAGAATTGGACTATAAAGAAAGTTAAGCGCTGAAGAATTGATGGTTTTGAACTGTGGTGTTGGAAAAGACTCTTGAGAGTCCCTTGGGCTGCAAGGAGATCCAACAAGTCAATCCTAAAGGAAATCAGTCCTGAATATTCATTGGAAGGACCACTGCTGAAGCTCCAATACTTTGGCAACCTGACGTGAAAAAATGACTCATTGGAAAAGACACTGATGCTGGGAAAGATTGAAGGTGGAAGGAGAAGGGGATGACAGAGGATGAGATGGTTGGATGGCTTCACTGACTCGATGGACATGAGTTTAAGTAAGCTCGGGGAGTTGCTGATGGACAGGGAAGCCTGGCGTGCTGCAGTCCATGGGGTCACAAAGAGTTGGACACAACTGAACGACTGAACTGACTGACACTGAAGTAGGATCACTGCTGTAAGTCACTGCTTGACTTGGAGGGTTACAATTGCTTTCAAAATCTGATTATTAGCACTGTTGCATTGAAGACTTCTAGTCTATTAAGGCAGTGGTCTCCAGACTTTTTGGCACCAGGGACTGGTTTCGTGGAAGGTAATTTTTCCACAGACCGGGGGAGCAGGGGGATGGTTTCAGGATGATTCAAGTACATTATATTTATTGTGCATTTTATTTCTATTATGATTATGTTAGCTCCACCTCGGATCATTTGCATTAGATTCCAGAGGCTGGGGACTCTAGTATTAAGGAAGAGACAGGATTGCACTTTTGGTAACAGCTCACTAGCTTTCAAAAGCCCAAGTTAGAAATTTTGAGTAGGCCACTTTGAGTAGACTTGATTATCAAAAATTGAAAGAGATTAGTTCACTATTGATAACTGATCACAAAGGCAAATTTTTAAAAATTACAAGTTAAAGAAAAGTGCTGGAGTAATATATAAATTATAAAAATCATTGGCACATTTAAAAATGAAATATTTTTCAAAGAGATGGCTTCATTTATGATTGGCTCATTTTACCTTCTTTACCACCTTCTTAATTTAGATCTTCCTCAAGCTGGGAAAGAATAGATGAGGGAATCTAATTATGCCATTTTATTTTACTGCCAAATCCATACTCTAATTTCTTTTCCACATGCTGTTTTCCAAATGTCATGAGATTAGAAAGCTGTTTGTTTTTATTCAACTTTAAGTGGCTTTGTGTATGAGAAATGAATTGCTTTCTGTGTGTGCATACCCGGTGCATCTCCAACAGAAAGAATATTAAAAATAACTCATCAATCAACAGGTTTAAAATCTAATAGAAATGTTTTCAATGAGGTACAATTCATTGCAGCAGGGTTGAGCAAACCACATGTAGTTATCTCTGCTTGTTCATTCCTTTTCATTTCTGTATGAAAAATGAGTTTTGCTTTGGTATCTTTTTATTCATGTGTATATTAAATCAAGAAAGTACATGATACATTTTGGAACTGATAGAATGCTATTAACAACTCAAAGCAATGTCTATGTATTGTTATAACTATGTGTGAACAGGGAAATAAAGGTTACACATTATTCTTGAAGTAGCATCTCTAATGATGCTAGCTTTTTTGGGCCATACCACTTGGCTTGAAAGATCTTAGTTCCTTGGGCCCCCTGCAGTGGAAGCTCAGAATCTTAACCACTGGTCTATTGGAGAAGTCCCAATGCTAGCTTTGCTTTGCATTGAACATAGTTTCATCTCTCCTTATCATCCTTTAACTAAACTATATTCATCTGAATAAAAGATCTGAAACACATTATTTTGATTAGTCAGAATACTTTATTCCACTAAGGAAACTAAGCTTGCTTTTTCTAAGAGATGTTCAACTGACTCTTTGAGACGAGTATATTAAAAGCAAATCAAGGAAGGATGTCTGTACATTTAAACTTTACTTTCTTAGTGAAAATCACATGTAAGCTACATCTGCACAGCATAGAGTTGGAAATGTCGTTGACAATGATCTAGTACGTTTAGGTTTAAACATTAAGTCTAAAAATAAAAGTCAGATCTCAATGACTTTCTCAACTATCTTCGAACAAGTTCCCATAATATCATTAAATTTCGTTTTTTAACCACATACAACTGACAAACCAATCATATAAGCCAATTCAACAGGTTTCCGTCTCCATTCTTACATGTGGTGTACTAAGGATAATGGCAGTAAAAGAGCATAATACTATGGATAGCTGTCAGTGTAAATTCATGTTCCATGGTGAATGTTTCCTTTAGTCCTAAGTTTAGTCAGTTGTCTGAACTGTTTCATATATGAAATTATCTCTGTTTGTTTTCATGCCACTTCATTTTTACAAAAGGCCTACATTATTAACATGACTTATTTTTGCTAACTGAAGGGAATTTGAAAGGATTTCTGCATTTAGGAAAAAAGGTGAATGGTGAAAATAGTGTTCTGCATCTGTTTCACAGTGAGCTGTTAAAGGGGCAGAGCACACCCCAAACATAGAAAGTATCCTCTCCAAAAGCTCCTTCCCTGGAAACAACACTCAGCTTCTCAGCATTAAGCCATACTGGCAATGAATTTTGTCTGTGAGCATCTCTGCTTTATCCCAGTTTATTTTGTGCATCCATCAGCAAGAAATGTCCTAAGGTAATTGATCCTTGACTTTATGCCATTTTGGTTTACCAAATGTTTCACAGAAACGCCCTACTTGCAGATAGAGGGGGAAATCTGTTGTATTATTTTTATAAATTGTCTCTAACTTTTACATTTATGATCCATATTTTTTCTCTTGTTTTATTGTAATGGGTAGGATTTTGAGCACAATATTGTTTTTATAAGAGGTTTTTTTTCCCCCTGCCTTGAAGTTAAGTATTCTTAAGTTTTCTTGCATCTTATGGGGTGTGTGTGTGTGTGTGTATATATATATATATATTTGTGTGTGTGTGTGTGTTTATTATAGGTGTCTGGTAGATAGACATATGAAAGTTGACTTTGCCAAAAACAGTTATCATTAGTTGCTACTACATTTTTTTTCTATAATACGACAATTACTGTTAATGAAATATTTCTCTCATTTATTTTATAGAATTACTTAAATAAATTATCTAATATATTACTACTCTTACAATGTTGAGGTCAGTTTTCATTCCAATCCCAAAGAAAGGCAATGCCAAAGAATGCTCAAACTACAACACAATTGCACTCATCTCACACGCTAGTAAAGTAATGCTCAAAATTCTCCAAGCCAGGCTTCAGCAATACGTGAACTGTGAACTTCCTGATGTTCAAGCTGCTTTTAGAAAAGGCAGAGGAACCAGAGATCAAACTGTCAACATCTGCTGGATCATGGAAAAAGCAAGAGAGTTCCAGAAAAACATCTATTTCTGCTTTATTGACTATGCCAAAGCTTTTGACTGTGTGGATCACAATAAACTGGAAAATTCTGAAAGAGATGGGAATACCAGACCACCTGATCTGCCTCTTGAGAAATCTGTATGCAGGTCAGAAAGCAACAGTTAGAACTGGACATGGAACAACAGACTGGTTCCAAAGAGGAAAAGGAGTACGTCAGGGCTGTATATTGTCACCCTGTTTATTTAACTTATATGCAGAGTACATTATGAGAAACGCTGGACTGGAAGAAACACAAGCATTGCTGGGAGAAATATCAATAACCTCAGAAATGCAGATGACACCACCCTTATGGCAGAAAGTGAAGAGGAACTCAAAAGCCTCTTGATGAAAGTGAAAGTGGAGAGTGAAAAAGTTGGCTTAAAGCTCAACATTCAGAAAACGAAGATCATGGCATCTGTTCCCATCACTTCATGGGAAACAGATGGGGAAACAGTGGAAACAGTGGCTGACTTTATTTTTCTGGGCTCCAAAATCACTGCAGATGGTGACTGCAGCCATGAAATTAAAAGACCCTTACTCCTGGGAGGAAAGTTATGACCAACCTAGATAGCATATTGAAAAGCAGAGACTTTACTTTGCCAACAAAGGTCCGTCTAGTCAAGGCTATGGTTCTTCCTGTGGTCATGTATGGATGTGAGAGTTGGACTGTGAAGAAGGCTGAGCACCGAAGAATCGATGCTTTTCAACTGTGGTGTTGGAGAAGACTCTTGAGAGTCCCTTGGACTGCAAGGAGATGCAACCAGTCCATTCTGAAGGAGATCAGCCCTGGGATTTCTTTGGAAGGAATGATGCTAAAGCTGAAACTCCAGTACTTTGGCCACCTCATGCGAAGAGTTGACTCATTGGAAAAGACTCTGATGCTGGGAGGGATTGGGGGCAAGAGGAGAAGGGGCCGACAGAGGATGAGATGGCTGGATGGCATCACTGACTCCATGGACGTGAATCTGAGTGAACCCTGGGAGTTGGTGATGGACAGGGAGGCCTGGTGTGCTGCGATTCATGGGGTCGCAAAGAGTCGGACACGACTGAGCGACTGATCTGATCTGATCATGTAATTTTAATAACAAACTGCTGATCATGGTTTGCTGATAATTTATTCAGCTTTTAGTTTTGTTGATGTTTTCTACTGTTGTGTGTGTGCTCAGTTGCTCAGTCATGCCCAACTCTTTATGACCCCATGGACTGCATCCTGCCAGGCTCCTCTGTCCTAAATCTTATGCCCTGGCAGAATTTTCTTACTTTTCATACTCACACTATCACCTTTCTCACCAAATTGGGGAATGTTTTTTCTACTTAACATAACTCCTCATTAATACTGAATATATTTCTTAATATACATTATACCTTGTTCTGATCTTAGACATTTGAAATTTAAAAGCCAAATTCTGATTATTTTTACGTCCTCCTCTCTTCATTTCTGCTTAGCCATGTACAATGGCTATTTGACTGAATAAATGATAGAAAGAAATACCCAGAAGAAGGTAAATTTACTTGCAAGTGTTAGTTGCTCAGTCGTTTTCTACTCTTCATGACCCCATGGACTAGAGTTCGCCAGGCTCCTCTGTCCATGGAATTCTCCAGGCAAGAATACTGGAGTGGGTGGCCATTTCCTTCCAAGGGATCTTCCCAACCCAGGGATCAAACCCAGGTCTCCTGCATTGCAGGCAGATGCTTTACCATCTGAGCCACCAGGGAACTCACATAGATTTATTTAATTCTTCTTAAGTAGCATCCTGGTATGTTCCAGGTAATGACTGAACTCCCATTTTTTTTTTTTTTTTCTTGACTTGCCCTCCAATTATTCCATCTTCTGACACACCCTGCAAAATCAGGCACTTTCAAGAATGAAAACACTTTTTGGTTTTTATTAAGATAAAAAACAAGTACCACTTCATTACTGGACAGAAGAAAATGCAAAAATAAAATTTTCATTATTTTAAAGCAATACAGCATACAGTTGGCACAAATAATTTCATATGATTTTGTAAACATCTACAGAAAAATAATGACCCTGGAGAATGTGAACTGACACCCATGAGACAAAGACATGCAAGAATAACTTGTCACTATATAGTTAATTGGGGCTTCCCAGGTAGCGCTAGTGGTAAAGAACCCGTCTGCCACTGCAGGAGACACAGGAGACCTGGATTCGATTCCTAGGTCGGGGAGATCCCCTAAAGAAGGAAATGGCAACCCACTCCAGTATTCTTATCTGGGAAATTCCATGGACAGAGGAGCCTGGCAGGCTATAGTACATGGGGTTGCAAACAGTCAGACACAACTGCGAATTTTTTAATTGACCTTGAAGGAAAATGAGTATCACATTTGGTACTGAGTAAAATTTAATAAAGATTCAAATATATTATTATCCAAACAAGTTACTTAGGCTAATTTAAAATCATATAACATCTACATTCTGAATTCTTTTGGCTGTCCTAGGACAACCACTATCCTAGCTTAGAGCAAAAGGAATGGAAAGTAGTTAGATAAAATAAA
Source organism: Bos taurus (assembly GCF_002263795.3). Taxonomy (NCBI): domain Eukaryota; kingdom Metazoa; phylum Chordata; class Mammalia; order Artiodactyla; family Bovidae; genus Bos; species Bos taurus. Next base: position 106,361,363 of record NC_037357.1, read on the forward strand.
GCACATCTCCCATCAGTATTTTTAGTAGCTTATTTTCACACTTCACTTAGAAATTTCATATATATAGTCAAGTAGGATAAAAAGCATGATTTAAGTTGGTTTACTAAAATTACACAAATTATTGTAGCTTTTGTTGGAAAAGATTATACTTAACTCTCTATAAAAATATTACTATTGTAGAAACTATGTCTCTAAATATTCATTACTCTTCAAATAATGCCAGACTGAACAAATTCCAAAGTATGCTATTGTTTGCAAAGAGTGAAACAATTATGTAAACACACACACACACATACAGTCAGATTGTCAGTGTTATGATTACTTTGGAAAAACAAATTTTGAAATCTTATACTTTAACAAAGTATTGGCTTTTAGATTTTGAAAGTTTTTCCAATTAAATATTTTGAGAACAATTATTTATATATTTTTTATTATATTTATACAACAAAATTATATATGTGAGCATGCTGGCATGTTCAGTAGCTAAGCCATGTCCGACTCTTTGTGACCAAATGGACTGTAGCCCACCAGGCTCCTCTGTCCATGGGATTTCCAGGCCAGAATACTGGAGTGAGTTGCCTTTTCATTCTCCAGGGCATCTTCCCAATCCAGGAATTTAACCCACATGCATCTCTCGTATCTGCTGCATTGTCTAGTGGATTCTTTACCACTGAGCCACCTAAGAAGCTCCAATAGTTTATAAATAAAAATGTGGTTGTAGATTATGCAAAATTCCTTAAATAACAATGTATACACATGGGGATAGTAAAAAATTGTAGGCCCATTTTAATAACAAAAATTATGATTTTGGATGTCCCTATTGGTCCATTGGTTAAGAAGTCACCTGCCAATCAAGGGGACCCAGTTTGATTTCTGGTCCCGGAGGATCCCACATGTCTCAGAGCAACTAAATCCATGTGCTACAACTACTGAAGTCCATGTGCTCTAGAGCTCATGCTCGGCAACAGAAGCCACTGTGGCCCATGCACCGCAAATAGAGAGTAGCCCCTGCTCCCTGTAACTAGAGAAAGCCACATGCAACGATGACCCCACACAGCCAAAAATAAATAGAATCATCCTTTAAAAACATTTTTTTAAAATCTACAATTCTGTTTAAATGAAAAAACATGGCATTTATGTTTGTGTTTTATTCTGCTGGAAGATATAATTATTTTTCATTTTAAACTGTGTACATTATTAATCCTCAGGATGGACTATAATTTTTAAATATTCAAACATGTAAATTTAGCTCATACTTAAGCTGTAATCAGAAAATGTGGGCAACAGAAAAAACAGATTTTGATGGTTCCCACACTGTATTTAACAGCACTGAGGTATTCAGACATTGGAATTCCACCAAAGCATGTTGGTGAAGTGAAAGTGTTCGTCACTCAGTCAGTCATGTCCAACTCTTTTCGATCCCATGGACTGTAGCCCGCCAGGTTCCACTGTCATGGGATTATCCAGGCAAGAATACTGGAGTGGGTTGCTATTTCCTTCTCCAGGGGATCTTCCCAATCCAGGGATCGAACCCCAGTCTCCTGCACTGTAGGTGGATTCTTTCCCATCTGAGCCAATAGGGAAGGTAGCAGATAAGAATTAGAAAACATGTTAGCTTAATGATTTAGCAGTCCTATTGTTCATATAAATATTATTTTCATCCTAGGCATGAAATACAAAGACCATAGATGCTTCTGAAGCAAAATATTATGAGCACATAAACAGCTGTTTTGTTTGACACTGGTATCAAAAATAGTAATTTCCAGGTCAACAAAGTGAGAAATAACTAACTAACGGAGTTATGTGTCCTCTGGAGACAGATAAATAAACATTCTGTAGAAATACACACTTTGCTCTCCAATCCCACTTGTCCCCTGCCTCCATCACTTCCTCCAGTGAGTTTAGATGTAGACTCACTGGTAACAATATTTCAAGGCCTCTGACACCACTAGTTAAGTGCAGTTTGAATACATTTCCAGGAGAAAATGCCCACCTAACCCCTGCTGACTCAGTTTCCTGGTATCTACATTTGTGTTATTTACAACCCTTTGAAGTCAGTACGTTTTCTATATGTGTTTTCACATTGCTTATAGCTAAGAGAATTACTGTTTTAAGGAATGATTAACTCTATTTTTTTCCAAGGGCATTATGTCCTAAGAGCCTGTTCAGACATCCTTTAGAGAATGAAAATGATAACAGATATAAAAAGAAAAACACTGGGTCATATAAAAATAAAACTGAACCAAGATCCTCTGTATAAGGGGAAATGGAAAGAAAAAACTTTTAGAGATTATAAGCTAAAAGATGATCACTGTTTGATATGAGAGAAAGCAGAACTATTTTCTCAGACCCAAGACATAAACCAGGGAGTCACCTGCCATGACTGGAAATGTTTTGTGGTGAAAATAGAGAACTCTAAAGGCACATAGGAACTGTGAATTATTAGAACTGCATCTTAGCTATTAATAGATATGTTTCCATTTAGAATCGTTACAGTGATGACTCTCAGAATATAAGCCAAGAAACATCTGGCAAAGTTTAATATCACATACTATCTGCCTCCATTGAGGGCTGTATTAAAAGTAGTGTTCAGTTCACAGGAAGGAAGAGTCCCACCTTACTGATCAGAAACCACTTCCCTGAATTCATCCTCAGTGTACCCCAATGTTAAGTAATAGATAATAATGATGTAAAGAATTCTTTGACAGTACTTTTTAATTTCAGTTTTTAGTCAAGTGTAAAGAAGATTTCAGTAACACCAGTTACATTCTTCTAAAGACTCTTGGAACTCATGGAAAAAATAATTTGATGTAAATCATTTTGTTTTACCAGAAAGTAAAAATCATTTTAACAACTCAATAACAAGAAAGCAAACAACCCAATCAAAATATACACAGAAGACCTAAATAGACATTTCTTCAAAGAAGACATAAAGATGGCCTATAGGCACATGAAAAGATGCTCAATAGCACTAATTATTAGAGAAATGCAAATGAGAACTACAATGAGATATCACCTCACACTGTCAGAATGACCATCATCAAAAATTTTTCAAGAAATAAATGCTGCAGAATGTATGCAGAAAAGGTAACCCTCCTACACTGCTGGTGGGAATATAAATTGGTGCAGCCACTATGGAGAACAGTATGTAGGTTCCTCAAAAAAACTAAAAATAGAGGTGCCATATGATTCTGCAATCCCACTCTTGGGCATATATCTGGACAAAACTATAATTCAAAATGATACAAGCCCCCTGTGGAACCCTATACCAAGGGCACAGATGCAGCATACTGTACCAAGGATATCTAGCAAGCCCCATAGCAACCATTGCCAATGAGCCAATCCCTCCTCCCCACCACTCCAATCTAAATCAGCCAGCTCCTTGACCTCACATTAGGTAAAAATATCCCACCCTATTACTCACCCTATAGCACGCTAACCAATCACCTGATGTTATCCTTCCAGTAGGAATTTTCTTTGTCTTGAAGCTATAAAACTTGGCTACTAGCCCACAAAGGGATTCCCCGGTAGCTCAGAGAGTAAAGCAATGCAGCAGACCCGGGTTCAATCCCTGGTTTGGGAAGATTCCCTGGAGAAAGGAGAGGCAAACCTCTCCAATATTCTTGCCTGGAGAATCCCATGGACAGAGGAGCCTGGTAGGCTACATTCCACGGGGTCACAAAGAGTCGGACATGATGGAGTGACTAACACAGCCTTGGCTCACCTCTGAGCCAGCCCAGTGCCCTAACAATCAGCGTTCCCTTGTCTGTCAGGAGGTGGGCTCTCTGAGCTTGTAGCACCCTGATTATCTCTGTTCTTTGTTCTTAATAAATTAACTCCTGTCTGAAATATTCCATGCCTGGACTATGACACACCTCAGCATTCATTGTAGAACTATTTACAATAGCGAAAATATGGAAACACCCTAAATATCCATTGACAGATGAACTGATAAAGATATGGTGTGTACACACACATACACACAATGGGTTTCCCTGGTGGTTCAACACTAAAGAATCCTCCTGCCAATACAGGAGACATGGGTTTGATCTCTGCATCAGATAGATCGTCTGGAGAAGGAAATGGCAACCCACTCCAGTGTTCTTGCCTGGTAAATCCATGAGTCCATGGGGCTGCAAAGAGTTGGGCAAAACTTAGCAAACTAAACAACAATAACATATATACAATGGAATATTACTCAGTCATAAAAAAGAATGAAACAATGCCATTGGCAGAAACTTGGATGAATCTAGAGATTATTGTAATGAGTGAAACAAGTCAGGTAGAGAAAGACAAATAGCATGTGATATCACTTACATGTGAAATCTAAAATATGACACAAATGAATCTATCTATCAAACAGAACTAGACTCACAGACTGGAGAAGGAAATGGCAACCCACTCCAGTGTTATTGCCTGGAGAATCCCAGGGACAGAGGAGCCTGGTGGGCTGCCATCTCTGGGGTCACACAGAGTCGGACACGACTGAAGCAACTTAGCAGTAGCAGCAGCAGCAGACTCACAGACAGAGAACAGCCTGGTGGTTGCTGGGGGGGAGGGGAGGTGGGGGGAGGATGGAACAATTTGGCATTAGTGGATGCAACTATTATATAAAGGATGGATAGACAACAACATCCTACTGTATAGCACAGGGAACTATATTCAATATCCTGTGATAAACCAGAATGGAAAAGAATATGAACAAGAAAGTGCATATACGTATAAGTGAATCACTTCACTATACAGTAGAAATGAACAACAGTGTAAAGCAACTAGACTTGAATAAATTAAAAAAATATATTAGCTTACTAGATGTATGAACCAGTGACACAACATATTTCCTATCTATGTTACTAACTCTGGGATAGCATATGGGAGATCATCAAGGCCCAATTTACCTAAGGATTTCTGAGTAAAATTTATGGGTGATTTTTAAAGTCTCCAGATACTAGAAATACAATGTAGAATGAAAGAGGGAAATAACATAAAGCCTTTCTTCTAAACAGAAATAATGCTCCTCTTCCCAACATAAAGCAGGGGAAGGAAAACAGGTGTGCAGGACATAGAACCACCATTCTAAGGAGCTTGTCAGCCAACTTCCTGAGAATTTCATTCATTATTTTAGCATCAACAAAGAGGAAGACAACAAAGATGAGAAACATGAAGATAATGGGGTAGAAACTCTGAGTACAAAGAATATGAAGTACTTACTAGAGGTGAAACTTCTGGAATGATGGAGTGTGAGGCATGGCAAATCCCCTGCCTAGCAAACCTATTTATCCAGTAAAAATTACAGAATTTTAAAAAAATCTATTAAAATCTCTGGAAATTTTCCTAAAACCATATAGCATAGGACAGATGTTTATTAAAGAAAATCTACTGCATCATGGTAAGAACTGTGTGAGTCTACAGCATCCGAGCTGCAGCCTGGCCCGTTAGTCACCCATTCCCAGTTCTGTCTCACATGCAGTCTACCAGGCATGTAAAGCAAAGACTGTGGTGGGTCTCTCTCACTCCAGCTCCCAGTCTGGGGTTATATTTTCATCTCAGGAGGGTCAGATTGCTGGTTTTTCTCACTCGTCTCATTCTCAAAGTGCAAAACCTCTATCCTGAATGGGCAGAAGAGAGGAATGGTCTCCGTCCTCACATTCAGTCTTTCCTCATTAGGTGAAAACTCTACCTCAGGTGCTAGAAAGCAGGAAGCCTGGCCTCAGACCAGTGATGGAGTAGAGGTCTGGAGGGACAAGCAGAAAAGACCAGGGCCAATGCTTCTATCTCCCAGTGCCCAATGTTATAAGGAGGTTGTTGCTTTGGAAAAGTGGGGCCTCACCCTCAGTTCCAGTGCAGTGGCAACAGGTATTCTTCCAGGAATAAAGGTGAGATTTATTGGACAAAATGCCCTCAGCTCTGCCTGAGAGGACAGATGGACATTATTTGAATCAGTGAGTGGAGAACTCATGCCAGAAAGTGTTGTTGACAACAGGGATCTTACTGGACTAGAGATGTAGTTCAGATATAAATTGTCAGAACAGTCAGAAGTTTAATAGTGAGGACCAGGGAAGCAGAGCATGATGAAAAGCCCTCCAAGGATCACAGCCAGTCCTAGACTTTGTAAAGGCTGTGCATATGCATTATGTTGCATCCACAAAAGCAATTAGAGCAGAACATGAAACAGAGCGACACAGACCCATTAATATAGGGCAGAAGCCTTACCAGCACAAGAGGCTTCAACAAACCCATGACAAAACACTGACTACCTAACGAGCTACTTCAACCAGATGTGACACCAAAGAAAGGCTTACAAATAATACCATCATCATCTGAGTAGTCTGGAAGACTGTATACATGCCAAAGGTTGCACTCTGTTTAGAGTTATCAGAGGAAAACGTTAAACCCACTAGGACCCAGCTGAATGTGGGACAAAAATGTAAATTCCATGAACTTTGATAGTAGCCTTCAAACCAAACAAACATCCCATGGTAAAGATTAAAAATCTAACTGGCTAAGGTCCTTGCCTGGAGAATCCCATGGAATGAGGAGCCTGGTAGGCTACAGTCCAGAGGGTTGCAAAGAGTCAAACTTTGGGACTTAGCATGCATGCACACAAGGGTTCTTAAACATAGCCTTTGACCAATAAGTGCTTTATGACAGCATAAGGTAACTCTGGGTAGCCAATAATTTAAAAGATAAAAACAACAGGAAAAATAACTTAGAGGCTCTAACACTGAGGGGGAAAAATATTTTGCAGAAATAGCTAAGTCAAGCCACTAAACAAGCAAGTAAAAACAACAAAAGTCACCTCTGAGGAGAGGTCAAAATCCAGAGTTGCTACAATAAACTATATAAATGTCTAGCTCAAAAAAAAATTATGAAACATACAAAGAAACAGCAAAGTGTGACATACGCAGGGGAAATAAGCTAGCAATAGAAACTGTCTATAAAGGGTCTGTGATGATGGATTTATTAGATAAAAATTTCAAAGTAGCTTATAAGTATATTAAAAAAATAAAGGAACACATACGTAAAGAATTAAACGTATGATGATGCTGTTTCATTCAAAAGAGAATATAACTAAAGATACAGACTTTTTCAAAAGAACAAATGGAACATCTGAAGTTGAAACATATAATAATTGATATTAAGAACTCATTAGAGGCTCCAACAGTAGTTTAAACTGGCAGAAGAAAGAATCAATGAAATAAAATACAGATTGATAGAGATAATGCAATCTAAAGAAAAGAGGGAAAAAAAGAAGAAAAAAAAAAGAGCCAGGGAAATATAGGAAGCCATTAATCACACCAAGATACACATAATGGGAGCCCTTGAAGAAAAGCAAGAGAAAATGACAAAAAAACAAAACAAAACAAAACAATTTGAAACACAAGAGCAGGGAAAGAAATAGCAATTTACAAATCCAAAGAGTTCAATAAACTTCAGGAACTATAATACAAAGAGTTCATTAGAGTCAAAATGTTGAACGCCAAAGAGAGACTTCTGAACATAGCAAGACAAAAAAAAAATGACTCATTTGAGCGAACCCCATAAGGTTAACGGGTGACATCAGAAGTAATAGAGGTCAGTGATGTTCGCAAGACGGCGGACTAAGAGGGCTCAACGCCCATCTCAGCCCACCAAAACAATAAAAACAATGACTAAATAACTGATAAAACTAGCTCTGGGAGACTTCTGGAGTGAAAGAAGAAAGCTGCAAAAAATTTGTAGAAGACAAAAAAACAGGATCAGTTGCACTGAAAGGCATAGGAAGCATATTTTTTCTTTTGTCAGCTAATCCTCCATTCCATCAAAACTCAGCATCAAGAGAAATCTCCTTAGCTGCAACCATGCATGGGTGGAAGAGAACAAGAGGACTCCGGGGATCACCACTGCAGACCCCTGAAGTTTTTGTCACTGAAGCCCCCTGCAGGTTAAAGTTGATGGTGCAGTTTGGACTCCATACTACCCTCCTCCATCAAAATGACACCCCAGATCAAAATGAAAGAAAAAGAACCACGTGATCCCTGGCCTAGATACAGAAAAGGCATTTGATAAAGTTCAACATGCATGCATGATTAAAACTCTTCATAAGGCAGAAATAGAAGGAACTTACCTCAACACAATAAAGTCCCTATATGAAAAGCACACAGCCAATATCATAAGCAATGAGAGAAAACTCAAAGCTTTCCCTCTAATATCCAGTAGAAGACAAAGATGTCCACTCTGACCACTTTTATTCAACAAAGTAGTGGAAATTCTACCAAGAGTAATTACAAAGGAAGAAATAAAAGGCATCTAAATTAGAAAGGAAGAAGCAAAGTGACCTGTTTGCTGATGACATGATCATACATGCAGAAAACACTAAGGAATCAATAAAAAATGTTTTAAAATGAATGAATTCAGTGAAATTACAGGAAACAAAAATCAATCACGCTTGTTTACAGTAATAATGAACTATCTAAACAAGAAATTGAGAAAACAATCCCATTCACAAGAGCAACAAAAACGCTAAATAAAAGACAGAAAAATAACCAAAAATGTATAAGTTTTGAACACTGAAAATTATAAAACTTTGATGAAAGAAATTTAAGAAGATACAGATAAATGGGATAACATCCTGTGTACATGGATTGAAATATATGATATTGTTAATATGTACACAACACCCAAAGTGATTTGGGAATGTGAGCTTGTGTTTGGTAACAAAATGAGTTAATTACATGTATAGTAAATGGTGCTGAACCTGGGCCTTAGCAATCCTTAGCAAATGATACTTTTCTAATTATTTAGAAAAGTCTGAAAATCAAACTGCATAACCAAATGGTTTATAATCAAGAGTTTTATAGTCATGCAACCTATTTTGAGCTACCTCCTTTCTTCTGGAAGTCCTGTGCAGATGTATAGAAAAATGGAGAAATAAACAAAAAAAACTTGGTGCTTTCAGTGAAACTCAGTTCAGTTCAGTTCAGTCGCTCACTTGTGTCTGACTCTTTGCGACTCCATGGATCGCAGCACTCCAGGCCTCCCTGTCCATCACCAACTCCCAGAGTTCACTCAAACTCACGTCCATCGAGTCGGTGATGCCATCTAGCCATCTCATCCTCTGTCGTCCCCTTTTCCTCCTGCCCCCAATCCCTCCCAGCATCAGAATCTTTTCCAATGAGTCAACTCTTTGCATGAGGTGGCCAAAGTATTGGAGTTTCAGCTTTAGCATCATTCCTTCCAAAGAACACCCAGGACTGATCTCCTTTAGGATGGACTGGTTGGATCTCCTTGCAGTCCAAGGGACTCTCAAGAGTCTTCTCCAATACCACAGTTCAAAAGCATCAATTCTTCGGCACTCAGCTTTCTTCACAGTCCAACTCTCACATGCATACATGACTACTGGAAAAACCATAGCCTTGACTAGACGGACCTTTGTTGGCAAAGTAATGTCTCTGCTTTTAAATATGCTATCCAGGTTGGTCATAACTTTCCTTCCAAGGAATAAGTGTCAGTGAAACTAGGAGACAGAAAAAACTCACAGACTTAGCTGCATATAGATTACATCAAAGGTGAAGCCAGACAGAAGGAGGTGACTATGAGAGCACTGAGGGGGCAGCAGAGGGCTTCAGAGAGCTCTGGGATCTCTGACATCTCCAGCCAATAGCTGCTTCTCAAATGAGGCCTCCCACCTGAGCGGGAACTATAGGAGTATAACTGAGACTAAGAACCTCCAGAGCACTGGGGAAGGACAGACAAGTTCAGAAAGCCAAGTTCAGAAAGAGTTGAGATGCCCAGAGGAGGCAGAGAGCAGAACATGCCAGCAAGAAACAGTGTCTGAGAGTGCGTGATGGTGGAAGAAAGGGCCAAGGAGGGAACTAGGAAACCCAGGGCTGGCAGGAGAAGCTCACTTGACTGAGGCTGCACTCAGAGAGTCAGAGTGGGGCTGGCTACAGAGTTGGTCATATTTTAAGATGCATACTGTAGTGACAGAGGAGGAGGGTGAGAGCTGTGAATTGGAAATGATATCCTGGAACATCCTTGTATTCCTCACACTATGTCCCTACTAGAAGTCCAGGAAAATCCATCTCATTTAAATGAAAGCAACAGGAAAGGAGTAAACTCTGCCAACACAGAAAGGTACTCCAGAATAAAGTGGGAATGACAGTAACATTAATTCCTATAGATGATAGGAAAGCTCATCTAAAAATGGTTATGATCAAGTAGATAAAAATTGGACTCCTCTGTCCATGGAATTCTCCAGCCAAGAATACTAGAGTGGGTAGCCATTCCCTTCTCCAGGTTACCTTTCTGACTCAGGGATCAAATCTTGCTCTCCTATATTGCAGGCAGATTCTCTACCATCTGAGACACCAGAGAAGCCCATAATTTAACATTACACCAACAAAAAAAAGTTTTTAGAGAAAAGAAAATAGAAAACAAAAGCAAATGCTTCAAAAAGCAACTATAGTTATGCAGGAATATCATAGAAATACAAATGTAAGTACTTAAAAGGTGGTCAGGAAACAGGAAGTGATGGCCTAAAAATAGGATGATATGAAATGTGAATCAACAGAATTTAGGACACGAACTTAAAAAATATTTCAAATGAAGACGAAAGTACAAGGAACACAGAATAACCACTACAGAAAGCACAGCACAGTAAAGGACAGAGAAGAAATAAATGAAGACCAAAGTTTAAAGTTTATGGAAACATAAGTAAAAAGAAGTGATTTAACACATTAAAAGCAAGTCTCCTCATAAAAATGGCTGATTATACACCTGAGGATAAAAACATGGAAAGTGAGCCTAGAATATCTGTTCATACTAGAAAACCAGGAGATTATTAAATAATATTTGAATCATGAGCACCAACGAGAGAAGACTTATACTTTGCCAGCAACAAGACATTTAGGGTATGGATAATAACTGCAAAGAATGGAAAGCATAAATAAGTTTTTTAACATCTTTAAATCCATTAGTACCCCCTTCTCTCTCTTTGTCTCTCTCTCACACACCCCATTATACCACTGATTGACTTTAAGGAATGCAAAGGTTTTAGAAAATAAATAAAAGGAAAGAATTAAATACTTATCTTGCCATTCCAGGACTTAACTAACTGTAACTTCAGGTACTTCTTTATAGAAACATTCTAGCTATTAAACAAATTTTTAAAAAAGACTGGAATATCATCAATTTGCAGCAATTACTGAAATAATGGAGCAAAGCAATGCCTAGCAATGGCTGTTACTCTAACAGACAGAGCATCAGTAATACAGTGCCTTCTAATGAAAGTACACTATGCCACTTATGAAGCAGCTTTGTTAAAAATGCAAATCAGAATCTAATGAAAATTGTAGATCTAATCAACAATGTCTGATATGCAGATGACACCACCCTTATGGCAGAAAGTGAAGAATAAATGAAGAGCCTCTTGATGAAAGTGAAAGAGGAGAGTGAAAAAGTTGACTTAAAATTCAACATTCAGAAAACTAAGATCATGGCATCTGGTCCCATCACTTCATGGCAAATAGATGGGGAAACAATGGAAACAGTGACAGACTTTTTTTTTTGGCTCCAAAATTACTGCAGATGGTGACTTCAGCCATGAAATTAAAACACGCTTGCTCCTTTGAAGAAAAGCTAGGACCAACCTAGACAGCATATTAAAATGCAGAGACATTACTTTGCCAACAAAGGCCTGTCTAGTCAAAGCTATGGTTTTTCTAGTAGTCATGTATGCATGTGAAAGTTGGACTATACAGAAAACTGAGTGCTGAAGAATTGATGCTTTTGAACTGTGGTGTTGGAGAAGACTCTTGAGAGTCCTTTAGACTGCAAAAAGATCCAACCAGTCAATCCTAAAAGAAACCAGTCCTGAATATTCATTGGAAGGACCACTGCTGAAGCTGAAACTCCAATACTTTGGCCATCTGATGCGAAGAACTGACTCACTGGAAAAGACCCTGATGTTGGGAAAGATTGAAAGCAGGAGAAGGGGATGACAGAGGATGAGATGGTTGGATGGCATCACCGACTCAATGGACATGAGTTTGAGTAAGCTCCGGGAGTTGGTGATGGACAGGGAAGTCTGGCGTGCTGCAGTCCATGGGGTCTCAAAGAGTTGGACACAACTGAGTGACTGAACTGAATCAACAATCTACATAAAATACAAGAGACAGGGAAGCATGTTAAACTAAACTACAGGGATTCAATTAGCAAAATCCAGATTGTGTGTAACCATACAGAAGAAACCATTCCATTCGTTTTTGTTTTTTTTTTTTTTTCCCAAAAAATAAAGGAAAGAGAAGCATTTTACCAATAAAAAGAATCAAGGGACATAATCTATTGCAACATACAGGCTTTATTTGGAAGATAATTCAAATGATAACAAAATATGTACAAACTGCAGAAATGTAAACACTAACCAGCTATTAGATTATATTAAGCTGTATTTACTACATAGAGGTGATACTGATATTTCTATTTTTTAAAGAGTCTTTTTCATTTAGAGATACATTCAGAAATACCTACAAATGGAGTAATATGATGACTGGGACCTACTTCAAAATAATCAAAAGGGTATGGTGGAGAATGGTTCGGATGTTTGTTAAGAAAGTGGGTAGGTTTATCGATGAAACAATATTGATGTCTATTATTTTTTTCTCTATCTTATTTTTATGATTTCTAATAATAAAACATTAAGATATTTCTAGACTTGCTAATAAAAGGAATGCTCCTGAATGACATTTTTGAGAAATTTTCTTTAGATTAAGGAAATTCCCTTACCGTCTATGTTTTTATCACAAACTTGTGCTGAGCTTTGTAAAAAATCTTCTGCTTCTATAGAGATGTTATTGTTTTCCTCTTTTAAGCCACTGATGTGATTTTTGTAGATGTCTTTTATGTATTTTCCAAAGTAGAGATTCCTCAAACTCTATTTGAATCCAATGCCAAAAAAAACCCCGCACAAAATTATAAAAAATCATTCAGACAAAAGTTTGAAAAAATGCACATAATTTGACTCCTCAAAAAAGCTCAAAGGAAGCCAACAAAACAAATATTCAAATCTATTATTTCAGAAAATGCTCCTGAAATAAAGGAAGACTTGAATCTACATTTGAATGCCAACACTGTGTACCTGATGAAAATGATCCAGGATAGTAAATCTCAAGACATATTCTGGTAAAATCATTGGATTTTTAAGAGGAAGAAAGAATTCTATGGCCATCCAGGTAAAAGTGAAAAGGTACAAGAAACTGAGTTGGTATTAGATCTTTTTCAATAGTACCATTAAATGACAGAAGACACTGAAGTACGACTGCAAGAAATTTCTTAAGAGGAAAAAAAAAAGTTAGAGCCAATGATCTTGTATCCAAGCAAGCTGTCCTTCAAGAGTTTAAAACATTCAGTAAGCAGGCTGCTATCATTTCATGTGCCTTTCCTGGGGAATAACCTAGAGAAAAACCTAAACATAGCTTTAGTCAACTAGTAATGATCAGGAAAACTTTTGGCAAAAAGACTGCTGATGAACATATGTAACTGTACATTTAAGATAAAATAATGGCTTGAAACAGCATGCCAGAGTTAAGGTTTAAATACTCTATGTTCTGAAATAATATATAATACAAATAACAAAAAAATGAGATAGAAAGGAGGAGAAAGACAGGAAGTAGAATAAGCTTACAGATGACCTCATGCATATGAGCTATAAACCACATACGATGTTAGACTGAAAAATCAAATGAGGTATCCATAACCTCAAGAGAATCATTGGATTCTACAGAAGAACATCTGCAAGTAACTAATACATTAAAGGAATCAATTGCAGGTATTCACCAATGTTGTTTCTGAAATATATACATTTTAAGCAGTAATTTTTAAGTAAAAAAAGAAATCAAAAGGAGAAATCTGGAAAATCATGAGTTAGTATGGCTTTTCCACTAATTATGTGATTTTAATAATGAACCAATTATTCAGCTTTCAAGAAGTGATTCATTAGGTGAACAAAGGGGTGTATTTTTGCTCTTTTGGTCTGATTTGAAGAAAAAAGTGTTTTCAACCCATCAGCCCTGCGTTAAAATGTCATCTCTTCCACTTATTATCTGACTTGGGAAAGGAGCTTAAAATGGCAGAGGCTTATTCTTGGTATGCGCAATGGAAAGATGGGCATTATCTGGTAGGTGCCCACCTACGGTCTATTTTCCTCTCTTCTTTACTAACATAACCATGATGTTGTCCAGACAACATGCTCAGCTAAAGTACTTGCTTCTTTAGTATTTCAGCTAAAGTACTTTCTTTCAAGCCTCCCTTGCCATGAGAGGTGCCCTTTCTCACAGTTCTAGTCAATCACTATTATAAAATAATCTTTCCTTATTACCTTAGTTTCATACCAAAGAAAAAGGGAAATTATTTTAAAGCAACATCTATTATCTTCTTTCTTGTTCTCTGGGCTTGGTCTGGAGCTTTATGGCTTGCAGACATATTCACTAAGGTTTCCAAGTTGTTTTCCAAAACTGCTACAGCATCTGCGACACGATAGTCTACCTTGGAGTAATACGGATCTCCACAGTTATTGCAGTGGAAATCAGAAGTGGCTTTTCACTCTCATGATTAGCCATATCCAAATAAACCTCAAAAGAAAGGTTACTGAGCTTTCTAACTCATTGCCCAAAGAATCTCTCACCTCCCCTGTCATCAGCATTAAACTTTCCCAACAGGTATGGAGATGGCAAGTTCCTTTAGAACACCACTTCTTATCCATACCATCATGTCTGTGCTCTGGGAGGCTACCCTCAAGTCAACAGATTATTATCAGCTGGGTCCCTTTGAGCTCTCCTCCTGGTTGGGTTTAGGAAAAGGAAGACAGCAACAGGAGACCAGGATACACATCCTTTCACCCTCCTGTCTCTTGGGCCAGAATTTTGTACTGGCTGCTTTCTTTCCCAAGGACTTGAGTTTCCACTGGGTGACTCTCACTTGCACCTATCAGTTCTCTTGGGGTTCCAGTGGCTGACTCCCCACGTCCCTTCACACCTAGCTGCTATTTCTGATCCATGATGCTAGCACTGGGATCCTTCAGAAAACCCTATCAGTTTCCCTTAACTCTGCCTTTCACTCAACCTCAATCACCCCTTTCTGAGTGTGGCATTTGCTTCATGCCACAATACTGATGGATCCACCACTCTACCTGCCATGGTTCTTAGCCCATAAACAGTGCTTAACAGGTGCTTCTTGCTATTTTTGTATTTATATGGACAAAATGGTTAATACATCTAAATTCGGTTTTGTCCAATTTCAAGCCGGGTTTTTTTTCCATCTCATGGTATTTCTGGCACTAGAGAATTTCTAGTTATTGTCAGCCTTTATAAAACTTCAGCTTAAGGAGTACAATGTGATGATTAGAGGGGTCAATGTATATGGATGTGTTTCGAAAAGTTCAAAGCCTGGAACTGAAAAACAGTTTAAAATGGGAAAAAAAAAAAAAAAAAAAAAAGCAGAGACAAATAGCAATGAGTAAAGGATGTGGGGCTGCAGGAGAGAGAGTTGAGTAAGTGAAGGCTGTTACAGTTTGGAGAGTTCAGAGAGCCTGGGGAGTCTGGGCTGTGCCTAAGTGACTGGCACCCACTCTGAGTAGGAGGTACGGGGTAGCTGGGGTGCAGCTGTCTTGCCCCTTGATGGGAGGGCTGCACGGTGGGGAGGTCAGAGAGGGCATAATAAATGTCAGGTAACATAGGCTGCAGAGAAGGCAATGGCACCCCACTCCAGCATTCTTGCCTGGAAAATCCCATGGATGGAGGAGCCTGGTGGGCTGCAGTCCGTGGGGTCGCTAAGAGTCGGATACGACTGAGCGACTTCACTTTCACTTTTCACTTGCATGCATTGGAGAAGGAAATGGCAACCCACTCCAGTGTTCTTGCCTGGAGAATCCCAGGGATGGGGGAGCCTGGTGGGCTGCCGTCTATGGGGTCGCGCAGAGTCGGACACGACTGAAGCGACTTAGCAGCAGTAGCAGCAGCAGCAACATAGGCTGCGTGGGCTCTTTCCATCGAGTGTAAATGAATCAGAAAGAAGTTTCAAGTCGGCCTTCCCATTATGGGCCCTGGGGCATAAACCAGGCTGTAGGCCTGGTTTGGAGTTCAGAAGCTCTGCGGAAAAGTGGAGACAGTTTGAACTGGCCTGTGGGCTCTACTTCTGTGGAAACCCCTGTCTTCTTCTCAGCCCCCAAATCCACAACTCTGTGGCAGAGACTTTCACAGGCAATGATTTTGTAACAACAACAAAACACTATTATTTTGAGAGAGGCACACGCAACTGTCTTTGCCCAAATATTTATTTTAATCAAACGAATGAAATGTGGTGAGACAGCTGCACAGAGTAAAGTGAAAGTGGTAAAATCATGGTATTTTTTCCCCTCCATCAAACATCTTATGAGTCATGTGAGCCCGACTAAATGACAAACACGTTCTCTTGCTCGAGAAGACCACAAGAATCACATATTTTGAACAGGAGCTCAAGCTGTAGAGCAAGATATGCCACAGTGAGGGTGGTGACATTACGGAAATAGAAAGTAGCAGTCCCATGAGTGGGCCTGTCATCCTAGTGAGACGGGATGGCCCTTCTCTCTGTCCTGCCCACTCCCAGATTTTCCCTCACTTTCTGCTGCTCTTGTCAAGCTCAGCTCCTCAGTCAGGGCTGAGATATTCTATTACTGATCTGTTTTCAGAACAGCAGCCTAACTGTCTACATGCTAACACGCTGCCTGAGTGTGTGGCCGGTGGGAGCCGATCAACACCCCACTCACCTGTGTTTCCAGAGTCTCAGGCGAGGTGGGAGAAGGATGTTATTTCCTTGGGGAGGAGGATAAAGGTGGACGTGTCACCAAGTCCAGCTCTGAGCGAGGTGAAGTCCAGGGAAGGAGCCTTCTAGGGCCATGCTGAGACGCATCTCTGAAGAGCCCCAGGTCAGGAAGTCCTCTCATCCTACGTGCAGTGATATCTGGTGACGAGTTTCTCACCTTAAGCAATTGAGGGAACAGTCGGCCAGACTGTATGGGAAAGCTCGCCATGAGACGCCTGCTGCCAACATAACGCCTAGCTGTGGTTTTATTTCTCTCTGTTTGGATAACATGACTTGTTCTTACGGCCTTCACTGAATTAGACTGCCAAAGAAACGGCTGGTTTGGAAGAACACACACTGAAAAATCAACATTCCCGACTCATCTTGAGATCACCGCAGCAACAAGGACATATTTCTAAAGAGCCAGAATAACAGCGGCGAGTGGAGGAGAGATGTGGTCTTGCCAGACTGTGGCATCACCTTACATGAATATAGAGGTGTGAGGAAGCGAGCGGACGTGAGACGCCACTGCAACATGATGGGTCTCTTGGGAATATCAAATGCCCAGCACAAAGTGGCCCCACCACAGCCACCAGTCCTTCAGTAACTTCCATGTATTCCTATTTCCCTCTGTTCACTTTCCGCTTGCACAAAATAAAAAGACGCCAACTTGGTTTTATTTTGAAATCCTAAAATTAGTCAATAGATATGCCCCTCAGGAAATGGGTTTGGCTCATCAATGAAGAGCCTTGCTCATGTTTCCTTTTGAAATGGATGTGATTACTCAAAATGCAGAGTGTTCTAATTGTCATATTTGTGGCAGAGCTGTTAGTGCTTATTACATAGTTCACTTAAGTAACATAGTTTCCTTCTTTTTAATATTTTATTTCTGGCAAGCCAAAGTTTTTAGTAGGCTGGATTCTGTGCAGAATTGAGACAGAGACAAGGGTGTAGAATTCAGGATTTGCAGTGATAATTCACCTCATGTATTTCATCTACTTCGAAAGCATATCCAATAGCAATAATGTAGGGGATTTTGTCACAAAAACCTGGCTACTTACATCTTATCTTTAATATGAGCAAAATGATAGAGGAGCCTTAGCTTAAGACATCCTTTATCATCTTTTTTTTTGCATGAACCTCCCCAACTCTATCCCCACCATTCAAGTTTCAGACATTTTTCTAGATTTGAAATAACTTCTATTGTTCAGGATATGGCAACAACATCATACTTTCCACCATGGAAAGCCTTTCTCCCTGACTTTTCCTATGGCAAAAACATGGAAGAGAAAAAATAAAATGTTAAAATTTAGCATAAGTACTTAAAATCTTCCTGATGCAATTCAAATATTTTCTCACATACTCTTAAGCAAACTCTGTATTTCAGGTAATCTGCTGGAAAGTTGTAAATTTCCTACATAGACAGAAAAACGTTTAGAATGGTAGTGGTATAAAAATAGATGTACAAATCAATGAAACAGGATAGAAAGCCCAGAAATAAATGCAGGCACTTATAGTCAAGAGCCTCTAAATGAAAGTGAAAGAGGAGAGTGAAAAAGTTGGCTTAAAACTCAACATTCAGAAAACTAAGATCATGGCATCTGGTCCCATCACTTCATGGCAAACAGATGGGGAAACAATGGAAACAGTGACAGAATTTATTTTCTTGGGCTCCAAAATCACTGCAGATGGTGACTGCAGCCATGAAATTAAAACACACTTGCTCCTTGGAAGAGAAGCTATGACCAACACAGACAGCACATTAAAAAGCAGAGACATTACTTTGCTAACAAAGGTCTGGGTAGTCAAAGCTATGGTTTTTCTAGTAGTCACATATGCATGTGAAAGTTGGACCATAAAGAAAGCTGAGTGCTGAAGAATTGATGGTTTTGAACTGTGGTGTTGGAGAAGACTCTTGAGAGTCCCTTGGACTGCAAGGAGATCCAACCAGTCAATCCTAAAGGAAATCAGTCCTGAATATTCATTGGAAGGACTGGTGCTGAAACTCCAATACTTTGGCCATCTGATGCAAAAAACTGACTCATTGGAAAACACCCTGATGCTGGGAAAGATTGAAGACGGGAGGAGAAGGGGACGACATAGTTGGATGGCGTCACTGACTCGATGGACATGAGTTTGGGTAAGCTCCAGGAGTTAGTGATAAACAGGGAAGCCTGGCATGCTGAAGTCCATGGGGTCACAAAGAGTCATACATGACTGAGCTACTGAACCAAACTGATTTATGGTCAATTAAAACTACTGCAAAGGAGGCAAGAATATACAATGGAGAAAAGATAGTCTTCCACAAGTTGTGCTGGGAAAACTGGACAGATACATATGAAAGAATTAAATTAGAACACTCTAACACCATATACAAAAATAAACTCAAGATGTATTAAAGACCTAAATGTGAGACTGGATACAATAAAACTCTTAGAGGAAAGCATAGGTAAACCCTCTTTGACGTAAGTTGCAGCAATATTTTTTTTGAATCTGTCTCCTCGAGTAACAGAACTCAAAACAAAAATAAACAAATGGTACCTAATTAAACTTAAAAGCTTTTGCACAGCAAAGGAAACCATAAACAAAAGAAGACAACCCACAAAGTGGGAGAAAATATTTGCAAATGATGCAGCCAACAAGGGATTAATCTCCAAAATACACAAAGAGTTCATACAGCTCAATATTAAAAACACAAAACAAAGAACAATGCAATAAAAAAAAATAGCAAGTGTAAGTAGACATTTTTTCAAAAAAGACATACAAATGGCTAACAGGCACATGAAAAGATGTCCAACATCACTAATTATTAGAGAAATACAAATCCAAACTACAATGAGGTATCCTCACACAGATCAGAATGACCACCATCAAAAAGTCTACAAATGAATGCTGGAGAGGGTGCAAAGTAAAGGGAACCCTTCTACATTGTGGGGATGTAAATTGGCACAGCCACTATGGAGAACAGTATGGATGTTCCTTAAAAAACTAAAAATAGAGCTACTGCATCATCCTGCAATCCCACTCAAGGACATATCTCTGGAGAAAACTAATTTGAAAAGATACATATACCCCAATGTTCACATAAGCACTATTTACAAAAACCAAGATGTGGAAGCAACCAACGATTCCATCAACAGATGAACAGGTAAAGAAAATGTGGTATATATACCCAATGGGATATTACTTAGCCACAAAAAAGAATGAAATAATTCCATTTGCAGCAACATGGATAGACCTAGAGATTATAAAGTCAAACAAAGAGAAATATATGATATCACTTATATGTGGAATCTAAAAAGTGAAATAAATGAATTTATTTACAAAATAGAAATAGTTTCACATTGAAAACAGACTTATAATTACCAAAGGAGAAAGGCAGTGAGGGGAGGGATAAATTAGGAGTTTGGGACTGAAATATACACACCACTATATATGCAGTAGATAACCAACAAAGACCTACTGCATAGCACAGGGAACTATACTTAGTATTGTGTAATACCCTGTAACAGAAAAGAATCTAAACAAGAAAAATATATATATATAATCTTACTGATTAATAATCCAATCTGTATTGAGTAGCATAAAATGAGAACACTTTTTAGTTTTTGTATCTTTACAGTGTTAGGGGTGGACTGAGCTCAGCTTGTTGGATTTCACTTGGAGTCTTTCATGATGTTGCACTCCAACAATGTCTGGAGCTGGAACCACCTCAGAGCCTTTCTTACTCACATGTCTGGTGGATGATGTTGGTTGGGACCTCAGCAGGAACTATCAACAGAAATACCTACACCAGGCCTCTCTATGTGGATCGGGCTTCCATGCACCATATCAGCTTTATTCCACAGGCAAGTGTCCTAACAGAGCCAGCCAGAAGCCATATGGTCTTTTCTAAACTAGCCTCAGAAGTTATACACCATCACTATAGCTGGATTCTCTTTATTAGACACTATTAACTAAGGCTAGTCCACATTCAAAAGGGCATGAGGTGGGAAATGAGACTTCAACTCTTGGTGGGAACAGTGTCAAATACTTTTCAGTATGTTTTAAAACCAGAAACTCATCTTGCCTCTAAGATACTGAAACTTGTGTACAAGTTTGGGATGACTACCTTTCTCTTGCTTAAGGTTCCTCCATTTCTTACTAGGCTTCTGGCATGCTTCTTCAGAGCCTATGCCCTTCCTAACTACATCGCCACACAGCACACAGCAAAATGACCTACAGCTTTCTATCTGCTGTCATTGTGCTCCGTCCTAAGACAACACTGCTGAGTTCTATCTTGACTTTCTTGTGCTTCAGGGGACAATAGGCTATGCCTGGATTAATAAGAGCTTTCACTCTGTGTTGCTAATGGCAGGGCTTTGGTAGGGCTAAAAGAGTCTGGATAAGTTGGTTTCCAGAATAAATGCAAATTTCTGGAAGTTTGTCCATTATTCTACTGCTTTTAGTCCATGAGGTGCTACTCTCAACTGACGCCTAAAGACAAGAAGACTCATGGAAGACCAAGGCTATACTAAGTGAACTAAGTTGATTTTAAATTTGATCTAATTGTCAATCTGTCTGGTTGAAGAGGTTCTGAACAAAGATCAATGTATTCATAGCATGGTTCCAAGAATCAAAAGGTTTGAGTGCCTATAGTCTTGAGAGACCACAGGAGAGTCAACAGAGTTACCTTTCTAACTACTGTCCCTTTATGACCAGGCTTCCAAGAAGTTGCTGTCTGGAACAGTACTCTTTGCTCTTTGAAATTTGAAACCTTGAAAACTTTTTTTTTTTAATTTGGCTGTGTCAGGTCTTACTTACAATGTGTTGGATCTAGTTCCTAGTTCCTAGGGATCGAACCTGGGCCCCCTGCATTGAGTGCAGAATCTTAGCCACTGGACCAGCAGGGAAGTCCCAAAACTTTGAAAACTTTCAATAATACAAATTTGTCATTAGTAAATGTAAGACCCTAAATATTTCTACAGTTAGAGAAGTAATGAAAAATATAATACCAGGTGATTATCCTCTTTGTTAATCTAATTTAATGTGTTATTTGAAACAAGAGTGTTTTTTAACCAGTAAACTACACATTTTAAATCAGGTTAACAGCCTACCTGATTCATTTGGCTTTGTGGGATTTAATTGGCTTTAGTCAACACTAATAAAGAAAATTAAAAACACAGATAAGTGGAAAGACATCTCATGTTCAAAGACTTTAGAATTAATTTTTAAATATCTGTACTACCTTAAGTTAACTAAGATTCAACACAATCTATTAAAATCCCAGTGGAATTCTTAACAGAAGACAATCCTAAAATTCATATTGAATCACAAGAGATGACAAAGAGCCGAAACAGTCTTGAGTAAGAAGAACAAAGCTGTGGACATCACACTCACTGAGTTCAAAATACTTTACAAAGCTATACGGTACTAACAAAAAGACAGACACGTGGACCAATAGATAATAAAAAGCCCAGAAATAAATCCATGCATCTATGGTCAACTGACCTTCGACAAGGGTGCTATGAACACAAAATGGGGAAAGATAGTCTCTTCAACAAATTATGTTGGGAAAACTAGATAGTCACATACAGAAGAATGCAGGTAGACTCTTAACATATATCATATGCAAACATCTATTTAAAATACATTAAAGAATTAATTAAACATAAGGCCTGAAACCATAATACTACTAGAAGAAAACTTAGGGGAAAAGCTTCTTGACATTGACTGGAATGGGCAATGATTTTTTGGACATGACACCAAAGCACAGGCAACACACACACAAAATAAACAAGTCAAATTGCACCAAACTAAAAAGCCTCCGCATAACCAAGGAAACAATCGAGTAAAACAGTAACTTCCAGAACAGGAGAAAATATTAGCAGATAATATATCGGATAAAAGGTTAAGAACCAAAATATAAGAGTAACTCAAACAACTCAATAACAATAAATAAGTAAATAACCCCAGGAAAATCAGGGAAAGGCAAATCAAAACCACAATGAGCTATCACCTCACACCTATTAGAATGATGATTACTGAAAAGACAAAAGGTTAAGTGTTGGTCAGGATGTAGAGAAAAGGGAAGGAACCCTTTTGCACAGTTGGTGGTAATGAACGTGGTTCCAATCATTATAAAACATACTATGGAGGATCCTCAAAAAATTAAAGAAAAAACTTCCCTCTAATCCAGCAATCCCACATCTGGGTATATATTTAAAGGAAATGAAATCAGTATATCAAAGAGATATCAGCAGCCCAGTGGTCACTGTAGCTCTATTCACAACACCAAGATACAGAAGAAACCTAAATGAAATCTAAATGAATCTAGAGGACATTTTACTAAGTTTAATAAACCAGACAGAGAAAGACACATAACTGCATGATCTCATTTATATGTAAAATAAAAATAGTCATGGTGTATGATCTTTTTAATGTGTTGTTGGATTCTGATTGCTAGAATGGATTAAAGATCTCAATGTAAGACCAGAAACTATAAAACTCCTAGAGGAGAACATAGGCAAAACACTCTCCAACATACATCACAGCAGGATCCTCTATGACCCACCTCCCAGAATATTGGAAATAAAAGTAAAAATAAACAAATGGGACCTAATTAAACTTAAAAGCTTCTGCACAACAAAGGAAACTATTAGCAAGGTGAAAAGGCAGCCTTCAGAATGGGAGAAAATAATAGCAAATGAAGCAAATGACAAACAACTAATCTCAAAAATATACAAGCAACTCCTACAGCTCAACTCCAGAAAAATAAATGACCCAATCAAAAAATGGGCCAAAGATCTAAATAGACATTTCTCCAAAGAAGACATACAGAT
This sequence comes from Bos taurus, assembly GCF_002263795.3. Taxonomy (NCBI): domain Eukaryota; kingdom Metazoa; phylum Chordata; class Mammalia; order Artiodactyla; family Bovidae; genus Bos; species Bos taurus. Next base: position 106,384,999 of record NC_037357.1, read on the forward strand.
GGCTAACAAACACATGAAAAGATGCTCAACATCACTCATTATCACAGAAATGCAAATCAAAACCACTATGAGGTACCATTTCACGCCAGTCAGAATGGCTGCGATCCAAAAGTCTACAAGCAATAAATGCTGGAGAGGGTGTGGAGAAAAGGGAACCCTCTTACACTGCTGGTGGGAATGCAAACTAGTACAGCCACTATGGAGAAGAGTGTGGAGATTCCTTAAAAAACTGGAAATAGAACTGCCTTATGATCCAGCAATCCCACTGCTGGGCATACACACTGAGGAAACCAGAAGGGAAAGAGACACATGTACCCCAATGTTCATCGAAACATTGTTTATAATAGCCAAGACATGGAAGCAACCTAGATGTCCATCAGCAGATGAATGGATAAGAAAGCTGTAGTACATATACACAATAGAGTATTACTCAGCCATTAAAAAGAATACATTTGAATCAGTTCTAATGAGGTGGATGAAACTGGAGCCTATTATACAGAGTGAAGTAAGCCAGAAAGAAAAACACCAATACAGTATACTAACGCATATATATGGAATTTAGAAAGTTGGTAACAATAACCCTGTGTACGAGACAGCAAAAGAGACACTGATATAGAGATCAGTCTTATGGACTCTGTGGGAGAGGGAGAGGGTGGGGAGATTTGGGAGAATGGCATTGAAACGTATAATACCATGTATGAAACGAGTCGCCAGTCCAGGTTCGATGCACGATACTGGATGCTTGGGGCTGGTGCACTGGGACGACCCAGAGGGAGGGTAGGGGAGGGAGGAGGGAAGAGGGTTCAGGATGGGGAACACAGGTATACCTGTGGCGGATTCATTTCGATATTTGACAAAACTAATACAATACTGTAAAGTTTAAAAATAAAATTAAAAAAAGATTGTCAAACTCATAGAAACAGAATAAAATGGTGGATGACAGAGGCTGGAGGAAGGGAGAAATGGAGAGGTAATGGTCAGAAGGTACAAATTTTCAGTCATGTAAGATGCTCAAGTTATGAATCTATAATTTAATTTATAGATTTAATTAAATAATTTATTAAATTTATAAATTCAATTAAATTTATTTATAAATATATAAATTTATTATTAAATTTATAAATTTAATTAAATAATTTAATTTATAGCAATGTGACTAAAATTAACAATATGGTATTGACTACGTGGTGGCTCAAATGGTAAAGCATCTGTCTACAATGCGGGAGACCTGGGTTCAATCCCTGGTTTGGGAAGATCCCCTGGAGAAGGAAATGGCAGCCCACTCCAGTACTCTTGCCTGGAAAATCCCATGGACAGAGGAGCCTGGTAGGCTACAGTCCATGGGGTCGCAAAGAGTCGGACACGACTGAGTGACTTCACTTTCACTGTCTACTGACTATGTGAAATTTTCTAAATGGTTAGATCTTCACTGCTCTTACCACAAAGAAAATGGGAACTATGTGAGGTAATCAATATGATAATTAGGTTGACTGTAGTGGTTATTTCACTAGATATGCACATCAAAATATCAGGTTGTGTATCTTTAATATATACAACTTTATTTGTCAATTATATCACAATAAAACTGGAGACATTAATGCATTCAATATGAAACAAAATTTGAATTCATTTGCCTAGCACAGCTATATATAATTATTAACAGAAGAAAAACTTCCCACTGTGTTAAACTTTGAAATAAATTTCAAAAAAATACTAGTGCTTTATAGTCATTTGTTGGTGAAAATTGCATTTGAAATAATTTATGAAGTGGGAAAAATGAGATTTTAATAATATGGAATGTAAACCAGTTTCTGGTAACACTTGCACAACATCAGGGAATATTTAGTATGCAAATATGTTTAACAGTATACTTTGTGTTATGTTAGAATTTTTATTAAGGACCCTAGAGCATTTTAAGTAGGCTTATTAAAATTTTCATTTCTCTGCTCTTATTAGGGAAATGCTCACATCTTATACCTGGTATGTCCCTCATAGTTCTAGAATAGTTACAACAAAGAATTATAGAGCAAATGAATCAGATTGCTGATTGTGAAAATAGAATTATTCAATAGCATGACTACAGACCAGGAATTTGAATAAATCCAAAAATATACATATAAAACATATGTTATCACCATTTGTTTTGTTCTTTGACTATAAAAGATAAATTAAGTCTCCAGGAATGCAAAGTCATTGTACACTGCTTTCTATCTCAAAGTTAACAGTTAAACTTATTTTTTTGACTGCGTGGCTTATGGGATCTTAGTTTCCTGACCAGGGATCTAACCCACATCCCCTGCATTCGAAGTGGGGAGTCTTAACCACTGGACTGCCAGGAAAGTCCCAAAATGTTCTTCTAGCAATGAAAACAATCAGAAGACCCCCACCCTCAGCTCAAACACTCAGTTCGAATAGAACATAATACAGCGCACCATGTCAGAAACCAAAGTATTCTTACTGGTTGTGTTTTGCTATCACAAATTGATACCGTTTCACTATTTCTTTATCAATCACTTTCCCCTGAATTAACAAGCTAGTCTTTTTATGGCTTCCTCTGTAAACTAAGATTAACTCAGTACTTCCCAGGATCTATATATCTGAGAGGTGAATGCAACTGGTTACTGTGGGGAGCGAGCTCCGCCTGTGGCAAAGGTCATGAGGAAGGAGGCTCGGCATACGCAAAGGCGGGATCAAGCCACAGGAGTCCCCCTGGAAATTCTCGAGCATCTACCCCCAAAACCAAAGTCTGCCTACTTTCTGCTTTGTGCTTTCACCTACACCTCTGACTTTACGGGGGGCTGTCCCCCACTACCTCTCTCTGAAAAAAGAGTTAGCTTACAGCTCCAGTTAATAATTCCTGGGTGTGACAGTGTTTAACCTACAAACTCCTTTGGAAATCCTCTAGCCTGCCTGAATAGGTTTTTCCGGCCACATGTGATTGTTCAGAGCCTCCCAACTGTGAGAGGCAGGAGATGTTCTAAACTGTCTAAACAGATTCCTTTGAGTAGTTAAAAGATTGATTAGAAATTGTATTGGTTATTATAAACAGTGCTGCAATGAACATTGGGGTACACGTGTCTCTTTCCCTTCTGGTTTGCTCAGTGTGTATGCCCAGCAGTGGGATTGCTGGATCATAAGGCAGTTCTATTTCCAGTTTTTTAAGGAATCTCCACACTCTTCTCCATAGTGGCTGTACTAGTTTGCATTCCCACCAACAGTGTAAGAGGGTTCCCTTTTCTCCACACCCTCTCCAGCATTTATTATTTGTAGACTTTTGGATCGCAGCCATTCTGACTGGTGTGAAATGGTACCTCATAGTGGTTTTGATTTGCATTTCTGTGATAATGAGTGATGTTGAGCATCTTTTCATGTGTTTGTTAGCCATCTGTATGTCTTCTTTGGAGAAATGTCTATTTAGATCTTTGGCCCATTTTTTGATTGGGTCATTTATTTTTCTGGAGTTGAGCTGTAGGAGTTGCTTGTATATTTTTGAGATTAGTTGTTTGTCGGTTGCTTCATTTGCTATTATTTTCTCCCATTCTGAAGGCTGTCTTTTCACCTTGCTAATAGTTTCCTTTGATGTGCAGAAGCTTTTAAGTTTAATTAGGTCCCATTTGTTTATTTTTACTTTTATTTCCAATATTCTGGGAGGTGGGTCATAGAGGATCCTGCTGTGATGTATGTCAGAGAGTGTTTTGCCTATGTTCTCCTCTAGGAGTTTTATAGTTTCTGGTCTTACGTTGAGATCTTTAATCCATTTTGAGTTTATTTTTGTATATGGTGTTAGAAAGTGTTCTAGTTTCATTCTTTTACAAGTGGTTGACCAGATTTCCCAGCACCACTTGTTAAAGAGATTGTCTTTAATCCATTGTATATTCTTGCCTCCTTTGTCAAAGATAAGGTGTCCATATGTGCGTGGATTTATCTCTGGGCTTTCTATTTTGTTCCATTGATCTATATTTCTGTCTTTGTGCCAGTACCATACTGTCTTGATAACTGTGGCTTTGTAGTAGAGCCTGAAGTCAGGTAGGTTGATTCCTCCAGTTCCATTTTTCTTTCTCAAGATCGCTTTGGCTATTCGAGGTTTTTTGTATTTCCATACAAATTGTGAAATTATTTGTTCTAGCTCTGTGAAGAATACTGTTGGTAGCTTCTAGATGTCCATTAGCAGATGAATGGATAAGAAAGCTGTGGTACATATACACAATGGAGTATTACTCAGCCATTAAAAAGAATACATTTGAATCAGTTCTAATGAGGTGGATGAAACTGGAGCCTATTATACAGAGTGAAGTAAGCCAGAAGGAAAAACATAAATACAGTATACTAACGCATATATATGGAATTTAGAAAGATGGTAATGATAACCCTGTATACGAGACAGCAAAAAAAAAAAAAAAAAGAAAGAAAGAAATTGTATTGGTGAAGGGTTTTTCACTTATTGAGCCAATGTTTGCTGCTAAGTCTCCATACCCCTTACCTACTGTGTCCTTGGCAGTGTATTGATTGATATAATGGGTGTATAGAAATGTAAGTAGTAGCTCAATGTTTGTAACCTTGGACCCTTGAGTTAATTCTTTTCTTGATTGAGCCCACCTCACCTTTGCCCTATAGGGCAAATGCAGCTTTGTCCAATGCTTTTTTGGAGGCTGGTGCCTGACTTTGGAATAATCACCTTTAGAGAAAAATAAGTTCCTTAAAATGTTAACAGGCCTCCTGGCAAGAAGATGATGTAAATCACCTGAACTTTTGCATACGATAAGTTTAAAAGCCTGGCTTCGATTAGGACCAGGAACTGCTGTCCTTGCATGACTCCACCCCTTCCCCCATTATCCTCTATACACAACTTAAGGTATAAAAAACTATTTTGGAAAATAAAGTGCGGGCCTTGTTCACTGAAACTTGGTCTCCCCATGTTGTTCTTTCTTTCACCTTCTAGCTGAATTTTTCCTCTGAGGCGGGGAAGCTCGTCAAGCCTACTAATTTTGCCTGGGCTTCTAAGATCTGACCGGGGAGGCCTTAGTGTCTCCTCTCCTTTGGGAGAACGGGAGGATGCCTGCGGCCTTTGTAGGTGACGTAAATTCCCTGCTTTGGAAGTTTATTCAGCCTCTTTTCTCCACTGAATTTCCTCACTGAGCTATCCTCATCCTATTACTCTTTATATCTTTGATAAAATATTTAAATAAATAGGTCACCGATGCCGTCCCCGCTTCGAATACCCTGGATCAGCCGGGGCTGTTCCCCGGCAGGTTAGGAAAGAAGTTGGTAATATTCATTCATTTTCTAAATTGGATTATGACACTAGGTGGCAGCCTTACAAGACTGGTATTATCTTGGAGTATTCTCCAAATTATAGGCTATGAAGCATCAGCCGTACAAAGTTAATTTATAGTTACTCCTTTTCCTACTTTAGGTCCTTAAGCTTACTTCTCAATAGTCCAAGGAAACCAGAGCACAGGCAAAGTTTAGGGAAATGCTGCCCTGCTCTGGCTAAGAAATGATAGAAAGAGTAGGAAAAGAAAAAGAGGAAAAGAAGGAAGCAGTTACAAATTTCCCAGCTTTGGACTGCAAATTATGGAAAGCAGGTACTTCTTAAAAAATTTAACTATAGTTGATTTACAATGTTATGTTAGTTTCAAGTGTAGAGCTTCAGATTCTTTTCCATTATATGCTACTACAAGACACTGATAGTTCTCTGTGCTATACATAGGTCTTTGCTGTTTATTTTATACATAGCAGTGTGTATATGTTATTCCCATTCTCTAATTTCCCCTCGTGTTCTCTTTCCCCTTTGGCAACCATAAATTTGTTTTCTGTCTGTGAGACTGTTTCTGTTTTGTAAATAAATTGATTTGTATTATTTATTACGATTCTACATATAAGTGATATGATATTATATTTGTCTTTATCTGGCTTATATCACTTATAATGATAATCTCTAGGTCCATCCAAGTTGTCACAAACAGTGATATTTCATTCTTTTTTTATGGCTGAGTAGTATTCCATTGTGAATGCTCATTCATTCATCTGTGCCCAAACCTTTGTGACCTCATGGACTTAAGCCCAAACCAGATTCCTCTGTCCATGGAATTTTCCAGGTAAGAATACTGAAGTTGGTTCCCATTTGCTTCTCCAGGGGCTCTTCCCAAGCCAGGGATTGAACCCATGTCTCCTGCACATCCTGTGCATTGGCAGGTGGATTCTTTACCACTGTGCCACTTGGGAAGCACCTATATACACATAGAGACACATATATACCATATCTTTTTAATCCATTCATCTGTTGATGGGCATTCAAGTTGCTTCTGTGCCTTGGCTGTTGTGAAGAGTGCTGCTATGAACACTGGGGTGAATACATCTTTTCAAATTAGAGTCTTCATATTTTCTGGATATATGTCCAGGACTGCTAATTCATATTGTAACTCTATTTTTAGTTGAGCTATTTCAAATCCTGAAAGATGATGCTGTGAAAGTGCTGCACTCAATATGCCAACAAATTTGGAAAACTCAGCAGTGGCCACAGGACTGGAAAAGGTCAGTTTTCATTCCAATCCCAAAGAAAGGCAATGCCAAAGAATGCTCAAACTACCACACAATTGCACTCATCTCACATGCTAGTAAAGTAATGCTCAAAATTCTCCAAGCCAGGCTTCAGCAGTACGTGAACCACGAACTTCCAGATGTTCTAGCTGGTTTTAGAAAAGGCACAGGAACCAGAGATCAAATTGTCAACATCTGCTGGATCACCAAAAAGGCAAGAGAGTTCCAGAAAAACATCTTTTTCTGCTTTATTGACTATGCCAAAGCCTTTGACTGTGTGGATCACAATAAACTGTGGAAAATTCTGAAAGAGATGGGAATACCAGACCACCTGACCTGCCTCTTGAGAAACCTATATGCACGTCAGGAAGCAACAGCTAGAACTAGACATGGAACAACAGACTGGTTCCAAATAGGAAAAGGAGTATGTCAAGGCTGTATATTGTCACCCTGCTTATTTAACTTATATACAGAGTACATCATGAGAAACGCTGGACTGGAAGAAGCACAAGCTGGAATCAAGATTGCCGGGAGAAATATCAATAACCTCAGATATGCAGATGACACTACCCTTATGGCAGAAAGTGAAGAGGAACTAAAAAGCCTCTTGATGAAGGTGAAAGAGGAGAGTGAAAAAGTTGGCTTAAAACTCAACATTAAAAAATGAAGATCATGGCATCTGGTCCCATCACTTCATGGGAAATAGATGGGGAAACAGTGGAAACAGTGTCAGACTTTATTTTGGGGGGCTCCAAAATCACTGCCGGAGAAGGCAATGGCATCCCACTCCAGTACTCTTGCTTGGAAAATCCCATGGATGGAGGAGCCTGGTAGGCTGCAGTCCATGGGGTCACGAAGTGTCGTACACGACTGCGCAACTTCACTTCCACTTTTCACTTTCATGCATTGGAGAAGGAAATGGCAACCCACTCCAGTGTTCTTGCCTGGAGAATCCCAGGGACAGGGGAGCCTGGTGGGCTGCCGTCTATGGGGTCGCACAGAGTCGGACACGACTGAAGCGACTTAGCAGCAGCAGCAGCAGCAAAATCACTGCAGATGGTGACTACAGCCATGAAATTAAAAGACGCTTACTCCTTGGAAGAAAAGTTATGACCAACCTAGATAGCATATGCAAAAGCAGAGACGTTACTTTGCCAACTAAGGTCCGTCTAGTGAAGGCTATGGTTTTTCCAGTGGTCATGTTATGGATGTGAGAGTTGGACTGTGAAGAAAGCTGAGCGCTGAAGAATTAATTGATGCTTTTGAACTGTGGTGTTGGAGAAGACTCTTGAGAGTCTCTTGGACTGCAAGGAGATCCAACCAGTCCATCCTAAAGGAGATCAGTCCTGGGTGTTCTTTGGTAGGACTGATGTTGAAGCTGAAACTCCAATACTTTGGCCACCTAATGCGAAGAGTTGACTCATTGGAAAAGACTCTGATGCTGGGAGGGTTTGGGGGCAGGAGGAAAAGGGGATGACAGAGGATGAGATGGCTGGATGGCATCACTGACACGATGGACGTGAGTCTGAGTGAACTGCAGGAGTTGGTGATGGACAGGGAGGCCTGGTGTGCTGCGATTCATGGGGTCACAAAGAGTCGGACACGACTGAGCGACTAAACTGAACTGAACTGAAGGAATCTCTATACTATTTTCTGAAGAATGTTCAAACTACTATATCAGTTCAGTTCAGTTCAGTCACTCAGTCATGTCCGACTCTGCAACCCCATGAACCCAGCTTTCTTTATAATCCAACTGTCACATCCATACATGACCAGTGGAAAAACCATAGCCTTGACTAGACAGATCTTTGTTGACAAAGTAATGTCTCTGCTTTTCAATATGCTGTCTAGGTTGGTCATAACTTTCCTTCCAAGGAGTAAGCGTCTTTTAATTTCATGGCTGCAGTCACCATCTGCAGTGATTTTGTGCTCATTTAACATGCTAGCAAGGAAATGCTCAAAACCTTTCAAGCTAGACTTCAACAGTATGGAAACCAAGAACTTCCAGATGTACAAGTTGGATTTAGAAAAGGCATAGGAACCAGAGATCAAACTGCCAGTATCTGTTGGATCATAGAAAAAATTAGAGAATTAAAAAATAAATCTACTTCTGCTTCACTGACTACACAAAAGCCTTTAACTGTGTGAATCATTTCAAACCATGGAAAATTCTTAACGAAATGGGAATACCAGACCACCTTACCTGCCTCCTGAGAAATCTGTACGCAGGACAAGAAGCAACAGTTAGAACCAGACATGGAACAATGGACTGGTTCAAAACTGTGAAAAGAGTACGTTAAGACTGTATATTGCCACCATGCTTACTTAACTTCTATGCAGAGTGTGCTTTTCTTGTGGTTCAGCTGGTAAAGAATCCGCCTGCAATGCGGGAGACCTGGGTTCGATCCCTGAGTTGGGAAGATTCCCCTGGAGAAGGGAAGGCTACCCATTCCAGTATTCTGGTCTGGAGAATTCCATGGACTGTATAGACCATGGGGTCGCAAAGGGTTGGACACGACTGAGCGACTTTCACTTCACTTCACATGCAGAGTACATCATGCGAAATGCTCGGCTGGATGACACACAAATGGGGATTCAGGACTTCTGGTAGAAATATCAACAACTTCAGATACACGGATGATACCACTCTAATGGTAGGAAGCAAAGAGCCTCTTGATGAGGGTGAAAGAGGAGAGTGAAAAATCTGGCTTAAAACTCAACATTCAAAAAAACTAAGATCATGGCATCTGATCCCATCACTTCATGGCAAATAGATGGGGGAAAAAGTAGAAACAGTGACAGATTTTATTTTCTTGGGCCCCTAATCACTGCATATGGTGACTGCAGCCAGAAAATTAAAAGACACTTGCTCCTTGGAAGAAAAGCTTTGAGAATGTTGACAGCATATTAAAAAGCAGAGATATGACTTTACCTACAAAGGTCCATATAGTCAAAGCTATGGATTTGCCAGTAGTCATGTATGGATGTGAGAATTGAACCAAAAAGACTGAGAGTCCTTTGGACAGCAAGCAGATGAAACCAGTTCCTCCGAAAGGAAATCAACCCTGGATATTCACTGGAAGGACTGATGCTGAAGCTCCAGTACTTTGGCCTCACGTGAAGAGCTGACTCACTGGAAAAGACCCTGATGCTGGGAAAGATGGAGGACAGGAAGAGAAGGGGTGACAAAGGATGAGATGGTTGGATGGCATCATGGACTCAATAGACATGAACTTGAGCAAACTCTGGGAGATGGTGAAGGACAGGGGACCTGGCATGCTGCAGTCCATGGTGTCACAGAGTCAGACATGACCTAGGAACTGAACAGCATAGTATTTTCCATAGAGGCTGCACAAATTTGCATTCCCACCAATGTTATAGAAGGGTTCCCCTGCCAAGAAGGAGATACTTTTGACAAACAAGAATAACATTAATGGCTGAGAAGGAGGCTATTTCTTTTATTCTGCACTGAGAGATGTAGGAAGAGGTCAGTTCTTGGGCCACCCCTCTCCCAACAACCTTGAACAAAACTCTTAAGAACTTGGCCTTACAAAGGCACCTGAAATTTTCCTTTGATAAGCCAACCCTACTCCCATATGGCACAGAACTCTGACTGGCTTGATAAGGGTGGGGTGGGGGGGTCTCTGAAGCTCTGAAGCTAGCAGGTATGACGGGAGATGAGTTACAATCAGTAACTTGCCTCTGATGGAAACCAAGCTGATCTTCGATTATTCTGACCAAGTTAAAAGAGACCAGATCATTAACTGAACCAATCAGAAGTTTCAGCCACATGGTTAGCAAGGTTTTCCACACTCATGTTTACAAGGAACCTTGTCCCAGAGATGACAGAAAGAGAGGGCATTGTATCTGAGATCCTTGGCTCTTTCTCAAGACTGGGAGATCCTTGAAACACTTCGGTCCATCTACCCTAACACCACCTTAGAGACAGAAGCAAGGGGAAGGGAAGGCTCTCTGAAAGATTAAATATTTTCTTCAAACTCCGATCACCTACAGTTCTGAATGATTCTCAACATTTTTGAATCATATAAAGTTTATACCCAATTGCATATGTAGTGATATTTCTTTCTCCATTGAGAAGCTGGTGGGGAAGGGGGTCTTTGAATGACAAAATAAATATTCACATTTTATTGTGTGCTAATTTACTCTGCCACAAGAGTGGGTTTCCATCTATGGAAAGAGTTCCTATTTGCCTCCCTACCAAGTCAGTAAGAAAGAGAGAGAATATTATAGGCTCCTTGTGCTTCTGACATACTTTGTGAATCTGAGTTGATGTGCAAATATCTACTCATCTTGAGACAGAAGAAGAGAAGGAGCTCTAAGCTCCACTTTTAAAATAAAGACTAGTTTTTAATCAGAGTACAGTCTACTGAGTATAAGAAGCTGTGCTTGGGGCTGTAAATACAAGTGTTCCGTACAGGTCATCTTCATCAGTGTGAAGTCTGTCCCCGCTTTTGTTTCTTGTCCAGTCTCTCACACACTAAACCAATCCTCCACCATTGATGTGAGTACTCTGTCTCTGGGTACCACATCCATCAGTCCGTCAGCTCCGCTCTAGTCTCACCTATGCCTTCCTAGCTTGGACCCCATGAGAAGCTGTGTTAAAGACAAAGGCCACATTTTATGCCCTACATCGACACCCTCCAGAGAGAGACCACCAGGGACCTTACTGTCAATGAAATTAAGTTTACTGTTGCAACAAGGGAAGCTAAATCATGGCGAAGAGTGGGGCATTCTGATAAGGAGTTGGGGGATTATTCGAGGATTTGGGTTTATGCTAACTGATTTTAGGAAGGCTCCAAGAAAGTATATATCTGTTCTGGAGTCCATGTTGTCAGAAAGTAGGAGTAACTTGAGGACTGTATGTGTGTCAATCACTCAATTGTGTCTGACTCTTTCAGATCTTCGGTCATCGTAATTATTGTCTAGGTGGTAGGAGGAAAGGAGTGGGGCAAAAGTCATCATTGGGAAAGAAGCAGCAATTATGGATATTAGCTGAAAGAGGGAGATATTTGGTTACTTGTGTTGTATGACTGTATGATTACAGAGTGGGTTTGTTCTTGTTCTATTCAGTCATGGTCATGGGAAATCCTTATCTGATGATGATACTCTGTGATTTCATCTTCAACAGAAGAACACCATGGTTTAGGTAGAAAGAACTAGATCAACTATTAATACAAGCTATCATCTCTCAGGGCTCTTATTTTGTTTCACACGATGAAACATTTATGCTCTAAACCACTAGCTGGCCTTGCCAATTACCACAGTTTTGCTGTCAAGATTTGATCTGAAGAAAATTATGATCATTTGCTTTGACAATTCACTACAAATTAATGTTTTCTAACCCCAAGTACTCCTTCAATGCTCCCTGACAATTAAAAAACACTTCTTGTTGAATTTCTATTATAATGACCATAGAAGCCATTTCAAACTCTTCATGCACTCCTTGGGGTATAATTTAATCACAGCGTCTTTTACTCTTGATAAATGAATACATTTACAAACTAGTTGAAAGAATAAGACCATGTAATTAGAAAACCCTCTCTCTAATTACCTCCCTTACTCATTGCCTGTAAGTGTCTCTGTGTATTTTAGTTCTTCTTCTTCTCTATAAAAGAATTCCCACATTCCTGTCAGATCTACTGGAGCTTCTAATTCTATGCCATCTAAGTGCTCATGCAACACTGTTTAAACAGTGATTTAATCTCTGTCCACTATCTTCTTTTTCTTCTTTTATTTTCGTATACTTGTTATATACTGAAAATTTTTGTCCCGCCAAAATTCTTCTCTTGAAGCCAAACCTCCAGTATGACTATTTTGAGATAGGGCCTTTTGTGGAAGTAATTAAAATTAAAATTAAGTAATAAAGGTAAGGCCCTAATCTGATGGGATTTGTGTCTTTATAAGAGGGAAAGGAGAAACCAGATAGCTTGCTCTCCATCATCTAAGATACAGTGACAAGGCAGGTGGCTGCAAACAAGAAAGAGAGATCTCACCAGAACCCAGCCATTATGGTACACTGATCTTGAACTTCCAACCTCTAAAACTTGAGAAAAGAAATTTTGGCTGTTGAAGCCACCTAGTTTGGGGTATTTTGTTATGGCAGCCAGAATTAATGCACACTCTGTAGCAATTTCCCCTTATAGACATATAGTCTCATCATTCCCCTAACTTGAAACAAGCTAACCTATTCTTCCTTGTGCTCTAGTTTCTTAATAGACTCATTTACTTTACTTTCCTTATTTTCTTTCGAAAAATGAAAAACAAATCAGAAAATTACAGAGAGAAATAGAACACCTGTGTTTTTACTGTTGGGAATTAATAAGTCCCATGGATGGAGCAGCCTGGTAGGCTGCAGTCCATGGGGTGGTGAAGAGTCGGACACGGCTGAGTGACTTCACTTTCACTTTTCACTTTCATGCATTGGAGAAGGAAGTGGCAACCCACTCCAGTGTTCTTGCCTGGAGAATCCCAGGGATGGGGGAGCCTGGTGGGCTGCCGTCTATGGGGTCGCACAGAGTTGGACACGACTGAAGTGACTTAGCAGCAACAGCAGCATGCTATGTTATAGATTTTTTAAATCAAAAAGTTTACCAAAAATTATCAAAGTATAATTGACACTCTTTTGTCTCAGACACTCCAAGAATTACCCTGGCTGCAGGCCAATATAATGCTGTAAGTTCCAAAATAATAACAGAAAAGCAACTAAGTTCTTCACTGGAATTTCACTATTTTCTGTTATAATTATTAATACTTTGACTTCTAAGTCACTATAGTATGAAATTCTATTGCTTCCAGATGAGATCTTTAAATCCTAATGACTTTTTGCTTTCACAATGTCTCACAGTGGTACTATCTTTCTAAAGATCAATATCTAAGGCCAAGCCTTATTATTCCATGCAAAAGCTAATCCACTATTTTTTTTATTAGCCTCCAAGGGCTAATTCAAAATAATCTCAATGGGAATTCACATAACTCAAGCTAGCCATTTTAAAACAAATAACATGAATACATGCTCCACATCACTAATTATCAGGCAAATGTAAATCAAAACCACAATGAGATGTCACATAACACCTTTTAGGATGACTGTACTTTTAAAAAGATACTAAGTGTTGGCAACGTTGTAGAGAAACTGGAAGCGTTTTACCATGTTCAGTTCAGTTCACTTGCTCAGTCGTGTCCGACTCTCTCCGACCCTGTGAATCGCAGCACTCCAGGCCTCCCTGTCCATCACCATCTCCTGGAATTGACTCAAACTCACGTCCACTGAGTCGGTGATGCATTCCAGCCATCTCAGCCTCTGTCATCCCCTTTTCCTACTGCCCCCAATCCCACCCAGAATCAGAGTATTTTCCAATGAGTCAACTCTTTGCATGAGGTGGCCAAAGTACTGGAGTTTCAGCTTTAGCATCATTCCTTCCAAAGAACACCCAGGGCTTATCTCCTTCAGAATGGACTGGTTGGATTTCCTTGCGGTCCAAGGGACTCTCAAGAGTCTTCAACACCACAGTTCAAAAGCATCAATTCTTTGGTGCTCAGCTTTCTTCACAGTCCAACTCTCACATCCATTCATGGCCACTGCAAAAACCATAGCCTTGACTAGATGGACCTTTGTTGGTAAAGTGATGTCTCTGCTTTTGCATATGCTATCTAGGTTGGTCATAACTTTTCTTCCAGGAGTAAGCATCTTTTAATTTCATGGTGCAGCCACCATCTGCAGTGATTTTGCAGCCCCCCAAAATAAAGTCTGACACTGTTTCCACTATTTCCCCATCTATTTCCCATGAAGTGATGGGACCAGATGCCATGATCTTCGTTTTCTGAATGTTGAGCTTTAAGCCAACTTTTTCACTCTCCTCTTTCACTTTCATCAAGAGGCTTTTTAGTTCTTCTTCACTTTCTGCCATAAAGGGTGGTGTCATCTGCATATCTGAGGTTATTGATATTTCTCCTGGCAATCTTGATTCCAGCTTGTGCTTCTTCCAGCCCAGCATTTCTAAGCCTTTCTCAGTGATCAATGCAAAGAAATAGAGGAAAACAACAGAATGGGAAGGACTAGAGATCTCTTCAAGAAAATTAGAGATACCAAGGGAACATTTCATGCAAAGATGGGCTCGATAAAGGACAGAAATTGTATGGACCTAACAGAAGCAGAAGATATTAAGAAGAGGTGGCAAGAATACACAGAAGAACTGTACAAGAAAGGTCTTCACAACCAAGATAATCATGATGGTATGATCACTCACCTAGAGCCAGACATCCTGGAATGTGAAGTCAAGTGGGCCTTAGAAAGCATCACTATGAACAAAGCTAGTAGAGGTGATGGAATTCCAGTTGATCTATTTCAAATCCTGAAAGATGATGCTGTGAAAGTGCTGCACACAATATGCCAGCAAATTTGGAAAACTCAGCAGTGGCCACAGGACTGGAAAAGGTCAGTTTTCATTCCAATCCCAAAGAAAGGCAATGCCAAAGAATGCTCAAACTACCGCACAATTGCACTCATCTTACATGCTTGTAAAGTAATGCTCAAAATTCTCCAAGCCGGGCTTCAGCAATATGTGAACCCTGAACTTCCAGATGTTCAAGCTGGTTTTAGGAAAGGCAGAGGAACCAGAGATCAAATTGCCAACATCCGCTGGATCATCGAAAAAGCAAGAGAGTTCCAGGAAAACATCTATTTCTGCTTTATTGACTATGCCAAAGCCTTTGACTGTGTGGATCACAATAAACTGTGGAAAATTCTTCAAGAGATGAGAATACCAGACCACCTGACCTGCCTCTTGAGAAACCTATATGCACGTCAGGAAGCAACAGTTAAGAACTGGACATGGAACAACAGACTGGTTCCAAATAGGAAAAGGAGTACGTCAAGGGTGTATATTGTCACCCTGCTTATTATTTACCATGTTAGTAGGAATATAAAATAGTACAGCAGCAGAAATAGTAAGGATATTTCCCCAAAAATTAAAAACAGAATTAATGTATGGTCTAATAATCCCACTTCTCTCTATATATCCAAATTAATTGAAATTAGGACCTTGAAGATATATTGAGACTACCATTTTCATTGCAGTCCTATTCACAATAGGCAAGAATGGAAGAAACCTAAGTGTCTATTGATGGATCAATGAGTGGATAAGGAAAATTTGGTATGTTCACAGAATGGAATATCAGTCACCTATAAAAAAGAAGGAAAATCTGTGACATGTGACAAGATGGATGAACTTAGAGGAAATTATGCTAAGTAAGTAAGCCAGTCACAGCAAAAAATTACTGCATGATTCAACTTCCATGAGATATATAAAACAGTCAATCTCATATAAACAGCGAATACAATAGTGGTTTCCAAAGGACAGGAGGTGGGGGGGGAAGTGAGTTGTTATTAAATGGCGTAAAGTTCTGTTATACAAAATGAATAAGTTCTAGGAACCTGCTGTACAACATAGCACCTACAGTTAACAACAAGATATTGTACATTTCAAAATTTAAGAGTAGATTGCATATCAAGTGTTCTTACACACAAAAAAACAAGGAACATAAGAAAATCTTGGAAGTACTGAATATGTCTACCACCTAGATTATGGTATTACCAGGGATGTTTGCATATGTCTACCCTCATCTAAGTATATGCATTAAATATATGCAGTTTTTTGTGTATCAATTATACCTGAATAAAGCTGTTTAAAAAAAACCAAACTGTTTCTCTGGTATAGCTAAGAGTTTATGTAGTTACAATAAAAAGGAAAGCAATGGCTGCTTAAATAACTAAGCTATATATTCATTAATAAAATTTAGTAAGGTACTTCTAATAAACATGTTCCATAATACAAATTTCTGCTAAGTGGTGATGTCCTTTGATGTTGAAATTCCATTTTGTGTTTCATAGTAAAGTCTCAAGAATATGAGGTCTCATGTATGATTGGACCCTCACAACAAAGAATTGTTGTTCATTGTTCTGGCTACATACCAATTCCTTTAGGAATTTTCTCCACTGAACCATAATGAATAATAAGCATATTCTCTGTGTTCCTTGGCTCCCACCTATCCCCACCCACTCATTTCCTGTACAAAACCAAAATCATACATCTACACACGGAGTTTGAGTGGACTCTGGGAGTTGGTGATGGACAGGGAGGCCTGGTGTTTTGTGATTCATGGGGTCACAAAGAGTCAGACACGACTGAGCAACTGAACTGAACTGGGAAAATTATTGTTAAAAGTAAAGCAGGACATAGATTTACCCAGTAAATGGTATTAATAGTTGGGGTTTGAATTTTTGTACAGCTTTTCATTTTATAGCAATTGACACCAGGTCTGCAGCCACAATTTTGCTCCGACATTGTCCAGTCCATCCCTGCAAAATGAACTAACCTATGCCTTTAGGTCACAGGGTTGGACACAAATGAAGGAAGCCAAGAGAGACAGAAAACAAGAAATCAGAGGAAACCAGCTGAAAACAAGATAGTGACAACCTCCAGCAAACCTTGAGTTTCACTATATGTTAATATCACCACATTAGCATGCTAAATGACACTTCCACAGTGGCCATGATCAGAAGTTGCAGACCAAATAAGGACAGAGAAAGGGTGGCATGCCATTTCCAGGAAAAGATCCCCACCTTTTCCCAGAAAATTAATGCATATGCCCCTCTCCCCTTATTATTCTTATGCCTTAAAAATAAAGCTTCTTCCACTATTAGGAAAGAAGTTGATTTGTGAACTAAGTGTGAGCTTCTCTATTCTCTAGCCATTGAACAAACCTTGTACTACATCCATCTCAGCTTCAGTTTCTGTTTTGTTTTTGGATGCACAAACCCAAAGGAAATAGAACGTTCCCTGGTAAGGCAGAGAGTCTCTGCTGGGTTAGGACCCAGGAAGGGGTCCTCATGACCAATCTGCTAACACAATCAAGTATGTTGCTTAAAGTCAAATTCATTTCTCAGCTTTCAAAATGCTAAGTGAACTCTGAAATAACCTGCAGTCTTTTATAAACAGAACCACTGTAAAATATTTTTAAAGATGAGAATAAAAGTATTCTTTTTTCTTTAATTCAGTTGTCCTGTACTAAGTCGCTTCAGTCATGTTCAAGTCTTTGCGACCCTATGGACCATAGCCCACCAGGCTCTTCTGTCCATGGAATTCTCCAGGCAAGAATACTGTGGTGGTTTGCCATGCCCTCCTCCAGGGGATCTTTCCAATCCAGGGATGGGACCCAAGTCTCTTACGTCTCCTGTACTGTCACGCAGGTTCTTTACCACTAGTGCCACCTGGGAAGCCCCCTAATTCAAGTTAGTCAACTAAAAATATATTATTTTTCATTTGGTTTTGTTTTCTTTTGTTGAATGTGTCATGGGACCAGAAGAAACACTGATCTATTAGCACCTAATGATTGTGGCAGCTACAAAGTACCTCACTTACCAGTTTGTCTCAACCTGCTTACTTATAACCAGGGAATATACATGAGTGCTTCAGGTTTGCTTTAAGAATATAGTTAAAATGACCAATCCTCACACTCTTGCCAAAATATCTGTATTAACTAAACAAACAGAACAAGTGGTAAGCAGCCTTTGAAAAGGAAAACATTGGAAATTATTCTAGCTCCAGTAAACCAAAATCCATTAAATATATTTCTGTGTAGGCTGGAATTTTTTATAGTTCTATTTTTTCCAGTGTATATAATACTTTTACTATCAGTTTGAATACTCTCCAAAACAAAACTTACCAATGTGGCATAGCAACAGGGAGTATGGAGACAAGCAGAAAAGAATCGGTATGTTGTGCTGAAACTGGATCCATGTTTTCCCAATTATCAGACTATCTTTTACATCCTCAAATTCTTTTTATAAGAAAATTTTTTGAGGACTTCACATTGCTTAGGAGCACAGAAAAGCTGGACTTTGGCGGTGTGTTCAGCCAGTGAAATACAGACCAGAAAAGCATGCTTATACTGGTCTGGTCTTTCTTCTTCCTCCCATTCTTCTCATTTGTTCTTCTGACCCATTCTTCTCTCGTGCCTACTGCGCCTCACATCTCCAGTCAGGCTCCTTAGAAATCTTCCTGTCCCTTCTCCAGTATCACTTTTCAATTTAACCAGAGCTCATATTCTGCCCAGCACTTAACCCAAGTTCTTTTTCCTCGTCTCCTTGCCTGAACAGCACAGGGATGAGAGATTGCACTCTGGCTGTTGTTCTGTTTTCAATTTTCCAGTTCAGAGAGTTCACAATTCTGCTCCAATCCCTGAGACAGGGAGGCTGGCTAGGGCCCTGCTATGCCCACCGTGGCCTGAGGATCAGCGGTCTTAGACCTCACTTCAGGCTTGCCAAATCAGAATCAACATATCTCTGTTTCTAAAAGATTCCCAAGGCTATCTTGTCTGTACATTAAATATGAGGAGCTCTGGCTAGATTAGTGGTTCACTGAATTTTTTTTTTCAAGCTTTACTGATATAATTAACATATAACATTGTGTAAGGTTAAGGCGTACAATGAGATAATATACAGGTGTATATTGCAAAATGGTCACTGTAATAAGGTTAGTGCATCCTTCTCCTTACAAAATACCATTTTGTTGCTGTTGTACTGGTGAGAATGTGGAAGCTCTACTCTCAAGCACAGGTGGCTTTGCAGGCCAGTGACGTATGTCATGGCCAGATCTGAGTCCATGAGCATCTGTGGGGCCTTGGTTGTCAGCATGCACTCATGTGGCCGCAGGGCCTAGCAGAAGAGGAGCACACAGCAGGCAAGGCAAGCCATGGGAGCTGAGGTCAGTGCTGTGCAGTGGCTACCAGTAGGCGCGTGTGGCAGTATAGGCCAGTGAAGGAGTCGGGACCAGATCGGGGTCCACAAGCAGTGGGGGCCTGGGCTGTTAGCACTCACTCATGCAACTGTGGGATCTGGGACTATGGGTGGTTAAACAACAGAAATGTGTTTTCTCATCATTCTGGAGGCTGGAAGTCCAGGATCCAGGCGTCAGCAGGTTTGGTTTCTTCTGAGGCCTCTCTCCTTGGCTTGGAGATGGCTGCGTTTTCGCTGTGTTCTCACACAGCATACACATCCCTGGTATCTTTCTCTTCTTATAGAAACCAGTTATTTTGTATTGGGGCCCACTCATATCAACACATTTAACCTTCATCACCCTCTGCAGAGGCTTGGTTTGGGTGGGGGAACACAATGCAGTCTGTAACAGCTAACAAATGAGTTTTAAATTTATTCATTACAGTAAAGGCCAACACAAAAAACTTTTCAAATTTTGTATTATTTTAATATTCTGCTTATTTATCTTAGAATTTAATTCCTATACTCTGTTATGCAATTTGGCACATACACATTCATGACCATTATTTCTCCACTGTATTTTGCAATTTTTACCAAAGAAGTAATGCCAGTTGATTCTTTATGACTGAAATCTCAAGTTGATATTATCATATTTCATTTGTTTATAGTTTGCTGTTACTTCATTTTTCTTAAACTTTTAATTTTGAAATATTTATGTATTAACATTTACTTGTAAGACATAATATAGAGAAATCCTATGTACCTTTTACCAAGTTTTCCCCAACAATAATATCTTGCCAAAGTGTGGTACAGTATCACAGCCAGGATATTGGAAATGATAAAGTTAAAATAAGGGACATTTCAGTCACCACACCAGTTTCGTCCCCTCATTCATCCATGGAAACCAGTAATTTGTTCCTTTCTTTAATTCTGTCATTTAAAGAATGTTACATAAATGGGATTATAAAGTATGTAACCAATTTTGATTGGCTTTTTGCACTCAGTATAATTCTCTGGAGACTCACTTAGGTTGCTGCATCAATACTGTCCTCCTGGGACTTCCCTGGTGACTCACTGGTAAAGAATCTGCCTGCCAATGCAGGGGACACGGGTTTGATCCCTGTTCCAGGAAGATCCCACATGCCGCAGAACAACTGAGCCCCTGAGACACAACTACTGAGTCTGCATGCTGCAATACTGAAGCCCAAGTGCCTAGAGCTTGTGCTCTGCAACAAGAGAAGCCGTGGCAATGAGAAGCCTATGCACCACAATGAGAAACCCCCGCTCCCCACTAGAGAAAACCCACGCAAAGCAACAAAGACCCAGCACAGACAAAAATAAATACTTTCCTCCTTTTGATTGCAGAGAATTATTTCATGGTATAGATATATCACAGTTTGTTTATTCATTAACCTATTAAAGGACATCTGGTTGTTTCCAGTTTTTGGCTATCATTAATTAAACCTTTCCAAACATTCAATTATACATTTCTGTGTGAATGTAAGCCCGGCACAGGTTCGCGACCATCTGTGTCATTGTGCCTCTCAGAAAGGAGAACAGCTGGCTGCTCTTGGTCTGACCGCAGGACACGTGCTAGGAAAGCAGAGGATGAGCCGGAGATGAGGAGCAAGTTGCAGCAGGCCCACTGACACTGGGATGCAGGTTTCTCGGGTCCTCTGTTGTTGCCATGGACTAGTTTGTCATGTGCTGAGCCTCAGGTGCTTGGCTGTGTTCTGACATCATATCCTTTGAACTTTTCATCTTCCTTGGTATTTTCACATGGTTTTAAAGATGTGAGTTCATGCAGATGAACTGAAAGTTATGAAATGGGGAGAAAAGCTTCAAACAAGGCCAGTGGTTTTCATACTCAGGCATCACGGTGAGCACAGATTGCTCCTTAGACGATTTCACCTCTCGCAGTCCTGCCAGAAAGAGATTGACGAGGACCACTCCCAAGGGACATGAGGACAGACTGAAGATCAGAACCCATGAAACTCACGCAAGGTCACACAGCTGGAGAGTTCAGGCTGGAATTTGAATCCGGGTGTGACTCCAGAGGCTGCTGGCTGCTCCAAACCTCCAGTGTGCAGTGACCACATGCGTTCATCTTACAGACTGTCACAGGTTTCGAATATGGGGGAACTGAACTATTTCCGAAGTGAATTCATTCTTTCTGTCAGTAGATGTCTATTTTGCTTACTCTGTGCCAGGCACTGCTCTGGACACTGGAGTTACAGCCACAAACAAGACAGAAGTCTCAGAGATTGTAGCCTTGTGGACGGATGAAAAAATAAGTCCCCATCGTTCACCTGATATATTTGTTGGCACATGAGTAAACTATTTTCATAAATCAATGAGTGGTGTGAATACTGCAAATTTAAGCTGCAAGAGTCAGTGCTTTAATCATTAATTTTCATCATCATCATGACAAGAACCACATCTTATTCCTGTGAATGATCCCCTAGTTGATCACTGCCCCTGGTGGTGCCTCAAAAATTCTTTGTGTAATGACAGTCTGTTGTGGACATAAAAATTTATGTACATTGTTTTCCTTTATTTTTAAGAAAACACGGCAGTTTGTTCTTGTGAATATATAAAATCAGCCTGATTCTTAATAATGGACCAAGTTTTTTGAGTAGTTTTACACCAGTCTTGATCACAAATGTGGAATTTCAAGGCAGTGTCATATATAAACACATGCTAGAATAACAGATGGGTTCAAATACTTTTTATTAACTAAAATGCTCCAATTTTATTTTTCAGTGAAAATATTAACAGCAAGTCCTCATATGCTGCTTTGGTATTTTTAGTTTTACCATTTATAGAGGTAAGTAGAGACTTTATCATCTAGAATCTCTGTATCTAAAACACTTATTCATGAATAGCTGTCACTCTTCTCTATATTGAGCATGAAAAACTCCTACCAGAGGGAAATAATTTTTCCATTGTTTATTTCAGTGGTATATTTTAGATGTTTTGAAAGGTAATTGTACTGTTATTATTGTCTTGAATGAAAAATGACCAAATGAAACACGTGATAAATTGCACATCAGCCAGTTTGAGTGGGGGACATGATGTCAGAACTTGGTTGTCAAGGCAGGCCAGGAGGATGACACATGCTGGAGAAAGCAGGCTGTCTGCGCTCTCCTCATAGGAAGGGTCAGTGGCAGACAGTAAAGTGGACACAAGAACACAGCCTCCGTTTTTAGGGATGTAGACTTTCAGAGCTTGAAGAACCCTGGAGATGGGTATTCCCCTGATTCCATAGAGTAATGATCAAGATGATCAACCCCTCAGGAGTGTGGTTTTTCTTGCCTTCTTATAAACGTGGAGGTTGGAGTGAAGGCAAGGCTAGAATCCAGACAGCCCGAAGCTTGTGGGTTGTTCCTTCAGTTGATGAATTCATTCTTTATGCACTGAGCAGAGCTGGGTGTGAGCAGACGGGCAGTCACAGTTCTCATCTTAAAGGAGCATATTGTCCGGATCAGACGGCCCATTTACTCTGAGGTGAGGCCGTCTCAGAGCAAATATCACAGAGTGCTCTAAAGTGATGAGGACGCAGCATCTAAGGACATGGGGAGGAGGTGGGGGATGTGGGGGTGTCTGGAGAGGAGAGAGCCCTGGAGCACAGGAGAAACCATCTTAACTGCACCGGCACCCTCAGTATTGAGTTCAGACTCCTCACTGAAAACCTCTTCAGAACCAACCAAACAAAAAGACACAATTAATTTACTGAAAACTGGATGAATGTTACAATAATACCCAGGAATCAGTGTGGTCAGGAGTATGCAGGAGAAAGAACAAGCCTGCACTCGGAGGACCACAGCTACAGTTTCTTGGAACCCTTGGAGCATGATGCCCAGAAAAAGAAAATGTCTTTTGTTAGTGTCAGGGAAATTGAACAAAAAACATGTCTTACTTTCAGGAAATCTTGCATGTGTATCAAAGCACCGAGCTAAGATAATAATGTAATGAGGCTCGGATACAAGGGCTTAAAACCCACAAAGTGAATCAGAAGCCACTCCTGGCTTCTGCCAGGACTTCCTGACATCTCTAAGGTCACATCTATGTTGAGTTTATCCCTCCAACACTCTATGCAATTCCAGCAGAAGTCACCAGATGGGCTTGGGTCCTGTTGGGCCACTAGATTTCTCAAAGATAGTGTATTAGCTGTTGATAATCACTTAGCTAACTAGATTCCCCCTCCTCCTTTAAGCTTATAATATATTAGACGTTATTTTAAATGCCACACATTTATTATTTAAAAGTTTATCATTTTTTCCAAACCATCTTATGGGCAAAGGAATTAAGTATTTTCTAAAATTTAATATAGTTAGAAAATTTATAAAACTGGATCAAGGTGCCTAGATAAACACATACTTAAAGTACTATTTACACCTGGCCTCGTAGTGAACCACTGAAATTTTAATTTTCAATGCTACTTAACTAATATAAATTCATCTCTATTTAATGGCATGGGTCCTGCTGTAATCAAAACCTTTAGTAGAAAAAGAAAATTTCATAGAGAAATACAGCAGAATGCAGTGGTATCAGGAATCACTGAGGCCCCGCCCTCAGATCTTAACCTTCAGATCACAAGCACTGAGGAAGTGGAGTCTATGAAAGGAACAGGGAGGCTCTGGGGTGCACATGGAGAAATTCCTCCCCTCTTCCAAGCCCATATGCTCAAGTCCAGCCCTGTGATAATCTCCTTTATGCCAAATTCTTCCTAAAAACCAGCCTCTATTTTTTTTTTTTTAATTCCAGATTGGAGCATCTATTGTTCCTCAGCAGAACCCACAATACAAACTATTTTTGTTTTAAGGCACTGAGATTTTGAGATTGTTTTATTCCTGGAGCACAATCTGCTGCTGCTAAATCGCTTCAGTTGTGTCCAACTCTGTGCAACCCCATGGACTGCAGCCTACCAAGCTCCTCCATCATGGGATTTTCCACAGTACTGGAGTGGGTTGCCACAGCCTTCTACGGGAGCACAATCTAGAGTGACCTAATTCAGTCACTTTCCAGGTACAAAAGATGTATTAATGAAACTGGCGTTCAAGATAAGGTAGGCTGTATTGGAAGTCTAACTGAGGCCATAGATTTCTTGAGTTGGTTCCTTCCTGGTTTGTTGCTTATTTGTTTCCCTGTCTTTAAGTATAATAGGTGTAATTATCACACACGTTCATCTGGCCCATCTTTAATAGGACATGTAAAGATTCTGATCTTCCCTCCCAAGGTCACTGCCTTGGATATAGACAGACTGCAAGTCTCTGTGATGACCCCCATGGGGTCATTTCTCCAACAGATTCTCAACAGTCTATGAGAACCTCATTACTCAACTCATTCCAGGCATTCATGGCACAAAATTTTCTGACGAAAGTAACAGTGATTGGCAGACTTGTTTGCAGCTGGGAATAGGGGCCAGGACTAGAAGCACCAAGAGTTTAATGATTCTGCTGATACTGGCCTCTGTGAATAGAAAGATGTGACAAAAAAAGTCCTTTCTACTTTAAAAGTAAAGGACTCCTGCCCTATTGCTTTCCTATTCGAAAATTTTTCCTCCAACTGAAAGTATACTCATCAGGAGTGGAAAGTTGTTATTTTAAAGGAAACGTAACAGCCCTTGTTACAATAGCTTTCCAGAAATACATCACAGCAAGGTGTATGGGTTTGTAGAGAGGACTACCTCAACCCAAAGTTGTTTCATGCTCAGCAGTTTCCTGGATATTTATCAATGTGTGATCTAAATTGGTTTCTGCTCCTGCATGTCTAAGCCTTAGCTTTTCACATTATCTTCTCAACAGTTACATTGTCTCTTTTTCACTATCTCATACTCTGTGCCCCACTATCTTATACTCTGTGCAACACAATACACAAGAGGCTGCCTTCCTTCCAGTATAACATTAGTGATTCCTTATGCTGCATAGTGGGGGTAGTTGCAGAAATTAAGTTGGGAGATTCATGAGGCACAATCTGTTCGGTACTTGTGTTGTTATGTCTGCTTGTAATCCCCAAAAAGCAATAGGCTCAAAATGATTAAACCTCTTAAACAACCCCTCCTGGGGGGATGGGGTGGGAGGGAGACTGAAGAAGGAGGAGATATATATATATATATATATATATATATATATTTTTTTTTTTATCTCGTTCTGCTGATTTGAGTTATTGTATGGCAGAAACTAACACAACAGTGTAAAGCAACTATCCTACAATTAAAAAAAAAACCCTTCTTTTGCATTCTGATATGAGTAGTCAATAATTCTTCCCTCCAGGCAAATATCAGTTTCCAACCATAGCCAACCATGACTCCTTATGCTCCTCTGGGTATATAGAAAGGTCCCTTCATAGAAGCTCTAAAATATCTTCCAGGATCATTCCTCCTTCTTTAAAGGTCAGTCTCCCATGTCAGACTGTGGGACTTTAAAGACTTATGTGCCTCAGTGTCTCCAGATCCCAGGACAGGAACTGTGAACTAATAAACTATCCAGAAATGGCTGGTAAGTGAAGAGTTTCTTAGTTCATCTGCAGGTCCCTGTGTCTCCTCCTAGGCATCTTTGCAAACCATGATGTTAATTCTTAAAGTAGACCTCCATTCACAAAACTCTACTGGTTAAAAATGCTCACTGGAACTATATTTTTAACAAAAAAGATGAAGACACCTTAGTCTAATATTCAAAAGCTTTATTATTCTGCATGAGTTTCCAAATCTTTGTTCCAGAAAACCCACAAGAGAGCTCAGCTACACTCTTCGCTTTTTTCCTCTATATCAGTGTCTCACTTGTGTTTTGCTCATGATATTTCATTTACTTCAATCAGTTACCCCCCCCCTTTTCTTCCTCTTTACATTCTGCCTTAGTATTCTACAACATAGTTATTATACTCCTGTGATCCTCAGCCATTCAGCAGGCCATTAGAGCATTCCCAGCACGTCCTAGACATTGTGTGGAGTAGAGGACTTACAGATGTGGAAGATGCCATTGTACCCTGCTGCTTCTGCTGCTGCTAAGTCGCTTCAGTGGTGTCCAACTCTGTGCGACCCCATAGACGGCAGCCCACCAGGCTCCCCCATCCCTGGGATTCTCCAGGCAAGAACACTGGAGTGGGTTGCCATTGCCTTCTCCAATGCATGAAAGTGAAAAGTGAAAGTGAAGTCCCTCAGTCGTGTCTGACTCTTTGCGACCCCATGGACTGCAGCCCACCAGGCTCCTCCATCCATGGGATTTTCCATGCAAGAGTACTGGAGTGGGGTGCCATTGCCTTCTCCACCATTGTACCCTAAAGGAGCCCAATTCTCGGGGACAGACAGATGTACAAACTTAGAATCCAGTGAAGCGAGGTACTCTGGGAACTCAAGGGATAATGCAACCTACCCCAGGCAAGGGAGAACAGTCTTGGGAAATGTACCTTGCAGAGGCTGTAATCTGAGCTGACTTTCAAAAACTAACTAGGATTTAGCTAGAAAAAAGAATGAGGTAAGCAGAAGGAGGCAGAGGCAGCAAGCTTCGGAGATTCAAACGCAGATGGTATAATTTAAGCAGTGCATGAAATGCACAACTGCCTACACAGAAACTCCCAAAGAATCATGACTCTATCTGTCATGAATATACTACTTATTGACCTATCTTACAGTTATTAAAAGATTATGAGATCTTCATTGTTAGACCAGAAAATGAGAACTGAGCATAATTCATCTTTTACACCCCTAACATATTCTTTCAAAATGCCTTCCATTTACACAGTAGATGACTGATAGATGTTTACTGAATGGACAAATAATTTTTAGATGGAACTGCCCTGAACTGTCATGTCAGGAGTACTTTAGGAGAGTCTGAATATTTAGTTAGTGACTTTGCACAGGGACTTCACAGTGTGGTACTTTTAGGGTATCTACCAGAGAAAATCTGGAAAGCTATTTCAATTTCAGGAGACATAATCAAGGCTCTGATGGTCAGCACGGCATTCTCTGCTAACATTAGGCTATTACATTTGATGTTGCTGGTGTATGCTAGCAAAGTAGATGCAAACTCCCTATCTGATAATGCAACCCTGGCTCAGGCCACCTGTAGCATTTGTGGGGCTTGTGATAAGAGAACAAAGAGAGGCTCACGCATCATATATCTGTGTGTTCACAAGTCAAAAATAACATGCAGAAAAGGGTAAGTAAAAGTGTTCTGTGCTCCTAGCTTGACAAGATACCTTACTCACCTAGAAGAGTGCGTTCTGATTCTGAACTCTCAGACTGTGGACTTATAGGTTAGAAGGTAGCCGCGCAGACAAAGTCTATCACTGGGCTAGAGAGGTCCTTTCTCCTTCACTTCTGCCTGCTCTGCATCTTCCCACCCTGAGAGGGACTGTGCATTCATGTGGACACCACCAAACACAGGTTAAAACCTCATTCACACCTCACTACTGATATCTACCACTTGGTTACCCCTTGGGCCCAGGACTGTACACAAATGAGGCAGGTCTGCACTCAGTATAATGGGCCCAAGAGACCCACACAGCCCTGGAAGGGGACTGAGGGCCATTAGAGAAGGGAATCCTGAGACATGAGTACCCAGAGTAGGGGCTGGAAGTGGATTGCTAGCGGTCCCACCAGGAGCCTGGTCAGAGGCTAGGAAGGGGCCTGTGTCTTCTGGGCCTTAAGGTAGTATTTCTGCTTCCAAACCATCACCCCGTCAATACACTCTCTCACTCCCACGAAGATACAGTCACCATCATAAACATTTAATAGCTTAATACACACTGTCAGGGAAATTAATGTTTCCTCCCCTGAGAAAGATATAGTTACTGAAATAAATATAATGAACATGTATAAGGAATCTTAAATCCTTAAAATATACAGTAGAATATTTTGTGAGCAGCTCGGGAATCAAACCATCAAAATAGTGACTATAATCATGTGTGAAACTAATTTCGTATTAATGGTTCAACTAGGAAATAATGAAACAAAGGCTTTCATGCAAACTGATAAGAAACTATGAGAATTATCTATGAAAAGTTACAACAAAAATGGCTATAGAAAAAACATCTGGACAGCTGACAACCAGAAACAGTCTCAAGAATAGCTATGGTTTCCTGATGCGGGTGAAAGCAATGGAGTCTCCACCTGATAAGGTAAAATTCTTTGACATAAAGCCTAACTCAACCTTCCTTACACTGGTTTCAAAATGGTCATAAAGTATAATTTGGGAGACTTTCCACTGAAATCGCCAATAGAACTGTGAGTTGGTTGTACACCTCTACTAATTTATAATGGCAGAAAATTGGTCATCCTTTCCAAGGATAACTATGAAGTTATGATTGAGGTTTCACAATAGAAGTGAATTTAATGCATTCATTTTTAGAATAATATAACTTTGGAAAAACTTCTTATCTGTGGGTGCCAGTGGAGGAACAAGGGGAAAAAACACTCAATTCAGAGATGAGCCTTGAGTCAGAACTTCAGTACTCATCAGGCAAATGACTTAGGGTAAGTCATTTCAATTGAATTCCTTGAGAAACAGTGTCTCAACATAAAATAAGAATCATAGTCAGTATTATTTTGTGGAGACAAAACTGGGCCACAAGTGCAATGCTCTGTAAACATCAATGTGTGGTAGAAGAGTTATCTAGTAAAATGAATATATTTGTTTCAACTATCTCCCTCTGTTATTTCTGACGTACGTCATATATAAAAGCTATATCCTTCAGGGTTTCCCTGGTGGCTCAGTGGTAAAGAATCTGCCTGGCAATGAAGGAGACATGGGTTTGATCCCTGATCTGGGAAGATCCCATATGCCACAGAGCAACTAAGCCCATGTGCCATAACTATTAAGCCTGGGCTCTAGAGCCCAGGAGCTGCAACTACTGAGCCCATGTGCCACAACTCTTCAAGCCCGCACACCCTAGAGCCTGTGCTCCACAACAAGAGAAGCCACCACAATGAGAAGCCTGTACAACACAACTAGAGACTGGCCCTCACTCATCACAACTAGAGAAAGCCTGCCCAGCAATGAAGACCTAGCACAGCTAAATATATACAAATACATAAAACTATTTTAAAAAGCTATATCCTTCAACAGCAGGTACATTTCTTTTTCAGCCTCAGTAGCAGCTAATTCCTCAAATTTGAAACATGCAGTGCTCTGATTCAGTCATTAAAATGATTCTGAATCAAGGTGCCATCTTGCCAGCTGATGCTTTCATTTTAATAAGCAATTATGATCAATTATGTTATCATCTATTTGATAGTTTGACAACTGAGACTTTCTGTAAGTAAAATAATGATCTCAACTGTGTTTCTGGTCAATTCTGTCATACTGTATAAGCCTCAGTATCATTTTAATGAATTTTTATTCTGCAGAAAATTAAAGTATACATGACTAAGATAAAATAACAAAAGTTAGGCAAAAGGTTTATATTCTTCATTGTGCATGTCCTGAGGGGGAAAAGAGCAATTTCATATTGGTAAACATATTCCAGAAGCATAAATAAAGCACTGAATGAAGCAGAGGTTGTTCAAAAACAAGGAGAAATATAGTCAATACTCAACATCAAGAAAAGCCATAAACAAACCTATGAGCTGATTATGGAGATGAACTGAGACAAAGATCTGAAGGAGTTAATGAAGAGTCAGAATTCAGAAAGAGACCTGTGATTTTGACATTAAACATCTACATTATTAACTGGTGTGACATTCATGATTACTGTGTGTTTACGAGCCTAGCTCCAGGGACATTTGTGGCACAAATAAGGCCATTCTTTGGAATCTACTGCTTCTCCTTAACAAACTTATATGTATTTGTGGCACTCTTCAAGTTCCCCGTGCTCTTATCTATGATTCTGAATTCTGGGGTAGCTTAATGTCTTAAGCTATGACCTATAACTGTCTTTTTCCCATCTCCTTTTTTGAGAACCATGTAACTGTGTATAACAAAAATTTTGTTTTTTTTACACAAACACATACAGTGACAGAGATCCATACCCTATAGCCCTAAAAACCTCCACTTCATGGACAATCCTGCCCCATATATACCCCGTTAACCTGCCCTCTAATCTGTGTATTCTTCAGTTTGCATCTCTAAAAGAAACTTTAAAAGTCAAGTTATGACACTGTTTCCAAACCTAAAATAAGCTTATGTCACCATATGTTCAACTGGTGTTCAAAATTACTATTGTTTCAGATATCATCATTGTTTGTACATTTTGTTTAATAAATATCTAAGTGTTACTCATGCTCTTTTAATCTAGGTGTTTCTCCTTCACCCTTTCACTCCACTTTCCCAACCATTTAATAATAAAAGAGCTGAGTACTTATTAAATGCCAAATCCTGTGGAAACCCATACATGCATGTCTTCTAATTCTTACAAGGGCACTGCAGGTTGAACACTGATGCCCTCATTCTCTCTTGCCAAGCACCAAGCTTCAAACATAGGAGCTTCTGACTACAAATTTGGCATTCTTTCCACTCTACCATGATTCAATTTCACTTTCTTTTTTTTTTCCAATTTCACTTTAAAGGCATACAACTGTATCAGTGTTCCCATATCTTTACTACTCGATGCCCCTGCCATGCAATTTTCTGTGTGTCATTCTTTTCTGCAAAAAAGGGAGGAAGGACAATCATTTCTTAAGATACAGTAATCCCTAAAATGGCCTTTAATGAGAATTTATACATGGAACAGTACTCACCAACAACCACTATGAATTACAAAATAAGTCAAGGCAAAATCACCTTTTTTATTTTGACAGGAATCTTCCTTACTAGACTGACAGAGGTAGAGAAGAACAAAGAAAGACAGTCTACCAAACTCTTTAAGAGACTTTATAAAATCCCCCAAAGTATCTTTGGGTAAGAGATGGAAAATGAGGGTCTCATGTAGCTAAAATCACCTACATTCAGAGAATCAAGACTGATTAAGATTAAAATAATCTTCAAGAGATCAATACTGAATATAAAGACAGTTCTAAATCCAAAACCCAAAGTGAAATATGTTTGCATTTATCCATACCTCCTTGAATTTCTTTCATTAATGTCTTAGAGTTTAAATTGTTTAAATCTTTTACCTCCTTAGTTAAATTGATTACTTGGTATTTCATATTCTTTTGGATGCAGTTATAAATGGAATTTTTTTCTCTTTCAGATACTTCAATATTTGTGTATAGAAACATATTTACATACCACATCACACTGGTCAGAATGGCCATCATCAAAATGTCTACAAATAATAAATGTTGAGAGGGTGTGGAGAAAAGGGAACCTTCCTACATTGTTGGTGGCCACGTAAATTGGTGCAGCCACGATGGAGAACAGTATGGAGGTTCCTTGAAGTTAACTAAAACTAGAGCTACCATATGATCCAGCAATCCCAGTTCTGGGCATACATCCAAAGAATGTGCAGGGCAAGAATAGAGACTCAGACGTAGAGAATGAACTTGTGGACCCAGTGGGGGAAGGAGAGGGTGGGAAGAATTGAGAGAGTAGCACTGACATATACACACTACCATGTGTAAAGAGAGCTAGGGGGAAGCTGCTGTACAGCACAGGGAGCTCAGCTCGGTGCTCTGTGATGACCTAGAGTGGTGGGATAGGGAAAGGGTGGGAGGGAGGCTCAAGAGGGAGTGGATATATGTATACATGTAGCTGATTCACATTGCTGTACAGCAGAAACTAATATAACATTGTAAAGCAATTATACTTCAATTAAAAAATAAATTCTAAATGTTTAAAAAAAGGATATATGCAACCTAATGTTCATAGCAATATTATTTACAATAGCCAAGACATGGAATCAACTTAAATGTCCATCAACAGAGGAATGGATAAACAAGATATGGTACATATTAATATACACAGTGGAATATTACTCAGCTATCAAAAAGAATGGAATAATGCCATTTGCAGCAACATGGGTGGACCTAGAGATTGTCATACCTAGTGCAGTCAAACAGATAAAGACAAATATCATATGATATCATTTATATTTGGAAACAAAAATTGATAAGATGAACTTATATACAAAACAGAAACAGACTCAACAAACATAGAAAGCAAACTTAACCAACAGAGAAAGGGGAATGAGCAATAAATTGGGAATTTGAGATTATTAGATACACACTACTAAATATAAAATAGATAAACAACAAGAACCTATTGTATAGCACTGAGAACTATATTCAATACTTTGTAATAAACTACAATGGAAAATAATTCAGTATAACTGAGTCACCTTGCTCCTCCAAAAACCTTATCTCCAGGCTGCAAACTATCCGGAAGAATTATCTGAACATGAACAAGTACAAAGTGATATACAAGGGGCCAGGGGCCAGGGTTAAGTACAGTGCAGAGGCCCTGCTTTGCTACCTCTGGGACCACGTGAACATTTCAATGATAGAGACCACAGATTTTCCCTTCAACACCTCTGATTGGGAGGGTTACCTGCCTCAGGAGGACATTAGGACCAAGGCAGTGGGGCAGGTGTGTCTCTCCAGCAGGATCTCTGAAGTCCTCCCGGCTAGGTCGAGAAATAGATGATCATGATGCAGTCCAGAGGTTTAATGGGGCACCCACAGTCAAATTCCAACAAGACGTGGGCACGAAAACCACCATTCGTCTGGTAAACTCTCAGTTGGTCACCACAGAAGCGGGCTTCCTGAAAGACAGTTTGTACAATGAAGGAATCCTAATTGTGTGGGACCCATCTGTTTACCATTCAGATATCCCAAAGTGGTACAGGAATCCCGACTACAGTTTCTTCAATAACTTCAAGAGCTATCGTAAGCTGCATCCTGATCAGCCCTTTTACATCCTCAAGTCCCAGATGCCTTGGGAGCTGTGGGACATCATTCAAGAAATCTCCTCAGAGCAGATCCAGCCAAACCCCCTGTCCTCCGGATGCTCGGCATTGTCATTATGATGTTACTGTGTGACCAAGTGGTTATTTACAAGTTCCTCTCATCCAAGCGCAAGACTGATGTATGCAACTACTATCAGAGGTATTTTGACAGTGCCTGCACAATGGGCGCCTAACACCCACTCCTCTTTGAGAAGAACATGGTGAAGCGCCTCAACCTCGGCACAGACAAGGACATCTACCTGCTCGGAAAAGCCACGCTGCATGGCTTCCGGACAATTCGCTGTGGAGCATAAGCTCCCCAGCCAGGCCCCCTCACCCTTCCCCACTGGCATTTTACAGCTGGTCTTCTGGACACCCCGGGCCTGGGAAGGAAGACTGTGTGCCTGAATAATCACAGCCCACACTCCAGGCACCAAGAGCCCTGGGGCTTCAGAAACTCAAGGGCAGGGCCCCCAGCCCAGTTTGCCCTGTTGTCACGGGGGTGTGTGAACCCAGAGCCTCCTGTCTCACTCATGTATACCCGTTTAGCATTCCCTCCAGAGCCTCCCGCCCCCGACCCAGGTAAATGCAAGATCCACCTTTCCCACCAGGGCTGCCAAAACTGGTCTGCTTTCCCCACCAGAATGCTGTTGTTATTGCAAACCAGGGAAACAGGAAAAAAGGTACAGGAAGCTTGGGGCTGGTGCACTGGGATGACCCAGAGGGATGGTATGGGGAGGGAGGTGGGAGGGGGGTTCAGGATAGGGAACATGTGTACACCCGTGGCAGATCCATGTTGATGTATGGCAAAACCAATACAATATTGTAAAGTAAAAAAAAAACAAAAAAGGTACAGTCTCTATCCTCATGGAGAAGGCAATGTCACCCCACTCCAGTACTGTTGCCTGGAAAATCCCATGGACCGAGGAGCCTGGTGGGCTGCAGTCCATGGGGTCATGAAGAGTCGGACACGACTGAGCGACTTCACTTTCACTTTTCACTTTCACGCATTGGAGAAGGAAATGGCAACCCACTCCAGTGTTCTTGCCTGGAGAATCCCAGGGACAGACGAGCCTGGTGGGCTGCTCTATGGGGTCACACAGAGTCGGACACGACTGAAGCGACTTAGCAGCAGCAGCAGCAGAATCACCTTGTAGTACGCCTGAAACACTGTAAATCTACTATACTTCAATTAAAAATGAAATGCATTTATAATTTTGAGTTCTCTATTTTCCTTGGTAAGTCCAGCTAAAAGTTTGCAAATTTTATCTATATTTTTTAAAACTGTCTCTTAGTTTTCATAATCTTTTCTATTGCATTATTAGTCTCTATTTCATTTATTTCTGCTCTGATCCTGATAATTTCCTTCCTGCTGCTAATTGCTATACAGCACAAATTTTGGTCTTTTGTTTTTCCATTTGTCTGATAACTTTTGATTATTGAGCTCTTTATTGATTCATTGACTATTCAGGAGTCTGTTATTTAATTTCCCCATATTTGTGAATTTTCCAGTTAGTGTTTTGAAACTGATTGCTAGACTCACAGTACACACAGACTCACACATAATGGAATACTACTCTACCAAAAAAAGAATGAAAGTTTGCCATCTGCAGCAACACAGATGGATTGCATTA
This sequence comes from Bos taurus, assembly GCF_002263795.3. Classification (NCBI taxonomy): domain Eukaryota; kingdom Metazoa; phylum Chordata; class Mammalia; order Artiodactyla; family Bovidae; genus Bos; species Bos taurus. Next base: position 106,419,790 of record NC_037357.1, read on the forward strand.
TGGACGGCATTATGCTAAGTGAAATAACTCAGACAAAGACACATACTATATGATATCATGAACATGTGGCATATAAAAAATAAAACAAACTAGTAAATATAACAAAAAGGAAACAGGTTCACAGATATAGAGTACAAACTAGAGCTTACCAATGGAGAGAAGGAAGGGAGGGAGGTAATATAGAGGGGTAAGAGATTAAGAGGTACAAACTATTATGTCTAAAACAGATAAGCTGCAAGGATATACTGTACCAAAAAAGGGACTATAGTAATAGTTTATAATAATTATAAATGGAATGTAACCTTCAAAAATTGTGAACCACTATGTTGTATACTTGTAACTTACATAATAATATATACCAACTATATATCAATTTTTTTTTAAATCTATTTTTGTACATTTATTTGTTCTTTTGTTTAGACGATCTATCCATTGTTGAAAGTAGGATACTGAATTCCCTTGCTATTACTGTATTGCTGTCTATTTTTCCCTTCAGTTTAGTTCAGTCACTCAGTCGTGTCTGACTCTTTGCGACCCAATGAGTCACAGCATGTCAGGCCTCCCCTGTCCATCATCAACTCCCGGAGTCCACCCAAAGCCATGTCCATTGAGTCGGTGATGCCATCCAACCATCTCATCCTCTGTCGTCCCCTTCTCCTCCTGCCCTCAATCTTTCCCAGCATCAGGGTCTTTCCCAATGAGTCAGCTCTTTGCATCAGGTGGCCAAAGTATTGGAGTTTCAGCTTTAGCATCATTCCTTCCAAAGAATACCCAGGGCTGATCTCCTTTAGAATGGACTGGTTGGATCTCCTCACAGTCTGAGGGACTTTTAAGAGTCTTCTCCAACACCACAGTTTAAAAGCATCAATTCTTCTGTGCTCAGCTTTCTTTATAGATCAATTCTCACATCCATACATGACTACTGGAAAAGCCATAGCCGTGACTAGACGGACTTTTGTTGTCAAAGTAACGTCTCTGGTTTTTAATATGCTGTATGCTGCTGCTGCTGCTGCTAAGCCGGTTCAGTTGTGTCTGACTCTGTGCGACCCCATAGACGGCAGCCCACCAGGCTCCCCTGTCTCTGGGATTCTCTAGGCAAGAATACTGGAGTGGATTGTCATTTCCTTCTCCAATGCATGAATGTGAAAAGTCAAAGTGAAGTATCTCAGTCGTGTCCGACTCTTAGCGACCTCATGGACTGCAGCCTACCAGGCTCCTCCATCCATGGGATTTTCCAGACAAGAGTACTGGAGTGGGGTGCCATTCCCTTCTCCAATATGCTGTCTAGGTTGCTCACAACTTTCCTTCCAAGGAGTAAGTGTCTTCTAATTTCATGGCTGCAGTCACCATCTGCAGTGATTTTGGAGCCCAGAAAAATAAAGTCAGCCATTGTTTCCACTGTTTCCTCATCTACTTGCCATGAAGTGATGGGACCGGATGCCATGATCTTCGTTTTCTGAATGTTGAGCTTTAAGCCAACTTTTTCACTCTTCTCTTTCACTTTCATCAAGAGGCTCTTTAGTTCTTCTTCACTTTCTGCCATAAGGGTGGTGTCATCTGCATATCTGAGGTTATTGATATTTCTCCGGGCAATCTTGATTCCAGCTTGTGCTTCTTCCAGCCCAGTGTTTCTCATGATGTACTCTGCATATAAGTTAAATAAGCAGGGTGACGATATACAGCCTTGACGTACACCTTTCCCTATTTGGAACCAGTCTGTTGTTCCATGTCCAGTTCTAACTGTTTCTGACCTGTTCCTGACCTGCATACACATTTCTCATGATGTACTCTGCATAGAAGTTAAATAAGCAGGGTGACGATATACAGCCTTGACGTACACCTTTCCCTATTTGGAACCAGTCTGTTGTTCCATGTCCAGTTCTAACTGTTTCTGATCTGTTCCTGACCTGCATACACATTTCTCAGGAAGCAGATCAGGTGGTCTGGTATGCCCATCTCTTTCAGAATTTTCCACAGTTTATTGTGATCCACACAGTCAAAGGCTTAGGCATAGTCAATAAAGCAGAGATAGATGTTTTTCTGGAACTCTCTTGCTTTTTCGATGATCCAGAGGATGTTGGCAATATGATCTCTGGTTCCTCTGCCTTTTCTAAAACCAGCTTGAACATCTGGAAGTTCACAGTTCACATATTGCTGAAGCCTGGCTTGGAGAATTTTAAGCATTACTTTACTAGCATGTGAGATGAGTGCAACTGTGCAGTAGTTTGAGCATTCTTTGGCATTGCCTTTCTTTGGGATTGGAATGAAAACTGACCTTTTTCCAGTCCTGTGGCCACTGCTGACTTTTCCAAATTTGCTGGCATACTGAGTGTAACACTTTCACAGCATTATCTTTTAGGATTTGAAATAGTTCAAATGGAATTCCATCACCTCTACCAGCTTTGTTTGTAGTGATGCTTTCTAAGGCCCACTTGACTTCACACTCCAGGATGTCTGGCTCTAGGTGAGTGATCACACCATCGTGCTTATCTTGGTCATGAAGATCTTTTTTGTACAGTTCTTCTATGTATTCTTGCCACCTCTTCTTAATATCTTCTGCTTCTGTTAGGTCCCTACCATTTCTGTCCTTTATTGAGCCCATTTTGGCATAAAATGTTCCCTTGGTATCTCTAGTTTTCTTGAAGAGATCTCTAGTCTTTCCCATTCTGTTGTTTTCCTCTATTTCTTTGCATTGATTGCTGAGAAAGGCTTTCTTATCTCTCCTTGCTATCCTTTGGAACTCTGCATTCAAATGGGTATATCTTTCCTTTTCCCATTTGCTTTCTGCTTCCCTTGTTTTCACAGCTATTTGTGAAAATGGCCTCAGACAGCCATTTTGCTTTTTTGCATTTCTTTTTCTTGGGGATTGTCTTGATTCCTGTCTCATGTACAATGTCACGAACCTCTGTCCATAGTTCATCAAGCACTCTATCAGATCTAGTCCCTTAAATGTATTTCTTACTTCCACTGTATAATCATAAAGGATTTGATTTAGGTCATACCTGAATGGTCTAGTGGTTTTCTCTACTTTCTTCAATTTCAGTCTGAATTTGGCAATAAGGAATTCATGATCTGAGCCACAATCAACTCCCGATCTTGTTTTTGCTGACTGTATAGAGCTTCTCCATCTTTGGCTGCAAAGAATATAATCAATCTGATTTCAGTGTCGACTATCTGGTGATGTTCATGTGTAGAGTCTTCTCTTGTGTTGTTGGAAGAGGGTGTTTGCTATGACCAGTCCATTCTCTTGGCAGAATGGTATTAGCTTTTGCCCTCCTTCATTCTGTACTCCAAACGCCAAATTTGCCTGTTATTCCAGGTGTTTCTTGACTTCCTACTTTTGCATTCCAGTCCCCTATAATGAAAAGGACATCTTTTTCCCTTAGGATCTGTTAATATTTGCTTAATATACTTGTTTCTATATTTGTGTTAGTTGCTCAGTTGTGCCCAACTCTTTGCAATCCCATGGATTGTAGCCCACCAGACTCCTCTGTCCATGCGATTCTCCAGGCAAGAATACTGGAGTGTGTTGCCATTCCCTTCTCCAGGGGACTTTCCCAACCCAGGGATTGAACTCAGGTCTCCCGCACAGCAGGTGGATTCTTTACCATCTGAGCCACCTGTTTGGTACACAGCATAAATATTTTAAAATTTTATATCCTCTTGACAAACTGATCTCTTTATCACAATAATGACACTCTTTGTCTGTTGTTACAGTCTGAGACTTAAAGTCTATATTATTTGATGTAAGTATAGCTATTTCTGCATTCTTTTGATTTTCACTTGGATGAAATATTTTTTTTCCATCCCTTCGTTTTCATTCTTTGTTGGTTTCTGTGCATTAGATAAAATAGTCTTGCCAGCATGGTCTCATGTAGAAGATGAACTTGATCAATCAGCTCAGCCCGAGAACACAGCTTTGTGTCTTTGTAGAAAGCATCACTACAAACAAAGCTGGTAGAGGTGATAGAATTCCAGTCCCAACCCTTGTGACTGTACCAGCCACCTTCTTGGTTGTGGTGGTTTCTTATAGCTGATGCTGTGCCAAGGCTTGTTAGCACCTCAAAGGAGGGGATCAGAGTCAGCACCTAGATACAGGTTGATTAGAAGCAAGACTCTCAAGCAGCAGCTGGGAAAGTATGAAAGTCACCCCCTTCCAGGGAGACACTGGGAGATGGGTTTTTTTGCCTGTTCCTTCTGTTCTCTGCCTAGGTTTATAGACATGGGTGGGGGTGTCTCCTTCACCCATTAAGAACTTCTTATTTGCTACTGTCCTGTGGGACTCTTAAATGCAAGCCAGCTTGGCGATCAGAGCCAAGTGATACAGGGACTCACCCTTTGGGCAGTAGATACAAAAGGTAGGGTACAAACTTTGGTAATTTGAAGTGGGCTGGAGCAAGAAGGTAGGGGATGTGTCCGGGGCTTCTCTGGTCTCCATGAAAGATCATGGCTAGCTCCTAGATGAATGCTAAATAAGAAGTCTGACACTCAGGCAGCAGCCTTTATTTCTTTCAGGCAAAGACTGGGAGATAGGCTTTTTTTTGTCTGCTCCCTCTGCACTGTGCCCCAAAGACAGAAACATGGTGAGTGTTCTCTCGGCCACTAAGAACTGCTTCATTATTGGGTATAGCCTTGCAGTCTCATGGACACAAGCTCCATTCACTTTCAGAACTGGGTGTTTTGAGGGCGCAGCCTTTAGGCAGCAGTCTAAAAAGGTGGAGGGCTACATGTGGGGTCCAAATTCATTGCTTCTCAGGTAGAAGCTGGGAGTTAGGGGTTCCCTCTGATTGTATGGCATGTGCAGGAGGTGGGGTTTATGGCCAGAGTTTATGTCAGCCTTTCTTATCCATTTCAGCGTGGGTATTTCCTCAGTGGCCTATGTGTAGGTTTTCGGCTAGTTTCTAGATCTCTTTCAGAGGGAACTGCTCCACTGTACATCTGGCTCATGTGTGGGAGAAGGGGGTAAAACTGATGAAGGACCTCAGGGCAGCCCAGGAGAGATGAACATTATGCATTCAATATTTTTATAATGAGTACTAAAAAGCATGATTGACTGAATTAGGTTCTACTAGATGATACAGAAATCTTAGTTTACTGAGGCACTAATTCCACTCAGCTCCTTAAATTATAGATACTGTATGTGTGTATGCTATTTGCTCAGTTATGTCCAACTCTTAGCGACCCCATGGATTGTAGCCCACCAAGCTTCTCTGTCCATGGGATTTCCCAGGCAAGAATACTGGAGTGGTTTGCCATTTCCTCCTCCAGGAGATCTTCCTGACCCAGGGATCAAACCCGAGCCTCCCGTATTGTGGGCAGAGTCTTTACCATCTGAGCCACCAGTGAAGCCCCATGGATACGGTATTTGAAAGTAAATAAACCATTTCTGAGGTGTGAACCTCACATGACCAGACCTACACAGTGATGGCAAATATCACACAGTTTTAATAAAGACAGAAAAGATCAAATTGAACATCATTCTGAGATGATGAAAAGACATATGCTTTATTCTATGATGTTTACAGAGAACTTAGAGAAGGTAGTTCTTCTCTTAGGAACACCTAGGGAAGTGCTCTCTAAAATTCCCTTTCGTTTATTTTCCAGAGGATCTTAGCTAAAGGTAGCAAACAAAACAAGAAGAAAATTACAGCCTTTGGAATTGCTTGACTAAATAGCTCTTTCTAAAGACTGGTGGTTTCTTTTGGATACGGTTAAGTGCCCAGGCTACAATTTCCCATTTACTTTCCTTTTTCACTGTGTATACAGGGTATTTACTTCAATTGGATGCAATTTGCACTCTGTCAGAGGAAGTCTTTTTGCAGCTTCAAATTAACCACATTTCTTCTTCTAAAACAGGTTATAAAAACTGTCCCTATCACTCTCCTTTTGACATCAGCCATTTCCTCATACAAAACTCAGTCATCAAATGATTGAAAGCCTATGTAATTCAGGTCTAATGGATTGTAGAAGGCAAGGGCAGTTTAAACAGATCTAGTGTAAAATGCCTTTCCTCAAATAGCTCGTGTATGTGAAAGTGCACACACTTCAAATAGAAAAGATCAAATTCCACTGCCATGCTCCTGCAATACATATCCTGAAAGCTTTTTTATTTATAGCTTTTGTTTGGGGAGGTGTTTAATTTGAGGAAGCACACATATATCTCAGGTGAGCTGGAGGTCTGATGTGACCTCTTTCACACTGGGTAGTTTGAACAACAGTTTAGGCTGCACCTCTTTTTCATGAACAATCTCGGCTTTACCTACTCAACATTGATTTCCCTTAATACAATTTTTAAAACAATTTTACATTATTCCTTAAAGCTTGCACTTTTCCCCAAGAAACATAACTGCATCTTGACTACCATACTGTTTTGGAAGTGGCTTCAATTTCCAGCACTGTTTATTGTGGCTTTATCTTTCCAAAGGGTCTGATTATCTTATTACAAATATTAATATACACCTTTAGAATAAACCAGTGAAACATTCTCTATTACCATTTTATTTTTTGTCTAAAATGCTGATTAGTAGAAAACCTAGCATATTTCACCAGGCCTTCCTATTGTCATGTGAGACATTAGGCTGCTGGCCCTTGTTAATTAGGAAGATGGAGTGCCAGCACCCTGAGAGCCACTGGAACTCTTTGCAAAACTGTTAACAAAGGAAATTGTGTCCACACACTAATCACATCTGCTGGGCCATTCTAACTGTTTAAACAATTATGAGTGCTTAGTCCTCTCTGCTACACTAATCAGTGTTAGAAACCACCAAGTTGCAAATGGCAGGAGAAGTACAGGAAGAGAGAATATAAAGTTTTTATTCTTTAGGGGACAATGAAACTCAACACACTTTAGAGACTTTATTCCCTTTTCTAAAGTATTCAGCACCTGACTAAGTTAATGTCTACCTCTTCAGACATCTCAATTCAAAGAAAATCTTGGCAACATTTCATTCTCATTTCTATTTGTTATTTCCTGAGTTCAGTTAGAATCCCCTATTTATATGTAAGAAAGTCTCTGAATTATGAATTATATTTGAGGAAGTCTACTTAAACAGGATATGGATTACATAAATTTAGGAAAAAATTAGAATGTTTCCTGTGATCAGAATAGATTTTGGTATATTTATTCATTAAGAGAATATTTATTGAACACTTCTGGCCTAAATAACTCTAAGGAGTATATCTTGGTATAAAAATCCACTGTCTCTTGACTTTACACCCCAGAGTGGGAAATAAAGGGCAAGGTTTACCCTTCATCTAGGAATACGAAACTGTATAATAAACACTGATTGAATAAATGAAAGAATATTAAAAATGCCTGGCCAGCAATGTAATTTTAAAACGTATAGGCATGTGTTTTTAGCAGAGAAAACACAAATTAGTTTTTTTATGAAAGTAGAGACTACAGAGCAGATACTGGTAAAAAGACATGATATAGTCATCATGAGGGATTTTTGCTGGATGACATTTTCTGCTAAATTCACAACCCCTTTATGTGTATCTTTAACTACAGAAAATAAAAAATAAAGAAAAAAGTCCTCAAGGAATCCAGAGGTGATGAAAATATCTTTGCCTCCAGAGGAACAAAAATATGAGTTATATCTGACTTCTTCTCAGAAACTGTGCAAACAAGGAAAAGAGTAGGGTGAAATATTTAAAGTGTTTATAGAAAAAAAAAAAAAAAACAAACTCATCAACCTAGAATGTTGTACCCTGAGAAAACATCCTTCAAAAGTGAAGAAAATAAAGATTTTTTCAAACAAACAAAACCTGAGGGCATCTGTTGCCTTCCAAGAAATATTAAAGAAGTTCTTTAGAGAGAAGGAGAATAACAGTAACACAGGGCAAAAACTCAGATCTACATAAAAAAGGAAGAACATCAGAGAAGGAATAAGTGAAGGTAAAATTAAAATTTCAAGTTTTATTATCCTTAGTTGTGCTAATAAGTAACAATTTGTTCAAAATAACAAGAGCAACAATGTCTCTGAGTATGTAGGCTTCTACATAAGTAAACTGAATTGACAGCAATGATACTCAGGACGGTAGGGAGGAATTAGGATTTTCGTGTTTTTATAAGGTACGCAAACCACCCATGAAATGGTATGATATTATTTGAAAGTGGATATAAATTAATTGTAAACATACACTTCAAAGTCTAGGAAACCCACTTTAAAAAAGTAAAAGAAGTAAAGCTGATATGCTAACAAAGGGGAGAAACTGGAATCACATAAAATGCTCCATTAAAACCACAAAGGGCAGAAAAACAGTAGAAGGCAAAAATAGGAGACAGTAGCAAGTAAGTAGGTGATAAGTGTGCAATTAAATCAATCTCTTTGAATATCCACGTCTAAATGTATCAATTAAAAGACAGATGTCAGAGCAGAAGAAGAAACAAGATTCAACTATATTTTGGCTACAGGAAACCTACTTTAAATATAAAGACACATGTTCAATAAAAGTAAATGGACAGATGCCAGGGTCTAGCAGTGGGAGAGATGGTGAGATGTCAGGCAAAGGATTTAAAGTTTCAGTTATGAAGGATGCTAGCTTCTGAAGATCTACTGTGGAGCATAATGGATATAAATAATAGTACTGTACTGTATAAGTGAAATTTTCTAAGAAAGTAGATCTCAGGTGTCCTCACTACAAAAGAAAAGAGATGATAACCATATGACATGATGGATATGTTAATTAGCTCGACTGTAGTCATGTCTACCTGTTTCTTTTTGATCCGTGTAGTCTCACATTGTTATGTGTGCATCTGAAGTTGCAATCATCTCTTCTAGAATGTACAGACTGGTTCCAGTAGGTAAAGACCTTCTCTTATTGGACCCTGGGGTATCGAACCTGGTTCCAGGATCACAGTCGAATGGGACTGGAGCTGGTTCACTTAGCCTATAGTGGGATCCACCACTAGTGGGCCTGTAACTAGGGACTTCCGCTTATGGGGATCTTGCCTGGCCCCAATGCAAGCAGCTCTCCCTGCAGAAACTTGGTCAGAAGAGCTGGCACTGGGACAGTGTCCTGTTCAGGACCCACAGTGGTGTCTGCAGATGACAGGCCTGTTACCAGGTGTGTGAATAATATATGTCTCTCACTGGTGCCCTGAGGGGCTCCCTCTGGAGAACTGAGCATGTCCTCAGGGAGACAGGACCAGCCTGGACTACAGGGGCTGGAACCAAGTCACAGGGCTGCTGCAGGATCCACAGCTGGGGCAGAGACGGGCAGGCCTGCTCCCAGTCGCATAGACACACATGCCTCCTACTAGGTTCGTGGCTGGGCAGGGCTGACCATCGCACTGTTCAGTGAGATGGAGCCAGAACACAAGGCTCGTCAGGATCTGCAGGGAGACCTAACAGGTACCCCTGCCTCCGGAAGCCTAGAGAGGCTTGTCTCCCATCCAGACCCTGGGACAGCAGGGCTGCTCCCACACTGTAGTTGAGACAGGCCCAAGTGAAGTCCCAGAGCCACTTCAGGCTCCGCAGCTGTAATGGGAGGTCAGTGAGCCGACTCCTAGGGGCACTGACAGACATGTCTCCCCTCAGGTCCCTGGGTGGGCAGGACTGCTCCTAGAACATAGCTGGGCAGGGCTGGAACCAAGCCACAGGGCTACCACAGACTCTACAATCAGGCTGAAGTCAGTGCGCCTGTCTCTGGCTGCCAAATTATTGCTGCTGTGGGAGAACACGAGTAAAGTGCTTCCTATTTCATCATCTTGTTGATGTCATTCCATATGCCTTAAATATACATAACTTTATGTTTTTATTTTCCAGTCATATCGTAATAAAGCTGGGCAGAAAAAAGAAATCGATGGAGAAAGATATACCATGCAGCTACTAATCAAAACAAAATGGGAAGAGCTGTACTAGTTTCAGAAAGAGCAGGCTTCAGAACAAAGTTATCAGGGCTATAGAGGGGCACTAATAATGATTAAGGGGGCAATTCTCCCAAAAGACATAACAACCATTGGTGTCTATGCCCTAACAAGAGCACACTGCATCAAAATACAGAAAGCAAAAACTGATAGAACTACAAGGAGAAATAGATGACACTATGGTTCTAATCCGACATTTCTACACCCCTGCACTAGAACTGGCCAATCCAACAGGCAGAAAAGCAGTGAGGACATGGTTAACTCAACAAACACCATCAGTCAAATGCACAGCAGGGACATCCACAGATTACTACAGATCCGACAACAGAAGAATCACCTTCTCAAGCTCAAACTGAATAGTCACCAAAATACACCACATTCTCAGTCACAAAACACACCATAACAAAGTTTTAAAAATAGAAACCAATACCTGCTCTCAAACCACAATGAAATTAAACCAGAATCAAGGAAAGAAAGATACAGATTTTTTAGTTTTACAAGATGAAAGAGTGTTGGACATTAACTGTAATTAACTCACAAAATGAACGTACACTTAACACCACTCAACTGCATACTTAAATGATTAAGTTGGTAAACTGAATGTTATATATATTTTATCATAACTAAAATATTTATAGTTATGACAGACTTTATTTTTTTGAGCTCCAAAAATCACTGCAGATGGTGATTGCCGCCATGAAATGAAAAGACGCTTACTCCTTGGAAGGAAAGCTATGACCAACCTAGACAGCCTATTAAAAACCAGAGACATGACTTTGCCAACAAAGGTCTGTCTAGTCAAAGCTATGGTTTTTCCAGTAGTCATGTATGCATGTGAGAGTTGGACTATAAAGAAAGCTGAGTGCAGAAGAATTGAAGCTTTTGAATGGTGGTGCTGGAGAAGACTCTTGAGAGTCCCTTGGACTGCAAAGAGATCCAGCCAGTCCATCCTAAAGGAAATCAGTCCAGAATATTCACTGGAAGAACTGATGCTGAAGCTTAAACTCCAATACTTTGGCAACCTGATGCAAAGAACTGACTCATTAGAAAAGACCCTGATGCTGAGAAAGATTGAAGGTGGGAGAAGCAGGAGATGACAGAGGATGAGATGGTTGGATGGCATCATGGATTCAATGGACATGAGTCTGAGTAAACTCCGGGAGTTGGTGATGGACAAGGAGGCCTGGAGTGCTGCAGTCCATGGGGTCACAAAGAGTCGGACACAACTGAGACTGAACTGATGCTTGGGAGGATATGGAACAAAACAGTAGCTCTCATTCATTGCTGTTGGAAGACAGTTTGGCAGTTTCTTACAAAATTAAACATATCTTACCACAGGATCCAGCAATCACATTCCTTAGTATTTACCCAAAGTTGCTGAAAAATCTTGTTCATACAAAAGACTACACATACATGGATATAACAGTTTTATACATAATTACCCAAACTTGGAAAACAATAAAGATGTCCTTCAGCAGGTGAATGGATACTGTGCTGCATCACCAATAATGGAATATGATTCAGTACTGAAAAGCAATGAGTTATCAATCCAGGAAGACAAGGAAGAACCTTAGCTGCCAATTGCTAAGTGAAAGAAGTCACTCTGAGCAGGGTACATACTGTATGATTCCAACTCTGACATGCTGGAAAAGACACAAAAGTAGAGACAGTAAAATGATCAGTGGTTGCCAGGGTTTAGGAGGGAGAAAATATTGAAAAGGCAGAGCACTGAAAATTTTTAGGTTAAGGCCATGAAACTACTTGGCATGATGCTATAATGGTGGATTCATAATTCACTTGTGCAAATTTATAGAATTCACAACACAAGGAGCAAATGCTAATGTAAACTATAAACTCTGGATGATGATGTGTCAATGTAAGTTCATCATGTGCCCCTCTGCTGGGGCATGTTGACAATGAGGAGGCTCTGCATTTGTGGAAATCTGAGTATATAGGAAAACTCTACCTTCTGCTCAATCTTGCTATGAACGTAAAATTGATTTTAAAGTCTATTTTTAAAGAAAAAGTAAGGTTTTTTATTCACATAGTCACAGTTAAGATTAGCAAGAAACTGGACATTTGTCTTTGACATTAAATTGAATATTTTTAAAACTACCAAAAGCTTGATCCATGAATGTCACTAGTTACTAACGTGTTTGCCCAAGGCTTATTCACCTTCTTCCTTTGCCAGGCATCTTAATGTAGGTATGTCCCCCCAAAGAGAAATTTGATCACACATGGGACGGATTCTCAAAGAACCCTTTGCACCAGTTAACATTAACGCAGAGAAGACAATTTGGAAAAGTCACCATGCAAATTAGCTGGATACACCTGGAGAAAATGTATACGTCTGCATGTGCAAATACAACAGAGGAAGAGGGTGACTGCTGGGACATGTAGGGAAATGCTGATCAGATCAGTCACTCAGTCGTGTCCGACTCTTTGCGACCCCATGAATCGCAGCACACCAGGCCTCCCTGTCCATCACCAACTCCCGGAGTTCACTCAGACTCACGTCCATTGAGTCAGTGATGCCATCCAGCCATCTCATCCTCTGTCGTCCCCTTCTCCTCCTGCCCCCAATCCCTCCCAGCATCAGAGTCTTTTCCAATGAGTCAACTCTTCACATGAGGTGGCCAAAGTACTGGAGTTTCAGCTTTAGCATCACTCCTTCCAAAGAAATCCCAGGGCTGATCTCCTTCAGAATGGACTGGTTGCATCTCCTTGCAGTCCAAGGGACTCTCAAGAGTCTTCTCCAACACCACAGTTCAAAAGCATCAATAGTTCGGCGCTCAGCCTTCTTCACAGTCCAACTCTCACATCCATACATGACCACAGGAAAAACCATAGCTTTGACTAGATGAACCTTTGTTGGCAAAGTAATGTCTCTGCTTTTGAATATGCTATCTAGGTTGGTCATAACTTTCCTTCCAAGGAGTAAGCGTCTTTTAATTTCATGGCTGCAGTCACCATCTGCAGTGATTTTGGAGGCCAGAAAAATAAAGTTTGACACTGTTTCCCCATCTATTTCCCATGAAGTGATGGGACCGGATGCCATGATCTTTGTTTTCCGAATGTTGAGCTTTAAGCCAACTTTTTCACTCTCCACTTTCACCTTCATCAAGAGGCTTTTTACTTCCTCTTCACTTTCTGCCATAAGGGTGGTGTCATCTGCGTATCTGAGGTTATTGATATTTCTCCCGGCAATCTTGATTCCAGCTTGTGTTTCTTCCAGCCCAGCGTTTCTCATGATGTGCTCTGCATATAAGTTAAATAAACAGGGTGACAATATACAGCCTTGACGAACTCCTTTTCCTATTTGGAACCAGTCTGTTGTTCCATGTCCAGTTCTAACTGTTGCTTCCTGACCTGCATACAAATTTCTCAAGAGGCAGGTCAGGTGGTCTGGTATTCCCATCTCTTTCAGAAATTTCCACAGTTTCTGGTGATCCACACAGTCAAAGGCTTTGGCATAGTCAATAAAGCAGAAATACATGTTTTTCTGGAACTCTCTTGCTTTTTCGATGGTCCAGCAGATGTTGGCAATTTGATCTCTGGTTCCTTTGCCTTTTCTAAAACCAGCTTGAACATCAGGAAGTTCACAGTTCACATATTGCTGAAGCCTGGCTTGGAGAATTTTAAGCATTACTTTACTAGTGTGTGAGATGAATGCAATTGTGCAGTAGTTTAAGCAGCAAATGGTGGGTGTTTTCCTGGCTGGCTGCTCTTCCCAGTCCAGATAGGCTGTATGACTCTCATCAGCACTGCAGGAAAGCATATCTTTCATGCACCTGTTCTGGACACTACTGTGACATACAGATGGTTAGAATCCAAAAGGAAAGTTGACAATGGAAAACTGTTAGTTGCTCAGTCATGTCTCACTCTTTGCAACCCCATGGACTGTAACCCAGCAGGCTCCTCTGTTCATGGGAATTTCTAGGCAAAATACTGGAGTGGGTTGCCATTTCCTTCTTCAGGGGTCTTCCCAACCCAGGGACTGAACCCACATCTCTGTCTCCTGCACTGGCAGGCAGGTTCTTTACCACTAGTGCCACCTGGGAAGCCCGGAGCTCTAAATCGGAACACTTAAAAACACTTTACATATGACCAATAAAAGTAGAGAGAACAGTAGGAAAAGGTTCTTTGTGATGTTTAATTTAAATTACTAACTGTACCCATCTTTATCCCAGAGAAATTTATAGTTACTTTTATTTATTGACTGCTGCTGTTGCTAAGTCGGTTCAGTCGTGTCCGACTCTGTGTGACTCCATAGACAGCAGCCCACCAGGCTCCCCCGTCCCTGGGATTCTCCAGGTAAGAACACTGGAGTGGGTTGCCATTTCCTTCTCCAATGCATGAAAGTGAAAAGTCAAAGTGAAGTCGCTCAGTCGTGCCTGACTCTTAGCGACCCCATGGACTGCAGCCTACCAGGCTCCTCCGTCCATGAGATTTTCCAGGCAAGAGTACTGGAGTGGGTTGCCATTGCCTTATTTATTGACTAGAGACACTTTAAATTCACCACCACCAAAGAAACACATATAATGGTACAGATTTATGATAATGTGTGCACAAATAACATAAAGGAGAAGTAACAACAACAAAAGTTCACTCTTTAGAGCTCAGCCTCTGCAATTAGGTTGGTTAATTTCAAACTCTGAATTCGATTTACAAACTGGGTAATCTTGAACAACTTATTCCATCACTTAGGCCCTGTTCCCTAAGCATTAATATGGACATAAAAAGAGCATCTACTTCAGAGCATTTCTGTAAGGATCAGATGAATGAACTCATGTCAAGGGCACAGGACAATGCTTGGCGTACAGTGAACAGCGGTTATTACTGTAATTGTAACAGCTACTCTTACTAATTACTGGAAGGCAAACACAGTCACGTGAAATGATAGTATGTTCCTGAGAATTGCACCATGGCTTCTTTCTCTGTGCCTCTCTTCTGTCCAAAAATCACTGCCACTGTAACCACTTGGTGGTACTTCTCTAGTAACAGAAGTGACACAGCAAAAGTAAAACAGCGAAGAGCAAGAGAGCAAGAGACAGATAGTGAAAGAAGTCTTTTCCTCTAAATCCTGATTCATAAATCCCGAGGGATGAGAGAAGAGTAAAGAGAAGACAAAATCTGGAGCCGGCAGTCAGGGGACCTGAACCAGTGTCGGGAGCTTTGCCTCTGCGGCGATGTTCTGACCTCTGCATATTTATATTCCTACTTCACACTCTGATTTGCTTCACAAGGCAGAGCCGCTGTGTCTCATCAATTAAAATAGGTGCCCAAACTTGCAGCTGTGAGTTTCTCATGACTCCTGGTTTCAATGTGATGCATTTTTATTTCCTAGTAAATGTCAGTTTTCATCAGTTCAAATGTCCTCATGACATAATATGACCTGAAGATATGCAAATACCTCCTTACCAGACACTTCTATAATTAAGTAGAGGTCTTGGGTAAGGAGGTACTGCCTAATTACTTCTGAGAGAATCGGGAGAAATCACACTTGATTATATGCTGTACATTTGCTTCAGGAAGTTCAGAGCCATAGGGCTTCAAGCAAGCAGGATCCCCAGCTTCTCTCTCCCTGAAAGCTACTTCCTCTCTTTCCTCTCAGCCTCTTCACAGCATCTTCTCCCTCTTTATATTCATGCTTCATAGAAAGTCAAGAACATTGCTTTGCATTATAAATGGACCACCAACCAGACAGAGCGCAAATGCAGCACAGTTCTAAAGACAACCAACAGTCAAATCTAAGGGAAAAAAAGACAGGTGTCAGCTGGCTTTAATGGGGAATTATTGGGAAATGTCACCAAGTACAGGCTTCACTGTTAAAGGGAACTTGTCAACTAGTGGGGAAGTGACAAGGATAGCATCTGGCTTGTACACAAAAGAGGGTTTTAGTGCTACTAACTGAATTGAAGAGAAATCACTAAAGACCTACAACCAAAACTGGAAGTCATAAATCCATTTTTATATACTGTCATCTGTCAGTACCATTGGAACAGCTTAAGCTAATCACTCTTCTTTTGATTTGTAATTGTTAAAACTTTATGTTCTTTTTAATCAAACAGTTAAGCCACACCTCTGGACTGACATTAAACACTGAAACTACAAAATTGGGAGAACATTCTGAATGAGTGTGTATGGTTTGCCTCAATCACTCCTACTGTCTTGACTCGGGTAAAAATGCAGGAAGGAAGGCTCCACTTAGAGAGTTTCTCTATCCCTGATTTGTAGGTCTCCATGGGTTTTCTACTTAGATACGGAAACAACAACTAAATTCTCTGCTGTGATTGCAGGGGTCTGGGGAAGGGTGTCAGAGGTCTCTTTGGTGCTGACACCTACTAAAAGTAGAAGAGAATCAGGCCCATATTGCAGTGCTTGATGTCTAAGCAACTGAAACAGTGACTGGAGGTTTTACCCTCAGCTTGTGCTTTACAAATGGGGACTGTCTATTTAGCTGGAGCCACAAGGCCACAGAAAGTGCTTTGAGGTCAAGCAGTTTGGCCTTTCTAACTCTGCATTTACCAGGAATTGCACGAAGACTGCATCCTGTTTTCAGGACGCTTGATGTTCAGAGACTAATTAATTGCCACTGTCTAGCAGCTCTTCATAGGGGAAGGGTAGAGCCTTAAAACCCTATGAAAATGTTCGCACTTGAAATGCAAAGAAGGGTCACTTAGATCATGGATATGACAAATGGTTCAAATGGAATCTAGGACTGGGCAAGAGATAGTAACAGGGGAATGTAATACCTGATTTACTCAATATTAACAGCAAGAAGAATAATTTTAAGACTAAATCAGAGTTCTGTACTATCCAAAAACCATTCAAACTGCTTATACTTGATATTTATTATGCAGATCAATGAAAAGCATAGTAAGCTGCTCTCCCTCACTCTAATGTTGTTGTTCAAGATAAATCTTCAGCAAACAAATGACAATTAACACTTATTCTCTGTCCTACAGTCACAAACCACTAAGAACACCTTACTCAAGTTCTTGGGATCAATACAACTGCCGTATTTCCCAGCTTAGATATTTGGTCAACAATATGTATCATGGGCTTCCCAGGTGGCTCAGCAGTAAAGAATCCATTTGCAATGCTATAGACTACCCGCAATGCAGGAGATGCAGGATCGGTCCCTGGGTGGGAAAGATCCCCAGGAGAAGGAAATGGCAGCCCACTCCAATATCCTTGCCTGGAAAATCTCATGGACTGAGGAGCCTGGTGGGCCACAGTCCATGGGGTCACAAGAGTTGCACACAGCTTAGCATATAAGATCAGATCAGATCAGTCACTCAGTCGTGTCCAACTCTTTGCGACCCCATGAATCGCAGCACACCAGGGCTCCCTGTCCATCACCAACTCCCGGAGTTCATCCAGACTCACATCCATCGAGTCAGCGATGCCATCCAGCCATCTCATCCTCTGTCGTCCCCTTCTCCTCTTGCTCCCAGTCCCTCCAAGCATCAGAGTCTTTTCCAATGAGTCAACTCTTCGCATGAGGTGGCCAAAGTACTGGAATGTCAGCTTTAGCATCATTCCTTCCAAAGAAATCCCAGGGCTGATCTCCTTCAGAATGGACTGGTTGCATCTCCTTGCAGTCCAAGGGACTCTCAAGAGTCTTCTCCAATACCACAGTTCAAAAGAATCAATTCTTTGGCACTCAGCCTTCTTCACAGTCCAACTCTCACATCCATACATGACCACAGGAAAAACCATAGCCTTGACTAGATGAACCTTTGTTGGCAAAGTAATGTCTCTGCTTTTGAATATACTGTCTAGGTTGGTCATAACTTTCCTTCCAAGGAGTAAGCGTCTTTTAATTTCATGGCTGCAGTCACCATCTGTAGTGATTTTGGAGCCCAGAAAATTAAGTCTGACACTGTTTCCACTGTTTCCCCATCTATTTCCCATGAAGTGGTGGGACCGGATGCCATGATCTTTGTTTTCTGAATGTTGAGCTTTAAGCCAACTTTTTCACTCTCCACTTTCACTTTCATCAGGAGGCTTTTAAGTTCCTCTTCACTTTCTGCCATAAGGGTGGTGTCATCTGCATATCTGAGGTTATTGATATTTCTCCGGGCAATCTTGATTCCAGCTTGTGCTTCTTCCAGTCCAGTGTTTCTCATGATGTACTCTGCATAGAAGTTAAATAAACAGAGTGACAATATACAGCCTTGACAAACTCCTTTTTCTATTTGGAACCAGTCTATTGTTCCATGTCCAGTTCTAACTGTTGCTTCCTGACCTGCATACACATTTCTCAAGAGGCAGATCAGGTGGTCTGGTATTCCCATCTCTTTCAGAAATTTCCACAGTTTATTGTGATCCACACAGTCAAAGGCTTTGGCATAGTCAATAAAGCAGAAATAGATGTTTATCTGGAACTCTCTTGCTTTTTCTATGATCCAGCAGATGTTGGCAATATGATCTCTGGTTCCTCTGCCTTTTCTAAAACCAGCTTGAACATCAGGAAGTTCACGGTTCACATATTGCTGAAGCCTGGCTTGGATAATTTTGAGCATTACTTTACTAGCGTGTGAGATGAGTGCAATTGTGCGGTAGTTTGAGCATTCTTTGGCATTGCCTTTCTTTGGAATTGGAATGAAAACTGACTTCTTCCAGTCCTGTGGCCACTGCTGAGTTTTCCAAATTTGCTGGCATATTGAATGCAGCACTTTCACAGCATCATCTTTCAGGATTTGAAATAGCTCAACTGGAATTCCATCACCTCCACTAGCTTTGTTCGTAGTGATGCTTTCTAAGGCCCACTTGACTTCACATTCCAGGATGTCTGGTTCTAGGTCAGTGATCACACCATCGTGATTATCTGGGTCGTGAAGATCTTTTTTGTACAGTTCTTCTGTGTATTCTTGCCATCTCTTCTTAATATCTTCTGCTTCTGTTAGGTCCATACCATTTCTGTCCTTTATCAAGCCCATCTTTGCATGAAATGTTCCTTTGGTATCTCTGATTTTCTTGAAGAGATCCCTAGTCTTTCCCATTCTGTTGTTTTCCTCTATTTCTTTGCACTGATCTCTGAAGAAGGCTTTCTTATCTCTCCTTGCTATTCTTTGGAACTCTGCATTCAGATGTTTATATCTTTCCTTTTCTCCTTTGCTTTTCGCTTCTCTTCTTTTCACAGCTATTTGTAAGGCCTCCCCAGACAGCCATTTTGCTTTTTTTGCATTTCTTTTCTATGGGAATGGTCTTGATCCCTGTCTCCTGTACAATGTCACGAACCTCAATCCATAGTTCATCAGGCACTTTATCTATCAGATCTAGGCCCTTAAATCTATTTCTCACTTCCACTGTATAATCACAAGGGATTTGATTTAGGTGATACCTGAATGGTCTAGTGGTTTTCTCCACTTTCTTCAATTTAAGTCTGAATTTGGCAATAAGGAGTTCATGGTCTGAGCCACAGTCAGCTCCTGGTCTTGTTTTTGCTGACTGTATAGAGCTTCTCTATCTTTGGCTGCAAAGAATATAATCAATCTGATTTCGGTGTTGACCATCTGGTGATGTCCATGTATAGAGTCTTCTCTTGTGTTGTTGGAAGAGGGTGTTTATTATGACCAGTGCATTTTCTTGGCAAAACTCTATTAGTCTTTGCCCTGCTTCATTCTGTATTCCAAGGCCAAATTTGCCTGTTACTCCAGGTGTTTCTTGACTTCGTACTTTTGCATTCCAGTCCCCTATAATGAAAAGGACATCTATTTTGGGTGTTAGTTCTAAAAGGTCTTGTAGGTCTTCATAGAACTGTTCAACGTCAGCTTCTTCAGTGTTACTGGTTGGGCCATAGACTTGGATTACTGTGATACTGAATGGTTTGCCTTGGAAACGAACAGAGATCATTCTGTCGTTTTTGAGACTGCATCCAAGTACTGCATTTCAGACTCTTTTGTTGACCATAATGGCCACTCCATTTCTTCTGAGGGATTCCTGCCCGCAGTAGTAGATATAATGGTCATCTGAGTTAAATTCACCCATTCCAGTCCATTTCAGTTCGCTGATTCCTAGAATGTCAACATTCACTCTTGCCCTCTCTTGTTTGACCACTTCCAATTTGCCTTGATTCATGGACCTGACATTCTAGGTTCCTATGCAATATTGCTCTTTACAGCATCAGACCTTGCTTCTATCACCAGTCACATCCACAGCTGGGTATTTTTTTGCTTTGGCTGCATCCCTTCATTCTTTCTGGAGTTATTTCTCCACTGATCTCCAGTAGCATATTGGGCACCTACTGACCTGGGGAGTTTCTCTTTCAGTATCCTATCATTTTGCCTTTTCATACTGTTCATGGGGTTCTCAAGGCAAGAACACTGAAGTGGTTTGCCATTCCCTTCTCCAGTGGACCACATTAAACCACCTGTCTATTTCATCACTTCTGTCTATTTCATGCCTCAGCTTCTGTGCTGGAGGATTTAGAGGCTCATGCTAGGAAGGAATGTTCAACTTAATTAGAATTCACCTGTCCTTGGGGCTGATACATTAGCAGGGAGAAGAGGCTGGTGCACTTGTGTTAGTGGACAGTGTAGATGAGTTGCGTTGGTGCTAAAGGACTCTAGACACAGCCACGCAGGACATGAGCACAATAAGAGGTGGAATGAATTACAGGCCCTTGTACTGGTTTGCACTGGACTGTTGGCCTGTAGGGTACACAATACAAATTGGGATCTGTTGCTAATAAACAAAACACATCTTGAAATCTGTAAATTAATTAAAAGGAAAATGTAGCAAACCAGTAGGCCAAAAAGGAAAAAGCAGGAGGCTCACCTGTGTAAAATTATACCTTAAACCCGTATACTCCTCACCTTAGGTCTCAATATGCTACAATTATAAAGGAAAAGAAAGAGTGGTTTTTGAAAGCAGCAGCATGGTAGTATCAATGCAGTTGGACTCATAAAACAAGGCCATATCACAGGATCATGGGCTCAAAACGCCCCAAGTTACATCACGAGCATCATGGTTTAATTTTCTTTGACTTCACTTCATTTTGTTTCTGGAATTGGCATTTAAAATTTCTGAACAAAGAAAACAACATTTCAAACACACTGCTTCTGTCTGATCTAATGTCTCCATTCCTCAACCACAGGGCCTGCGTAACACATTTTTTTTCTTCAGCAATTGATCAATTGAAGATTAAGGAATTTGGCAACAGACACCTAAGGTGACAGGACAATAATGCACTTGAAGTGTCACAGAACACAGACAGGATTCCCTAGGGCTGTGAGTGAAATGCATTCTTCTTTGGCTAATGAGTTCTGAAAAAGCACTGTGGGTCCTAGAGACATACTCTATTAATAAAATGGCTCCAAGAAATGAAATCACACAAATATTGGAAGTTTGTCCTAATCTGAAGCAAAATTTCTACAGTCTTACTGTCTACACAGTTAATATTGTCAGGTTTTTAAAAGTACATATGTTACTAGCCTCTTACCTTCTATTGGTTTGCTATGCCACACAAGACAGGCAATTAAGGAATGTGCAAAGTGGAAACTATATTGGCACAAGTGAAGATTCACACACATAACACAGACTTCATAAACATCATCCATTATCTATCATTCATCTGTTGCAGATTTTGGCAAATATGCACTCTGCCTTTTCTTTAAACCTAATTTGAATAGTACATTTTTTTTTTTTTAACAGTGAATAGTACATTTAAAAAAATCAGTCAGAAACAACAAATGCTGGAGAGGGTGTGGAAGAAAGGGAACCCTCTTGCAATGTTGATGAGAATGCAAATTGACATGGTCACCATGGAGAAGAGTATGGAGATTCCTTAAAAAACTAGGAATTAAACTACCATACTACCCAACAATCCTGCTACTGAGCATATACCAAGGAAATGATAATTTAAAAAGACACGTGTACCCCAATTTTCTGTGTCTGTGTGTGTGCATGTGTGTGTGCTCAGTCCTGTTTGATTCTCTGTGATCCCATGGGCTGTAGCCCACCACACTCCTCTGTCTATGCCATTCCCCAAGCAAGAATACTGGAGTGGGTTGCCATTTCCTCCTCCAGGAGATCTTGCTGACTCAGGGATCAAACCTGTGTCTCCTGCACCTCCTGCATTAGCATGTGTGTTCTTTACCAGTGAGACACTTGTTCATTGCAGCACTATTTACAATAGCCAGGACAAGGAAGCAATGTAGATGTCTATCAACAAATGAATGTATAAGGAAGTTGTGATACATATACACATTGGAATACTACTCAGTCATAAAAAGGAATGTATCTGAGTCAGTTCTAATGAGGTGGATGAACCTAAAGCCTACTATACACAGAGAAGCAAGTCAGAAAGAGAAAGACAAATATTGCATATTAACGTGTGTGTATGTATGTATGTATGTGTATATATATATATGGAATCTAGAAAGACGGCACTGATTAATTTATCTGCAAGACAGCAATGGAGAGGCAGACAGAGAAGAGACTTGTAGACTCAGTGGGGGAAGGAGAGGGTGGGACGAATTGAGAGAGTAGCACTGAAACATATGCATTACCATGTATAATATTAGACAGCCAGTGGAAATTTGCTGTAGGACGCAGGGAGCTCAAACCCGATGCTCTGTAACAACACAGAGGGGTGGGAGGTGGGAGGGAGGTTCAAGACGGAGGGGACATGCATATACCTATGGTTGATTCATGTTGATATATGGCTGAAACCAACACAATCAGTTCAGTTCAGTCACTCAGTCACGTCCGACTCTTTGCGACCCCATGGACTGCAGCACACCAGGCTTCCCTGTCCATCACCAACTCCCGGAGTTCACTCAAACTCATGTCCATTGAGTCAGTGACGCCATCCAACCATCTCATCCTGTCATCCCCTTCTCCCGCCTTCAATCTTTCCCAGCATCAGGGTCTTTTTCAATGACTCAGTTCTTTGCATCAGGTGGTCAAAGTACTGGAGTTTCAGCTTCAGCAGTGGTCCTTCCAATGAATATTCAGGAATGATTTCCTTTATGATTGACTGGTTGGATCTCCTTGCAGTCCAAGGGACTCCCAAAAGTCTTCTCCAACACTACAGTTCAAAAATATCAATTCTTCGGCACTCAGCTTTCTTTATAGTCCAACTGTCACATTCATACATGACCACTGGAAAAACCATAGCTTTGACTAGACAGACCTTTGTTGGTACAGTAATGTCTCTGCATTATAATATGCTGTCTAGGTTGGTCATAACTTTTCTTTGAAGGAGCAAGCGTCTTTTAATTTCATGGCTGCAGTCACCATCTGCAGTGGTTTTGGAGCCCCCAAAAATAAAGTCTGTCACTGTTTCCATTTTTCCCACATCTATTTGCCATGAAGTGATGGGACCAGATGCCATGATCTTAGTTTTCTGAATGCTGAGTTTTAAACCAACTTTTTCACTCTCCTCTTTTGCTTTCATCAAGAACCAACCCAACATTGTAAAGTAATTATCCTCCAATTAAAAATAAATAATTAAAATTATTATATAGTTAAAAAAATAAAACCAGGAGGTTTTTCACTGTGGTTAAGTAAAGCAAAATTATTCATGCAACTCTGGCAAAAAGAGCAAGGGGCCTATGCTAACAGTAGAAATGAAGCTGATAGGAGTAATCTACTTGTGCCTCCTAGCCTGTCAGTGGGTCCTATGTCTGCTTTGTTGCTCCTGAATGTCATGAAGCAACATTCTTAACAGGATGCCAAAGGGCCCAAAAGGGTCTACCACATGATCAGTGAAGCAGACAACAGCTGAATGAAAACAGCATCTTAGAGCCGAAAGACATCTCTTGGCTAACATCTCCTTAGTTAATACCATTCTTTATGATATCGCCGATGACCATTCACTGATTCCCCCTTCTCTGTTAACTGAGTTCATACAAATGGGGCTGGGGTAGAGCAAAGAGGCCAACTATCTCTCACCCAATTGTGTCATGTGTCACAGCATCTAAACGGGAAGTCAAGTCCTAAAAGAGTAACTGGATAAACTGGCCCAAACAGCTGGTGTTCTTGCAGTGTTGGGACAGGTGGTGATGTTTTCCTTTGTGGCAACCAAAGGGAAAGGAGAGTGGGAGGGATAAATTAGGAGGTTGGGATTAACATATACATACTACTATATATGGGCTTTTAAAATATGAGTATTTTACATTACTTCTACTCTTCACTTGACTACACTATTTTCCCCCAGAAAATATAGTGTGAAACATTGAGGCAGGATTCTGAATTTTATTACTGACTTGCTATTCATTCAGTGAGTAGTTACTGAATTATATACTGGGAATCATAGCAGTTGCTGACAATATAACCATGAAAAAGGTACAGTGGGTTTGGGGAGCATTGTATTCATTTCTCCTTAGGGAAATACTAATACATATAATTATATAATGAAGTGATAACAAAAATAAGCCAAACACAAGATAGTCTGTCTTGGTTACACTGATAATAACAATGTAATCAGCTGCATGAGCTTTTAAATCTGCAAAGGAATAATACCATCTCCCAACTTCTGTCGAAGAGCAGCCTTCTCTTCCTCTTGGTTTATTATACTGTGACCCCACCATGCAGTTGTTCAAGTAGGAACAACTTGAAGTTTAAACTATTATAGGAGCAATACACTATATAAAAGCTTATTCTTTGTGACCTGGAGGTAAAACAAACATAATATCTCCAAATGATTTAAATAGGACCAGACGTACTTGAGTTTTTATTAAACATTTGATAGAGAATTAGCATTCTACCATCTTCAAGCATAAGGCTAAATTCTTTATCCTTCAAATAATTACTTTCTGTTGTATAACTGCTTTTTAAGATCATTAAAATTTTATCATACAGAGTCCATATCTTACTCATCTTTCTACTTGCATTTCCATAGGTAAAAGTGCTTGGCACGTAGTCAGAAATTAGTAACTGGTATCTGAATGAATTGCATAGTTTATATCTGCATCAATGGAGCATTTTATTGAACATAAGTTTTCAAAATCCCATAAGAGAATTCCTTGGCAGTCCAGTGGTTGGGACTCAGAGCTTTCACTGCCGTGGCCTGGGTTTAGTCCCTGGTCAGGGAACTAAGATTCCACAAGCCTGTGGCATGGCCAAAAAAAATTTCCATAAGATACGAAAATATCAAAATTTTTGTCTCTGAAACCCGGAAAAACTTTACTACTCATTTACTTTAATTTTTTTTATTTTTTGGTGATACTGTAAAAGCATCATTTTATAAGAATGACAGTTGTCTATTCTTTTCTAGTTTTAAGAGAAATGCATGTAGCTTATTGTATTGTTGTGATCCATGTACATACTATTTTATGTGTGACTTATTTTTGCTGTTATTATTAACCAAACTGCTTGTTTTTCATGTGGCACATAATCATCACCATTTTAGAATTTTTATGCATATCCATTTAAAACTGGGACAGTTTTATTTTTTAGGCTCATAACAGGGATAAAATATTTGTTAGATTTCTTCATGTTTCTTGGTGTTTCAGGTTCTTCAGGAAACTCTATTAATATCTGTGCTTTATGAATCATTTGATATACTACTACTACTACTAAGTCACTTCAGTCATGTCTGACTCTGGGCGACCCCATAGACGGCAGCCCACCAGGCTCCCCCGTCCCTGGGATTCTCCAGGCAAGAACACTGGAGTGGGTTGCCATTTTCTTCTCCAATGCATGAAAGTGAAAAGTGAAAGTGAAAGTGAAGTCGTGTCCGACCCTCAGCGACCCCATGGACTGCAGCCTTCCAGGCTCCTCCGTCCATGGGATTTTCCAGGCAAGAGTACTGGAGTGGGGTGCCATTGCCTTCTCCAATTTGATATACATGATATATCAAACATATCTAACACTGGATATCTGTTTGAGTTGACAGAAGATAACTTCTGGCACATTTTAATATATTGATTAGGCAACTTTTACCAATTTTGAAATTACTTATGGATTCTTAAAGATTTTAAATGATCGAGCACTATTTTTAAAAAATTAGTATTTGGGCTTCCCTGGTGGCTCAGACAGCAAAGGATCCACCTGCAATATGGGAGACCTGGGTTCAATCCCTGGGTTGGGAAGATCCCCTGGAAAAGGGCATGGCAACCCATTCCAGTATTCTTGCCTGGAGAATCCCATGGACAGAGGACCCTGGCGGGCTGCTGTCCATGGGGTCACAGAGTCAGACACGACTGAGTGACTAAGCACACATATATGGGCTTCCCAGGTGGTGCTAGTTAGTGGTAAAGAACCCACCTGCTAACGCCTGCCAATGAAGCTAGATGTAAGAGATCTGAGTTCTATGCCTGGGTCGGGAGATCACCTGGAGAAGGGCATGGCAACCCGCTCCAGTATTCTCACCGGGAGAATTCCATGGACAGAGGAGCCTGGCAGGCTGCAGTCCACAGTGTTGCACAGAGTCGGACACGACTGAAGCGACTTAGCAGCAGCAGCAGCATAGTGATTTATGGGATCATCCCTGGTGGCTCAGATGGTAAAGCATCTGCTTACAATGCGTGAGACCTGGGTTCGATCCCTGGGATGGGAAGATTCCCTGGAGAAGGAAATGGCAAACCACTCCAGAACTCTTGCCTGGAAAACCCCATGGACAGAGAAGCCTGGTAGGCGACAGTCCATGAGGTCGCAAAGAGTCGGACACGACTGAGCAACTTCACATTTATAGTGGTTTATAGTATGTATAGTGACTTTTCTAAACTACTCCTGTAACGACTATAAGTTTATCGTGTTCACTAAGGTCCCTGTTTCCTTAGCTTAGTGGTCTAGCATTTGAATTTTCTTGAGGGGTCAAGAGGGGCCAAGAGGGCCCGAGAGGGGCGGGGCCGGGCGGGGCCGGGCGGGGCCGAGCGGGGCCGAGCGGGGCCGAGCGGGGCCGAGCGGGGCCGAGCGGGGCGGGGCCTAGAGGGGCCGGGCGGGGCCGGGTCGGGCGGGGCCTAGAGGGGCGGGGCCGAGAGAGGCCGAGCCGGGCCGAACGGGGCCGGGCCGAGAGAGGCCGAGAGAGGCGGGGCGGGGCCGAGCGGGGCCGAGGAGCGGGGCCTAGAGGGGCCGAGCGGGGCCGAGCGGGGCGGGGCCTAGAGGGGCCGGGCGGGGCTGGGCGGGGCCGGGCGGGGCTGGGCGGGGCTGGGCGGGGCCGGGCGGGGCGGGGCCGAGAGAGGCCGAGCGGGGCCGAGCGGGGCCCAGCGGGGCCGAGCGGGGCCGAGCGGGGCCGAGCGGGGCCGGGCCGGGCCGAGAAAGGCCGGGCGGGGCCGAGCGGGGCCGAGACGAGCGGGGCGGGGCCGAGAGAGGCCGAACCGAGCGGGGCGGGGCCGAGCGGGGCGGGGCGGGGCCGGGTGGGGCGGGGCCGAGAGAGGCCGAGCGGGGCCGAGCGGCGGGGCGGGGCCGAGAAAGGCCGAGCGAGGCCGAGAGAAGCCGGGCCGGGCCGGGCCGGGCGGGGCAGGGCCGAGAGAGGCCGAGCGGGGCCGAGCGGGGCGGGGCCGAGCGGGGCCGAGCGGGGCGGGGCCGAGCCGACCGGGGTCCAGAGGGGCCGAGCGGGGCCGGGCGGGGCCGGGCGGGGCCGAGCGGGGCCGAGACGAGCGGGGCGGGGCCGAGAGAGGCCGAACCGAGCGGGGCCGGGCCGAGCGGGGCGGGGCGGGGCCGGGAGGGGCGGGGCCGAGAGAGGCCGAGCGGGGCCGAGAGAGGCGGGGCGGGGCCGAGAGAGGCGGGGCGGGGCCGAGAAAGGCCGAGCGGGGCCGAGCGGGGCGGGGCCGAGAGAAGCCGAACCGGGCCGAGCCGGGCCGGGCCGAGAGAGGCCGAGCGGGGCCGAGCGGGGCCGAGCCGACCGGGGCCGAGCCGACCGGGGTCCAGAGGGGCCGAGCGGGGCCGGGCCCGGCGGGGGCCGAGAGGGGCGGGGCCGGGCGGGGCCGAGCCGGGCCGAGCGGGGGGGGGCGGGGTGGGGCGGGGCGGGGCCGAGAGAGGCCGAACCGAGCGGGGCCGGGCGGGGCCGGGCGGAGAGGGGCGGGGCGGGGCCGGGCCGAGAGGGGCGGGGCGGGGCCGAGACGAGCGGGGCCGAGAGAGGCCGGGCCGAAGCGCGGCCGAGCGGGGCGGGGCCGAGTTGGGCCGCGGGGCGGGACCGAAGGGCGGGGCCGAGCGGGGCCGAGGGGCGGGGCCGAGCGGGGCCCAGAGGGGCCGAGCGGGGCCGAGGGGCGGGGCCCAGAGGGGCCGGGCGGGGCCGGGCGGGGCCGGGCGGGGCCGAGAGGGGCGGGGCGGGGCCGGGCGGGGCGGGGCCGGGCCGGGCGGGGCGGGGCGGGGCCGAGCCGAGCCGAGCCGAGCCGAGAAGGGAGAAGATTACTTTGCTAGTCTTCGCAAGAGTAAGGGATGTTATGAGGGATAAAGAGAGGCATTAGAGTCGGGTCTGAAAGATCCCCGGAGAAAGAATTGGCACCCCACTCCAGTATTCTTGCCTGGAGAATCCCGTGGACAGAGGAGCCTGGCAGGCTACAGTCCATGGGGTCACAAAGAGTCAGACACGACTGGGCAACTTCACTTTCACACATTGATAAAGGACTCAGTTCTACAAAAATATATAAATATCTGCCTAACAACAGAGCATCAAAACACATGAGGCAAAGAAAATGATAGAACTGCAAGGAGAAATACATGAATCCACAATTATAGTTGGAGACTTCAATACTACTCTATCAGAAATGGACAGGTCCACCAGGAAGACACACAATAATTAATGACGTGCACAACTTCATTAATACACTGGATCTGACTGACATTTATACAATACTTCATCCAGCAACAGCAAATCTCCGGCATACCTTGGAGATACCGTGGATTCAGAATCAAACCACCAAAATAAAATGAATATCTTAAGAAAATGAGTCACATTAATTTTTTGGTTTCCCAGTGCACATAAAAGTTATGTTTACAATATACTGTAATCTATTAATAAGTGTGCAATAGTATTATGTCAGAATAATGTACGTACCCTGATTTAAAAATGCTTTATTGATAAAAAATGCTAACCATTATCTTAGCCTTCAGTAAGTCAAAATCTTTTTGCAACAGTAATATCAAAGATCCCAGATTACCATAACATATAACAAAAACATAGGAAATCTTGTGAGAATACCAGTATGTGACACTGACATACAGTGAGCAAATGTTATTGGAAAAATGATAGACTTGCATAACACAGGGCTGGTACAAACCATCAGTTTGTAATACATGCAATATATAGGAAGTACAATAAAGCAAAGCACAATAAGATGAGGTATGCCTTTATATATTCCTCTCAATCACATAGAACACTCATCAAGATGCATTTGATTGCATAAACACCTGAACAAATTTAAAAGACTAAAAACTATACGAAGTATGCTATCAGATCATAATGGAATTAGGCTAGAAATCAATAACAGAAAGATAGCTGGAAACCCCCTATTACAGACTGAATGCTTATAATATCCCCATATTCATATGTTGAAATCCTGAGCCCTAAAGTGACAGTTATTAGCATGTAGGGCCTTCAACTCAATGGACATGAGTTTGACCAAACCCTGGGAGATAGTGAAGGACAGTAACCTGGAGGGCTACAGTCCATGAGGTCTCAGAGAGTCAAACATGACTTGACAAATGAACAACAAAGGGCCTTAGGGGTGATTAGATCACGAGGATGAATCTTTCATAAATGAGATCAGGGCCTTTATAAAACAGATCACAGAGATCTCCCTCAGACCTTCCACCATTGTGAGGACTCAGTGAGAAGATGACCATCTATTAATATTTGAAAAGATCACTAAGATTAATAACACTTTAGACCGATTGACTAAGAAAAAAGATAAGATACAAATTCCTATTATTAAAAAGTAAATAGATGACATCATTATTGATCTTATGAACATTAAAAGGATAGTTAAGAATATTATGAACAATTTTATACCCACAAATTTGATAGCCTAGGTGATATGCAAAAATTTCTTGGAAGACACAATCCACCAAAATTCACACAAAGAGAAACATATAATCTGAATAGTTATATGTGTGTGTGTGTGTGTGTTTGTATAAGAAAAGGAATCAATAATAATCAATCAATAACCTTCCCAAACAGAAAGCACTAGAGCCAGATGGTTTCATTGATGAATCGTAACAAACATTTAAGGAAGAAATTATTCCAAGTCTCTAAAAGCCCTTTTCAGAAGATAGAAACAGAGGAAATGCTTTGTAACTCATTCTGATGCCAGAATTATCCTAAAAGATAAAAAGATAAAAGCAAAGATATTACAAGAAAGGAATAACTATAATCTAATCTCTCTCATGAATGTACATTCAAAGTTCCTCTACAAAACACTAGCAAATCAAATCCAACAATGAATAAAAAGTGTTATACACCATGACTAAGTAGAACTTACTCCTGGTATACAAGGCTGGTTCAATATTTGATAATCTGTAACACATTGTTGACTGTGGGATTTTTGTAGAAACTAATGCCTGTGGCCAGTGATTTCCTACATAAGTTAATACTGAAAAGTCTCTGGTCAATAATGTTCAGGTAACAAAAGACATGTTGATACATCTCTGCTCAATAAGTAGTTAACATAATTCACTAAATCAAGAGGCTCAAGAAGAAAAATTATATGATTGTATCAATAGATGCAGAAAAAGCATCTGACAAAACCTCAACACCCTCTTGATGAAAAAAAAAAAAAACCTCTGAAAACTAATATTGTCTAGCTTTAAAGATATCATCTATTAAAAACTACAACTAACAGGACACTGAGTGGTGAGAAACTAGTTGCTTCCCAACTAAGATCAAGCATCAAGGCAAGAAGGTCTACTTTTATTACTCCTATTGATCATTGTACTAGAAGTCATAGATCACGCTAGAATAAAACATGAAAAGGCACTCTTAACGTTGGAATGTTGTTTTTCAGTCCCTAAGTCGTATCCAACTCTTTGTGACCCCATGCATGGACTGTAGCCCGCCAGGCTCCTCTGTCCATGGGATTTCCCAGGCAAGAATACTGGAGTGGGTTGCCATTTCCTCCTCCAGGGAATCTTCCCCACCCAGGGATTGAACCCCCTGCATCTCCTGAACTGCAGGCAGGTTCTTTACCACTGAGCCACCAGGGAAGCCAACACAATAAAATTGTATAGATTTGGGAAGAGATAACTGTGACTATTTGTAGATGACATGCTTTTCTATGTAAAAAATTCCAAAGAATCAAAAACAACAAAAACTCCTGGAAGTATTAAGTGATTAGAATAAGGTTTCAGGATGCAAGATTTTTATTTTAGCATGAAATAAAAATAAATGCTTAAGTATAAATTTAACAAAATGTGTACAAGATCTATGTGAGGAAAACTACAAATCCGTGATAAAGAAGATCTAAGCAAATGGAAAAACGTAGGTATATGAGAAGGAACACTTGATACTGTCAAGATATTAGCTCTTTCCAATTTGATTTACAGATTCAATGCAATTCTGGCAAGTTTACTTTTATTGTGGTAAAATATATCATGAAGTTAACCATCTTAACCTGTTTTAAGTGTACAATTCAGTAGTGTTAAATCTATACTGTTGTGGAACAGACATCCGGAAATTTTTTATCTTAAAAAAGTGAAACGCTATACTCATTGAGCAACTCCCTTTTGCGTCCTCCTCTAGCTCCTGATAAGTACCACCCTAGAGTTTGAGCACCCTGCAAAAGACATTGCTAAGATGTACAATAGATCTCTAGAACTTATTCATCGAGGCTATTTATCACATAGTGCCTACAAATAATACGGTACTGCACACTTCAAAGTAATCAAGATTTCCTTTAATAAATGAAATGTATGAATAAACTGTGGTGTGTCCACAGTTTGGATGGAGTATTATTCAGCAAAAAAGGAAATGAGTGATCAAGCCATGAAAAGACATGGAGGAAGCTTAAACATATATTATTGTATATAGTGAAAAAATAATCTGAAAAGGCTATGTACTGAATTATTCCAACTAAATGACACTGTAGAAAACACAAAACTATGGAGATAGCCAAAAAAAAAAAAAAAGTTCATCCAGGGGTGGGATAAAAAGGCAGAGCGCCAAGGATTTTTAAGGCAATGAAACTATTCTGTAAGATAATATAATGGTAGACACATGTCATTATACATCTGTCAAAATGCAGAGAATTTTGCACATAAAGACAACCCTAGTGTAAACTATGGATTTAGCTAATAATGCATCAATATTGGCTTATCAATTTTAACAAATGTACCGCATCAATGCACACCGTTTAAGGAAACTGAGGATTGTGTTAGGAGGGTATATGGGACTCTACTTTCTGCTCAATTTATCTGTAAATCTCAATCTGTTCAAAAGAATAAAGTCTATTAGTTTAAAAACAAAAAGTAGGCTGAAAGAACTTGGATGAGGCGGGTGTACTGCTGCTATGTCCCTGCAGTGACCAGATGGCCCCTAAGTTATCATGTCACCACCAGGCCCGAGCACCTGTAACAAGCTGGCACCTGATGAGAACTGCCCCACTCCTGTGCTTGCAAGAGCACCTCCATGTAAACCTGACACCTGGTCGCTACAGGACTCACACAGTTCATGACCACGAGGTCACAATTCAAAAAGGCCCTCTTTCAAGTGCTGCCTGCGAGAACCACAGCTCATCTGTCAGGCAGGGTCAAGGTCGTGGACTACAGGGTAGCAAGTTCTCATGGAAGAGGATTTGGAACCACAGGAACTTGAGAATGAGAACTCAGGTTTACAGAGCAGATCCATGTGTATGAAGCCTCTGGGTTCATACAGAGTCCAGACATGACAACTAACCTCCCCGGGGCCACACAGTCAGAAAGTGACTTAGAGGGGACAACACTCAGGCGGTTTGGCCCTCACCCTGCAGGCCCAAGCCATGACATGAATGAAGCGTTCTCTGGTTTTCCATGCTTCACAGTCATCAAGTGCTTCCCACAAAGTCTACCCATTGTGACAGGATGGAGAATCTGCCTTCTGAGAACGCAGAGTGCTCATCAGGCATCAGGCTTTGTCCCAAGTATTTTACTTTCAGTAACTTATTCACTTTCCACAGCAGCTTTATGCTCAGCCATCTCCATCGGAAGCAACTTAGTTTCACATCAAAGGAAATTTGGTTGGCACTGCCATAGTTGTACAAAATAAGAGAACTAGGAAACATTGTCTCTTTTTCTGAGGTGCCCAAATTTTTCTGGGATTGCACATGAGGAAGGAGGGAAAGATGGCTGCTCATCACATTAACTGCTTTGGATACTCCTGCTTTTACCAGGGCACTCACTGTACTTCAAAGAGTCATTCTTGTGAGCCATTTATCAACTGAAGAAATCTTGAACAAAGGCAAGAAATTTCACTGAGCAGTGATGCACCATGGCTATCTTCATAGCATACACGTGACTATTCAAAGTATAAACACACATGTTTATCCTATAAGCTATGCAGTAGCAGAAAACAAAAACCAGATAGTAAAAGCAGAGAATTAAAGCTATTACATACAAGCCGCACGGCTACCTCAGTCAGTAGAGCATGAGAGTCTTAAAGACATTAAATACAGATAATGGAGATCTAATATATGGATTATTGGCATGCTTGAAAGAAAATTCCTGAACAAATGTAACAGCAATATTTAGAGAAGACAATAGAGTTTTCAGAAGCTGAAGAAAAATGTTAATCTTCAGATGAAAAGGTCTTGTCAGGATCAAAACAAAATTAACAAAACTTGTTCAATATCTGAATATGAATGGTTGGCATTTTGAATTTCAAACATTAAGAATGCCATGGACTTTCAGGGAAGAAAAGAGAGTATTTGCCTTAAAGGCACAAAATCAGGCTTCTCCTGAAAGTCAGAGTAACAGGAAATAAAAGAATAGAACGTAATACCGGTAAAGGGAAAAAGTTGTGTTTGACTCAGTAACTCCATATCAAGTCTTATGTGAAAGCCACAGAAATCAATTTAATTATATATACACTCTGAAGATTCCACCCTCTCTGAAAGGACTCATCAACATTCAAAAATTTAATCAAAATAAAACCTTTGAAATAGAAGTACATAGTAGAATTCCTGAAGGTGAATGTGGAAATCAACTAAATATAAGTAAATCTGAATAATTACTGTAGATATGGTTTAAAAATACTGCAAACGTTAGCAATTCAAATTTCAACGTATTTCAGTTTTGAAAAATAATTTAAAAAAATACTTTGGTTCAACAGTCCCTCCTTTCCAAATATATGCTGAAAACAAACATTTGAAAAGGTTGACTGTGGTTTGCAGTAAAACATCAAGGATCTTTCATCAAGTTGAGATTTTAACTTTATTTCTCTAATTTATGATGTGCACTGTGACGCAAGTAGAGTTATTTATTAAGGTCTAACTCTTACCTGAGTATAAACTTCATAAAGGGATTGTGTCTGTGAATCATGCATGATACCTTGAACAGTGCCTGGTACATATTAAATACTTCACACATGTTTGTACTATCAATTTATAAATGAATAGAACTTACCTGGGAAATTACAAGTTTCCCAAAGGTCCCCACTGGTGGTACCTCTTACGAAATCCAAAGTCTTCTGGAAGCGGTTCTGTAGTGTGAACTGACTGTACCTGTAATTAGACAGACAATAAGATGAGTTGGGGGGAAAAGTAACTCAACTTACTTAAAGGATGAAAGGGAAGTCATGAGGCAAAGTATACACAGGTGAAGGTCAACTTCTCTCTAAGTAGTGTTTCCTGGTCTGGCTTTTATTTAAGTTCCTCAAGTCTGTCAGGCCTGAAGAGTGGGACTGAAAAGCACTGATGAGAGAGAAGTCTCTGTCTGATCATGATGGGTTTGTACACAGACGTCAGTGGGCTGCAGAGAGCAGTTGTTCGAAGAGAGTTGTTCCCTGAGAGTGTGACCAGCCTTCTGCCCTGGGAAGACCTCTGAAGCCAGCGCTCCTCGTTTTGTGGGGTTGTTGAGTGTGGCCCTTCAGGGTGCCAGGACCACCAGGATGGCTGTGCACCAGAAGGAGGAGTGTACCTCCTGCAGTTTTTGACTGAACGTGACCAGCCACATGAGGATGGACCACGAAGCTACAGAGCTCCGTCCCGCTGGGACCCCAGGGAGCCAGTGTGGCGTGGGCACCTTGGAGGTCTCTCTGCCCGGGGACGGCTGAGGGCAGCTGCCCAGGACCAACCCCTCCAGCTCTCCAGATGCCTGACCGCATGGAGTGGGCTCTGCTACTACAGAACGTCCTCAAGGGCCGGTGATGTCACAGAGCCCACAGGGGTAGGCATGGGCAGAAGCCCAGAGGTGAGAGGCTGCTGTTTTGCAGGGTTGGGGTGCACGTGGCTCCCTGTGGCCTCAGTGAGAGGTGGTCATGGTGGGAGGACCCAGGGAGGGCAGCTGGAGCAGACAGCTGAAGGGCCAGCCCAGCCTCTGTTTCGGTGCCTAAGCATCTTGTCTGTAGAAGAATGAACAGGAAAAGCTCCCACCTCACTCAACAGCATTTCCCCTCATGAGAAGAGGACTCAGAAAGCAGTGTCCACTCAGGCACATGCAGGGGGGCTGGGGGGGTTTGCACGAGGAGAGGAGCATCAAGGGTAGATGTCAGTGTCCCCACCTCACCCCCATGACCGACCACTCTGTGAAGCCCACAAACTGCACAACTGTTCCAGGGGGCCCTGCCCACACTCCTTAGAGTTAACCCACTCCATCCCCCAAACTAATTCTCCTTTCCTCACTGAACTTCCCCCACCCTGGAAATATGTTTAAAAGATTAGCGTTTCCAGGCACTGCAATTGATTTGGCTTATTCTTTCCAATTTAACTTTGGCACATTTAATGTAGCACAGCCATGTACTCTCAGTACAGCTGGCCAGACAGCTGGCCAAAGAGCGGGCTCCATGGAGAATGCGGTGCTTCTCCCCAGTGTCAGGTCCACAACCTTGACCTCAAGGCAGCCACTCCAGCCCCACAGCACATGGAGCAGCAGCCAGGAATGGGGTACTTTCCACGTATCATTCCGCTAACCTCCTGCAGCTCGGCCCACAGGGATCGCTTCTGGGGTGAGGGGATAATCCGTGTTCACAGCCCATTGAGTTCCTGGCCACAGCTGCAGAAATGTCAGTAAGGTGCCAGCTGTGGGCAGAGTTGCCTGGTGATCCAGTCTCTTTTCTGCTGAAGCAGTTTGTCAAGGCTGCCAGAAAGTCCAGGATGGAGCTTTATCACTTGGCTGGATTAGCTGTGGGTCACTGACTTGGTTCCCACGTTAGTTACCTAGTATTCCAGAGTGTAACCATGGTGCTTGTTTGTATCAGGGTATGTATCTTGGACAGTTCCCAGGTTTGACGATTTAAGAGCTCAGCTTTCAGAGTGTTCAGTGCTATACGTTAGGAGATTCATGACAGGCTCTGAGCAGGGCGGCAGGAGAATGGTTTTCATGAACTATCTCAGTGGTGTAGGTCAGATCACCTGCAGATGAAACGCTTTCTGACAGTGTGACTGTAAATCTCACCGTCTGGAAGGCGAACTTGTAATTCCTGGGGGGAACCACAGAGCAGCACTGCAGCCCTTACTGAATCAGGAGGGGATTGCCCTGCCTGCATCAGCCTCATATCCCGGCTTCCTCCCAGGAGTCTGGGGGTCCAAGGGCAGGATCCGGCAGGTCAGAGCGGGTGGGTAGGTGCCTCCCAGTGACTCCTCCGCATGCGCAGACAGGTGGGGCTCCTCCTGGCTGCTTGCTTCCATACCCAGCCCTGTCTCCCCATGGTACTGACATTAAGGCGCTCCTATTGCCCCGTAAGTGTTCCCTGTCAAGACCCCGGCATTGATGCCTCCAGGTCCTCCTCTTTGCACTGTCACCTCCCCTCCGAAGTTACACACAGCCCTGGTGGTCCACCTCCTCACGTGCACCTCACTCACGCCCCAGGGTGGTACTTAAGGGCAGCGGTTGTGCGGGTTTTACCCAGGATTGGTCCCCCGTGCACTGAGGGCACCCCATCCTCTGTGCCCTGATCACACCAGGTCTGGACCCACCATCGCAATCAGGGCTGGTCATGCCCTGGTCTCCCTTCTGACTAAGCCCAGTGCCTGAGTTGGTGGGGGGCGGGCTCTCGCCCTTTGCTCTCTTCACACTCCTTGCTCATTCATTCACACAGTTGCTCAGAGGACATGGGGATGCTTATCCTAGCCTCCCTTCCCTGTGTGCCAGGGTCTCCTCTTACCTGTTCACACCCCGGCCAGTTACACTGAAGTGTGGAGCACCTCCTTCGTTCCTACACCCCGTCTGAGCACTCCAAGGTGATGATGCTGGGAGGATTGCTCTTTGCTTAATGGGACCAACTGGGCACTCACCCCGTGGCAGTGGCCATGCTTTCCTCCACCCTGTTCACATCACCAGCCCAGGAAACACTACACACTGGTTTTCTCCTGCTTACAGCCCGTGTAGTGAAACCAGTGTGCTAGGTTTGCAGGGCTCCTCCTCCTGACCTCGTTCACACAGCCCTGCCCCATTTCATCAGTGAACTCGTGGTTTGCTCTGTTCAGAGCCTGTCAACTTCCACCTTGGTACTAAGGGTGTGAAGATTCTCCTGTGTGGTCTGTTCACATCCTCACAGAGGAAGCGAGGACCTCCTCTTCTCCTCTCTGCCGTTCTCACTTCCCTCGTGTGTCCCATTTCTGCACTGACAGACCAGAGATCATTCTCTTTCCCTGTTCACTTTTGTAGTTCAGTCATCCCACTGCACCAAGTGTGTGGGGCTCTTTCTATTTGCCATGTTCACATTCCTGCCCAGGTACTTCATGGTACTCGTGGGTGGTTCCTGATCGTCTTTGTCCTGTTCACTTCCTCTGTCCACTGATGCTATTACAGTTATAGTATACAGGGCTACTGTTCTTTACACAGAAAACTCTGGTGAGTTACAGCAGCACAGGGATGGGGCAGGGCTCCTTCTTTGCTCCATGAGAATACTCTGCTCAATGACATCACTGTACTGATGAAGCCAGAATGCATCACATCCCCAGGTCACATCCCCGGTCCAGCTAACCCTCTACAGTGGGTAGGGGTTCCTCTATTGCCTCATTAATATTCTTGGCCAAGTCACACCACTGGTTATGGGTCGGGGCTCATCCTCTATGCCCAGCTCACACTGCTGTGCCCTGGGCCCTGTTCCCACTCCCCTCTTGTGAGAGATGCTGGGTCTTTCTCACATCGCCTATAAACTTGCATCATCGTCTGTAGCTGCAGGCCCTATTCGCTTTGCCCCAATCCCATATCCTGTGCATTTACACCATCGCACTGATGCAGTGATCCAGAGTTCTTCTCCATGACCCCGTTAGCACACTCTGCACAGTATTCAGTACTGATGGGAGAGGGAGCTTCATTCTCCTTGTGCCCATCACATGCTTCATCACTTACACCACCACACGGATGATGCTGGGCCTGTTTTCTTTGCCATGGTCACGTTCCCTGTTCAGAGTCACCCCCATACTGCTGGTATGAGCATGTGTCTCACTTCCTGTACACCTCTTCCATCCAGGAACTGATATGGTGCAGGTGTCCCTGATGCCACGCCCATATTTGGGGCTTCTCATCTCTTTCCCTTTCAGAAAGTTTCTCAAGTGACATCGCATCACTGATTAATTGCAGACCCTCCTCCATTCCCCATCACCTCACTGCTCTGACAGAGCAGGGTTCTTCCTCCTTGCCTGTCCACATCCTCTGCAGTTACTCCATTGCATTGACAGTACAGGCATCTTACTGACTGGCCCGATCATCTCTCCTCCTGCCCAGGTGCAGTTCTCCAAACAATCAGGGAAGCACCTCTCCGTGGATTCACTTCACCAATGCATCTGGGGTGGGGCTTCTCCTCTCTATCCTACTCACACACACGCCCAGGCTGGAGACCCATTGTATTTACGGAACAGTACTACTCCTACTGACTGCATGCGTAGCCTCTGTCCAGTTGCTCCAATGAACTGACGATGGGAGCCCCTTTTCCTTGGCCCTTTTTATATCCCCAGCCAAGTGCATCACTGCAGGGATATGAGAGACCCATCTTCACTGCCTTGCTCATATACCCTGTTCAATTTCTTTTCGCCTCATTCACAATCTGCCCCATTAATGCTCTGACAGTGCAGGGAGTCCTCCTCATTGGCCTGGTCACGTGCTCCTACCTAGTTCCTCCTCTGGGACTGAAAGCACGGGCCTGCTCTCTCCCCATGGGGCACCTCCTCTTGGCCTTGTTCACATTCCGTCTCCCTTGCAACACACAGCTCCTTTCTTTGCTCTGTTTGCATCCTTTAACTACAAAACCAGTACACTGATTGTGCAAGCTCCATTTCTCCCAGTCACATCTACCAACGAGCCCCAGGGCACTAATTGCAACGACTCCTCTTTGTCCCGTTCATACATATTGCTTTCTTTCTTACCCCACTGCACTCATGGGGCACGAGCCCCAGGGCACTAATTGCCACGACTCCTCTTTGTCCTGTTCATACATATTGCTTTCTTTCTTACCCCACTGCACTCATGGGGCACGTCCCCTATTCATTTTCACTGCCAGGATAAACCAGTGCACTGATGGATGGCCAGTCATCCTCCTTGCCCTGTTCACATCATGTCGTTGCTCCACTACACTGAGGGCGAAAGGTTCTTCTTTGCCCCCTTCACAATGCCCACTCCAACTAGTCTTCCTGTCTGCCCTGTGGAGGGATCACTATATGTAGTCTTCATGTCATTCATAATTGCAACAATGATTAAAAAAAAAAAGGTGCCTTGATGAACAGAACAACTGCATTGAGATGTAGGTCATCTAGAATGAGTAGTCATACATCTTAATTTGTCTGCCATTAACTCTGGCCAGACAGGGCTATTAACAGGGCAGATGATAGGAACCACAGTGTCAGCCTTAAAAAGACCTGAAGTAACGGCGGCCTATCTCCAGCCAGACCTAGCTGTAGCTTGTCCTGAGGCATACTGATAATCTTAATGAGGTGGAAAGTCCACAGGCTCCCAGCAAGCAAGTCCCAATGGAAGTACTGCCGATTTTCCCTTGTTCCACTTTAAGAAACTTCCCATAATGGTGTCCATACCTATGACTAGACGGACCAGAGACAGAGGTGGTGACTAGCATTGGAAATGTAGTTAATATGATAGACCTGATCATAACATCAAGTGGGACCTATGTACCCCACATTTGATATGCCCTTGATTTAACTGAGTCACATTAGTTTTTGAAATGGGAGGAATAACTATGATCCCAGTATCAAAAAGGGCCAGGAAAGTTGGTTATTTTACAGGATCCAGTGGTCCCTCAGAGCAGTTTATGTGTGACAAGCCCTAGGCAGTGGGACAAGCTCCAGAGAGTTGCCATCATTCTAGGGGAGGTACTTAGGTGACTGCTACTGCAGAAGGTCAGGTGAGAGCAGGGAGTGGGACATAAGGGGCCCTAGAACTAGGAAATGATGGTGTCTCCCTCTGGTTGAGTGTGGCCTCCTCTATCCATCCAACAAAGGGAACTCATTCCTATGTGAGTGCCTAAGACATCTAGCAGGTTTTTTTAATTGTTGAATTTTATAGATGGAACAAGTTGCCAATAGATAGGATTGTCTGGGGACGATACTTGAGAGGCTCAAGGTTTCTCTGCAGAAGCTGACTGTGAATTAGGAAAAGGTCCTAAATTAAGAAATGCCTCCTTGAGAATTCCCTGGTGGTCCAGTGGTTAAGACTCAGTGCTTTCACTGCCGTGGGCCTGGGTTCAATCTCTGGTTGTGGAACTAAGATCCCATAAGCTGTGCAGCACAGCCCAAAAAGGAAAAAAAAAAAGAAAAGAAAATGCCTCCTTTCCTAGGAAAAGAAACCCTTCTACACTGTTGATGGGCATGTAAATTGGTGCAGCCACTATAGAAAACAGAATGGAGGTTCCCCAAGAAACTAAAAATAGAGTTAGCATATGATCCAGCGATCCCACTCCTGGGCATATATAACAGAACAAAATTACAATTCAAAAAGATACATTCACCCCAAGGTTCATATCAGCACTATTCACAATAGCCAAGACATGGAGACAATCTAAATGTCCCTCAACAGATGAATGGATAAGGAAGATGTGATACACATATACGATGGAATATTACTCAGCCATAAAAAGAATGAAATAATACCAATGGGAATAACATGGATGGACTTTGAGATGATCAGACTAAGTGAAATAATTCAGAAAGAGAAAGACAAATACTGCATGATACCACTTATATGTGGAATCTGAAATATAACACAAGTGAACCTATCTGAAAAACAGACTCACAAACAGAAAACAGACTTGTGGTTGCCAAGGTGGGAAGAGGTGTGGGAGAAGGATGGAGTGGGACTTTGGGATTAGCATATGTGAACTATTATATATAGGATGGATAAACAATAATATCCTACTGTATAGCACAGGGAACTATATTCAATATCCTGTGATAAACCATAGTGGAGAGAATATGAGAATGAATGTATGTATGTGTATAACTGAATCACTCTGCTGTACAGCAGAAATTAACACAACAGTGGAAATCAACTGTACTTCAATAAAGTAATTTTTCTTAAAAAAGAAAAGAAATGCTTCCTTTCTGGAGTTTCAGTTTTTGAACTGGCCATCCAGCTATGAGATCTTGGTGAACTACCATTACTCACTGATACCCAAAGAGAGATGCAGATGGGGGTCCCTGAGGGAGACGCTCAGGAAGCAGAGGAGGTTGCCCAGAGGAAAAACTGGCATAGCGGGTCAAGCCAGTCCAGGCTCTGATCAACTAAAACTTGCTTGTTGGTGGGTTAGCTGCTCTCAAGTCAACTGGGACAGCTATTCCCTCCCAGGCTTCCTGAACTGTGTGGGCTTAGCCATGAGAGAAAGAAAGGCAGCTTTCCAAGAGGGGATAAGTTCCTTGGATTGTGGGTCAAGGAGGGCAGACTCTGGATTTGAAATGGCTTTATGATCTGCAGGGTCAGAGTTTTCGACAAAGTAATAAAGCCACCCAACCATGCCAATTTTGTGTAATAATGCTTTGCCTTCTTCTGCTGTTTGCCATTTATCATTGGTCATCAGGGATTGTGGCTATGCTAGAGTGAGCCCATTCCCAGGCTATAAAAGTCCACTGTAGTAATAGCAGAGGTTCATTTCACACAGTCATTTTCTAGGAGCTCTTCTGATCTGGCTGACCAGTGGCACTTTTATCTATTTGACAGGTGTGCTGAGTACAGGGGCGAATCTATCTAGAGAGGTGAGGAGTCCAACTTGAAGTCAAAACTTATCTCAGAGAACCTGAGGACCTCTAGTTATTCCCACTGACTGCCTCATTTCTTAGACTATGAGCCAGAGTGTGGGGCCTGTAGTAAAGACTCTTACTAAGCCAGTATGTGCCCTTTTCCTGAAGGCTCTGTACAAAGTCCTTTAAGATGGTTTGTATTTCTAGCTCCTCTGTTCATGAAATTCTCCAGGAAAGAATACTGGAGTGGGTTGCCATTTTCTTCTCCAGGGGATCTTCCTGAGCCAGGGATCGAACCCAGGTCTCCTGCATTGCAGGCAGAATCTTTACCATCTGAGCCACCAGAGAAGCCCATTTCTACCCTTATGAAACTTCAACTCTCTATCTCAATTTCTTGTTCACTCCTGACAGTTTGGAGCCCCCCAAAAATTAAAGCCTGTCACTGTTTCCACTGTTTCCCCATCTATTTGCCATGAAGTGATGGGACCGGATGCCATGATCTTAGTTTTCTGAATGTTGAGCTTTAAGCCAACTTGTTCCCTCTCTTCTTTCACTTTCATCAGGAGGCTCTTTAGTTCTTCTTTGCCTTCTACTTCGATAAAAAATAAACTAAGAAAAGAGAGTTGAGGAGCCAACTGAAGACCACTCTGCCCAGACCACAGCATCCTGAGCTAGGGAGCTGCTCAGGGACGACTCAGCTTTCTGACCTCTGCTACAACACAAACTGAAGAACCAGAGAGATACCAGACCAACACAACGCAACACAAAGCCACTGAAGCACAAGCTGGCCAACAGCCAGCAGTGCCTTTCCACACAGTATCTGCCATCTGATGAATTCAGTTAGTAAACCCAAACACCACGTTACCCCTGTCACCATATCAACCTGCTCACTGTACCATCTGTTTTAAAATACACTCAAGGTTTGTTTTGATCACATTTTGGTAAGGGAACAGACATGGAGACAACTCCCTTTTGAAAAAGACATGTACTCAGAGTTCCCCAGTGAACAGGAGGCCCGATGGCACACAATGTCATGTTCAGGGAGAAGTTGAGAGAGAGTAAGAGAGGACCTGGGACTGTTATCACTTCATAAGTGAGAAGTAACTAGAGGGGGACACTCCTACTGGGCAGGAAGTGAAACAGGCTGCAGCTTGTGGTTGAAGACTTGTAATAAGATTCCTTCACGCTCACAAAAGCCCTGGGGAGGTGAGATGTCAACTACCTGGGGCCACTGGCACAGCCTAAGGATTCCAAGATGTTGATCAGCAATTGGAAAAATATTAAAAAAAATAGTTTTTAAATTATTACAGCCTGCTACTCAGGAACCTCCTTCTGAGAACACCCCTGAGCTGCATGGCCCTACAGACCACACATTCCCTATCAGAGCCCCCAGCTTCTCTGTACACTCCCCTCTAACACCTCTCTTGCTGACTGTTCCCTCAGGCTGTCTGAATCCTTGACTTACACAATCTTACAGGATCCTTGCCTAGGAGGGCTATTTCACCCATGCACCCTCCTGTCCACTCCTCCCATTGACTAAGTGCTATGCCTTTCCACACACTTCCTTCTGCATCTTCCCCTTGGGTTGATGTTCCAGCCACTGTTTATGTCCTACTGAGTCTTACTCCTCTGAATAGTCCTTCCTCCCTGGCATTTCCTGGAGGACCTTACTGAAGGGTATCTACACCCTCCACTCAAGAACCTTGTGCAAAGGCTTCCCTGGTGGTCCAGTGGTTAAGAATCCACCTGCCAATGCAGAAGACACAGGTTCAATCCCTGGTCCAGGAAGATTCCACATGCCACAGGGCAACTAAGCCCATGTACCACAACTACTGAAGCCCAAGGTTAACTACATCCACCACTACTACACTTTGTGTTGACTACATCATCATGCTGTTTTGCCCTGATGCCTGCACAGTTTAGAAGTCTTCTGTAGGTTAGATGCTCCCTACACTCATGCATAGCCTTCCAGGTCTTACCACAGAATGGATATTCTTTCACTCGTGCAACTCCTGCCAAATGTTCCTCTTGGCAGGTGTCTTTGTCTTTCCATTCACTTTCTAATCCATCAGCCTCCAGAATGGCTGTACCTTCTATGCATGTGCCATCCTCAGACGGCTCTCCCCTAGACAGTTTCCATCCTCCACTCAGGAACTTCCTGGTGAGGCCTTACCTAGGCTGCCTGCTTCAAGCACCTGTGCAGCTCCTGCTAGATTCTCAACTAGCTTATAGCATTCCCACCAATGCTCCCTCTGCCAAGACCTTTATTCACGTAAAAAGTCATTAGGTTTCAAATGCTAGCAGATAATTTTCTTTAAAAAAAACACCTGTGTAGGACTAGCAAACGCATCTGTTCTCCAGATTAGAACTGTGAGCTTTCACTCTGCAATTAAT
The DNA here is from genome assembly GCF_002263795.3 of Bos taurus. Lineage (NCBI taxonomy): Eukaryota > Metazoa > Chordata > Mammalia > Artiodactyla > Bovidae > Bos > Bos taurus. Next base: position 106,464,268 of record NC_037357.1, read on the forward strand.
GCTCTAGGAAAGAATGTATTAGAGGTTACTACATGGTCCCCCATTTTAAAATTCTAATTTGGCACCACAAAGGCCCATTCTAAAGAGTCATAGCCACATGACTGCGGGGCCTGTCTAACTCAAGAACCAGGGAAGCCTGTGGATACTGGAAGATTAAAACATGAAGATTTGCACCTATAGTCAATTAATCTATGACAAAGGAGGCAAGAATACACAATGGAGAAAAGACAGTCTCTTTATTAAGTGGTGCTGGGAAAGTAGATATCTACATGTAAGAGAATAAAATCAGAATACTCTCTAATACACAAAATTAAACTCAAAATGGATTATAAACATAAATTTAAGGCTGGATACTATAAAACTCTTAGAGGAAAATAGGCAGGACACTCTGACATAAGTTGAACCAATCTTTTTCAATTCACCTCCTAGAACAATGAAAATAAAAACAAAAATTAACAAATGAGATCTAATTTAACTTCACAGCTCTGCACAGCAAAGGAAACCATAAACCAAACAAAAACACAACATAAAGAATGAGGGGAAATATTTGCAAATGAAGCAACCAACAGGAGATTAATTTCTAAACTATACGAACAGTTCATGTAGCTCATTGTCAAAACAAACAAACAAACAAAAAACAATCAAAGTGGGCAGAAGATCTAAATAGACCTTTGTTCAAAGAAGACATATAGGTGGCCAAAAAGCACATGAAAACACACTCAAGACCACTAATTATTAGAGAAATGCAAATCAAAACTACAATGAGGTATCACCTCACGCCAGTCAGAAGGTCAAAATGGACATTATCAAAGAATTTACAAGAAATAAATGCTAGGGAAGGTGTAAAGAAAAGGGAACTCCCCCACATTGTTGGTAAGAATGTAAATTGGTATAATCATTATGGAGAACAGCATAGAGGTTTTTTAAAACTAAAAACAGAACTGTCATATGATCCAACAATCCTGCTACTGCTGCTACTGCTAAGTCACCTCAGTCGTGTCTGACTCTGTGAGACCCCATAGACGGCAGCCCACCAGGCTTCCCCGTCCCTGGGATTCTCCAGGCAAGAACACTGGAGTGGGTTGCCATTTCCTTCTCCAATGCATGAAAGTGAAAAGTGAAAGTGAAGTCGCTCAGTCGTGTCCGACTCTAGCGACCCCATGGACTGCAGCCTACCAGGCTCCTCCGTCCATGGGATTTTCTAGGCAAAAGTACTGGAGTGGGGTGCCATTGCCTTCTCCGAATTCAATTGTAATTAGCCTCCAATTAAAATAAAAAATAAAAATAAATAATTTTTTAAAAAGAAGCAAACATAAATAAATAAAAATAACCTAGGGCTACAAAAAAAAAAAAAACGATACCTGCACCTCAATGTTCATCGCTGCATTATTTACAACAGCCAGGTCATGGAAGCAACCTGAATGTCCACTGAGAGTAATAGATAAAGACATGGTGCATATATACAGTGGAATATTACTCAGCTATTAAAAATAAGAGAGTGAGAGGGGCTTGGTTAAGGCCAGGAGGGTTTCATGGCTCTTGTAATGACCCACAAATCTGTGCAGTGAACATCTTGACAATGAAGCATCTGTTAATATTTGGCTGAATGAGCACCAGTTGTCAAGAAATGTTTCTTGGATTAAACAGGCACCTACTTCACCAAGCTCTGTGCACACCAGACACAGTTACTGTCAGACACTCTGGCAGAGGCTAAGCCAGTGCCAAGCTTCCATCAGTGGAGGAAGGAGGGAGATAGAGGGTGTCACTAGACAGAGGGGAGCAGAGAGGGAACCAAGGTGAGGACTGTGTTGTTCCTGGATGTAGCCCTGGCTTCCTCCTCTGCACAGCACTCTACCCCCACAGGGTGCAGCAGGCCAGGCCAGGGCTCTCACAGCCAGAGGCCCAAGCATCCAGCAATCACATGAGAACCGGGCCTGGCCGCCCCTTGGGGGACCTGTCCAAGCAGCTGGGGAGGGAGACACAGGCAGCCATCTGTTAAGGGTGTGGCCTGTGCCAGGCTCTGTGTTAAGTCAGTTTATAGGCACATGGTAACTTCATCTCTGGGAAAACCCCAAGATGGAGGAACTCTGATTATCCCTGTTTTACAGATGAGGAAGCTGTCGCTCACAGGAAACAGACGGATGTCCAAGATAACACAGCCAAAGTGGTGAACTGGGATGGTGAACCCAGGTCCACTGACCCCACTGTTGAAGCCAGCTGGGCAGCCTCTGATCAGCCCTGTATGACAGGCCAGGAGCAGCAGAGGGGGGCCCTTTGCCATCTGGTGAACGTCCACAGAGAGTGTCACAGCACTGGCTAATAAGCCCTGTCTCAAGTCTCTTTTTTGGAATGAGATGGTAAAATAATACATGAACTCAACATGGCCATAATTTCTCTTATGTGTATTTCTTTATGGTTTCCCCATCACTCTTCACTCTTCATGTAAAAGTCCTGCCCCATTAAGTTCACACTGACTGCTCTGCCATCCTCTTCAATCACTCCTCTTGGCTTCACCTCCCACTTTTAGATGTTCCCCATCAGGAATAAAGCCTTAGGCTCCTCCCTCACGGTTTTCAGCCCCTCCCCCATTACCACCATCCTTCTGGGAATTCAAGAGGCCCTCTCCGCGCCAACCTCCCAACCTCCCTGGTCTGGACTTCTTCAGAGCCAGTGAGGAAGTCCTGCCCCGCAACCTCAGCCAGTGACTCCCCCCAGGACCACACATAATACTGTCACCATCGGAAACCGCTCCCAGATTTCAGGATTCCAGCAT